>NC_083349.1:121485024-122685024 GCF_030254825.1 Meriones unguiculatus
TACCTTGCTTGTCCTGGATAGCAATTTAGCTCTTATAGCTCTATCCATGGCATGTTGCTTCCTGCAACCTACTTATCAACGAGAACGAGGAAATACAGACCAGAACAAAGACCAATCTGTCCATGAGCTAAATGGAGCTTGAAGTCAAATTAATGAAAAACTGGGAATGTCAGAACTCAGTCAGAACTCTGTTGGCCCCTACCCTTGGTCCTGCCAATGCGCAGCACCAGGCAGGGAGATAGACTGTGTCTGCCCTGTCCTACTCAATGAATGCCTGATGTCTAGATCAAACGGAGTCCGTTGGCAGCCTTAGCTCTTCTCATCCACAAATAGAAGCTCGGGGGCCCCACTTCACAACTTAAAGTAGGTCAGGTTTTGTTTCTGCTTATTTGTGAATGAATTCAACATTGCTCTCCACTGGTCATCTTGATTGGTCCTGCTGAATGGGATATACACTTGGAGCCCGTTGCAGACCAGCCAGGTGCTAGTTTGTGACTAAGCATACCAAATGATTGGTGTGACCTCAATACTAGAGGCTGTGGATCTGTGACAGGGAAATAACCTCCCAATGTTAGTGTTATCATCTGAAAAAATAAACACAAGTGGACAAGATAAAAATCACGTAATGATAAAAGTAATAAAATGAGCTACACTTTGGCATGTCAGTATCAAATATTGACATTTTAATATAGATTATTATGTTCTTTTCTTAGTGTTTCTTTTCACTTCTTCCTTTCTTTTTCTTTCTTTTCCAGGGGATGACTATATTTGCCAATAAATGTGGAGCAGCTTCTCTGGCTGTTTTTTTTTTTTTTCCTTAAAGCATCTATATGTTAAGACTAATGCATAAAGAGCCATCCCTTTTGCTTTTTCACCACCCTCTCTTGACTCTTTAGTTCATGTTGGCTTGATCATCAGCCCAGGGTGTTGTTAAACGAGTGTTCTAGATGTTTCTTGGTGGTATTAGGATGAGACTGAGGTCTAAACCCTTATGATAGGTGGATGTGGTAAAGCCTCATCATTGTTGTAATTGATCCTCAAGTCAAGTGCAAGATTTTTAGTGCTATAGTCACCCATCACCTACTCCATTTTCTACTGGGTCACATCATTCACTTTATAGCACAGTCGTAATAAATGAAAGTTTCCAGTTAGTCTGTCTTGCTTGTCCTTGCTTTGTTCTCTGTACAACACTGAGTAAACCGAGTTTCAGGTGTGAGATTCATTTGGACCAATACAGAATAACAGGAAGTAGAAAGGACCACTTATGGCTGCTGTATGCTTTTCCATGACCTCTTTGTATTTCAGGTAGAGACTTGTGTGTTCAGACAAAGACTGTCCCTTCAACTCTAGATTCCAGGATATATCAGGCAAGGAGCCAATCCTAGATAAATCTGTGGTCACTGTGAGATATGAAAAAAAAAATTGTACTTACAGAAATCAGACCAGAGACCACACATATGCTTTTATCTGGCCAGCCTCTCTCTGCATTCTCTTGGCATTCACTATAGCACACACTTAATTGTAATATAACCAGTTTCATATGAAATAGTACTTCTTCCTCTATATTTGCCTTTCCTATTAGCTAGAGAAGCCCACAAGTGCAAAAAACTGTGTGTTTGTTTACCATTGTATCTTTAATGCTCAGACTTTGCACTAATACTTGTTGTCTGAATGCATGAGGTGAAGCTCACAACTGCAGTCTTGCTTAAACACTAATTGCATTAATAATAGTCAAACAGGACATTGTCAATGACTGGAGTCACAGTGACTTGTTGGGCAAGTCAATGAGATCAAAATGGCATACATTTTATCAATGAACAGAGCTCGGCATTTTTCAGTAACTAGAAATGGTGGCTGCATAATAACAGGGAAAGAATTGTGGCCATGAGAGGAGGGTTGATAGGAAGCCAGTAACTAAAGCTCTGAACTCTGCAGTTCTCTTCTAGTTTGTAGTTACCAGGGAGAGGATAACATTCAATATAACCTTGTCATTAGAGGAAGCAGGAAGTTGGTTGTACAAAAAGGACATAGTAATATAGTGGTTATGGTGGAGGATACCTTTAGTCCCAGCACTCAGGAGATCGGGACAAGAAGAATACGTAGCCAGCCAGGGATAAATAGGCCAGCCAGGGATAAATAGACCAGCCAGGGATAAATAGGAAGAGATGACTTAAAAGCAACAAAAACAAAAGAAGCATTCATCTATTTTCTCGAATGCCATGGTTCACAATCGTCCTAACACCCACCTGCTGCCTTGGCTGAACAGAAGTGCCATGCACTGACATGTGCCATTGGTTCTGTTCCCCTTGTCTAATCTCCCTGCCTTGATCTTGGTGAACCTTGACACCAGGATTTTACATTTCCAGGTGACACAAAGACATAGAAGCCACTGCAGGAGAAATTTCTTGAAAACTCAAACTCTAGTAAAATTATAAAGACAAGTAACTGATGAGTTAATTATTTGACTGATTCATTGAAATATCAATTTCCCAGATGTCATGTGCAAACAGACACTCTAAAGAGCACTGGAGGGGTCTTTACAGTTAGAAGCAGGACAATTAAAAGGCAGATTTGTTTCCCAGTATCTTTCAATTTAGCACAGTTTGTGGGAAATTATTCCACAGGGTTTTCACATACTCATGTGTTTTAGATACCATGTAACTTACACCAATCACTCACAAGATGAGCACCCTAGACTAAGGGAATGGGCTCTATATCTCAAATCTTGGCCCTCTGATGGGTCTCCTATCACATCAGAACCTCCGCTCTCTTTGCTATCGAACAGGGGGTAATCCCCTACCTTTGGTTAGGATTGAAAACCCATGTGTGCAACTGACAAGAGGCATGGGGCTGCAGGTCACGGCTATGTCACATGTCTTCAATGGCCAGACACAGATGGCTTGAGATATTTCTGTTCAATCAGGCCAAGTGTAAGCTTAGGGTTTCCTGAAGACATAATTTCCTTCTGAGGCATAGTGTTACTATGTGGGATTTCAAAGCACATACTTTTTTCCTTCCCTCATTAGTTACAGCATGATATTTCTCAGCAGAAACATTTCCTTTGTGACTTTCCTGAAATCACTATGATTTCCTAATAAGGAAATATACTCAAAGTCTCCCCAAGGCCACCACTTAGGCACTGAAGATTATAGGAGTAATCACAGAGGCTGTCATGCTGATTGCTCATTCAACTTTCCATCCCAAACTTCTATGGGCAGAACAAAGCATCCACAGAAATAGAATTTTTAAAAAAGGAACTTATTTAACAATGTGGTGCTTTTCAGGTTTACATTTATAAAGGCTCTAATTCTAATTGCCAGCATGACAAATTCTAAAGTAAAACGGAAAGTAAATAAGTGGCCACTTAATGAAAGGTCAGTCTTGATTGATTGACTGACTGATTCATTCATTTACTTAGCAAACACACTCTGAACCCCCACTATGCAAAGGAGAAATGAGATGCTTGCACACTCACACGTTTCTCACAGGTATTATTCACAAGTTAGTAAAAGCCTAGGACCCATAAAAAACAAAGAGGCACAAGGATACACTGCAGGTTCCCTGAAGGACTTTGCATAGGTCATACAATATAGTTTTACAGGGCGGAAAAGAAGAAAGAAATAGGTCAGCCATGGTTCTCCTTCCATGGCTTTTCCTGGGTAGGTGTGGAGAAACATCTATTCTGTTTACTTCAGTTAGGGCACCAGTGTCAGAAGAAAGGAACGCTCAAGTCCAGCATGGTGCATCAGAGAGCTTACCGGGGTTCCTTGCAGGAGCATTAGTGACACAAAGGCAGCTGCATCACCCAAAAGCCCAGCCCAGCACAGATGAGAACACAAGAAAGCTGCACCCTGGAGCTCTCTGCACAACTTGCTTTTGCATGCACCAGTGGCAGCCAGAGGTCGGCGGAAGGTGTCTCCCTGTATCATTTCTGACAGCTTCTCTCACAAAATCTGGAGCTCACTGGTTGGCTAGATTGGCTGGGTTTGAGCCCTCCAGGTCCCTTCTCATCTCAGTCTCTCAACGTTGCAATCACAGGTACTCGCTGACCCTCTGGGCTTTTTCTGTGTGCTCTGGGCATCTGAACTCAGGTGCTCAAGCTTGCACAGCAAGCACTCTTAATCCACTGGACCATCTCTACAGTGTCTATAGAGTTTCCTTTGATTGCAGAAAATAATATGTTTCTTAGATATTTGCATAGTTAAGCAAAGACTTCCCTTGGCTGGTAACTCATAAGACAAAGTACAGTGGACCTTACAAAAACTCATTAAGGATGACAGCAAAATGTTAATAGCAGGAGAGAACAGGACAGGGATGCCCAGGGAAAGAGAAAAAGGAACAATAAATGGAGGGATGTAGTTGGACAGATCTCTAGTCAAGTCCTGAATGGATCACAAATTGCAATTTGACTTCGACGTCAGTTAACGTCTTCCAATACTGCAAGGATAGCTGGTTAATTGTATGAAAATCAAATACTCTAATGTGTACAGTGCAAATAGTGCTCATCTCTACTTTCCCTCCCTTCCAGTCTTCCCTGTTTTCAGCTCTACCTAAAATTCCCAGGCAGACGTTGAACCCGAAGCTAAAGAAACCTCATGTTCTTCTGTATCCAAATAATTCAATCTCTATTCCTATCCTCTTCCCCTTCTTCTAGCAATCTTTGACTGATCCTTTTTTTTTTTCTTTACAGAATATTGGACATCCTTCTTCAAGACCTGCCTGTGACTTTCTCTCAGGCACCCTGTTTGTTCCTGGCTCTCTGACCCATTTGATTTTTTTTTTCTAATGGGTTTATTTTACCTTCTAAACATGCTCATGTTTCCTCCAAGCTGTCAAGCCAAGTAAAAATAAGTCCGTCATCCCTAAACTAGTTCTGCCCCACATGTTTTTCTTTTACTGTTTTGAATAAGTTACTGAAACCTGAACAACATTCACACTCATCCTTCCACTTTCTCCAGCTGGATTCTTCACTGAACTGAGAATATGCTAATGTCCATGGGATATGTCAACATCTCAGACTTAAGGGAGAAGTCTAACAGCTGGAACACTGTGTTGGGAACAATGAAGGAGACCATACTAGATGTCAAAAGTTATATCTGAAGAAGCCTGGCCTTTAGAAAGCTGGAAGTACCATTTGAACTGGTTAAGAATGCAGGAAAGAGAATAGAAGGAGAAAATGGTTGGTCCATAAGTGTGTATGTGAATTTAATTAGTATGATTAATATGAAGAATTGCCTGTAGTAAACATTTTCGGTCTGATTTTATAAGGAGGGTATCATTCTTGGTTTGATTATGAAAAATTCCTGTCAACGGCTCAGTTGTCAAAAGTCTGGTTTCCGAAGCAATGTTCATAGATAGGACTTGGTAAGGCATGGGATCATAAGGGCTTAGATGTAAATAATGACTTAATCAATAGATGGATTCATAATATATTAGTATTTTTTGGAAGGTAGAAGGTAGGATAAGTAAAAAAAGTTGGCTTGCCTTTGAAGGATTTGTGCTGTCCCTGGGCCCTTTTCTTTTCTGTTTATCTTCTCTTCTTGGCCACATGATACTGCTGCTGTGATGTTCTGCTTCATCACAGACCCATTGTCATGGAGGCACATGACCACTTACAGTGTGAGCCTTCCAAACCACAAATCTTTACTCCTTTAAGCTAAGATCCAGTCAAATGCACCTGAGAATAAGGTCATACAGAAAATTCAATATGCCACACCTGAAGGAATGAACCCCTCTGAGGCTGGGAATGGTGAGCTTGCAGAGTGTGAAGGTAGAGCTGCCTGGGGCCCTTCAGAGGGTGCCAAAGTCTCTTGGGTCCAGCCATGTTCCTCTACTCTTCCACATTGCTAGTGTTTAATTTAAATTGCCACTGACCTTTTCAGCTACTTCAGCTCTTTTCCCTCACCTGCTTCCTAGTAGTGGTCTCAAAACTTTGGAAAGGAAGACATAAAAGCACCATTACTTTATGTAAATTGTCACCAGCACTTCTTCTTTTCACCATTTCACTAGATACTAGAACTCCATATCCAACTTACTTTAGCTCTCTCTATGGTAGAGAATGTGGGGGAATTTATTCAAGCGTTTGCCTATGAAGAAAAGCCTCCATTTACATGGATAACCCACAGGTCCCCTGTGCTCCTAGGTCTAAATGTCTCCAGTGAAGAGAGTCAGTGCATTCAAAGGCTCTTGCCCCCAAACACCACCTCTCCTCCTGTCTGACCTCCTCGCCCTGCTCCCTATTCACACATATCTCTTTATCAAGCTTGATTTCTGTCCCTGCCCCAGGCTGCTAATTGGTATTTATACAATTAAAAGAGGGAACAAGTCAGTAGCCTGACACAGAGGACCTCTGAAAGGCTCTGCCCTGCAGACTATCAATGCAGATGCTGAGACTTATAGGCAACCTTTAGGCAGAGTGCAGGGAATCTTATGAAAAAATTGGGAAACAGTAGATCTGGAGAAGACACGAACTCCACAAGGAGAGCAACAGAACCAAAAAATCTGAGCACAGGGGTCTTTCCGGAGACTGATACTCCAACCAAGGACTATGCATGGAGATAACTTAAGACCCCTGCACAGATGTAGCTTATGGCAGTTCAGTATCCAAGTGGGTTTCATTGTAATAGGAACAAGGACTGTCCCTGACATGACCTGATTGGCCTGCTCTTTAATTACCTCCCCCTGAGGGGGAAGCAGCATTACCAGGCCACAGAAGAGGACAATGCAAACAGTCCTGACAGACCTAATTGACTAGGATCAGAAGGAAGAAAAAGACCTCCCCTATCAGTGGACTTGGGGAGGGGCATGCATGCAGAGGGTGGAGGAAGGGAGGGATTGGGATGGGAGGAGGGAAGGAACCACAGGGGGGATACAAAGTGAATAAAGTGTAATTAATAAAGAATTAAGAAAAAAAAAAGAAATTCTCTACTGGGTCCCTGTCATCTTCCCCTAGCACCTCTCTTTTGTATTTGCTGTGAGGTAGACATACATACACTGTAGAAGCCTAGCCATCGTCTTCAGGTCCCTATTGTCTCTCCAACCCTGATTTAAGAACTGCATTCAACATATAATGGGACAACTTTGAAAACATTAGCGACATTTCCCTGGTCAGATATCATGTAATGGGTCAGGCTAGACTCAAATTTCTTTTTCTGCCTTCACATTTGGTATTTAGTGTTTACTTTTTTTTTTAATAGGATGCTCATGGGGTATGGATGTACACCTCTGAAGGAAGGAGCCGTCTGTATCTGAAGTAAATGGGCAGTAAACACTAAGCACATTCACTTAGATGGTGGGATAACATTTTGTACCTAAGAGGAAACACAACCAAAAGGACAGAGGACCACTGGAGCATGAGGGCATAAGCAATGCCCGAGGCTCCACACAAGGATGGTAGCCACTCCTCCACGAAGATACTTCTCAGCACCATTTCATGCAGTAGCTGGACAACTTGAGACTCCAAGAAATTAAGGCACCTGGCCACCTGTTAGTCAAGAGCAGGGGCAGACGTCTATGAGTCACCCCCTCGTCCACCATGGGATGAGGACTACATATTCACCTGGGAACTACGTATTCACCTCTAGGCATGAGTGTACACACATGTACATAAGCACACTTGCACTCGTGTCTGTCTAGAGAAAACTTGTTTAATGATAAAGTAGTCAAATCATCACATCTTATGCTAGGGAGATTGGTTCTGATGTAAAAAGCCAGGCACACTGCCTGGGCCTGCAGTTCAGGCACTGAGAAGAAGAGATAAGTACATCCCAAGTACTCAGGCTTCCACTGGTTTCCATGAGAGACCCTGTCTCAAGGCAATAAGGGAGGGAGTGATAGCATCATGCTTTGGCCTTCCTATGGGTTCAAACAGGAGTAGGTACCCAAACACTTGTGTATGTGTAACACACACACACACACACACACACACACACACACACACACACACGTGCATGCACACGCGTGTGCGGACACACATCACACATACACACCAGAATCTCACCTCACCTCCACCTTAGCATTTAAGTCACTTCTGTTTCATGTTCTTCACTTCTGTCTTTATGTCCATGACTTCAGGATAGGCTTGAAGAGAAATGTCTTTTCTCAATAATGAAACAGTCTTCTCCCAACAACGTTTTTTTTTCTTTTTATCCTTGCTTGTGTAGCTTTTTAGTCTTTTCCTGCTTTGCCTGTAGAAACCCATTTGCATGAACTAAGGTCTGTGGACTAAGGGGTTCAGCCTGTAATCATTGCTTCAGCTGTCCTTGTGGGAGAGAAATTCAGAACCTGTGCTTAAAGCCATCCCTTCCAAGGCTGTTCAGTCAGCCTTTCCCTAGCTCCCCCAGCAGGAGCCCTTCCTGTCAGAAAGCTCATTCCCTTCATAATAACATCTGTCTCCTGTGTCTTCTTACCTTAAAACAGCAAGAGCATACTTGACAGTCATTCTTCCCTGAGGAGATGTGAGATCAATTGTCAGTCTCTTTAAAATTATTTCTAAGTTTACTTTATCACAGTGTTTTACACACAAGATCCAAAAGCTGGTGCTGTCTCCTCTACCAGCTCTGACAATTCCCAGGAGATCTGAGAAGCCCTGCATCTCCAAAAGGTAGAGTGAATGAAAACAAGAGACACCCAAGGTACACCCACCCCTAACCCTGTCCCAGGACAGATTTCAGGGAGCAAAGGTATCTCTGTGCCCTCAGTCTTGAGTTCAAGTTCTGATTCAGGCAAGTTTCAATTCAAATTCTTTGTTGCTGACCTCACACAAATCACAAAAACTCTTGAGTCTTAGTTCAAACAGCCTTACAGACTAAGAGCTGTATCAATAGGTACCCACTCCTCCTCTACGCACTGGGGATTATTTACTGAGTTAATTAAAAACTACTTTATACAATGTCCCCCCTCCAAAGCCTAGTGAGACAAGAGAAGTGGCTGGAAAGGGCCGTTCCAGACACATCATGATTAACATATGAGAGAAAGAAGTAGCGGAGAAATGCTGGAGACATCTGGGCCACACCTAACAAAACAGAGCATGCACAACAAGAACCATGGGGTCTTCAAATGACTGTAAGGCCAATGCTATGTAGTGACTTACAGTTTCTAGACTCTTGTAGTCTAAGGCCTTATAGCCTGCAACTTTTCCCAGCCCTCTGCCCAGTGCCCAGCCTACTGTTGGGAGTGCCTTTGTCTTTCTGAGCAAACCGTTTCTATCTCTACGACTTTCCATGTGTGCCTGGTCCAGTTCTTTGTTTCAGGAATTAAGAATCTAGATGTATCAATAGGTACCCACTCCTCTCTGATTCATGTCTGTAGCACCAGACGCCTACATCAAACACATTCTGAAATGAGAGGTACAAAGAAGACAGATTCATGGGAAGGGCTAAAAGGAATTAGTGCTCCTTGTGTCCTACTCATTGAAGACAATCATTTGCTATAAAGCTTCACTCTTACTAGAAGCCTAGAGTCTGATGTTACTCCCTTTAGAGAGGAAAACGGTTCTGTAAGAAACCGTTTCTATTTTTCTATTTGAGCATTTGCTGGGAACTGCTAGCTAAGTCAGTGCCCACACTGAAGTGTGGCTAATTCCAGAATGGCCAAAATGGAGCCCCAGTTTCTTCTGCTCTTGCTTTTTCTTTCCTGGCTCAGAAGTTAGCAAACCATTGTAAAGGTTCGATTACTCTTGATTCAAAAGTAATTTTACAGATCACGTAGGCTAGTCTTCATGCAATCATCCTAGAATACTTCACTCTGTGACAAGGAATTGGTATCAAAATTAATAGTCATTTTTTATTTAATTATGCTAATTGCTATTTCTAAGCATGCTTAGCATTTTGAATTATTTTGTGAAATTACGTCAAACAACATGTTTAATTTGTCATGCCAAGTACAATAATTAGGTATAATTCTTGAAAGGATGTCATTACAAAATTGAGGTGTTTTCAAGGTGTAATTATGTCAAATGTGATAATAATGAAGAAACGTGCTAAGGCATCAAGATAACCTGTACTAAAGAGATCCTGAACTTTAATGTTGTGGTCATTTTTAGACAGTTTTGTGGCTCAACAAAAGCCATACATGGTATGGCTTAGTGGATTGCCCACTACTTTTAAAAATATTTATTTTCTTTTATTTTTATTGTGGGGTGTGTAAGTGTCCTTGGCTGGGGTTATAGGGGTGGCTCTGAGCTGCTCAACATGTGTTCTGGTTCTCCCCAAGAGCAGCAAGTGCTCTTAATCTCTGAGCCATCTCTCCAGCCCCCTCTGCCCCAAAATTAAAAGACCAAAACTGAGTTTTTGGATTGTAACTGAACCAGTATTTTTTTCTTTTATAAAACTCCCAAATGAACAGTAATTGCTTTCCATGTGAAATAATTATACTTAAGAAGTGGTTCTTGGAAATGAAGACAACTCAGACACAAATGGATTTCTCCCAAATATGTGTATTTCAGGCTACAAGGAGAGGAGGGCGAAGTTAAAGGCAGTAGCCTTGCATTTTATCTCTGACCCTGCTCATCACTTGCAGGTGACATTATTAGGAGCATTTAATGTGAGACATGAGGCGCACATGCTATATGTGGAAAGGAGAAGGGGTTGATTTTATGCCATTCTACAGAGGTTCATTATCAGTCCTCTAGGGGTATTCCAGACTCAGACAAGGGAGACAACAGGAAAATAAGGGAAACCAAGCCACTCAAATCCCTTCACCTGTGGTAGGAAACTATTCCCCAGCCGGGTCATGCCACACAAGCCATCCCACCTCTGTTAGGCTTCCCTTCCCCCAGCTCCAGAGTAAGACGTAAACATAAATCTCAAAGATGAGCTGAGGACAAAGGTCCTTTGCTTGTTGATTATGTGGGTTTGTGTTAAAGTAGAGCCAGGGGACCACAAACTAGAACAGGACTTACCCCTAATTATGTTGTTAAGCCAAACTGACACAGTGTTGGGCTGGCTTTTAAATATACATGTTTATACCCACAAACAATTACTATTCTCAGTCTAACTGAGAGAGGTCTCTCTTTCCAGTGAACCATGGTGAACGCAGAGACTTACAGGGAATCGCACGCACAGGGAGTGGAAACTAAGTCTCGCCCTCCAAACACATTTATATTATCCCCTCTATGATTCAGGAAACACTGAAGAGTTAAGAAATGAGAAAGTGATTGGATTGATAGGGGTGGGAGAGAGGAAAAAGACAGTGAGGGGTAACCAAAATGTATTATAAATGTATATGAAATCGTCAGTGAACCTTAATAATAACAATAGTAATAATGACTACAATATTTAGCCTTCCTACTTCCCAGTTTCTTGGGGAGCTAAGTGGGTGTGGTTTTAAGCATCTTGGTCTTTGGGCTTAGTCGCCCTTGCCAAAATTCTAATTCCAGCTCAGACTTCTTTGTTTAAAGATTGAATATAAACAAAGCATTCCACCTAGCCTCCCTCTTAATCCTCTCTGTTTATGGTCATACCTGTCAGTACGTGAGGTTCACACCCTGGGTCACAGCCTGCTGGGCCAATTTTACTTCCAGGAGCCCATGACACTCCATCCAAATGTGGTACCCAAAGCTTTCTCCATCAAACATGTCACTGGCAAATGTGCAAACACTCAAAGATTCAGCGTGAGCTTGTACTCATGATCTCTTCTGTGGGAACTTTAACTTCCTTTCTCAAGGCATAACACACCGCGATCTACAAAATATCCTAACAGTTTCACTGGCAAGGTTTGTTGCCCCTCTTGCTTGGCTGCCTCCATAACAATATGAGAAATCCTTCGAGGGATAGAAACTGTGTTAGGTATCAAATTAATATCTATATATTTCCTACTATATAGGACTGGCCTTGAATATAAAAAATCCAACAAGTTAATGAACGGATTTTATTAACTTTAACATAATGTCTAAAATGTGCAAATTGTTCAGATTTGAATTGAAACAAAATGGCCACCCTTCTTTCTCCCTCCCTCTTTCCCCCTCATCTATTCCTTCTTTCCTTCCATCTATAGTTCTGCAATCACTTATTAGTCACCGAGTACGTGCTAAGCATTTGCCCAGGCTCTGGGGATGTGTCTATAAGCTGACATAAGTAGGTACATGCTTCTGTGTTTTACTGAGATATTTCTCAAAGTGCAGTTGAAGGATTGCCACCATTAGAATCAAGGGGATATTGTTACAAGTGAATATTTAGATTGTAAATAGAACACCTTCTAACTGGCTTAATTAGATCCTCTATGGATATTCTATTTCTAGCCACTGCTTAATTCTGGTGTTCCTCAAAGTTTTAGACGTGTAGGATGGCATGCTGAGTCCCTTATATGCTAAGTATATGAAATTAGAGTATGTGTGGTTTGAATGTGAACGGCCCCATAGGCTCATATATTTGAATGCTTGATCCCCAGTAGGTGGAACTGTTTTGGGAAGGATTCAAAGGAGTTGCGTTGTTGGAAGAGCTATGTCTCTGGGGTGGGCTTTGAGGTTTCAAAAGCTTAGACCGTTCACAGCTCTCTTTGTGCCTCATGCTTCTCTGCCTTGTGCTTATAGATCAAATGTAAGCTCTCACTTTTCCATCATGCCTGCCTGCCTACCTACCTGCTGCCTGCCTTCCCGCCGCCTGCTGACATGCTACCTGCCATGATGACCATAGACTCTAATACATTGAGACTGTAAATCCCAAATTAAATGATTTCTTTTAGAAGACCCCTTGGCCATTGTGGTTTTTCATGACAATAGAAAGGTAACTAAGGCAGAGTGGTTCCTCAGAACCTCCCTCTCCACATCTGCAAATGGAACCAGCAACATTCCTGGCAGAAGTTAGTGGTGAGGATCACAGGTCCTCTCTTTCCAGTGTGTCCTGGGGATGCTCCTTATTTCCAGTTCCTGTTTCAAAGGAAATGTTTCTGGTGGCCATGACTATAGAGAAGTTATGAGTCTGTGAGTTTTTTAAGCGACGTCTGTAGACTACCTGTATATGTGAATAACTCCTTTGGAAATGAATAGTAACCTCTTGGGTGTCAGTTTTGTCAACTTAAATCTCAAATACTGTGTTTTTGATGAATCATGACAAGGGTTATCACACACCCACTCAGATGTATATGAACAGAGACTCCAGCATGATTATACCAGGGAAACGAATACAAGCATATTAATCTTTGCCTAAATGGGGACATAATCCCCAAGGAGTTCAGAGAAATGAGAGGCCAAGAAGCATCCAGAACAGCTGGTGGTTGTGTAGACTTCAGAAAGAAGAGTGGCTGCACCACTGCTGGAAGTATGGAGGTGGACAAGGTGTTTGCCAAAGGCCCTTACTGGGCACAAGCTGAAACCACACAAGCTTTGCAGAGAACGCTGGAGACACAGAACAGCTGGCCCAAGCCTCTGCCAGGACTCCCATGGAGGCAGAGGGAAGGACAAAAGTGTCCTAGCTCTAACCTTGTGCCTGCCCCCAATCCCTTGCCATTGATTCACACTGAATCAGCTGAACAAGAAACCAGGGAGAGGCAGCCTGAACAGGGTTAGCCTTCCTGGCAAAGGCACCCTGACAAACGCAGGAGACTCTGCGGGAGGCAGAGGTGATGAAAAGGAGGACAGCCAGGTCCTGTGGGACAGGGACAGAAATGCGGTGAGGTCACTGTGGTTTGGCAATTTGCCCACTGAGTCCACCACTGAGAGTCCACACTGCGATGGAGTACTCCAGAGTTGCCCGGAACTCCTCAGAGCGGTCCATGACACCATTATTCAGGCAAGAGAAGCAAAAACCCAGATTCCACACTGCTGGTTTGAAGTGAGAAAGTTCTTCCTAGGCATTCGCAGAAAATGCTTCCAGGGACAAGCATGTCCACTGCCTGCCTAGTCTCTCTGTTTAGATGCAGGAGTTTAGGAAGCTGAATCACAATGAGAATCAGTTCCAGGGAAGCTTGGGAGCTGCATGAGGAAAAACACTGAGAGTTCAGTGTCACTCAGCAATGTCTTCCCTGTGGGAACACTTCCCTTCATCTTTCCCACAACAAGGAAATTCGTGTTTTAGGAATCCGGAAGAAACAGCAGGAGGGGGAATAAAAAGAAAAGAAAAGGGAGGGAAAAGACACATTGCACAATGGCATAAGACTTCTTTATCACTTAGTTTTTGAAATATTTGTTTGGAAATGTGTGTGGATGAGTGCACATGCACAAATGTTTGTGCACCTGTGCATCAGTTGGTCACAGGAGAATGACTGATGTCCTGCTATAACACTCTGCCTGTCTTCCTTGAGACAATGTCTGTTACTAAACCTGGAGATGGAGTCAAAAGCATAAAGTCCCAGCAATCCTCTCACTCTACCTGCACAGTTCTGGGGGTGAAATGCACAAGTTTGGTCACCTATCTGCACGCTGGGGATTTGAACTCAGGTCCTCACGATTGTACAACCAAGGCTGTTACCTATTGAATCATCTCTCTCTCCATTCCCTTTCTTATCAATTTAATTAAAAATTTTGTTTTATTTCTTTCTTTTCCTTTAAAATTTTTTAATATAATTTTTTATTTATTACAATTTATTCTCTTTGTATCTCAGCTGTAGCCCCGCCCTCATCCCCTTCCAATCCTGCCTCATCTCTTTCCTTTCCTCATCTCTTCCCATGCCCTTTGGCCAGTCCACTGATAGTGGAGGACCTCCTCCCCTTCCATCTGACCCTAGCCTATCAGCCTATCAGGTCTCATTAGGACTGTCTTTCATAGTCTTCCTCTGTGGCCTGGTAAGGCTTCTCCCCCTTCAGAGGAAGGTGATCAAAAGCCAGCCACTAAGTTCATGTCAGAGACAGCCCCTGTTCCCCTTACTAGGAAGCCCATTTGGAGTCTGAGCTGCTACGGCTAACTTTGTTCTAGGTTATCTCTATGAATGGTCCTTGGTTGGAATATCAGTCTCAGGAAAGACCTGTAGGACCAGATTTTTGGTTCTGTTGTTCTCCTTGTAGAGGTCCAGATCCTTCCAGGTCTTTCTCTCTGCCCCTTCTTATGAGTCTCAACATCTGTTTTAACACCCTGCTGGATAGAGTCTTTCAGAGGCTCTCTGTGGTAGGCTCCTGCCTTGTTCCTTGTTTTTACCTTCTTCTTATGTCTATCCCGTTTTCCTTTCTGAGTGATGATTGAGCTCTTTGGGACAGAAAACAACTTCCTGAACAGAACACCAACAGCACAGGCTCTAAGATCAACAATCAATAAATGAGACCTCATGAAACTGAAAAGCTTCTGAAAAGCAAGGGACACTGTTGTCAGAACAAAATGACAGTCTACAGATTGGGGAAGGATCTTCACCAACCCTATATCTGACAGAGGTCTAATATCCAGAATATATAAAGAACTTAAGAAGTTAAACAGAAACAAATCAAGTAATCCAATTAAAAAATGGGGTACAGAACTAAACAGAGAATTCTCAATAGAGGAATACTGAATGGCAGAGAAACACTTAAAGAAATGTTCAATATTCTTAGTCATCAGGGAAGTAAAAATCAAAACGACCCTGAGATTTCACTTTATACCCATCAGAATCGCTAAGATCAAAAACTCAAGTGACATTTTTGCACTTTTTAAAAAAATTATTTTTATTTTTATAATTTATTGACTTTATATTCTGATTGTAGCTCCCTCCCTTGTCTCCTCCTGGTCCCACCCTTGCTCCCTTTCACCCTATCCCCCTCCCCTAGACCACAGAAAGGGTCAGCCCTCTTCCCCTACAATCTGACCCTAGCCTGTTAAGTCTCATCAGGACTGCCTGGATCCTTTTCATTTGTGGCCTGGCAAGGCAGCCCCACCAAGGGAAAGTGATCAAAGAGTGGGCAACTGAGTCCATATCAGAGATAACTCCTGTTTCCCTTACTAGGGAACCCACATAGAGACTGAGCTGCCTTTTGGCTACATCTGAGCAGGGAGTCTAGGTCCTCTCCATGAATAGTCCATGATTGGTGTATCAATCTCTGCAGGCCTCCCTGGGCCCAGATTTGTTGGCTTTGTTGGTCTCCTTGTGGAGTTCATGTCCTCCCTGCGTCCTTCTCTCCCTTCACTCTTCTTCCATAAGACTTCCTGTGCTCTGCCCAAAGTTTGGCTGTGAGTCTCAGCATCTGCTTTGATCCCCTGCTGGGAGAAATCTTTCATAGGATATCTATGGTAGGCTTCCATCCTCTCTTCAATCACTTCTGGTGTCTACTCTATTTGCCCTTCTGCATGAGACTAATACATAATAACCATACTAAAATCCACAGACCTAAAGAAGTGAAAATTTCCTTTTAAACTTACTGATGAAACTGTTTTCTGGTGTTTCTCTACTAGTTACCTTTCTTTTGCTGTGATAGCACTATGAACTAAGAGGAAGAGTTTATTTTAACTTATATGTTCAATTAATAGCCCATCATTGAGAAAGTCAGGGCAAGAACTCAAGGTGGGAATCTGGGGCAGAAACCATCAAAGAATGCTTCTCAGTGACTCTTTCCATGCCTCATGCTTAGCTATCTTTCTTATACAGCCTAGATCCACTTGCCTAGGGATGGCGCATTGAGCTGGGCCCTGGCACATAACCATCGATCAAGGTGATTCCTCACAGAGATGCCCACAGGCCAATCTGATCCAGGCAACTCTTCAGTTGAGATGTCTTAATTAGGGTTTTGTTGCTGTGAAGAGACACCACGATCAAGGCAACTCTCATAAAGAAAAAACATTTAATTGAGGCCAGCTTAAAGTTTAAGAGGCTTAGTCCATTGACATCACGGTGGGAAGCATGGCACTGTGCAGTGCAGGCAGACATGGTGCTGGAGGAGTTCTACATCTTGATCCACAGGCCTCCAGAAAGAGATTGGACAGAGCTTGGGCATAGGGGACCTCAAAGCCCACCCCCAGAGTGACACATGTCCTGCAACAAGAGCACGACTCCTCCAACTAGGTGACACCTCCTAATAATGCCACTCCCCTTGGACCAAACATGGAGTCTGTGGGGGCCATACCTATTTAAACCACCACACCAGGTAATTTTCAGTTGTGTTAGGTTGACAATAAAACAATAAAAACCAGGGCAGTGCCCTAGGATGAGGTGAAGAGCACATCAACAGGCCTAAGCTCATGAGTGCATAGTGTGTGACTACTGCACACCTGGCTTTTTCCTGCAATCTCTAGGAACTGAAATCAGGCCCCCATGCTTGCAAGGCAAGTCAGTGCTCATGGCTGAGCTTACCTACCCATTTCATTAAATAATGATGACCCATTATAGTTTAAAACTTTCTTAACTTCAATGAGGAACTTCTGAAGTATTTCATGGTCAACAAAGTAAAGAGATCTGTTGAACTTCCTTTTCTTTCTAAGGATCCTCCTGTTAAAAGGCTTTTGTTCTTGCCTTTCGGAAAAATGTCTCAGAAAAAATCAGCTGAGAAGCCAAGAACAACAAACCTTATGCTGCTGTTGTTATTATCTCCTTTTGATGGATCAGAAAGCAAAGGGTCTCTTTCCTGAAGTTTATGGTGCCAATAAGTACAGCTGGAAATTGTAACTCCAACCCCTAGTTACATCCATTTCTTGCAGTTGACTTCCATGATCAGTTATGGAAACAAAGAATAGCAAGGGAGTTTGCTCAGTAGTAAAGCGCTTGCACTACATGCCTGAAGACTAGAGTTCACATTCTCAGATCCAGTATAAAATGGATGCCCAGCATGTTTAGAAGCCTCTTGTAATCCCAGAATTTAGGAGGCAAAGGCAATCCCTGGAGCAAGCTGGCTAGCATACTCACCAGAGAGCTCTGGGTTTCCTTGAAAGGCCATGCCTCAGTAAATAAATAGAAGGGCTGCAGAGATGGCACAGTGGTTAAGGGCACACACTGTTCTTCCCAAACAGAAGGCCTAAGTTCAATTCCTAACTTCCATGTCTTGAAGCTCAGACCACCTGTGGCTCCAGCTCCAGAGAATCTGAGCCTCCATAGACACTCACACTTACATGTTCTAGCCCCACCTCCCCACAGGCACATAAACATGCACACACATACACACACACACACACACACTTAAATATAAAATGAAGAAAAGAATTGGCAGGATCCCGACTTAAACTTGGGCATCTCAAAGTTTGTTTCTCTTGGAAATGTATTACCTGTGCTAAATACTTTTATCAGAATTCAAACTGAGAAGAAAGGGAAAGGTGCATTCTTATTCCGCATGAATGTCCATTTTAAACTAAAAGGGTATCAGGGTCTCTGATAATGTTGGAGAACACGAAGGGCCGAAAGCATCACTACTGTGCATTGATATGTTTCATCCTCTGGTTCTGAAATACTAAAGATAATGCAGTTGCTTCAGGTGTGTGACGTCACTTCTTAACCCACCCTGAAGTTAAGTGTCCTGGAGATAGCCCTAATTCATCTCCCACAAGTGTGATTTCCTGTGAGTGGAAAAAGGTCTCTTACAGGTTTCACACTGGGCTGGTGTTGGGCTGGTCAGGAATATCAAAGAGGCATTGCATGCCTGAGGTCTGGGAATTGGCTCTTAAACAATGCCTTTGCCCACCATGTGCTGTGTTGTACCATGTAGTATTCATGGCAATTTTGCTGACCTCTGTCCAGGGAGAAGTTTAGGCTCCCAGAGATAGGAGCCAGCAGGCCTACTAGAGTTCACAGCAACCAAAGATTCATCCAATTGTCAGTGTGAGCGGGGCCTGGCCGCATTTAGAGGGAGGAGAAATCTGTGCACTTAATGAGAAACGAGTCACACAAAATGCAGAGGGGATGATTGTGGGCAAACTGGCTTTGGAGACCTGTAGTAGTAGTGAAATGAGATGTTTGGGAAGAATCTTTCATAGGATAATCACTTCTGTATCACAGCAGTATCAAAGTAGAATAAAACACAGCCTTAAATAAGCAGGGGTGGGTGAGAAAGACAGAAAATGGCTGATGCCTCTTTTTCCCCGGTCATCTTCCACTAGGCTTTGTGCTAGCAAAACAGTGGGCTTTAGGCAGGAGCTTAGAGTATTGTTCTGTGGCAACAATGTTTGAGAGCATCTTGAGACTCTAAGGGGATCTCATGCTTGGCTATTTTCCTGCATAATTTTTCCTTATTAACTGCTTCCAGATTTGACCTTGAACTTGTCCTTTATCTGAGACTGTTTCCCTAGGATGGCTTCATAAAACCTACAGCCACAGTCTGGGTTCTGTGATTTAATAGCTGACTGACTAACTGCATACTTTTAAAAATTGAAGTTATAAAAAATTTTTTTTAGATTGAATAGCATCCCGATATTCTGTTCAGTTATTTTAATGATCCACTTAATAATACAATGGTCTGTTACATTCCTCCTCTGATTGAGAGAACTAAAAAAATAGGCTGCAGCAGATGTACTAAAGAATGTGTTCCTGGGGGTGACGGTGGCTGGCATTATCTTCAGCTAAGTTCAGGATCATTTGCCTCTTCCTGGTTGAGCTGACCTCTGCTATCCTTGTAACTCTAGCTACACATGAAATGTCTCTTTATCCTACTTCACCAAGGGAACACACAGTAGGCTTCCTACAGTGGATATATTAAAATGGACTTCACTCACTGAGCAAGGCCTTGGCATGACTTATCCTAATCCTTAGGACGGCCCTCGGTGGCAGGTGTCGTTCTCCCCCTTAATAAAGAAACATAAAGACAACCATACTGCCAAGTTCTGCCAACCTAGTAAGGGTGCAACTAGAATCCTAACCAGTCTCCAGTGACTACTCAATGCTCACTTTCCTGTGCACAAGGATCCTGACATGGGTAGAGAGTGACACTGTGAGAGTTGTATTTCCTTCATGATTCATTGTGAGGCTTTCTTAGCTGTTCTCTCCTCTGTAAAGAGGGACTTTGGCATTCTTCATTCTAACATGCACAAGTCTTTGCTATAGCATGGCTGAGTGGTCGCTTGGGGCCAGGGGAGGATAAGACCCCACAGAGGCTCTCTTTGGCATCATGAGAGCCTTTGCAGGTCAAGAGAATCTTCGGCTCTCCTCCCTCATAGGGACCTCCCTCCCTGTATCAGGAGGGGAAAAGGAAATGACTGGGTCAGCTGTGTGCCTATTACATTCTATATATCACCTGCCTGGGGTTGGCAAGGTCATGAGGATATCAAGTTCATGATTTCCCTTTACGATACTGTTCATTTGAATCATTAACTCTTTGGTCACCCTCTTCATTCTTGATGACATCTAAACACTGAGCTGAGGGCTGTGAGATGGCTCGGTGGGTAAGGCCACTCACCTCTAAGCCTGATGACCTGACTTCAACCCCAGGAGTCCCATGGCAGAAAGAGAGAACTTAGAGACTATCCAGACACTCCTTGCAGAAGCACTCTAGATACATTCCACTTAGGTCTCTCCTTCTTTCTTCAGATACCATATGAATCACATAAGAAGGGGGCAGGAAAATATAAGAACGAGAGAAGGAATGAATGGGAGGAGAGGCAGAAACCAGAAGTTTGAAATGCTGAGAGCCAGCAGCAGACTTTGCTCTGCCTCCAACCTTAAGTAATGAAGCATCAGAGGCCCTGACCCAAACTCTATGAAGGAATGTACAAAGGCATAAGGAGACAGGCACAAGGACCACAGTTTGGTGTTGTTACTTCTGCCTTAGTGTGGCACTGCTAAGGAATTCCAGGGCTAAGGTTTCCGGCCTGAACCTACACCCATCTCTATAACCCTCCGGGCCATGGCATGATGACTCCTGGACGGTAGGAGGGAGGTGGAGTCTTCCACTTTGCTTTACAGGCAGGTAAAAGTTGTCCATGTTTGGTAATGTTCTTGCTTTTGTAGGCTCCTGCCAATCTGTCCAGTCTACCCATGCACTTTTGGAGACAGCTGTGCTCTGTGATTTAGGGTACCAGAACGAGCCGCCTTTCAGCTCGTGTGAACCAGTTACAAGAGGGCACATTTCGGAACCGAGGGGTGCCACAGTCCACTGAGATCTATTCAGCTAAGCTGCCACAGTTCTTCCTCCAGGCTGTGCAGCTGGTATGCCAACCAGAACAACAAGCTTAACTGTTTAACAAGCATGTCCTGTGGCTTATTCGGAACAATTTTAATCAATATTTCATCAGAACATTGTTTCATTGCCCTTTGGAAATATGATCTGTGAAACCCTGCCTTTATAAGCACTTGTTCTCCAAAAGTGTACTAATTATTTCAATTTGTAATAAACTCAACAAGGCTAAGACAATTTGATTAAATGCTAACAAATGCATTTATTCCAGAGATATCAACACATCAAGATAATGAATCTGTCCATCATTTCTTAAAAGTGTCCCAGTGTCCCCTGATTGCATTCCCTTCTTATTGTCAATAGCAGTCTGCTTTCTTTCATTGCAGTTCACTTCACATTTCTAAAAATTTTATCAAAATACAGTTATGCATGCTTAGTTGACACAAAATAACTAATTTCATATTCATACATAATATAGCAGTATTTTGATCTTTTAATTATGAACTATGAATTGTGCTAATTTTCAGAGAGAAAGAAGAGAGAAGAAAGAGAGAGAAAGAATAAATGGAATCATATTAAGAACCAAGATGGACCCAAAATTAGTGCCTCTTTCAGCAGCCAGATTGTAAAACTCTGGAACAAGGGTTCTGTGGCTGTTGGTCAGAACCTTCAGGAGGATCTTAACTCAGGGAAGGAGACTAGCTAGGTTGAACTGCTCTCGATCATCCCAGTAATGATTCAGCAAAGACTTAAATGGATAAAACTTTTCTCAAATAACTGAACTGGATCCTGGAATAAATCTATGGAATATTTGTAGGAGTGAAAAGAATCCAGCATTTGAAAGCATTTATGGTGTCTGGCAGCCAATCCGAGGCTCTGACCTAGAAGTTAAACATTTGTTAAAGGCTGCAAACAAAGACATTAAAGCCAATATTCTAAATCTATTTCATATGACCAAGAAGTGATGTCAGAGATGTGGGAGTTTGGGGTTTATGTATAAACTGAATGTCTAGGGGTAAAAATTATAATGTGCAAGATGAGAAATACATTGGATAAAAAAAGAGAAGAAACATCAAAGATGGGTAGAAAGAGATGGGAAGATGGATAAGGTGGTTGGAAGTGGTAAATGTGTTCAAATACCTTGTCTGAAATTCTCAAAAAAAAGTATAACATTTGTTAAGAAAGAAAATATATTGGGTGATATTAGACATTTGGAAAAGAAGATTAGTAACATAAATTTATAACAATTGAAAAAATTAAGATGACAGAGAAATGTGATTTTTTACTAAAATTTAAATTTAAAAAAATGGGTAAATTTTAAAGATTATTTCAAGTAGCCTAGTAAATAATTTGACATCTGAATAAAGAAGAAAGGAGAAAAGAGAGAGAAAAGTCCAAATACTCTCCACATTTGATCAAACTATAAACCTACAGATCTAAGAAACATGAAGATAGATGTATACCATCACAAATGATATTAAAGATAATAAAAGTATTTTACCCACAGGCTGAAAACCTCATTGGCAGCAGAAATAGGTTCTGGAAAACTTAAAGGAAATGTTTAATGTAGGATAAAGCAATACGGTATTGAAATATGAGCCTGGATAGAGGGGAAAAATCCCTAGAAATGACAACTAGAGAAAAACACATACTTTTATTATGAAAATCTCTTTACAGAATATTTTACTGTTAATACAAAAGGTAGGATGAACAAAGTTGTGTGAAAATAAATAAAATCTGAGGAAAGAGAAATGGGAACACACAGCATTCTCATTTTTTATGCTGTAAGTTAACTTGAATAACAATGTTCTGGATTAACTGTGTAAATATTCCAGAAACTACTGGAATAATGAGACTACAACCTAATACATTGACAGAAGAAGTAAAGTGAAATAAAAAAAAAAAATTCAGGCGTGGTGCTACATGCCTATGGTTCCATTATCTGAGAGACCGAGGCAGGAGAATTAAAGTCACCTTCAACTACATAGGGAGTCCAAGGCTAGCCTGGGCTATATGAGAACCTATCTCAAAAAACAAAAACAAAATAAAAACAGATACACACACACACACCGAGAGAGAGAGAGAGAGAGAGAGAGAGATAGAGAGAGAGAGAGAGAGAACTAAACAAAAAAACCCCACTAAATAATAGAAAGTGGTTTTCCTACTTCTTGTTCGTTCTTTTGGGAATTTTATAATAAATTTTGATTATATCACTCCCTTTCTTCAACTCCTCCCAGATCCCCACTCCTCCCCTACCCACCAAGCTCCTCAAAGATCCCCATCTCTTCTCCATCTGCCCAACTTTATATCTTCTTCTCTTCCTTAACCAATCAAACAGTTTGTGCTGCCTTGTGATGTAATTAATGCCAGATAGAAGCAGAGAAAGAATAAAGAGGCAACAAAGAGAAAGGAAATAAGGAAGAGCAGCTGGATTTTTTTTAATGTTAAGACCATGAATGTGAACCAAATGACCTATGCAAAAGTGTTGAGTTTCATCAGAGATGCCCAGTGAGAGGAGGAATATTTGTATTTCATAAGAAAATAAGCATCCAAGTATATGTTGCTCATTAAAATTTTCTCTTCTAGAACTATAGAAATGGCTCAGAGGTTAAGAGCACTTGCTGCTTGCAGAAAATTTGAGTTTGGTTTCCAGCACCCACATCAGGAAGATTACAGCCACCTGTATCCCTAGTTCTGGGGAATCTAAGACACTCTTGCCTACTTGAACACCCACAGGAAGGTGATGTATGCACATACATTCAGGCATACTCACATACATATAATGCAAAATTAAATAAATATTTTCATTGATTCTATACATAAAGGCATACATAGGTTAAATATAAAAAGTTAGAAAAGGGTGCATTATTCAAACATTTTCAAAATAACCATTTTAGTCATGTCAATAACAAAGTAAATGTGAGAAAACAAGACATTGTTATAAATAACGAAAATAATTTTATATCGTAACAATAAAATACATAGAAGTTATGCTGCCTAGAGAAAGGAAAGAAAAACTAAACATATATTCCTGTGTATGACAAGAATCAGTCTTAATAGATAAATGTTTCCCACAGTACCAATTAGCTTCAGTGTGGTCCAATCAAAATTCCAATGAACATTTTAATAGTAACCAACACATTAATTATAATATTCCTATGGAGTCACACAGGATTAATAATAATGCTAAGAAATAAAATGATAACAATAATAAATGTTTTTAACTGTAGTTGTAAGACAGCGTAAGAGCTAATGTATGGAGAGATACATTATCAGAACAAGAGAATCCAGAATTTGACCCACATGTATTTTGATTATAGTCTTCAATAAAAAGATGAGTGAAGTGAGTCAGGAGAAAAGGATGATCTCCTGGAAATGGATGCTGCAATGCTATGATTCCCATGATACCCGTCATCAGGCCTGTGTCACTGCTCGAGGCGTGGTGGGATCAGGAAGAGTGGAGCCAATAAATGCCTAAAATCTCATGCAAAAGATAAATTTATTCAGAGAATCAGCCGGTTTATACTCTCAGGGTCAAAAGGAGTCACGTGAGGAGAGTGTGTTATCACAAGCTGCATGGGGCAGACAAGCCACATGTGGCAAAAACATGTTCTTCTGTAGAGGCCTATAAACAAATACAACAGCCAGTTGTAATGAATAATCTGAAGTCAACTCATGCCTAACTGCTATCCCTAAGAAGGGCACAAAAGTATAATCCAAAAACAATTTTATGTTTTTGAAAAGAAACTGGGGATCACAGGACTCTTGTCCTGGTTTCTTGGACTTTTCCCACAAGCACTCAGAAATTTCCTCAGACGACTTCACTCTTAAAGCATGTTCAGACAGCCTGCACCTTTTGCCATCTGCAAAAACAGCTCAACGTAGATTGTAATGTTAAATGTAATAACACAAACTCTAATATTCTAGACTAAACCTCCTCGAGCTTGGGTTATGCAAAAATGTGACACTGAGACTAGGGGAGAACAAGTGGAAAACTGGACTACAGCCAAGCTGAAAACTGCCACTCTTTAAAATATTGCTAAGAAAAGAGAGACTAAAGAACAGAACTAAATATCTGCAAGCTACGTATCTGATACGGTTGCATCTAGAATATATGTAACACACTCTTGCAACTCAACAAAACAAACAGCTCAGTTTAAAAATAAAGAAAGAATTGGACACATATTTGACAGCCGCTTCACCAAAGAAGATATATACACATGGAAAACAAGCACATGGGGACGAGTCATCATTGAGCTATGCATGGGCACATTGAGGCATAGGACACACGTGCTAGAATTGTGAGACTCAAAAGAAGGACAACTGAATGTTAGCGAGGCATGGAAATTTTGGCTGCCACAGGTGGGATATTAAATGATAGAGTCACTTCAGAAGACAGTTTGGAAGGTTCTAAAAACGTGAACATGTGCCTGCCATATAACTCATGTTATTACCATGTATCTACTACAAAGAAAAAAGACGCGTGCTTTAACAACAACAACAACAACAAAACTTGCCTTAAAATATACAGAGTCTTTGCTTACCAAACTGCGAAATCACCCAAGGCAAATGTAAACATAGCTCTGCAATCCCAGCTATCTTGGAGGATGAAGTGAGCAGATACCAAATCCAAGGCCTGTGTGGACTACAGACTGAGTTGAAGGCTAGTGAGCAACTCAGTGGGACCTTGTGTCAAAATTAAACGAGAACTGTGGATTCAACTCAGTGGTATAGTTCTTGCCTAATATGCACGAGGCTCTAGCTCAGTCCTCATACAGAAAAACAAGAACAAAAATACAAAAATAACTTTCAAAATAAGTGATAAACTGACAAACATATTGTGATATATACATGCCATGTGTATCAGGTAATAAAAAGACCAAAGTTGAGGTTAAGAAGACAGGGTGAGTGACTAGACATTCATTTATCAGGCAGCACTCAGCACAGCACAACAGCAGGAACAAGAGAGGCCCTGCCTCAAAGAAAGCTCAAAGGACAGAACCCTATTCCTAAAACAATCTCTTACCTCCACATGTATGTTTTGGTACTCACATGTGCTGTCTGTCTGTCTGTCTCTCTCCCTCCTCTTTTCTTTCTCCTCTCTCTTGTCTCTGTCTGTCTGCCCTCCCACTGTGTGTGTGTGTGTGTGTGTGGTTTTCTTTTGTTCCTGGCTTCATCAATATTCTGCTGAAAACCTCCAAGTCCCTTTTCATTCCTGTAGGACTCTCACTCTGCATAGTTTGCCTCTCTTTAGTACTCTGTCCTGTCCTTTCTGGCTTCAAGATAATGAGTTAGGAAAATTGTAGAGCTTTTCCATTTGTTTTTTTTTTCCTCACTGCTTTTTGTTGTCTGATATTCAGAATAAAAAAAAATCATTGCTTCGTATAAATTATATAATTTTTTTTTAATTTTTCAAGACAAGGTTTCTCTGTGTTTGTCTCTGTCTGACTTAGAATTCACTCTGTAGACCAGTCTGGCATCGAACTCAGAACTCAGAGATATGCTTGCCCCAGCTGCTCAGATTAAATGTATCCACCCACCATGATCTGGTAACAATTTTTATGTTTTTAAGTGTTTCATTCTTCCATCTTGGTTAGACCTAAGAAATAAAATAATATTACTTTTGATACATGCAGTCACAGAACTCAGCTTATTATAGGATTACATCCAGATAACCGTAATTGAAAATATCCTAAACTGAACATGTGTTTGATCCATTTAATCTACCAACCATCACAGTTTAGTAACTGTTTTATGGAGACTCTGTGTTTCATTCCCCTAATGATCAAGTGGCTGACAAGGAGGTCAGGCATCACCCTGCTTATGACTTGCCTTGGAGAAGATCTAAAATCAAACTCTGAAGTTCAGCTGCTACCAAACATGTATCACTTCCAGCCATTAATGAGAAGTCTTGTGTCTGATCATCATATATCAGAGACCATCTATAAATCTCTGATGTTGTAATGAAAACAAAAGACAAATATAATTCAAGGTATATTTGCAGTTGGCACAACACTTGCCCTTCCATGCCTTCAAGGTGCACTTGAGTGGCAGCTAGCAAGACTTAATTCTGGTTCTCTTTCCATATTAGGTACTCTAAAATTCTATTATGTTTTTTCCAAGATCAAACCTTATTGATCTATGTCATGCGAAGGACACATTCTGTATGGTACTCTGTTCTATCATCCATTAAGCATGTGACACTATTGTGATACTTTATTGGAGTCAGTGAAGAAATACATGGAACACCCTGGAGATTTGCAACGAGAGAAAGCAGAATGTCTCAAAAAACTTGAAACTATAGGTAGAAGAGGCATGAGAAGAAAGTGATAATATTTTCATCAGGATTCATGTCCATGTACATGGGGGAGAAGTCTGGGCAAGAGGGAAAAGAGAAGAATTTGGCCTCAAGTAGAATAGAAATCAAAGCATAACTCACTATTTTGTCTGAACAGTGAAGAAAAGGGGGAAAAATAACAAACAACCTATGCTTCAAGATTATCATCTTTAGAACAGATATGACACCATCTACCTCCAATGATTATTATGAGGATAAGATAAAATGAGCAGGAGATTCATTCAACATGGTGCCTGGCATACAGGTCACTCTTGAGGCCCACTGTCAAGGTCAAATCTTCGCTATGTTATTGTTCAACAACATAAAATAGCATGATTTGAGGCATGGGAGAGCAAATTTCACTTCTATAAATGACTTCAAATCTTTGGAAAAAAGATTTGATTATTGTAAAAAGCTAAGTATAACTCAAAGTCAAGGCAAGAAAGTAAGTGACATGACTAATCAACAGTGCTTAAAAACTACAAAGGATATGTCTGTACAACCAAGTCATGAAAATTCACTGTTTCATAGTAAAGCTTATGTCAATTCCTCTTTTGGAAGCAAAGGTATTCTGAGGTTTACTATGCTACAGTATAACAGCATTCTTCACTCTTTAAGAAAAAGCCTGGAAAAGAAATATACTCCTGTGGATATATATTTTCTGTCTTAGGAAGGAAGGAAGGAAGGAAGGAAGGAAGGAAGGAAGGAAGGAAGGAAGGAAGGAAGGAAGGAAGGAAGGAAGGCAGGCTAGAAAGAGAAACAAAATGATCTGATTTCATCACATTTGATGATATCCTTTTTAACCACTCCTTTTGTTTCGATCTCTCCTGTGGTTTTACATACACTCTTTTGTAACCTAAGAAAACAGAGATGGAAATAATTTGTAGTGCATGCATGACATGACCTACTGGTCATTCCCAGTGATGAGATCTAAAACCGTGCTCTCACATCATTACATATCCTTTTCTGTGTTTTCCTAGAAAAATACTGCTTTGAAAACAAAGAATGCTAGTTAATCATCTGATAATATGAGTGAAAATATTTTTACAAAGTACTTCTATGAATCATTGCCATCATTACCATCATTAGCTTTGACTGCTAGTGCTTCGAGCTGAAGATGAATTTAATCTGCAGGCATTCTTGAACAATGACCTCAGTTCTGTGTCACCAGGTCTTGGCAGTTGGGAGGATGCACACAATGACTGCACGGATTCCCCATGTCACCTCAGGAGGCTTCCATAGCTTCCAGACTCAGAAAGATGAAGTGGGAACTAATTTCGCCACACCTCTTTTTTTCCCCAGTAAATTTAGGCTCAGGGGGCTGCACTGATCCAGTTATATCTAATACTTCCCAAACAGACAAGCAGGGCAGATGTCTTGCTATTGAAACATGGTGAACTTTCCCTTATACAGAAATGGCCCAGCCTCCTCCCTAAGGCACACTCAGTGTAGAAATCCCAGCTTTGGAAGGAAGCAGCTTGAACAAGGGAAGAAACAAACTCTTCTCCCAATTGTTCTTGGGAGTGATCAGCTTCTGCACTCTGTGAATTCACCAGAATTTTGTGGTCCAGGAGAGAGGGAAGACCTGGGCACACCTTCATGCTGCCATTTCCTGACCAGGATCCTGAGAAGCCTGATCCTAAAAGCCATGCATTTCTGAAGGTCCAATCAGGACTGCCCTCATTTCTGTATTGTTCCTATTATTGAAAAAAAAAATCTAACATTAGAGTTAAGCAAAATATGGATGTTAAAGAACAATGAAGTATAAATTAAATAGTAGGATCATATGAAAAGTCATGGTATGGGATAAAGTTGTCAGACACTGAACTCACAATTGTTCGCTTTTTTTTTTTTTAATTTGGCCTGATCAGAAGAAGCGTATCTTAACTCAAACTGCCAGGTGTCTTCTTGCTTCCTCAAGGCTTCTATGTCTCCATGAAGGATGTAGCTGGGGTCATGGTTTACCATATTTTGCTTATCTCAGGTGAAGGAGAAGCAAGGAAAAGGGGGACAAATCTCCAACAATGTTAATTTGTAGAGGATGTGCATACTTTTCTACAGTAGTTGACAATGTTGTTGCAATGGTATTGACACAGTGGAGTTACTAATATTGAATTCTGTTGCTAAAACTTAAGGAAAACAGCCAAAATAAAAGGCTACGAAGGATGACATAACAGAGCCAAAGTAAGGACATGCACATTTCTAGGCTGGGTTTGGAAAGTTCCTTCCTTATCTAGTTAAAATCAGTGAGACCAACCCAGTAAACTGAAGACAGAAGAAAACATCCAGCAATTCAGTATCTGATTCAGTAGAAGGTGAAATGTATGCATCGAGCTACACCCTACACAGAGATGGCATACACTTATATGAAAGGGTAAAACTCAAGTTTAAATGTGAGGTTCCTGGCACCTGGAACACTACTTTTTTCATGCCCTTTGTATGCTCTCCAATACATTCGCTGCCCTCCCACGCCTGAGAGTGTCCCAGACTGTAGATCTCACTAAATCTTCATAGAAGAGGGAAGACATAGCAATTATGGAAAACAAGTGTGCAAGCATCCAACCTCAGAATTCAACAGTCCAGTGTCCATTTCTGCACCACATATGGTCATGCCACCTTAGGCAGATCACAAAACCTAGCAAAGTTTTTAAGCATGTTGGATAGAGAAAAGTATGTCAGTGTTTCATCAATGGTGAACCTCAGCTCTGGAGTAACTTCTACAGGGAAATGTCTCTGGTAGTCTTCCTCCTTCTGGAGACTTCTAATAAGAGTTTACTTGGGATTCATGGAGTTCCATTCTACCCATAACGTTTTCTTTGTAGCCATGCACAAGGGAAATGGAATTGAAAATGTTCATGTCTTTGCTTGGAAATGACAACTTTCCTAGCAAGGAATGGGCAGTCCAGCATCCTTGGTTGGCTATGACCCTAATTCGCTTTCTTGATTTTGTCTAGAGCACCACAATCCATACTAGGATAATGCAGACGACCAGTTGTAGAGCAGCCCTCATGGTGCTCTGGCTTCAGCTGTGTTTTGTGATAAGTAAGGTATGATGTACGACTGGGTGGCCTGCTTAGTTCAGACCGGTACCTGAGGCTCTGCTTACATCTTCCAGTCCTTGATAGTTCTTTTCTAAACATCTATTTCTTTCCCTGTTCACAGCCATCTACAAACAATGGAAGGCTTTCATATCTCATTTCCATATCTTCCTTCCTTTCTTCTTTACCTCTAGCATCATCAGCAGGTAGAGTGTGAAGGTGGAGTGGTGGTGAGCAGGCACCAGGTTTCGATGCTCAAAGTGACTTGGGAACTACCTTATGTTGGCCAGAAGACTCACCCTCACCATTTGCCCCTGATCGCATTCAAGACTCTTACTGTGCTGTGTCTAACACAGGACAAGACCCTGACCGCTCATAACAGCTAACTGCTATTAACACCCTTGGCTGCATCAGTGCCTACCTCAGCACATCTAAATGAAAACATCTTCATCCTATTAAACCAGCGTGAAGCCTGGGTTCTCCGTATCTCCAGAAAAACTGCCTCCATCTACAAAGACTTCTGTGTCAGACACTGTCCTCATCCTTAAGGAATTAGTCACTGTCTCTTTATGTCACTCTTGTGTCTCATTTAGATTTCTCTGTACCATTCTTACCAAGAAAATTTTATTAAAAATTGGCTGGGTTCTGGTTTGATTAACAAGAATTGCAATATATAATCTGTGTGAGTATGTGCATGTGTGTGTGTGTGTGTGTGGTTTTGTGTGGTGTGTGTGTTGGGGTGGAAAAATATTTCTAAATGAAAGGAGAGAGGAAAGCAGGAGCAAGGAATAAAGTATATGTATAAGTAAATAAAAAAGAGGGTATATCTGGGGGAACCAGAAGATGGGGAGCTGGGAAGGGAAATCAGCTTGAAGGTGTCTTAGCACCATAAAGTCCATTTGTTTAAAAACAACAACAAAAAAGCTTTAAAAATCTTTTCTTTTTCTAAAGATAAAACAAAAAAGAATCATTATGAGAAGGGAGGTGGAATCTGGGAACCAGTGCAGTCTTTTCCATTTTGGGATCAGTCTGATATCTCATATATAGGTCATCTGGACTGAAAAGCCCAGCTCAACAGTGCTAGCCCAGCCCTGTCACTCAGTCCCTGGCTTGAGCCACATTTTGCATTCTTGCCTAGACATGAAGCAGGCTCCTAATGATCCTCTTATCCCAGGTAACTCTATCATTTCCTCATCTCATATTGAACTCAGTGTCTTCAATGATCCTCTCCTGGCCTTTGAAAGGATTCTGCCATCTACTTCCTGATACCCCAGGGCACATTCTGGATGTCAAATACTAATGTTTCTCCAGGCTAACCCTTCTAAGGTTGCTATACAGTAAAACATGTTCATGCTTTGACTGTACTTTTATTTAGAATTTCCTGGCGGGGTAATGCTTTAGAAAACAAGAGACCTGGTCTCTGTCCCTGGACATGGAATTGTTCCTTAGATAGCTTAAGTCAGGCAGTATCTATCTCCCTTCGGCTTCCCTGTCTTTGTCCATATCACACAGGTCTTGAAATAAATGATCACTTCTTACGTATAAACTTCCATGATGATCACCATTAATGATACCAGTTTTCCTCAAAATTAGTTGCATTCCAGGAAATGATTTTCATCTTGAAGCATTTGGTTCATTCTGCAAATTCTGCTGCTCCCAGATCAGAGCTTGACAGAACTAGACATTTTTGTTTATGTCTCTATAAGATTTTTCCTGGTATAAATTAATATAGGTTTGATGAATGAATGGATTAAAACATTCAAACACACACACACACACACACACACACGAGAGAGAGAGAGAGAGAGAGAAAGAGGCAAAGACAGAGACAGGCAGAGGTTGGGTCCAAATGTGGAGAGAGACATAAGAACACAGGGCATTGATAGATTATCAACAGGCTTCTTCTTTTTCAAATATAACTATTATCTTCCATCAAAAATAAATAATCTAGTTGCTGAGGGATGAGAGGTTTTCTGCTCATGGAATATATGTTTGGAACTCTCTAGATATTTTCAGGTTTCAATGCTCTCATCTTTCAGATTGGTCAAACAGGCCTTTCCATGTGGAATCCTAAGTGTCAACCAGTTTATTATAAAAGAGCACTCCAATTATGACTTCAGTGTCCCTAAATTGAAAGGAACTGTTTCAAATTGCTTCCTAAACTCATGTGCTTAAAACTAAAAATGGAAAAAGGCATCTTTGACATGAGCTCATGCATGTTTTTCCCATGTGTAAAATCTATTGGTGTGAGGATGCAAGAGTGACATAGGTGATGGAGTATCAAGCCTCCATATAGCCTAACATCCGTTCATTTTCTCCCCTGTACAGGTGGGACAGGCTCGTAGCCTCCCAGGGGAGCAGTGTTCTCATCTTTGGGAACAAATTGGAGTTACCGGGGCAGCATTGACAAGAAGAATGAGCCTTGGTATCTTCTTGGGAAATGCATATAATTGGTCTGCAACAGTACAGGAGGTCTGGTGGAAAACATCCTATGTGATTCGAATAAGCAGGTTAAGTAAATATGTCATAGGGAACCCAGGAACATGGGTTCTCCTAACAAGAGACATTTTCTCCATCTTAATGAATGAAAAGGAAGAAAAGATATATCCTGTGTCTTTCAGGTAAGAACTGCATAGGGTTAACAATGATGGTGCTGATGATACTGGTGGTAAATGTTTGCTTTGCAAATGGCCCGAACTGTGCCATCCCACACTCTCCAGAATCTACACAACTACGTCCTAATCATTACTGCCTCAGATTGCAACCCATTTTTACATGGCTTCCCTGCAGATACAATTGGTTGAGATATGGTCACTATGGTGGATCTCTGTCCATGAAATGTAGACAGATGTAGAACACATGGGAAGATGAAGGTAAAGACTGGACTATGCTTCTGTAAGCCAAAGAATGCCAAAGATGGTCAGCAAGCCAGCAGGAGCTAGGAGAGTATCTCAGGACAGATTTTTCCCCCTTATAGACCCACAGAAGTAGTCAACCTCATTAAAACCTTGGTCTTAGACTTTAGACTTCCAGAACTGTGAGACGACTGACATTCTTTAGGTATCATCCATGGCCCTTTGTAAAGCCCTGCAAACTAACATGTCAGCTGTGTGCATTTAAGTTTTCCCTGTTCTGAGAGTTTCAGAAGAGACAGATGAGCAGTGAGAAATCAACCAGAATTGGCTGAACATCTACTACACTCCTGGCACCCTGGGGAGTGTGATGAATAAAGTCCATCACAACTTAATAACCATGAGAGGTTTTCCTGACTGATTAAAGTGTATCTAATTACAGATGAGAAAGCTTGAGTGAAGGTCATTGAACTAGAGAAATGGTCATACACAATCAGACAGACAGACAAAAGGAAAGGGAAACCCTGTTGGAGTTTTCTGAAAATTGTTCCCATTGGAATGCTCATTAGCATGACAATGTGCTTATAGCCTTCTAAAGCAAAGGCCCCCAATCTCTCTAGGACCGTGTTACATGCTACACAGATATTAAATTATGCTTCTTACAGGAAAAGATGCAAACATTTGTAAGTGTGATATACGTATTCAGGAGAGGAGAAATTACCTCTGCTTGAGAGTAGGGAGAAAGTTTGTCTGGAGGATGTATGGGTTTGGTCAGGTTTCTATAACAAAATGTCACAGGCCATGTGACTTAGATACTAGCTGTTTCTTTTTTTACAGCTCTGGAGGGCAGAAGTCCAAAGCCTGGTGTCTTTGTGTTCCCAACGTTCCTTCATGTGTCTAAACTTCCTATCCTTAACAGAACATCAGCCCTGGGATTAGATCCAACAAGAGCGACTTCATTTTTCTCTCAATTGCCCCTTAAAGGTCCTATCTCCAGCTATACTCATAGTCTAAGATATAGGAGATTTGGGCTTCAGGAAATCTTTTGAAATCACCCCTACACAAGGGGACCAGGACAGACTCCAGGAAAAACAAAACAAAAAACAAAAACAAAAACAAAAACATATGTGCTTTGGACGTTGTGGGGCAGGCAAGTTTGGAAGATATATATTTTGTCAAAGAGCAGTCACTGCCCAAATGGGTCTTACCACAGACATTTTGCTGCTATCTACCATTGACTGGTTTAATAGATTTGCTTGTTTGACTTTCTGTAGAGTGACAGAGATTCATTTGAAGCTTAAGTGTGTGAATTTACCTGAGAGCCTTATGATTTGTTGTTTTCATATGTGCACGCGCGCGCGTGTGTGTGTGTGTGTGTGTGTGTGTGTGTGTGTGTGTGTAGGAGGTATTCAAAAGTTTCCACCCTCACCATTTAGAACCTACTGGATCAATTTTTTATTAAAGACAAGCAGTTCTCTTCAAATTTCTTCAATGAATAAGAAGAAAAGTAAAACTGGTGTGTTCTGTGTCACCAATGGTAAGAAACACACAGGAAAGTGGTGATCAAAGCTGTTCACAGGTAGAAAGCAGGACTACCAGGAAGGTGGTCATTTCTCATCACTTAATCCAAAGACTATGGGGATTGAAAATGAGATTTTCAACCTTACAGGTAGACCTGAAGACTTTTCATCTATAAGATAGGCATAACAACAGTAACCAAGACTCTTACATTTTGCACTGGATAAGAATATTGGGTCATATCTAGAATTACAGCAGTAGGCATCCAACCAAAGTTAGCTTCCTCCTGTCAGCTCAAAGCCTCATAACTGATCATGAAAGGGTCACCAGTGTTTAGGCAAGAACTGAATTGCCTCTTAGAGCTTATATAGTCAAAGACATAAGTGCAAGTGGGACTCAGGTAGTTAAAACCATAGAGCAGGGCACTGGGTAACAACAGAGTCAGGAACCAGTACAAACCAGATGCTTCTGGCTTTGGATTCTACACACAAAATTTATTTTAAAAGTTTTCTAGGAGAATTACAATTCAGGAAATTAAAAAAAAAAAACTCTAGAGATCCTTTATGTACTCTTGGGAAACCATAAACCAAGGTCTGTTAACCATGCCATGTAGACAAATGACGTGTACCTTGGCCACGGGCTGATGTCAGGCCTGGGGCAATGCCTGCCAGGACACAGCTAGCTGATCCTGGGCTGACACTATCCATCCCAGACTGGCCAGAAGTGACAGAAAAGCCAGGAAGAGGCAGCACACACAGGTATCATACACACAAGTGCCCTTTGCGGTCCTTTGAGGCTCATGGTCATGGCCTCTGACCTGTTTAGCCTTCTGGCACAAGATGAGTTGATGTCATTAAAGAGTGACTTAAATGTCATCAGGGAGATATAACTGCTGTCTGTGAGCTTTGCACAGGATAGTGGCTGGGAAGTGTTCAGGAGTTTAACTATGGAAATGTGGGGTGAGAAGAGATCATGCACAATTCCTTACAGCTGGAGGAGGAGCAACTCTGGGAGGAGATCAGGTCACCTGATCATACACAGAGCTCTTCCATTAAACCTCGGCTGAGATTCTCCTGGGCTACCTCCGGTGATTGCCCCGAATGTTCCAGCTCCCATCTTTGCCTCACTTCTCATTGACTCAGTAGGTCCTCTGCCTGGTTTTCTTCTCCTTGGGTGTGTTGCTATGTTACTATAGCCTCTCTCTAGTCCCTACAGTCCTCTGAAAAAAATCTCCCTGCACTTGCACTTGTGCAGATTGAGTGATGGATACATTTTCCTTCTCTCCAAGTTCAGTCTTCAAGATCCCACAACTGTGACCCTGTATTTTCCCCACCCAACTAGAAGACAAAGAATGAAGGGAGTCTACACACAGCAGATGGCGTGTAGTGAGTTGAGTGTGCGGTGGCTGCCTAGTGTTGTGTAGACCCTAGAGGGTGGAGGACCAAGTGGCCCACTTGCCAGAGATCCTTTCAGACTTTTGGATTGTCATGGTCAGCAAGGATTCCTGAGGTCATCTTACTTCTTCACCCATAAATATAAAGCAATTCAAAGAGCCCAGCATACGACTTTCCTTAGAATCAGAAAGTTGTTTTCCAGGAGGATGTTGGTCTCCGTCTATGTTTGCCCTATCAGTGTAACTGCTTTAGGCTTCTCATGTGGGCTCCTATGAAATCCCTTAAAGGACTTCACAGATCTCCCATGACCTTGTTGTAAAGCCACTGATGACTCCTTTTTAAAGAGTATTCTCTGAGTTACAAAGTCCCAGAAGTTTGTACCTGAGGTTGAATTACCATGTACTGGCTAGGAATAAATGTCTGAAAGAAAGGGACACAGAGATGGGGTAGGAAAAAAATAAAAATAAATAAAAAAAGGTCATTGAAACCAAGAGAGGTAAAAGAGAAAGGTGACACCAAATGACTCATCCTTTAAATTGTGATTGAGCCAGTGAGGTCTATGGAAAATAAGCGAATGTTCCACTCCAGTGAGTTCCAAATCTGCCAAGATGTTACATTCATCTGTGGAGATTTTTTAAAAGCAAAGATACATGAAATTTATACACTATGAGCCAGATGTTTAAGGGGTAAATCATAGACGTTATGATTTATAAAGAAAAGACTTCCCCAGCAAACCTAATGCTCAGGCCAATGAGAGAATTGCTGATGTAAGCTCCAGTGCTATAAAAATGGGGTCTTTCTCATTGTGAATGCTTTGAATTTGGAGGTAGAGAAGACTCACTGAGAAGGTTTCTAGAAGGCAGCCATCTGGGGTTTTATCCCTAGCAACAGAAAAACTGAACAACAAAACTATATTTTGACCTTTGGGTCAAACAGCCATGAGTATCTTTAAAACATTTTTATTAATTTTCAACTCTCTCTCTCTCTCTCTCTCTCTCTCTCTCTCTCTCTCTCTCTCTCTCTCTCTGTGTGTGTGTGTGTGTGTGTGTGTGTACATGCATGCACTTACATACATGTATATGTGCCATAGCTTGTGAGTGAAGATCAGAGGACAGCCTATGGGGAAGGGTTTGTTCTCTCCCTCCAGCTCGTGGGTTGTAGAAACTTAAACACAGACCATCAAAGGCTCAGCAGCTTTGACAATGTGAGCCACCTTACAGTCCGCGAATACTTGCTTGAAGAGACTTGGGTTGACTGAATTTCAGAACTGGCCCATTCTTAGATTAACGTCTTTCCTAGTCAGCAGTGCCCTTACCTCTCGTGGGCACCCAGATCACCACCTCACATGGGTTTGCTTTGCAGAAAAATGAGCACATCTATAATCTGCATAAACCCTGCTTGCCGTCTTCCTCCACCTCTCAGCATTAGGACTCAAAATGTAGGCAGCTTGGCCTGCGGACAACCTCTGTTTGGTTTGCACTTTTCTTATTTCGGTAGAACGGAAGCCATGTGAGACAGAGGCTGTTTTTCACCCCTCTTTGGAGTTAGCATGAGAGTGAGTAGAGAGAATAGACACTTTGGAACCAACTGTACCTGGCTTCAAAGCCAAGTTTCAATATTGCCTGGCCTCGTGGCATTGTCAATTATTCATATAATCCATAAAGGCATGAGCCTCCACTTTCTTATTATATAGAGAGGACAAGAATAGCATGTGTTTCGCTCGGAAGTGGGGAAAATTTAAATGTGAGAGTATTTTGTCATTAAGTGATCCTCACACTTGAGATTCCTTCCTTTCTCACTTTGCCTTCCCCAGCACCCACCGCAGTCCAAGCACATTGCTGACGAAAAGAAATGAGCTGCTTTGAGACTCAATAGAGAAATTAATGGGTTCCGTGTGCCATGATTTAACAAAACCCAGCATGAAAACTTCAGTATTCTACTTGAGTAATAAGTGGCTTGCAAGAGTCATACAATATGGAGTCTTAATTAATCATTTATTGGGGACTTTCCTATAAAAGGCAATCACCTTAGGGTACAGGCACTGAACAAAAACACTAATTACCCTGTTGCACAAACCCAGTCTGCACTGGAAGTTCCATGGAAACAGAAGCCTGTCAATTCAGCATTTGTTAGAGCCTGTCCGTCCTGGAGATGGCTGCATGGCTCACATCCTTCCATTCCCTACCTGGAGGCCTTCCCTGCAGATGGCAAGTCTGCATAGTCCGTTACAATGATACGCTTTGTTGGAGAGCACCCCAGCTTCAGGCCCTCTTCCAGATCCATTTTAGGGTAATCTTCACAGCACCCATGTTGTCTTGTAGCACTGAGAAAAAGAAGGCTATCTGAGAGGACCCGAAAGCTGGACAGGGATAAACTCCGTATTGTTTAGCTGGCCTTTGCCTTGAAATAAAAATGCCCAAGAAAGTGAACTAACAAGGAGATGATTTCTTTTGGTGCATGGTTTAAGTCTATGCTCACTTGACCCCATTGTTTTGGAACCTGTAGTGAGGCATCCCCTCACAGTGAAAGCACACATCAGAAGAAAACTTGTCTAATGGTAACTGAGAAGCAGAGAGAGAATTCCAACAGGCTCTTCAAAGGGGTGCCTCCACAGATCTAACTTCCATCATATCTTAAAGGGCCCACCACTTCCTAACAGTACTGGGACTGGTGACCAAGCCTTCAGAATAAGGGCCTAGGGGTGAGACCAAAAGCTGTAAAGGTCCACATCATGATGAGATACAAAACTCCTTAGAGTTGAGATCTGAAGAAGAAACAAACAAACAAAAAACAGAGCAAACCCTGGCTAGCTGGAGACACATGCAGACATGCAGGTCAATCAATGACCATGTGATCTCCTTTCTATTTTGAAGCAGCAGTTTTAACACTTTCTGACTTCACTAGGGCAGACGGATAGTGACAGGGACCATGATGCTCCTTACAAAGCTGGCTCAAATCTTCTCTCAAGGAGAGAAAAATGTCTCAGTTTATAAACCCTAGCAGAAAGATTGCCCAATTGACTCCTGTGTCCTCATACTTTCAAAGTTTTTCATTTATGATCGGACCCAGATATGAAAATTGATATCCAAAGTTCAAATAAATATGTGGGAAAACTCATGTTCTGTCCCTCATCTCTTCATGCTTTCAGCCACACCCACCATGGTTCTATATTTGACTCCTTTATATATTATATGCTGTGCTCTACCCTGCCCCGGTATACCAGCCATTCACTGGCCTTATCCCTGGTTTCATTCCTGTAACTCTTACTTATCCTCTTTTATGAGTTATTTTGTCACTGTGACAAAATATCTGTCAGCTTGAGAGGGGAGCATGTATTTTGACTCACTGTTTGAGGAAATATATTCCATCGTGAGGGAAGGCATGGCAGCAGGCAGTGTGAAAGTGAGGGTAAAGCTCTTCTCCTTCTTCTGTATGAAATAGAAAGCAGAAAGGGTAAGAGCAGAGCTATGGAATCAACATGAAGGCCTGCTCCCTTGTGACACACTCCTCCAGTTAGGTACCACTTTCCAAAGGTCCAACAGTCTCCTAAAACTGGACCATCAGGCCAGGGTCCAAGTATTCAAACACATGAGCATGAGGAGGACATTTCACCTTCACACCACAACATTTCTAGTTTAGTACATTATTCCTCAGCTGAACCTCCTAATACCCTCTTCAGATTTGATTGACACCACTCCAGAAGACCCACTCGCTTGTCTCCTATTTTGTCTGTTTCAGCTATCTTCTGTGCGCTAGGCACCCATAATTTTCATAATCAAATAATAAAAGAAGAATGATTGACCTAGACTTGGCGAAGAATACAGACTAAATGCTTGTGCGATTCTGCTTGTTTTTAATCAAATGTGAATGCCCATTTATTGAAAAGTAGTGAAGTTGCTTTTGCTTCTCCTGTTTGCAGGGGTTTAAGTCTGCCCCTACCTCTGGCTTTTGGTATCACTTCACATACATTGCAGAAGGCTTGTTTGTGCTTCGCAGACAGAAATAGAGAGGCCTAGTATGGAGCAGGGGAAAGAAACCCAGGCTGGAGCCTATGTTTCTCATGTCAAGTACCCACTTGCAGAATACATCTGGCTCCTCTTAGCTTCAGTCTCTTGATAAACAAGAGAAGTGATCCTCCCAGATGAGAGCTGCATGTTGCAGCGATTGAGTTCCTGTGTGCAAGTCAGAGATATGTGGTTTATCTCTAATGTAGTTTGGGAGCAGGAACACAGGTCTCTTTGAACTCACTCTATATGCCTGCTTGTGTTGGGGGTACACAGTGAAAGTCAGTAGGAACAAGGAGGCTGCTTCTCCCTGAAACTACATTCTTGAAACACCACCGCTAGAGGCATCTTCATGTCACTGTGTCAACAGCACACAGGCTTGTTGGCTTAACAGTGGAAATATTAAGGTTGTCAGCTGGAGAGGTAGAACAGTGAATAAAGCATAGAAGCATGAGGATCTGAATTTCATCCTCATAATCTATTTCAAATCCAAGCACAGATGCTTGCAGCTAGCATCTCATAGCTGTGGAGCAGAAATAGGCAGAGTCCAGGCTTTCTGGCTGTCCAGGCTATCCAAAAGCTGAATGAGCTTCAGGTCCAGTGGGAGACCCTTTCTCAAAACCTAAAGTAAAATGATGTCATTTTGGTGATGTCATTTTTTTTTCCAGAGGAGTAAACGGGTTTGGTCCAGAGGTGAGAACTGGGAAGGGCTGTCCACAAGATGCCGGGCAGAGCATTTAACTTGCAGATTGTCAGCATTGGGGCAGAGTAAGTCATTTAGGCACTACGCAGTGCAGGTGGCTCAAGGCAGAAGCCCTAATTACTGTGGATGAGGAGAGACAAGCCCTTGTTTCTAATCAGCAGACTGGAGTGTGGTTTCTTCCTCAGCATCTCAGAAGCATGGAGAGCGCTGTGGTTTCCTGGGAGCAAATGTTTCTCCAGCTCCTTCCCTCCACTTCTCAGCCAGCTAATTTCCAAGCCAGGGATCCAAGCTACAGGAAGATCAGGTTTACATCCTAATCCCTAGGAAACTTTGCCTCAGCTCCCCAGTTCATTCCAACCGAAGGTGAAAGGAAACTGAGAGTTAGCTAATGCCAAAAAAGGCAATCAAACCAACACAAACAAGAACCAGGCTGTGTCACTCTGGGCTTTCCACACCACTGCCGCTGTTAACACCTGGGAGGCCTTTGCTTCTCACATTAGCCAAACATGCTATAAAGCTTGAGCTCCCTTCGGCCCACAGAAATCCTCCTGTGGTAGGGGGAGGCAGGGGACTGTCACAAAGGGGCCATTCAGCCCTGGAAAGCCTTCTTGCTTGGGCCTCTGCTGGGAGACTTCAAGTAAATCTTCCCAGGAATGCACTGGTTGTTCCTGCATCCATCCCTGCTGATACTGGGTGAGCTGCTCCGAAATCCCAAGAGGACCACAGAGAGTAGATTTCCAAGCCACCCTGTTAGGCAGTTCACGTGACCTGGGCTACTCTGAGCAGTAGCAGCTGGATAAGGCTAAGATGTTAGAAAGCGGCGATTGCTAACTTTAGTTAATGTGTAAGGAGGAGCTAGCTGTCTATCATGTGTTGACCATCTATGTTCAAAAAGGGAGCTACAGATATGACAGAACCACATATTCATAAGTACCAAATCCATACTAGAATTGCACGTGCGCACACACACACACAGAGTGAGAGAGGAGAGTAAAAGAGAGAGACTATATAACTGGCTAAGGTAGAGAAATCACGTTTACATTTTGAATTAGGCACATACATAAAGTAGCATCATTTATGAAGCCAGTGGTTTTCTGCTCTTACTTTGTGATGCCTGTCTACTGGACCCCCTCGAATCTCACTGTCACATCTCTCCTTCCACAGAGCTGCCCTTTCTTTCCTCCAGCTGTTTCAACTTGGCTGCCTCTGAGCTGAGAGGCAGCTCTACTTCAGTCTTTATAAGATTTGTCATCAGAAAAGTGTTTCCAAGCCACAAGTTTCCATTCAGTGCACAGTCTTTACAACATAAATCTCTCACCCATGGCTTCTTCAAGCGATTTTTAAAAGCCTTTCTCATAACAGCATGCAAGCAACAGCCTTGAGAGGTCATATGCAATCCTTCCCTCTACTTCCCCGAGGAATAATTATACCAAAATTAAATTTCTTTGCTTGCGTTGTAATAATTCCATTAGGTGATTTCTATGAGGGCCCAATGGCAATGTTTGCCGAGGTTACCACAGGTTCATGTCTCTTCTCCGAATATCATTCTGACTGAAAAATGAAGATTTTTGTGGAGATGCCCATGTTAGATTTTGTGTGTGTGTGTGTGTGTGTGTGTAAAGAAATACAGTCAGTTCTCTGCTTTTAAAGAGAATGTGATTTCTTAGAAGAAATTTTGCCTTTCAAGCTGTCATTTGTGATATATACACGTTGGAAGGTAATAGAGAGCAAAGGTTGCCCGGCTTCTTAGGGAAGAAAAAAATATTGTCTACAAAACTTTCCAAAGAGGATGTGTGCTGAAGTCATCCATCAGGCTACGAAACAAAGGCTGGGAGAGCCTGACTTTCAAAATGTTGAGATATGAGAAGGGTCTAAGATTTTGGTCTTTGCATGCTAACAATTTTGCTGCCACAACTCCACTGGCGGTGCCAGAAAAAATGAAGTTTCTGGGTCAGAAGTGAATAATTTCATCCCTGCCCTAGTCTCCTGGGCTTCTCATAGGTGCAACATGTAGTAGGTCTGATTGAGAGATAAGGAAATTGAAGCGCAGAGAACACAAATCTTTTATAATGGGTGTTAAAAACATCAGCATTTATACTGCCCTGGAGGAATACATTCTCTTACATTACCCTGACATAAAACAAGTGGCTTTTCTGCTCTGCAGGGTGACACCCTCTCTATCTACTAGGGAAGCCATCATACCAGCCCCCAGAAGGCTCAGCTCTTCATTGGAAAGCATTTCAGAGCTGTGTTCATTCACTGATCAAGAATTTAACTCCCCTGAGCTAATGGTTTTATGCTCAAAATAAAAACATGGAATCAACCATTCATAAAACAAGGTGTTTGACTAGATAAACTATTATTCATTCATATAATGAGATCCTGGGAAGCCAGAAAAGTAGATAAAGGTCTATATGAATTAATATTAAGTGTTTCTGGACAAGACTTGGAAAAAAAAACAAATGACATGTATATATTAATTATGCAAAAAAATTAAGAGAATGGTGGAGAAACACTTAAAAAATGCTCAGCATCCTTAGTCATCAGGGAAATGCAAATCAAAACTACTCTGAGATTCCATCTTACACCTGTCCAAATGGCTAAGATCAAAAACTCAAGTGACAACAGATGCTGGAAAGGATGTGGAGAAAGGGGAACCCTCCTCCATTGCTGTGTGAGTGCAAACTTATACAATCACTTTGGAAATCAATCTGGAGCTTTCTTAGAAAAATGAGAACAGCCCTACCTCAGACCCAGCTATACCACTCCTGGGCATACAGCCAAAAGATGTTCCACCATACAACAAGGACATTTGCTCAACCATGTTCATAGCAGTTTTATTTGTAATAGCTAGAAACTGGAAACAACCTAGATGTCCCTCAACTGAAGAGTGGATAAAGAAACTATGGTACATTTACACAATGGAATACCACTCAGCCATTAAGAACAAGGAAAACATGAAATTTGCAGGCAAATGGATGGACCCAGAAAGACACACATGGTATATACTCACTTAGCGAATTTTAGTCATATAGTACAGGATAGACATACTCCAATCACAGACCCCAAGAAGATAAGCCTAAAGGGCATCTTAGGCTTCATGTTGGCCCACTAGTTAGGGGAGGGGGGATATCTCTGACCTGACATGACTATGTTGCCTGCTTTCTGATCACTTCCCCCTGATGGGACTTCCCCATGAGGTCACAGGGTGGAAGATGAACTTAGTCCTCATATGAATAGATGAGCTAGAGTGTCTGGGTAGGGGGGGGGGCTCCCCTATTCTAAGGAATAGGGGAGAGAGAATGTGGGACTAGGAAGAAAAGAAGGAGGGGCGTATGACCAAGATATAAAATGAATTAATAAGAAAAGAAGAAAATGAAGAAGAAAATAAGAATTGCATATGCTCACTGTTGACAGACACAAACCCAGGATAAGTAATGATGTAACGCCATTATCTACCTCATGTTGAGAGGGAGGAAAATGGTGGGAACGCAGTGGATTGGGGTGAAAAGGACAGTGGGGAGCAGGCACTCTTTGAGGATGTGTTTTGGTGTGTGGACTCCCACAACTGTTTTAATATTTTGCATAGCTTCAAAAATAAAACCAGTAAAACCGAAAGGAAAAACTGGAAATTGAATGCAAATACTAACAAATAAGCCTAGCTAAGTACAGATAAATGGCAACACACACACACACACACACACACACACACTAAAAGAAAGTATAAGCATGTCCTGTCTAACACAGGTTGGGTAATGGGTCCCCTGCATAGGAAGTTGGCATGCCTTCCATCTTCTCTGTAAATATACGTAAAGACATTAAGACGTTAAGGTCTGTGGCCACACAGTGTCTGCTTTCCTACTCTGAAATTAGCTTTAGCTAATCTGTAAACAAGAAAGCAGGAGCCTGTATTCTTGTAAAACACTGTGAGAGACATTGAAATCTGATTTTTCATACAACTTCCCTACATCATAAAATTTTATTCTTTTATTTCCTTTCTTGGCCATATGAAAATGTAAAACATCATTCTTATTTCATGGCCCACATGAAAACAGGAATGGTCCAGATCTGGACCTTGGAACATTGTTTGCTGACCTTTGTACTACATCGCTTCATTTCATGTCAGTCCACCTTTTACTGACAACGGTGAGAATTTTAACTCCAGGTCTTACATTATGTTTCAAGTGCACTTCCCCCAACTCTGCCAGTTCCTTTAAAGTGTTACGTACCTCTGCACCAATGCACACTCCACCTCACCTCATGCAATAATATTTTCTCAATGAACGAAGACACGAAGCATATGCATTATGATATTCTATTCTACCACATAGCTTGTTTCCAAAGCAGGACTTTACCCGGATCATTATTGCCAAATCCCAGCTTTTGTGGAGGTCTAGTCTCCTGCAACCCAGGAGCCGGCCCGTTGTTTTGTGCTGTGTCTCAAGGTAACACCTGAATGAGTCTGTTCAAAAAGTGTGCCCCCACTTTGATCTCCTTTATCTTTCACTGTGCCATGAGCTCAATACCAAATGAGTGGCAGATCTTCATTTTATGATGGTTTACAAAAACAATACTTTTTCTCATTATACTGTCATCCTCTCACTCTTGGTTTGCCTTTTTTATTTTCTCTTTCTTTTTGCATCCACCTTCTACATAATATTTGAAACAACCTGTATTTTTTATTGCTCATATAAATGATGGGCAGGTAAAAAATACCCTACCCAGAATATGCTCCCTCATATTCCCTGCTGGCCCATGATGGTTTTACTGCTGGCAATATTCATTCTACCCAGTGATGTTGCTTCTGCAGCTGGATTCACTGAGGACAGACGAGCATAAAGCAGGGCCCTGTGTGAAAATGAAAGACAATGGCCTGATTCCGCCTGCCTGATGGTAGAGGTCATGTGGCTTTCATGGATGAGCCAAGGACCTCATACAGATGTGTGTCTTTGAGAGAGGGTCATTCACAGGCTCTGTCTGTCTTGGTTAGTGTGGGTTTTCTCAGAAGTACAGTTGTGAAGTCTGTCACGGACCTTTTCTCAAAGCCCATGTGTTACCTTAGCTAAGAACAACCTCTTCAGAGAATGACTGGACTATCATTCATCTAATTCCTCCCTTCCATGATAGGATACTTCCATGATTTGGTATGTTTTTATTGGCAAGTGTGGCTATCGAGACAGTAGAGTACATGCTTATGGTTCTATAATAAGCAAGGACTGGACCAGCATCAGGGGCTAACTCACTTCCATCTGAATGCGCCAGCATGACCCTTCTGTGCACACCTTGCTTCCAGAAATAGTAAGCGATTCAGAAGTCAACTGAGAGACTAAAGAGTGACACACATAGGTTCAGTGTGTGTTCCAGCTACCTGTCTGGATGCTGTGATAAAATATTCTGACAAAGCTACTCAAGGGAGAGAGGGCTTGCTGCGGCTTGGGCTCACAGTTCCAGCGTGTACTATAAGGTTGGGGAAGGTGTGGTGACAGGAGCTTGAGGCAGCTGCTCGCATTGCACCCAAAGTCAAGGAGCAAAGAGAGATGAAGGCTGATTCTCTATAATAAATTAAATTAAATTTAATTCATTATAGGACCCCATTCCATTCCCTTTATAGGGTACAATGGTGCCTCCCACAGTTGAGATGGGTCTTCCTACCCCAGTTAACCTAATCTAGATAAGCCTCAAAGACAGAGCAGAAGGTAAGTCTCCTAGGTGATTCCAGAACCTGTCCAAGCAATCAATACTATCAATACACTCTACCACAGTGTGTTCCTATAAGAAATGATAAAGCAATCATCAGTAAGACTGCCTGCATGCAATGTGTTTTGTAGAGGTTTTGCCTGATCCCATCTCCAGCTGACAGTGGCCTGAAGAAATAATTCAGAAAGGACGACTGTGTTGTAGCACTTTGAGGTTCCCATGCTTTTTGATTTATGCATTTGAGGCAATTTGGGGACTATGAGTGCCCATGCTGCATATTGCAATCCATAAATTAATGAGTGATTAAGATCTTACTAAGGCAAACACAGCTACAAATCTGAAAGATGCATAGTTATTGCCAGCCATAGCCAGCAGATGTATAGAAATAATTGGCTTTTAATGCTCATTAGTCAGTTTTATTACAAATAATGCATTTGCATGATGTTTGTAAATTTATGCTTCAGTGGAAAGGCATGGTGACAACTCAGGATAAACAGGAGAAGCAATTAGAAAAGGCAAATCCAGAAATTTATTAATGGTTCAATGCCCTATCTAGTTATACTTTTGTTTGCTAGCTTGGTTCTTTCAAAAACAAAAATAATTGAAGGGAATTTAAGAAATATGGCCATTATTAGAATTTTAAATGAAAAAATTATGGAGAGAGAAACTACGAAGTTCAGAAAAATTAATGAATTGGGATGAAGTTAGTCTCTAAGATGAATGTCAGAACATTCTGTCCCTGTGATAAAAAACAGAAAGCAACCAACTTTGCATTCACTGGCATCTGGAGCGGGAATGATAAGCGACTGTGTGAGAGTCATGGTGTCCATGAAACTGAAGCTAACACAAACAAGTATTTCTCAGGGGAGATATTGCATTTCCTGGTCAAAGAAGAACAAGGGAATTCATCCTATAGTCAGAAAGTTGACATAAGCAGAAAAGGAAACTAATATTGAACAATACCTCTGGGGCAAACACAAAAGCATCCTTGGTTTTATCCGATCATCAAAACTGACATACCACGACACTGATAACACTTGGGCATCAGAGAAGAATCTCCTTCCGGTCCTTTTCGCCACTTTATTTTTGCATACTGTCTGGACAACCATCCTTAACGTACCTCTATTTAATTGGATTAAAAAACAAACAAAAAAGTGTCTGCTTTCTTATGACATTGCCAGTCTACTCACAGTTGAGGAATATAATACAGCTCAATATATTTTCATATACAATTTGGTTTTGCTAATGTTGTCTTGCTCGTTGCTTTTGTTTGATATGATTGCTACTCTAAGCCAAGATTCTTCCCCAGGGGGAAAAAATGGGCACATCAAAAACAGAGCCTGTCCTTGTTTGAAGAGCCCTACCTGTGGCAACTCATCAGGCAGTGTGCTGAGCGTGAGGCATGGTGTTACAGCAGGTGTCTCCTTGGCGTCATAGGACAACCTCCTGACTTAGTTGTGTTTAATTACAATTTTAATGAATATCTTATCTTTTGATGACTCATCCTCATTTTTGAAAACTACCTTTTTAAAAAGGCATATGAGAGACATTTCAAGTTTGTGCACATCTCAAAATGCCTATAATAGTCCTGTGCAAGGATGGTATGCACAGTGTCCAATGTTTGGAAATGTAATTTCTCCTTTGACATGGGCATAGGGTCCTGAAGGAGAGGATACCAAAACCAAGTCTTAACACAAAACAAGCAAACAAACAAAAACCTACTATTTTCACATAAACCTGTGTGTATGTTCACTATACTTTCAATTACCTCTAGATTATATTTAATACTTAACATTATTTAAACTGTAATGCTGCCTAGGGACTGCTAGGAAAGCAAACTATGGATGTATTTAATACAGATTGGTATTTGAGAACATTTTCTGCCCTTAATGGGTTGTATTGGCAGATGTCGAAGCCATGAACATAAAGGGCTAACTGCAGTTCTTCAGAACTATCATGGGTGTGTCTCTCTTGGCTCCAGCCAAGGCTCTGTGTCTACTGTTTTGAAGCATTTTCGGGCCAGATACACAGGGTGATGTGATATCTGCTCAAATTATTTCTGCCGTAACTGAGTGACTCCCCATCTCCCATCTACTACATCCCACTGCTGTGTAGTGGGCTCAGTTACTGTTGCTAACAGATGAAAATCTTTATACAATTTCAGGGAGTGATGCTGAGACCTTCTTCCTATGCCATGTACTGTCAGTCAGTCTTTCTGAGAAAGAGTTACTGGCACTGGCAGGATGGGACAGACTAGCTCATCTTCTTTTGAAAGTACAGTATTTCTCTGCTTCTGACAGATACTCAATTACAACACAAGCTGGTCCAAGCATGGTCAAAGGGTGATCCTATTGTTGTGTCTGTCTACCTCTGTCAATATGCTCACTTCATGTGCCTGGGTCAGCTCTGGGCTATGACACATTGTCTTAATAATAGTTTATGTGTTGCAGCAACAAAGCACCTAATCAAGGGAACTTAAGAGAGAAAGAACTTATTCTGGCTCACAGCTAAGGTTGCAGAGAATCATTGCAGGGAAGTCACAGTGGTAGGAGCCTGAGGAAGTGATCAATACTCAAAGTCATGAAACAGAGAGAGACAATATGTATGCTTGGCTCCCTCTCTACTGTTCATTCAGTCCATGCCCAGCACGTGAAATGATGTTACTCACATTCAGAGGGAGCCTTCCCATCCCATTAAAAAAACAAAACAAAACAAAAAACCTCTCTCACAGGCATACCCACAGATCAACTTGATCTAGACAGTCTCTCATTGATACTACTTTCCCAGGTGACTCCAAATCCTGCCAAGTTGGCAATTGAAATCAACCATCACACAAGGGCTAGCTGACATGTTTTTTCTACTTGACTGCTCAGTGCCACTTCTGGGGGGATGTATTTATGTGATAATAAAATGTCAAATCAACATTGCGTCAATCACAACACCCCCAAACACACATATGCCCATCTATAGGCTACCACTCCGTGAGGCTTTTCCATCCTCCCATAATATTTACCCTTTCTGATTGGTCAGACTACTGCCCATAAATCTATCTATCCTAAGATAGACAGAGTAGTTTGGCTTGCTATTTGGATTCCTTTGTAAAGTGAATGGTGGCTCCTGAAAAGATACTCACAAATAAAAATATTATTCTCTTTAGAAATATGTCATTCCAGGCATAAATAAATTAAGGATTTTGAGGTTAAAAAAATAGTTTGGGTTATCTATGCTGACCATGAATCTGATGTCAAGTGGAAGAACTAGAGAGATGGCTCAGAGATTAAGAGCACTTGCTAATCTTGCTGAAGACTTGAATTCAGTCCCCAGCACCCACATGAAAGCTCACAAAGGTCCATTAATCCACTTTCAGAGTATCTTAAACACTCTTTGAGTCTCCTCAGGCACCAGGAATACATGTGGTACATGTACCTACATGCAGGTAAAACACTCATACACATAAAAATAAATAAAGTCATAAATAAATTAAAGTTTAAGAGACAAGAGGTGAAATGTAATAACTGAAAGAACAAAGCAAAGTCATAATGTAGACAAAGATTATGGTGATATGGTTACAAGGCAAGGAACATCTGAACTCATCAGAAGTAGGAAATGGCAAGAGATGAACATGTATGAGGGTCTCTGGAGCATGCATGGCTCTGTCAATACCTTGATTTTACTTATGGCCCAAGAACCATGAGAATGTTTGCTGGTTTTCTTTGTTTGTTTTAAAGCACTTGGAGAAAAGCAGTTTAAGTAAGACACTGTATTGTCTTGAACTCTGGGCCTTTAAATGTTTGACTAATGTGATAAATTCAGAATCTCTGCAGGGTCCACCTCCCATTGTCATCTGTGAATGGGATGCTAAGGTTTCTAATGAGGTGGCTTCTTTAGGATCCTCTAGTCTGCCTTGTCTAATGAAGATCAGTGAAAATGATCAACATGATGTTCTGGGGCTGTCAGATATCCCTTGGGCTCTTTGGACTATTGTATTGGCAAGGTAGAGGAAGAAAAGAATAAATATCACCCTTGGACACAGTTTAAGCCTCTAGTTTTGTCTAATAAATTTAAAGATGAACTAATTTTGACCTTCTTTGCTGAAGAGGTAGAAAGGAATGACCGCAGTGAAACTACAAACCATGTATGATTACCAGGTAAACACATTGTATTTAAGATACCAAATATGGATTTGATAAGGAGATTTCCCCAGGAATGAAATCCATTCTCCCCACAACTATGGAATGCAGCATTGCTTTGGTTGTACTGTTATGGCTTCATAGAAGAGCAGTTTCAGAAGATTTTGGAAAAAAAGAAACAAAGTTGTAGGCACACAGGTGGACATTAACCTGATTCCATCTCTTCAGTTAACCAGATCCTATCTCTTCAGTTGACCATACTCCAACATGAAGCCTTGACGATCTTGGGCCTCTGATATCAATACCAGTTGGAATATTCTTACTTGCAATCTATAAAGTTACTTGGGTAAATGGCTACTGGCCCTTTTAGGAAGACACTGTGTACATCATCAGGGCATTTTCCTTGTATCTTCCCATTCTGATGAGGGTTCTTTATTCTATCTTTGCTTTCAATTAATGGTATTCCAATACAAACACTGTCAGGTTCAGAACTCTACAAGAGAATCAAACATTCTTTCAATGAGGTAATTGTTTTCAGCTACCACATAATGCATCCTCAATCTCATCTAGTGATTTGAAATAAGAGTTGCCCTTATTGGTTTTCTGTGCATTTTAAGCATGGAGCACCATCTCATGTTGATCATCTTTCTTAGTCTGTGGCGAAGGCATTCTTGTCTGCCACTCTAACCTTGCTACTTGCTGTAATCACACTATCTTCTTGAATAATTAAATACCACCATCTGACATTAATAAAGACTTGACTGTCCTTATGGCTCTGCAGTGTCCTCTTTTATTGTCAACACACATTCAGCCAATCTTAGGGAAGGCATGAGAGCTGAAATTGTGGGGTTCTCCAACATTGGAACATGGTAGCCAGACTATTAATGCTTCTGATCAGACACTGGGTCATTCTCAGTCAGACGTGACCTTGAGCAAGATAGCTTTGTGTAGTAGAGACAACACCTAAAAGAGGTAACACCTGGATCCTGTCTCCCAACAACAGTGCCAACAACTGGGAGAGATATGGTCCTTCCTCATAGAACATATGTCTGTCACATCTCCAGAGATGTCACCTAAGGGAGATATGGAGAGGAAATTAGGATCCCTTCCATCTTCTGCATGACAAGTTATCTCTGTTATAGAAACACAGAATCATTTAATTATTATTAAATCACAGATCTGATTATCAGCCAATGCTCTCCAAAGATTACAGTATATCCCAGAATAATTACCAGTGCATCGCACACACACACACACACACACACACCCCTCAGCCTGGGAATACGGCTTAGTGATAGCTTAGTGATAGAGTTCCTACCCAGCATCTGTGAAACCTTGAGTTCAAAATCCCAGCTCTGCACAGATAACAAAAGGCAGCAAACCCCTGACTGGTGTATAAGCAGCGGAATATGGGAAAGAAACTATCCACTCCTTCCAACGCTGAATGATTTCAGATTGATCTAGTCAGTGAACATCGATCAAGTGTCTGTATTGAGTGAGATCCTATGCCAAGTGGCAGTGGTCCCAAGATGTATGCTCTGAATCGAGTAACGATATGAAACCACACCTGACAGGAAAGCTGTTAACTACAACACTGGATGCAATAGTTAAATAACATCCCAGTTGTAGTGCAGGAAGAGCTCGGAAGAGGCAACCTCCACGGGAAGCTTTCCAGAGGAAAAACCCCTGATCTATGAGGGCTGAGACAGAATCATCCAGTGAATGGTGCTGAATAGATTATGAGTGGAAGATTAATAGGCAAAGAAATTGAGGTGGAAGGGAGAGTTCCAGGCAGATGTCAGAGTCCTTTAGATGCTTTCCTGTACAAACAACAGTGGGTAGTAATCAGGGATATTTACCACTGGGACTAGAAGGGCTTGATGATGGCACTGTGTCTTGAATCCTCAATAGAGCATCTTTAAACTCTTCTTTAGATGGAGCAGCGGGTGTCCAGTGGGGGAGGGGAGAGAATTTGAGCTGGTAATTGATAGACATTTGTGGTTTAAAGACTGAAGGAATTGATTAGTTAAGGTGAGAATTAAGGAAGACAAACTAAGGGTTTCTGACAATAGCATGGGCAAGGAGATGATGAGAGCTAAAGTACTAAATCTCAGTGTGGCATTTAAGGAGAGAGAGAACACTCATGAGGGACACTGAAGCTCCATTTCTCAGATATAGCATTCCACCTCAGATATAGTCTTTCATGTCTGTCACATGTTTCATTTCTCACAATACCCCACTGAGGTTACAGACCTTAGAAAACCAGCGAAGGTAGGATTTGACATGAGCCAGTCTTGACTTTCTCTAAGCCTTGTTCTTGTAGTAGTTTTATGCCCATGACCATGAACTAATGAAATCTATTTTATTTCAATAACTAGGCACCAGTATCAGCACTTTATATCATTACTCTGTGCAATGCCACAGGATACGTCTGCTCACATAGTAGCTTAGAATAAGATGACATCAGTTCTTTTGGTCAGGCGAGTAGCATGTGAATCACACCTTCCAGATCTGCACATTCGTTTGTGTTGTTCTTCTGCCTTCTCCTAGTTGGGAACAGAGTCTAACTGTGTACACCTATCCCTCATGAACTGGAACACAACGTTCATCCACCTGAATCACTTAACCTATTTCAGTGGGAGGGAGAGACATGAGTGGGGAGGTGCATGACCTTGTACAAGAGAAGCAGTACAAGAGCATCTTGGCCAGCTAGGCATGAAAAGCCAGAGTAGTTCTTGTGGTAGAGACCCCTCCTCATTTCCAGGTAGCTTGACCAGAAGGACTCAGCTGTGTAGCTGGCTGATCCACTTTTTCTCTGAACCTATTTTCTCATTCAAAGCAGAACAGCCTTCACTGCTCAAAGTCATGAGGAAATGAAGAGAAACATTGTATTTAACATGTCAGTCATGGCACCCTAGGAATGAGACATGCTTGACAATAGAGAGGTCTTCCTTTTCTTTACTCTATAAAGATTCTAGAGTTTTCCAGGTGCTGCTACAATCATCCCCATTGTCTCTTTGGTATTTTAAAATCTTGGTAATGAAACTATAACCCACATTTATGGTCCCAGTTGAGCAGGTGGGGGAATTCAGTGGCAGGAAATTGGTCAGAGTCTCATGGCTGGTAAGTGCATCTAACGCTCCCTTCCTATTTTCAATCCATCTCCCAATTCCTGGTGGGTTATCAAGCAGAGATTTCCCTCTTTCAAGAACTTCAAATAGTAGGCTGGAAAGATGGCTCAGCCATTAAGAGCATGCACCCCTATTGCTACAAACGACTTGAGGTCTACTCCCAGGACTCACATCATGTGGCTCACAACTGCCTGTAACTCCAGCTCTAGGGGATCAGATGCTCTCTCCTGGCTTCCACAGCCAACACGTGCACTGAGTGCACATGACCACACAATGACACACATACGTACGTGTATTTTTAAAAATGAAATAAATCTTCAAAAAGAAGAACTTCAGATACAGGAAACTTTGAGGCATTGATCCATGTTGGATTGGCCATGTTACACATGCTTGTTCGCTCTAAAGAAATGAAAACGTGTGCCCTGATCCATGCCACTAAATACAGGGTTGTGTAGCATTCAGCTTTTGGTGTTATTTCCTCAGAACTTTACTATTGTGTTCCCTGAGAAGTCAACCCAAAGGGATTTATTTCATTAAAAGCAACTGCCATTAGGTAATTTGCAAATTCTCTTTCCCTTCATTCTACATGTCTATTAGCATTTTATAAAAGAAAGTCACACATAAGGTGATTCTGTGAAAAATAATTTGGGGAAACCAGCATTGAATCAACAGGTAGGTGTGGCCTAGCTCCTCAACAAGACAACAGCTCCCTTTCCTAGAGCAGGGGCAGGGGCTCTTGCAATGGAGTTCTGCAGATCCAGAGGAACAGAGAATGGGCATACAGCTGTTCCTCATGGAATTCACAAGGGAGCCATGGTGCCATGGTCATCCCCATGCAAAGGTGTGAGCTGAGGAATGTGCTGTTGGAATAACTCTTTCATAAGGAAGCAGGAGCCAGAGTTAGCAAAAGTTAGCGAAGTAAGCTGTGGGCAGTAGAAATGGCTGTTATATTCGAATGCTACAATATTAACTTTCCCCATTAAAAAGATATTTTATTAAATTTATGGTTGTTTTTGAGACATGGTTTCTCTGCATGACCTTGGCTATCTTACACTCACTTTGTAGACCAGGCTGGCTTCAAACTCACAGAAATTCACCTGCCTCTGCCTCCCCAAGTGCTGGTATTAAAGGCATGCACCACTATACCTGGCTTGTTTTATTAGTTTTAATTAGTTTTTTCAAAAATAAATGAAGAAAGAAACATTATTTATTGGAACTCAGGAGGAAGCACTATCTTGTATCTTGTCTGACTTGGGCAATGTGTGTAGGAATGTAGAGCAGACACAGTTCTTCATCACTCTACCCCTCCTCTGATTTGCCATCTCAGTAACCTAGGACTCCTCAGCTCCTCACTGGGACTTGATTTTATGAGCTCAGTGAGAAAACAAGATGCCCTAGTTCAAAAAGTGGCACTAAAAGTGCAATTACCTATAAAGCTGGATATAGTGACACTCATTTTTGGTCCCACCACACCAGAGGCTGTAGCAGGGGGATCATGAATTTGAAGACAATCTGTGCTGTATAAGGAGACAGCAGTGTGTGTGTGTGTGTGTGTGTAATATACAAATATGAAGCTTTATTATGCACTCATGGTGTCTGCACGTGTGTGCCAATGATTTTAATTTAATATTTTATTTCATTCTAAACCAAAACCAAAACCAAAAGAAAAGAAAAACTTGACCTTATGCAATATAAAAGCTCTCAGTTCCCCCACGGAATCGGTGACTCAGTAGTTTATTCTCTATACTCCTGAATTTACTGTTATTAACCAAGACTGTGGGATGCCATCGACTGCACTGCTCTGTTTCCCTGTTTGTAGTTTCACACATTCATTCACGGTGTTTCACCAGCATCCCTTCACGTACTAAATAACAGGGAGAACAAGAAAAAGAGTGATGCTCTCCCCCTGTCCCCTCTCCTCTGCTTTGGTCTCTCTGTCTCCTCTCTCCTTCACTCTGTCTCTCTCTCTGTCCATCATTTTCATTTTCTCAAGCATGTTTAAAATATGCTTAATTCATAAATACAAATTCTAAAAGACTCCCAAACCTGAGACTTTAAAAGCTTATTTGTGTGTATATATTCTACATATATGTGGGTAGGTCATGTATATATGTTATATACACACATATATATTACACATATGTGTGTATGCGCATGTGTGCAGAGGCCAAGAGTCCTAATAGTGTCTGTCTGTCCACCTTGCCTATTTGACATGAGGCTTTCACCCATACCTGGAATTCACAGTTCGTCTAGGTTGGCTAACTACTGAGCTGCAAGGGTCCTCCTGTCCCCATCTCCCTCATACTAGGATTATAAGTGCACCCCACCACGTAGAGCCTTTTATGTAGATGCTGAGACATCAAATATATATATATATATATATATATATATATATATATATACATACATATATATATGCCTATGAGAAAGAAAGAATGCAATGAGCTCTTACTACTCTTTCAGAGTACCCAAGCTCAGTCACTTAGTTCCCAGCATAAACATGTAGCAGATCACTACCACCTGTAACTCCAGTGCCAGGGGACTTGACACACTTTCTGGCACCCATGTACACACACACAAACACATACATGCTTTGCACCCACGGACACACACACACACACACACACACACACACACGCACGCACGCGCACACACACACACACACTCACACACGGTTTGCACCCATGGACACACATACATTTTTTTTTTTAAATCTTTAAGATATATTGGTAAATTCAAGATGGCAATAGCCAAGCACAAGCAAGGATCAGGCCCTTTTTTTCATGGACGCTATGAGGTTGTGAAGCTGGCTTTGCTCTTAACCTCCATGGATAGTCATCATGTCCTTTCTGTTCTGTGAATGGCTCTACCCTTGGTACTTCACATCTGTATCTAGGAATCATGTTTTGCAGGGACACATTGATATGTTCCATCCAGCTTGTTTTGGAGGTTCATGTCATGGGGGTGTGGCCCAGCCACGTGGTTTATGTCTAACAGACTAGTCTGAGTGGAGAGAACACCTCAGGGCAAACAAATCCACTCATGACAGGCCATGGGTCTGAGAATCTTTACGCAGTAGCTTGTTTCTTTTCCTCCCCATCTACTAATGTGGCTCTTCTTTATTTTTCTCGCTACTGATAATCATTAATTTAAGGACATTAGGTCATTCAATCAAGAAGCAGTATTGACAATGGCCCCTGTAAGTCACATTAAAATTAGTTCATTGTCATTCTAACTCTCAAATCCCTCTGGAAGTAAACTGCATATTATACTATTAATTTATTATTTTATTGCAGAGGAGATATAATCATCTTAATACACATCACCAGGAGCAAAGCCCTTCCAAACACCTTGGAAGGGCAGAGAATGCACTCTGCATCTCCACATCCCTGCATTGTACTCAAGCCCTGATCTATCATCTCCTGACATTCAGCTTTTACAGCTTGCAAAATGCCTCATAAAGCATCGGAAGAGATTTGTAGAAATCAGCTCCTTTATTCCTGTCAGTGTGGCACCAGGCAATCCCAAGAGTAAAATATTCATTATCAGTGATCACTTTGATGACATCACCAGTACTTTGCCTCATTTGCTCTCTAACACATGGAAATTTCACTTGGAGAATACTGCACAGAATTCAGAGTTATTGCCAAGGGATTTGAACTATACCACCTCTCAAGTTAGCTTAGACTTCACTCTTTGAACACTGAATTCTGCAGCCTGAGGGGATGCCAAGGGCATCTGAAGTCGCTGAGTATGAACAGATACATCATTTGTTGTGCAATTTCAGTTGTTGCCAGCTTCTTCTTGGGACCAAGTCATCTACAAAGTGATGAAGTATGAAGCTGGAAGCAAGTAATGAGGAAGACTTAATTAGAGTCGGAAGAATCCACGTCAAGCTGTGAAATTCAGTCTGTTTTCTTGAAGCTTTAGAGTCTTAATTCTCAGCACTCCATTGTGTCTCTGGAAATCACCCCAGAGCATTCGTACAAAGGTATCCAAGAAGCCTGTGAAAAGTTAGCCGAGATGTAAGAAGCAGGGTAGACTTTAAACATTATGGCTCTTTTGCCTGATGCATATTTCTAATGGAACAAATATCACTAACCACTGAAATAGGAGAAAGGCAGGAAACATTCCAAGGGGACCTTGTTCTATTTCAGTTGCCAAAGCCCCTCTGTCCCAAAATAACCTCTGCTTCTTCCCCTATCACTGTGAATATGTTCAGTCTGCTTCTGGAACATGATATAAATGAAGTCATACCCTGTGGACTTTGAGGAAATGGCCTTCTCTTACTATCTTCTTGCTCAGTGTTGGGCCTCTGTCTTAGTTAGGCTTGTTACTGTTATGATAAAACACCATGACCAAAAGGAAACTGAGTAGGGAAGAGTTTCTTTCAGCATACATTTCCAGGAGACAGTTGATCATTGAGGGAAGTCAAGGCAGAAAATCAAACGGGGAAGGAACCTAAACAGGACAGGAACCTGGAGGCAGGAGCTGATGCAGAGGCCGTGGAAGGGTGCTTCTTACTGTCTTGCTACCTTTGGCTTCTCAGCCTGTTTTCTTATAGAACTCAGAAGCGCCTGCTTAGGAATGGCACTATCTACATTGGGCTAGGCTCTCCCCTATCGATCACTAATTCAGAAAATACCCTTCAGGCTTGCCTACAGTTCAGTCTTATGGAGGCATTTTCTCAGTTGGGGCTCCCTGATCTCAGATATCGCTAGCCCTTTTCAAGTTGACATAAAAGTGCCCAGCATGACACCCCATGGATGTCTCTTCCTGCAGTTTGGTAAGATTTAGTTATGATACCATATGATTTCATGGTGTTCCAGTTTGCTTTCTATTCCTGTGATAAAACACTCACTAAAACCATCCTATGGAAGAAAGTGTTTATTTGATTTACACATCCTAGGTCATAGTTTGTCACCAATGTATGTCAGGACAGGAACTCAAGGCAGGACCCTGTGGGCAAAAACTAAAGCAGACACACAATGAAGGAACACAGCTTACTAGATTCCTCCCTGTGGCCTGCTGAGCAGCTTTCTTACATAATGCAGGACCACCTCTGGTGGTCTGGGCCCTCCCACATCAATTATCAATCAAGAAACTTGCCTACAGGCAATCTGGTAGAGGAATTTTCTTAGTTGAGGTTCCCCCTCGGCAGTTAACTCTAGTTTATGTCAAGCTGACAAAAAGCAAAACAACAACAACAAAAAACTAACCAGCACACATTGTAAATTGTGAAAAACAAATGACAATTATTCCCATTCAACTGAATAAAAATATTTGTGCTACTTCCAAGAATAACCTAGCATCTATTTTTGAAATATCTGAATAATTATGTTAGAGATAGTCTAAAAAGTGAAAATGTGCAATTGTAAAATATGCATGTTTAATTTTGATAGATGCATAAAGTTTTCTGAGTTGTGCAAAGTCATATTCCTGCCACCAATATTCATAGTTTCTTCATATTCTCACTTGATTCATATCTTGATTGGGCTTTTTAGTAGACTTTCCCATATGCAAAACATCTATTTGCATATCCTCCATCAAATGCCTCTTTAAGATTCTTGCTTTTCACTTGTGTCTCTATATTGATTTGGAGTAGCAGTGAATTTAAGTTTTCCTCTTCTCTGTCAATACTGAAAACAGCATAAGGAGGAATAACATGCAAGATTGAAATTTGATTTGAAAGAGAGAAAAACAAAGTGGAAAAGGAAAAATGCCAAAATTGATTCTTGTAGAAAGTAATATCAATATACTGCTAACAAATGTCCTCAAAGAAAATCTGCAGTGACGATACTGGAATGAACATGATCTCACAGTCCTTTATAAGACAGCAATGAATGTGTAAGACTGCAACAAAAGGCCATCCTATGGGTCCCAAAATGAGTCACATGATTCGAAAAGAATCAATAAAGCACCTTTTATATCAACAGACTTAGCCTCATGAATATAAGCTCTTTTTTTTTTTTTTTTTTTTTTTGAAGTTAAGACTAGCATTCTTCCCAGGAGGATTGCTGCATGTTTTACTTATGTATCTTCATTCAGGGATGAGGAACCATTGGGTGTTTCTGGTATTTCATGTTATAAGCTGTGATGATGAGTGAGTACAGGACAATTAACGGGAAGCAATGACCATCTGAACCAGAGAGTGCTCTCAGCATGTTCCTCAGCAATCATCACTAGTTAAAACATAGTGTGCTGGGCACTTAAGCAGTGAGCAAGACCTCTCCAGCCTTCACCATGATCCAGTGAGGTTGCAATTGCTGTTAATTTTTAATCCAGTAGCTAAATGCTTATTGTGTTTATTTTTGCATTTTGCTACATGCCAATGAGTTTGTTTTTTTAACTCCCTTCTCTTCCCTGCTTTTCCTCCCCATTTCTTCCTATCTCTGCTCTCTTCCTCTCTTCTTCTGGTTTTTGTTTGTTTTTCTGTTGTTTACACACACACACACACACACACACACACACACACAGACACACACACACACTTCCTGAGAGTCCTTAGAAAACACTTTTCCATAGTCTATCATTGTTTCATGGTCATATTTCTTCACGAGGAAATTTCTTTCTTTTTTTTTCCTTTTTTTTCCCTAGGTTTTATATATACTCAAGCGCAGTTACAAGCAAGCATCTGTGCTCTAGGTGAGCGTAACTGCCTCATTCCTCACTGATTTTATTTCTAAATGTCCTCTGCATCAGTCGTCTCACTCAACATCTTACATTTTGCTGCTTCAGCTCTGTTTTTGTAAGCCCGCAAACTGCTTAGTTTCTGTCTAACAGTTTTGTCACAGTCTCAGTATCCCAGCATTTCTTAGAATGCCCATCAAGCTTTTTTATGCCCAGTTGACTACCAGGCTGTCTGTACCATGCCTGGATCATGCTGTTTCTCACCCCATAATCCTCTGCTTATGCATTTCTGCATTGTTGTCTGCCGTTACCTAATGTTCTGTAAAAGTCTAAGTGCAGTGGGTTTTTTTTTCCCCACTCTGTTACAAGATTCTCACCTCCCACCCCCATCTAATGTTCAGGAGTCTGGCCAAAACACAAACAATAGCTAAGACCTATAAAGTACAGGGATGCCCTTTACTGTATTCTCAGTCACAAGCCATGAAGCTGGTGTGTGTGTGTGTGTGTGTGTGTGTGTTATGCACAATCCAATTTGTTCATGCATGTGTGTGTGGAATTGTGTATGGAAGCACAATCCAATTTGTTCATGCATGTGTGTGTGGAATTGTGTGTGGAAGCACAATCCAATTTGTTCATGCATGTGTGTGTGGAATTGTGTGTGGAAGCACAATCCAATTTGTTCATGCATGTGTGTGTGGAATTGTGTATGGAAGCCAGGGGTTAACATCACATATCTTTATTGCTCACCCTGCCCTTTTTTTTCTTTGCTGAAGCAGGGAGTCTTGCTGCCTGTTCTGTTCTAAGGGCTTGTTGATTCAGCTGTTCCAGCTAACTGGCTTGCCCCAGGAGTTCTTGTCTCTGTGTCCTAAGCACTGAGGTTTCAGGTGGCCCACTCACATTTGTATGTGAGTGCTGGCCGTCCAAACTCTAGTCCTTACATTTATATAGGAAGCACTTCATCCAGCAAGCCATCTTCCCATATTTTTAGTTTTCCTCTTTTACAGTTTGGAAATCAACCTAAGAAGGCTTTCCAAAGTCAGATGAGCTTGGATTCATGTCAGCAATCTCTTGGACTACCTTCTCCTGTGTGTATGTGAAAGACACCTGGGTCGGAGGTTCAGGAACTATCCCCCTCCATCTGATGGCTCTTTATCCATCACTTCCTCTTCTCCATTCCAAGGCTGTGGATGCCCACTTGCTCCTTCCCTGCAGTGAAGCATCCTCCCTCTGCCATCTTTCCTGTAACCTCTGACAACCTTCCCTACTTTACCGTGGTCTCCTGATGACCTCACTCTCTTCCATAACCTCGGCTTGATTCCACTTAGCATCCTTCTCTCCTCCTCATCCACCACATCACTTTTTATGTAGCAATCCATTTTACTTGACACATAGTACGTATGTACATTATTGGCTACAGTGTGATATTTTGACAAGTCTATATAATACATGATGACTGAAGAAGGGTAAATTTCTCATAATTCTCTCAAATATTTAAGGATTCTTTGTATCAGGGCATTCAAAATATTCCTTTCTTGACATTTTAAAACCCATACTAAAAATGTAACTGGTAAGAAGAAAATAAAATTAAAAAAAGAAGAAAAAAACCCATACTAAAGTACTTCTGACTGTAGCTGCCTCCCTGCACCAGAGAATACTAGACTTCCATCTACTGTCAGTACTTTTACACTCTGTCCTTTTTTCTACACCTACTTCTACCGTGCCTCTAAAGCACTACCTCCATTCTGTCTCCACCAGCTTAACTAACTTCTGTAACTCCTACATGTGAGTGAAACTGTATAAGATGTGTCATTCCATACCTAGTGTATTCCCCTTGACATGAAGGCCTCTATTTCCATTTATGATGCCACAAATGGCAGGGTTTCTTTTTTCACGTTTGAGCAGTATCAACCGCTGTGTATAAGTGAAGAAACCAGTTCTGAAATTGTGCAACCTCCACATTTTCCTTACACACAGTCACTGACGTTCATTTGTTCTGATTCCCTTGCTGGGTTATTGGGGATACTGCTGCAATAAGCTGGAGAGTAATGACAGCTCTCTGGCACTGTTTAGTTCATCAAGATTGCTAATGTTGGATACTCCCTTTTCACTGATTTATGCCAATCTGCTATCAACCCCCGCCCCCAGTGCTGGAGATAGAACACGGGGTCTAGAGCATGCTGACCCAGTGCTTCACCACAGAGTGGAGTGCCTGGCTCCCCTGGCTCTATTGTACTTTTTATTTCCTGTGAGATATGTTGGAGGTTGGTCTGACGCGTGTTACTGGCCCTTAAGATCTGGTTACACCTATTTTTATTTTGTAATCATGCCTAAGATATATCTGATTGGTTGATTAAACAGCCTATTCCTGGACAGGGCAGAATGGGGTAGATGCGGCTAAGGCTCCCGAGCTTTGGGGATTCAATAGAGGATCATGGGAAACAGATGGATGGGAAGAGAGGAAGAAGGAAGACACACAAGGGGTTAGCCTGGAGAAGAAACCACGTGGGGCCGGGATGAAGAGCTCCAATAATGGCATGAAAAAGCTCAGATAAAAAATAAATAAATAAAAGCAAGTATTTATAAGATTATGGATGTAAGGTAGTGTGGTTAAGGAGGATGGCATTGGATTGGGACTGTGAGGCAGAAAGTGAAGTGAGTAAGACAGTGTAGGTAGGAATACCTGTCACACCAAAGGAAAATAAGGCGATTATAAAACCTAAGAGGTGTCTGTCTTATTATTTGTGATAGCGGGTTAGATAATACCACAGTGACAATCATAGGGCTAATAGCCCAACAGCTTTTTTTTTTTTTTTTTTTTTTTTTTTTTTTTTTTTTTTTTTTTTACTACAACAGAGATAGGATTTCACTGCCTGGTCAGAGCTGACCTTGAGCTCACTCTGTAGCCCAGGTAGGTCTTGAACTATGATCCCCCTGCCTCAGCCTCTCCACTTGCTGACATTGCAAGTCTTTAAGTCAGGATATCACTGAATCGTCCTCTTAATGCAGTCACTCTGAGAAAATGTCTTGTTGGATTGGAATACTTCCTCTTACTTGGTGGAGACTTCCTTCCAGAGGAACTCCTCTGTGGCTCAATCGCAGGCTCTCATTCCTGTGTCCCTTTTCTTCTGGTTTCCTGCTTTCACAACTGCTCACAGTAGCCTAGCCTGAGATTTCTTGCATGCCTTTCAGATCTGGACCACTCAGGGGAGCTTCTTCCATTCACACTGGCCTTTCTCAGTGAAAAATCTTCTCGCGAGTCTCTCGCCCTGGAGGTTCCATTTCAGAACTGGTTTCTTTGCTTATGTCTCCATTTTTGTTAAGAAGCCTCAGAGGTAATTGACTGCTTTGATTTGTTGATGTTTCCTGTTCAATTTTGTATAATTTTATTATCATAATTGGGTTTATTCTGGGTATTCCAGAGTGTATCTTTTTTATGTGGCCAGGGAAATTGTGTTTATATTGGATTGTTCTAGCAATGTAGACATAGCCTGACAGCTGTATACTACCAGTCCCCTAGGCTCTGCTGGGCTGGTACCCATCTTCCCCAGATGGCACTGGATAAAATGAGGGAAATTTATTGTTTAAACAAGGAGCTCCAGGGGAAAGGCCATGTGGGGCTGCTTCTTCGAAGCTTTCCCACACTTTCTTTGCTCAAGGCAAAATCAAACTCCATCAAGATTTATGTTTCAATGTGCTGTTTTGTTATTAGAAAAAGCATTTGCTATGATCAATCTCCTCTATTTCTGTATCGTTTACAACTGGGAAAGGGTGATGGAGCATGAACAGGTTTGCCTGACTTTGAAACTGTTGTTTTATTAATGGGGAGAGTTTCCAACTACAGCAGAGACCTTTTCTAGTATTACCTAGGATTCAGTTCCAAATGGAGGCTGTAAAGAGACTTGCTGAGCTTTGCTCATAGTTGGCCCCTCGTCCCCTCTGTAGTTGCTTATAGAATGGGGAAGTTGTGTCTGCTGCTTCTAAATTCTTTGTCTTTCTATTCCAGATTATTTCCTCCCAAATAATAAATTATGTTCCACATATTTGTATAGTCCTTGAGATTTGACCTTTAAAATATTGTGTATGTGTACACATGTATAGATGTTCTTGTGTGTGTGCATGCATATACATTCAAGCATATGCATGTGTGTACATAAGTATATGTGTGTGTAAGTGTATGTGCAGGTTCATGTGTGTGCATGTGTGTTCATATGTGTTCATATATGTGCATTTGTGAGTGTGTGGGCATGCATGTCTATGTGTTTCTACGTATGTATGCATGCATGTCTGTATGTTTCCATGTGTGTGTCTATGTGTGTGCTTGTCTGTGTGGTTCTGTGCGTGAGCTTGTTCATGTGAGTATAACTGGTACTGGGTGTCATCAACACTAGGTTATTTTTAGAGAAAGGGTCTTTTGCTGAACCTGGATCACATTAATTTGGCTAGACTGTTGGCCGTCAATTCCTAGGAATCTTCCTGCCTCTGATTCCAATTCCTGTTCTAGAGTTACAGGCTCTTGATATTACCATGCTAGCTTGCTTTTGCAGGTCCTGAGGATCCAAAGTATATCATGCTTGTGTGATCAGCACACTTCACTGGGGGAACTATCTCCCCAGCACTGAAGTTTTCCAATATTTTAGCTTTCTTTTTCTTTTATGGTGGTAGATTTCATGTAGGAGTGTTTTGATTCCGCCTCGTTTCATGCTATTCCCCATGATGCCCCATTATCTTTCATCCTGCTTGCAGAGTCATCTCATTTGCCCTTGATTTAATGGTTTTCGGTCTTTTGTGCTTTGTGGCAGAGTCCTTTGGTTTGCGTTATGCTGGCTTACAGTGCCCTGTCTGTCTGGATCACCACTGTCCTTCCCTGTTGGCTAAGTTTGTGATGCTGTGGTGATGGGGCTGATATGGCTGCCTTGTCTAATATGCCATCTTTATAGTTCTTAAATCTGCCTCAGTGTCCTACTTATGTATTGCTATGTACAAATTAACACAGACAATGGGACTTTAAAATAATATCACATTTTCCCTTTTCCCCTCAACTCTCTGCATAATAACTGGGCTCAAATTGATCATTTTAATTGAATTTCTTACTTTGCTATATTCAGTCGATGATAAGGCTAGAGTCATTTGGCTATCCCCAGTCATAGTCCTAATTTGGACTGAAAAGACTCAAACATCTGAGGCTATTGCAGATGGAAGAGCTTGGGTATCTCTTTCCATCATAACTATCTCACTCTGCCATGCAATTTCTCAGCCATGGTGACTGTGTGATCAAGGCCAGAGCAAACTACCACCCAATTTTAGGTGGGAAACTAAATAAACTCTGCCTCTTCCTCCAGAAAAGAGAACATGCTAAAAGGATATGTTAGTATATATACCTATATACATATGTATATATATATATATATGCATATGTTAGTGTATATACACACACACACACACACACATGCACACACACACACATATATTACTGTGAACACTTCTAAGAAAAATATGAATGATTTTCTAGGATCTACCCTCCAGGCACAGTAGCTCACTTTATTCCAAAATTAGAAATATACTTGTTTCTCTCACTTCCCCCATAATACTGTCCAAAGCTTGATCTATGACATCATTGCGCTTGGGCTTTCCATCAACAGTCTCATCTTCTAAACCAGTTCTAGCTATGATAAGATAGATCCCTCATGAATTCAGAACCACAGCCCGATGAGGGGGTCTCTCCCAGAATAGAAGAGCTGTGGTATAATGAAAACTGTGACTTACTGCTTCTCTCTCCCCACAGCACAGAAAATGCAGTACACATAGAACAGTAATGATACGCATTCCCATTCAGAAGACTAGCAAAGGCATGTCTATAGCAGCAAGGCACATGGTGTTCCTGTACGCAAGTCTGGGAAACAGTGTCAGTTGACCCCTTTAAACAGCTCTAATGATACAGAAACCTGTGCCCATTCAGCTTGTGCGCCACATTATATCCAATTGTTCATTTATCCAATAATGCATAATTTGTCTATCTGCCTATTTTGGCCATTATGAATAATGCTGCAATTAATGTGGGAGTGCAGATATCTCTTGAGATGTTGTTTTAAATTCTTTTGAATATGTACAATTGATATTTTTAGATTATATGACAGTCATGTTTTCAATTTTTGGTGAAAATATATATTGGTTTTCATTGAGCACATCATTTTGCATTCACAATAGTGCGGTCTCTGGTTTTCTCCGCATCCCCACCAATACCTAAAATACATATTATTATAAATTCTTTTTTAATGTGTTAATAGTAAGCCTAGCAGATGTGAGGTAATAGTTCATCACAGTTTGATCCACGTTTTCTGAATAATTCTCTCATTCTAATCATACTACAAATTATAATAATTAAAGTCCTATAACGGCAAATGCACACACATACACAGACGTTTACAAATGGAGCAGACCAGAAAGCCTATATGTTAACTCACACATGTACCGTTCTGCAGTATGGGCCTTAATATTCCTTGAAGGTCCATGAGTCAAAAGTTTGGCTATCCATTTGGTGAGCTATTGAAAGACAGTAAAACCATTAGGAGACAGGACCAAGTAGAAGGAAGCTGGATAAGATGATGACCCTGAATAAGATACTGGGATCCTGGCCCTTCTGTCCATGCTTTATTTGCAAGTTGCCCTGAGATAAGCAGTATTCCTCTATCGTGGGCTCCTAAAATCATTTCCCAGGCCATACAAGCCCAGTACAACAGAGTCAACCAATCATGAGCAAAACCTTCTGAAACCATGAGCCAAAACCAAACTTGCTTTCTTCTAAGTTAATTCTCTTCAGTGTTTTGTCATAGTAGCAGGAAGCTGACTAATACACAGGAACAAATGATTTAGGAAGAAATTCTAAGAACATAAAACCAAGACAATCATTTCAAGACAAGACAATCATTTTAACAAATAATGCTAAGAAAACTCTATCTTAACCTGCAGAAGATGTGATTGGACCTCATGTTTTGAGTCACACACAAAACAGCTCAAATTGGTTAAGGACTTGAGTGTATTTTAAACAAAATTTTAAAACTCCTAGTACAAGAATCACAGACTTCTTGACCTTGATTCTGGCAATGATTTCTTAGATATGACACCAAAAGCCAGAAAGGACAAGACGTATTAAATTAAACTAAAAATGCACCATACAGCAGAGGAGACAACCAGCAGAAAGAAAATAGGTTTGTAGAATGGGAAAAAGAAATGTTTGCTAAGAGGATTGGTTTTCAAAGCATGTTTATAACTTCTAAAATTCAATAGCAAAAGAGAAAATTATCAAGAGAAAAATTAATAACCCAAGAGGCAGAAATAATACAGGCTAAGGATTTGACTACATATTTTCTCAAATATAAATATATACATACATATATATATATATATAAAGCTAATACATATATTAGCTTTAAAATGTAGGAAAGTTTTCCCAGAGAACACTGCACCATGAATTTTCTTCCTTTCTTTTAAATATAGCATACATTCATAGATTTTTAATAAAATACATTTTCACTATTTTGTGTTTGGGTGTATGCAAGCACAAACACATGCACATGTGAGCATGTGTGAAGGTCCATGTACAATGATGGGCATGTGCAGGTCAGGGGACAATTTGCTTCTTCATTCTACCATGTGGGTTCCAGGGATGGAACATAGGTCATCAGGTTTGATTATGAACACTTACATGTGCTCAGCCAGCACACAGGTCAAAAGTTTGTAATTGTCTTAATCTATTGAAATCTGAGAGCATCTTGGTCATTTTCGGTATCAGGTAATATAATCCTGTACAAAAGTTCAGACTTTTCAGTAAATCGATTTATTACTCCATTCAATGAAAACCATCCATACTCAACAACTTCATGACTGGGGGCCCTCAGGGGAATTCTATTGGACAATGAGCTCAAGATCACCAGATGACAAAATGCAATCGTCAAAGGTTGTCAGTTGAGCCCTTTGAGGTCTTCCTAAGGATTTTGGCTATTTGAGCAGGTGCATCCGAGAACATTTGAAGTTGCTCAAGGCTCTATCAAAGGACTTTCATCCCCAAATCATCACTTTTGCTTTATGTTTCTCCTTGATATTGTACTGAATTTCTCTCTGTTCAGAAGTCAGTTTTGAATTTCAATGTTGCCGTGCCACTGTGGCAGCAGGGAAGCTGTGGACAGGGAACAGATTTATTTCCCCTGATAGTCTCCTTGCAGCCCATGTTTCTTCAAGGTTTTTCCTCTCTACATTGTGACTTTGTGCCATAGTACCCTAGTTAACTTTTCCCAAATCCCCTGCAATAGTATCTGATGGGGTGTTGGTTGAGACCTCATAGACAGAGATAGCAAAAGCAATCCCAGTAGCCTCCTGCCCAGCATGCTATTAGTCCTAAGCATCAGTATTCTACTACTATCATTCGCCTATCATAATTTCTCACACTTTCAGGCCCTGCCTAGAGTTGGCAGTGAAGTTCTCTAGGCCTCTCATGCAGGCCTGTTTGCTTTCTCGATTAAATGTTGGCAGCACTGAAAGAGCTAGCCTTCTGAACTGGAGCGGTGGTTCCTTGTCTTGATAGCCTGACACGGTCCTTCTCCAGCAGACATTGACAGCTTGGAAGTATCCAGAGAGCTTCTTGAGGTCTGGGGTTATTCCATGGTAGAATTCCAAAGGGACTCTTCCATGGTAGAGTTCCAAAGGGATTTTCCCAACAAACTGAGACAGACAGGAGTCACAGAGTGAATCACAACACGCAGCAGAGATTCCGATCTGGATGCTTAAATTACTGGTGCCTCTTCAGCCTCTTCCGCCTCCTCCTTGATGGCACATACATCAAGGCTTTACAGGGCCTCAGGACAAGTAAATACATCTTTTTTTTTCTTCTTCTTCTTTTTTATGTCAAGATTTTAGAAGATCAAATAGGGCCACAATTCTGACTGGCCATTTCTGGAGATCATAATCCATCACATTGACTTTTCTCCATTGTCTTGGGTCTTGGACTTTTCTAGGAGTGAACAGTATTGTGTAAGAATAAGGGAATGTGGTGAGACAAGGATGAACCTGAGAGCACGTTATAAACCTGTTGGCAATTTGAGGTCAGGCACCACAGCTTGAAGGCCTATGCTGTAAGCCTTATCCCTTCACCATTGCTGTTGACCATTGGACACAAACTTCTGAAGTGAAAGGGAAGAATGTTAGCTTCAAATTAGCTCCTTACTGGAGCTATTCATAGGAGTACCTCCCCTGAGAAAGAAGTGCAGAGCTAAGTCCTGAGTCCTGTAGTCATGGTGATCCATGGTCTGAAACAGCTGTGTGACATCTGCAAATGGAGACTGGTGGTTCAGCTTCTGTATTCCCATGGTTTGATCTTTTTGTTTAAAGATTTATTTTTATTACTTTATTTATGCATAGGTACATGTGTCTGTGAGTCAATGCCCCACCTATAGGAGCATGCAGAAGCCAGAGAGGGCATCATCTTCTTTGGAGCTAGAGTTCTAGGAGGTTATGAACCACCATGTGGGTACTGAGAACCAAGCACTGGTCGTCGGCAAGAGCATCAAGTGCGCTTAGCCATCTTAGCACTGAGCCATCTCTCTGGCCCCTACCATTTGACCTTTGTTCTGTCCCTATAAAGTCACCCTGCCTGTGGATGACTCCTGTGATGCACTAAGCTTCAAAGAAGCACAAAGAATACCAAGTCACAAATGTGCACAAGTCTATCTCCAACGTCTGTAGTTTCACAGTAGTGCTCAGCACTGTGGGACTGGGAGGACTGGAGTCTCCTCTCCTCCCAGGATGTGTTCCTCACCTCTCTTGGAAACATGAGAGTAAATGACCAAGAAAGAGGCTGAGGAGCTGACCCATGGGTCTTGCACTTCCCTTCTCATTAACACTATAGACTTTAGCTTCTTTGCAGACTTCCTACAGGAAGACATGGAGGGGAGTGTCTGCACTAATTGGTTTACTTTCAGTTCCCAGACTGCAGCTACTAATTAGGGTAGTGAAAAAGAAAAGGCCCATCAATTGTTTTGTACACACAAACTATTTTAGGCGCTTAAGTTGTATATTTAACGTGTCATGGGACTTAGTTTAAGGTAGGAGCACTCCTACTTAATAAGAGTCTGGAAATGTAAGCATCTTGCTTATGTTGTATAAGCAGGAAGTGGAAGCCTTTAACCCAAAGATGTCTGGCTAGAGATGTATTTGAGGGACTTCCCAGGGTGCACAAGAAGTACCACCCACATAGGGCAGGGCAACACCAAGGAAAGAGTTTCTTGTGGTTTGAGGAAACTTTTGGACCAGCTTATGCTCCTTAAGGTCCATGGCTGTGGTAAGAGATTTAAGGAAACCATACCTGTGGTGAGCAGGGATTAATCTATGCTTGTGGAACTGTGATTATGCGACCTTCTCTGCAGACAGCTCTCTCACTTTATCAAATGTCTAGAAATCCCTCTCTATGTTTGTTTGTTTGTTTTTTTTAAATCTGGTTTTTTGGAAGTAAAAAGCTTTAATGTGAGTCTTATTTTTAGGACTGTATGCACGAGCTCATCTTCATAGTGTCTGAATATTTCTCTTCAATGCGACAATACAGTAGAGCATTAACTTAAAGGGGTTTATATGGCTCATCGTCTCAGCGAGATCAGTCTATGGCTGTTTTGGACCTGTGGTGGCACAATACCCCTTAGCAAGAGCATGTGACACACAGTTATTTACTTTAAGGCACTGGGAAGGCAAGGAGAGAGGCATGAAGAGCTGGAGCCCCAATCTCCCCATCCAAGCATGATCCCGATAGTATCAATTCCTTCCACATGGCCACAACTTCTAAAAAGTTTTATTACCTCCCCATGGCACCATGGTCTGGTGCTTTTGATCCATGGACCTTTGGGAGACATTTACCAAAGTCATCATGGTATCTCCCTTCAGCAGTTGTGTAACCCAAGAATCAGGGCAAGCCTTGGAAACCTCCAAGGCTCTACCAGTTTGGGTGAACCCAGGATCCAGATGTCAGTTCATTTAACTCTGAACCCCCTGCTTCTCCATGGTCCTAAGGTTCCTTTTGGGAAAGTCTTTCTTGCTAACCATCATCCTTTCAAGGGGGTATCTACACCCCAGGCTTCCATGCCCTTCTTTGCGTTAAGGTTTTATGCAGAAATCCCTTTGTCTCTGCTCCTTAGGATCTGTTTCCTCCTGTGAAGGACTCAAGATTTTCAGCTTTTTCCCCAAAGCTCTTCATCAGGGAACCCAATACTAGGAAAGCTCCAGGTACAGTTTCCCAGCCACCCCCGTCCCTTTTTTGCTTTTATTTTTAACTGCACTTTCTGGCAGGAGCCCTGTTTGTCCTGACTCGTGTCTGATGTTATGAGTCACCGGGGGGATATAATATGCTGATTGCTGAAGCAGGTTATTACTTTCTTCTTTTTCTATGACTCATTCTTTTCAAAATCTCTAATTTATGATAAAAGTCGGTTAGATGTAAGCATAGAAACAGTTTCCAATGGGCTGTCTTATTATGCTTGGGCCCACTCTGTCTGCTTTGCCTCTTGGGGAGAACAATGCGAGCCAGTGTGCCTCTTAGAAAGAGCTACAGCTAGAGATCTGGAACTACCACTACATCCTAACCTACTAAGGCAAATTATGAGCAGCAAATGGGTGCAGTTCATCAGAAGAGTAAGTGATGCAGTCCCTAGAAAAAAAAAACATTTTATATGGCATGTGTTGACTGTGTCCTACATATGGGAATCAAAAGGACAGAGAGCCAAGAGGAAAACCTTTGATTTACAATCTTCCTCCTGAAGGGAACTTGTACATTCTCATCCTCTTCACATAACACTGAAAACAGAGCCAACTCACATTCGAAAATAGACATAATTCATGGGATTACAGTGTCAAGTAACTAAGAACAATTGCTGGTTTAGAAAGAGAGGGGATTTGTGTGTGGGCTTGTGGGATGGGGTGTGTGTGTGTGTGTGTGTGTGTGTATGTGTGTGTTTATGTGCATGTTTCTGTGGGTTGGTTAGGGTGTGTGCAGGTGCGCAGGAACCTACCTGTGTGCATGTGTGTGGGGAGGCTAGAGTTGTGGTGTGTCTTCTTCAATTTTAACCCAACTTAGTTTTTGAGACAGGGAACCTTGCAGAAGTTAGAACTCACTGATTCAGCCAGGGTGGCTAGTAGGAGAACTCCAGGGGTCTTCCTGTCTCTGTACCTCGTCTCTCCACAGTGCTGGAGTTACAGATGCATGCCACTATGCCCAGTTTTCGCTTGGGTGCTGCAGATCCAATCTCAGGTCCTTATGTTATGTGGCAAGTACTTTACTGGCTGTTCCATCTCCCCAGTCCCACAGGCAGGGTTTTCAATGATCCATTTTATTTTAAAAACAAGCTGCACATCCGCTCCATATGTTTAGGGGGCCTAGGTCCAGCCCATGCATGCTCTCTGGTTGGTGCTTCAGTCTCTGTGAGCTCCCATGGGCCAAGGTTTACTTCACCCCGTAGGTCTTCTTGTAGTATCCTTGACACCTCTAGCTCTCTCAATCCTTCCCTTTCACACTGTTCCACAAGATTCCCTGAGCTCTGCCTATTGTTTGGCTGAGGATCTCTGCATCTGTTTCCATCAGCTGCTCCATGAAGCCTCTCAGGAGACAGTTATGCTAAGCTCCTGTCTGCAAGCATAGCAGAGTATCACTAATATTGTCAAGGGTTGGTTCTCTTCCATGGGGTAGGTCTCAAGTTGGGCCAGTCATTGGTTTTATCATTTCTTCAATCTCTGCCCTACACTTCTTGCAGGCAAGACAAAATTTGGGTCCAAGGTTTTATGGGTGAGTTGGTGTCCCTCATCCTCCACTGGAAGTCTCACCTGGCTACAGGAGGTGGTGACTTCAGGCTCTATATCCCTCTCTGCTAGGAGTCTCATCTAAGGTTACCTTATAGATGAGCCTCCTGGAAACCTCCCCTGTCCCAGGGATGCTTCCCCACCAATTTCTGTTTCCCCCTCCCACCCTACCCTCACTGCTCTTATACCCAATTCCCACCCTTGTTTCTCTCTACCCCCTTTCCCACCCAGTTTCCTCCCACCATCTACTTCAGATATCTATTTTATTTCTCCTTCTAAGTGAGATTCAAGCATCCTCCCTTGGCCACTCCTTGGCTTCTTTGGGTCTGTGGATTGGACCATGGTTATCTTGTATATTATGGCTAATATCCACTTACAAGTGAGTAAATACCATGCATGTCTTTCTGGGTCTGGGTTACCTCACTCAGGATATTTTCTAGTTCCATCCTTTTGCCTGCAAGTTGCATGATGTCTTTGTTTTTAATAGCTGAGTATTATTTCATTATGTAAATGTACCACATTTTCTTTATCCATTCTTTGGTGGAGGGACATATCCCCTAACAATGGGAGCAGGGGCTGATTCTGACACTGTTACCTATCTTTGGATCCCTTTCCCCTAGCTGGCTGCTTTGTCTGGCCTCAGTGGGAGAGTATGTGCTTAGTACTGCTGTGACTTGAGGTGCCAGGGTGGGTTGGTACCGTTTGGGGTCCTTCCCTTCTCTGGAAAGAAAGAGGTGGGTATGAGGAAGGGGGTGTGAGGGTGGAACTGGAGGTAGAGGAGGAAGGAGGCTGGTATCAGGTTGGAAAGTGATTAAATAAATAATAAATAGATAAACAAAAAAAGAAAAGATCAGAGTATTTGGCCATAATTTTTCCATATATTCTATGGTTCTTCAGACCTAGGGTCCACAGGCAAAGCCTGCCCTGGTGAGAGCCCTCTGCACCACACCTTTACACATCTTAAGCTCAATGGCTGATGAGTGAAGAAGGACTGTGTCCAATCTCTCCCAGAACCAGAGGAAGAATATGATGATTTCATCTCTGTGCCCTCAAGTTCTTAGGAGGGCAAACTCCAGACTCTAATTTGGTCCTGTCTCTTGCCTGCACAGCTGCCCAACCTTAGTCTCTTTAGCCTATGCCAGGGGCTCTTGTCTGGCAAAAAGCAGCCTCAAAGTGGATGCACCTGTGCTCTTTGATGCCATGGGGTGCTTATTTGTGTCAGCCTCTGTCAGGCAAATTAGCTTCACAATGCTGCTATGGGAGCCTGGCCCAGTGCAGTGGGTGGAATGACCCATGACCTTCTCCCAGTGCCAGCCCCCTGTTGTTAGAGAATGAACAACTTCCCCTTAAAACCATATGTTGAAGTTCTCTCCACCAGGGTGCTGGTAGAGATAATATCCTATTGAGATGATTAAAGCAAAATGAAGCCTTCAGAACAGAGCCCTCATCTTAGACCGGCATCCTTACGAGAAGAGAGAAGAGACAACAGACGTGAACATGTTCAGGGGAAAGTCCCTGTAATGATGTCACAAGGAAGTGGCCAAGAAGCCAAGAAGAACCTTGACTTTAGATCTGTAGGCTCAAAAAATAAACTCGTGTTACTAAAGGTGTCCTCCACCTATATATGGACACCCGCCGTGGCAGCCTGACTGACAGTCCACCCTCTGGAATCATCCTGTTGTCTGAGAACTCTTTGTCTACCATCTTCCTCTATCTGGTGCCAAGTGCACAGTGATCCCTTTTTTCACTCACAGGGTAGCTCAGACTTTCCTCTCTCTTGCTCTTTCTTTGCTTCCTCTACTTTCATGCAGTTCATCAAGAGCCTTCACTTGACACCAAAAACAGCTTTCACCTCTCTCCAAGACTCATTTTTCCATCTTTGTAGAAAATATATTTGGTGTAAGCGCTGAGGTCTTCAAAGATATCGTGACTTCTCCTAGTTCTACGTTTTCAGAGTTGAGTTAATGGCGAAGACATCCACCAGTGAGAAGCACTTCCCCGGAGCTGGATGAGCTGTTGGCTGAGGAGGAATGTGCGGAGGGGCAACTTCTGCCTAGTGATGTCCCAGCAGAATATCCAGTAAGAATGATAACTTCAGCTGGCCTCGAGGTGTATGAAAGGGCTTGAGAATGATGAGGATGGGAAGGAGGCCCAGGGAGTGGAATGGTGTGGGAAGCAGTGAAGAGATGGAGATGTGGGAAATGTGGCTTCAAGGAAGAATGACTTGTGATTCTCGGTCCAAGTTCATGAGAGGAAGAGCTGTGATTGGTGGTCACACCAAATGATTGTAGGTCACTAATGCAGTTACAGGTCACTCTCTAGATGGGCAAGGGATGGGATCTGAGCACTGGGTTTTCATGCTGCTTCTGAGACAGTCCATGATAGATGCTGTCATGTTTTAGTAAGAGATTTACTTGGGGTTGAGAAGAAGTTGTGAATTAAACACAGCTTGTTTTCATGCCCCCTCTCTCTACCTAAAGGCTTTGGTAAAATGACATCAAGAATGTGTGTTTGTGTGTGTTTTCACAAGTATGCAACTTCAAATGCTATATACATGGATGCAGAAGCCAAGAGTCAACCTCAGATAACATTACTCAGGTGGCATCCATCCACCGCACTTGTAATAGAGTCTCGAGGCTTGGAACTCACCAAATCAGCTTGGCTGGCTGGCCAGTGACTCCCAAGTTTCTGGCTGTGTCTGCCTCCTCAGCTATGGAGTACAAGACCACACCTCTATATGCTGCTTTCCCCATGGATTCTAGGGGATTAAATTCAGTTCTTCAAGCTTGCATGCCGTGTAGTCCTACCAAAGATTTTTTAAAAAATCAAATTTGCCTCTCACCCACACATACTCATTGTGCTTTTGCTGTCCAGAAAAAGAAACAGTGAAATGCGTTTTCACTTTTCAGGCACCTTGGCTGATGAATATTGGAACTTGGGTTGAGCCTCAGACCTTTGAGGCTCTCACCCACACATGCTCATTCGGCTCTTACTGTCTAGCAAGGAAACAATGAAATGTATTTTTACTTTTTCAGGCAACTTATCAGAGCTTGGGTTGAGCCTCCCTCTCAATCTGTGCTCCTCCTTCTGTGTCCCTCCCTCAAATGCTCAGTAGACATTTTATAGGGAAATAGAAGCAACTTAATGTATTTTTATAACTTATTTGCTGGCCTTGGGAAAATGCCCAACAACTGTCTGTATGACCTCAGGCAAAAACAATTCTACTTTAGAAACACTAATGTTTGGCTTTCTGAGTGAGTTAAGTAGATTACATTAATAAGAAAAACATGTGTGCCTGTAGGTAGAGCAATTATTCAGTTAATGTTGTCTAACTTTTATATGAATAAATAGCACTTTAAAATCCACTTAAATTCATTATTTATTCTATTGTTGAGAATTTCATAGATGTATACAATAATTTTTTTGTCATTTCCACTACCCATTGTCCTCTCTGTCTCTCTCCCACTGAACCCTCCTTTTATCCCAGAAGTTCCACTTCCTACTTTAATATGTTTTTTTTCTGTGTATATATAAACCAATGAGTTCAATTAGGATTACTTGTATAACAGTGAGTGGGATGTTATTTCCTGGGTATAGACAACATATTAAAGAAAATGAAATTACTCTCCCAGCAACCATTACCTACAAGTAGTCCTTCAGGGAGGGTTGGGACATCACAGGTTCCTCCTTTGTAACCATGATGAAATGTTGATGGGCAGAATCTGTGCAGGTCTTGCACAGGCAGCCACAGCTGCAGTGACCTCATGAATGTAATGTCCAGAAGACATCTTGACAGCTTTTTAAGGCCATCCTATGGCTCTCACTTTTTTTTTTTTCATTCTATTATGTTCTATGTCCACTTAAGCTTGGAAGAGGCAGCATAGACATTCTACTTAGGACAAAGTCCACCAATAATATCAAATATCATTTTAATTGTATAACAATCTCTGTGTGTGTGTGTATGTGTGTGTGTGTGAGAGAGAGAGAGAGAGAGAGAGAGAGAGAGAGAGAGAGAGATTTAAAGCAAAGTAGAATTCATTAATTATTGCACTCCTTTGTTCAGACAATAGTCCACAACCACCAATATCCTCTAAGTCAGTATTTCTTCATGTTGTGGTGACCTCCAGCCAGGAAATTATTTTTGTTGCTTCTACGTAACTGTAATTTTGCTATTGTTATGAGTAGTAATGTAAATATCTGACATGTAGGATATCTAATATGTGGCCACCATGAAAGGGTCATTTGAGACCCTAAGGGGTCACAACCCACAGGTTGAGATCCACTGCTCTAGGTCTTTAGAATGAAAGCATACATTTTTAGGTTCAAAAGGGGATGTGAGAGGGTGAAAGAATGATTTCAGTTCAGTGGTCAAAAGAAATTTCTGCTCCGCAGGGGTCCCTAGTTTGGTTTCTAGCACCCATGTCAGGTGACTCTCAACTCTAACTCTAGGGAATCAGATGCCCTTTTCTGACCTCTGTACACACACACACAAGCACGCACACACACAAACCATAGATACACATACACATCTGGGAGTTGTGATGGAATCATGCCATTGAAAAAATAAATCAGAAATGCCATGTATGCTCTGTTGTAGGTGTCAATTAATATTTACTATTGGTTTATCTTCTGGTAATGCTTGCTGTTAATCCTCAGCAGCTGTATAACCAAATCACCACGCAGAGACTGGGTTTTTAGTTAACCTAGAACACAATGCTGGGCAATATTTACTCCCTCCTAAACCTCCAAGCCCTCAGTTTCCTAACATTTAGATTTCCCACACTATACTTGCTTTTTGTGAAATCTTAGGTCTGGTCCATGCTCCACGTCCTCCAAGATCTCTCCTCCAGCTCTGCTCTCCTAGCTCTTCTCTCGCCCCTTCTCCTCCCACTCATCTCCTGCCTTCTGGCTCTTCCCCTCTTTCCTGTCCACTGGCTCCTCCCTGCTCAACATTGTGTCTAGTTGCTTTATTTTGTCCTGTTTACACAAGAGTTGAGGCAGGATGCTTAGAATGAGTATCACAATGCAATATCTGGATTGAAACCAGAGAGTTGGGGGTGGAGTGGGGGAGAAATCAGTATTTGAATGAACAAGAGTAAGGTGTATACATTAAAATAAAAAAAAATTACACCAACAATGCTCTTTGATTATTTCTTCATATCTGTTCTGGATAGCTTTAAGTAAACCTGATCCACGTTAAAGTCATCCGAGAGAAGGGAACCCCAATTGAGAAAATGCTCCCATAAGATTGGGCTGTAGCTAACCCTGTAGGGCATTTTCTTAATCAGTAATTGACAGGGGAGGGCTCAGCCCATGTGAGTGGCTGATGGTTCTGGGTTCTAGAAGCAAACAAACTGAGCAAGCTTTGAGGAGCAGGCCAGTAAGCAGCACCTCTCTTTGGCCCCTACATCAGCTCCTGCCTCCAAGTTCCTGCCCTGTGTGAGTTCCTGTACTGGCTTCCATTGATGATGAATTGTGTTGTGGAAGTATAAGCTGAATAAACTCTTTCCTCCCCAATTTGCTTTTGGTCCTGGTGTCTCATTTCAGCAACAAAAACCCCATTTAAGACAATATGACAATAACTCTGTCATATCTGCTGTAGAGAAGAAATACAATTTAATCTTTCCTCTTCTTTAATTCTTTGGCTTTTCATTGATAGTTCAGAAATCTTTTGTCATAATTTTTCATCAGCAATGTCATGTCAGATTTGGGGAAAACTGCTATGTTTGCTTTATTATAAGGTGCAAGATTTGAAGACATTCTGCATTTTCTTGCACAGGAGCCATTTTTGAAAAATTTGTCAACTCAGCATTTGTTATCAGCCCCTGACAGCCTCTGGTGTGCTGATAGAATAGGAGTTTGCTGTTTTTCTCTATTTCCCTTCAACTTAGCAGGAAATTTGAAAAGCTCTTTTCATAATTCTACCACATCTGATTCCTTTCTGAGGAGAAAAAATAAATGTGGGACATTCTAATTGTAGATGCTGAATTATCAAGTATATTCTTGGAAGGACAAAACTTATGTTTCAAATTATCTGCTTAGTGTTTTACATGTTTGATGATTGGAGGGATTTTCCAGTGATTAGCTCCTGACTCTGGGCATTCATGATCCTGTTTTATTTCTCTGCAAGCCACAGAGTCCTAGGGCTGGGGCAAGTTTATTTTGTGAATCAGCCTCTGGCCCTCCTGATTTGTGTCAGGGCACTCGGTGCATCTACACAGTGGGTGGTAGGACTATTTCTAGAAGCTGTTCCTACGTGAGGGTTGTTAGCTCTAGGAAGACAGCAAATACATAAATTCATATTAGTAAGTCCAAACTGCCACCTCCATATATCCTGCTCAATTAGACATACAAAGTACCAATATGTACAATACTGTCCACTACAAGGGAATGTGACAAAAGGCAGGTAGGTGGGAAGAGACTGTGATGGTCTACATGGAGAGTGCTACAAATTTGAAATTTCATTTGATTTCCAAAATCACCCACCTACTCCCTGTGTGGAGCCCTTGTAGACAGAGATTTCCTCACATCTTCTAGAAAGGACTAAATGGGATAACAAAGACCACATGCTAATCCTCAGACCATGATCTGGGACATGGGTTTTATATAAAAACGGGTCTTTTGTTGCTCCAAAGCTGTCAGGACCAAGGTGTGGAATCTCTCTCTTTTTTTTCATGAGGTATTTGGCACCCAAGCTATTGACCTACGATTTATGGTTACTAAAGTGGCTCTGGATCAAGAAGAACATTTTGTACCCTAATCCCATCCATCAGAGTGTGGGTCACGCTCTTCCATCCCTCCTCAAGTGCTCTGATGAAATGCCACAGCCTGAAAGCATCTTGCCTCTGAGGCAGACCAAGCTCTCCACAAAACAAGGTGTCAGTGAGCAAAGGGAGCAGAGCGCCTATTGAGTCTGAGGAGCTGGCAAACAGCACACATGTCTCTCTAGTGGCAGACAGTCAGGGTGAGCAGAGGGCTCATGAAAGTTTATAGGAACTATGCCCTTGACATTACTCAGTCCTTAGAGATCCATCCCCGTGCTCCTACAATGAAGTGATATATATATATATATATCCTTTCTCTAAAAAGGATCAGTGGATCCCATGACTGTCAGAATAAAGTTCATAACCTTCAATAGATGTCTTCCCTGTTCGACTCAGTTGATAGCAGCAGCATCCCCCATCACATCCAGAAGCAGGACAGAAGGTTGTGTCGACATTCGTTTCTCTATTTGTGTCTTTACCTTGTTGATCATCTCTGTACCCACCTACATCTATATACAGAGAAAGGCTTTTGTATTAGCGATCGATCACAAAACCTTTTCTAGTTTTCCCAAGTATGTTGCTCTGCAGTTTGAGTCTAACAAGAGAATACGAACCTCTTGAAGATTTCCTTCAGTCTGGGTCCATTTAGAAACAGCTTTGGGTGTTTCCAATAGAGGTGTTAACTTTAGCGAAGACCTTACAAGGGCAGCGAGACCAAGAAGGAAGATGAATGGGTAGAAGAATAAAAAGGAAGCCAGGTTGAATCCAGTGATCAGGATAGACTAACACACTCATGGTTGGGCGTGTAGGCTGCTGCCACTGCTTCTGACCTGGTAGCACATTCTCGGAGCCATGGCTTAGGACAGGCATTCCCAAATAGGTGCTACCCCTGCTCAGGTAACTAGAGGCGAGGGTCCTTCGACTCTCATAAACCCACAGGATCTGCACTGTCAGAAGCAGAGCCCACCAGCTCTTCCCCGACTTACTCACAGTGCCTTCTTTTGGCTAGAAGGACTCCTGTTTGCAAGCGAGCTTGGGAAATGTAGTCTGTGACCTTCTGGCTTTGGCTATTGGCACCGTATCTTGCCCTGTGTGAGGACTCTTGAAGCTACCTTTACTAACGATCTTAGGAGGGTCTTCAAGGTTCTCTTTGCAGCATCTATGGTGAGTCAGAAATAAGGTTTAAATAATTTAGTTTGTTAGCAAGCAGTTCCTTTCAGTTCAGCATACTTCTTGCTGCTTCATGGGACATTCCTTTATTTCTTCAGTGGCAGGAGTACTGGCAGGTTTTAAGGAACTACAGATATACCTACAATGTGGGTTAATATTCCTTTCTAACAATGTGCTGATTTTTATTATAGTGGGCAACACCTCTATGAAGGTAACAAAAGATGCAGTGTGTCTGTTTTCCACCTTGTCTACTCTTAAGAAATGCTGTTGACGTCATCTATCTTTTAGACTTTTCACTTCCTGCTTTGAAATCAAGCAAATCTGATGTCTTAGGTAGAACATCAACTTCTCTTGCTTTTCAATGAATTTATGGTAAGTGTTAATGATAGTCTGCTTTCATATGTATTCCCTGAGAAAAAATACTGAAGCTAGCTGAAAAATCATGGATTATTGGATGTGACGATCCCATGCCAGTTGGCCATTCAGTTTCATCTTTACTTTGGGGAACTGGCATGCAAACACACATGTGCCTTCTATGCCTCTACCTGTAGCTACACAGAGAGTCTGAACTGATTCCACTGGTCATCTTCTTGTTTACGGCTGCTGTTCTCATCTATTTTCATCTATTGTGATAGCCCTGGGTTGACTTTCCCCATTTTTCTCCTTGTAGCTCATTGCCCTAACTATAGATGAGTTATGAGTGGAGAAGCTCAGCAGCCTTCCTGCCAAAGTCAGAGCAGCTGTTATTGGAGACAGGCATCAACCCCAGAGGTGCTAGAGCTCAAATTAGAGAGCCAGCCATGTTACCGAGATGGTTCTTGCACCCAGAGAGCTTGGGTGGTGTCTGCTTTCTGCACAATCACGACACAATCACGGCAAAGCTGCTGAGCTATAAGAATGTTTGTGACACCCACGTTCTAACACAGCGTACTGTTTGTGTTTGTTCAAGTTAGGTTCACTATGACGCTAACTGAAATATGTTCACATGTTCTGCTACAGGATGCAAGGCTCCAGAAATGAGTGCACAGAGCTGTGAATCTTCACCCTTGTTACACTGAGTCGAGGCTGCAGAACAAAACAGGGGGTCTATACCAAGGCTGTTCTGAAGGTGTGACCCCGAGCTGGATTGCTCTAACTAATTCAACTGCTTGTCTTGGTATTTTGGAGACTAAAATGCTCTGTATCATTCTCTGATATTTATTACATTTATAGTTTAGTTATCATGTAAAAGAATAACATTCTTATTATCTCATTTTTATACAACTATAGCATTATCTTTTTCTCATAGTCCTCCATCTCTCCTCACCTCTTCTCACTGGCTCTTTCCTTCCCCACAACTACTTTAATGTCATGTGTATGGATATGCATTTATTTTTTAATGTGTATTTCTTTAAATCTAGATTTCACATATACCAGAAAACAAGTGGTATTTTGTCTTCCTCCATCATCCTCTCTTGTGTCTGTTTTTCCCCTTCCATTATTTTTAATATCCCAGAACCAAGTAAAAAAACAAAAAACAAACAAACAAAAAAAAAACAGCCCATTTTTTTTTCTTTTTTAAATCTCCTTTCTATTTATTTTTTAGGCTAGTTTTCACACTTGTACACTCTGAGAGCAATAGTTAAAACAGAAGCAAGCATTTCCTGCTGTTGTTTCACTTCAGGGGCCGAGAGAGAGAAGCAAGACCGCCGTTTAGTTGAGTGTTTTCAGATTTCCCTAATCAATAATACTAATCTTGGGCTGGAGAGATGTCTCAGAAATTAAACTACGTGTCCCCAAAACAAGGGGACCAGAGTTTAGGACCCCAGAACATATGTAAATTCTAGGTGAGCATGACAGTCCACTTGTAATTCCAGCTTAGGTAGGGGGTGGCCAAAAGCAATATCCCTGGATCAAGCTGTCTGGGGAGACTACTAGCCCAATTGGCTGGCAGGATGGGTCAAAGAGGGTCAAGTCTCTATATTTTCTTGTGGCTGTTCTATCTGGCTCTAATCTAGGATTTGCTCTGGCTGATCTGAGACAAGTGTATTCAATTTCCTTCAGAACCAAGGACCTGTTTATATCACGACAAACCTTGTCTTATACAGTAAGCAGCAGATTTTTAGAACAGAAGCCCTTTAGAGGGGGAAGGTAAACATTTAGCTAGTTTCTAAGGCCTGGTGTTTGTTTCCTTTCCATTCACTTAGCTGTCACCTCCTTTTGGAAGACACATTTGTGTTTATTTAATTGAAAATATTCTATACATTCAAGCTAACAAGAATGAAAACATCCAGCTTTCACAATTGCTTCATTCCTTCTCTTTGAATTAAAGTGGACTCTGCCTATAATTTTCAAGTCCATCGAGACTCCTGGATGGCCATGGGCTCTTGGTGTCAGCAAATATCCAGGTGTTTGTGGATTTTGGTGAGTGTGAATAACTGCAAATCGTGGGGTTGAGGTGGGCTTTTTGATGAGTTTTTCATGATGCTGGTTAACAGGGATAGTTAGGATCTGCATAGCCATTCTGCTAGTTCATAAGCCGTTACCTGCTGGAGATGGTTTCAGTGACCTCAGAAACCATCTTCTTTTTCACTCTATCTGACAGACAACAATTTCCTAAGATGCTGATGTTTTACTGTAACAGAAGGGATAGGCTGCTTACAGGGAAGCTAGGGGAAGAAGAATAGTCTAAAATAGATCACATCTCTAGTCATGCGGAAGCACGTTAGGTTCACCAGTCATTGAGGCACCAAGGGAAATTTTATACTCAGTCATATGCTACCACTAAACCCAGATTCAGCAAACCAAACTGGTATTCTCATAGTATTCTGGACTAAGGGTTAGAGCTTTTGCAATCTGAATGCCAGAAAGAAGCACCAGGGCTTCACAGAGGCCCTGGGGACATTTAGGCATTCAGGCATTCAGGCATTCAGTCCTTCCTTCCTTTCTTCCTCCCTTCCCCTCCCTCTCTTCCTTCCCTTTTCTCTTTTTCTTTCTTTCTTTCTTTCTTTCTTCTTTTTCTTTCTTTTTATTTTCTCTTTCTTTCTTTCTTTCTTTCTTTCTTTCTTTCTTTTTCTTTCTTTCTTTTCTTTCTTTCTTTTCTTTCCATGTCAGCTTTTCACATGCTTATTTGTGACACCTGGATAAGCACTTAAAGCACATGTGTTTCTCCGACACAACAGTTAATGAGAATCACACAGACTTTTCAAGAGCTTTAGACTAGATCAAAGAACCAAAACAAACATCTCCAGGCAGGGGTTGGGGGGTTAGTCTTCAGGGAGAGCTCAAATCCAGACCTAGAAAGATCCTGGCCTGTTAATGGCCCAGGAAATGTCTTCCATCCAAGAGAGAGAGCTCAGCTATCCCTTCTGCTGATCTGTAATCCAGCCTGCCCATTCAAACTCAGATTTTAAAAATGTTTCCTTTTGCGCTGGCAGCCCCCACTTCCTGCAATGTTATTTCTCACTATATGCCCTCAGCCAACTTGTTTCCACTCCATAATATTCAGCTCAACCTCACCTGGGGGAAGCTTATCATTCATGGCAAATGGCTCTGCTTCTGCTCTCTCCAGGACTTTCCTATAGCTCTTAGAGGAGGATTTGTAAGAGGCTCTGCCTTATTGATTTCCACATCCAGTTCAGTACCTGTAAGAAGGTTTCCCCAGAGATTATCAACTGATTAAATCAGGGGATGAATGAATAATTAAGAAGTTATTCTCTGCATTTGAATTTCTGGTAGATAGACTGATTCCGTGACTGTCTCACCTAACTCATTCACGTTTCCCAGTAAGACAATCATATGAGACCTGATTTCTAGAATTTGCAAATCCTCCTGAGCTTTGGGGTCAGCACCATGGAATACATCTGAAATAATAGACCTAACGTCACATGCCCAGCTGCTTAACAGAATTATGGTGCAAATAAACTTCCTCCAGGTTCTCATGTCATGGACCAGTGGGTGTGACTTTTCCTAAGGAGATGTGAACAAACGTCTGCTCCTGCAGTTAGGGCATGAACAGCAGACTAAAGAAACAATTGCACCCAATGCCAACTTGGTGGAGGTGGTTACATAGCCTGGTGGCCAGGTTACAAAGTTAAACTTCCCCTCTTCTTATAAGGTCATGTCCAGCAAGCACCTGGAGTTCCTCCTCATACAAATAAGGCGTTCCCAGCATCTTGGCTCCAGGCCAGTGATGTACACGCCCTCTGAAGGCCTCTAACTACTCCCCAAAGGTTTAAATAGCCTTTGTTTCTCCCAATTAAAGTTGCTGTTCAATGAAGCCTGTCTTCCAAGAGTCTGTTCTCCTTGTCGTCACCACTGCCTGAGGTCTCCATCACCCAAGGCCATTCCTGCCTCAGTCTCTCTTTCTCTCTCAGGCTACCAGTCTTGTTGCAGGTGATCTGCAATTATGAAGCAAGAACTGAAGTAAGAAGGACACCCTGTAAGAGCAACATGTGCTCCTAACTGCCGTGCCATCTCTTCAGCCTCTGACAGCTGTATCCTTTAGTCTTCCCACCTAATCCTCCATCTCTGTCTTCTGGTTCACCCTCTGCCTCTTCTATTCCCCATAGTTAGAGACATCTGAAGTACAGCTTCTCATTAAGTCCTTCCAAACCAACGTATGGCCTCAAACCATCTGAGACATGACCTGCAAATATTTCCAGTATAGTTTTAAAAATTCTCTGAGCAGGTGCTTCCTGCTAGGTGGAGTGTGGTGGATCTGTTGCCTGAGATCTACAGATAGCCAAGGTCTATGGAACTTTTCTGCATGAAAGCTCATGATGGTGTCCAAGTTCATGATCCCTGAGAGTGTGTATATGTGGATGCCTATGTCTGCCAGTGAGAGATTGCAGTGGTGTTTTACTTATTTGTTGAATCCTTGAGTGCCTTTCTCTCCTCTCTTCACCGGAATATGCCCTATTTGTATCCTCTGAGACATGATCACATTTCCTCAGACCTGGCATCTCTGCATCCATCGCTATGATGATCACCATTTTCTCAACTTAGCAACACACCAGCTGTGGCGGTGTTCGCTCTGTTGGCATTTCAGTGGCACAGTTGGGCAAGTCCTATCCTGAGCTAACATTTCATACAACTGAGGTTTTATCTACCAGGGAAGCCAAAAGGAAGGATTTCTAAGTACATGTGTTGGCTTCCTGTCCAGGGATAGCCCACACACATATACACATAATGTCACACACATACCCCAGAACACTCACATTTTTGACCCCAGGAATGAGCTTCCAAAGACCATCAGGTGAAACAAATACCTCCCCATGGGAGATATTTTCATGGAGTTCCCTGTGAAAAACAAGCTAGCTGCTCAAGTTCCCCATGTAGCTATCTTTAGTTTTAAGTTCTTCTGGACAGCCAAGGGGCCACTGTCCCAAGCCCATGGTATTCAGTTACCGTTAATGGGGTCCCAATCAGACTACTGTGTTGAGGTCTGACCTTCAGGCTTGTGGTTTTTGTTTTTTAACTCCAGGCTGAGGTTTGAAACGACAAGATTAACCACCTGAAACAACAGAATTTGCCTAATCTAGGGTGATCTATTTCCCCAGCAAAGATTTTTCTCTGTGTTATTTTTATTTTTTTTACAAGAGTTAACATTTAACAGGAGTATTAGCGTGTTCCTGCCTCTGAATGGTTCCGTTTGTTTCAGCTTGATTCTCTGTTACCCTGTTGAGCCTTGCTTTCCTCTGGGCGCAGGGAAATTTAAGCATTAAGGAGGACCAAAGATCCCTGTATTTTGAAACTGTTTCTCAGCCATGCACACCAATAAACACTTTCTTAAAGCATTTAGTAACTTAGGAAGCTGATTGGGAAGTGAGTGGAACTGTTACAGTTGGAATGATGACGGTTTTTCAGGTTCCTATATGAAAAGGGGATGAGTGGCTAGGCAGTTTGTATTAAGCACCTGAGAGAATGGACAGAGTTGGGTGCTTCTCGTGCCTTCGGTCAGTACCAGCAGGACCTGGGACTTCGACAGATGCAAATTTCAGGTTTCTACCCCGAATCTGTTGTTGAGCTGAAAATTCACTGGACATCACTGAGTGAGTCTGAGAAGAAAGATTAGCCAGAAAGCCTGTCTAAGTGTGAATACCTGTGTCTGATCCACGTGAAAAGAAGCCATGTAAAAAGCCAGACATGGTGCAATCTGGCACAGGAAGGCAGAGACAGAAGTATCTCCAAGGCTCATGGGCCAGCCAGTCTAGCTAACCCACTAACTCCATGTGCCGGTTGGTGACTGTATCTAAAAAAAAACATGGTAGAAGACACCACAGAATGATACCTGAATTTGGCTTCTGGCTCCCACATGCTCATATACACACACGTGCATTTTCTCAAAGGGCACACACACACACATACACTCCTGGGTAGGCCCTAGCAACAGGATTGAACAGATTGCTTACTGTGTAAAGTGATCACTTGTCCCACAAGCCTGAAGACCTGACTTCAAATACTTATGACCTATATCAAGCTAGAAGTCCTGCTGCACATCTATACTTCCAGTGCTGCTGAGGGAGATGGGAAGAGAGAGAGAAGCTCTGGGAGCTCCTGGGCCAGATAGCCTGGTGGATGCAGCTGTCAGCAACAGACTCTGTGCCAAGGAAGGTAGAGAAGAAGGCCTGACACCTGAGGTCGTCCACAGACAGCAGCATGCACTCTATGGCCCACATGCTTCCCTCACACATCAAACGCATACATGCCTGCCCTCTATACATACACAATGTCAATAAAGAAAATTTTAAAAGTGGCACCATGGGCTACGAATTTACTACATCAGAGATTAGACTGTTACATCTCTGTAGTCGTAGAGTTATGAAAACAGCTGCTATCCTCACTTTCTCCAAATCAGCTAAGCACTTTACCTGGAGTGAAGAATTGCAGAAGCCTCACCTGAAGCGCGGGCAACCTCTACACAGTGTTTGAGTTTCTGCCTGTTAGCTTCAGCTTCTTAGTTTAGTTCTGCATATTTTGTTCTTGGCTTCATCAGGTACTGGGAAAAAAGTCAATTTCTCTTTGGATTGAAACTTATAGAGTGACAAACAACATATGGTCACGGGACGATTTGTGAGCATCCAGGGAAGGAAAGGGTGGTTGCTTTAGGAGCGACTATACATGCCTTTTTTAATTAAGCCCAGCCCAGCTGTAGAGCAGGGTCTGCCTTTGGTGAATTCCGCGTCTGATCATGTTAGCCGCCTGACTATGGGAAACAAAGACTAATTCAAGGTTCAAACGCTGTTGGTGATGATGGGCAGAACCAAGGTTTGTAGCTGGCAGCATTACTTTCAGGAATATTCTTTCCAAATTTACTGTTTGTAAACTATTATTTGGATTTTTACATTTTAATATACAATTCTATTATTCAAAGGGTTGGTTTCTAGCACACAAAGCACAATTTAAAATAGAGGGAAAGGTTGGGAAAGAGGACAAATGTGACGAGACGGAGAAGCTAGTGGATGAAAGCATCAGTTGCAGTGACAACTTTGCACTAAAGAAGAGATCCAGGGCAGGTGGGATGACCTACGCTGGCACCACGGTGACACAAGCAGAACAGGAAAGCAGTTGCAGGACGACAGGAGACAAATCTGCTGCTCTCTCCATTCACTGTCTCCAGCAAGCATACCAAGCTCCTGATACTTCATTCGCAGCCTCCAAGTTTAGAGGTAAAATTGACAAATAGGAATTAATCCTATGTATTCAGACCCCTTACACCTGAAAACTCCTTCAAATAAGGGGGTACCACCTACAGGGATGGTGATGCTTAGCTACAGAGGGAAGAGGAATGAAGAGCCCAATTCTGTTTTTACAGTTAAGGGAGCCAAAAAAAAAAAAAAATCAAGCAATCCATGACTCACTCTGGGTGGCTTTACTGACTGGGAAATTAGGAGAGAGAGCAAGACCAGTTGACTCATGCTACTTACCCAGTGATAAAGATACAAGCATCTCTCTCAGAAGTTATCATCACTGGAAGTGACCAACAAGAGGCCCTTGATAACCCTGACAAGAAAGTTACCAAGAGATATGTAGGCTGTGGGTTGTCATCAAATGATGTCTTTTTGCCCTTTATGGTTTAAGCTTATGTAGTTCAATGAGCCCCACCCCCCACCCACCCACACACACATATCTCTCTTGTTCTTTTTCTTCTTGTTATGGGCAGACAACCCTATGGAGTTGTTAGAAAAAAATGGCCTAGGTTGAGAGGGAGATCTTAGCCTCTGGCTATGGAAGGACTATCACTGCATTTGCTGACATGCACCCTTAGATAATAAGTACAAATGTTCCTGATTCCTGATCTTTCCCATTCTAATTGTAGAGTCCGTCTATTGTAGTAGGACACTGAGCTCTTTCCGCATCTTTCAACCTCATAGGGATGTCTTATCCAATGGCTCTGTGTATAAAGGCATTTGGTGCCAAACCTGGATAGAAGGAGAATGTCAACTCCTGTAGGTTGCTCTGACCTTTCTACACATGCTATACTATGTTTGTGCATGTGCACCTGTGTGTGCATTTGAGTGTATGTACACACACAATAAATATAAAAGGGAAACGCCACTTTCCATCCCTTACATTGACAGGGCTATGCAACTCACACGCATACCACACACTTAAACCTTATAAAAATTGCACCAAGCTATTAACATCTGAGAAACTGAGTCGCTGACATTTCCACCTCCAGGCGCTTTCATGAGACGGATACTGTTTAATGGGAAGGTGTCCACACAAGTGTGTACAAGTGATTTCCTGAGAGGAACTCAACACTCTGCAGATGCTCTGACTGCAGGAAAATCACTGCAAAGGCAAAGCTAAGCTCAGAACATCTTGTGGCCTGACAGAGAAGATTCATCTCCATCTAGAATAATCTCTCCCATATTATCTCTGCATTTAGGATTGCGTTCCCAGTAAATCATTGAAAGGAAATCATCTGTGTTCAATTTTCTGTCACAATAACCTTGATGTGTTAAAATTAAAAGTTTAGGACTTCTGAGATGAAAATTTTATGTTTTTAATTCTTCAAAATGCTTAGGTTTTAAAATACCATAAAAATATAAAATCCAGATAAGTCAGATGAAATATGGATAAAGCTCGGAAAATTGAATTTTTAAAACCATAATCCTTGACAATTACATTTTGCTTTTCTAGAGTTGTCAATATTTTTTCTTTGCTTATATATCATTTGTCTCTTTCAGAAATTAATCCTTTATGCAATAGAACCATGACATTGTCTCACAACTTTAATATATCAATTTGCATGGTTTATGTTAACTGCTGCTGCGATTTATTTTAAATGCAGAAACCCTTTATCTTTTCTTTCCTTCCTTTCTTCTATCTCTCTTTCTCTTTATTTCAGTACAAGTTTTAAGTCATTATTACAAAGTTCTTGCTACATTTATAGTTTATCTATAAGATCTTGTTTTATTGAATTTCTACAGATGTTTTAATTTTCTGATACTTTTTAAAGAATTTTAAGTAAATAGTAGTTATGTTAGTTGTTCAGTGTCTGAAACAACACAGTACATTATTTCAACTGAATTGAAGTCCGGTCTCTGACTGTGTTCTGCCTAACCCCTTTCACAATATACCTGTATGAATTCTTCATTTTTTTTATTTCTTAATTTTATGATTATTGTTTCTTTCCTATCATTCTGTGACAATTTCACACACATATATAAAACATTCTGGACACACTCATCATCCCTCCTCCCTAACCTTCCTACAATCACAGCTTCTCTCCCCCCCACTACGTGTCCATCCCGTTTTCATTTCTTTCTCTGTTTTTGTATTATTTTGGCTTGTTTTGTGACCCATTAGCCTAACCGGGGCTATTCGCATGGTCCTGGGTGTCAAGCTATCTCCTGGAGCATGAAAAACAACTTATCAGTGGCTACAATGACTTCCTCGCTCCCAGCACCTCAACTGCCATTAGCTCCCCTGGGTCGGTGGGGAATGGGCCCATGTGCCCATCTTTCACCCATGGCTGAATATCTGTGGGCTCAGTCTGATGCAGGCCATTGTAGTTACTGTATGTTAATATGTGCTAGTTATGACATGCCCCTAAAAGAGAGTTAATGTTCCTGCCATTTAATTGTCTTTGGCTTTCTAAAACAAGGCCCTGTCCAAAACTTTCAAAATTCGCATATGAGGAGATGCCACATAGTAGTTTTGAAAAGCCAGAAAGCCTACTAGTGCTCTATGCTGTCTGCATGGGCTTTAATTCGTATATTTGCTGAATAGCATATGGAGATTTCTCTCAGTCTTTTGCTGATTTGTCATGTTATTTGAATGTCTAGATGTCTAATTTTCCTTTTCAGTAAAATGATAAAGAGGCATGATTTTTCAAAACGGGATATACATTTTAATAAAACCAAGAAAATACCGTCCCCAATCGCAGTGTTTTCATTAGGCTTTATCACAAGTCAATAACAAGAGAATTGTTGGAGAAGGGCATCCTGCCTGGAGAATTCCTGCATCTTGCTGTGGGATCCCTCTGTGCTCCCATCCATGCATGGTGTCACCCAGTTTTCTTTGTTTTTTAAAGAGCAATCTGATGGGGTAAATGTGCATGTCTTTCTGAGTGAGGTTTTTATTTATCAAATCCTAGGTGTGGTTCCCACTTCCTACCTGTTTCCATCCCAGCTGCACATCTTCCCCTTTCCCCTAGCAAGTTTTCATTTCAGAGATTGTTTCTCTTTCCAGATATTTTTTTTTTCCTTTTAAGATCTTGGAGAGAAGCTTTTAATGTGTATGTTTCAATAACCATGTTTGGTTACAAGAATCCCTAGGTAACATTTTTCTTTTGGTATATTGCTGTAAATGGATCATTGTAAAACTAACATTTCAAATTACATTTCGGCACTCTGAAGGAACATTAGTTTTGACCTCTAAGTTATCAAAATTAGGGAATTTCAAGAATATGTTTAGTAATGTATGTTAGAATTTCTTTAAGTAGATAATCACATCAACTGAAGAAATAGGTTTTGTTATTCCTCACTTCCGAAGCATGTTTCATTGACTTTCCTTTATTGATTTCATTACCTACACATGGACCCTGTGCTGGAAATTGAAGCCAATGTCGTAGCTAGCAAAACATTTCCCGCCCCTATGGCCTGCCTTTTCACTTGAAGATTTCCTTTGCCATGAAGAACCTTCTTAATTCATGCAATCCATTTGCCCATTTTCAGTTTTATTTCCTGGGCTAATGGAAGCTTTTCCAGAGAGTCCCTGCTTGCGCTTACATATTGAAGTGTTTCTCACTTTTCTCTAACCACTTAAGAGTTTCCTGTCATAGGCTGCTGTTTCTAATATATGTTGGATTAGATTTTGCATAGTGAGATATGAGCATCTGGTTCTGTCACTCTACATGGCGATATTTCCCAGCCCCACTTGCTGAAGGAACTCTCTTTTCTCCAGTGTATATATTTTGCTGTGGCTGTGAATAAATTCAGGTTTATTTCTGAATTCATTTGCCTTTTTCTCATTGATCTACATGATGTTGTCTTACTCTGTACTCTCTGTGCTGTAGCTTGAAGTCATATGTAATGATGGTACCTCTATCAATGTTTTTACTGAAAATTGCTTTAGCTAATAGGTGTGTGTGTGTGTGTGTGTGTTTGTGTGTGTGTGTGTTTGTGTGTGCCAGTTAGATTTGCCCTTTCTATTTCTTTAAGAATGTCATTAAAAATTTTATGGAAATTGCATTGGATCTGTAGATTTGCTTTTGATAATTCAGCAATTTTATTGTATTAATTCTTCTAATCCATGAGCATGGGAACCTTTTATGTCGTTTTAGTTGCTTTTACTTCTTGGTTACTGTAGAGGTCTTTTTCATCCTTGAGTAGCTATTTTCTAGGCATTTTATTTTTAAGCTAAGTTAAATGAGATTGCTTTCCCAGTTTTTGTCTCAGAGTGTTCATTACAGGTATGGAGGAAGCCTAACATTTTCTATATTTTGGCTTTGTATCTTCCTATTCTGAAGCTGTTGATCCATTTTAGAATTATTTGATGGGACTTTTGGGTCTTTTATCTATATAATCATACCATCTGTAAATAGTAATTTCACCTCTTGCCTGAAAATAAATTTCCTATTCTTCATTATATTTATTAAAATTTTAAATCTAAATTCTCATCTTCTATCAGCAACCTGGGCCACCAAAGACAGTTTCACTGGAACAATAGTGATTGATGTGACAATCTGAGTTTTCTCTGTCTCTCTCTTTTTCTGTCTTTCTCTGTCTCTGTCTCTATCTCTCTGTCTCTGCTTTAGGTTGCTTCTCAAGTCCTACCATTGTGGAGCCAGTGGAATGTTTATTGGCCTTATTTCATCCCTTTTCATGATGCCTTCTTGAAGAATGCAGAATTTTCTAGATGTTTCGTTTATCTCTCTACATTCCTTCTTCATTGACTCACACTTCTTATCCCTTTTGTACTGTACTCTACAGGAATTTCATGACTCAATGTCCTAGGCTGTTAATTTTCTCTTAAATAGTCTTCTACTTGTATTTCTGCTCCACTAATTCTTACTTACTATTAATGCTTAAGATGAAAAGTGACTGTTTACAAGTGACTATCTTTGTTTTCTTGCTTATTTAAAGTTACTGTTCTAATTCCTTATGTACATTGCTTTTTATTTCCTAAACATGCCTTTATTTGTGTTCTAACCTTCATTTAAGTTATTTATTAGTTTATTTTTTAGGTATATCTCACTAGATAGCCCAGAATGGTTTAAAATTTTCAATCCTCCTACCACAGCTTCCCAAATTATGCACTTGCAAAAGTATGTATTTCAACCACATTGGCTCTTTCTGCTTATTTTTTTTAATGTGAGTTTAATCGAAGTATTGTTGAGAGTGTCTGTCTGACATAGAAAAAATGTACTTCAAGAATTTCCATTTAGATGATGGTATTCTGCCTTGGTTTTCAGTACTGCTATGATTTCATTTCTTTTTAAAGATTTTCTTTTCCTGTCTTTCCTAGGAATTTGGGGACAAAAGGACAACTGGTTTGTGCATATGTTGATTTAATCTTTTCTCTACTGCTTTCTAATTAAGTTTTTGTGTTTATTATGCTATAATATCATCTTGGCAGGTTGTCACAGAGTTCCTTTCTCTGTGCAGTCAGGAACTTGGTACCAGTACTGTGGTGGCATTGCATGACAGTGGCAGCTTTGACATTTCAGTTGAAAAATATGTAGGAACTATTTGAGGATTAAATACAGATCTTAGTTATCTGAAAGATTTCTATTTAATTTTTGGAGTTTTGTGAAACTAATAAATATGTGTGTGTGTGTTCTATGTGTATGTACTCACCATGTGTGTACAATTGCCCTGGAGGCCAGGAGAAGGTATCAGATCCAATAAATTTCAAGTTACAGGCTCACCTGGTATGGGTTCTGGGAAAAAGAAGAAGCCCTCTTAACTGCTGAGACATCCCTTCAGCCACTTAAGGATATTCACTGACAACTTTGGTATGTTCACATATCTCTGGGAGAGGAGAAACACTTCTTTAGTGACAGTGATGAGTAAGCTGCCTGTGTATCTGTAAATGACCTTCTCCTGTGTTTTAATAAATAATCCTATTTAACCCATTGCATCACCAAAAAGGAAAGAAAGAAGAAAGAAAGAAAGAAAGAAAGAAAGAAAGAAAGAAAGAAAGAAAGAAAAGAAGGAAGGAAGGAAGGACATTAGGACAGTAGATGAAAGACTCCTTGAGAAAAAGAAAGGGATCAGAAGGATTCAGAGGACAAGACAGGGTAATGAGGATTAGAATGATCAAAACACATAAATAAAAATTTCACAATGAAGTAACTAATTATGTGATAATAAAAACACAAACAAATAAATATGAAAAATAATCTGCCAACATAAAATGCTCCATCACTGAGCAATTTACTTGAAAACACATTAAAAAGCATGGAGTTCTTGGTGTCTCGGAGTATAATGATACATTGGAAAAATACATGTCAACAACTAACATAATAAAAGTGTTTTAGACAAATAATTTTGAACATGAGATGGTTTTAGGCCACCCTTACTATTTTGTCTTTCGAGGTTTCACTAATAATATGAGGTTACAAATAATGACTCATATGTCTAAAAGAACTCTTTAAGTAAATATAAAATATAAATGTTCCATAATTTTTAAAATAAAATACAGGATGGCAGTGTTAATGTGCCTTAGAATAAGGAGTGGCATTTCTTCTCTAAGTGTACCTTTAAATCAGTGCATTAGATTTCTTGAGTGCATTGTTAGACTGAAAGTAGAAAATGGAATCATTTCAGAGATTAAAAGGATATTTTTAAACATTGTTTAACCTCATTACAGGTGTAAAGCACCACCTTAGCCCCCATGAAAGGGCGGGAAAATTGTAGTTCAAATGAGAGCCTTAATGTTTGAGCAGAAGTAAATGAGCATATATATATGCATATATATATATATGTCTAATTGATTGCAAGCTGTAAGGATTTTGCAAACAGCCACCTTCCCATGCAGTGTAAAAAATACTTACCAAGACTAGAATGGTGCCTTCTAGTCTGTTCTGAGGAAAACCTCAGTGATAGTCATTTGAAATTAAGGCGATGTGGACCAGGCAAAGATGGTGCAAGCGACACCACAGGGTAAGAAATTTCTGCACAGGTCTGTTCAGTAAACACTGAACAGCTTCAGGAGGCAATGGCTTGTGTCATGAGGGCAAGCAGTAGTATACAAGAGCAGGTCAGAGCAGATTCACCAGCTCAGATAGGGCCTCAGAAGGTAGTCAATCAGCCTTGCCTCGTGGGCTTCCTTGTAGAAGGAATGAGAAAGTATTGCCTGTGTTTTATATCGTAAGTAGATCTGATCATGATTTAATGATGTGTAAGGAAGATAACCATGTAGCATGTGAGGTTGCGTTGGGGCTGGGAAGATGCTAGGAAGTTGCATGAGGAAAGGACTGGGCAAATGCAGGAAGGAGTGCAAGCAGGAAGGTATAAGATCCTCAGACCTGAGGCACAGGCATTTCAATTGGATTGTTACCAGGATCTGTGCTATCTGCACATAGCAATTCTTAGCTCTCATGGCCATATATCAAACCTATCTTTACTGGGAGGTTTCTGCATCAGCCTCCTTGTCAGTTGGCTCTCACCATCCTCCCCCAGCTCTGCTGGTATGGGCTGATATTATCACATTCTACAGAGAGCTTCTGGGAGCTGACCTTCATCTCCAACTGTCAGTTTCCTTTGAGCAGTTATCCCTCAGAACACTACAGCTCACTTAAAAGCAAGCACAAACCAAAGCGACACCACCCTGCCAGCCACACCCAAGGCGAGACCCAGTGTATCACCCAAACTGGAGACTCTTGATGATTTATCTATGAGTGGAAATAATAGGGGGGAAAACGTAAGGAGGAAAAGTTGCCCCTACCCCTTCCCTCTCTTTCTTGCTAAAGGCATTTAGGTGTTCTGGAGTATCTTTGATATCATGGTGCTTTGACACATTCTAGTAAAACCAATGAAGTTCACTTACACTCAAATGGAATTCTTTAACCTGTGTTCATGTGGCTATTCCCAGATTGCTTAGCCATTGTAAGCAGCCCTCCACCACATAGGCTGTGAGGAAAGCAGCACTTTGAGCCTAGGCACCTGGGATGGGGTCTCTCAACTTGACTTCTGTTTTTCTAAGACGATATGTTTCACAGTGCTTTATCTCCTAGCAACTCAGAAGGAAAAAATTCAACCTCCTTTTTAGTGGAAGCTCTTCTTGCTGAAGACAATGTACTTAGATGTTTTGGATGGCGGCTGGTTGCCATAAACTTGGCTCTTACATACATATGTTGCCCTGTGCCATTTAGAAGCCATATTCCAGTAATCACAAAGAATTCTATTCATTTAATTGAATAAAATGACAGGATCAAGTGAAATGGCATATGTGTTAAGACTTAGCACAGGAATAGGGGATATATAATATATATGAGAATACATATGATTATATGTTATTACATGTAGTTAAATATAACGTACAGGATATATAGTATTACATATAATCCTATAAATATAGTGAATATATATGTATATATATATATATATGGACATATGAAGAGAGGGGAAGGGAATGAAGGAAAGAGAGTATGAAAATTTGGTTTATGAAATTAGAGAATGGGAAATTCTCTGTCCATGAGCTGAAGTCCTACTGATGATGGTAAAATTCCATTGTGGTTGGAATGCTGAATTGAAGGCATTCAATGGCATAAAAGGCAAGTCCAATGGAAGGAGGTGAAGGAAGAGCAAGAGAAGAAGGATGTAGAGGAGGAGGAGGAAGACCTACAGAAAGAAAAGGGTTCTTAGTGTCCTTACAGTTCACCTTCTTGCTCTGTCCCAGCCCACAGCAGGTTGGTGCCTGCCGATGCAATGCAGGGCAATGTGGTTTTAAGTCCTTGGATTCAAATGTGGATTTCATCTAGAAACATGCTTCATAGATGGACCAAAATAATGTTTATCTGGAGGCCTCAGAGAAGAGTCAACTGGCACACAGAATTATGCATCCTGAATTGCAGCTGCCAGATTGGTCTTGCCCTGGAAGCGTTTCTGTTCTGAGACATGTGGCTGGTGCTAGAGATCCAATACGGTCCCTACCTTCATCAAAGCTTACAGTCCATCTTAGTTACGCATACTATTGCTGTAATGAAACACCATGACTAAAACAACTTGAGGAGGAAAGTGTTTATTTGGCTTATTGCCTCCATACCACTGTTCATCATCAAAGAAAGTCAGGACAGGAACTCAAACAGGTAAAGGTCCTGGAGGAAGAAGCTGATGCCGAGGCCATGGAAATGTGCTGCTTACTGGCTCGCTCATCACGGCTTACCCATCCTGCTTTCTTATAGAACCCTGGGCCAGTAGCCCACAGAAAACATCACCCACAATGGGCAGGGACCTCCCCCCATTGATTGCTAACTAAAAAAAAAATGCCCTACAGATTTGTAGCCTGATTTTATAGAGAGATTTTCTTAATTGAGTTTCCTTCCTCTTAGGCAATTTTAGCTTGCATCAAGTTGACATAAAGCTGTCCAGCACACAGTCTAAGAGGGACAAAGGTGATTAAACACCAAGTGTTATGAGTCTTAATGGAGGGGGTTACTTTAGGGCTTTCCAGTAAATCAAATGTGTGTTATAAGGAAACCAGAAGATGTAGTCTGGGGAAATTAGCATTTAGGCTTATATGTTAAAGATAAATAAGCATTAAACAAGTCTTGAGAAGGTGTTCAAAGGTGTTTTTAAGACAAGAAACAGTACATGCAAAGAAGTAAGCTGTTGGAATGATGGTGGAACTGAAAATATGCATAAGACGTATTAAAAGGAAGAAGAAAAAATGAGAATATAGGGGATGGTGCATTGGCACAAGCCTTGTCAATACTAGGGATCCTACGAAGGCTTTAATAATATGTTCTTAGCATATACTTTAAAGAAGTTAGTCTCCTTAGTGCATCAACGGTGAGCATGTGGGCACGGCTGAGTGGTCGCTGCCAGTGCTGAGCTCAGGTAGCAGTAGTTGGTAGATTTCAGGACAGGAGAGTGGGTCCATCTGAATAATCAGCAAGTAGAGATACTAGACGCCTTCTGTACATGATAAACCACCAATCAGTTTATAAGGAAGTGCAAGGGGCATGACGAATCAACCGTAGGTAGGTGCCAACATAAGCCAAATGGAAACAGGATTCAGGTCTTCCAGCATCATCACACCATCTGGTGAGTGCCCTGTGCTCTTAGAATTAATCACACTCCCCTTACTCTGCCAAGGAAAGCTTCCACTGTGAAAAAGAGCTGGGGGTTTGACCAGGAGAAGATGAGTCTCTGTAGGAGTGTGATTATTTCCAGGGAACCATCTCTGTGCAGATATAATCTTCCCTGAGATTTGGTCCACGGGTGCTGAAGCATTTTTGCCATGAACAATAGATGATAGAGTTGACAGAAGCAGCGATGATAGTGTTTAACTCATGCTTCAATGGCCAAACTTCCCTGAACATGCCTGATCCCATGTGTATTTCGATGAGAGTTTAACTTATAAGTTAAGCATGGTTAGAGATTAGCAATAACTAATAATTGGCAGTAACTAATAATAAAAAGAAAAACTGTAGTAAGTCTGGTAATAAAATCTACTTAAGACTCAACTTATTTCTGAAATTGCCATGTCCTGTGTCAGCACGATGTTTACCTCACATGACAAAACCAAGGATAAGAAATCACGGACTGGAGGAACTACTGTACTTTAGGGGGCCACAGCAATTCAAAGCTTCAGTGAGCTGTCACCCTGCGACCTCTTCATCTAACCTGTAAGAAGAGAAAGATACAGGTGGTCATAGATGATGGAAAACGCGTAAGTAGTCCTGCTTGCTGGAAATGGTATGGACTGAAATATTATTTCAGCACCCACAGAAAACTACAAGTAAAGAGTAGAAGACTGTCAGAGCAATGAAGTGACTTTTGTAACTTAGTTTGTCTCTAGCATTTTTTTCCCTATCAAGGGTACCTATCACAGGGCAGTTTTATATCCCAGGATACCTGTGGCTGCCCAACCTGGTATACCACATTTAATCTGGAAAGTAGAAATTATCAGTCAAGAGCCTGGGGGAGAGCTGGTAAGAAAGGATGGTTGAAGATAATCATAGAATATGGAAAAAAAAATGATACATGTACGGCTCAGCAAGCAATATGCTCTCTAAATTACAGCTCGCCTAGCTGTAGAAAAAAAAAAGGGAAAGAACAGAAATTTATAAACATTTATAACCACAACAGGCCCCCATCGAGGGAGACAGGCACAGTGTGGCTCTGTGAAAGAGGCATTTTCCCATACATAGATGTCCTAGTCCACAGACACAGGGGACACCAGCACAGCATGTCTCTCTGATAGCAGGAAGGTGGCTGAGCTGAGGGGCATTGTAGTGCCAGGACCTAGCTCTATCCCTTAGGTACATTTTTTTTTTCCATGTTGATGACTGTAATTAAAAGGCTAAGACCACAACCTTCCCCTTCACACAGCATAGGGCTCAGGGTCAGGGAATGTGTTACGGGTATCCTGGCTTTCAGTTAGGTAGAGACTTCTGATACTCTTAGTCTTGACTGCAGAGAACTGAGATTTCTTGACCCTTCAGTTGATGAAGAGATGGGAAACAAAGTTGTTCCCTGTGAAAGACATGGTTCCAATGGAGAGGATTTTAATTTGAAGGAAAAAAAATCTTGGTTTTCTTTGCTAGCTTTACTGTCAGATTGTATCTTTAATATTACTGAGGAGGAGGCATTTGCTTAAAGCTTTAATGGCTGCTTTTCAATACAGTAACCATCAGCGTCAAGTTTATTAAAGTTCAAATGTATTTAGTAGACTTGGAAATTCAGTTCTGTGATTATTCTCTCCCCATCTCAATTGCTGTACAAATACAATGTGTCTTTGAAACTAGTGTTTGCTCTGAATAAGTGGGTCTCTGATTCTTGTGCATTCTCTTAGGCTCTTTTCCTTCTGTTTGCCTTGTCCGATTTCAAGGTGTTAGGTTTTGTTTTATCAGATTTTATTATTATCCCTTAGAAACCAATTTGTTTTATAATGAGAAACAGAAAAGGGATGGATCAGAATTAGAGGGGTTGGGAATGGGAGAAACTAGGAAAAGTAGGACTGGAAACCATAATGAAGACATACTGTGTGAGGAGAGAAAAAGAAAAATTCAGATTAAAATGAAGAAAAGCGGATACATGAAAGGGAAAATAGCAATGAAATTAGCTTTTGCATAATATACAATACAGACAGAAAATCATTCTATCACTACAGAGTTCTTTCTCAGAATTCTGCTCTAGTTCAACAACAGGAAGTTCTTTAAAGTGATGGAAAGAATAATGTTCTAAAGAAATGACATAATTTCTATAGGAGACATTTCTCCTTTTGAAGTCAGTTCATTTTGACTCACCTGTGAGCTATGACCAGTCTGCCCTCAGAAAGCCTCTTTCCACCACTTATTAGGCAAGAAATGTGGAGTAAATTTTTAATCCTTAAAAAAATTATTACTTCTTTTATTCACTCTGTGTGTGGTGGGGGAAGGGATGGTGAGAGATTGGGGAGATAAGGAGGGAGAAAGGAAGAATGAGGGAGAGAGAGGAATAAAAGGAAGAGGAAGGAAAGGTGGGGGAGAGGGGGAGGGAGGAACAAATGGGCAGATGGACAGACAGGCAGAAGACAGAGAATCCACCCCATAGGAGTTGGTTCTTTCCTTCCACTTTGTTACATGTGGATTCTGGGTATTGAAGTCGGTCCAGCAGTCGGCAGCAGGTGCTGTCACCCACCGAGCAATCTCATCAGACCTTTTAGATTGTGTTTTCTAAATCATAAGAAATGAGGAAGTGCCCATGAGAGTCATTAATTCCTCCCACTTCCCCATTTTACCATGTAGCATATGAAGACAAATCAACAACAATCTTTCTCTTTTCTGTGTCTCTTGCACATAGCAAGAAACCAGAGACATGGTAGGTGCTTAGTAAATAAGTATTGAATTTGTAAATCCCATAAATAATACTTAAGTAAATGAATTCCTTCATTAAGTTAATGAGACCATATTCTCTGGCAAGACCAAACTCCAGGACTAAACAGGAGTAAGATTTGGACTTTATAATATGTCTGGACCAGAACCAGAGTACCCCAGTAGATCATGATATGGGTTATGACTAAAGTTCCTAAGGAATCGTGGAAGAACATACATCACAGAACAGATTTAACCAAACCTGAGGTGGGAGTTTAGAGAGAGCACTGCAGAGGGATGATTTTGCAGTCTTGGATCTGCAGTTCCAGCAGCTCTCTAGAGTGTTCTGCATACGGTGTATATAAGGAGAGTAAGACGTGCAGTACCCTGCAGCTCTTCTGCACTGCGCTGATGTCGGTACTGAAAAGCCCTTTCTTCCTGGAGACCTCCAAGCCTCAGGCACACTGAATTTATTAAGTATAAAAATCTTCTTTCCATTTTTAAGACAGAAAAAAAAATAGATGGCAAGACAGCGAACACACCTAGGAGACAGTGTTATACAGAAAGGAATAGGTCACAGCAGGTCAAAATATCCTCTTAAGTGACCACAGAAAGATAAAGGATTTTGTAACACTCCATAGGGCCGTGAAACGAGGAATAAATGTTCTAATTTTCTCGAGAAGGAAAAGTTACTGGGACAGCAGCTCATGACCAACAACCCACTTTTCCATTCTGGGTTAGAGATGATTCCGAGCATTATGAAGAGAGCTAAGCGGGGCCCTTGAGGATAGATCAAATATACAACTAACCTGAGATGTTGGAGTTGGTAATCTGAGACTTCAAAATGCCAGTGGCTAATATTGTTAGAAAAATAGTCAAAAGCACAGGAAAATTGCTTGAATAGGGAGTTTCATCAGAGAAGCAAAATCTACAGCATGCTGATAAAGTGGCAATTTGATAATAAAAAGGGATTATACTAAATTTAAACTTTAATGTATATATCAGATGGCAGATTAGACACAAAGAAAACACAATACAGAATAGGGTCTGTCAGAAAACATGGAAACTAGAGCAGAGAGTAGAGAGAAAAAATAGATTAAATTACCAAACAAGACAAGTCTCTTAAGAACTGGGTGTGATGGTACATGCTTCTAGACCCAGTACTGAGAGGCAGAGGTCTCTGTGTGTTTGAGGTCAGCTTTGTCCACATATGGAACTCTAAGACAGCCAGCCTTAAGAGTGAGACCTGTCTCTAAAGCAAAGAAACAACCATAATAAACCAAACCCCACAGAAAGCAAACAAAAATGACAATGCATTAAAAAACAAAATGTGTAGACATGAAATCTTAGAAGGACTGAGAGAAGCTCACTGTAGGGAACAGCATCTGAAGACACAATAGCCAAGAAGTTTCCCAAGTTGATGAAAAACATCTAAATACTCAGTGAACTTTACCAACATGAATATAAAAGAAATCAATACAAAGGTGCCTGGAGTTTCATATGCAATGAAAATATACCTGGAACATAAAAACGAAATAAGAATAACCCTTGTAAATAAAGTACGAGACAGCTGTGATCATCTGTGGGTTAGAAAACAGCTCTTGCTGGGGATGGGAAACTGGATGAAAGAATGGAGACCCTGGAAGGTGGGGTATGAGAACAGGTGAGCCAACACCCACCGAGAATTTGGATGGAAAAGTCTAGCAGTCTGACCCGGATTCAACGCATAAGTGAGATGAGGCTATCAAGGTGCTTCGTGGAGAAAGCAGGAGTGTGGAGGATGCAAACATAAAGTATAACTGTGAGACACTGGTGTACATGGCATAGTCCAGGCTGTCCTTTGAAAGAGGAGTCAAAGAATGTGCCACTAACAAGTCAACAGGATGAAACAGGGGAACAACGTTAATGGATGGATAGTGACTGTTGAAAGGAATGAGATTGGGGATTCCATCTTCTACTGAGATAGGTATCCAAGTGGGGTCACCACAACAAGCACAGAAGCTCCATTGGTCCCAGGGTACACCAGGGAGGCAGGGACTCTTTAGTACAGTGGTCCAGAACAACAGAACCATTACTCCCAAGGACCAGGAGTTTTATTTAAGACAATGTAACAAGATCAAATATCATCTGTGCTCCCTGATGGTACTAGGTCTCTGGGGCTAGATGTAGGGCTTGTGGGTCCAGGTGGCCTTAGGTCCCTGACACTAATAATAATAATATTCTGCTATGTTTGCAGACAGGAGCCTAACTGTCCTCTGGGAGGCTCCAGCCAAGAGCAGATTGAGACAGATCCTGGGACTTGCAGCCAAATATGTGGCAGAACTCTGGGGGTCCTGTGGAAGTGCTGTGGGGGAGGGAGATGGAATGACCTGGAGGGGAACCTCACAAGAAGACCAACAGAGACAACTAACCCAGTCACATGGGAGCTTTCAGAGACTGAGACATCAACTAAGGAGCATGTATGGTCTGGACCTAGGCCCTCTGCACACACGTAGCAATGGGCATGGCGGCTTGGTCTTTATATGGGGCACCTGGCGAGTGGAGGTGGGGGATGTTTCTGACATGGACTCTGTTGCCTGCTTTGGGCTTACTTCCCCCTGGCAGGGCTGCCTTGCCTGGCCTCAAGGGAATGAAGGTGCTCTCAGTCCTGATGTGACTTGATGTGCTGTGGTATGGGGGCGGGGAGGGGGCAGGTGATCCCCTTTTCTGGGGCTAGAGCGAGAAAGGAAGGGAGAAGGTGGGAAAGGGGGAAGGACTGGGAGGAGGGGAGTGAGGGGGCACCCTCAGAATGTGAAGTAATAAACTAATCTAAAAATTTTTAAAAACAAAAAATACATAATCTGTGCTCTGTAAGGACAAATGGGGGAAAAAGTGCAGAATTAGGGCAATGTTCATGATTTAAAAAAAAACCAACAAATTACTGAAGCTGGGGTCTGGGAGAATGTTTCCACAGAGTAAGATGGCTACTCACTGTTTTTCTTACTTTTCCCCAAAGTCACATTTGGGGAATCATTGCATCACATCTGGAAATCTCTCACCTGGCTCATAAATTCTTGGATGACTCAGTGGGGTTGAGAACATGACATCCTCCAAGGTCAGACTCACAGTTTCCTTTCATTCTGCCTTTAATTGCAAAACCCATGCATTGGCAAACCACAAGGACATGGCCAGTGCATGCTGGAGACAGTGAAATCTCAGTGTCATTGCTTTCCAGTGGCAACTGTGGATACAGGGGCAGAGTTTATGTGGCAGGGGTGGGATGACAGATCTTCACTTTTGTGACTCCCAAGGAGTGCCCCTCCTGTGAAAGATTTCCATCCTCCCACTAGGATTCTCAGGGACAGACATTTTGGAAAGTAATGCAATATGTAGTGACCAAAGTCATAAAAGACATCAGATGGTCCCTGCCAAAGAGAGACTACCCCTAACCCCAGTCCACATTACAACACTATGAATCCTTCCACTTACCATTTAATTTAAATGACTGAATGGTCATTTACAAGTGAAACCAGCAAACTGCCTTTCTCTGAGGACAGGAAAATTTAGGATTTCTCCTCAGGTAACTCCCATCACCAGGACATTTAATGAAGGAAGTAAACCACATCAGCACCATCTCTTTCGTCTTGTATTTGGCCAGACACTGAACAAGGTACTCTATCCTCACAGAAACTGGTACCCAGAAGCCTGTTCACCAGCTTCCTGTCTCAAGTTTCTTTGCTTGTTGCTTCAATAAAATACTTTGACAGAAGCAACATAAGACAGCAAAGGTTTGTTTTCGTTGAAAGTTCAGCACACAGTCCATTACGGTGGGGAGTCAAGGTAGTGAGGTCCTGAAGAGAGTCAGAAGAGAGCAGTGAATAAATGTAGGCTAGCGCTCTGCCTAGGATCTCCCACTCAGGATGACGCATCCCTACATGAACTCCATAGGCGAGATAAATCCCCCACAGGTAGGCCAACAGGTCCATCTCCCCGGCAATCCTAGGTAGCCTCAGGTATACAATTGGCACTAAAACTTCACTTCCCATATGAGGTAGTGGATTCTTTGAAGGCAGAGATTGTCTTCAAAACCCTATCGTTTAGTCTCAGAACCTGGCACTATGTAAGTACTTAGAATACAGTCAAGGGATAAAAAGAGAGAGGTAGGGAAACAGGGACACTTTGAAAAAATCAGCAAGTGTTCTATGTTAACTTCCCAAAATAGAATTTTTACTGATTTTCTAAGTAGAGAGAAAAAAGAAAGAAAGGACAGATGGACTCTGTGAGCAGAGATCAAGCTTTAAAAGCCAAAGTTCAAATTATTACGCAGTCATTCCTCCTAGGCTATAAGGGAGTAATACAAAACCCTATGCAGCATTAAAGTGTTACCACCAATGTGTTCAAACTCTAAATTCAAATTTATTTCTTCTCACTCCCTGCCCTCCTACTCCTAGAGCAACAGCCAAACTTAAAATTTCATTATTATCTATCTTTTCTTTGTGCAGCACAGAGGGTTGCCTTTTGTCTATAATGTGTTTTCACTGGAAATCATTATTTATCTTTGAAAATTCATCTTAAAAATTGCTTTTGCTTTGAAACCATCCCTAGGCACAATTGCTTTTCTTCTCTCTCTGTTCTCATTACGCTGTGTGCCCACATTTATTATAACACTTGTCAGCCTCATTTTTAATCACTTGTCTTCCTTCAGTTTCTTCCCTAGGCAGAGCACGGGCTGGGGAAAAAAGATCCTCTAATCCAACCCTGTGTTTTCTTTATTTCTAAACCTCTGGTGTCCAGAATTTATGTGGCCCCTAGCATGAACTAAAGAGTAAAACACACACCAAGTAAGTGCTGGACAAATATGATGTGGGTTAGACACCCAAAAAGAACCTAGAGGGATGGAGGAAAGAGAGATATGAACCAGAACACTGAGTGTCCTAGGATGCATTTCTGTTGCCGTAATAAAACACTGACTGACCAAAACCAAATTAGGGAGAAAAGAGCAGATTTCAGCTCACACTTTATAGTTCTTCACTAAGGGACCTTAGGGCAGTACCTCAAGCCAGGAACCGAGAAGTAGGAATGGCAGCAGAGACCATAGGTGAGTACTGCTTACTGTCTGCCCCCCTTGTATTGCTTAAGTCTTTTTATTGTCTTACATATTCAAAGCCTATATGACCATAGATGACCTAGATGACTTCCCACATCGGGATGGGTCCTCCTATAGAAATTAGCAATTAAGAAAATATCCTTCATGCATGTTCACAGGCAAATCTGATGGAGGCAATTTCTCAATTGAAATTCTCTTCACAGGTAATTCAAGGTTGCATCATTTTGAACCAAAGCTTTCCAGCACACTGGGTAACCATAAAATTGGGAACTCAAATGTCACCAAAATTGGTACAATGCCTACCAAACTAAAAAAAGAAAATGTACTGAAGGTGGAAGTAGTCATGGTGAGCATAAAAAGAAAAATCTCAGGACACTAATGCACCACTTCAAAAGGGGGTACTCAAGGCTTGCATAGCTTTGAGATATAGTTCTGTAAAAGAGACTCTACTTCATCATTTGAATAAGTGTGTGGACACTTATATTGTGAAATGGGGGTTTATATACTACCCACAAGAAAACACACTCATCATGCATGGAAAACAGCATGGCGGGTCATAAAAAATCTAAAATAAAAAAGTGTTGTGCAATCCAGTAATCACAGACTTGAATATAGAGATAAAAAAGACACTTCCAAATGGCAAAGGGTTCCATATTGTAGTACTATTCACAATAGCCAGAGATTTGCAATCAACCTAAATGCTCCTCAATAGCTGAATAAAACGTAAAATGTGTGTACAAATGAACTGCTCTCAGCTTAAATGGAACTCAAAGATGCTTTGTGTTCAAGTGAAATAAGCCAGATGTGGAAAGACAAATACCATGTGATCTCACTCATATATATATATATATATATATATATATATATATATATATTTAAAAACTTGATCTCATAGGGGCTGAAAAGTAGTAACTAGACATTGAGAGAAGATATGGACAGATATTGGTTAAGAGGTACTGTTATAGTTTCATTTCATTTCATTTCAGGCTAAAATACCCTGGCCGAAACAATATAGAGGAGGAAAGGGTTTATTTGGCTTACAGTTCTGGGTTATTGTCCATCATTTTTGTGAAGTGAAGGCAGGACCTCAAGCAATCGGCCACATCTCAGCCACTGCCAAAAGTAGAGAAAAAGGAATTCATACATGCAGCCGGCTTGCTTAATGGAGCCAGTTTTCTTTACTTATACAGTTCAGAGCCCAGCCTAGGGAATGGTTCTACCAACAATGGAATGGGCCAATTAACAATGAGACAATTAATTTTCCAAGGACATTTTCCCCAGACCAATCTAATCTAGATAATTCCTTAATAGAAACTCTTCCTGGGTGATTCTAAATTTTGTCATTTGATAGTTAAAAACTAACCAGTACAGTCACAATTTTACAGTCAAACAGGGAATAACTTGCATACAGTAAGAAGGAAGGATTTTGAATATATTCATTTCATTTAAATGAAAAAAGCTTAAGGTGACATATATGATAATTAACGTTACTACCAAATTTATGCATTAATCAAACATCACACTATGCTTCATAAATATGTTGGAAAATATAAAACTCAAACAAAATATACCATGCATTCATTGAGAAATTAAAATGACTATGACACAAGTTATCAAGTGGTTATTAAAACCACCATATCAATTTGCTCTCTCTTGCTGGACACATGTGGATCACCTGCCCCGGGCCTCTGGTAGGTGTTATTGTACGTGTTAACTCCATCCCTGAGTTCTAGCCGACTGACTCTGGGTAGAAGGGATACCCTCTGCTTCCAAGCCTGGACCATTCAAACCTGCCATGCAATCCTACACACGGTGCTTTTCATTCACATGTGGCTAACATACCTTTACCAAAACAGTGCAGAGGACGAAAGGGATGATTTGACTTAGAGTTCCAGATTATTTTCTATCATTTCTGGGAAGTCAAGGTAGGGACTCAAGCAGCTGGCTACATCACAGTCATAGTCAAGATTAGAGAGAGAAAAAATAAATAAATAAAGAGTTCACCCATGCAGCCTGCTTGGTTAATGGAGCTGGTTTTCTTGACTCAGACAAAGGCAGAGATGGTCAAGAAGCTGGTAGACACTGAATGGATGAGGGAGTACACTCAGGTGGAAACACACTCTGCAGGAGATTTCTCCCACACAGTTTCTAGAACCCCCTCATGGGATATAAGTTATGAAGATCATATACCTCAGCTGGACTCTGTAATTCTCCCCGGGAATCTCAGCACCCGGAAGGTCACAAGTTCAAGGCCAGCTTGGGCTGTACAGTGAGATTCTGTTTCAAAAGCAAGTAAATAATCCCACATCTCAGCAGATTCACTTAGAAAACCTTATTTGTCCCCTGTGGCAATCTGCACCTAATACAGACAAATTCAGTTTGTGATTTACTCCTCTGACACATGGAGATTAATGCCTGTACTGCTTTTTATGTTGTTTAGTTTTAACTGTCAGCTTGACTCAATTTAGAATCACCAGGGAAGGGTCATCGTGAGGAGTTATCTAAATCAGGTCGGCCTCTAGGCACGTTTGTTGGGGGTCTCAATTGTTAGTTGATATAGGAAGAACCTCTCTGAATGTGGGCAGCACCATTTCATGGGCTGGACCCAGTACTGCATGATAGCGATGGTAGGGAGGGGATAGCAATGGATCTTTGAGGCTAAATACCCTGTGGTTTGGTAGTGTGGTTTTTCAGTCCTTCGGTTGTGGTCTTGGGGTCTGGTACCTCTGTCCTGGAACATTCTTCTCCACTACCTGGGTGTATGCTTCCCAGTGCATACTTCTAGAATGCCTAACCAATGTCTCTAGGCTTCAGCACCATCAGCTGTATGGTGAGTGAGGTGCTGAAGCAGTGGACCTCCATGTCACTCCCTTAGTGAGTGTCCCTAGATATAGTCAATTCTGTTTGCCTGCATGGGTTCCAGTGTCCTCGGGCTTCCTGATGGATGTCATCAAAGAAATTCTCTCGCTGTAGAGAAGGGAGGATCCTTGCTTGACGTGTTACCCTTCAAAGTTGTTTCCAAGCCAAAGATTTTTGAGATGACTTTGTGGCGAGGAAGGTCATGAGTCACGCCGGGCTTTCTCATTCTATTTCGGTAAACTCGTGGGAGGCAGTGTGGTGTTGTGGTGAACGGCAGAGAGCCGGAGTCGCCCTGGACTGGGTTTGGAACTTGACTCAAGTCCACCAGCTGTGAGAGACTGAAACATTACTTTGACTCTGTGCCTCACTCCCTTTCCCTGTGGAATGGGTTACAGAGTTGTTAAAAAGACTCCCATAATGCAATAGCAGAACATGACATGCAGAGCACACATTCTGGACCATACCGTCTGAAAGTCCTAAAGCTGCATAGATGTTGAAGGTGTAGGACACCATATCCTTTCTAACTTCAGTGTGATAACATCCAGTATCACTGTAAGAATGGAATCATATACTCACCTTACTGTGGAAAGATACCCAATACATTATCCAGAATAAAAGGTTCAATTATCCCAGGCTACCCTCAGTCCCCTCACTTCTAGAGTAGAAATGACAACTGCTTCATTGTGTGGGGAGAGTTAAATCAATTTTAGACACACATGTTGAATTTGAATAGGGTTCAAGTGCATCTATTCTCTTAGAGGCCAGATAGGTATTTTGTGCTTATTCTATGGCCTGCCACAGGAGCTCTACCTATAAAAATGCTAGCTAATAGTTATTGAATTTTACTGTGTCCAGGCTCTGGGCTAAAGAAAGATTAGATACATTTTCCAAAGCAACATCCTGAGTTTAATTTTGCTGAGTTTAATTTCACCCTTGCTTTAATTTTAAGGATGAGGAATGTGCTGTTTAGATAGGTAAAGTAACCTTCCTGGTTCCTCACAGTTAGAAGCAAGATTCCATCCCAGGCCTCCAGCCACAAAGTCTGTGCCTTCCCCAGTGCATGAGTCTTGGCTCTTGTTCTTCTTTATTGTGTAGATAGTCACACAGGACTTCTGTTCTTGAGAAGAACATCGTGAGTGGATGGAACTGTCTTGAAGCTCATTCTTTCAGTTGCAGTGGAGATGCAGAGCCCGTGGAGTTTCCAGAGCAGCACAAGTTTCAAAAGGAGAATTTCAAGCCCAGGAGAACAGAGAGAGTTTTAAATATGAAGCAAATCATGGCTGCCCTGCTGTCTGTTTTTATTTCCTCCATATTTGAAGCTACCATCTAGAGAGCACAACTAAAACATTTTAAAGCCACGTCATCTGTTTCCCTTTCCTTGGACTATCAGTAGTTCTTTTGGCAAGTCTGGGCCCCACTGGGAACTCTTGCTGGTGAACTTCAAACTAGATGCCTTATATGAAAGCAGCCACTGGGGTAAGGAGTGGGTGGCATCCACATGCCAAGGCACAAGGTTGAATCAGCAAAGGTCTCTGACCTGGGTTCTCGTGTTTAGACATAAAGCCAAGACAGACAGTGTGGCACCTGTCCCTCAAACCAGAAAACCAGGGCCTAACATCTGTTCTGATGGCTTCATTTTTCCTTGTGGCTTTGAGTTGGCTAGTTCCTTCCTCTTTCTAAGACTCCTGCTCTTCCATTCTGAAGCGTTCCACCAGCCACTACATTCTCTGATTTCCTTTGCGACTCTCAGGCTTTTAATTTTAATTTTAGATCTCCTTTGCAACTTTGCATGGCGTTCCTTCACCCACATACTTCTACTAACAGATTTCTTGAGGTTTTGCATTGACAGGTGGTTTCTACTGATCTCCCCAGCAGGGACAAGGGCCTTCACACAGCTTCCTCCTCTAAGTGCATTTAGGATTCAATATACAGAGTAGCTTCCCCCCATAAGAGACCTGGATGATTATAATGGTCAGATTCTAATTGTGAGTGTCCATTCTTTTAGGAATTGGAGATCACCAAATGTCAGACTTGGGTAAGTGTTGTAGTAAATAAAAAAGAAATAAGTGTTGGGCTATATAAAGTTTATTACTAGCCCTAAGATTATTGTGGTAGTATTATTTAGCCCGCTACCATAAATAATAAGATGTAGATACCTGTTAGATTTAATAATTGCCTTATTTACCTTGGCTGGGCAGATATTTCTACCTCACCATTCATCCCTCAGCCTTCATCCAATGCCATCCACCTTAATCCTCCTCAGTTGGATTATCTTTCATCCATAATCCCATGGTACTTACTTTTATTCTCCATCTGAGCCTCTCCACACCATCATTGGAGTCCTTTCTATAGTCCCATGTGGTTCCTTCCCTATCCTAACACATTGTGGTGTCCCCTTTCCCCTCTCTTCGTGTCCATTCTCTTTCCATGATTCTCCTGCCCTGGAAGCCCAGGAACCTCAGCCACACCTATTTCATCCTGCCCTGCCCAGGAATAGGCAGTTATTAGTCAATCAGGTAGGTTTACACAACATGGCTAGGTGTACCTAGATCTTGAGGGCTAGTAACGTGCATTACGCCAGCCTCCAACAGGTTCTCCGAAGACCTGCAAGTTAACAAAGTGGCTCATAGAAAGCTCCATAGACTTCACAAAGAAGCCAACAATGTTTTAACTGCGCATGAAAAGCTTTAACTTTTCTAGACCTCCACAGAAGCCATTGAGGCAGACTGTCCCTCTGAGAGATAACTGGCGTCACCGCTTACTTCTTTCCCACTTGTAATTGCCCTGAGATCCTGAGATGTTAGAGCCCATCCCTCATCCCCAGAGAGTACAGAAGGAAGTGGGTACAAGGATGTCTAAAGCTCCAGCTCCCACCTGTCTCTGACAGTCTCTGGGTAGGCTGGAGGTTGTCACTTCCGAGAGAAATGCTGTTGTGGGGTGTGTGTGGGGTGTGGTTAATTACATTGTACCAGCTTTAATGAGATGTAATTCATATAATCATATAGCTACTATTAATTTTTAAGTGTTAAATTTGGTGCACGCTGGGCAAATGTTCTACTGCAGAGCTATGCTCCCAGCCTCTGCACTGTGCTTTCAATGACTGGGATGTGTACTTCTGCCAATTTACGTGACCCTAAGTCATTCTTCAGCCTCTTTTCTGTATAGTTTTTTTTTCTTTTTCTTTTTGACTGTGTGGTGGTCTTAAGGCCAAGCTTGTCATCACACCAGGCCTGCTGGGCAACATTGATTTGTAAACCCTGGTCCCTGCTAGCTTTTGGAATGAGTAGCCCTGACCTTCTCTTGCCTGTTCAGCCGGAGTGGGGCAGGAAGGGGAAGGGTGGAGGAGAGTTCCCACCCTTTCCTGTGTAACAACACGGACCTCAAACAGGCACCAGCTACCCAAACAGCCAACAAAAGAACAGTGTCTTCATGTGACTTGTGCTTCTCTTTGCCTGATTCATCACTTGAAATCATCATTTAAATCCTTAAATTATTCTTAAAAAAAAACAAACAAACTTCTTTCAGCAATGCAAAAATTGCCTCATTATTTGCAAGAATGTATCAACAATACAAAAATAGTACATGGAAGAAAAGTTGCATCAGTTAGTATCTACATCTTATTCAGCCTTAGACAATGATTGCTAAAAAGAACCATCTCTACTAATTCAACATATTATCTGTGGTGTGCAGTACCTTCCCTCCATATGGAGAGAAGAGAAGCACCCTGATTGGTCTGGGCAGTCCCTGAGGCTATTATGTGGACCCTGTATTATTATTATTTTAAATAACCCAGTTTATCATTTCTCAAGGGAGAAAAAAAATGTTGCTAGCTGCTGAATCGTTGACAGCACAGGCTGCAGACAACACGAATGGCTCCCACCTTTGTGGAAGACCCACAGGGGGAAGGGAATCAGAAAGGTATAGGAATTCTGTCCTGGAAGCCTGTTTGACTCTCTCTAGCTTGGACTACTCAGGACCTCAGTTTCCTGGCCTGTGCACTGGAAAGAAGGCTCTGCCATAGAAGTCCCTAGAGCTGTGGAGTGGCATGCCCATGTTTCCCAGAGAAGGATAGCCTGGGTCCTGGTGTTCCCACAGGATGCATACAGGCAGGTGGGCACAGAAATATGACTTTTCTCCTGTCTCTGCCTTCTGCTTGCTTTAGAATCCATGCTTGCACTTTATTATTATTTTTGTCAGGGAGAAAGTAACAGAGCCCCCCCCCCTCCGCTTCCATCTCCAGTCCTTGCTGGTGGCCCTCCCTTTCCCACCCTGCTCGCTCAGATTTCACTGAATGGAGACTCTCCTCTCCAACCAGATCTGCCTAAGGCAAGTTCACTGTGTGGGAAGAAAGATGACTCATGCCTCTTACCCTAAGCAGCAAGTGAGAAAGGAAGAGATTTTTTTTTTCTCCTCAGAGAGGAAGGCACTTTAGTGTTAATTGTTACAAAAGCTCCTGTAGCCTCTTGATGAAGTTAGCCTCCGGGAGCACAAGTCTTTGGACAAGTTAGGTAGGTAAAGTCAGAAATTAACAATGGGGGGAATCCAGGTTCATTAGCCCACTGCACCAAGTTCAGCAGCTCCATATCCTCCCCCCCCCCCCCGCCTTCCTTTCATGGCCAGAAGAGAAACTGAAATGCAGAGCAGACAACATGGAGAATGTAAAGGAGGATATGGGATGGAGAAATGCTTGTCCTGCTAGCATTTGGACCCCCGCACCAAAGGACAAATCCAGGCTCAGAGACACATCTGTAAGCTTGGTGCTGGGAAGGCTGATCAGATGGGTCCCTGAAACCCAGCCAGCAGAGCTGAATTGATGAGTTCCAGGTTAGTTGGAAGACCCTGTTTCAAAGAGGAACATGGTTGCTTAGCAGTTAAGGGCTCTTGTTACTCTTGCAGAGGGCCTGGGGTTCAGTTTCCCAGTACCCACACCTGTGACTCCAGTTCCTCTGGCCTCCACATACCCATGAGCAAAGCCACAAAGGCTAGAAAGATACCAATGGGCGGGGTTCCTGTGTTAAAGCAGTGCCCCTGAGTAAGCACGCCCCGTGGGTGCAAAGGTAGTCCTGGGAGCTATCTCTTCAGCACTTGATGCTCTGAAGGTTTCCCAAGCGCCTTTGAAGAAGTTCTGTTTTAACATCTCCGGTAGTCAAGTATGGCTGTTGGGAAGATCACCAAGGGCTGAGGCGAGTAGCAGGCTTCCTCAGGCCACTCAAGAGGATGGGAAGGTGAGTGGCATTGTCCCTTTGCCTGTTCAGAGGGAAGGATGTCTGAATGGAGTCTAGAGTCAGGAGGCTGAGCAGTGAGTTCAGAAAGCTGCAAGCTCAGTAGGCCAGCCCTGAAGACAACTCAAGGGGCTCAGTGCTGGATCCTCTGGTACCTGTGGCTATATGGAGGCAAACCTTTACCAAGGAACTCATGGCTTTAGTTGTGCCCTCTCCAGATGCCTTCAGCTAAGGAGGAGAAGAGAAACAGGGCAGCCCACAGAGACCTGCTCCGAGGTAATGAGCGGAAATAGAAAATGTAATTAACATGTCTGCCCTGAGAAAGGAGCGCTAACTCTATTACTCTCGGCCTCCCTGCTTCCATTATGAATGATTGTGTTTCAATTATGATCCCAGAAGTATTTCCTTCAGGAAATATGTCAGGGTTCCGCAGTAGGAACGAAGGAAATGGAGCCATGAAAGTTTAATTTATTGCAGTGACTGCATTTTAAAAAGGAAAAGAAACAGCACTGCAGGGGGATGGTGACGAATACAGCCCTATTCACCTGCTGTGTTTGTATAAAAGAGGAGCAGCGGGTCTGGATACTTGTCTGATGAGATAGGATGCAGGAGAGGGGACTCCCACCCACCAAGGTACCATGTTGTACTCTAGCCTGCCTGGTGCTCCCCCCATCTGAGACATTCAGGAAGGAAAGCACTTGGTTTGAGGGTGACCAGCGGTCTGGCTCCAGCACTCTACAGGGTACCGGTCACAATAAGTAGGTTGAGTCCAGTGCCCTCTCCCATAGAGTGTAATAATAGTAAAGAGCGGGCAGCTAAAGTGGCAGGGATAGAAACTGACCTAAAGAGCTCCTATAGCAAGCCCGCAGCAATCAATAGGTGGGGAGCCAGCTGGGGAAATCAATAGGTTACCAAGGTTCTGACTCATGCCGGTCAATGGTCCTCTCGGGGGAGACATCACCTCCGCAGACTGCAGAGAGGATGGAGACACCCCCAGGGCTGCATTAACTCATTCATTCATTCATTTATTCATGCTTCCACTCAGAGTGAAGCTGGGAATCCCACCACGAGTAAGTCCTACCTGCTCCCTGAGGACAAGATGGGCTACTGGGTTGGGGGTAGAATCAGGAAATCAGGATAAACAAGGAGGCGGGGCTAAGCCAGTGATACCTGTAAAATGGCTCTAGGATCTTGGCTACAGCAGCACAGGGGATTATGCACAGGAGAAAAGCAGATTTCTCAGAGAAAGTGGCCTCTGCAGTGATTCTTAGGGAGGTTTTCGAGGTGGCTAAATGGAAACAGGAAGCTGAGAATGTGTCTACACTGAAGCCAGAGAGTATATGATTCCAGTCTGCCAGGATTGCTGTAGGGGGAGAGGAGAGAGATTTAGAGTTGAAGGTTAGGAGCAGAGGGCTGGGAGCATGGATTTAACCATGAATGTACTGCAGACCTCAGGGAAGACCTCAGCATGAGGGTGTCATTAGGAAAATCAGAGGAGGAAGAGGACTTCTCATTGGAGGAAGTCAGCAGAGGGACAGAGACTGGAGTCTGGAGTTCCACAGAAAGCCACAGAGTCATGAAAGAGGATGTCAAGGGCTGAGCAAGGCAGAGGAGCACAGACCAAAAAGAATGTCCCAGGGGCTCCACTGAAGGTCATGGAAGGTCAGCATAATGGATGCTGAAATTTTGATTCAGAGACACATTCTGTCACAACCCACACTTCAGTGCAAAATCACCTAGAGCATGATGGGATTGGGAGATTCATTATTTACTTTTTAATCAGGAACTAACCCATAAGGACTTTCACCCTATCTGTTTTACCTTTGCACATTACCTTGTTTGATATCCAAAACAGTTCTGCAAGGCCACAGGCAGATAAGAAAGCACTGCTTCCAGCCCTTTGGGTTAAAAGCAAATTGACAGACAAAAGTCTAATTTTAAAGCAGGGGCTGGAAAAATAGCACAGTGGTTAAAAGCACTGGCTGCTTTTCCAGAGGACATGAGTTCAATTCCCAGCACTTACATACAAGCTCACAACTGCCTGTAACTCCTGTCCTAGGGAAGCCAACACCCTCTTCAGACCTCCAAAGGAACTAGGCTTTAGGAATGCACACCCAAACACATAAAACTAAACAAACAAACACATTAATTAATTGATTAATTAATTAATAAAAATGGAATGAGCCACCCACCACAACTCAAAATTATTGAAAAATACCAAATCAGAGAAGTTTAAATTTGTTCAAAATCTCACATACCTGGTGTGGTAGGGTTGGTAACCCCAGCACTCGGGAATAGAAGACAGGAGAACCATGAGTTCAAGAATCTCCACACTACATAGAAAGAGGTTGAAGCCATCCTGGGCTACATAAGACCCTTATCAAAACAGCAACAAAAAGGGGCTGGAGAGGTGGCTCAGAGGTTAGGAGTACCATCTGGTCTGCCAAAAGTCCTGAGTTCAATTCCCAGCAACCTAATAGTGGCTCATAACCATCATATAGTATAATCTGGTGCCCTCTTGTGGCCTGCAGGCATATATTCAGGCAGAACATTGAATAAATAATAAATAAATAACTCTTTAAAAAGAAAAACAGCAACAAAAAGATCTTAAGTCAGTTCTAGACTTAAAAGCAAAACTCCTGTCCTTTAAATGTAAAGGCAGGATGTGTTTCCTGCTCTCATTCCTAACGTTTTCCTTTTTACTCCTCCTTTTTTTTCACAGGTAACTTCCTAGGTGCCAGGACCAACAGTAGATGTTAACAATGAAGTGTGTTGACACAGCCATGATCCCTGGCAAGCCGAAGGGGGACATGTGATTAGGTGTCAGGAAAGGAGGGCTGGGCCTTGTAACTTCTGATCTATTGCAGAGGAAGTAATTCTCCCCACCCCCACCAACCCCCACAAGGCTTTGCAAAGAAGATAGCGCTCACTGGGGGACTAAAGAAGAATTTACCAACCTCACAAGACCCTCTAAACCACAAGGGAGAAGCACCTACCCTGACCCTGCAATAAGTCAAAATGCCTTTATTCACTTTCACTGTTGTTCCTTCATTGGTTTGCTGGCTACAGGTTTCCCTATAACCATTAAAGCCTCTTATTCTGATGTCTCTCTACCAAAGTCATTCAACTTTATCTGGCCTGTTTCCAGCACATGCAGGTCTCACTCAGTACAAGGCTACTAGGGAGCAGGTGTGTGTGTGTGTGTGTGTGTGAGTGTGTGTGTGTGTGTGTGTGTTATCAGAGTCACATACAACTTAGCAGCCAGTCTGCACTTTCCTTCAGAGATGGGGGACTGAGCCCTGAACAGGAAAGACAGAATACTCTAGTTCCTGTCCTAAACAGTTGCCTAGGCCACTCCCTGTCCATGAAGGAAGCAGTCCAGTATTGTAAAAAGACTCTGATGAATAATTAAGTCACCGTTTACAAGAAATTCTAATCTTAGTGTAGTTCAAGGTAAAGACAGACAGAAGCCAGGGACAGCCAAAAACAACATTGCCAGCTCAGGACATAGACCTCCAGCCAAATACTGTTATTATTTTTTTTTTTCTAAATACTGTTGCCAATAAAGCTCAAGTCAGAGAGTGTCTGTCCCCTTGACAATGCCATTATATCAGTAAAAATAACAGTAAAAAATGATTAGCTATGATTTAGGATTGTCTATTAAGAGCTTAACATTGTGGGTTTATAATATTTTATTTTAAAATTACCCATCCCTTCATGAAATCTACATAACATTATTACAGCAAAAGAAATGAAGAAGTTAAAGTAATTGAAGTCACACTGTTAATAAGAATCAGTTCACAACCAGGATGCTGTCTGTCTACCCACTTTTCAGGTTTGTGCCCTTTTTACATCTCTTTCCAACTAGAGAAACTATTTCTACAGATGAAAGTTTCTTTTTATTTATTTATTTATTTCTGAATCTTCTACCTGTCAACTGAAGCATTTCACTTATTTGGATATATTATACAAATATATTATAATATAGTAATTTCAATGCTGAGGGGGAAAGTGGTTTTTGTTGTTGTTGTTTTGTTTTGTTTTGTTTTTTACTGAAGTATAAAATCTGCCATTTCTTCCCAGATATGTAAATGAGTTTTGCCTAAAATGCTGTATTCGAGTTAGATTTTTAGAAACTCACTTGCAATTCAGGTGACACACCATCAGTGCAGGAGGGCCTACTGGTCAACCTTCTGCTTTGCACTGAAGCAAAGCTGACTCAGAAGTGATATTGCCAGCTGTCACAAGTGGCTCTGGGTTGCCTAAGCTTTGCTCCACTGATAGTTGGGATATTTTTACCTCTGCCATTTTCTGTGTTTTGTCTAACTGTCCAGAGAACAGATAGAAGCACTTGTAAGTGACACAGTTGGGGTTGTTCTACTGGGACTGGGACAAGATGATAACTTGACTTCTCACCATGTCTTGGAACAGCTTGTTCTCCTGTGACTCCAGCCACCATTCTGCACAGGCTTCTCTAGATATGATGACTGAAACCTTAAGCAATCCAGAGTCAGGATGATGATCATGGCTGAGTAAATGTCCTCTAAACAGAAGAATATAGGGAGAAGGCTCTGGGAGGAATTCCTGTAAAGCTAAGACACTGACAGACCTCCAGACTTTCTGAACATCCCAGTCCCTTAAAGAAACTGATGGATATCACTAAGTTTGTTCACATCAGGTAATGATGTGTGAGAATGTAGTTTTTAATTTGCTGTTTTTGCAGTAATGGGATGTTTTGACCCGAAGTCCTGAGATCATTTTGCAAATTTCCTCTCAGATTCCTCAGTTTGTTGTCAGGATGTTTGTGAGGAAAGACTGTGTTTGAGTCAAATATACTCTCTGAGAGATTCCCTAATTAGAAAGTCTATTTATGACAGGAAGTGTGTGTGTGTGTGTGTGTGTGTGTGTGTGTGTGAATGCATATGCAAACATTTGCACACAAGTAAGAACTTGGAGATACTTGCCTTTGATATTTAAGATTATCTTTCAAAAGTCTTCCTCAGCTTTCCCTTACACTGTTTATCAGCCATCTCCTCTTGTCTTTGTTTGATGACCCATAAAAGAGAACACAATGAAAATCTAAAACTGCAGTTTGATTGTTTTAAACTTTGTATAGTAGCATGGAAAAAAGCTCTTGAAAGCTTATTTTGATCAATAGTTTGTTGTTCTTTTGCACACAGTTCCCCCACCCCAATATCTCCTCCTGCTCCTAACAGGAAATATTCATAGCTTTAGCTCAAACAACAGTTCTTGTAAGCTATCAATTTTACAGACAGTAGAAACATCAAAAGTTTGAAAACCACATTGCAAAATGACATTTTGACTTGAAAAAAAATCTGGAAAAGCCATTGTTTTATAATATGGAATGAAGGATTCAGATTTTTTTTCTATTGCCTAATTCCTTTTAGCTGCATTTCTATAGCGACAGGTAAAAAAGATAGGTTCGGTAGGCAGGAAACAAAATCCAAAATCCCTGGGCACTAACCAGCAACATAGTGCTAAAATGTGGGAAGCCTGGATAAATGCATGCACTGTCTCAGGTAGTATCATTAAATGGAGCACATTGCCTTTCTCTTGTCTCAAGCTTGGCTCTCAGGGCAGATGACAACATCTTCTGAAAGGAGGTTAGATATTGTCCCAAGCTTGGAGGTGAAGCACAGGATCTTTGCTCAGAGTTACCAGTAGCCAGTGATACAATCAGGGCAGTCTGTCCTCTGCATCTCAATATCCTCATCCACTGGAGGCAGACATTTGCTAACTAGAGCAATCTCTCTAAGACATTTTCCAGCTCTCATAATATTCTATGACTCTCTCTGGAAGGATATCCGAAAAACAATGAACAATTGGCTTCGATATGGTGTTATATAATTGCTTTATATAAGTATCTTTCTCATCCAAATTCCTACTTGATGCTATTTTCATTATGCACACATTATGGCTGGTGATTGTGGTTGAACAGACTAGAGACAGATTGACTGGTGTTGCGTACCCTTGTGCCATTAACATACTGTGTGGGTTTGGTAATTTGTCTAACCTGTCTATCCCTCAGCATACTGATGTTTAAACGAGGTTAAGGTATGCTCAAAGGCTAGAATAAATTCTAGCCTACGATACATATCTATAATCATTATCAAAACCTGATCACTTTTCTTGTGATTATATGTTTGCTTGCCTAGCTTCCTCCTAGACTGTGAACTTGGTAAAGACAGGGACCCTGACTGACTCATGGCTTCCCCCCTCCCCTGCCTCTAACACAGTGGTACCTAAGACCACTCACTAGAGAGCCAATGAATAGATGTTCTGGTCTGGACCATTCATTCAGCTTTATATTCAGTCCTATTTTGGACAGAGTAAAATCATAAAATTGTTTTTGGATTTGGGTTAATTGGTTGTGTTTCAGGGGCCTTATATATCCCCATATTGTTTGGGTTGACTGCTGTCTGGTAATGATGTTAAGAGTCAATTCCCCTACTAGCTAATGAGTCTACACTTTTGGCTTTAGAATGACAGAGACAACCCAGATGGCCACACTCTGAAGCAGAAGCCTTACTCAGTGGAACTCCTGCATCCAAGGGAGCAATCTGGTGCCAAACTGCTTTTGTGGTGTCAAGTAAGATTGATTTTCCAGAATACTGTTGCTTTGGAATGACTGACATTGCTTCCACAGATGGAGACTCACAGCAAAGATGTGTCTGTTGTTCATATACTCCAGGGAAGTCCTGTGCTCATTCCAGGCCACTTACAAAGACACTGACCTGCAGACTCTTTAGAAGAGCAAGCGCTTGGGGAGTGTGTTTTTATTGTATCTTTGTGGCAGTAGTGGACAGGAACTCATTAGAACATAACTCAGGTGGTTTCATTCTTCTCGGTTTAAAAGAGCATGTCGTCTAGAATATAATCGGTCACAAACAAATAGAAAATTCAGTTCAAACATGTGCACAGGCAGGCACACACACAAGTGTAGGCCAAAGGAAAATGTTGCGGGTGCCATTTCTTAGGCATTACTCATCTTCTTGCGCTAAGGTCTTTCAATTGCCTAGAACTCAACAGTTCAACTAGAGAGGATGGCCCTCAAGCCCCAGAGATCTGCCCATCTTTTCCTTGCCAGTGGTAGAGTTAGAAGTGCACACCTCAAACCTGTGTTTTAAAGATTGGTTCTTAGCTCCTCGTGCTTTCAAAACCAGCACTTTTCCGGCTAAACTGAAAGGAGACAGCAGACCTGATGAGCTGCTGCCAGTTCCAGGTCTGGCTCATGTCTATCTATTCATGCTGCCTTTTAAAAGTCTTCATTTGTTTGTTGTACGTAGTCCAGAGGATCAAGCACAAGGCTTTACATTTGCAAGGCAAGTACTCCTTGGAGCTCCATGTCCAGTCAATCTTTTCCTTTTTTTGTTAAGTAAATTATTTAACAGATAACATTAGTACTTATCTACAAGGTACAAAATTATATATATATATATATATATACAAAATTATATATACATATATATGTACTTATCTAAAAGGTACAAAATTATATATATATATATATAATATGTGTGTATAATGATCACACCAGGGTAATTAATATTTCCACATTGTTGAATATTGCCATTTCTGTGTTGGACACCTTCTCACACTTCTCTAATTATTTGAAGTGTGTCATTAATCAATTCCACATGTACTCAGCGCCTGTGTATATAGAATGTTATGACTAATCATCTTCACTCTAGTCACTTCTTTTCCAGGAGGGAAGGCCTCACAGTAGCAATTTTGTACTTTTATGATGGCTATCATGTACAAATGCCATGTACTCATTTGTGAGCCCTACAAAATACAAGATCCTTCAACCATCCCTGGTATACTTAAAAGGCCCTAGAGTCACTATGGCCAAAGCAGTACCTGCACTGGGTCTTGCTTTGTTGCGGTGGCAGGAATTGAACCTATACTCTACCGGCGAGTAGTATCCCTTGTTCAAGCTTTGAGCTATTTGTTGCGTTATTCTTGATTCTACACTATGTTCTCTGTCTTTGCCCGTGCACTCAGCAAATGTGTATGGAGCCTTCCCTGTCAGGCACAATCTATTAATATATCAGGGGTCTTATTGAATGAGGTGGAAATAGAGTTTACATGTGTTTTCCTCCATATAATATAGATAAATAGGTTAGGGAGATGGAAACATAATTACAAATACAGAAACATAATGACCATCACTTGTAGAGACCAGCACCAGGAAGTACTCCGGATGTATTTTAATCCTATCTCAAAATAGTCTTGCAAGGTAACTATGTTTGTCTACATTTTAGTATTAGGGAGATGGGGAGTACAACAAGGTTGATATACAACAAGCCAATGTGGAAGGCTAAACTTATATTTTTTGTTTGTTTGGTATTGATTTGACATGTTTGTTGTCCTCCACACAAAAACATAGCCTGCCCCTCCTCAGAGGAATTCTGATTCCTATGCCAGATGATGCTAGAATCAACCAGCTGCTTATTAATTTCATTCGAAGGATTTAGTTAAAGCCCTTAGTGCATTTCAGTTAAGCATATTGTACTTGGAAGGTACATATATTAATCAAATTTCAAAAAAAAAAAAAACAATATTGTCCATGTCTGTAGATAGTTTGTTCTGTTTAGAAATTGATTAAATTTGTCCTTTGACAAACTCATCCATGCACATAATACGTTCTGATTACTCTCACCAATTACCCTGTATTATCTTCCTCCCCCGTGGTGTCTTCCCTCCCTCTAAGCCTGCTTCTCACATTTACTCTGTTTTCTGGCCCACTAATTTTACTCAGGGCTCTCTGTACGGTCACACATTTGGAAATAGGCACCCAGTGAATCTGGGTGGTTCACTGCTGAACTGATAACTGAAAGCAATGACTGAACTTCCCCCAGCATCCATCAGCATCCAACAGTTCACCAGAGATGGTTAGGGCTCCAGGAGCTCTTCCCAGGTCTGCTCTGTGATTGGTTGTTGACAAGCCCAGTCTTATGCAGGGAACTGCAGTTGCCGTGAGATTATGTTTGCAGGGGCTGTGTCATGCCCTGAAGTTAGCCTTACAGCTCCCTTCTGATTATCTTCTGGCTCTTACATTCTTCCCCCTTCCATTTTCCACAATGGTCTCTGAACCTTAGAGTAGGTGATATAAATATTTAGAGCTCAACCATCATTCATCTCAGCACATTAAGCAGCATGAGAATTGCAGTGGCTCCGTTGGCTTTGCTGTCTTCTGGGACACACTTTTAGGCTGTGAGATGCCAAAGTTTTGTAAATCAGTCTTTCTGTGGCTAACATTTAAGTTAGGTGACTGAGCCACCTATGTTAACCTCTCTCTGTGATGGTATGAAGGGTTTGTGTTTATCCATCAACCTTAATTTATTTTTGCAATGACAAATTAAGAAGAGACAGAGTTTGTTGAGACCTGCCTGGGTTCCTTCTTTTCTAACTCGGAATTTAACTGCTTCTTTCAGAGATGTTAAGTCCCTGCTTTTCCATAGCACCTCACCATAGATTGTTCTTTCTTTCTTTCCTTTCCTTTCTTTCTTTTTGGTTATTATTTTTCAGTTTTTAGTTTTGCAAGACAGGGTTTCTCTATGTAGCCTTGGCTGTCCTGAACTCACTTTGTAGACCAAGTTGGTCTTGAACTCACAGCAATCTGGCCAGCTCCCCAAGTGCTGGGATTGCAGGTGTGATCCACTGTGTCGTGCTGATATGTTTATTTTCTAACTGGTCTTTCTCAGAAATGTCACTGGAGTCTGACTTCATGTTCCCTTGAAAATGAAATTACATCAGTCTCTGAAGCCATTGGACCTCTGTGGAGAGAGAGGACTGGGTGTGTTCCCTCTCATTGTCAGAATATTTGATCAGAGTCAAGCTTGTTTTCCTCATGCTTTCTTGACTCAAGAGCCAGTGTGGGCTATGAGCCTAACAACTCCACACTTGTGCATACTTCATGCTTGGTGACTCTTGAATGCCAAATGATAATCTCCTTTACCTTATTTATTATTTGGGATTTTTGTCCCCCTTAAACTCACCATGTAATTGAGAATAGTGGCCTCACATTTCTGCCCCTTCTTGCCTTTACCTCCATAGTGTCGGCATTACACGTGTGTTCCACCACACCTGGCTTTATGTGGGGCTGGCAACCAAGCTCATGATTTCTTGCATGTTATACAAGTACTATACCCATTGAGATATATCCCAAGCCACCTTCACCTTTTATTGATTTTATATATGAAGACCAGCCCATTTTACCTGTCAGTTTGTTAGCAGAATAATTATGAATTAGTCATAAAAATGCTAAGTAATGTATAAGACCAACTATTTTGCATCATGTGTCTCCTCATTGTCCCTCTGTACTCTTAAATTCAGCCTTCATTTTTTTACAGAAAGGTAATATTACTAACCCAAGGCCCCACAATAACCACAGTGGCTGAATTTTTAACCCTGGTTTTCTGCCTTTGCACAGCTTTTCTTCACAGTGGCTGTCCACAAATATTTGGTAGATTAAGCTAGGAATTTTTATTATAGTCTTATAGGCCTTAAAATGTATTTATCTACTTCTGCCTCCCATCTGGGAGCTGAAGAGTGTCTAAAAACAGGAAAGTTTGCAGAGCCAAGAAGTTCAGAGAGAAGAGAATTGTGTTTCCAGGTTGCTGTGAAAGAAATGTTTCTCGATAAATCACAATGATTTTGCTCTCCTGAAATAGAACCTGGAATCCCAGTATCCATGGAGATGTTCCCTTGGGTCACAGTAGAGCTGTGGTTCTTGGTAGGGAAAGCTTCGGCCTTCGCGTGCAGCCATTCAACAGCATGCCCATAAATGTATTAACAGTTTCCATCGGGCAAGGGGTTGAACCTCTTCAAGACTTTGTTTTTTCATATTTAAAATAATGGTAGCTACACATAACTATTTTTATTTTGAGTAGCCCAAGACTTCCTGCTTCTCAGCAGCCATGCAGGTGGCTTCTCTCACTTTTCAATGACTGTGCCCATACTGTACATTCAGCGGTTCTAACTACACGTTCAGCATTTCATAGAGAAAGGTCGAATTGTCAACGGAGGAAACCAATGTGCACATTGTGGGGGCTGCAGACAAGCCCTCTGTCATCCTTCAATCTTGTATCATTAACATAGATTCCTTTAAACCAAAATTACATTGGGTACATGTGTATGGTCATGCATGGAGGTCAGAGGACAACTTCCATCATGTGGGTTCTAGGGATGGAATTTGGGTCTTAGGCTTAAAGGCATGTACCTTTCCTCGCTGAACTACCTTGCCAGCCTTAACATCCTAACCACAGAGACGATCTTCCATGCCTCTGGATTAGCAGTACTTTCATACATGATGTCATGAGACTCATGTATTCACATACTAGACACTGAACATTTGACATTTGACTCCTTTTAATCCAGTGTCTGCTCCTTCATGACCTCCATTTTTTCCTTTCCTGTTTTCAAATGTAAATTTTACTACATATTAAATAATTTCTGCTGTTTCTAAGAAGTCAGAGAAAAACAAAACAAAACAAAACAAAACACAAAACCCCATATATCCTGGTTAATTTTGATATTTGTTTTACATATCCAAGGCTAGTATACCTAGTCAAAAAAAAAGGAGCTCCCAGTTTAAAAAAAAAAACATAAAATTAAAAAAATAATAATTTTAGTTTTATACTTATAGATGGTTACAGTGGCAGGGAAATAAAGAAAATGTTCAAAGTTCAGAGATTGAAAGAACCTGATGTTTAGCACTGATATTTTCCAGCCTTTGGTGGGCTGGTACCTGGGTATGACTGGCCTCACACATACATCTCAATAAAAATAGGGCCTGGCATAACAGCAAACCAAAGCCAATTTTTGCATGAGTGGATTAGTAAAAAGGAACTATAGAGAGATCGTGGGACCAACATTATGGGCCCTTCGTGCTCGCAGTGAGCCAAATGAAACTTAATTTTAGAATGTGTATTTACCATGGGTGAGGCCCCGGGCTCTATCCTCAGCACTGAAAATAAAAGAACAAACTCTCAGGATGCCTCTCAAATCACTTCCTGACACTTGTAAAGATCTGACTCTGTCTGGATTGATGAGGTCCCCCCATAGCCTTCTTTTCTTCCCTAGTTTGTGTGACCTGTGATTATCTCTAAATAAGCTGACATCTGGTAACATGTTTTCCACATCTGGAGAGCCTTATCACTTAATCTGTATAACATGAACCCTTCTTACTTAGCCTCAAACTCCACCTTAGTCTAACAGTCTTTTGTTCTTCACTTTTTGTCCTAGCGACCAAGGTGATATAGTCACACTATTGATTATTAAATGGGCAAGGACCTTTCCTAGAGTTCAAGGATAATGATAATATATTAATAATACTGAATTTTCATATTTTAAAAATGCTTATGAGGAAATCCCACAGTAGGGGTTTCAGAGATAGGTGAAGTTGATGAAATTCTTGCCACAAGCATGAGTACCTGAGGTTTAGGTCATCAGCACCCACAAAACAATGCCAATACAATGGTGTATGCATGTGAACAGTATTGTGGGGAGGTAAAGGCAGAAGGATGCCTGGGAATTAATGGCCAGTCTAGTAGAACCAGTGAGCTACTGCTTGACTGAGTGACCTAGTCTCAAAAAATAAAATGAAGAGTAATTAATGAAGACACCCGAGACACCATGGTCTATGTGCATCCACATGCATTCATTCCCATAGATATATAAAGTTATATGAACATACTCAATGAAATTAAATTAAAACTAAAACAATGACATTTCCATAGCAAAACAATGTCCTGATGGGCACAAGAATGGTAAGATGGAGAGGTAGCATGGGCTCTTGCAGACTTCATATGGACAAGACTAACTTGGAGGTGTATGAACTATAAATCTTCAGCCACAAGAAACAACGCTACTATGTGAGACTATGAGAAACCAATCTCAAGCATACTATGCCACTCCTCCCCACATAGTCTTGTGTACCATGGATCTTATTGCCTGCTGATGGGCTTGGGGGAGTTGATTGCATTCTGAGAGCTCTAATCTTACCTACAGTTTGATCTCTCGATAGACTCATGATGTCACATGTTTACTGGGAGATGGGAACTAGTAGGTGGAACCTGGAGTACATTACAGGGACATGTCAGGGGTGATTTACCTTGCTATAGCCCCTGTCTGTATTTCTTTCTCACCATTATGTTGACCATAATATGAGACACTTGCCCCACTACACCCTCCCTGCTAGGATGGACTAAATCTATGAAATTGTACACAAGCTAATTCTTCCCTTTCTTTCCAGTACTGTTATGGTAAGGAGAAAGCTAGCAGGTGGCTTCCAGGTCAAAATGTTCAAAGCATAGAACCTATTATCACCAATAAATAGAAAACTGGGAAGGGTCTCAATATCAACAAAATGGGCTTCAGAACAACACTAGAGCTCAAGGGTAAAGTGAGACCCGCTAAAAGAACAAAGAGCCATGACGGTCCTAAGTTGCTTTGTGTCTAATAATACAAAAAAAGACAGAATATGCAAATCCAAGTAATATCTTGTTTTTATAACAATCTTTTCTTAATAATCAATAAACATATAAAGAGAAAAGGAGATCCTACCATTTGCCCTCAAATTTCATGACTTCTTGTTTTTAATTGCTGAGTAGTATTCCATTGTATAAATTTACCACAATTTCTGTATCCATTCCTCAGTTGATGGGCATCTGGGTTGTTTCCAGGTTCTGGCCATTATGAATAAAGCTGCTACAAACATGGTTGAGCAAATGTCTTTGTTGTGTACTTGAGCATATCATCCTCAGTGAGGTATCCCAGAAGTAGAAAGACAAACATGGTATATACTCACTTATAAGTGGATATTAAACATATAATATAGGATAAACATACTAAAATATGTACACCTGAAAAAGCTAAGCAAGAAGGAGAACCCTGGGTAAGATGATCAGTCCTCACTCAGAAAGGCAAACAGGATGGACATTGAAAGATGGAGAAAACAGGAAACAGGACGGGAGCCTACCTCAGAAGGCCTCTGAATGACTCTACCATAGGGTACCAAAGCAAATGCTGAGACTTATAGCCAAACTTTGGGCAGAGTGCAGGGAATCTTATGAAAGAAAGGGGAAATAGAAAGACCTGGAGGGGATAGGAGCTCCACAAGGAGAGCAACAAAAACCAAGAAATCTGGGCACAGGGGTCTTTTCTGAGACTGATACTCCAACCAAGGACCATGCATGGAGGTAACCTAGACCACCTGCACAGATGTAGCCCATGGCAGCTCAGTAACCAAGCAGGTTCCTATTAAAGGAAACAGGTAATCTTTCTGACATGAACTCAGTGGCTAGCTCTTTGACTACCCCTCTGAGGGAGGAGTAGCTTTGTTAGGCCACAGAGGAGGACATTGAAGTCAGTCCTGATGAGACCTGATATACTAGGGTCAGATGGAAGGGGGGGAGGACCTCCCCTATCAGTGAACTTAGAGAGGGGCAGGGAGGAGATGAGGGAGAGAGGGTGGGGTGGGGAGGGAATGAGGGAGAGGGCTACAACTAAGATACAAAGTGAATTAACTGTAATTAATATAAAAAATTAAAAAAATTTAAAAAAGAAAAGGAGAAAGGATGCAGAAGGGTTTATTCAGCAGACAACTGAATAAACTGATATTTATAAGTTATTCCACCTACCACAGGGTAGACATGCATTTGTCTTCAAGGTATGTAGAAAATTAAATGAGACAAACCATAAATTAAACTTCAACAAACATGAAATAGTTAAATACCATAGGGTGTATTTCTGAATTGTGTGTTGCTTTTGTTAGGGCTGCCATAACAAAATAATGCACTCCAGGGGTCTTAAGCAACAGATGTTTTTTATTCCAGTTCTGAAGGTTAGAAGTTCAAGGTCAGGGTGCTGGTGGGTTTCTTGTAAAGCCTCTCTCTCTGGTACACAGATGGCTGCCTTGGCACTGCATCTCTTCGTGGCTCTTCTTTTGTCTGGGTTAAGTGTCTCCTAATCTCCTGTCATTATGAAGACTCCAGCAATATTGGATTGGGCCTGCTCTAATGACCCCATAACTTAATTACCATTTTAAAAACCCTGTCTCCAAATGCAGTCACATGTTGAGGTACTGGGGTAGAGCTTGAAAGTTAGAACATTCGGGGTACACAATTTAGTTAAATATGAGATGGAATTGAACTGGAAAACAGTACCAAAAAGAAAATAAAACTTATAAAGATGGACATCATACAGACAAACATATTCAAGATGCACTCACAAGTTAAATAAAATATTACTGGTTAAATGAAAATAAAATTAAAACATCTCACACTGCTGTGAGGTGCAGGAAAAAAATGGTGCTTTCTAAAAGGCTAGTGCCATCAAACAGTTTACAGAAGGAAATCATGAAGTTCTAAATCAATCAGCTAAGATTTTACCTTAAATGAACAGAAAACAAGGTCAAGAGGAAGCCAAGGTAATCGAAAAGGTAATTAAGAGCAGCAAACAACAGCATTAGACACAGAAAAACAGTGAAAAGAAATAAAGCAAAAAGCTGGTTCTGTGGACAGATGAATAAAGCAACTATAACTGTAGCAAGATACACACACATAATGAAAGGAAAGGTGAGGGAGAAAGAGAGGGAAGAAAGGGAGAGAGAGATCACCAATGTCATTAATGCATCTATATACATTACATGAATAATAGATCTGATTACATGAACTCACATTACATACATGTTATCTCACACATCTATCCATTTATATATACAACTGTGTTAACTGTGTTATTGTTATCTGTATCCCTTGCAAAAAACACATGTGTACATATAATATGCACATCTGTGCAAAATTTTGTCTACTTGGCAATCTAGATGGAAGCTCAACTCTAAGAAAGGACTAAAACAATTGAAACAAGGCCAAGATTTAGCTGGTAATCAGAATAATCTAGAAGGTATTATGAGATAGTTAGCAGTTAAAAAATATTCAGTCTTAATCATATCTGTTCCATAAAATCTCTTTCAGAGAGTAGAAAGAAAATAACACTTCTGAGCTATTTTTATAAGTTCAACATTGCCTTGATATCAAAGCCAGAAATAATTTAAAAAGATACGGATCACAAAGAAATTCAGACAAATAGCCTCAACCCTATAAATGCAAAAATATTTTTAAAACACATCCAGTAATATGCTTAAAAACTATGCAGCACAAATAAAAACAGTGTTTATCCTTGGAAACCAAGACTGGTTGCTATTTGAAGTCATTTTGTACAGCTTCAACAAATGAATTGGGAATAAATGTAGCATGGGGCTAGCAAGATGGCTCCATGGTTAAGGGAGCAAACTGCTCTGCCAGAGGACTCAGGTTCAGTTCTCAGCACTGATATCAAGGTGTTCACAATGGTCTGTGACTCCAGCACTAGGGAGTCTGATGTCCTCTTCTGACCTCTTTAGGCACCATCAAGCATCATATGCACACACACACACACACACACACACACACACACCACACATACATACACACACACACACACACACACATGTGCCCCTATGCATGCACACATGAACACAAACATTTTGTGAAAATAAATGCAGCAAATCTTGTACAGAATCTGTGTTCTAAATGTTAAAAATTGCTGATGCAAATAATACAACATTCTAAGCAACTGGAGAGACATGGGCCAGAATTCTCAGTGCAGGGGGAAAAAAAATGTCAGTCCCTCACTGATGGTGTAATGTTGTTGTGTGGGCAATTTAACTGCCTTGCCCTTAGAGGCCTTTAGAGTCCTGACAATGTCCTACGTCACCACCAGCATCCTATGTCATTACCTAGGCCAGGTGTTCTAGATGTAACCTGTGTGCCACTCCCAACCACTCTTTCTGGCTCAGTTTCCCTCATCTTCCCTGCTCACTCTGACTTTCTCTTTCTGGAGGTCTCTGCCGACATCCCCCTTTTTCTCTTCTCCTGTGTTCTCCCACTGGCTCTCTCTGGCTCTCTCCCCCAACCTCTGTATGATAACTCTCTTCATTCCATATCTGTTGTACATGGCATTTTTAAATGTATTATCACAGATCTATTGTTAACTTGATACAGTTTAGAATCACCAGGAAAATTAATCTTTAGGGTTGTATGTGAGAATGTTTCCAGAAGGCTGAACTACTAAGGAAAAAGCCCATCCTGAATGTGAGCAATACCATACCATGGACTGAGTTCCCAGATTGAATAAAGAGAAGGAGGGCTGAGTACCAATGATTGCATTTCTTTGCTTCCTGACTATAGATGCCTTGTAACCAGCTGCTTCATGCTTCGGCCACCACGCCTGTCTGCCATGATGGACAGTCTCCACAAACTGTGAGCCAAAGTAAGACTTTTCTTTTCCGGGTCCCACCATTTGCCTGCAAACTTCATAATTTCCTTGTTTTTTTATCGCTGAGTAGCATTCCATTGTGTAGATGTGCCACAATTTCTGTATCCACTCCTCAAATGAGGGTCATCTAGGTTGTTTCCAGATCCTGGCTATTACAAATAAAGCTGCTATAAACATGATTGCACAAATGTCCTTGTTGTGTACTTGAGTATCTTTTGGATGTATGCCTTGGAGTGCTATAGCTGGATCTTGAAGTAGCACCATATCTAATTGTCTGAGAAAGCACCAGATTGATTTCCAAAGTGGTTGTACAAGTTTACATTCTCACCAGCAGTGGAGGAGGGTTCCCTTTCTCCACATCCTCTCCAGCATGTGTTGTCACTTGAGTTTTTGATCTTAGCCATTTTGATGGTGTAAGGTGAAATCTCAGGGTCGCAGAGGAAAACAATGAAGCCACTCCCAATGAGACCTGATAGACTAGGATCAGAAGGAAGGTGAGGAGGACCTCCCCTATCAGTGGACTTGGGGAGGGACATGGGTGGAGAAGGGGGAAGGAGGGTGGGATTGGGAGGGGAGGTGGGAAGGAGCTACAGGGGGGATACAAAGTGAATAAACTGTAATTAATAAAAATAAAAAGTCATGCCGGACTACACAAAGGGGAGAAAAGTCTTTTCTCAGTTTGCTTTTGTTGAATATTTTGCCACAGCAAAAGAAGTGACAAATACAAGTAACTAATTACAGCCCATGTGATAGTTGCTGTTAATTATCAACCTCAAAAAGAAGAAGAAGAATCTAAAAAATAGTTGCCTGAAAATGTCTGTGGGAAATTTACTTGATTAAGTTAATTGAAATGTCGAGGCACCATGCCCCAGATGGGGACTTGCAGACTGTGTAAGAGTAGAGAAAATGAACTGATCACTGCCATTCACGCACTCATCATTGCTTTCTGTGATTATGGAGCCCTTGTGACATGCTTCCTGCTTCTGCTGCTGTGACTCCCCAACTGTGATGGATAGTAACCTGAAGCTATGGGCTAAAATAAACCCTTCTCTTTAAGGTTTTTGTCAGGATATTTTATTGCAGCAACAGAAACTAAAACCAAGATACCACATACTAGACACTTTCCCATTGCTGTGGTAGAACTCATGACCAAAGGTAGCTTACAGAAGAAGGGGTTCCTTTGGGCTTACCATTCCAGATGGGTAAGAGTTTATCATGGTGGGTAAGCATGGAAGCAAGTGACAGGCGTGCTGGTAGAAGCAGGAAGGTGGAAACATACATCTTCAAGCCATGGGCAGGAAGCAGCAATAGTGAACTGGAGATGGAGCAAGGTGATATAAGTCTTTCCAAAATCTAAGCACCCCCGCCCCACCCTGACACACACAGCACCATAACTGGTAACCAAGTGTTTCAATAGCTGAGACTATCGGGGTCAGTCTCATTCACACCACCACCTCCAACTGGTATGTAAATTTAATGCCATACCACATAGGTTAAAATCCCAGGAGGTGTTCTTTTCAGTTGTTGTTCTGGTGTACACACACCCTCTCCCCTGAATTTTTAAGGAAATACAAAGGTGCTAACAATCAATTCGGGGGAAGAATAAAGCTGGAGTGATTGCAGCACTTATTTTCAGCACATTATTCTAGTGCTTCAGTAGTCACGCTGCTATAATATTGGCAAAGGGAGACACAGATCAATGAAGTAGACCACAGAACCCAGAAATAGACTGCAAGTACAGCTAAGCTATTTTTGACAAAGATACAAAGGGATTCAATGGAGAATGTGAAAGGGTTTTCAAAGGTATTAGAAGATGCAGGCATTTTCATGTAAAACCATGAACTTTATCATAAATAGCCTGTCTTATTCTAGAAAAGTGATTCAAAATGGATCATAGCTCCAAGTGTAATACATAAGCTATAAAAAGCTTTAGAATAGAATGAAAGACAGTTCCAATGGGCTCAAACTAAACCCAAAACATACCCCATTAAAGAAAAATATAATTAATTGATCACATCAAAATTTGAGTCACTCTTTTCTGTAAAAAGAACAAAGAAAGAGAGACTAAGAATATTTGAAGGTAACAGATATCCAACTAGAATTACGTGTATGTGAGTACCATCTTAGTAATTCTTAGAAACTCAACAATAAGAGCATCACCCAAATTTAAAAACAAAGCTGGAAAATGTGCACAGACATGTTAGCAAAGATGCATGAGTAACCAAACAAATACATGAGATACAACATGTTCCATAGTGCCAGTCATCAGAAAAAAACAAGATCAAACTGTGTTTACATATGCTTGGGACACAGAATTACGGAGTCAATTGGAAGCCTGGCCTTTCAGCGCAAGCCTGTCATCACAGCTACTAGGAAAGCTGAGGCAGGAGGACTACAAGTTCAAAGCTAATCCACTTTACACAGTGAACTGATGGCCAGCTTGAACAAATTGGCTAGACTTTGTCTTAAAATAAATAGTAAAAAGATGTTTGAAGAAACAGCTCACCCATAAAGCACCTGGCTGTGCACGAGGCACTGTTCAGTCTGTGAGCACATGCCCACAGTACAATATGATTATGAAACAGAAAAGGATCTTGGATGCTCAATTGCAGCTTTTGAGTACAAGCAACCATGCAGCCTCCATAAAGTTCTCCATAAATTTCCCCATAAAGTTAAGCTTAACAACAGAAACAAGAACCCTACTCTAGGCATTTACCCCAGATAAGGCACAAACATTTGATTGCCATTCTATTCAGAATTAGCCAAAGATTTAAAGGGTCTGAATGTCCTGCAGTGGATAAGTACTCACAAACTGCTATCCTTCTTGTATTAGTTCATTATCACAGTTGCTACCAATGACCACAACAAGCTTAGGTACCTAAAGCTGTATAGACTGTCCAGTGTACAATTGGGGAGGTCAGGAGCCTGAAATGAAAATGCAGGACCAAGAATGCAGGACAGCATTCTTCCTGAAAATTGCAGAGTAAGACCCATTTCTCTATATTCTCATTCCTAGAGGGTTTTTTTGCATTCCTTGATCCCCAGTTTTTATCTTCAAAACACATGACTCTGGCCTCTGCTTTTGTTGTCACAGCTGACTCTGTCCCTCCCTCTCCTAAAGACCTAGGTGGGATCAGACCCATATGGATCCTGCAAAGTCCCATTGCTGTGTAAGGTGACACAGTCACAGACATTGAGGACTGTGATGAATGTTTTGGTGAGATGGGTATCTTTTCTGCAACATACACCCATGTATGTATGTATGGTGGCTACTAACCACCATAACGGAGAGTACTTGGGCACGGGTAGTAATGTAGATGAAGCTTCAAGGCACTGTGCTCAGTGCTCAAGAACCCAACATCCAAAGTCACTCACTCTGTATGTCTCTGTACGAGGCTTTCTGGGAAAGGCAAATCCTCCTCCTAGAAAACAGGTCTATGGGAGCAAAAGGGAAGGGGAAGCCATGATGAGGTAACATCAAGCAGTTGACGAAGGGCAAGGATGTGCTTTAGCTTCTCTGTGTGCTCAGTGAATACATGAATTGATACCCATGCTACATCTCGTAGAACTCTACTACAAAAGAAAACTAACTTTCAAAGTCGACTTTGCTCTATGTTTCAGAGATAGAAAGAGAAAGAGATAATCTCCATTAAAAAAAAAACTTTGATCTTCCAACCCTCAGTGGCGTGATTTTTGTATAACTAGAGGGGGAAAGTGTTAATAGAAGTCTAGGGACCAACACCCCATACTCTGCTACTAGAGCCCTCTGCAAAATATTGTGTTATTTACACACCTCTTCCACACCCTCAAACACTTGTGAGCAAGGACACAAGCAAGGTCCTTGTGTAGAAAGCTTAGGGCTCCCATCGCCCCCCCCCCCCGCAAAAAAAAAAAAAGCCTGGAAAAGAGTACCAGAGGGTTGGTGAGGCTTGTATGCTGTTTGACACTGGGCCACTGAGAAGCTGCCCAAAACAACGATTTCTAACATCCCATTTAGTTCTTTAAAAGTAATATATATATCTGGCCTTTTTTAACATTCTCGCTGAGTTCTTTTTTCCTTTCAGTAGGTAGATGCCAAAAACAACAGAAAATGTACTACAGGAGCCTCAGCAAGACGTCTCTGGAGACACCACTGTCTCCTGGAAAATTCTCTGCCAGAGTTTACGAGACATGTGTAAATACACTAGGATGATGCTCCCGGTGACCTTTAAACTGTTTGTATTTCAGCAAAATCCCAAGCAGCGTTTCTGTCCTGACAGATCCGTGGGATTCCAGACTTAAGTCGAATACAAAAATCTAAAGCAGCTCCCACCTGAGTTGAAGTGTCAGAAGTGGCAATCCTGAGGATCTGGGAATAGCACCCTTCTCCCTCTGGTGCTTGCTGGTCCTTGGGGTTGTGCCCAGTGCTTCCTTCATGGGTCACTTTGTCCTGGAAACATTCACAGACAGAAATTACTATTATTACCATCGGAGGAGATATAATCCTAAGTCTCATATCCTGTGAAGATATAAATTTTTCTCATGTGTAGTTTTGTGAGCTGTCATAGAGTTAGCATCAAGAAAAACGATGTTGTGGGTGCTTGACTACATGCCAAATTCTCTTGACATGGGTAAGCCAAGCACCTAACCCAGCCTGTACAAGGTCAACATCCCAGGACCCTTCCATGTCACCAGGCAGGCTCCTCTGATGCCTTCTACTCTAAGGTCCTTCCTGGACATAGCTTCCTCCTCCAGCTCTGCCTAGAAATCCCTGACACTCAGAATGTAATCTCCATCCAGCCTACAAAGAGAAGGGACTCTTCTTTCTTAGGGTTTTTCTGTCACTCATTTTGATGACCAGGCAGAGGTGACAGAAACAGCCAGTATGATGAATCAGTCAAGCGGTCAAGCGTTGGTCTCTCATTTCTAGATCCTTCCAAGACAGAAAGTCACTATATCTGGGTTTTGTTTTTCAGTATGTGTTCTGAAGGGCACAGTGGAGACTCATTAAACTTTCCAGGTGGGGTTGGTACAAAAAAGCTGAGTGTCACATTTCCATCTGGCCTTCAAGGAAGTCCATTTCCAAAGGGTTCCTGCTCCACTCCTTGTCTGTAGTGAGCATTCAGGTTGGATGACACTTTAGATGACACTTAGTGCCTCTCTCCACTCATATTTGGGCAACTCTATTTTTACCAATCTATATATTAGTGGAAAGAAGGACAAATAATAAGAAAAGAAAGCAGGAAGGGAAGGAAGAGAAGAAAAAAGGAAGGAAGGAAGGAAGGATAAGAAAAAAGAGAGGGAAAGACAGCAAAAAAATGCTCTCTGTATCAAACTAAACAAAAAAGGGAATTAAGCACATACCAACAACACTGAGGAATAGCATTTAGTCAGATCAAATGAAAGAGCAGTCTCTCTGGCCTAATAAACCTCTAGCTTAGAGAACTATTTTATTTCTTTCTCCCTCTTGTTTTGAAAATTGGATAACTAATTTTTAAAAAGTCATTTCACATACAGAGGATGTAAAGCTAGCAGGGAAAGCATCAACTATCAGCCCTCACACAGGGAGAAGGGGAAATATTGCATACCTCTGAAGTCTCCCCTGGTGTTTTCTAGACTTTGCTCTCTGCTTACTTGACAGCACTGGGTGTATGCACCTTTCTGTGTAAAACTCAGAGTTTGCTGGCTCCTCCACAACAAACCATAGCTATTCCTTGTCATCATAAGAGGCAAGCAAAGACCAAGAAACTTTAGCTTGCAGGCTAGATTGTAGAGAAGTCTCTGTGGAATTTGAGATCATGGATCATGGGTGGATCAGGTTCACCCTAACACTCAGAACCCCATGTTACAGCAACGCCCATACTCACGTCTGGCCCTGTAAGATGTTCATGCTGAGAAGCACCAATTGACATGTGTGTCAGAACTTGCTCTTCATAAATGTTGTAAGTGTAAGGTTAGTTCAAACCTAAGTGGACTTAACCGTATATTTATCATGGATAAAATTTGCTTCAGCTGTTACAGACGCTTTACGGGAATGGACTACAATATTGTTATCATGACCACTATTCTTTTTATGTCCCTTCTACAGCTCTAAAGACATTCAGAACATCAGAATAAAACTGGTAAGTCAAAGGTTTCAATACAGTCAAGCATGATGATACTTGTCATCAAAGGTCTTTCAAAATTCATTTACTAGAGTTGGAGAGATGATGGCTCAGTGGGTGAAGGCATTTGCCACCAATTGATAACTGAGAATTGAACTCAGGACCACATGATGGAAGGAGAGAACCAACACTCATAGGTTGTCCTCTGCTTCTGCTTGCATGTCATGGCACATATACTTGAACATACACACACACACACACACACACACACACACACACAGTGAAGAAACAAAAAGTAAGTAAATAAATTCATGTAATTTGAAAGTCTTTTACCAGTTAATATTTTGCCTCAGTTGATGTGTTCCTTTTCTAGTTAACAATTTTACACTAATCTGATAGATGAACAGGGTTTGTGACTTTTAAATTGCCCATCATGAAGGCTCAGAATTCAAGACTATACCTATAGAAGACTTTAAGGGTTTTCTTAAAGAGTTTAATAAGCTAAGCACAAATAGTGACAATTCTATACCTACATTATCTGCTACAAATTTTGTCTGACCTGCAAGTGTCTAAGAAAACATCTCAATTAGATCAAGATGCATAACCTGACATTCATAAGACTTAATTTTTAATTAAATGTTCATCTTAAGATCCATACTATGAGTACATATTAGTAATTTTAGTATATTCAATATAGTTTATTTTCCTTAGTATATAAATGATTTTCTATACTTTCTAACACTGAGAATATTGCCTTTACTTGTCTTAGTAGAACCAATTTAAAATTGCAGCTTAAATGAATAGATAAACAACTCTATGAATTGCTGTTGTTGGAAGCATAGTGGCTTAGACACAGAATGGGTGGGCAGAACACACCCACACATTGTTGGGGATCAGTGTTTCAGGACAGGGAGGAAACTTGAAGAAATGAAGCACATGAATATCCTAGGTTATTGAAATTATTCTATATGACAAGATACTGGTAGATATATGACACTAACCTTGTCAAAACCCATCAACAGTTTTAGCACAAAGAATGAAATGATACATGCACTTCTTAAAGTCATGTAGGAGGTTTCTTCAAAATTCTGAGTCCTGCCATGAGATGCAGGCAGTGACAAAGTAATTTAGTTATATTGCAAATGTTTAAAATACAGTCACAGAGAATGTGGTGGGTGTGAGGGTCTACCCTAATGGGCTGGGAGACCAGTGGAGACCGTGGACTAAGGCTCAGAGCAAGATGCAGGATTGTGCTCTCATTGAGTTTGTGTCAATGAAGTCACCAGCTACTAATTCAGTTGTGTGTGTGTGTGTGTGTGTGTGTGTGTGTGTGTAAAAGACATATATACATATTGTAAACAAACTGAGCAGTTAGTAGATGGAGTGTGGGTGTTAGGAGGCAGGTCTGGGCTGTTGCAGTGGGCGTGTACACACAAGCTGAGGGGGAGACTAGAATAAAGCATGCAGCTATAGATTCAGCCTGTGGGCTCAGGGACAAATGCATTCTTAGTTTAATGTCGGCACAGTTGAGGTTGAAATATTTAGGGATATCTTTATGTAAGTACAAGCTTACATGTTCATATCTACTTCTTTGCAGAGAAGGCACAGACATACTGAATCCTAGTTGAATGAACGCAGATTTCAGTCTCTAATAGGATTCTTCGATAAATTAGGACCTCTTAGAAGGATGAGTGAGTGTCGAGATGGAGGAGGGAAAATGCAAATGACTCAGCACATCCTGATGCAATAGAAGCTAGATAAATACTCAACACACGCTTGCACATATATGTATACACGTGCATGCACAAGGAAGCTCACTGAAAGATTTAAATGATTCACTAAATAAATTAATGGTAGGGAGAAAAGGGAAAATATCTCATTATTTATGAATGGCAGAGTCATGAAAAGGAGAACTTAATACTCTTTACTGGAAAAATAAAGGTGTGTGTATATATATATATACATATATATGTGTGTGTGTGCATATATATATAATTTAATTAGATTTGTTTTTTGACAATTTCATACTCATGTATACTGCCTTCTGATTACTCTATCCCTCGCTTTCCCCCAATCCCTGTCAGCCTCTTTCTTCCCTGTGTTCACATCTTTTTGTTTTATGAATCATTGAGTGCCACCATGATTGCAGATATACGACCACGGGCTTGGACCTATCAAGAGTGGATCTTGGTGAGCTCACTAGTCCACTCTTGTGTCTAGAAACAGAGTTGCTGAGTGAGTGCTGAGTTTCAGTGCCAACCCCTCAGTGCTGAGGGGGGCCAGAGAGTCCCACGTTGGGAGGTCAGGATTACTCTGACAAAGGCATCCTCCCGGTCTCTTTTTTATCTATAACCGTAACTTTCAAAGTTACACCTGTTAGAAAAAGAGAGGTTCAGCCAGCAACAATGCTCTTGACTTAGAGGTATGGGCTAATTCGGCTTCTTCCCAATCTCATTTCTTGTGGAAAGTGTGCTTTTTGTACACTAGACCTGTGAGGTGTCTGTGTGTATGTATGTACTTCCTGTGCCAAAGACAGTTGTGAGTGTGACAGGCACAGGACTGGATGAGGGTGGAGTTTGCAGCTAAGCCACCTGTTCTGGATACCTAAAGGGACTCCCAGGATAGGCATCAGTTTTTCCCTTACTCGTCTTTTCTTCGTGTAAAGGAAAAGCAGCTTCTCCTTTATTCAGGGTGCCCGCGCACAACACATGGCCCATTGGTTCAAACCTACTTTCCTTACATTGAGCACATGATGCTGCAGCTCAACAAGCTCACTCTTCCGGAGGATTTCATGTGTGACACACTGTATTTTCACCAGCTTCCTCGGCCTCACTTTTTTCCCTTACACTGCCCATCTGCCTCTTGGAACACAGGATCAAGGATCATGGAAGGTCAAGTTACATTTTGCAGGTGACAAAATCAAGGTTTACAAGGGGACAATGCCAGCCCAATGCTGTAGAAGTGCGAAGTGGATAAACATCTGTATAAACTGGCTCTGCTGGTCACTTTATTACCAGGAATGGGGCTCCGGTTCCAAAGCTTGGGCCCTTACTCCTCATGTGTATGTGGTAGCTCAGCTCAAGCACAATTGAGATCTCCAAGTTTAAAGAGCACTCTTTTCCATTTCACTCATTGTTTCCCTCTCTGAGGGTACCACGAACACAGCCCCTGCCCTGTGTCCACCAGAATCTGTTTTTACTGTAGCAAGCCTCTTCCTTGCCTCCCTCTGCAGGGTACACGCGGCTTCCATATCTGGACATCTGAAGGGGCTGAGGTGGAGCAGGCCGCAATCCACAAGCATGAAGTAAGAAAGCAGTTTCAGAGGGAGAAGGGTGAGAAATAGAATGAAACCAATGTATATGGATCACCTGTCACGTGCCCAGTCTGGCCTCTGTCCTGGACAGCTATTCTCTGGTAGTTCCTGACATCAGTACTTCAGTTCCCATCGTAAAGATGAAGGAAACCACACTCAGGAGAGTTAAATCATTTCCTCCAATTCATCTATCCAGCAAATGTCAGACGAGATTTGAACCCACACTAAGTGTTTTCATTATTGGTGCTTTTTTTACCAAAAAAAATGATCCTGGCTGGATTAACAATGATCTGGGGACTCTAGATTCTTAATGACACACACTCCATTTTCCTCACCTGAGAAAAACAGAAAGAAAAATTTTCCAGGGTACATTCTCTATATACAAAGAATAATCGTGTCTATTTTCATTGGCTTTCTACCCATTTTTTTTAAATCAAGAACAACGGAATATTTTCCACTTGAGTATAAATAGACGTCTCAATTGTAAAGGTGCCTAGAGCTTACTTAACTTCCAGTTTAGGTATCCACCCTGCATTGCACAATTATCAAATGGGATATGATGCATTTTTTTTCTAAACAGACTAAGCAAAACAAGTATGGGTAACTAGAATCTCTCTTTATCCTTGTGTGTGCCTAGCAACCTTGAAGGTCTGTTAGAAAAATAAATGCCATTGACAGGAGCTCAGAAAGATCCTCAAGGGGCAGGAACAACGTGGGGCTTTGTGATGTTGCAATGGCTTGGGCAGGCTGAGATTAACTGAGAGGGCCCCCACTGCCCCTTCTGCTCTGTTTCAAGGTAGCAGCAGGGACTCGCTGAGACAAGAGCCAAATACCTCTGGCACATCCTCTATTTACTCTTTAAACAGCTGAGCTTGCTAAAGGGTGTGGATTAGTTTCCAACATGGATTTTTCTGCTGAAGAAAATGATGCAACATTACAGAAAGTTGGGCAAAACTAAGAACTTGTGTTTGCCCCATTTCTTCTCTCCAACAGAGTATTTTTGATCTTGGCTGTTGTCTTCCAGCCCTGTGTTCAGTGGTAGATGGCTTAACCTGTGGGACAAAATGAAAGAGGCACCATGAGCTGAGGGAGGTAGCATCTTTGGTTAGAAACTGGATCTATGAGTTACTTGCTGAGGTGATTTTTAAGGGGCTGGAGAGATGGTTCAGCAGTTAAGAGCTTGTGTTAGTCTTCCAGCTGAACCAGGTTCGGTTGCCAATACCTTATGAGGCTGCTCACAACCTCCTAAAATCCAGCTGCAGAGAATCTGATGCCTTTTTTGACCTTCACAGCACCTGAGTACACTTATTCACACAAGTAAAATTAAAAAAAAAAATGATTTCTATAAAAATTCTCCTAAATCAATCAATAGACTTTCTTCTACTTTACGAAAAGTGTGTAACCTAAGACAGTTTCTTGCCCAGGGCCCACACCTGGGACTGCACTCCAGTCTGTGTGACACTAAATCCCCTCGTTTTTCCTGTTATTGTCAAACCACCATGTTCTGCATTTACAATGATATCAAAGCATCTTGCTTTATTATGACCATTTAAATTAGTATTTTATATAAGTAATTGGCCATAAGTAGACATGTTGCCATGTGCTCTGAAACACTAAATTTGGCAGCAAGTATAAATTTCAGCCTACAAAAAATAAATTCAAGGCTGTGGCTGTTTTCTGTAAGCAGTCTATATTTTGCTAGATATAAAGTCTAATTCTGATCAGAAAGGACTTGATATCCCTGTGCCCTGGAAAATTCCAGAGGGTTGTTTGTGTTTCACATTCTTGACTGGTACCCATTATCTTGGGGGGGAGCATATGGGCCTCCAATGTTTATTCTTCATCTACTTAACCCTACCCTGGAGTGCCCTGCTACACTCCCAGGTCCTACTTATCTCTTTTGAGAGTTATTCTGTACTTTTCTGAAAAGCCTACCCACTTCTGGCTTGATTCAACAGCCATAGTTCTCTTCAGAGCAAGAAAACAGGAGCACAAACAGATGAACTGGTTATCAAGGTCGTTACAGCTGGGCTTTCCAGGACCAAGCTTTCTCCTCAGGTGGGCCCATGATTATAGCAGACCCGATGCATTCCCAAGTAAGGCTTTCAACGGACTCTGGGACATAGAGGTAGTGGCAGTTACTGTGGTGAAATTCTGAGTGAGTTGGTGCTAGAATGACTATCAAATGACTCTGAGGTGTATAGCCACGATCCCAGTGATCAGAGAGTCAATGCATTTGTGTCCATCATGGATATTCTGAACAGAACCAGTATCTCTGTCTATGCTATGAATTTATCTCAAGAAATTGATTACACATGGTGACTGTAGTGCTTAGTGAGTCCAAAGCAGGTGGGAAGGACAGGATGCTAAAAGCCTAGGGCAGCTTCAGTTAAAATCTGAAGCAGTCTGTTGATAAGTCCTGCTGAGTAAGGGAAGGTCAAGACCTTTGCTCTACTCTAATTGTATGAAGCCCACTCACACATGAAGGGCCACCAGCTTTAGTCAAAGCCATTGATTTAAATACAAACCCCACCCTAAACGATTTCACACAACCATTCAAAATAATTGTCAGTGGCATAATCTGAATGCCATAACCCAGACAAGCTACCACAAAATCAACCACCACAACATTCTTGCACAAGCAGGCACTCTAAGCAAGTGGCAGAGCCTGGCTACCTCTCCAGTGCTTCTCCACGGAGGATTTTCACCCAGTTTCTAACCCCAGTTCACTCGGACGGAGTACAATGTCTAAACAACCAACAAAAAAAAAAAAAAATTAAAAAGAATGACTACTTTTGTCACACCTGAATTAATTTGTTTGAGAAACATTAACTGTCAGGCATTCATCTCCATGGATTCACAAGGTGACTCAACTCCTTTTATTGTCTCAGATAACTGACTTTAATATCATGGTAGAAAACACACTAGTTATATAAAGCTCACAATTGCCGCTTAAGCTGTAATAATAGCAAAAAGTGTTAAAAGATTTTCATTTAGGTGTTCAGTCGAATTGACTTTGTTCATCTTCACCTGGGTGTTAGGCTGCTGGCTACACCAAGAAGGACAGAGGAAGCAGCCACACGAGATGTGCCCTTGTGTCAAGGTGGGATGCCGATGGACAGTGGCATCTACATTGGTCCCTTTGCGGAGACCTCAAATGAACAGCATTTGATTCAGAAGAAAAAACAGTTGTATTTTTATTTTTTTAGTCAGTGGTTCACTTTTGCCTTAATGATACAGTTAATTATGAAAGTATACATATATATGTGTATATACATATATGTGTGTTTATACAGGTTTAGATATATAGGTCCATTTTTTTTCTTTCTTTGGATATATAGGAAGAGAAGAAACCAAGACAAGGACACTCTCAAGTAACCCTACAGGACTGGGTACTTTCATTCATGTATACTTATTATACTCTACTGTTTCTCTCTGTCTTTCTCTCACAAACATTGTCCCTCTTCCTTGTTTTATGTTTTTTTTCATTCAATTGTTTTATTTTAACATACCTAACTGTATTTAATGGTTTGTTTTGTGGATATCTTGATATATTTTGGAAATACATAGGAAATTAGATCTAGGGATGGATTAAATTTTAGATAGATAGATGGTAAATAGAAGGATGTAGTTGGACAGATGGATGAAGATTGGATGGATGGATGGATGGATGGATGGATGGATGGATGGATGGAACAGATGGATAAATATAGTTGGCTGAATGGATGAAGACTGGATAGATGAGCAAATTGGAGAATGAATAGATAAATGCAATTGGATAAATAGATGAAGACTGGATGAATGGGTTGTTAGATGATGGGTGGATGGATGGAAGGGTGGATGGATGGATATAGTTGGATTGATGGCTATAGTTGGATGGATGGATGTAGTTGGTTGTATGGATAAAATATTAGATACCAATTTGAGAAAGTTATACAATTTGTCTTTGAAATTATGACTTTTACAAGGTTATTCTAAGAGGAAGTGTGATAGTCAGCTAGAAGAAGTCTTTTTTTTTTTACGAAAAAGGGTAGGAAGAGGGGAATCTGGATTACACTAATCTTTGCTGGACAGAGCTAATTAAATAAGTGACTTACCACTCACATCATCTGGTTAATGCACCTCCAAATGGGCCCCAGATACTTGGGTCATTATGCTGATGGAAAGCTTTTGGGGAGAGAAAACACATCTCTCTGTGATCAGTCTGTAATTATCCATTTCTTGCCTAGCTCTTGCTGGTTTTGATAAGATCCATTAGGATAATAATTACAGGCTCTGCTAATGTACGATGACTCTATAGACATACACTTCTTTCAGTCACTGTGTGAGACTGAAATGTGTTAACCTCTTAAATGTCTTCAATCATAGGCTGTGTCAGACCTGTATTAACAGCCTGGCTTGGCTGGCCAGACTTCAGTTTGCTGCACACATGTGTGGAAACAAAGCCTTTTCATTTTGCTCATGGCTATTTCCCTTTTTAGGAACATGAAATGAAATACTGTGTTTATCCTGTAGGTCCCAAGAATGTACGTCAGCTGCAACGCCTGAAATAGACATGGTTTGTTGCCCTAAATATTTGATTCTTGAGTCAACTTATTATAATTGCTAGACATCTTTATTTAAATAGAGGGGGAAAACATAACTGCACATTTGAAATAAACGCCATGTGCAGATGTAGCATGGTTCCTTTTTTATTTATTTATTTTTAAATATAATATCCCCAGGCTTAGTGGATGCAGTAAAGACTGATGGGCTATTTAACTCATCGAAGTTCTGCAGTTTTAAGGAGGCAGGATTAAATGGTCTCAAGGTTAAGAAACCGTCTGTAGCAGTTAAGGAGATTTCAGTTACTAAAAAGACATAAATTTAACACACCCTTTTGTAAAATCATTGTTGATCAGCCAAGGCTCCAACCCTAAGTCTGCTGTTTCTGTTTGCCTGATAAGTATATTCAGATTAAAGAGTGAAGGCAAATACACTTACCACAGACAAAGCTTTGCGCAGGGCAACCTAACTGCCTTTGAATTCCTTGATAACTTATCTTCCATAAGCAGGGCAGAACTGAAGCTGCCAGGCCACCTTGACATCTAAAGAGATGGCCTTCAGACAGAGACAGCTTCAAGGAGTCCTGCTTGGGATGTGGTCACATGAGAGAAGAAAAGAGGACTAGGAATTTCTGGGTGTCCCTGGACTATACACTGTGGTGGAAAATGCCCCCCAACCCCCTGACTCTGATTCTTGTGATGGTGTGTGTGTGTGCATGTGTGTGTGTGTATGAAAGAGAGACAGACAGACAGTCATAAAGAGACAGAGAAAACAGATGAGTTCTACTAACTTCTGTCTACTGTAACTTGTTTATTTTTAACCCACCAACAAATATTTACAATCCTTTTCTGCTTATCCAGTGCCATGTACGTTTCAGGAAACAAAGAGTAAAGTAAAATGGGCATTGTTCCTCAAATGTTGTCCATGGATACAAAAACAAAACAAAACAAAAAAACCCTAGGAATTGCACAAAGAAGTGCAAAAAAGATTTCAGCTCATGAGACAGACCCCCATAATGAGAAAACAGGAACCACATTATACCCAAAGAAGAGGCAGTTGGCAAGAAGCAGCTGGGGGAGGGAGAGGAAGCAACAAACTTTATGCTTCTCCTGCTGGTGACTGTTTGGCTCTTTGGATCTGGTCTATCTCTTTTAATCCCGGGAAAACAAAATCAGAAATGTGAGCTCACTGCTCAGTTCCTGGCTCATCAACATGCATGTATGTGTGAACTCAAAGTCCTATTTCTTTCTTTCTGTAGCTGAGTATTCACTCACTGAACCCTCTTTCTTTGAATGCCTCAGTCCCATCTTTTCTACTTCCAACAGTAGCAGCAGCAATCCTATCTGGTAATATGAGCCATGCTGTGTCAAACACAGAATATATGTGTTGCTCTGCAGACATTTACTGTAATTTATCTTAATCTCTGAAGGTAGTGTTGCTTTCCACACTCCACCATAACACTAGCTTTCTTCCCCATGGACCACATTGCCAACACCCACCCACTGCCCCACATGTCCAGTACTTCTGTGCAGGCCCCTGCTTGCCCCTTTAGTGGATATGGAAGAGATCTCTGGTCTCCACTTACATAACTTGGTGAGATGAATGGTTAAATTAGCTGAATCCTTTTTACCAGAAATCTAATTATTCAGGGTTTCTAACCTGAGCCTGGTATGTGAGATAAAGATATAAAACATGCAACCATTTTCTTCTGTAAGTGAATGGTGTATTTGGGGTGGGGGGGAGGATTTATGACCTATCAGTAAATCACACTGAATAAAACAGACAGGTTCAAGATCAGTGATTCCAACTCACAGGAGACGGCAACTAGAACATTTTCAGAGTGCAGCACGACTGTCAGGCGAGCAGAGGAGGGGAGAGCAGAGGCTAAGACTCAGAAAGTGCACGCACTGTTCGGCTAGCGCAGAGACTCTCCCCACGTAGCCAGTGAGACAGGAACTCCACACGGTCAGGGCAACCTCTGAAAGCAAAGGCTAGTGCTCAGCATGTGCCAGGCTTTGCAGGCAGTAGGAACGGCCCATGGAGGAGTGTGCACGGGGCATGGAAGATGACAGGCATTTCCCTAGAAAGTCACAACAAGAGATGCTTCATGGAATGACATCTTAAATGCTGGGCAGAAGTGCTCTCCTTCTGAGTGGATCTATAAATATTTATTAATTACCCCGTGCCAGGTGATTGTCTAAGCCCTAAATCTCTCAAACAGTCTAACAAACTCTCAACACTCCTTCTCAGAGGAGTGATTTTTGTAGGCATGAAAACATGATACAGCATTTAAATGTGTAAGACGAAACACACAAAGGAAACCCATAGAGTTTTAAAATTCAATATTAATATCATTATATATATTATTATAATATATGTGTATATTATGCATACTATATATAGTATATATCTTATAATATACATTAGTATAATGTATTTTCTAAAATATATGTTTTATACTTAGTTGTGCGTGGACATGTCTGTGTGAGTGTGTGCACATGAGTGTGGGTGTTAGAGGAAGCTGGAAGAATGTATCAGACTCCCTGGAGCTGGAGTCAAAAGCAACGTGAGCCACTAACTGTTGGGAACTGAATCTGGGCCTTCTGAAAGAGCAGCAAGTGTTCTTAACTGCTGAGCCGATCTCCAGTCCCCTGGCTGCCTTTATAAAAACCGTATCCATCAACCTCTTCTTTCCCCAATGGCTCTTTTCTCCCTCTTCAGTAGATCTTCCTTCCTTCTAAGACAGTCTCTCTATATCTGTCTATATTTCTCTCTCTGGCTCTGCCCTCCTCTGTGCGTGTGCCTCTGCTTCTGTCTCTCTGTGTGTGAGAGAGAGGTACAGAGAAGAGACAGAGAGATATAGCAGGGGGTAGGGAGGAAGCTAGGACCCAGGGCCTCACACATATGGATAAGCACTCTACTACTGAGCCACACTCCCAACCTATGTACCTTATTACAAGTGCTATCCTGGTAGCTTTCTAAAGTCCATACCTTGTAAGCATTGCAAGATGGGTATAAACATAATGTTATAGCAAAAATAATCCAGGATCTCCCTTACTGACATGTTCAGATCTCCTTACTGACCTGTTCAGATCTCCCTTGCTGACGTGTTCTGTGTGACTGGCAACACTGTTGATCTGGAAGGCTCACTGAACCTGAAACAGCAGGAAATGACACATTTCAGTTGGTGCAGGTGTCACAAGTGGAAAAAGAAATACTTCCCACCCACAGTCACCGGCTCTGTCTACTGCTCCGCTGAGAGTCTGCAGACCCTGATCAGGAACTGTCATGCAGGAAGGACCTACCGTGATGAACAAACGATGAGAAGCATTCAGGAGCACGGCAGAGCTGAAAAGCAGGGAGCACAGTATGGCCTGTGCGCCGAGTGTAAGCAAGAACAACACTGGTGCCAGCAGCACCGGCCGTGTGATTTGACCTTGCCTTTAAAGTTTTCAGCCTAGGAAAGAGAGAGCAACAATGTCATATTTGGGTTCTGGGACTTAAGGTTCACACCAACATAGAAGATATTTCATACAGTTCTTTGGCTTTTTCTACAAAATACATCATTTGAAAACATGGAGAAGAAAAGACAGTTTTCACTTCTAATCCTCGCAAATCTGTTCCCTTGCTACCCACGGTAGGGACATTACAAAGATTAAAAAGAAAAAGAAGGAGAAAAAGACATTCTGGAAGTATCCATTTTGACATAGAAAGCATTTAGTTAGAACTCACTTCCGGTGCTTAAGCTATTGTAAGCTAACCAAGATCCAACCTTAATGGAATTTTTAGATTTGACTTCTCCTAGGCTCACCACCACAGGGGATGAGAGTGCCCACAGCCTCCTGTTACCTGTCTACCCCATGGCCGAGAGCTTTTCTTTTTATTTTTTTTTTCCCTTTCATTGTTTCACTGGCGTTGCATCCTTCCCTTCTTCCCCCTCACAGCTGGAAAACTGGGCCTCAGATGTTTGTACCATAACACACCATCAGCCAAGAATATGCAGCGGCACTGCTTCTCTTTCCACTAGACCGAAGATCTCCCCACACCCCCTTATCCCGTCACTGACCAGGAAACAAGACAGAAATCATTGCTCCATCTTGTTACAAAGAAGTCGTCTTTGTCTACTGATCTTCAAGTACCAGAGAAATTTTAAATGAACAAAGCATGTGAAATTGGAAGAGGTCACTGAACTCTCTGTAATGAAGCAGCTACATCAAATCAAATGTTTCCTATCAAATATTTTCTCTGGCATAATTTGTCCACATCCCCAGAGAAATCCATTTGTTCATAGATGCTCTTCTATTAGAAATACAGTCTGCAGTCCCACCACTCAGCTGAATCTGTGTGCATGTGTGTGTTTACGTGTGTGCATGTATGTGATGTGTGTGCATGTGTGTGTGTATGTGTATATATGCATATATTTATATGTGTGTTTGTACATATAAATGTATGTGTGCATGTGTATATTATATGTGTGTGTGTGTGCATTATGGGTCGAAGTGTGTTTGCATATTATGTGTGTATGGGTAAAGAATGTTCTCTATTTAGTACTCTTTCACCTCTCCACAATCCCATTACTTGTTGGTTCTACCCAGTCTTTCTTGGATGAAGAAGCTGGAATTGATCATTCTCTCTCTGAACTTCCATGATAACAAATGTTTTCATCTCAGTCACTCAGAGGTACTCAAAGCTGGAAACCCTTGTGTCAGTTTTCTCACTGTCTTGTCTGGTAATGAAAAAAGTGATAGTACATGAATCATTTTCCTATGGATTCCAATGCAGTTATCATTCATTTCAAAATGTCATCATCTAGCTAGCCACATTGTTATTACCAAATATACATCCTGTTCAAATCACGGGACATTACCTGCCCGGCGTGTGCTTTGTACTGCACAGAGAAGCTTTTTTTGTTTTACACTGTATTCATTTTATATCCCTTCCCTTATCTCCTTCCCAGTTCCACTCTCCCTCCTTCTTCCCCCAATCCCTCTCCTCTAGTCCAATGAAAGGGGAGACCTCATCCTTTGCCATTTGACCTCAAGCTTTTAAATCTCCTCTGATGTTGGGGTGGCTGTAAAGAGTGTGCCATCTTCATCCACTCAGCCTTTTCATCCTGATGAGTGGCTGTGGATATGTGTGACCTGAGATAGAGAAAGCCCGTGGGTTCCAGGCACAAGATGCCTGCCAGACAGTCCCTGATTCTTCTTTGCCAGGAGGTGAGTGCCTGGCCTACTGTCAGAGCAGTGTTTCTGCACTGGAGATGATGGAGGAGCATTGGAGACAGAGAAGTATCATGCCATTACTGGTCCTTTGTGCCTGATGGGGAGCCTCCCATGCATCTCCTCCTTTCACATTTATATGTCAGCTATGGGGCCTCCCATGGTGGAGTTTTGGACCAGATGCTTTGCTGTGTCCATGCAATACACTTTCTTTGAGGCCAGCAGGAATCTGAGGAGACTCTCCCCTGGGGTTACACAGAGATTATACAGGGACTCTTTCTGGACTGCCCATAGTTAGAGGCTGTAGAGAACAATGAGTGATACATGATGCTCTGCTCCCTAAAGTCTGTCTGGGGAGACAGATGCAGAGGCAAAACCTTCTGTTCTGTTCATGATCGCAGGGATGAAGATATGCACCAGAGACTGGGCATGTCAGTAATGGCCTGGGCCAAAGGGCCTGGTGGGAGATATCTTGTAAAGCTCTACCTGAGTTAAGTACTGAAAGTCGAGAAAGAGAAAAAAAAATATGTCCTGATGAAAAAAGCAAACTGGAGGTGAGATGGGAGAAGGCTGACAGAATTAACACTGGGGACAAAGAGTGGAAAAGGCAGCTGCATGATGTGCGACACTAGAGTCCCGGTTTTCCTGACGGTCATAACAAACACCTCATCAACAGTAAAAGTTCATGCTTCTGTCACAGTTGAGAGCAACTGTTTTCAGTGTGTGCTGGCCACAGCAGTCTCACTTGGTTCCATGTGTCTTCCTCATTCTGGGATTAGGACCAAAACAGAGCCCACATCTGGAACACATTACCATCACAGGAGAAGTAGAAGAGGCAAGTTAGGAGCATGCAATGGCTCTTAAAGCCTTTGATCCCAGGCGAAGCCAATAGTACTTAACCTTCTCCTAATTGATTAGTCATCTCATGTCACCCAGCCATGCCTAATATTAAGAGGAAAGGATTCTCTGCCAGCAGGAATCTATGACTGGGGTGGAGATGTAGTTGACTTGATGGAAAGGCATGAGATGTTAAGCATCAATGATGTGAGTTTCAGAACCTGACGGCCATAGATAGAAAATGTGACTAAAGGTCATAATGAAATCATGGGTCCCATTCCCTGGGACCCTGTATCCGTCAGTGCAGGCTGCTATAACAAATAATAATAATAATAATAATAATAATAATAATAATAATAATAACAGAATAAAACAAAATAAGTAGATGTAGACTAGTTGGCATAAGCAACAGAAACTTAACTTTTACAGTTCTGGAAGGTTGAACTCTAAGATCATGTTTGGCTCCTAATAAAGTCTCTCTCCCTGGCTTGAAGAAGGCCTTAAGGTCAGAGTTCCTGTATCCACAGCTCTGAATCATGGGTTGATTTGGGCAGATTTTTCAAGCACTGGCACTGTCTCATAGCCTTCTAATTCAGTGAAGCAACCGACCATCATTTATTAATTCCCACCTTGCTCCTTTTTCTTTTGTAATAATGTGTAATTTGCCTTTTAAAAAGCCAGACCACCATGATTCTCTTCTCCTCTCTTTCTTACCACCCTACCTCTTTCCTCTTTAGCTTTATACTATTCTTCTTTAGTATTACATTCCATATAATACTGGATCTTCAAAGGTGCATGCATTGCTTCCAGAATTACTTGATAATTCTTGGATCAACAAGGTAATTTTGTATTTTGAAATCCAGCTTACAGTCTGACATTGTCCAGGAAAACACTACAATAAAAAAGAAGTAAGAATGAACGATCGGTGACATAATGAAGAATATTTTCTATCCTTTTTTTCAATAATACCTGCAGGCTTTTCATGCCTGGCTTCTCTTTGAATAATTAAAAGCTGTTCCCTGAACAAGATCAGAGAGGCATGGCTCCGGGTAAAGAAGAAGGGGAAGAGGGTGAAATGGAAGAAGACCTTTCCAGAATACCTCTGACCCCAGGAAGGATCAGTCTTTTCACTACCTGTTCAATCTGGCAGGGCTGGCCCTCTGTCCGCTATACCTTGCTCTGTCTTCTGCACATCAAATGTCTCCTTACACCAGCGATCTAATTAGCCAGGCTGCAGGATCAGGAGAGGACCAGGCAGGCTCACTTGGCTCGTTAAAAAGCTCCCAGTCTTCTGCTTGGGAAATTGTTCTCTAGTTTTACCGGAGCCTGTTTGCCTTTTGCAGATCTCAGGGGAGAGAGGCAGGGCTAGTTGAATTCCTGGTGAGGCCCCTTGGCCCAAGGCCTCCATAAAACCTTGGCACCAGCCTTCCTGACTTGGGGTTTTCCTCATTAAACCTAGAGACAGGAGGTAGTTGTTTGGCTTTCAGAGGTCTAGCTGAGACAGACTAGTCTCCTCTTCCCTGAGGGCTCAGGGCTGAGACAGGCCTCTTGAAGTGAAATTAGGAGGAGGAGACATTGGGCTCTGTAGGGGACAGGCAGGGAGGTAGCAATGAAAACACATACATGCAAATTAGAACTCAGAGTTCCAAAACCAACATGCCACATGCACCTTTGTGACAGTTGTCAGGTCCCTGAAGGGAAAACCACACCATTGATACAAACCTACCATCTTATATTTGAACCCGAGTTCAGCCTCCTTACAGGTTCCTGTATCATTGGGTTCATGTGCTATGCTCTATTTTGAGGGTCTTCTTGTCATTTCACAGGATTAACAAAGCACAATGCATAAGCAGTTTGCAGCCAGAGCGGAGGATATAAGAATGTGGCTCCATTTCGTTCCCAATGCTGTCAAAAAGCTAGGCTCAGAATCCTCCAGGAGCCACCAGAGTGAGCAAGCTGAAGCAAAGTTGCCTTTGATACTTTGGCACCAGCAGCTGACGTCTTCCCTCAGGTAAGGCCTGAACAGTATGGCCTAGCGTGGGGACAGTCAAAATCGGACTACCTACCTGTTTTCTGCTTTCCCCAGGCCACTCACAGCATGAGACTTACAGCTGAGTTCTCTCAAGTCATCACTCAGGGAAGTCAAGGACACTGAAGGAGTATGAACAGCATTTAGAGAGAGCAAATGCAGGTTCTGACCCGATGTACGGAAGGGAACGTGTGAAGAGTCAGGAGTGCTGACTGTAGAGCTCAGTGGCTCCTACAAGAGAAAACTTTTAGAAATGGTCTGTCAGCTCTATCAGACTCTCAGGCACTAGCTTTCATATGTGCTACTTTGAGAGGGAATTATCTATAAGGATAAGATCAGTATGGCGTTCATCTGTGAACGTCCTAAGGGGAAGAGCTACTGTAAGGGCCAGTGAGTTGATCATAACTTTTAGATGAATGAAATCATAGCAACCATAAGCAGCAAGGACTCTATTCCTTTCCCCCAAGTCCCGAATAACCTTTCCTTCCAGTGCATAGGACCATAGAGCTGGTCCTATTTATTTTAAAACACTGAAGTGCTCACTCCAAGTCTGTCCTCAAGCTGCAGGTCTAGATCAGGGACCTATTCAGCTGGTCACTCTTCCACTCATCCTTCCTGCTCACACTTCACATGCCCCTTTATTTGCACTGCATGTAAGGCACGTGCCAGCTGCGCTATGGTCGGCCATGAAGAGCTTACTAGGGTGGAGAGCAAAATCAACATCAGTTAAGTGGCGGTCTTCAAGAGGGAGATACAGCAATGGAAGTCCCTGTTGATGGGAGGCTGAAGAACTGGAGGCTAGAGATGGAAACTGGTTAGTGTAATCAGGTGCTAAAGCACCATGGCTCTGTAGTTATATTTACTGCCTACATCCATCAACAAGCAAGCTAATGACCGGGTTGTCCCCGAGGCCTCTTTCAGCCCTAACGGGCTCTGTTCAGCATCAGGATGCTTTACTTGCAGCATTTAAAAATCGATTTCTAGAAGACGTGTGGACACCCTACAGAGCCCAACATCTGGGCAAGAGGATGAGAGAAGCGTTATAGACGCCATGATTGATGACCCCCACTCACCCACCCACCCAGCCTTCACCCCCCAAGCCTTGGATTGGAGCTGCTGATTTAAACGGGGAAGATACTGCACCGCATTAGCAGTAAATGTAATTCAGAGCTCTGACAGTCAGCTTCTTGAGAGCCTTTCTACTGGAACACAGCTGCGCAAGAGTCCTTGCTCTGCCCCTAAACGAAGGTTTCCCTCCAGGGCTTGTCCACCTGTGTTTATATGAAACACAGCTCATTGTAATGCCAACCCTGGTTATACACCAGGAAAAAGAAAAAACTATGCAAAGATCCATACAGGACATTGTGTTTTTTCTTCAAAACATGACTACAACTTTTATCTACTGCATACCTGAGTAGGCCATGATTTTTGATGAATGTATTTCTGCACCTAAGTGCAATTTAAAGCAGTTCCTAGGGTCAGAATCCTTTGTTGATTCTGTCTTCAAAGCCAACAGGTTTCCTACAACCTATACCACGCCTCAGAAAAACACCGAAGTCATGAATATGTAATCGCGTGGTGTCCCTATCTCAAATCCAAGACTGATTTCATGAATTAATTGAGCCACGATAGTTGACCCAGTTAGATGTCTTCCCATGAAACACAGCTTCAAAAACGTCCTCCATGATGGGCTCCTGTGTTCGAACACTTGGGGAAGTTAAGGAACTCTTAGGATGTGGAGTCCCGCTGGAGGGAGTGTGCCGCTGGTGCCCGAGTTTACAGCCCGGCCTCACTTCCAGTCAGCTCTCCCCGCTGTGCTCATGCTGCAGATGTCTCCCAGGCTTCCTGCTCCTGCCTCCGTGCTGCCTGCTGCCGTGCCTTCTCAGCATAACGGGCTTTTCTCTCTCCAGAGCAGCTCACAAAAATAAACGCCTTCATCTCGAAGATGCCTTTGGCCCGAGTATTCTATTACAAGAACAGAAAAGTAACCACCACATTCTGTGTGTTTCATAAAGTGTTTCATGGGACATTCATACATGAATGTTTTCATTACATCCACCCCACTCCCTTCCTTTTATTCCTCCCCTACCTCCTCACTCTTCCCTCCTCAACTTGTGTGCTATTCCTCTTTTAAAAATTGAAGTTTAACGCTCCCCGAGTCCGTTCAGTGCTTCCTGTCGGAGCCTGAGTGCGGGGCCATCTACTAGAGCACGGGTGGCAAATTCATCCCCCTGCTCCGCAGTTCCTGGTGGAAGCAAAGAGCCGTATTTCTTTACCCCGTCACTCAAAGGGGCATTTTACCGGGGACGGATGACATCATGGGAATAACAGGGGCTTTGGAGCCGACTAGTTCCACTTTATTTTTCAACAAGTATTTATTCAGCCTCTGTTCTCAGGCAGAGCCAGCTCCAGCGGCAGAGGCCGTCTCCCGCCCAGGTCCTGCACTTCAGGGGCAGAGTGCCTAGAACCAGCCGGTCTGCAACCTCACGCAAAGCACCTTAGCCTTCTAAGCTTGCTTTTGTTTATCCCTTCTGTAGAATGGGCGCTTTTAATAAGATTCGTTGCTGCAATTAGATCCGGCTGTGCTTAAAGCTCCTACTGTACGCTAATAGCCGAATAAGGTCTATGCGAGTCAACGCTGTAGAAAATGACTAAGCGCTGTTAAGATTATGCTATTCTGGGTTGATATGTGCATCATTTTTTTTTTCAGTTATTCTCTACGTAGTTTTAAAGCCACAGTCATAAAATCATTATACCTTAGAATTCTTGACTTTTTATTATTATTATTATTATTTTTAGAATTTCATTTTCTTTAAAAAAGAAAAAGAGGTTTTTAAACCTCTTTGCCACTGCGGTTGGGGTGCATGTGTATGTGTGGGTAGTATATATGCTCTGTGTATGTATCATGGTGTGCGGTGTGCGTGTTTATGTGTGTGTGTGTGTGTAATAGATTTTCTCTGCATGTGTGCACCATAGTGTGCGGTGTATATGTGACCGTGTGTCTGTGCATGTGTATGTGAAGCATATGTGCGTGTGCAGTGTATATGCTCTGTATGTACGTATGTACGTGTGGTGGATGTGCATATGCTGTGCATTTGTATGAAGCACGTGCATACGTGTGACTGAAATGTAAGTGCAGAGTCTAGAAGAGGCATCAGGTGTCCTGTTTTATGGCTCCTTGCCTTAGCCCCCTGAGAGAACCTGGGACTAAGCCGGCAGGCATCAAGTCTCAGAGACCCTCCTGTCTGGCCACCTCAGTATTCTGTCTCTCTCCCCATCACCATACCTTCCGGGTCTGATACCATCCAGTTATTTCTACAGCAGCGTGGAAGCAAAGCTGAGGGGAAAGGCACTGGACGATCTACCTACCTCTTCCGGGTGTTGGGCGTGCTTATTTATTTTCTTTTTCCACAGGATGGTGCAACATTGGTCCAGGTGAGGTGTAAAACAGAGCATATTAGACCACGGCTCAGAATTACAACCATTGTCAGGAGAACAACAATGCTAAAGATGCACCCTGACAGGCACACCAATACCTGGAGAGGAGAGAGGGGCCAATGGTCACACCAGGTACTGGTGAAAACAGGACAGACACATGGACTTGAATTTCCAAAATAGGAGAATGGTCCAGGGCTAAGAGAAAAAAAACAGAGATGCCACAAGCTGCAATTTCAAGATCTGATGCATTTGTGATGGGATTCCAACCCAGGCTTTTCTTCATTTTCGGCAATTTGGGGAGACCTGCAACTTCCCCAGTAGCATCCTGTTAGAGTCTTCTGGAACACAGATGTTCCTTCATGACACAGATGTCAAATTTAAAGTGACTGCTATAAAAAGAGGGACCTACTACTTGACTGTTAAAGTGACTTTTGCAATGTCTTTTGTTATTTGTCATTTTAAAAAATAATAGCAGTTTAAAAATAACAGAAAAGATCAGGAATAGAAAGGTACTATATGTTTCTCTTATGTGAAATCAAATTTTAAAATTGCATGTTTATATACATGTGTATTTATATATGTGTGTCTGTAAGCGTGTTTATATGTGTGCATTTACATGTGTGTGCATGTGTGTTTACGTACGTGTATGTGAGTTTGTGTATGTGAATGTTTATAATATGTGTGTGGGGGGGGGTAAAGAAATATCATGAGAGGGAAAGCTGAAAGGAAGTGAGAACTAGAAAGCATATATGAAATAAGAGAATAGAAAGAGAATTTACTGGAGTAGAATGTAGAACCAAAAATGGAGGCAGAGAACATGTCGGGAGGGAAGGAATGAGAACAAATATGACATGTTCGTGAAGATGCTGTGATAAAATCAATTCCTTTGCATGCTAACCCGAACCTAATAAAAATAGAAAAGCAATATTGTGCTTTGCTTCTGGTAGCTAGAACCATGACTCATCTTGAGTTAGTATTTGCAAGTGAGCTGAGATAGAAGTCAAGGTCTAATATTTTTTGTATGTACTTATTTAGTTATTTTATTTAAAAAAAAAAGACATTTTGCTTCCTGGGAGAAAAATTCTGACTGGGAAAATGTTTCATTTGGCCACAGTTGATTCACTTGATAAGAATTTTATGATTTTACTAAAAAACAGTCTTTCCCAAAGACTGTCTAGTGACGTGGAGTATTGTTTAAACTAATGAGTAACTTAACAGAAATGAAAAGTGCACACAGCATGCTTCCCTCTGTGTTTATAAATATACACAGTACTAGTAGAAGAAAATTCATTAAAACATGAAGAGTGGTTGTTGCTGAATACTAGATTTTTTTCATTACCTCTTTTTCCTGTCTTTCAAAGTTCCTGGAGAAACATGGATTCCTACTACAGCTCAATTGGAGTTACTTTTTTCAAGGTGATGTTTCCTGAACTAATGTCTTCTATGATTACAAATGGTAAGGCTCCATAATAGCATTTCCCTTTGGGCAATTTCTCCAAATCAGCAGATTTGAGTAGACAGGGAGGAGAAAAAAGGCTATTTCATAACCACACGCTAAATGCAGATCAATGACAAGATCCGACAGAACTTGGGTCTCCTGAGGGAAACTTCAGAATGCCTCCCATCCTTGCCTTTTTCACTTCTTCACCTCAAGAACTTTTCTCCTTTGAGTGGGAACTACAGCAATAATGGACAGACAGGGCAAGAACTACTGAGATGTAGAGTTGGGGGCGGGGAAGGTTCAAACCGTCAGAGCAAGACTCCCCTTAGAACCTCAAGGGGCTTCACTTGACCCTCCATGTGGGTTGGGTAAATGACACCTGGGACTCTCTACATGAAGCATTTTCTTAGTAGTTCATAAGTTAACTCTTTGTACATAGTATAAAATTGGATCTCTGTCTCCTCTCAGTCCCTCCCTCCCTGCCTGTCCCCTTTTCTCCCTTTCTCTCTCCCTCCTTCCCTCTCGGCTTACCAGTGAGATAAGTCTTAGATCCTGATTTCTCAGTTCACCTTGAACATTTGTATTACTCGGGAAGTCTTGGCCTGTGCCTTTAAATCCTGATGTTTGGGGAATTTTCTGGAATCATTGTCAAACCAGTGAAGCTGGAGAAGAGCCAGCTCTGGCTTCATAGTCACATCATAGTTCTAATCTAGTTACTTCACAGTTAGGCATTGCCGACAGCTTCTTTCTCACATGCTTCCTTCTTGTATTTTCTTCTTGTCTTCAGTCCTCTCTGGTCTCCTTGCCTTCCTATCTCCTTTCCTTTCTTCCCTTTCTCCAAATAACTTAGCAAACAGTCCCTGTTATTACTGATTTAATTTATTAACTATGACACTAGCAATGGTCCAAAGCATGGGCTGAGCTGATCAAGGCACATATTTCCCTTTTTATTTAATATCAACTAAATCCTTGACTGTGGAAAAACTATTATATCATTACATATCTAATCATCTCCTGGGCATCATGTGCTTTGCACATCTTGCGTGTCTTAAGGTTTGTTAAAAGTTTTAAAAAAATACCTTGTAAGTGAGGAAAGTACTGGTTGGCCATGCTCTGTTGTAATTCTCACTACACAGCCTCTGTAGCAATAGGTATGAAAGCTGCTCTTAGTTTCCAACTTGATTGGATTGAGAAAAGCTGTACGGATTACATAGCACAATTCTGGGTGTGCCGATATTGTATTTTCCAGAGACAATTATACCCTGAGGGCTTTAGGAGAATGAGTGCATTGATTTCTTACTGCAACTATAGGAAGGCATTGTGGGGACGTGGGTAAAGGTAAGTGGAGAGGCATAGCTGGGTAAAGCAGACCTTTAGGGGTTCTCCTTCCTGGTCATTTCCTGTATCCCTTTCTTTCCGCCTTTCTGTCCACCGTAATGTGAGCTCTTGTTCTCTGCTACAGCCTCTCGACTCTCACCTCTAAAACCACAAACAAGTCTTACCTCTCTCACATTGATGAGAATAATGAATACAATAGGTAACCTTGCACGTTGTAGAATTAGAATTCTGATCATTTTAGCACCCTATTTTTTTTTCTGTCCTTAAGGTTGGGCAGAACAAACAAGATTCTCATACCACCTCCGCCCTGGTTAATTTTAACTGTCAGATCAACACAACCTAGAATTATCTGGGAAAAGAATCTCAATTAAGAAATTGCTTAGACCCTATTGGCTGGTGGGCATTCCCTGGGCACAGGTTGTCCTGAAGTCTGTAAGAAAGCTAACTGTGCATAATTCTCCCACCAATTAGCAAGCAGAGTTTTCCATGGTGTCCACTATTCTTTTTCCCCCTCTGGCTGTGATTAAGTTAATAGCGACACAGCTTGCCTTGAGGTTCCTGCCTTCACTTTCCTCAGTGATGGAGCATGGCCAGAAACTGTAAACTGAATAAGCCCTCTTCTCCCCTATGTTGCTTTTGGGGGAGGATGTTTTTAATCTAACAGAAACAAAGCTAAAACAAGCTCATATATTTGAAATCACAAATTTTACATAATTGAGTGTTTTGAACATCAGAATGAACCTTCAAAGACCAGGGGTCAAGTAGTCACAGTGCAGATGAAGTTGTGTCTGGGGGATGGAGATGCAAACACCACTGCTTTAAATAAGTAGGCAGCCCTTTGGCTCTACCCACACTGGGTTTTAACACCTTTAAAGGACCTCCAAAGAGATGATTTGATATTAAACCAGCAAGTTGTTTATGTATTCAAAAAGATACAAAGTCAGAGCAATGGACCACAACCCTGATATTCTTGAACCAAGTATCTTTTTGAAGATATTGCCATCAGCTTCAACGTACTAAAGAAGTCAAAAGTGTGGAGGAAGGAAATGTCTCAGATCATCATAGGGTCCTCTTGGAAATGTGGCATTTCCATTGTTTTCAGTAGCATGGAAGGAAAGAACACAGCCAGATGGTCTGAGACACAAGGCAAGTACAAGAAATAGAAGTAACTGCAACAATAAAAAAATACTTTAAAGTATTTTTTAAGGGGAGATAGCACAGTTAGTAAGTTCTTGTTGTGTTAGCTTAAGTACTTGAATTTTATTCCCATAGCGCGTTTAGTCAGTGCTTGCTATGTTAGCTTAAGTGCTCGAATTTTATTCCCAGAAACTTTGCTTTAAAAATCTACCAATGGTGGCCTATACTTGTAATATCAGTACAGGAAAGCAGAGACAGGTGGATCCCTGGGGCTTACTCGTCTAGTAGATGAGTTTCAGAACAGTACGAGATTCCATCTCAGAAAACAAGGTGGCTGGCATGTGAGGAACTTCAGCTGAGGTCCTCTGGACTCCTCATACATATACATACATTCATATAAATACCTATACAAACAAATGCATGTGTGCACACACAAACATACACACAGTAAAAACAACTGCAAAATAAAACTTGGGTCAAATCTAGACTCTGCTTCTTACAGATTTACTAAAAGAATTCCTTTGTGCTGGGACTGGGTCTCTATCAGCGGAAGTAAAAAGGGAATACTATACACCCAGAAGTTCTGTCATGCAAATAACTCCAGAGGGACTGAGAAATGACACAAGTCTTACTTCAAGGTATTATAAAGCACAAAACTTTACACAGCATCTTCTTCAGGTTCATATAGGTGTTCTTGTTTTGTCTTTTTTTTTTCCTAAAACTTAAAGTCCTTGAGGAGATGAGCACTCACCACACCCCATCCCCTGTGTAGTATGATCAGTAACTCTAGCATAAGCTGATCGAGAAAAAAAAATGGACCTGAACTTAATATTTAATGTTTTGTTGCTTTTATACATTTTAGAAATATATTCTGATGTCCCTGCAAAAACCTGAAAGTTTTACAGAGCAAATACTGAAGTGGACCCTTGGAGCATAAGGAAGCAAGGCCAGAGAGGTCTGTGATATGGCTCAGGCCACAGGCAAAGGTAAAATTTAATGCTGTCATGGACATGAGCTATTTCCAGACTAACTCAGATATGGCTCTGTCATGAACATCAGTGTTATGTCTTGGATCTCTCACAGGCTCAGGTGTTGAAGCTTAGTCCTGGCTGACAATACTAGTAAGAGATGACTGGCTCATGCAGGCATTCTCAGTGGCTGACCTACTGATAAGCTCACAGTAGGTGGGCTGTTAGGAGGTAAGGCCCGGTGGAAGAAGAGATTTAAAGGTGATATCTTACCCCTGGTTCTATCCTGAGTCAGTCTCCCTCTATTTCTTCTTCATCCTCCTTTCTCCTTCCTCCTCCCCGACTCTGTTTCCTGATCATTGTGAAATGAACAGTTTTTTCCTTATCCTTTCCATCATGCTGCTTTGCCTCACCATCACCAGAAATACTGATGCTGCCTGGCCATCCAAAGTTAACTTAGCAATTAAAAAAGAAATCAGGAAATTGAATCAACCTTTTTAGGCAGAAAGCTCTGTGAAATTATTCACTCTACTCAAAAAAATGTTTAATCTGAAATCAAACTTTCATAGAAGGTGTTTTGTGTGCCTGCTGTGATCAAGTGTGCATCACTGGACCCAGCCAATTAATAAAATATCCTATAGCTCCAGTCATTTAAACACCCTTCTCTATAGAACCAAACTACAAATGAAAGATGATAGAGTTAATATATTGAAGAGAGAAAACTAAAAGCAGTTTCTAGGAAGGGAGATTTTCTTTCACTCCTGCCAGTGAATTCTGTGCTATATTAGCCCCCATAGGCCTTCTAGACCTCAAGTACTTACTCAGGCTTTTTCTTGGGTTGCCATATTACCCACACCACCTCATGGCATTTGAACTCTCTGTCATCATCCATCTAGAGATTATTCATCACTTTTTATTAATATATACTAACTTTACAAAATAATGGGTTTTACTATGACATTTTTATATGTTTGTAGTGTGTTTTGATTTAACCCATCCATTACCCTCTATTGCCTCCCTCACCCCCTCCCTCAGAGTCAGATTTTTTTGTTTGGTGATAATAAGTTGCCCAGGATTGCCTCAAACTTGCCATGTAGCCCAGGCTGTCCTTGAACTGTCTGTGCTCCTTCCGTGTCAGTCTCCCAAATGCTGGCATTGCAGTTGTGAACCATCATACCTTACCAAGGTACAAAACCCACACACACGTTATTAAAGGGCCTACCACTCATCTGTGAAAAACTCCAAAGTGTCTGTGAGTGGTACGGGCTGAAAATTGAAACTGAGTGGTGGATGGTCTCTGTCCTCCATGTGCCCAGAAGCTCAGGGAAGGACGTCCAGACTCGCATGGCTTACGTAGGTATAGATGAGGGACAGCACCAGCAGAGGCTCGCAGGAGATCAGAGCACTCAGGGCACTCATCTGACTCCTTGCTTAAATCACATCTGTCAGCTTTGAGGACTGTGGATCCTAACTCTAGTGGAGACACGGTACACACAGAGCCTGACAGGGTAGATTAAAGTGTTAGAGGTTTCTTCTGCCTGCTACCTCTGCTGCCTCATCAGGCCATCTACCTGCCAGTAAGAATAGGGGAGTGATGGAGAGTTTTCGCAACACAGCCAAGCAAACTGATGCTGGTTGCTCTGGGGTACGATTTACAAAGAGAATTATTGCTGAATGAGTAAAAACACTATACTGCAGAGGGTGGGGTTGGTTCAATTAGTAAGTGTTCACCATACAAGCATGAATGCCCAAATCTGATCTGCTGCAACCACATAAAAACCTGGGCATTGTGCCTCCTCAGGAGTGGGAAGGCAGAGAAAGGCAGATCCTCGAGACTCATAAGCTGCCAGCCTGGTAGTTGGTAAACACTCAGAAGGAAAAGACAGGTTGACTTTTATAAGTGCAAGATCAGCCTGGTCTACATAAGAGAGTTCCAGGCCTGCCAGGACCAAGTGGTGAAACCCTATCTCAAAACAAAACAAAAACCACCTCCCCCAAGAAACCCAAACCACTTAGAATTTAAACAGACCTTAAAAATAGTCCAAGAGTCAAAGAAATCATTAGAAATTTTTAAAACATTTTGAATTGTGTGAAAATGAAACTACAACTCATCAAAATGTGTGGGAAGCAAAAACTATACAGAAGTAACAAGATGTATGAGAAGCACCTGGACATTCTTAGACACATATGTGCTAGAAGATAGAAGTCACCGGGATTGTGTAAAACATATATTTGGTCTTTTCTGTTTCCTCGAATATAACTCATAAAATCACTGGGTTCTCCAAATCTCTATGTGTCACTGTTTGCTAATGATTGATTGATACCTGATTAGGACCAGCATTAGGGCTGGTGAGCACATGGGATAGTAGAAGAGGCACACACTCAAAACAAAATCACAAACAAACAAACAAAAAAGAGAAAAAAGCCAGCTTCTATTAGGGGTGAGGAAGGCAGGCCCAGGAAAACAAACAGCTTGTAAAGTGTCATCAGTGTCATGATTGGTGGTCAGCTCTCTTTGAAGAGAGAAGAAGAAGGATAAGGATAAGGATAAGGATAAGGAGACGGAGAAGGAGAAGGAGAAGGAGAAGGAGAAGGAGAAGGAGAAGGAGAAGGAGAAGGAGAAGGAGAAGGAGAAGGAGAGGAAGAGGAAGAGGAAGAGGAAAAGGAAGAGGAAGAAGGAAGAAGAAGGGGAAGAAAACAGCAACAAAGCAAGCTAGCAATCGTCGGGAGTAAAAGGTTGTGGAGATGGGTTTGTACCTTGTCTTTGCTAGGGTTTGGTTCTGCTTAGCCATATCCTAGCAGGCATGGCAGCTTGTTAATTACATCAACAACCACCCTGGCTTCTGCTTCCTATATGGATAACAAGTAACCATCTCACAGAGCTGAGAAGATTAAGTGAGATTTGCAGAACCCAAACAGTGAACCTCCAAACCCCTTTGTTCTTAATCCTGCTGCCAGCCACCTTTTACAAGAAGGAGATGTCTCACCTTTTCTTCAGGTTCTTAGGTGGTTGGGGTTCAGTTGTTTGTTTTGCCTTTCTTAATTAAAAAATATTGATATTTAACTTGTTTCCTGGCTTTCAGATTTCAAACAAAAGGTTAGAAGTAGCACACAGAACACGGAAAAGAGATGGACCTATCAGTGGCACTGAAGTGTTGACATCCAATCCTAGCTCTCCCCTCTCAAAAATTGTCGTATGAATTCCTCATCTCGGTCTTCTGACTATTAACTGATGAATAAAAGAGAATCCAGAATGCTTTGTTCCCTGTTTCAGAGGAAGACTAAAATCGACCCCTGTGGATGGATTCTGAAACCAGGGGAAGAGCTGAATCTGCCAATGGCAAGCTGCTCTTTGAATAGCCCAGAGAAGGCTTTTGCTCACACTGCTGTGAGCATGGAGCACAGCCGGGGAGATTCCTAAGGGAAGTGCCCGATGAGGGAGCTCCTAGCATGGCATGCTGCCCGGCTTCCTGTCAGAACTCCCTCTGCTTATGTATAACTCCAGGCTTGTATTGATATCTGTGCGCATATGTTGGCCCGGCTCTTCCTTTCCAGGCGAGAGATGGCTTCTGCCGAAGCTGCCAGTGCAATATTTTGAAAATAGACATCCATTTTGAGGAGAAGAGACATCTAAATAAGACTCTTTTTTAGCTTTTACTTTAAAAATCATAATGTCTGTCTTTCGTATCAGTGTGATTCCTAAAGCTGTTGGAATAAGCCAACTGCTTATAGTGACCACCCAATGGCAGAGACCTTCAAGTGAGGGTTATACGCAGCCTAAGAGAGCTAGCTCCCAATGCTCCCCATCAAAACGTTGTAAGCCTACTTGGATCATTATGAGAAGTGTGTGTGTGTGTGTGTGTGTGTGTGTGTGTGTGTGTGTGCGCGCATGTGTGTATGGTGCATCTGTGTGCCATTCATATACACACACTTCATGCACAGGATACATGTGGAGCTCAGAGGACACCCTCAGGTGCTAGTCCTCAGTTACCCTCCACCGTCTGGGACAGAATCTTTTACTGTCCTCTTCACCGTATAGACAAGCTTACCTGACTCTCCAAGAATATACCTGTCTCTACCTCCACTGTCACCATCAATAGAGTTACAGGTGTACACAGCCACACACAGCTTTCTACAGCTGGAGACCTGAACATGCTCATGGTTGCACGGAACCACATGCTCTGCTTTAACCAGCTGAGCCCTCTTTCCACCCATCAACCTGTGATTTGTTTTTAACTAAATAAATGGACTGTTTCTGAACTTTGCTTTTAACTAAATGGACTGTTCATGAACTTTGCTGATGGCAATTTTGGGTTACAATGTTAAACGTTTGGACACCCCACAGAGGGTGGTGTTTATGAAGAAATGCTAGCGCCGAAGTTTCTTATACCTGTACAGAAAGGAGCCATGAATGCTCTGGAGCTGACTTCTCGTCCTTACTTTTTCACCCTCCATGAGTTCTAGATGAAAGACCCCGCCCCAGAACCTCAGCATGTGAGCTTTCTAGAATACAGGGTCATTCTAGATGCAACTAGCTGAACAATGATGAGGCCGTAGTAGATTCAGGAGGCCATCTACTCCAAAAGGACTTAGGTCTTTATGTAAAACATAACTTGGGGCACATACGCACAAAGAGAATACAATTGAGGACATAGGAAAGTCTGTTAGATGGCACATGAAAACCTAACAAGGTACATACACTCAGAAGGGAGGGGTTGACCAGAAAGTCAGGTAACCAGCACAGTTGTGTCTATGTTTCTTTGCTTCACCAAACATTTTGTTGAATGAGGCGTAAGAGACTGAAGTTATTCAATATAAAGTACCATCATCTTAGACCAATCCATAATCCCAAGATCATTCCCTGCTCAGTCCACTAGCATGTCAACACCCAAACATGCCCTGTAGATGGAGAAGCCTGCCCTCTACCTCAGGTTCCCTCAACTCCAATTTTTTTTATCAATTTTTTTTCCACTACCTAAAATAATTTTGCCTGCCAAATATCAAGATTTTGATACCTTTTTTTTAAAATAATGGTTAGTATTTTTTTAAATATTTGAGTATTTTCAATGTCACTATAGAATTTATTCACCTGTTGTTTTGAGAGATTATATTACACCAGAGGACCTCAGTGTTGAGTTTCAGACCTGGGATGTGCAGCTGAGGTGCCTTTTTAACATGTCAAAGCAGACCTGGCCTCCAGGTTCTCTCAGTACCCCTCGGTCCTGACCTGTTACACGTTATGACTGGCATTCCCTACCCTCTACCCTGAACTCTCCAGCCCAGGGGCTGGGCTGCCCTCTCCGCCCCCACCCTCCACCCTGAACTCTCCAGCCCAGGGGCTGGGCTGCCCTCTCCGCAGAGGTTCTACACTATATGATCCAGCCATGTTGGCTACCCGTCCCTGCCCTTTTGTACCTTTGGCCTTGTGGATGCTGTGCTGGTTCCCCTCTCTCCCTCTCCCTCCCCCTGTCCCTCTACCCGCATGGTTTAGGGTCCTGATCGTTCTGGACTCTCTCTGGTTATGCTCTCCCACAAGTCTATAACAGATCTCCTCCACCATACCTAAGAGCAGTCATGGCCTTTCCTTTCCTTTTTAGTTCTTTTCCCAGTCAGTTGGATTCTGGATGCTCAGCCCAAATTAGAGTCTACAGCTATTTAGGATAAAAGCTCTCTCATAAGGAAAGGCTACTAAAGGGGAAGTATAATTGGAGAAAATTAAGCCCTTATATTATCCTAGTGACAGTGTCTCTAGTGTTATTTGTAAATGTGCCTAATGGTCATCTGTCTTAAACACATTATATCTTGGTTATGGTGATGAAAAAGGAAAAAAACAACATTTAAACAAGTGGATCTAAACATCCCCGAGAGCCGCACTGGAAATGAGGTAGCCATCAGTCATGTGTGGCTGTTCAAGTTAAAGCTAATTGAAGGTGATGAAAGCTTCAAATTAAGTCCTCTGCTACTACATTAGCCTCATTTTAGTTGTTTACTAGTCATGTGTGGCCAGTGGTTGTCAGAGATGACGGAGTATATGCAGAACAGCACCACCAATGTGGACAGAAATTCTCTGGCCTTAACACCCAGAAGTTTCTTAACTTCTGGGTGTCTAACATCATGCAATAGAGGCCCCATGACTTATGGGACATTTTCACTCTTCCCACAGACACCCTGGATGCTGTCATTAGGACAAGGCTGACCCTGCAAGGCCATGTATTTCCTTTCTTCCAGAACAAATTAACAGCTTCCAAACAATAGGAACTATCACACTGTTTACATGGGGCGGTCCATTGTTCAGCTTCTGGGATTTCTCAATCCGTACATAAGAGACACAGCGAACTCAAAGGGAAGGTAGTTTCTAGTGAGTCCAGGGACATATAGGTAGTTCAGGATGGCTGACATATGAAATTGCATTGGTAAAGGAAACACTATGGGGGGGAGGTAGACCAGCTGTGCTGTCTCAAGGTTGGGAGCTAGGGCTGAGGAATGGATCCCGCTGCCTGGCATATTACATACTAGCCAAGATATGCTTGCTGTTGTTGAGTGAATCAATTTTCAGTCAAACACCTAACTCATCAATCAACCAAATAACAGAATCCAGATGAATGAATGTCAGATACATTTTCCAGACAGACAATGTTACTTTTTACTAGTAAGAAGCCCTAACATTTCAGATTTCCACTATACATGCTTTGTTTTTCCAGTTAAATATACATATCTGAAACACAGCAAAGTGAAGAATGGCATTCCAAACATGGCCATTGGGGGAGTATGAACTTCTACCATCCTTTATCTAGGACATTATAAACCAGTATCCAACAGGTTACCAATAGAGATGGAGACGTGATTTGGTTCCTAACTATCCTGGGATGACCCAGCAGTGGCAGGAGTATGGGTACTTACAGGTCACTGACCGTGAATTATGAGATAACCCCAGCCCCAGATAACAAGAAAGGAATACACAGAGTATTTTGTAAGCGCCAATCATGCATGCCATGCCAAATCACACAGGACTACAGAAGAGAGCAGTTCAGGCTTGCTGGCCATTTGGTCTCTAAAGCAGATAGAGACCGTATGATGCAGGGCAAAAGCTGCCATGGATAATGTGAAAATGAATGAGCCTGATTATATCCCAATAAAACCTTATTTATAAACACTATACTTTGTATTTCAGGTAAGTCCCTCATGAAACAAAATTTTTCTCTCTATTTTTAATCAATTGGAAATGTCAATTATAGTAAACTCATAGGCCATGGGCCAGATTTTTGCTCTTGGAATTTTATGCTGATTTTATCAGTATAAAAAAAAAAGATAGATGTGAAGGTTTTTTTATTTAAATATATTTCACTGAAACAAAACTAAAGGTTCAAAACCAATATTTTCCACAGATTGCAGAGGCCTGCAAAGTCTATTGCAAGTCATTCTTGACTTACTCCCTGCTGGAGTGTGTTAATTTTGTGCCCCCTCTGGGCACCATTTAGGACTAACTCCCACAATTAGAGAAGTCAAGTAAATCCAGGCTAGAGGGAAGGGTGGAGAGGTGTTCTAGGACTCCTCTGCTCTGTAATAGAAACCCAGGAACAAAGATGTTCTCCCGCAGGCATCCGGCTGCAGAGGCCGCCGTCTCACTGTGAGAATTCCCAGGGTCCCACACTGAAGGCAACTGTGGTCCTTTTCAGGCAAAGGAAAGAAAACAACAGACAACAGTTACACTTCCTCCATCCAGAGTTACTCTATCCCCAACTGAATAAACACACCAACCAAAACACCAGATGAAATGACTTGCCCTTGAAGGGATTTCTTCCCTGTGTTTATAGTAACATGGGGTTATTTTAGATAATTTGGAAAATGACCTAAAGGTGTAGTCATGAGAACAAAAGTCACCCCAATCTCACAACACAAAAACAACTGTTGTAAATTGGAGTTCATACTGAATCGTATTTATAGCCAGCATTTTAGGTTTTGTTGTTGTTGTTTTTTTGACATTATAATATACTTTTCTGTCATTAAACAGCCATTATGATTTTTATTTTTCACTGACCATATAATTTGGGACATACTTTTATCTAATTAACTGACACAAGGAAAATAACCTTTATTTAATGATCGTGCTTTCATTAAAAGTTTAAAGTTCCTGTTTCTAGGGCATGCCCTAGACCACAGGACCAACAGGAGGCCCTGACTCTGTCTTCTTGGACTTGACTTCTTACACATCTCTGTCCCCGGGCAAACCCTTTGTTAGATCTTTGTGATGTCGAGATGAATTCAGCCCAACTTCTGCACTATAGCAGCACTCAGCCAGGATGGGAGCCAGCCAGGTACTCCAAGGACAAGTGCAGATGTAATGAAGGAAGCTCTGCGCAGCCCAAGCAGGAAACACATCTGCACAGTGGCAAGAAGGTAGTGGGGACAGAAACGCTTAGAACACATGCTTAGTTCGAGTAGCAGTATGGGATAGACATTATGGTTCTAGTTGAAAGTATCTACCTAGGGACAGTGCTCTGACCAAAGAAATGGTTCTCTGTGGATCCTACTGTGTTATTATTTAAAACAAAGTTTAGCATTGGAAACATGTGTATTCCTATCTGAAGACAAGGTAAGCATCTTTGTCTAGGAAAAGCCCCCTGGGCAGCGTTTCCTTGGAAGCTCAGCGCAGCCCCCACCTACTCCCAATACAGACATCTCAAAAGCAACCCCAGATACTCTCTTTCCACTGAAAGTGACAGATTCTCCCCCACAGGACACCACACATGCTATCTATGGCCAGTGTTCTCCAGGGATGTAGCTGACTTTGGTCAGCACAGGAAAGATGTTCTCTGTGTGACAAATTAGGTCACAGTTTCCCTCACCTGAACCCTCCATTGAGATAACCTCTGTTTTCATTCCTGCTTTGTCTAACTGTGCTTTTTATTAATGCAAACTGGGCGTTCAGAGACTCTGGATGCTGTTTTCACACTGTGGCCAGCCCAGCAGACAGAGTCTCCAAATCCACGCGAACTATTAGCACATCCTACTTCTACTTTGTACCTTTGGGTTAAGTTTTAAACCTGCCAATGATCAATTTTACTATACTTGTCTTGAAAATGTAATTTTTTTCTAGCAGGAGTTATGTATATATATATATATATAAATATAAATATATATATATATAAATGTATATCTATATACATATATAATATGCTTTATATAGAATGTATGTATAATATATAACCTGTATATAATATAAATATATTATAATTATTAAATGTTATATATAATATATAATGTATACAATATATATACATATACATTTGCACAAACCTATTTCATCTGTCCCCCCAAATGTATAAAACTGACCAGAGCTTCATAAACATGCAAATCACTCATTCATGCACATCCAGCACCCATCAGCTACTACCTTTCTATGTGTGTATTATGAGCCACACCCACGGACATCTGATTTTTAAAAATCTCCTTCCTCCAATAAGAGTAACTCACAAGCTACCCACCTTGGCACCTCTGTTCCAGGCGAACCCCAAGTCTCTGTGAGGTAAAGCACTTTACTTATTCTGCTGTTCGTGGGTATCTTATCCATGTAACATTTGTATATTCCTATTACTTCTTTTATTATTTTAGGGAGCATGTGTTACTGGTTGACAAAGTTCTGAGTGCTGCAACCGAATTTCGTCTGTAATGTCTGTGGTCGTGATGGCACATTTCAAAGAGTTTAGAGGAACAAGTATGTTGCAGTGGTTGGTTGGTTTTGCTCATTTTTTTTTAAATAGTTTCATCAGGTATCGCAAACAAGAGTCTCCCTCTAACTTTACAGGGCTTATTCAGGCTTAAGGAGAGAAGAGCCTGCCTTGGCCTTTCATGAGTGGATAAGTAAGAATCATTTTTCCTCGTGTTTGACCCACGGGAAGCAGAATGTTGTTGGAGGGGGAAGGCGTCTTTGTAATGGAACATGTCAAGACTTGACATTTTGCTGAGCAAGGTCCTTCTAGCCTACTGCCTCCCACAAATGACTCAGCTCTGCAAACCTCACTCATCTGTGTAAAAACACTAGGAAGGTGGCATTCAGTTTTCAGTCAGCCTGGAAAGTAAGCCACAGAATGGAAAGGGAGTGTCATTCCAGTGGTTTGGGTGAGACAGACAACTGTACGTTTGTTTTCTCCATTTTACTTTGTATATATAATAGCAGATTGTACAATTGATGGTCGTTCAGAGGTACAGAACCAACAACACAAACACACATGCATGTACACACACACAATAACGCTCATGCATACGTACACACTAATGTACACACACCACATATTGCTGAGGCCAATCTTCATTGCTCAGTCTACCTAGCGACACACTAATATCTTCTTAAACATCCTCCTAGACATACTTAGAAATATTGTCTCACCAACTTTTTGTGCCTCCCTTAGCAATTTAAGGATCACCTGAAATCAACCATCCTGCCCAAACCTTGACTGATCATGCCATTCTAGGAACTGCTCTAAGGACCTCTCCTGTCCTTGTCTTGACTAATTACACCTCTGTACTGTCCTGTGCAGAGTTCCACACCTATTGCTGGTCTACAGCCGAACCCAAGGGAACCCAGTCGGGTCTAGCGGTTGTCTCAAAGTCAAATAGCTATTATGCCAGTGATTGAGTTATAGACTCTCAGCTCCAGACCCCCTTTTCCATACTCTTACCTTGGAAGGCTGTGTTGGGAGTGGGCTATATAAATTCCATTCCTGTTTGCTCTGCAAGGCTGCAGGGCTCTGCTCCTTTCTCTTTTCTCTTGCATTGCTTACAATCCATTTGCTTTCTCCTTGTCACGTGTTCACCAGAAGCCACACCTCCTCCAGTGCAAGCACTGAGTCTGTTGTGTAGTCTTCCACCATTGACAGTGAAGGCTCCTCTGAACCCCATCTCCTCTGCCCCACCAAAGCACAGCCTCAGCCAACCTTGTTCTCACAGGCCTTTGGTTGTGCTCCAAGAGATGTTCTCTTAGGCTTTGAAGACTTTATCATGGTAGATGCTTCACTTTATTCCCTCACTGCAATGGACTGACGAGGCAACCTGCCACGGCTTCCTCTGTGGTATCTTGGAGGTCTCTTCTTACTTGCTCAATAACTCTGCTAACAAGGTTATATCTGTTAATGATGGCTAGTATGATACTCTCTTCTGGTTGGTGTGAGCTGGGTGCACCCTCCCTTTCTGGTAAAAAGAAGTGTCCAGCTGAGTACCTAGGTTGGTTTGAATGAAAATAGCCCCGATAGATCCATAGGGAGTGCCACTAGTAGGAGGTGTGGCCTTGGAGTAGGTGTGACCTTATTAGAGGAATTGTGTCAGTGGGAATGGACTTGAAGGACTCCGATGTTCAAGCCAGGCCCAGTGTCTTCCTGTTTTCTGCCAATCTGGATGTAGAACTCTCTGCTGTTTCTCCAGTGCGATGTCTGTCTATATGCTGCCATGCTTCCTACCGTGAAGATAATGGACTAAATCTCTCAAACTGTAAGCCAGCCCCCATTGAATGTTTTCCTTTCCTTATAAGAGTTGCCATGGTCATGGTGTCTCTTCACAGTAATAGAAACCCTAACTAAGACACACACATACACTGCCTTTCAGGAATATCACAATTATAAATCTTTACCGCAAATCAAGTTGTGAGGTAGATGGCAATGTCATGCTCCCATTTAAAAAAAAAAAAGCTGTCAATCCATTGTGGGTCCTGACTTCTGAGACCAGTGGGAAAAATTATTTTCCTTTCCTTGGGAATGCCCTCTCTTGAGTAGAAAGGAAGGGGCCAGGGAGGCTAAAAAAACAGCAGATGCCCACATTGGATGCATGCAGAAGTTTTATTTTGAATTCAATATTTTGTCTGAGACAAAGGACAAAGCATACTTCCCCGGAACAGCTGGTCCAATCTTCTAGAGCAGCCGAAGTGGAAAGCCTCAAGAAGCATCTCTTCCAAAGCTCTCCTTTGCAAAGAGGGGCACTGAACCCCAAAGGAAGAGGCTGGGCCTCAAGCACTATGGACTGCAAGCTGGAGCTACCAGGTCCACTGCTTTCCAGGTGAAACAGGATTAGGAGTTGGCTGAAAAGGAACATTTGCCAGAGCTCACAGTCAGGATCCTGGATCCTGTCTTTGTGAATAAAGAGATTCTTAGTTCTCTTCCTCATTGCTGTTTTCAGAAGCCTGGGGTGAAGGGAAGATGAAAGCTGTACTTCCCCTTTCTTATGCCTCTTGTCTATCAACCCTCTTTTTCTTTCCTTGGATAACAGGGTGAGGCAAGCAAGGTGAGTCAGGGTCATACTCTGTTGTAAAGTTTTGATCTGTTTAATTCATTATGCTTTTCACTTGTGGTTTTTAAAATAAGTGTGGCATTAACATGGTAGGCTGGCTGACATCTTTTAATGCCTCCTTATATTTTCATTCAGGGTGGTGTCTTGCTCTGGGAATTCTGTTGCTTCATCTCTGCCCTCCAGCTAGTTCCTTCCCATTCCCTCACCCCAGGGCAGATGGGTTTCTGTAGCTTCATAGCCAGACATTTCTAGTGTCAGTAGAGCTGGTGCGGAAGGATGAAAAAGAATGATGGCCACCCAGGGTCATTAGGTACAGATCTAAGAAACCAGGGAGCTCCTAACTGTGGAAGAAAGGATACCAGGAGGCAGCTTTGAAGACAGAGGACCTGGGCTGCAAGGGCTGATAACAACTTGGCAGTTGTTGATGTCCACTGATGGATCATCAGGGTCTGAAGGCAGAAAGGCAGGGACTTGACTCAGCCACAGCTCCTGTTCTTACAGCAGTCATGCCCAGATAGAGGAAAGCCTTCGTTTCTCTGGACTTCGTTTTTTCCAGCCAGTGCCTGTTTAGCACTGGCTGGAAGCCCAGGTTCTATTTGCCTCCAGAGAAAAAAGAATTCTTGATATGAAATTTTCACACTGCACAACTGGTTAAACCTTCCCTATGGAGTGCATTTTCAAAATCTCCTCATACTAACTTGGAGATTCAGGAAAAAAATATCATATATATATATATATATATATATGTGTGTGTGTGTGTGTGTGTGTGTGTGTATAGATAGATAGATAGATATAGATATAGATATAGATATAGATATAGATATAGATATAGATTCACTAAGGCCTTCCAATGAATTGCCTGGGTGTATAAAGGACTTTTTTAGGGGCATACAGTCCTTGCAGCCACCATCAAGGATAAACATACCCCTTCTAAAACCATTGTTATTTTTGAACATGTGATTTAAAATTTAAAAAAAAAAAAGAATAAAATCACTTCCCTCTAGTTAACTCACAGGTAAAAACATGACAGGGCTACTTTAAGGGAGCCCCACCCATATCCTTCAAACCTCATATAGTTGCCCAGCCTCACACAGTGCACCTCAGAGGCCTTCTCTGTGAGAATGACCGTTCTCATTTTTATTCACTTACCCACCACACCGAAGAAAAGAAAAATTATCATGGACTTGAAACTAGGAGGAAAATAGAATAGTTTTATATCCTGTTTCAGATCTTATATGTCCTTTGCAGGCCTCCTGTTCTTCCTCGTCACCTAATGGCAGCCTGTCTTGGTCTCCTTCCTAAATTTTATACTACACCCATCCTTATGCCTGCTGCATAAATGAAGAATGGTGTGCAGTTATTTTTTATCTGAGTTTGGGTCACCTCGCTTAATGTTATACATTCTGAGTCCATCTGTTTCCTGAAAATTGTGTGATTTATATTTATTCTTACAGCTAGATAATATTCAATTTTGCATCTGTACCCCATTTTCATTATCCATCCATCTGCTGAAGGATGGGTGGTTCCATTTTTTTATTACCACAAATTGAGCAGCATTAAACACAGGGGTGCAAATGTCCCTAAGGTAGGGGTTAGAATTCTGTGTATATACTAGGAGAGAAATAGCTGCTTCACAGCTATCTCCATTTTTACCTTCTGATTATTCTATTTTTAACTTCTGAGACACCTCCAAACAGATTTGCACAATGGCTGTGTTAATTTGCACCCTCATCAGCAGTGAATAAGGGATTATTTCTGTCCACACCTCTCCAACATTTGTTGTCACAGGTCATAGCCGTTTAGACTAGGGTGAAGTGGGGTATCTCAAAGTAGTTTTAATTTATATTTCCCTGATGACAAAAGGGAGTTGACCACTTTTTTTAAATTTTATTTACTTATTTTACATATGTGAGTGCCCTATCTATAGGTCACAGTATGGATGGTTGTGAGCCACTGTCTGGTTGCTGGGAATTGAACTTAGAACTTCGGGAAGAGCAGAGAGTGGTCTTAACTGAGCCATGCTTCCAGCTCCATGTTAACCACTTTTTAAAAATAGTTAAGGGTGAGTCACTAGCCTTTAATTTGTTTTAAAGCTGTCTGTTTAATTCAGTAGCCCACTTGATGTTGGCAGCTTTATTTCCTTGATATTCGTTTTCTACAGTTCTTTGTAAGTTCTGGATGTGTGCTCCCTGTCGAAAGCAGAGCTAGTAAAGATTTCCTTCCATTCTGCAGACTGTTTTCAGTGCTGACAGTTTCTGTTGCTGTCCGGAAATATTTCAATGTGATGTCATTCCATCAGTTGAGTCCTGAGGCCTGTTTTTTGTGCTGTTTTTTGATGTTGTGTTCAGAAAGTTCTAACTTACCTCAGTGTTTCGAGGAATATTCTTGATGTTCGTGCAGCAGTTGCAGCATTTCTGGTTTTAATTTATGGGTTTTGATACATTTTGTTTTATTTTATGCAAGGTGAAAGATATGGATCTAATTTCATTCTACTGCAGGTGGGCACCCAGTTTTGCCTGCACCATTTGTTGAGTGGGTTATCTTTCCTTTTTTCCACTGCATATTTTTGCTCCTTTTGTCAAAATTAGGTAGATATAACTTGGTAAGCTTATTTCTGGGTCCTCTATTCTATTCCACTGATCTGTCTATTTTTATGGCTATACCAAGCCACCTTTGTCTCATGTGGTTTTTATAGTTTTAGAAAACAATGTTTATTCTTAACCTCACTCTTCTGACTCTGAACTTGGCCTTCCATCCTTTCATTCAGTCATGGTTTCCTATATGCCTTTCCAAAGGAGGATCAAGAATTACTTGAGAGCATACACACACTGAGGGTAGGGAAATTTCAGTCTTTCTCTGGAGATATTTTAAAAGAAAGCTCCCCCTACCTACAGTGGGAAGCAGAATTCTGAAATGCCCCTGGTGAGCAATGATCTTACACAATGTCCTGCTTGCACGTAGGTGGAACTTGTGACTGACTTCCAATCAGTAAAACTTGGCAAAGGTGAAGCAATAGTCCCTGGGACTGGATTATATTATGACCCTGTTATAAGATTGTGTTGTATTCTGTTGTCCTGTGTAAGGCTCCATCAGAAAAGCCTGACATCAGCTTTGAAGATTGTTCTTTCATGCCCTGACTGCTTCAATATTCCAACTAAGAATGGTAGTAACTAACACAGTTCAGTCCAAGCCAAACAAAACAAGTATCTGTTATGGGCTTCTAATCATAGCATTCTACTATAGAGTTGAGCCTATTACATTGGATGACTATAAACCCCTCCCAGCATAAAAAACAAAAAAAAATGGATGTTTATTCCCTTATTCCACAAGCAAGCAAAAGTAAAATTAGATGGGTTGAAAACTCCCCACTACCAATCAATAACTGACAAATTCAAGTTTTGAATTCAAATCAAAGTTTGTTTTTATTCTTCCTTTGACTCACTTCCTTCCCTCTCCCTTTTTCCTTTCTCTCTTTTTCTCAGAATACATATACACTCTAGGAAGGTTTATTTTAATATGAAACTTCAGCAACACTGAAAAAGAACTCAGACTAAGCATAAATTATGGTGAATGGTTCCACATACTTTCCTTCAAACATTACACGTTTATCATAGATTATCCTCTTACTGTCCATCTGATCATTAATAGAACATAGAGGAGATCTTTAAGAAGCATCAGGAAAAAATGGTAATGAGAAGATCCATTCTATGCCTAATTATATGGGTTTTCTCTATATCCACATCTTGAGTTCAACAGTAGCCCAGCTACTTCCAACAATATCCAAATAGTGATGATTTTCTTCTCATGGAAGATATAGATACAAAGAAATCCTAGCCTTCTCCCCCTAAATCCTCAAAATACCTATTCATTTGGTCAGTCTTTCTTATTTGTAATATGCAGTGTGTACAATCTGATAATTACCTACCAAGCTATGAGCACCTGTAAAGTACCTGTGACAAAATGCCTCCTATTTAACAATGCCAAAGTTGGATAGCTTAGAAAAGCTTGGCAACCTGTGAATCACATGCCAACCCCAAGATGCCCTGCCTCTTTGCCTGTGTTTTAGCAGAATATGAAAACTATGAAGCTATATATACCTACCAAACTCTGCCACAGGTTCACAATCCCTTGCAAGACAGTCTCTCGTCTTTCTCTGCTTACCTCTAACTATCCACCTACCTATCCCATGTCTGTCTACCTTAGAAATAAGCAGCTCATGACAACCCAGAATCTACCTCATACTAAGCTCTGGAAACTGTTCAGATTGCCCCTATTTCTCTGGTGTTTTGCCCTCTAGACAAGTCCTACCCAATGTTGGACTCACATAACTCTCTATCCACCCTCACCCACTCCAGTTGTGAATTCCTTTTGATACTAACCCTGAAGTTATGGTAAAGATGGAGATGTGTTAAAAGCTGTGCAGCAAGTTTGAATGTTGGACAATTTCCTTAACTGTTTGGTAAAAGGAGTTGATTCCATGCAAGTTGAAGATTCCATTCTCTATCCTTCTCTCTCTCTCGTTGGTGTGATGTGTTTGTGTGTTTAAGCACAGGTAATGAGCAGAGGAGAAGAAAAATAGGATAACAGGGAACCAGGAAGAAATAAAGGGGAGAAAAGTGAGAGAACGGGCTGGCAGGCACTGAAACTCAACCACTGCTTCACCACTTGCTCAAGCCATTGAAGAAGGAAAAACTGCTGAATGAGGTCATTCATTATCCTCCCTCTGCACTTCAAACAAATGCTAATTGTTGGTTTAGCTAACAAGTTGTGCCTTAATTACAGGCCATTAGGCACCATTAATAAAGAAAACCAATTCCACAAGAATCTGAGTCTCCTTCTCAGATTCTTATTCCCTGGAAAGGGAGTCTACATGGATTGAAGTCTTGTCCTCCGGATCCTGTAACAAATGAACAGTGCTCGTCCGTAGATGCTAGGCTTTGCCATGATCTTCTGAGAAGAGCCTCCTGTATCTATTCCCTGCCCTTGTGCCTAGATTTACTGACTCAAAAAGTGTATAGGTGTGGGCACCTACCCCAAGTGGCCTGTCTGCTTATCTGTATCTCCATTGTAGCATCTAAGATGTCTGCACGGGACAAGTTTCCTCCCCTGCTCCTCCTTTTCCTTCTCTTCTTCTCCTTACTCTTGCCTCTTTTTTTTTTCTCATGGTGGGCTCTGCAGATTTCTTTTCCGTCACCGCATCACTCTTTGGAGCCTCCCTGGGTCTCTCAGAGTCCTCGGAGCTCTGCAGCGGATGTCAGCAGCTACCGCCATCTTTGTTTTCCCCTCTCCTCACTCTTCATGCTCAAGGCCTTCTGTATGCGAGATAAATGCTCTATTACTAAGCTGTGCCCCAGTCTTCATGATTGCTTTGGTCTATTGAAATGATGGTAATAATTATTACTTCTCTCATAAGTTGAATCCCTAACATATTCTTCTACTCACTTCTATTATCTAAACTGATCTTAGCAATATGCTATCATTAACAATAGTGGCCTGATTTGGTGATGAGGCTGAGAGAAGCTCACTAACTTGGTGGAGGCTATGCATGAAGCTGGAAAGGACAGAGTCAAGATTTACATCAGATGGAAGGGGAGGAGGACATCCCCATCATGGGGCTGGGGGCGGGGCATAGGAAAAGAAGAGGGAGGGAGGGTGGGAATGGGAGGGGATGGGAAAGGGGGCTACAGCTGGGATACAAGTGAACAAACTGTAACTAATAAAAAAAAGAAAAAAAAAGATTGGCGTCTGAAACTTAAACTCATTCCAGAGGGGGAAAAAAAGGAAGAAACACTAAGTTTAAAAGAAGTGGTGAGCTCTCTGTGCATACTGCAAGTTACTGTTTGCTACCAGTGCTTGTTTGAATGTTAGTTTTTTTTATTTCTCAAGATGAACAGTAGTGACTCAGTAGCTGCTGTTTTGTTACTGCTGAGTGATGTGTCAATCACACTGGCTCAGAATGAAAGGCCTGGCAGTCTTCAGTGTTGATGAGGACATGGTGCACCTGGAACTCTCAGATTTCGCTGGTGGAAGTACAAGTTGGCACATGTGCTCTGGAAAAGTGTTTGGCAGCTTTTACAAAATTAAAAACCCACCTGTCATATAAACTAGGAATTCTACTTGTAAGTTTTATTTAAGAAAAAAAAAAACGAAATCATGTGTTCACACAGAAGATTTCTGCATGAATACACCTTAACTAATAATAATCAAAACCTGGTGGAGAGTTCACATGTGAAATGTTTCCCGTAGACTCACATGTCTGAACACCTCCTAACAGATGGTGGTACTGTTTAGGAAGGGTTTGTAACCTGTAGGGGATGGAGAGGCGCTTTATAGGAGGGAGTAGGTCACTATGGCTTGGCTTTGAGGCTTTTTATCTCTGCCCCACATCTTGTTCACCCTCAGATTCCTGAACACTGATGTAATTTGACCAGCCAGCCTCTTGTTCCACTGTTGCATCTTCCCCGCTAAAGTGGACTGTATCCTTCTGGAACTGTGAGTCAAAATAAACCCTTTTGTCCTGTGAGTTGTTTTTGTCACGTTATTTTATCACAGCAACAAGAAAGGAACTAAAGCAGATGGAAACAACCCGAATGTCTATTAACAGGTGAATGGTAGAAAAGAAAGCTATGGAATGTTCATATGGAATGTTTCCATTTTCAAGTGGTTTTATTTGAATGTATGTGTTTGCGCATGTGTCGTTATGGGCACAGAAGACGACATCAAATCCCTGGAGCTGCAGTTACAGGCAACTGTGATCCATCTGACATAGGTATTAGGAATTGAACTCAGGTCCTCTGCAAGGGCAGCATACATTCCAGCACACATAACTGGGCATCTCTATAGCCACATATAATGTATTGTCAATATGACATTGAGGATTGAATTAGACAGCGTGTTACTCTTGTTTGTTGTCATTATGGGGAAAAGGTGGAGATAACTTAGGGGAGAGGGTATATTTTAGACTAGGGGTGATAGTCTCTGCAAGCACCATGCAGACACAGATGTTGATTTTACTAATTTTCTGTGAATCATTTTATCTCTGTGATTTAATGAAAAACTATGAGAATGTGTAGCAGTTAAAAACTACAATCCCAGGACCTGGACTCCATGATTATCAAAAGCTAGAGATCTGATATGCTGTAAACCGCCCCCCCCCCAACTGCTGTTTTCACTTGAGGCACCAGTTCTGCCTCAGCTACAGCTTGAGGCACCTGAGCCCTGCCCTTCAAGGCAACCACCCCTGAGAGCCCTGCCTTCTGAAACACCCACCCCAGCATGGCTGCTTCCAAAACACCAGCACTCATTTTCCTGGACCTCTCTCGTTATCATGAAGAGTATTCCAGACAACAGAGACAGGCAGATCCAATCACAGGTCCAAGTTCAAGTAAAAAAACAAGTAAGATCTCTAAAAAAAAACACCCAGATCTCTAAAGACCAATGTAAGAACACAATCCACACAAATTAGGACATAATTGCTCCATCAGAAACCTTAAAAAAAAAACCAATGGATATTATAATACAGCTGAAATACAGGAAAATGAGCTTATATTTATGATTATGCAGTTATTAAAGGCATATAAATAAGAAACAAATAAATGACTGGTGGAACTCTCCCCTCTAGACCTTCAGACTTGGCTCAGGTTGATATAGCTTTCACATCCCTCTTAAGAAGGTCATGTTATAAGGAGTTCTATGTTTTACTCCCTTAACCCAGAACAATGTACTACATATAGGTGGGAGAGTTGATACAAATAGGGAGTGATGCAAATGCCCAGATGGGTGTCTGGGAGAATCACATATTAGTAAAAGTCCATACCACAATCATTGTCATGGCCACGGAAGTTCACAGAGCTAAGTCGTGGCTCTTCTAGCACCAAGGACTGGCTTCCTGAAGTCTCCAGAGCTATCTTCAGTGAGGCCTTAATGTGGATGGGACATGCATGGATAATGGAAAGGCATGTCATACACAAGAAGCTGGATCTTTACAAAATTCTGCAAGCTACCTACAGTGTTATCTTTCTCTCTCTCTCTCTCTCTCTCTCTCTCTCTCTCTCTCTCCCTCTCCCTTCATCTCTCCCCCTCCTTCTCTCTCTCCCTCTCCTCCCTCTTCTGGATTTTAGAGAAGGAAGGCATCTGGAAAAGAAGAATGATCAGAACATCTACCCATACTGTAGAGAAAGTAATCTAAATAGCAGATAGAAAAATGAAAAATGCTCCAGGGCTAACCATACTCACAGTATAATGGCCTGGAGGCCTGACAGATAGCATAACATTAGAGCTTCCATCTGACACAGCTGGATTGTGTGGCTTTGCTTTTCAGTACTTACATGACCTTGGCAAGTCACCAACCTTTGTGAGCATCTGGGGAAGAGAAATTGTAGTGACTTCCACAGGAGGTTGTTCAAGTTAAAGATGAGCTAATGCCCATCACAGATGGTTCTCTCTCTCCCGGGCTAAACACCATCACTGCACTGTGACTTGTCTTGTTGCTGCAACCGAATGTGTAACAAGAGCAAACAAGGAAAGGACGGGTGTGATTAGACTCATGGTTTAAGGGGACACTCCACCTTGAGGGGAAGGCACAGCAGCTAGAGGAGGAGATGCTTAGGTAACATTGTATCTGCAGGAAGCAGAGAGATAAACTGTTCTCAACTCATGTTCTCCTTTGTTCCTTTGTATTTAGTCTAGGATCTAAGCCCCTGGGCTGCTGTGGTCCACATTCAAGGTCTTTCCTCTCCAGCTAAGCCTCTGTGGAAACCCCTCATTGCTGAGATGTCCAGAGGGGCATCTTCTGGGTGGTTCTAAGTCTAGACAAGGTGACAGGGCATATTAACCATCAGTTTATCCTTGTTTTTCCAGCCTCTTTCTCCCACCTGCATTTAGGTGCACCATGTCTTCTATTCATCCTTGCCAAGGATGAGCCCAATCACTATCTCCACAAGTTAAGGAAAGAAGGAACTGAGGTTAGTGATCCTTTCTACAAACAAGCTCTCCCTGGGGCTTTGGCACTGAAAGCTCCACCTTTTAAAGAAGCAGAGTCACACTTGTACCTCAGTTCTTGGCAGTTCAGATTCTTTCACATTCAAAGATCCCTGCTGTACCTCTATATCTATCCCTGAGTTGAAAAACCTCACAGATTGAATTATGCCACATCAGTTCCCTGATTCTTGTGACCTTCATGATCCAAATAGTCAGACAATTCACGTGAACATCTGAGCTTCACAGCACAGTGAAGAAAAAAAAACACCATTCCCTATGCTCCTCTAAACAAAAACTATGTGTTCTGTCTTCCTAGGTCTTTTGCATATGTGGTCCTGATTGCCAGTAGGAAGTTATTTAGTGTGGCACAGACAGATCTAACTGAGAAATTGCTACTTCACCACCCTCCATTCTGGATGCCAGCATTCACAGTCTCAAGGCTTCTGGTTAGAGACATGTTTGCCTGTACTAAATGAGACTTAGTTTCCCCCACTGGCATTTCCATAATGTGTTCATTTTCCAGTGAAAGTTCACAGACTGTCTAGATGCAAAGTGAGCACAGTGTAGAAACACTGACAGATTAGCAACAAAATGTCCAGAACAAGAGACCTGCCACACAAGATCAGGGTCCAGAATAGCAGGGAAATCTGAAAGTATGGTATTCTTTGGCACAAAATTTTAAAGCCTCCCCTCTCACTTCTCCAATTTGCTAGGTTTGAAGAACAACATGAGGTATGGCATCAGTTCTGAACACTCATATCAATGTGAAATCCCTGAAACAAAGAAGGAGATTAGCTTCAGGCAGATGGAGGTGTCAGTATTGACAGTTGTTGCTATTGCAGTAGAAATTCTTTTTCTGAGTATTGTATCTACAACAAATGTGAATTAACTGGATGAACATATTAGATGACTTAATTAAACACTCAACACTCTCAGTTAAGGAGGGTGTCACCTGGACATTTTATATGTTTCCAGGTGTTTCTGGCATTTGGCATTCATAACACTGTCAGATTAGCTTGCCATTCTTGTCATTACTGTGTGATCTGGAAACCACCACGGTGGTGCTCACAACTACTCGATAGATACATGGTACTATTGACTATTCACAGGCAAGGAAGCTAAAGCTTAGGAAAAGGCGGTAAAAGTTCAAGGGTAGCTGAGCTGGAGCTCTGACCCAGTCCTTTGTCACAGCAGTCTGGTCTCAAACACCCCAGAAAAGGTGAGCTTCAGGATAACCCACTGACTTGTCAGTGGTCAAGAATTCAGTGATGGAATAGACATCCATCCAACTATTGGAATAGATAAACTAGATATCTATTTCATCCATCTCTGGAATAACATGGAAGCAACAGAAGAAATGGAACCCCCTCTAGTAGACAAAGAACTGTAGGCTGCTAAGGAAAGCAGATAACAGGAGAAATAGTTCTCCCCAGAGAAGAACCTACCAGGTGGTTACCCAATACCAAATGGTCAGCCCTGAAAACATATACATACAGCTAACACTAAGATAGGTTGAACAGTTTGTATTTATATATTCATATATATATATATATATATATATATGTATATATATATATATATATATATATATATATAACAAGAACAACTAAAGAAAAATAGGCCATGATTTCAAGAGGGGAAAGAGTACAAGTGAGAGATGAGAAGGAGTAAAAAGAAGAGGGAAGGAGTTTCAGATACATGACTGGACCCTGAATATGGAAACCTGGAAGTGTGTAGCAAAAAGCTCTCTTGTACTTGATTTTCCCTAACAACAGCTCTGGCTGCTGGAGTCCCAGGAAGCACTGATCCCAGCAGGCAAAGAAAAATACCAAATTGTCTTTCTAACAATGGGTGTGGGCTGAAGGCTGGTTAAATCCATTCCCTTTGATGCCTTGGTAATGGGCTTTGGTTCAATTTCTCCTGATAGGACAGAAGTCTTTGAAGCTCCTTTGTGTGGAATTTAATGAGCCTGATTGTCATCTTCCAGAAGAGAGTGCGGAGCGTCTGTGCACTCGAGGTGGATGGAATCACTCATCGATCTTGATGTCACACCAGGCAAGCAGTCAGAGAAGCAGAGCAGGATGTGAAATCAATCTAACTATCTATTTATAGAGCAGGCAGTGCCTTTGTCATGGTGATCTGACCAGAGGAGGAATGGCAACATCTGCAGCATTTGACTCCCACAAATTAAAACCCATGTCCTGGCAGCACAGAAAAGGAAATTCATTTCTTATCCCAAAATACCGTATAAATGCAGACTTCCCTTCTCTGTGTCTGTCTCAGCTGTGTAATCGCAATCTCTTGCTCGCTTCTGTCCCCCATTATGCATGCCCTCCTTTCACTCTTGACCGTTTTGCATTCACTAAACACTTACTTGCTCCATTCCGAGTTAGATATTGTATAAAATGCCATGAGGAATTTAGAGAGGGTGGGTGACATGAGGATTCTACCTTGAGCCATTGGATTAATCAGCACAAAACTCAACATTGAAACACTTATTGTCCAGCTACTTTCACCTCTTCTTTCTTTCTTTCGTAGCAGCTGCGTGGTTGTAAGCCTAAACCTCCTTGCTGGCAAAAAGGAAACAATGATGTCTTTGGAGCTTCTTAGGCACAAGCTTGAAAACATGGATGAAAGCCTAGCTAAATAGTGCAGAACCAGAGTCCTAAGCCTTGAGATTTGTAAAATGAGTAACACCCACCATACATGTGTGGATATGAAAGATTCTCCCCGGAAGTGCCATGCATTGTGGAACCGAGTCCCCAGCTGATGGCACTGTTTTTGGAGGTTTGAGGACCCTTAGGAGGTAATGACTTGACTGGAGGAAGGCCTGCTGGGACAGACCCTCATGTTGCTCTGCTCCTGGCTGGCCCCTTCCTGCCTTTCCCTACTTTTCCAATCTGTCAGAAGTGACTCTTCTAAACAGTCACAAGTGCTGGGAATATGGATTTGACCCTCTGAAACTGTGAGCCAAGCTCTTCCTCTCTTCAGGTGTTCCATGGGTATCCTGGCCACTGCCGTGAGATTGATCCAATAATTATACAAAAATATATATGCATGTTACGATAGGCAGGACCTAGGTTAATAAAGACCCTCACCCAAGACTTCAAAAAATGTGCTTAGTAATACAAGGTATAGTCATCCATTTTATATATACAAAGCACTATGTAAAGCCAGCCGGCTTCCTTCCCCCTCCCCCACTTCCTTCATTTAAAACTTGTAAATCTTTACATTGTCATCAGGGTATAAGAAAAATATGAGGAAGTCATTCTGTCAGAATTGTATAATATACAGAAGGAAATGAAAACCACTATAAATTGTAGCAATAAAGCAAACTAAGGAAACATTTTTCCTTAACTTTCATTATTTAAAAAATAACTTCCTGTTTAAAACAAAAATTATAGTGATATATTATATACACACAAAGGTAAACACACATAGCAGCGCTGCAGAAAACAGGAGAGATGAATTAAACACAGTGTGTTCACATTCGCGCAGGAGGGGCTGAGGAGATGGCCCAGCTGTTAAGAGCATGTTCTGCTCTTGCAGGTGACCTGAATTTAGTCCTCAGCACCTACATCAGGGTGGCCCACAATTGCCTATAATTACAATTCCAGAAAGCTCGAATGTCCATCATCCTCTTCTGGACTCCATGAAGAATACACCCATGTGTATATAACCTGTTACTATACATACATACATACATACATACATACATTTAAAAATCTTTAAAAATAAAAAAATGTGTCATACATGGAACGATACTGTACTATTCAAAGCCATATGGTAATAAGTTTAAGAGTTATATGATATACATACATATATATGTATATATATATGAAACAACATGTCATTCACTTAAAATACTTAAAATAACACATAAGGGCCAAGACAAGCATGGAGACAAAATAGAATTTAAAATAAATTTCAAAGGCAGACGGAAAAAGAGGGATGAAGGAACAACAAAAGAAACTATAAACATGTAGCAGGGTAATAGATTTACATTCAACTATGCCAATAATGATATTAAATGGAAATGGCCTACATACCCAATTACATAGCAATCTAAATACAGATTGCTATATTAATCTTGACCACACACACCAGCACATACCCACACATGGATACACAATAAACTACTCCTCACTTTTCACTGGAGCTTGAAAAGCTCTCCATTCAGGGTTCCAGCCTGCGTGAGGCTCCTCCAAGCAGTGGTTATGGTAGGGTAGTCTAGGATACACTGGTGGGGAAGGGATTCCAGAGAGCCATAGGGTACACAGCTGCCTAAGCAAGTCTCTTCAAAAGTATCTCAGCCGAGGACCAGAATCTCCAAGACACCAGTATCTTTGGTCAAGCAATTGTCTCATTCTAAATGTAACTTCGCTTTAATAATTAATTCATTCTTGATAAGTGTTTAATTGGTTTAACATGTCTCCCTAACATTCTTTGAGCATCACTTTCAACAAAGCCTGGATGGTTGTCTAGGATACTCAGAACTCACGTGCTTACTTAGTACAGCAGCTTACAACTTGTACCCCACATGCCCTGCTCCTTTTATTTGCCCAGTGCACCTTAAAATCGCCCTCACACTAGCATCTCCTCTTGCTTCTGAGAACAACTGAGAGAGGCTCATTGGCTTCTCCATCTGTCACCATGTTAACAGTAAAGCTCGGGATATGGATCTGACTTGAGCTCTACCAGAGATAGAGCTAGGAGCTGTGATTTCTTGCAAATGACAGTCTGTCATGGGTATGTGCTATAGGTCAGGAAATGAAAGGCTACACACACACACACACACACACACATCTCTAAACTTGAGTAGGAGAGCTAGCCCCACCCCTAACCAGGATAGGTGGAAGAAACCCTGGCCCCTATGGCATATGTATGGGAGAGCTGCTTGTCCCCCACCTCGGCAGCTGCCCACTAGAGAGAGCTGTCCCCACACCTCACCTGGGCACTGCAGGAGAGCTGGCCCTGGTAGAGTAAGCTCAGAGAACCGTCAGGCTGACCAATTCAGCTGCCACCCAGGCCCAGATCCAGGGCTTTGAGTTGGCCCAAACCAATGTCTATCCAATCTATTAACTGCTGGAGCATGTGAAGGGGCTGGTCCTACAGATCCAAGCTGCAGTCTCCATGACACAGGGCAACAACAGGATATCCAAGAGCAGCCCCAGTGAAGAGCCAGGATTGATGGGATAGCAGAGGTCAGAGGCCTTGAACCAGACCAATGACTCATGGGAAAGAACATTTGCAAATAAAGATGTTCAGACGGAAAGGGTATACCATGGGGCACACTGTGACAAACTGCAGCTTTCATGATGAGAATTTTTTTTCTTTGTTTGTTTGTTTTCTTTGGGGGGCAGAGGTTGCAAGGGTAGAAGGCAGATATGGAGGAACTGAGAGACAAGTGAGATTGGGGTGCATGATGTGAAATTCACAACAAATCAATAATAAGTTTAAAAAAAAAGAAACCTTACTCAAACACTAGCTTAGCTCACTACTGCCAAAATATGTGCATCAAAACAATCCTAGAAATCAATCATGTCTAAGAAGAGTTGCTACTGGCTACCTCTGGGTGGGAAATACGTCAAAGAATATCTCTCTCTGTGTGTGTCTCATGTGTGTGTATGTGTATGTATATGTGTGTATAATTATTCTTGAGTGTGCATGTGTGATTGAAGGTACACAGGTCAGTGGTAGATATTGAGTTCCCTCCTCTATCACTCTGCACATTTCACTTTGAGGCAGGGTCTCTCACTGAGCCTAGAGCCTATTGTTTTGGCTGGCTAATGAGATCCAGGAGTCTACCTATTTCTACTCCCACAGTTTTGGGGTTACAGATGCACACCACTGAATTCAGCTTTTACATGGGTACTGAGGATCCAAACCCAAGGCATCATGCCTTACAGGGTAGCCATCTGACACTCAGAGCCATCTCCTTTGCCTATACTTGACCATCTTTAATCTACCACAAAGTATAGTGCAGCAAAAGAAAACAACACTAACCACTGTGTACAGAACTATTCTGCTGTGCACATGGGAACCTTAGTGGAGTCACACAGATAGGAGAATAGGTTTCTGCATTACTACTGCTCAAATAACTGCCGTTCATACTGAATCAACATGCCTTGGGGATCACCAGTGTATAAACAGAATGTTATTTTTAAAATATTTGCACCACAACACCCATTCGATAGGCACACAAGTGATTAAAGATCCATACCAACGTTAGTGGTGATCAAGAAGCAGACACTGTGCTAACTCTTAAAGGGAGAGACATCTTTGGGATTCACTTGCTGACATTTCTCATTTGTAGTGAGGCAGGAGAAGGTCCCAAACAGACAGTATTTATGTAACGTGCTAGTTAAAATCATCAACCACAGAGCCTTATCTGATGATAATCTTGTCCCACCCCTTATGACTATAACTGTAAGGGAACTGTCTATCATGCCCTTCCTGGTCTCTCAAAATCATGTGCCTCTGAGTGTTCACATGTAAAGAACGTTTGGGGTGTAAACCCATGGTGGAGTGTGTACACAGCATGCCTGAGACTCTGTCTTTTATCCCTAGCACCAAAACAAACAAACAAACAAACAAGCTCTACCCCACAGCCATACAAACGAAGAAAATATTTGCAACAAAACATGCTGTGGTGGTCTGAACAGGAATGTCCCCCATAGATTCACAAATTTGAATACTTGGTCACCAGGAAGTGTTACTATTAGGAAGTATTAGTAGGTGTGACCTTAATGGGGAAAAGTGTCTCTAGAGGTGGGCTTTGATGTTTCAAATGCCCATACCAGACTCCCGGTCTCTCTTCCTGCTGCCGTCAGATCTGGATGTAGAATGCTTAGCTACCAAGTCTGTGTGCATGTGACCACGCTCCCCGCTATGAGAATGGTGGTATAAACCTCTGAAACTGTAAGCAAGTCCCGATTAAATGTTTCTTATGGTCAAGGTCTCCCTTCATAACAATAGGACACTGATTAAGACCAACGGCTTGGTTCTATGGTATGTATTATGCAAGTGCTTGATAATTACATGTGTCTGATCATACACAGAAGTGTATATGTCATAAGGTAAATTTTAAAAGGCATGCCCATCAAAAGTTAACTTGGTGGGTAACAGTCAATACCCCTGGTTTTTGTTCTGTATCTGTGTGTGATTTTTTTCAATGTCAAGGCTAGAATCCAGGACCTCATGCATATGAGAAAAACCCACTACCACAGAGGTGCAAGCCCAGCACTTGTACCTCTGTTTTAAGGTGTGCATACTCCCAGGTTCTCTTGAATTGCAAAAACAGCCTCAGCTTACTGCACCAGAGCATCTCATTGATAAAACCTAGTCTTATATTTGGAGTTGTTTTGTGAATAAAAGTAGTCTTATTTTTGATAAGGAAGCTTCCTTGTTTCCTTCTGACAGGAATTGTTTCACCTCCAGAATTCAGCTTGGTGAGTGCTGAGAATGTAAAGAGGGAAAGGGAGCATCAGGGGAAGCAAGGCTGTCGTGACAGGAATGACAAAGAGCACACTGGAAACAGAGTATACCTCTGCATCTGAAGCCTTGACATGTTGGCTCTGCCATTGCTTTTTAAATAATTGATAGGTCCAAAGATCCGAGGACTACTTTAAATGCCTCAGGTGATAGAAGCTAGGCTCTGGTGAATCCGGAGGAGAGAAACAGCAAAGTAGGATGTCAGAGGGAAGAGCTGGTAAGTAATAAGAAGAGTGAATAATTTAAGATTTGCCAGGCCTGAACAAATCACTGGAGCGTTATGATGTTTTCCTGTCTTTGCTCTGAAAGCCATGTTCCCATCATTGGTTTAGTCATCAGTCTACCTGACTTTGATCTACATTAAAACATTGGGGAATGGGCTCTTTCCTGTCAGCAATACTGCAGCATTAAGACTGGCTAGAGTACGAGGTGGGATACCAATGGCAAACCCTGCTTTGCTGTTTGCCTGTGTTTCATTCCCGATCAGAGTGATCTGGGCTAAGATGATATGCTAGCCCCCAACACTTTGTGATAGCTTTCACATGTCAGAAGGGCCTCACTGTTGCATCCACATGTACACCCTGTATATTCAGGCACCTATTAACAGATCTCAGATGCAATCAAGCATGCATTGCTGAACTGGACTCACCACACAGCTTCCCTGCCCCCCAAGCTCCAGCTTAATCATACAGGTTCCAGGCTACCCTCCACTGACCTCTCCACAGGGCCCCACCAGCCTGCCACAGCCCACAGAAATCAAGGTCTAGTGACTGCCACGTATGTGCTGGAAGGCTTGGATTGGGACTTTTGCTAAAGGTCCAAACCCACACATCAAATTGCACATAATAAACATACCCATTTGGCTGTCCACAGTATCTCAAACTCAGAATTTCCAGAACTAGGCTCCACATCCACGCTTCCTTCCCATGAATGAATCTTCTCCTATTTCAACTGTTTCAGTCTACATAGTCTACATGGATCCAGAAAAAGAATGAACAATAACAACAAAAAAGAGACCCATTCTCAAATTGTTTTGGATAAATGTGTGATCATTTGATATCACTTCAAAATTTTTTAGAAAATGGGTAGTAAGATGCTGAGTTGGGGGGAGGGAATTTATCCTGTCATACTGTTACATCAAAAGATCAGAAAATAAAGAAGAAAAGCAAAACATTAACTCATAAGTTTTTTTAGTCAAGTTAAAGAGAGTGTCTATGAGAGAAAGTTGTACACATATGCATATGTGTGTGGATGAAGGTCTTCATTATATGATAACATAGTATACAAACTGACTAGTTCTCAGAAGCTGTGTATCCAGAAAAAAAAAAAAAAGAAAGCCAGGAGTAAGTGCTATAGACTCCAGCATAGGTGTAGACAATTCAGAACCAAAATCCCTGAGAACACACTGTCTCAACTCAAGCAGTCAGCTTTGACTCTTTCTTCCTTGCTTTTGTGTTCTGTTCAAGCCCTCATGGAACTAAATGATTCCAACTCACACTGGAGAGAGCAGGCAATCTATTTTATTTGGTCTACTGATTTACATGTTCACATGCTAATTCCTTCCAGAAACATCCTCACAGATACAACTAGAAATAAGGCTTTAGCCAGCTCCCTGGACATCCCTTGACCCAGGCCTGATGACACTTCAAATTATGAGTCACAGAAATAAAGAGGCTCTTGTGAGAAAAAGATCTATTTTGTAAGTAGCAGTTGAATCATTGATTCAGCAAACATCTTTTATCAACAGGTGTTAAAATCACTGTAAAAATCTGATGAAAAATACAGTAGTTATGACCTCAAAGTTTTATTCTATAGATTCACTACTAATTAGACAAGGGATTTCTAGAATGGAGTTACCGAAAGATCTCTAGTCAAGCCAAATGGGCAAACTTAGTATTGACAAAAACAAAAGAAAACAACAACAACAGAAAAAAAAACAAAAACAAAAAACAAAAAACACCATGATGTATCTCTCATGTTATAATAAAATGTTAACAACAGTATTTATGTCTAATATCTTTCCTGTGGTGGTTTAAATAAAAATGGCCCCCATAGGTCCATAGGAAATAGTGTTATAGAAGGTGTGGCCTTGTTGGGGAAGGTGTGACCTTTTTGGACGAAATGTGTGTCTCATTCTCTCCTGTTTCCTGTCAATCCAGGTGTAGAACTCTCAGCTCCTTTTCCAGCACCATGTCTGCCTTGATGTTGCCATACTCCCTGCCATGAAGATAATGGACTAAACCTCTGAAACAGTAAGCCAGCTCCAGCAAATGGTCCACTGTACATAAAGAACCAAACTACATAAACCTCTACACAAGTAAGCTCGGTGATCCAGTCCTTGCCATCTACACGTTAGAATGCAAGGGAATGAGCCTATAAGTGACTCCCATTTTCCCTAGTGCGACACTCAGATAGAGAGCTGAGAGGAGTCACTGCGTAGCTCTACGCTACAAGTTAATCTTTTGAGTTGACAGGATTGAGAGTTGCCCAGGAGACACACTTCTGGGTGAGTCTGGGGGACATTTCCAAACAGGTGTCAGGAAGATGTAGATTCCTGCCCTGAATGTGAGTAGGAGCATTCCCTTTACCTCAGGTAGAGACTGAACGAAAAGGAGGAATGCACCAGCATTCATCTCCCTGCTGTCTGACTGAAATGTGGCCAGCTGTGTTACTTTTCAGGATTGTCTCCCACCTCAATTAAGCCGACCAAGACCTTCTTTCATGAGCCAAGGGTTTAATCCAAGCTGACCAACCCCTCACTAGGTATGTCTGAAGATTCATCTCCTAGCTGAGTCTAAATCCTGATGACAATCTGCACTGTCACAGACCCATCTGCCTTCCAAAACGGAACATTTCTTACCCATTTTGAAAACCACCCAGTTGTGTTTGCAAAGGGAGATTTAGGCCATGAATGCACAGAACTGTTTAATGATGACAGGCTTGTGTGGGGCCAGTGTCACTTGAGTCTGCTTTTCTCATGCTCCAGGGGCAGAATCATTCTCCTGGAATGCTGAAGGCCACTCTCTTCATGGCAACCAGACCACAACTAGTAATCAACACGGAATTTGACAAGCCCTCAAATAGAAGACCTGAGGTTTAATTTGGGAACTGAGCTAAGTGGAGGCAGGGTGGACTTCACTGAAAGGGTTAGGAGCCCTTTGCTGGTGGAATTCCGCCTTGGTAATGGAATGACTGTGCCCCATCCAGGCTCTCTTTGGCTTATGCTTCACAGGCTCTCATATCACCCACTTTTTTTGAATAATTTTGGAGCAGGTTTCCCTTGCCCAGAAAAATCTTCTAAAACAGTCTCTTTAGATCAATTCTGAACAATTCATGTGTTTCAGAAGTCAAAGGTCCCTAGTGGCCTCGTCCATTATGTAAGTCCAGCTTGGCTACCTTGGCCCATGCAGCAACCACAGACATGCAATGTCCTTGGTTTTAAAATACAAGAGTGATGACAGAATTAAGGGTGCCTAGAGGATGGAAGGTTTGTACTGTCTATTCCTCTACTCAACCATTTACTTTCTTTGATTAACAATATTTATTTAGCTATCAAAATGTGGGAGCTGGAGAGATGGCTCAGCCATTCAGAGTGCATGATGCTCACAGAGGTGCATTCAGTTCCCAGCATCTCCATTAGGCTGTTCACAACTGCATGTGACTCCAGCTCCAGGGGATCCAACTCCCTCTTCTAGCCTTGATGGGCAACTTCACTTATACGTACAACCCTCCCCCACACACACATACACATAATCTTAAAAACAGTTTAAATGTATTACCAACGCATGTACTTGTTTGTTCTGAAGATTTATAAGGTTAACATCTGTTAAGCAGTCACACAAATGTTTACCTCCAAAGACACATAAGCATGTATGAACATGCACACAGGCACACACATTCACACATTGAATAATAGTTTATCTACAATGCATGTTCATTGTAACTAAGAGTGTGTTAGCAGTAATGATGATGGGACAAGGTGAACAAGAGAACTGCCATGTTTCTTAGATCTCAAGTATAAGGGAGATTAGAGGTTTGGAAACAAGGGGTGAAAAAGAAGCAAGAGTAGAAATTGTGTTCTATGTTACTGTGTTTTCCGGAGGATCATGGAGAGAGAGCTAAAGTGAGGTAGAAAGCATCCCAGGTCCTATGTTCTGGGAGCTTGTCTTGTCTATCCTGGATATTCATCGTACAAATGTAGAATGTGACAGTCAAAGAAAAAGCTTCCAGATCAAGGCTGCATAAATCCTACAACATCTGAAAGGCATTGAATGCATCTCAATTAGTAAACCATAATCAGAACTAAAGCTTTTAAGAAGAAAACATTTTAGAGTAGTTATAAAGTGAGGCTAAATATGGCTCTTGCCATTCACGCACACTAATTTTATGTTGATCGAAGTACCTGAACTATTTGCATTACATCTGGGACATTCTATGGAAAAACAATCAAAGCAATTAACTATTTTCTCCCCTTTTCTCCACACTGTGGAATTAGCTGATGAGCAGTCACAGAAAACAACTTTTGACACGAATCTTTTATTTCATCATTGCTGACAGAAGTGAGAAGAAGAGGAGGGAGAGAGAAAGCTCAGGATAAAGTGAGGGCCCACTACAGTCTGGTAGTTAAGAACACAGGCCTCCTGGTTAGAAAGTCCATCTGACCCACTCTGTGCAGTGTGCTAGGTAAATGTGAGCAAGCACCTTGCATTTTCTGATCTTTAGTCCCTGGATCTATCAAATAAAACCACTATTTTGTGTAGGTGCTGGTTTTGTAAACTCCGCTTTATTTGGGGGTTTCTAAAGCCTCTACCTCCCTCAAACCCCCTAACCCTAGGTATGAGAGAAAGAAGGTCAGAAGGGAAAAGGGACACAGATCTCTTTACTTCTTCTAGCTGGGTAGGGTCATGGAGTTCTTTCAGCCTTCAGGATATCCAGCAGCCCAGGTAACCAGCCAACCAGCAAATGCAGCAAGCAGTCTTCTTTCTTCAAAGCATTCTTGAAGCATTCTCAAAGCGTTTTCTCCAAGCCACCTCATGTTTGCTCTCTGGGACCTCCTATTTAGACTAACTGCAGCTGTGAAAGACCATATCCCTCTCCAGTGTCTCAGGAGGCAATTATCAGCTGTGAACAAACAGTTTCATATACCACACTTGGGATTAAAGCAAAAACCTGCTTATATAACATAACTGAGTTTTTAAGGAAACTAAAGATCCTACTTCAGTTTTGATCATTGCATTATTTCAGGAACTTAGAGAATCAAGAAACCAGAATTCTGGACCAGCTTTGCCATGCACTGGATGACATATTTCAATAAACCAGTGTCATTTTCTTACTGACATCTTTTTTTTCCTTACTGACATCTTTATAAAAGCTCATATATAGCTTTTTTCTTGGCAGAATAATTGCAAAATTCAGAAAAGATAGATACTTTAGAAAGAACAGAGACAGATGTGAGTAGGTATTCATTTTAAATACACACACATGCTGCATTTCTATATGCTTATGTATAGCGCATAACTATATGTAATTCAAGAGATTAGCTACTTTTATCATTAAAAAAGTGGTATCAAAAAGGGTTTTCTGCAAAGCTCGATCAAGCTTCCATTTGCTTGTCACCTGGGGCTTCCAGATTATCAAAAATTGTTGGATTAAATAACAGAGGGTAAACTACAGAGATGGCTCAGTAGTTAAGAGCACTTGCTGCTCTTAGAGAGAACCTGGGTTTGGTTCCCAGCATGGACATGGCAGCTCACAACTCTCTATAACTTCAATAATAGGGCGTTTGACAGCCTCTTCTGGCCTCTGCAGGTGACAGACATATTGCATACACATACATACATATAGGTAAAATACTCACACCCATAAAATAAAATAAATTTTACAAGAGGCAATGAGCAAGTGGGAGCTCAGACTTTTCCATGACTCTGGGACTGGACATGGGCCTCAGTTGGAACATGTTATGGATTTCTGTGCAAGCCTAGGTAGGTGAATGTTAACTCTAAATGAAAAGGACTGCAATGTGCTGGCTATTTTTGGGTCTCGTGGGTCTCAGTTGTTGAACATGTCTTTATTTCAATTTTACCACAGAGACTTCAGAGTGTGTTTCTGTTCCGAGGCTGATGGGGCTAAGCAGTGCCCCCCCTCCCCAAGGCTCAGTCAGTGATAACAATAAAACCATGGATGGATTCCCAGAGCAAAAGAGTTTAGACAAAGAGCTGAAGCTCTAGTTATATCTTCCAATCAGTAGATTTCCCTTCATTAAGATCCTTGAAATCCCTGAATTTGGTTCATTAATGAAGGCTCTAAATCCCACACAAAACATGTTCTCTACAAATCATTCCTTATTTAACTGGGATAAAACTGGCCCTGTGAGTAACACATGCCATTGATGAAGCCACACCCTATTTCAGCCTCTCAAAATGCAGAGCAAGCATTGATATCATTTTCAAGCACATAGGGTCAGGATGAACTTAATTAACACTAGATTTTCTGAAGAGAAGATAAATCCCAGGTTCCCCAATTCCTCCATACATGTGATTAAGTCCTGCAAAGTCTTCAAAGTTATGGCAAAAGCTCTGTCTCCTCATCTACAAAATGTCATCCACATAATACTGGGTCATGTAATCCTCCAGAAGTCAGGGTGGAAACTTTCAAGAAATATGGGAATGAAGACTTGAATCAGAATTACTGATCCTCAGACTTGAAGCCCAGCCCTCGTAGGACTTTCTGATGAGTGCATTGAAATGCCTGCTGCAATGGAGCCATGCTAATCATATTTGGTGCAAGGTCACTCTTGATTAAACCTCATTAAAGAGGGGGCTCCACAAGCCCTGTGATAACTTCTTTTTTGTAGAAAATACTGCTTTCCTTGAATGCACATTTAAACAAAATTGGAAAAATCTAGGCTGTTACATTTAAACGCTTTTAATTAAAGCATATTCATGAAACAGCAATAGTGCCGGGATTTATGGAGACTTTTAGCGTTGCTCAGGGAAATGGTGCAGTGTGGTCAGAAGTATTTCTGACTCGTGGTCAAAGGACACCAAATTTAGTTACATGATGTTATATAAAGACTATTGGAATGAACAATAAAACCCTAAGAAACAAGACTGCTCATCTGACATCAGCACTCACTAATTGGATCTTTTGTCACGGGGACCCAAGCAGCTTCATCTAAGAAACTGAAGGTTTGAAGCTGAAGGCTACATGAGGTCGCTTCAAGTCTAAAATGATGATATTACTCACTCTGTTAATTATTTTTAACTTAGTCATTACTATGTGAGTTATAAAACTCATTCTCACTTTTAGACTGTCTGATTGGAATTTTGTTTATGAGTCCAGGGCTCACTTAGCAAGAGATCAGAAAAGAAACAGAAGAGTCCTCCCTGTGTCTTAACACCTTCACCCCAGAAGGAGGATTGCTTCCTGGAATGTATGCTGTCTCCCTTAAAGCTATGTTCCAGAATGTGGTCAGTCTTCAAGTCTACACTGAGAGTGTGCTCAGTCTAATATAAGCAGAAATGGGCCTTCTGCCAAGACCCTCTGTCAATTTGCTGAGTGATATACCTTCTGAAGAACAGAGACTCTCAGATAATTTGAACAAATTTCTTAGCAGTCCTTCCAAAAAGAGTTCCTGAAGGTAAGATGGGCAGTGTGGACAAGCTAATGTACAGCCTCAGACATGGCCATCTGTTCTTACCCACCCCCAACCACTAGAATACAGATGAGTGAAAGACAACCCCAGGAAGTCAACCTTGCTTTCTATAAAAGGTCAGGGTGGGTCTCTTTGATAACTTGCTTTCCAATTGTCCCACAAGTTTCCAGAGACATTCTCCACACTTCGTAACACTGAAACAATATTTTTATACTTGAATAGGTGAAATAGTTCTGAGAGTGTCCAAAAATCACAAAGCATTTTTCCTTCTTTAAAAAAAAATCTATACACTTAGGACTAAAAGAGTGAGACCCTAGCTTTGATGGATGGATGTATCAGTTTGCCAGTATACAATGAACTGGAGAGTTGAGTACTTCCTTTTGACCTGATGATGTGAGACTTTTCTTTGTGTGGATGCTGAGGGACAGAAACAGCTCCTCAGTAAAAACTGGGTGACATTTTTACCATCTAAAATGCAGGCAGAATAATAAGATCTAAATGGGGCATGGTAAGCAAATGCAACACTTTCCACTCCAGCCTACAAAATAATTCTAAATTTGAAAGGCATTACCCTCACCAAGGATGGCATTGCTCTAAAATTTATGCTCATAGAATATTAAAATGCATTAAGTTCAATTTTTCAAAAAGCATTTGTTTATTGATCCGATGATTACATTATATACATTTGAACTGCCAAATGTATATAAATAAGCAGGAAGGAACCGATATGTTATTCATCACTAAATCCAGAGGACTTCATTTTTGATGCGTAATATAGCTGAAAAATAATTTGTGAGATTATGAATGTCAATATCTACCTGTTAGACATACCCATTCCATAAGGAGTCTTCCATCATCAATGAAGAATAGGACCCTACAGTGCGGGAGCCTTCAGTCCTGACCTTGAAGGTAAGTCCCAGTGCATTAAGTATTTCTTTATGCACAAAATGAAAGCAAACTAAGGAAAGACTAGGAATTGGGGAATCTTTGAAGCACAGCTGCTCTGCATACAAGCTATGCCACTGATGTAACACAATCCATCCCTTACCACTGACTAACTCCGTGGCCATGAGCCAACCATTCCATCTCTCCTGAACCATTTTCATATTATTAAATGAGGCTAATAGCAATAACGACTTACTAAGGTTATTTTAAGTCTTAGTGAAGTAAATATATGGAAAACACCTGGTGCCTGGTGGCATGCTAATCATTGGTATCATTTATAATATTTGTCATAAACAAGTTGATTGTTCGGTCAGCATTCATTGACAGCTTCTTTGTCTTAAGAAAGGTACTAAATGGGCCTTTGTTTGCTTATGTATAAAATCTTGTGTTTCAAAGCACTGAAGTGCTGTAGTTGGGGTTCAAAGCTGAAACACTATAAAATGAGGGTCAGTGCCTTAAGGCTCAAACCCAACAGTTATGAATGAGATTCCTAGTCACTACCAATCCTACTTCTTGAAGTTTAAACCCAAGACAGGATGACCATAATCTTTGACAGGGTCAGTCTGTTGGCGAAGATACAAATGGATGAAAAATGAAAATAAGATACAGATGGATGAAAATACACATGAAAAATATGTCTGTCTCATTCCTTTGATGATTAGCTCACTAAAGTGACCCCCAAATTTTGTTATTTCATGAGTTTCTTTCACTCTTGACCCTATCTTTCACTTGTTTGCAAGGCTCGGGCTATATTATTGTGTTCTAAGGAATCTGGAGATGATTGCAAGGCTCTGGGATGGTGTGCTGAGGGTGCTTACACACAGCACCCTATGGTATGGCATGGATTTGAGCATCTGAGGATTTCATATCTGCAGGGTCTTAGAGCAAATCCTCCATAGTTACTGCAGGATGATTGCATACTTGACCCATTAACATGCTTTGCTGTGAATATATCTATTCCTGTACTGTCTTCCAGATACATACCTTAGAGTCATACTTTGAAATTCACTTTTCCCTGAAATCTGGTTGACAAATTGTCCACTAAAGTAATAATAGCATATTTAAAAGTATCAAGATGTGCCGTGTTGACAGACTAACTTAGAAAGAAATGTTCAAGAGATCAACAGCAAGACAATAAATCTTACTGAGAAGGACTTAACAATATATAAACATATGGAGGCAGCCTAATCAAAGATCTGAGGACTACATAATATGATTTTTAAAATCTTAGAAGCTAGAGGGATGGTTCAATGGGTAAGAGCATATACTACTTTTGCAGAGAACCTGAGTTGGGTCACCAGGTTTCATATTACACACGTCACAACCACCTATAACTCCCATTTCAGGTTCTGATGCCCTCTGCTGGTCTCCACAGGTACCTGTACCCAGTTGTAGATATACACATATAGATGCATATACACAAGGTTCATAATTAAAAATGAAATATTTTTAAAAATAAAAAATTTACAAATGCAATAATTATCACAATTTCAACATATAAAACTTTGATCATCTGTTTCTTTAACTCTTGAGAAAAAGCAAAGGCTTCAGATTAACCAAATAAGAAAGAGAAGACTACAGTTGGATTACCAAAATACTTGATTTCCAAGCTTACAAAACTAAGGTGTGGGATGAAGAGACTGACAGATAAGAACAGAGTCTAGATATTCTCACACAAATATGGACAACTGAGCTATGAAAACCATGCAAAGGCAAATCAGTAGATAAAGAATAGCCTTTTCCAGTGAAGAGTGATTGACAGTTACACATTGACATTTGGAAAAGGAGCTTCAATATGTACCCATATCACATATAAAAAGAATTTTAAAATGTCAGCCAGATCTATACTTTTTAAATAAAGCTTATAAAACTTTTAGAGCAAAACAGGAGCTATATTTATTACCCAACATTAGGCAAAATGTCTTAGATATGACACTCCAAGCAAGCTCATTGTGGTTAGTTAATTTTCTCATGACTGTGACAAAATACCTGACAAATGGGTTTAAGGAAGGGAGGAATTGAGGGGTGAGGCTCTGGTTGACTAGAACAAACTGTCATAGTAGAGAAGGTGTGGTGGTAAGATTGGCAGGAGTCTGAGACGGCTGATCACATCGCAGCTGTAGTCAGGAAGCAGAGAGATAAGTGTTGCTGCTCAATTGACTTTCTCCTTTCTATTCTTCCTGGGACCCTGGGCCATGAGTGGTATCACTCACATTCTGGATGTGTCTACTCTCCTCAGGTCAGCCTTTCTTGAAACAGTCTCACAGACACACTCTCAGGTGGCTTCAAATCTAGTCACATTGACAGTAATGATTAATGTTCACAATCACTACTTCATAAGACTTATAGATAACTACTCTTTGAAAGACATTGTCGGGAAAACAAACAAAATCATAGACTGAATCAGACTACTTCTAAGGCATGTATCAGTTAAGCTCTTGAATCCAAAATACACATTCTGAGTCAACATACTTGAGTCAAAAACAAGAAATCTAATGACTCAAATTTTTTATTACAATTTATTCACTTTGTATTCCATCTATAGCTGCTTTCCTCAGCCCCTCCCAATCCTGCCCTCCCTCCCTCTTCTCCTTTCATGCCCCTCCCCGAGTCCACTGAGAGGGGAGGTCCTCCTCCCCTTCCATCTGACCCAAGCCTATCAGGTCTCATCAAGACTGGTTGCATCGTCTTCCTCTGTGGCCTGGTAAGGCTGCTCCTCACTCAGGGGAGGTGACCAAAGAGCCAGCCACTGAGTTCATGTCAGATACAGTCCATGTTCCTATTACTAGAGAACCCACTTGGACACTGAACTGCTATGGGCTACATCTGTGCAGGAGTTCTAGGTTATCTCCATGAATGGTCCTTGGCTGGAGTATCAGTCTCAGAAAAGACCTCTGTGCCCAGATTTTTTGGTTCTTTTGCTCTTCTTGTGGAGCTCCTGTCCCCTCCAGGTCTTTCTATCTCCCCTGTCTTTCATAAGATTCCCTGTACTTTGCCCAACATTTGGCTATGAGCTAATGACTCAATTTTAAAATAATATTTAATATTTGAATAGACTCTACCTAGGGAATTATACAAGTATCAAATAAACACATGAAATGATGCTTTGTGTGACTTACCATCAGGCAGATAAAATTTAAAATCATAATGGGAAACCATTTGTATCTCTTAAGACTGCTAAAATTACAAACCAGTTCATATTCAGTGTTGAAGCTGTAGGGAACATGAAATCTCCACGATTGGTGGAAAATAAGATGAAAATCATGGTGGGTGTGGAGGTTTCTTTAAAACACTTATCATATATCATTATCATATGACCCATCCACATTGTCATATCTATAAATGTTTTGTCCTCAGGGTAAATAACTGTCCCCATCATCCTCCTTAGGTCATCCTCCTCAGCCATAGTACCAGCACCTTCGTGGATCCTGGTGGAGGCGTGGATGTTAAAGCTGCTCTCAGCAAAATCAAGGATCACTTCCCCTAGGAAGGATGAGAGTGTTTTATCAGAAGAGGAAAAGACAGTAACAGAGTCACAGGAAAGGCCTATCATCACTCAGGCTTTTGTGATATAAAAGTACAGCCATGAAAACCCAGGGTTCAATGACTATGAACTAAAACATAGCAGCAACCCTTGTGTTCCTCCCTTCTGGTCATGGCCTTTAGCAGAACAAGAGCAAACCTTTATGTAAAAACTTGGGCATCAGAGACAAACACACCTAATATGAGGCTCCATAATTAGCCAGGCTCCAATGCTTACTACCCATGCATCCTCTGACATGAGATAGATCTCTCATTTTTTAATTTCTTTCTATTAAATGTGGCTGGCACCTTCTATAAAGACTTTAATAAAAATGGGTGTGTGATGGTTTGAGTGAGGTATTCCCCCATAGATGCCTGAACAGTTGGTCACCAGTTGATGGCATTTGGGGGTAAGTTTAGGAGGCTAAGTTCTTCTTGGGAAGAACTGTGGTACTGGGTAGGATTTTCAGGTTTCAAAAGCCTCTTGGCGTTTTCAGTTTACTATCTTCCTGCCTCATGCCTATGGCTCAACAGGTGAGCCTTCAGGTTTCTGCTCCTGTCTCCATGCCTTTACTTCGCCATCACAAGCCCAAACAAGCTCTTTCTTCTATTGGTTGCCTTGCTCATGGAGTTTCACTATTGCAGTAGAAAAGTAACTAACACAGAGTGTATGGTGAGCACTGAATAGAGTTCCTAATACTTAGGAGAGATGGTTCATAGACTAACCATCCCTGTTGCCAGCCATCATGATATCCCCAATGTGGTAAGCATTCTCCTAGCTAATTCCATCACCACCCTTGCCCAAATTATTGCAACCACTTTTTAATAGACTTTTCTGATGGTAGGTTTCTCCTCCCTGGTGTAGCCTTACACTCTGTGAGAACAATCCTTTCAAAAGAAAAATCTGGTCGGCAGCTTCTGACTGTTCAGCACACTTGGCAGAGATGGGAGAACCCCACTAGGCACTGTATTTTATTTTCTGTCTGTGGTGCCTACAGTGCAATAGGTGTGTGTGTTTGGAACAGCACCTGAATGAACAAAGGGTGCGGAGTGGTCTGACATGACAGGTGGAAACAGGATCTGGGGGCCACTCCAGACACTGGGGTGCAATCACACCATGCACCTGCAGCCTTTCTGATTTCTGCCTTCATATACTGCTTTTGAAATACTTCATTGTCAAGCATTCATCGGACGCTCCTCCTACCTGGAGGAAGGTGTGGTAAAGATATAGATATAGGGATGGCAAGATAGCTCAGCAGGTAAAGACACTTGCTGTGTGAGCCTGGAGGCCCAAGTTTAACCCCCAGAACCCACACGAAAGTAAAAGAAAAGAAACGAGTCCACAGAGTTGTCATCCTATCATCACACATGTACCCCCACATTAATAATAAAAAGTATTTCTTTTAAAAAGATGCAAAGTTCAAAAGGTCTGGTTGTGCAAGTATGAAGACCTGAGTTCCATCCTCCATCCCCAGGACCCATGTTAAAAGACAGGCATTGTGACCGTGTTTGTAATCACAGCACCAGAAAGGCAGATGGATTCCTGGGGCTCACAGGCCAGCCTAGTGAAATAAGCATCTCTAGATCCACTGGGAGACTCTGTCTCAAAAAAAAAAAAAAAAAAAAAAAAAATGAGGTGGGAAGAACCTGAGGAATAATACCCAGAGTTGACCTCTGCCCTAAACCCACCTGTGCACACAGGTGCACATGCACACACACAAATCTGTACCGGCACAAATATGAACATGCATGCATACCCATGCTGACATGGGGGAAAGGAGAGAGGGAAGGAAGGAAGGAAGGAAGGAAGGGAGGGAGGGAGGGAGGGAGGGAGGGAGGGAGGGAGGGAGGGAGGGAGGGAGAGAGAGCGGGAGGGAGGGAGGGAAGCAAGGAAGGAAGGAAGGAAGGATGGAAAACCAGTGATACTCAATCACTTACTAAGATGCCCATAAAATGGGTTGTTCTATTTATTGAACTGGAGAGCTAAAGGCAAATACCTTGTTGATTTCAATAAAATTAAATTAAAATCTTTACACTATACCGAAGGATACAAGGAAGGAAGGAAGGAAGGAAGGAAGGAAGGAAGGAAGGAAGGAAGGAAGGAAGGAAGGAAAAAAATGTCTGGATAGGTGCAGACAGTGAGCAAAGAAAAAGAGCATCCTACCGAAGCAAGTGAATGGTCTCTGTAGAGGCACAGAAGTGTGAGAAAGCCTGGATAATTGTGAGCAGAAAGGAGAGCTGGAGGACAAAAAGATCGAAGAGTCCAGTCGTGCCTGGAGCATTTCAGTGAACCTACAGTGAGGGGAGGTGGAAGGTAAAAGGGGGAGAGGACTGGCTGGACTGTGGTCAAATAGCCTAATTTCCACCTCGCCCACAGCTCTCTGGCTCTGCTTTGACTGTCTCTTAGCACACTGTTCGAGAACTCGGTATGATTCATTGCTTTACATCCCAACCTGGTTCAGAGGTGAACAATGCTCACGCACAGAACGTAAGCTGCCATCTGTAGAGCTTTTCTAACTTATGACAGCATGAACCCCCAAATGCTCTAAGGTGGGACCATCGTCACTATTGCTATTGTAGCCATAAAATGACAGCAAAAAGGAGAAGGTATGAACAAGCACTTTCAAGTTTTATAGGCAGTGAGTAGAAAGAACCCAAGGTCAAGCTCCCAATGATTTTGATTGTTTGCTTCATTTTGCCCTTTTCAGAAACGATGCTTTTCTACTATTTTGGAAATGCTCCAAACTTTAAGCTTACAGTAAAGTGCAATAACTGTGGTTGAAGGGCTTGACTGTTTTGACTTTGGAAAAATAAAGTGATATTTGGAAATGGTAAAAATATATTTATTGAAGGATACTGGGTTTTTTTTTGTTTGTTTGTTTGTTTGTTTTGAGATAGGGTCTCTCTATAGCCCTGGCTGGCCTTGAATTCACCATCTCATCGCCTCGGTCTCCTCCGTTCCAGACTGCAGGAATACATGACCTCTCTGGCCTGACTGAGGGATTTTTATCTAATGTCCAGCAATGATCCAGATAAGAAAAAAATGGGGCATCCATCAGATTTCCAAAAAACATGATTTTAATTCAAATATAAATTCTATATTTTACAATATACATACAATAAAATTCAAAAACATACTTCATTTCTTGTGACACCAGAAGAGTCAATCAACCTCTGGCACAGTTCTCTTGTCAACTGACAGGATGCTCAGGTAGTTCTCACAGGTCCCTGCTCTGGCCACTATCACCATTTCACATACAATGAATTCACGCTTCACACAATTTTAGTCTCTCTATTGGCATAAGAACTATATGACAAGGATTAAAATACGAACATGGAAAATCTCTGAATTTCCCTGTTCTCATCCCTGCCACAGCATATAGTTTTTTCTACCTCTTCAGTATTATTATAGTCATTGATCACCCACCAAAATCCCTTGTGAAACCCCTTTGTCATGTCTACCCCTACCCAGAATATTATACTGTAAAAGCAAATACAGCTTTGTTGAGTCTAAGTTCAAGGTGAGCTCAGTCTATGGCGCATCCAACTCCACTTAGTACCCCGTTAACCACATAAAGAAAATGCTGCTAAAATTCTAAAACTTCTGAGTTTCCTATTTGATACCTCAAAGATTCCAGCTGCTCTCCTCACAACTCTATCTCCTGGGGACCCAATCATAGCTCAGGAAAGTATAACCACATGCCCTGCCAACAGCTTACAGTTTAATAGTAAATAAGTGAATCCCTGGCAGCTTTCTGATAACTGGCTAGGGATCCTCTTCCCAGCTGCTGGGACCAGCTGAGTAAATACACAGCTGGTCGCTACAGCCCATAACCCTGGATATGACAGGGTCCTGTGTACTTACTAGCAGGTAGAAAATCACCAAAACCAGTGATACTCAATCACTTACTAAGATGCCCAGAAAATGGGTTGTTCTATTTATTGAACTGGAGAGCTAAAGGCAAATACCTTGTTGATTTCAATAAAAGTAAATTAAAATCTTTACACTGTACCGAAAGTATAAATATTTGAACTTATTGTTAATCCTAGGATGCCGAGAAATGTGTCCATTCCAGCACATTATACGTATTAACCAGAAAGGGATAATAGGAAGCAACTGAAAATATTTGTCTGCGTTCACTCTATTACGCATTTTCCTCCCGAAAAGATAATTGTTTATTGTACATTATTACCATCATTGTTTTTATTATTATTAATAATTATCATTATTAACCTGAGCCTATCGTTTTCAGAAGAAATATTCAGTACTCTCCTACTCCTTCTGGGATACTGTAATATATAGTCATCCAGGTTTTGTATCACTTATAATAGTGGGCTTCTACTGGGTCAAAGAGTTAGCAGGCAGGGAATGTGTGACTAAGGTTTTTAAGGATGAATTTGAATGGGTGAGTGGACACTGGGTGAAATGTGTTAAGAAACATCATCTGTAGAGAAAGCAGCATGTATGAAGAGGCAGAGAAGTAAGACAGCTGTGCATGTTGCAGAAGGTTCGCAGAGTCAGGAGCGAAGAGAGAGGTAAAGCTGGAAGTTACAACCTGAGGACAGAATTTTCTTTTCATTTCCACCGTCTGTGTATGATCTGCAGTGTCCCATGGAGCTTGAAAGCTCCGTCTGCTGTGGTTTGGGGTTTCCTGCTCTCAGTAGAATACTGTCAACCCACTCTCATTGGCTGTTCATTCTAACCATGTCTGAAAAAATAACGGGATGACAGATGTCATTCCTGTTCTGTTCTGAGCAGAAATGACAGTGTTGCTTCCTCCTAATAATGATGTTTCTCTCTGACCCTGGCACACATCTCCACCATTACAGGACAGAAGACCCCAGGATATCTGTTCCCAGGAGGACCTGAGTAACTTCTATGCCTTTTGAGACAGAATAATATTCCATAGTGTTTGGTTTGTAACAAACTTTAAAAAACTGTTATTGTGACTATTAAGATCTTGTTCACTCTACTTTGTCTCTCTCTGTATGTATGTATTTATATGTGCATATACGAATATGTATATATATATATATATATATATATATATATATATATGTTATGTGTTGTGAAGGCCAGATGAAAACTTTAAGTGCTGTTTCCCAGATACAAGGTACCATTCACCTTTTTTTGAGACAGAGTCTCTCACTGACCTGGAACTCATCATGTAGGCTAGACTGGCTTACCAGTGGTCCCAGAGACATGCATGTTTAAACCTCCCCAGTTCTTGGATTACTGTTGTGTACCGCTATGCCTGGCTTTTTCCCATGGGTCCTGGTGATCAAATTCAGGTTCCTGCACTTGCAAGATAAATGACTGACTGAGTCATTTCATGACTCATGAAGTTTTTTGGATGACCCATGTGTCTTTTCTTGTTTGTTGACTTTGTTGTTCTGTGATGTGTTTGGTCACAGACAGCAGTGTGGAACCAACAGGACTTGTTCTGTGTTCTGAACCCATGTCTTGGGGCTTAGCACACATTATGTGGCTTTGTCTGAGATGTGACCAACTGTGAAAAGAGATCTGGGTCAATTTTGTGTTCCTGTGATGAAAAAGATGCATGAAAAGAGTGCATGCCATTCTCCTCCGTGGCTTGATTAGAAGTGAAGCATTTCAGAACAGCATGGATAATTCTGGGATGGGATGGTTAACTCGTGTCCACTCTGCAGAGACTCCATGCAGAATGACTGTGCCAAGAGCTTGCAGCCTCAGTTCCACATCCAGGAAGAAAAAAGCAGATCCTGGAGTGCCACTATTTTCCAGATGTGTGGTAAGCATATGACAGAATTGATCTCATCAACAAAAGCTACCAAGTCAGTATAATGATGATTATTTCACATGTGAAGGAACTGACAGTGATATTAGATTGCAACCGAAGTCGGGTTACTAACCTCTAACATTTTATATATTTTTTACATATATGGCAATCATTATATAATGTGTTTTATATGTATGTGTGACTCATACACAGGCACAAATGTGTGTACTTGTACCTATGCACAAAGCTCTTATGCAGTGTCAGTACTGAAGTCCAGTCCAGGCCTGAATACCAGAGCTCCTACATCAGCTTCCTGCTGGGCACACCGACATCAGGGTTTGTATTCCACCTGCCTCTCTCAGTTGCTCTATGGATAACAAAAAACAACTTAGACAGAAAATTTGGGTTCAGTTTGCACATCTGGAAAGTAGTGGTTATCTGCCTCCTTGAACACAAGCCACGCTGTCTTGGCCAGGCACATGCTCAATAAGCTGGAATTTCTTTGTCTTCTCAACCAAAGCATCCATCCCATCCCAAGCTCATGCCTAGGCTGATGTCTTCAGCCCCAGTGTTCTTCATCTAGAAATTCCTTGGAAGCACAGGTCAGGACTTATCCGTTGCCACACTGTGAAGGAGGAAAGATTGGCAATAAAGTGACTTGGCCACAACATGGGACTGAGGACCCAGCCAGCCACCTGAGGTCTTGATCTAAATCCAGCCTCTCCTCTGGGAATTTAAGGCAAAGCTTTCTCTCTCCTAGAATTTGATTTTGTCCTATCTGTCAAGATGCTTACATCACCATCACAGGATTGCTAAAAGTCCATGAGACACAGCCCACTGTCAATGCACCTTGAAAAGTCCACATGGAGGTCGTGCTGTGAAAAGGGATTAGCTTTGCAGTCATCAACTCCAATGTTAGGTCCTCGGTTTAAATATGGTCTCATGTTTTCTCCCTCTTTTCAACTCTCATACTTACCTCTCCTTTCTCTGGGTTTTAGCGGCCTGACTCTAGTTCTGGAAAATACTCAGTGGTACGGGAAACCAGTGATCAAAATAACTGACCACACTGATGACAGGAAACGGGGTTTGAGGGCCATTCTTTCCAGGTCTGATGGGTGGATTCAACTGCTTTCCGTTCCAAGTGTTATCACAAACTTGTGTTCACTTCCTTGTTTTCTGCCTCTGTAGTTTCTATAAAGCCTACCTTCCTCAGTCAAAGTGAAAGAAAATCAGGTGATGATGTGGAAGATGGGTTTATCTCTAATTGCTGAAGGAACGGGTAATTTGGAACTATTATTCCATTTTAAAATATATGTATAGCATACAGGAGGCCCCCAGTTCAATCCCAAGTTCTACACAAATGAGTAAATGACTACATGTCTTGACTAAAACTAATGGACCAGATGATTTCCAAGGGATCTTGAGACTTTTCTTACATCTAGGAGCACAGTTGTGTGTGGTCCACTGAATTTAAATGCTGGCTCTCACAGCATTGCTGGGGAAGCTGTTACAGGACACATATTAATAAATATCAAGATCCTTTGTGAACTTGCACTGAATTTTTTTCTACATTTAGATTTTTCTGCTGTTGCAATCACCAGGTTAAGATGATTTATTGGAGAGAAAAGCAGCAACTATTACTTTGCTTTATGCAGACACAGAAAGTATCATAACATCCCATATTTCAGGATAGTAGCCAAACTTTTTTAGCAGACAACTTAATATTTACATTTTGTGCAAATGAAGAGATTCAAATCAAAATTCTGTCCAAAGTCTATAAACACTTATGCAAAAGCATTGCCTTGGTGTGTGTGTGTGTGTGTGTGTGTGTGTGTGTGTGTGTGTATACTCTAAATATGAGATGGGGCCATCTCTCACAAAATCAAAGAGCTACAAAATGGCCATCATTCCTCCTTGATTGTAGATAGTTCCAGATCACTGATGGAAGCCTCAAAATTAGAAACATGATACCCAAGATACTATGTTCAACAACTAAGGAAGCAGTTAGGGTGTTTGTGCAAGAGGTACCTGTTATGAGATGCCCAAATGAACGCATCCTGTCTGAAATACTCATCAAGGTGGCTTCTCTTTGTTTCTTAAATCTAGTGGCAGCACGTGTCCCCATTTTACTTGCAGTGAATTGAAGGTCTGGTTTCCTAGGTCTGTGGACTCAGGTTCATGTCTATGGTTAGAATTCAGGCCTCAAACATCATATCAATTGTTTTCTGTATAACATGTACCATGTGGATTTAAACTTCTAAAGGAAAAAAAATGAAGGGGTTCCCTTAATGTTAAAACACTTAACAGCAAGACTGTGACCTCTTTTAACAGAACAGGCATATTCTCTCTATAAGAGATAATTTAGAGCGTAGTTGAATACACTTGCCGCAATGTACATAGTTTTCTGGGTTCTGCCAAATGCCGCATATGTAATTGTCCCTCGTAATGTTTTGCATTCTGTTTGATTTTAAAATGGATGCCTTTGTTTTGTTTTGTTTTTCTTCTGTTTATACAGCCTGGAAAGGTTCATGTGCAGTTTGAACTATGCATTTGCCCAAGCCTTTTGCTAGGCATGCATTTTTCTCCTCGGGGAGGCCTTGCCCACGAAGATACGGCTTCTCTTTAAGGATGACAAGTTTAGGGTGCAGCACTCCTCCTGCAGCAGTTTCAGCTTGAGGTAAGTAAGGCCACGGTGGGATTTGTGAATCATCTCTTCCCCTACTCATTACAGGCAAATCAAGCTGAAAACCAAACCCATTTGGCACTGACTCAGAGTGGAACTTCCTGAAGTGGTGAAAGAAGAAAAACTTTTAAAGCCACATCTACCCTCCGTGTCCCTCCGCCAGGGAGGGACCAAGACCCACGGTGCTTTGAGTCCAAAACGTGTGCCTGGTCCTGCTCATCAAGCCTTCAGCTGGTATGGGTTTATTTTGTCAGTATTCACACCAGATGACCAATGAAACCCCACTCACTGAAATTTTCTATATGGGCCAAGTTTTCTAACAGGCTTCACTGAAGAGAAAGAACACTGCTCACTTCCTAACAGGTTTGTAATAGACAGCAAGCGTTTCTGGGAAGGATTGTTACTTACTCCATACTTGATATTAGTTAGATAATTCTTTATGTGTGTATGCATGTGTGTGCAGAGGCCAGAGGTCAATCTTGGGTATCATTCCTCAGGATGCCATACATAGCAAACTCCAAGGACCTGTGTGTCTCCATTTCCTCAGTGCTAGGATTATAAGCATGCATTACCACACCTGGTTATTTACCTGGGTTCTGTGGATTACAGGTCCTAATGCTTGCATATCAAGAATAGCACTGAGTCAATTAATCCCCCAGCCCTAACTAGGTAATTCTATACATTTGAGTTAATTCTAACAAGAAATGGAGAAAACATATCTAAAAATATATAAGAAAAGTTCTACAGCAAAGATAAATATATAAATATGACTAAGAGGTTTCTTGTACATTGTATCCCTTTTTAGTATTCAAAAGACAAAGGAACAAACAACAATAAATCTATGCTAATGACTGTATAACACAAAGATGTTAATTTTGGGCATTAGTAACACAGATTTGGGGGCTAAAGTTTTGAAGGTGCAGAGCTCATATTTGCAAATGAATTTGGCATCGATTTGAAACAGCTACCATTTTTAGGGTGCTATATGTAGTCCCCATAGTAACCAACCACAAAGAAAATGCACATAAAATATGCGAAAAACAAAATAAGAAAATAATAAAAATATATCACTACAAAAATTCTAAGCCCACAGGAAAGCAACAAGAGAGAAAATAGGAACAAAGAGTTATTAGACACAGAGAAAGCTAGAGACAAAATGAAAAAAAAGGTACTCTGTAAGCATACTTACTTACAGGGTTAAAAGATACTACAGAATAGTATTTATCCAGAAAAGGAAGTAAATGAGACACGTACATCACATGCTTCCATACAAAGAGTTATGAGCACACGATTCTAAACAAAATAAGCAAGGCATAAAGAGACACATGCTGTATGACGTCACTTACTCAAGAGTCCTATTTCATTATATTCATAGAGACAGGACACAGAATGCTAACTGCTTACCAGAGATGAAAGAGGGTGGTGCTGGCTCACTCTTTAATAGGAATGGAATGCTAGTATGGCAAGAAAAAGAGAATGCTGACAGGGCTTGTTGTGTAGCCTCCTAGGTTAAGTCTAGCCCTCAGAAGGCAGAGTGGGAGGAGTGAGAGGAGTTCAAGAACAACCTGGGGGTTAGTATATGTGGGCTACAATGTACGAGCTTGTGCCAGAAGGAAGATGGGGATGTTGAATTCCTTTATGGGTCCCAGTGTGCCATTGTACAGACCCAGAGCACTTCTGTCAGCAATGGTCCTACAGAACTTGGGAACGCCATCGAAATCTCCAGGGAGCGGCAGCACAGCCATTGCCTCACTTAGTACAGTGGCTCTCAACCTTCCTAATGCTTCAACCTTTTAATAAAACTCCTCATGTTGTGGTGACCCACAACATGACCCTGGGAAAGGGTCGTTAGACACAGGCCCCCAAAGAGGCTGCCACCCAGAGCTTGAGACACGCTTACTTACTGGGATTTGGAGTAAGAAAGTTTTTAGGAAGATGTCCTTTAGAACTCAAGGTCTGTAAGTATTTCACCTGAAAGACCAAAAAGGAAAAGAAAATAATAGTTATTTTATGATCTGACCCTCACTTCCTTTCAAAAGCTAAATGATGGGATAAGGGGATGTTAAAGCCTTTGGAAGTTTGGGGGTGTTTGTTTGTTTGTTTTGTTTTTAAGTTGGAATGAATGTGCTCTGCATCATTACAAGATGGCCATGAGTCCATGATGACAAAGATTGGGATGCTATGGCTTAAAAGAGGCATGTTCAGGTATCAAGTTATCAACGGGTAGACAAGCAATGCTGTAGATTGTCAACTTGGTAGAATCTAGAATTACCTGGGAGACAGATCTCTGGGTATATCCATGACAGAGCTATTCAATATCTAGTTTCTAAAATAAGAAAGCCCATCTTAAATAGATTTTAGTTTTAGTCCTAGATGGAATGTAAAAGAGAAAGTAAGCAGAAGCAAGGGATTCCTGCTGTTTTCCAAGTGTAGGCAGGAAGCAACCAACCCCCTTATAGTCCTGCTGCCATGACTTCCCCAGGATAGACTGCAGCTCTCCAGGCTACCCCTGTAACAGCCCTTCCTCTCTTCAGTAGCTTTTTGTTGGTTATTTACTCATAGCAACAAGAAAAGTTAACTATCAGACTAGAGAGATGGCTCAGCAGTTAAGAGCACTGTCTGCTCTTCCAGAGGACCTGGGTTCAATTCCCATCACCCACATGGCAGCTCCCAATTGTCTATAACCCCAGTTTGACAGGATCTGATATTCTCACACAGATTCAGGCAAAACAAAAATAAAATAAAATAATTACTTATTTTCCTTAACAGAAAAAAATAACTATATCATCACACCATGCACACTCTCAGCATCAACTGGAATATGGGGTTTATTAATAACAAGTTAAAAAGAAGATAGATGTTGGGAGAGAGACAAAGTCGGGGAGGCTGGGAGGAGGTAATAGTGCATATGATCAATATAGATTGTATGAAACTTTCAAATGTTACTATTAAGATAAAAGCTTTTCTTCTAAGTTGATAAAAAAGGAAATACAGGATTCTCTCTTCTATTGAGAACATAATTTTAATTTCCATTTATAGATCACTAAGTAATTACCAAGTACCTTCACAATACTAGTTCTGACAAGACCAACCAGGGCAAAGAAAGCTGTCTGCCTTTCCCTTGGGAAAGGCTGGTGATACAGAAGTCAAAGTGGGTGATGGAGCTAGCCCAGTGTTTAGAGGAAAGTACTATGCGTTAGGGCAGGAAGGGCTAACAGAGGCTATGTTAATTCCAAGAGAAACTTTGCCTCATATCTGTACTTCACACATGTTGGTTGACCAACGAGAGTTGTCAATAATACCAACAAGCATGAAAGACTATAAAAAATTTCCCTGAAGGTACTTCAGTTCTAAATATGAACCAGTCACCTGAACACTTGCATGCAGTGACTATTGGTTTTTCTTGATTCACTAGGGTCTACTTTCCATTTTTGGTAGGGAAGCCTTGTTTTCACTAAAGTATTACTTTGTCATCCTTAGTCAGCAAAGCAGAAATATGATCTAGCCAGGAGGTAAGCCTACAGTTCAGGCTAGCCTAGTTGAATGACATCTTCCTAAACCTGAGAAGTACTCAAATGACCAAAGACAAACAATGTGTGTTCATGTGACCCAGCAGAAGTACCCAGGCAGCTTGGCCAGTGGGTCCTGCTCTGAGGCTTTTGAACTATCTATTCGTGATTTTGTCCTGTTTCTAATGTTTTCTTTCAGACCTTCTAGGTTCCCGATGACCTCCTTTTTAGCCAGCTGCAGTAGATTGCTGACGCCTACAACCAACAGATCCTAATAATGATAGCAAGAGATTAAAAACACTCAGGCAATTTTAGAGACAGGGACTCAAATATGAGTAGTTTGTGTCATTGACTAGATGCTAACGAGACCCTTGGTTCTGTCCTGTCCAGAGGTCAGAAATGCCAGAATTGTTTGGGTACTCTGGCTCCTGATCAGATTTCTTGCTATCTTTCTTCTTTTACAGAGCTTCCTGGAAGCTATAAATAAAAGCATGACAGAATTCCAATCTAGATACCTGGAAAAAAGAGGCACACAAAAAGACCTTGTGGGTGGGTCAAGTGGCCTGACCAGTTCACCCCTCATTCCTTAATCCAGAAATGCCTTATTACTCTCTAGATCTGCTGATTCTAAACTTGTGGCTGTGACCCCTTTAACATACATTTATCATCAAAAATATTTACATTATGATTCCTTTCAATAACAAAACTATAAATTATAGTGGAGCAACAAAAAATAATTTTTGGTTGGGGTCACTATAACATGAGGAACCAAATTAAAGGGTCGCAGCATTAGGAAGGTCGAGAATTACTGAGCTAGATGATAACCCTCAAAGGCACTAGCTTGGAACCTGCTTTTGCTCTACAGAAATTCTGCTTAATCCCATAATCTCTCACTTATGAACCCCACACACAAAAAAAATTCTTTCTAGAACATCACCTGCCACCAGAGAAGCTCTTTCTTGTTGTTTGTGAGGCAAATGATCTGGAAGCTACTGTCCCCGCTTGGCCTTGGTGGCTTTTGATTTTCTGGGATCTTAGCTCCTCAAGTTACTGCCCCCCCACCCCGATGTACGAAGGCCTCTGTTGCTCTCAAGGACCCCCCGTTTTCCTGTGCTACTGATTCACAAGATTGTTCTGTTCCTTGAGTCATACTCTTATTCTGTTTGTTGAACTGTAAGAGCATCTAGCCTTTGCTTTTTGCTGATTTTTAATTGATAAATCATCATTGTATACACATACAAAGAGTGATGTTTTGGCCAATGAATGCGTTTTAGGAAGGTTCAGTGAAGCTAATTCACATATCCATCATCTTTCCAGCTAAGTTTTTTGTGGTGATGATGTTGAAAGTAATTCTGAAATATGTGCTCCATTATTACTAAATGTTATTTCGTGCAGGCACTAGATTGCAGGAACTCATCCTCCCAAGTTGAACTGGGACCTTGTGCCTTTGATGTGCTTCTTTCCCTAGACCTCTTCTTTTCCACCATGCCTCTGGTAACCACATTTCTTCCTAGGTTCTATGAGATGGACATTTCTTAGATTCCACACAAGTGCATTTCTGCCCCTAGCTCAATTCACTTATCACAGTATCCTCAGAAACAACATGATTTTTTCTTTTGAAAGGCTTTATGTTAGACCATGGTATAGATGTATCATTTGTTCTTTATCTGCTGTTCTCTATTTATTATTATATAACACTTTATCACTTTATTAACATAGGTGGCTTCCACATTTTGCTATTGTGAATAAAGTGCCAGTATTCATTATCTCATTTATCACTCACTTAGCCGTTATCATATACAGACCCAAGAATTGAAGCACATGGAAACTGTTCCTAGAATTACTCTTGGAAAAAAGTACAAGCTTATCCTGCTATTTTTTATCCTCTTCAAATTTTCTATTCAACCCATTATGACCCATTTGCCTCTTCATTTCTTCTACTCTCACTCTCTAAACATTACAACATCAGCCTCTGCACAAAGCATGTCTGATTCTAGGTTTGGCTGGGGAAGACTTTTGGACTTTGACATATTCCCATGGCTCACACAACCAGAATCTCACTCTTTATGGAGTTGCACTCACTCCAAATAAGAATCTGTGCCTTCTCCTTGAGTCCCTCGTTTCCAGCCCACTTGAGAGCTCCTGGTAGATAATCATGAATGAGCTCCTAGAAAATGGAGTGTGGTGATGGTTGGAAGAGATTCATGCCCAAGATGCTAGTGAGAGGGTAGATGGAAAGGATGGAACATAAATCTAAACAAAGGGTCAGGGAAAATGTCAAAGCAAAGGTGAAAACCAAACAATAAATGAGAGGCTTAGGTAACAATCGAAAAATAATTATTAATAAAACAGAATAATAATTTCAAAAGCAATAAAATGGTAAAAAAAAGCATAAGAGGGGACATGAAGTACCTCAATTATGTCCATAATATTTGGGGTCTAGTGATAATAGGGCATTAAATTGGGAAGTAGAGGGTCCAAAGTCTTGGAGTAATTGATCATGCTAAAAAGTTTGTAGACAATGAGAAAGGAAATAAATGCCATAGTCTGCTGGAGTCATTTGTGGAAAAAGACTCTCAACTGAGAAAGTACCTTCTTAAGATTTGGCAAGAATTGGTGAGCCACTTTTTAAATTAGTGATTGACGTGGGAGGGTCCAACCCACCAAGGGTACCACACCCATGGTCAGGTATTCCTGTACAATAAAACAAGCTAAGCAAGCCATGAGAAGCAAGCCAAAAGTAGTATCCTTCCATGCTTCTGCTTCTGGTCCTGCATCCAGGTTTCTACGCTAGGTTGCTGCCCTAAATTCCTTTGATGGTGGATAATGATGTGGAAATGTAACTAAAATAAACCATTACCAAGTTGCCTTTGGTGATGCCACTTTATTACAGCAACAGAAAACCTAACTAAGACATGAGCAGGTGGCAAATTACTATAGATCAGGTAGCTTAAGTAGCAGACATGTATTTTCTCACAGTGGAAACCAGGGGTCTGAGGCCAGGAAGTGGAATTCTTAGTTTCTACTGAGGCATTCCTCCTTGGTCCACAGAGAGCTGGGTTTTGTTTGTTTCTTTGTTTTGTCTATTCTTCTTGTTTTCTCCCTTCTTTGTATGAACATGAATCCATCTATATTTCCTCTTCTGAGAAGGTCACAGTTACAATGGATTAAGACACCCTAAAAGTTCCACTTTAACTTAAATCCCAAAAGGATAATGTCTCACAACTCCTAATACCATCACATGATGAGAGGCTTTCAACATTGGCAACTGAGAAGTAGGAAGATTAGCATTTGACTAGAACAACAAACCAGTAGTTGACAGCAAGCTCTGGATGTAGGACACAGACTTTCTCTTCTCAGATCCATACTTCCTCACCTTGCAGCTCTATCACCTTGGTAAGGTGTTTCAGTGGTCTATTCTTCAGTTCCCCTATACCATAGCCCACTTTCTGCTGTCATGGAAGAATACCCAAGGCCACATGATTTATAAGGAAAAGAAATTTAATTTTTACAGTTGTAGAGACTGGAAAGTCCAAGGTTGAAAGGCTACAACCAGATGTAAATCTTCTCATGTTATAACATGGCAAAACAGACAAACAAAAACTCACAGAGAGAGACAAAATAAGCTAACAGTTCAAGTCTCTCCTCTTCATCTTTTAAAACCAGTAACTCCATCAGGGGCCCTGTCCTCATGACTGCACATAATCCTAGTTACCTGCAAAGGCCTCCTTTCCAAATATGTTGATATATGACCAGTTTTTCCAAACTTGAACTCTGGGTAAGCAAACATGAAAGCTACAGCATTCCATCTGCACAATGGGATTTGTAACAGTTATAAGGAGAACATTGCTTAGCAAATTAACAGACATTTTTTTCAAGAAGTACGAAGGGGTACTCTGTGGTGACTGTTCATGAAATGCAGCTTGAATGCAAAGTCACACAGACTTTGGTGTTGAAGGCTCCATTTCCTCCTCAGCTTAGGAATGTAGCTGCCACATTTGCATTTGCAAAGAAGAGGCCATGTTTCTTCATCAGGACACTTCCCACAAAAGGACAATGCACACCCTTGATGTGGCTAATTCAGCATCCTCCATAGACTGACAATGAGCCTTAGAAGTCATGATAATGCCAAGGATTCAGAAGTCTTGTTTTTTGAAATATATCCTATTGTTTGTAACTAGAAAAATATTTAAGTCTCAAAGTTATCATTGATTTACTTCCTTTTTCTTTTTATTTATTTATTTATTTTTATCCAGAAGGTAAAGGAAACATCAACTCAATGTACTTGCTCAGAAGCCAACATCATCACCATATATGGTGAGATTTGGAACAGGCAGGCAAATCATTATCGGTTGATATTCTTTTCTAAAAAAAAAAAATCATAAAATCAGTACTAACCTTGCCTATTATATTAGTTTCTTATACTCCTCCCAAACTTTATGCTTTTTGTAGTATTAGTGTCACTATTAAGCTCTGATACAGTTCAAGGTCAGTGGTGTTCTGGTGTAATGGTTTCAGTGGCCCATACCTTTATTGGAAGTGCAGACTTTGAATGATCTGTTAGAGGTTCACTGATGATACCTCATGCTGTTCTTGGTGGCTGCAGAGCAAGCATGCATAGAGAGAACTGTTTTATCACCAACCATAGGAGAAGTCACTAGCAGAAGACATCCCCACCCCAAGCATCCTGTGATGGAGGATGACATTCATCTCAAAACAACTCAGTCACAGAACACAGCATCAGGGCATGAAGTGCAGCTACTCTTGCAGATGGTTAATTCAGCCCCATACCATCTGGAGAGGAGCCTTCATCCTTAGTAAAGCAAGAAATGCCTCAGACAGCTGGAATGATGAGTGGTGGGCTGGTGGAGGAAAGTTCACCAGACATGAAATAAAGGGTCCAGGTCCCCACACACAAAGGAGTCACCCGGATAAACGAGCAAGACATATTTCTTGTAGAGTCAGCTCTTCTTCAGTGAGAGGCTAGAGCTAGAGTCTCTCTTAAGGGAAGGGACACTTCCTTAATGAGAGTTTGGCCTTTTTTAAATGGTGTTCTATGTATATAGCTGAAAACATTGAGGGTTTTCAAGGTAGGGTTCACATCTATTTCACAGATGGAAAGTCACATGCTCAGGTGAACTGCCGGCCCCAGCATCTCTGCCACAGTGCCTCGGCTCCACTTCACTGTGTCACCCAAGAACAACTGTATAAATGACTGTAGGCTCTATGTTTGTTTTACTGTCATACCTAGGGCTTTAAAGTTCATGGTAATATTCGAAGACAGCTCTCAAATTTACAGTGTTTCACAGACATCATTGCAAGGTGCCAAGTTTCATCTCACAGGATGGTGTGGATAAGGTGAAGGGAACAGAAGGTAGGATATTTCAAGCTGAACGCTTGTAGCTCAAAGACCACGGCTAATGATGATGGGGAAAGTGAAGGCAATCTTATGACCCAAGGAAAACTAGGAACCAGCCCCTGGCCTGAATTTACTTTTGATATACTTGAGGATATTTGTTATTGATTCAAGAAGACAGGTTCCTGTACACTCAAGAGTGGGGTATGCATACTGAAAGCAAACTTCTTGAAAACTGTGGGTTTCTCTGGGACCCCGAGATAGTAATCATAATATTCAAAAAGAGTTTGGAAAGGATGATAAAAACCTCATCCAAATGAGCACAATACACAGAGTCCCAAAGCCCTACTAGAGTTCTTCTGGGGTGGGTACGCAGGATGATCTAGGCTATCTTGTGTCTCATACCTGCTCTCTGTCTGACCGGCTAAGTGGTTAAGTGTCAGGGCAGCTCAGCACTCCTGCTGCTGAGAACAGCCAGAGGCAGCTATCGATCTATCGATCTCTCTCAGGAATCTCTAGCAAGCTTCTGTGTCTCAGACCAGGTAAGGTGACCCTGCAACAGTAGGATCATAGTCAAGGCACCAAAGATAATGGTGAGTGTCATTAGGAAGGACAGAGTCTCTCTCTCTCTCTCTCTCTCTCTCTCTCTCTCTCTCTCTCTGTGTGTGTGTGTGTGTGTGTGTGTGTGTGTGTGTGTGTGTGTGTATGTGTGTGTTTGTGTGTGTATGTGCATAAGTCTAAGAAGTTTCTGCTATTTCTGCTATGGGGAACAGGCTTCTTTTATGCTCCCTGATCCAAAGCTAATTTGTAGATGAGGCACTGCAGTGGACAGAGATCTCAATAGTTTATTGCAAACACCTGAAGATTTCATAAGGAAAAAAATGGGGGTGTTCCTCTGTCCCATCACTCCATCCTAGATTCTGTTCAAGGTTTGTGGCAAACATCTGAAAAGACTCGTAGTAGAAAAAGAGTCTTCTCCACCCCATCTCTCTGCCTGGATTCTGTTCTTGAATGCTCACCCTACAGTCAGCCATGAGTGAGTGGGCCTGGATCACAGTGTTCGGTACCTCACGGGTCCAATCTGTGCTCTGTCTAGACAGACAGCTGGAGACTGCCAACGGGGTGTACCAGACACTGCAGGGTGGAGGGCGTATTGTGATAAAAATGTTCTCTTCTTGCCTCTCTGGCTGCTGCCTCCTGAAGACTGGGGGCTGAACCACCTTTAAGATTCTGGGATCAAAGTCTACAATCCAAGAGAGCATTCTGGCTACTGGTAATCTCTTTGTCCTGCCCTTCAGGGTTCTCTGTAGCAGGAGGTCAGCAGGCCATGGTGACACCTGTCATACAGGCTTCCAAGACTGGGCTCTGCCCTTATCAACTTTTCCTTTTTCAGTCATAATGTCACTCCCACATCAGGTTTGGGGGGACCTCTGGAATTCAGGTCCTTTTAGACTTTGGCTTGTGCGTTATCTCAGTAGGTACCCACCAAATCCTTTATGACCTGGATCCTTCTTGCCTGCTCTCCTATCTTTGCTTCTGTTCCACACTTCATGCTTTGCATTTTGGCAGCACCACATACCATGTCTCTTCTGCATGGCATCTTCACCTCCAGCCCTACCCTACCCACACTGCCACATCCACCCTTACCCCCTGTGGCTACATCTTTACGTTGTGGTGGCCACCTGAGTACACCATTGCAGTAATACTGAAATGTCACCTCTTTCAGTTCCCTGTCAGTTTACAGGTAGGACACAAGGAGCCATCTTTATCCCCTCATACCAAATGCATAGCTGAAGCACAGTGTATACATTTAAAAGAAGACGGAACCTGACCATGAAGGCTCCTGTGGTTTGTTCTGAACCTCACCATGCACTCTCCAGGGAAAAGCCAAGTTGGTCTGCCTGCAGTGCCAGCCTACTTGTGCAACTGTATGCTTAGAACATTTTTAGTAGTGTCTCGTACTTCTTAGGATAGAATTTTTAATCCACATCATGACTGAAAAATCATACTAGACTTGACTTTCCCACCACATACATAACACCCTTAGCCTATATTCACTTTTCCAGAAGTAGAACAAGCTGTTCCAAGCTTAATGGCTTCATTAATATTGCTGATCAAGTGATTATTATTATATGGCATTGGTGTCTAGATTTGTGAACAGACTGTAGTCAACTGTCAGTCAAGAAACAACTCTGATGACTTTGCTGGACCCAAATATCCGAGGCTGGCTTGCTAGGACTCTGGCTAACATGTCCTCAGAGAGAGAAGTGTCCTCCTTGGTATGGCCAAGCATTCGGCAGTGGACTACTCTGCTTCTCTTTTTAGAGTAGCAGCAATTCTGAGGAAAGAATATAGAAGAATGCTCTTTATTTTGGATCTTGAATGACTATTGACAACACTTCCCTTCATTCTGTTGGTTAAAGAAATTCTGTTGCCATGATAAAGCAGACTGAAACAAATTAAGGGATGGAAAGGGTTTTGTAAGACTACAAGTCCAGGTTATAGTTCATCATTGAGGGGTAGTTGAAGAGGAACTCAAAGTAGCTAATCATCTAGCATCACCACCAAGGGCAGAGAAAATGGATGCACCGTCCTATGTGCTTCCTTACTTTCTCTCTCTCCCTCTCTCCATCTATCTGTCTCTCTTTTTTTTCTTTTCTTTTTATTTTTTGATTTTTGAGACAGGGTTCTTCTGTGTAGCCTTGACAATCCTGGGCTTGCTTTATAGACCAGGCTAGTCTCAAACTCAGAGAGATCCACCTGCCTCTGCCTCCTGAATCATTAACAATCAAGATAGTCTCCCATATATATGCAAATGATAGTGAAAGCATGTGTGCCCTCCTTGGACTGTTGTAGAACAGTAACCATTTAACAGTCATGTCTGTCTTCACAAAGCATATACTGGAATGTTTTTCAGGGGGGAGGGGGATTTGGAAGAATCACCACTCTCAGCTCCAGAGCCTGCATGTGAAACCTGCTTCCTCTTAGCAGCAATGAAATAAAGCTTCAGATTGCTGCAGACCCAAATTACAATCTGCATGTCCAGGGAGCAAAGGGCTGGCAACATCTGCATCCAGCACCTGGCCCTGCTGGTCCTGAGACTTAAAGGATGGGGATGCTTTTGATTCTCACTGTTCGTTTATGAGGGGAAATATTCATTTCCTATCAAGGTTCACTCAGCTGGAATACTTTTTACATGTCCCTCCCCTTTTCAAGCCCTCTTTCATCTCCCAAAATAGCCACATCAATGACGAATTCTTCCAGTGTGTCTTCTGCAAGATGTTTACATCTCATTGGGTTCTCATTACCTGAGCAGAGGCTGACTCATATGGGGGTCACATGTCACTATTCCCGGCCTCATCTCCAGGAAGGGTGCTCCTACCTCCTTGCATCTGAGCCACCCTTCTCCTGTTCCTCTGACCCCACAGCTGTCCACTTTTTCCCTGACTACAGAGCCTCAGCCAGCATTACGCTCAATGCTGCCAACCTTCCCAGTCAGACATCTGGAGAGGAGAAAGGCCCTGTCCTAGCTCATCTGAGTTGGCTACCTTTGTGTCTTGAATCTAAGAGAAGGAAACAATTCACTTGCCAGTCCCCAGAATTCTCATTTGAAAGAGAGCATTTTAACAGCTGGTGTCAGAGTTATACACAGGGTACAGGCGCTGCCCTAAGATGTCACTAAATCTATAATGCTGGCAGACAGCATGTCACCACACAATACTGCAGGGGGAAAATGAGACAAAATGGTCATTTTACCAAATGATCAAGTAGAATTCCCATCCAATCTAAGGAACAAGGTGGCCTGAGGGCCTGGATTCAGAATACAACCTTTGTTCATATCTGGACTCCATCATTTCTTTGATAGACACTTGGCCAGAAGTTTTACCTTTTCTCAGCCTCAGTTTTTTTCACTCGGAAAATGGGCATGATATTATTGAGCACACTAAATTACTGTCAGGAGTAAATGACATCATACGTATAAAGCATCTAGCCCAGAGTCTGCTCAATAAGGCTTAATTAAATGTTGCTGTGAATAGAGCTGGGAAATGAACGAGGAGGGAATGAATGGCCCCCAAGCATGCCTGCAGCAGACACTGCCAGAAGTTGGAAATGGGCACGCCTTGAGAACTTCTGAAATCAAACTTTTAGTATCTGGGATGATGAAGCAATTCAATGCTTGAGTTCTTTTATGCCTGAGGAAGAAGAGAACAATAAAACTTGAGATGATGAGAGAATTAATGATAAGTCCTGAAGGAATAAGACAGACTGGTTCACCGTGAAGTGTGCAGTGCATTCTGGGAACTGAGATTCCTTTTGCTGGGATTTTAAGGATGCTACAACTATAAATGAGCTGGTGCTGGAACAGCCCAGCTAAGATACTTAGCAAAATGGCTTAACAACATGCCTTGATATTAAGTTTGGAAGAGTGCCCATGGAATATGAAGAAGACATTAGCTGGGAAACAGGAGGCCTGGATTCTAAATCACTGTACTGTCTTAAAATAGCCCTTTCCTCCAGGGTCTCATTTGCCTCCTTTTCAAATGGCTGGGTTGAAACCTGTGTCCTTAAAGTCCCTTCCAGTGCGACATTCTACAGCCCATCCTGCGTCATCTCACCTAGCTGACCATGCATGGAACTCTCCTGAGTATTACCATCCTGCAGGCATCCCTCAAGGAAGAAAACACACCGAGGGGGCCACAGGAGGCTATCCAGCAGGGGTGCTAGGCTGGCTTAGGGAGGAAAGCTGAAGATACGAAAATGGAAGCTCAGAGGCCTAGGAAAAATCAAGAAGAGACGCTGAGCAAGTTAGGAAACTTTTGGAACGCAATCGCCAGGGTAGAGGAGTCTGCATCTCTGGAATCTACTCAATCTCTCAAGTCTGTGGGGCCTAAGGGCTTTTAAGTACTAAATAAATTTGACAAAGAGCCTTTGAAGAATAAAAATCTGGGTAATTTGAATTTTTTTTTTACAAACAAATTTTTCATACAGTAATCCCCTAGCATCCATAGGGTGCTAAGCTTCAGATTCCAAAAAAGAATAAGAGGAGGCCACCCTGAAATAGACTGTTCACAGTCCAGGTGGGCAGAGAGCATGCTCAGAGACAATCCTAATGTCACTCAGCCTTTTTCAACATAGCCTATAAAGAGTCCATGTTTAAAACAGCACTGGATTTGATTCTCCATGATTCCCATGGTCATCTATTTGCTGACACACTCTTTCACGGTGTGTTTATGCTTATCTTTATGTTTAATTATCTGTGTTTGTGTGCGTGTATGCACAAACACTCATGTGTGTACAGGTGTGCCCATGTGTCTATCTGTGAGTATATGCATGTGAGTGCATACTCAAAGAGTCCAGAAGTACCAGATACCCTAGAGTTGGAGTTATAGGGTATTGTAAGCTGAACATGTGACTGCTGGGGTTAAACTAGAATCCTCAACAAGATCAGTACAAGCTCTTCACCACTGAGCTGTTTCTCCAGCCCTGCTGTGTTTTGTTGAGACAATGTAGCCCAGATTGGGTTCAGCCCACACTGCTTCTGCCTCAGCCTCCTTAGGGCTGAGATTACTGACACATGATGCCACCTTCATCCATCCCAGAGCAAAACAGACGTTTCCCATCTTCCTCTGTGTAAGCCAGTTGAGTGATGAGCTCTTAAGTGAAAATTTAATAGTCCCAAGACACAACCTATGTCCTTTCTAGCAACAGCATTGATTACCCTGGCTAAAACATAAACTATGATTAAGGACCATTTGCTGAATTACTGAATTACTCTTTCACCATGTAGCAAACCCTGTAGTAGAAATAAGTGAAAGAGATGTTTTAAAATAATGTTCCCCCTAAAGTTATCAGTTAGGTTGAGAGAATAAAGCAGACTGAGCAGACAAGTATAAAAGGTACACCATATATTGCATAGAGTGAGTCAGATATTCCCAGGGTGCCTGGGTATGGAACAGGAGGCTGGAGTAAAAGAAAAAAAAAAAAAAAAAGGAAAGACAACCTAACTCTAACTCTGATGGGTCCACAGTGGGAAAGCTTAGGAAATTGGAGTAGACTATCTGGCTTCAGATGGTTTGTCATGGCATGAAACAAAGAAGGCATCTTAGGAGAGGCCATATTGGATGGCCGGGCAAGTTCATGAGCATTTTAAGAAGTATGATGCTAGTGCAGGGAACCATGAGTTATTCTAAAGAAGCTTGCTTACCTAAAGTGTTGGGAGCAAAATGCCACAGACACTGGATCAAAAATAGTTTGGTAGCCTTTCAAGGGATGGATGGATGGATGGATGGATGGATAGAAGGAAGGATACTATTTGAGAATCATCCCAGTGGAATGATTGGATGTTTCTTCCACTATTTAGCACCTGTGTGAACTAGAATGGGTTTCATGTTTTAGTTTTCTTACTATGAAGTGGAGCCTTGTTCTGGATCAGATGAACTGTCTGGTGTTGACAACACTGTGTGGCACATTGCAGAAGTGACTTTGGGGCAGTAGTGGTGCTGGAAGTCATAGCTGCCATTGTTTAGGAATGCATTCTAGCTTAGTGTGAATAATTAAGTGGAAATCACATGTCAGACATGTATCCTAGCTCCATAGTTAATCTTGTGAACCAGTAGAGTAATTGTTACTTTCTAGACTTACTGAGGAACTACCTGAGTTCTCAGTTTGAACTCTTAACATGGCTGCCCTGGGGAAATTTTGAGAGCCATTGATGCCTACCTCGACTTTCATGGGGTGATTTTTATGATACCCTACTAAGTAAAGAAACATCCCTGGTGGTAGGAGCAATGATTTTAAATATTTTCAGGAAATGAGGATGTGTAACCAAGGAAATGGGAAGAAAGGAACCGAGGGAGAAACTCACAAAAGCAGTGGATAAAGAATGTGAATTATATTCTATTAAAGCACATTACTTATTTACTATGGACTCTATTGTAAGAACGTCTTGGTCCTGAAGACTCTGCTGGCCAATGTGCCAGAACTGCAGAATAATGCCAGAAGCCCCTGGGCAACGCATCCTTGGGATGATGTCACACCTCTGTACAAGGACTGGAAAACTGTTTGTGTATTTTCCTGTGTAATTAGAAACATCCTTGGGACTTCAGAGGGCAAATATCTCTATTCATCTACCCAGAGCATTTAATAAACCTGGTTTCAGGATACTTGAGCAGACAAGAAGAGCACAGACCTTATACCTACACTGGTCTCCCATCAAATGTTGCTTCGCTCCTCAAGGAAGAGTATTTGCAACTTAGGGAAACTTTCCTGAGCTTTAGTCCATGCAGATGCACAATGGGACTGAAATTAGAAAGGACTGATGAAGGATTATTGAAGACCCACTATCACCATGTGATGTTGAGCTAAGAATTCCTCTTCTTAATGGTGTCTTGAACCTACAAATATTAGTGTAATATATCTTCAATTTCGGCTGGTGTTGAACAGTTGCTTGTGTTGAGAGACTGTTAGTGTGTCTGAGCAGAAATGTTCTTTGAATCACCTTAGCCAATTCATTTCACCTTCTGGGAAAGCCATTTGCCACGATTCCACAATGAGTTGTTCTCAAGAGCACAGAATGCCAGTCCTTCTGAACCCACTTCATCCTGTTTCTAGATGCCATTGGGTCAGAAAGCAAGCAAGCAAGCAATACTGAATTTCCTGGCAGGCAGCATCCCATCCCTGGGTTAATGTTTTTCAGTTTTCTCCTGGGGCTCTTAATTCTACATTGCCTCAGTCTTCTTCACCATTCTAAAGAGGATCTATTGAATTGTCCTTCAGTTTTTGTTTGATTGTGTGTGTGTTGTTGTTGTTTTTTCCCTGATAAGATGTTGTCATGGCTACTTTTCAGGTTATTGTGATAAAAACATTCTCAATAAATGTAATGAAAGAAGGAAGGGTTTATTTGGGTTCACAGCTCCATGGTACATTCATCAAGCTGGGGAAGTCATGGCAGTAAGAGTATGAAAAGTTGGTCACATCTTGTCCACAGTCAGGGAGCAGATGGAGATGAAATCCTGCTCGGCTTGTTTTCTCACAACCATGCACCTGAGGATGAGGAATGTGCCACCCACTTTGTGTTTTGGTTCTGGTTTTTGGTCTTCTTAGATAGGTTCTCTCTGTGTAATCTTGGTGGCTTCCAATGCAGAGGTCCTCATGCCTCTGCCTCTAGATTGCTGGGATTAAAGACTTGCTCCACCATGTCCAGCTGATGACACCCAACTTTAAGGCATGTATCTCCACATCAATTAACCTAATCAAGGTAATCCTTTGATGGATGACACAGATCCTATCAAATTTCTAGTGTTAACCATGACAGATATGTATATGTATCTTTCCCGTATCCCAAGCACCAAAATGTACTTTTCTATGGTAAATGTTCCAAAACACTGGGAGTCATGTTTCCTTGTTATCATAGATTGTCAGTATATGGAAAAATGAACTCTTAGTTTTGAACAAGAATAGTTAGAAAGGACTTCACCATAGAATGTGTGAAGAAGTACATTGAGGTGAATTTCCTGAATTTGCATTCAGAAGAAAATGTTTTCCTACATTTTAATACTTACCTACAGCATAAATCACTGGAGAAAGCCAGAGAGTCCCAAGCCCTGTGTTCAGCATCCTCTGCACATCCTTATAGCTCACTTCCCCATTTGCCATATAGCAAGAGCTTTCTTCTTGCAGCCTGAGTGCTCCCGGACAAGCTTTCCTTTGCTTGGGATGTCCTTCCCTGACTTTGTAGAGCATTTGTCTTAATCTAACAGAATCTACTGACAACCCATCTTTCCAAAAGTGTCCCTCTTCATCGTCCTCTCCACGGCCGCTCCCTATCTCATGCTTATCTCTCCACATCATATGTGTCTCACAAAAGGGCAAGTTGGGCTCTGTGAAATATGCTATTATTTCTGAGGTTGCCATGGAAAACAGTCCTGGGGTGAAATAAGCTAGCGGTGGAGCCAGGGCCTGCTGCTAAGTCAAAACACAGAGATGCATATGCACAGAGCAGAACAAACTAAATTTCATTAGATGACTAGGTCCTTTGACTAAGGCCAAAAGGAAGATCTGGAAGTGGGGATCAGGGCGGTCCGAACACTTCCCTCTTTCCAAGAACTGATTAATTCTCTTCAGCACCAGGCAGGATGCTCAGGAACAGTTCCCCTCTGCTGCCACCCCTCACTGCTGACTCACCAGCTCACAGCCTGCTCCAGTGCCTCCCCCAGAAGAAAAAGCCGCCGAATGTTTTGGCTGGAGCTCAACAGCCAAGAATCTTGCCACCTGCCACACTTTTTTTTTTTTAAGACTGCTATTGATTTGACAATAGTTCCTGTTTTGTTCAGGGGGGGGGGGTTCTTTTTCTTTTTTCTTTTCAAATCATTGGGTGGCATGAGATTGGCATCAGCATCAGTAGAAGCTCTTGTATCTAGTTGACAACACATCTTCTGTTGTCACACATAACAGTGTCTCCAAGTACCCAGAAGCAGAGAGGCTAAGAGTCCAATGTTTGCAAATTTCACTCTTGGCTCAGAGTGACAGCTAAAAGCCCTGGGTCATGTCTCCTAGTTAAGGCTGCCAGGCATCCCCATAGGCAATAATAGTTCTCTGCTTCGTTTGGCCCAGCTGTTAGGGTACTGGGTGGAGGGAGAACCTGATAGGGATGGAAGGTATTCTGTGACTAGGCAAAGTCGATGAAACGACCACTTAAATAGTCTAGTTTCATAGGAACCAAGTTCTCTTTCTCAAGGATACACCCCCTGCAACATGTCATGGAAATCAATAGATATATTTCTAGCCCATTTATTCAAAAAGAATACAACTGGTATTGCATAAGAAAATTTCAGGAAAATAGGGTGAGCCTTTGCCTTGAGTCAAGATTTCAGCTTCCTCCTAATTTCCCCTACAAAGGATTCAGGAGGGTCTGATCCCAAACCCTCAGGCCAGAAACTTCCAAAAAAGAAATTCTAGATTTCATCTTTCCTGGCACCCATATTTGCAAATGTAAATTGAAGCCACATCACCAACCAGGCAAAAGACCCAAAAGCGTATTTAAACGGAGATACCGTTGGTGTGGTATGTTCAGTATCAGTGTCCACTTTTGTGTGGACATTCGGAACTACAGTTTCATTGTTGTTTTTATTCTCCTTCAGAGAAACACCGCTTTTTCTTAATTATGGACTGATTATCAGAGGGGGGCTGTTATTGTTTGTTCTTTGTTTCAGAGACAGAGTCCCATATAGCCCACGATGGCCACAGATTTGCTGTGTAGCTGAGGATGATATTCAATTTCTGATGCTCCTCCTTCCACCCCATAGTAATAGGCATCACATGCAGGCGCCATCACTCCTTTAGAAAGGGCTTAATATCAAACTCAGACATGTATACATGCTAGGCAAGACTTTACAAGCTGCAGTAGTTTGAATAAAAATGGCAGCCATGGGTTTATATGTTTTAATACTTGGTCCCCAGATGGTAGAACTGTCTAGGAAAGGTTAGCAGGCATGGCCTTGCTGGAAGAGGTGTGGCACTAGGTGTGGGCTCTGAGGCTTCAAAAGCCCAGGCCATTCTCAGTTTGTTTCCCCTCTGTGTCTCTGTCTTTCAGGTTTATGGGTCAGATATAAGTTCTCAGCTACTGCCCTAGCTCCATGCCTGCCTGCCTGCCACCATGATCCTTGTCATGATGGTCATAGACTATAGCACTTTGGAACTATAAGTCCAATGAACTCTTCTATAAACTGCCTTGCTTACGGTGCTCATAGCAACACAAAAGATGCCAGCAGGGCTGCAGCACCAGCCCTGATCAGGTTTGTATTTGAACGTGTGAGCACATTTAAGGGGTACAGAGATGCGTGACTCCACGTATTCCCATTGCAGCACTAAGCATGAAATCAGCAGCATGTGAGATCCTGGGATCCCACATGCAAGACATGTAGCCATTGATGTAAAGATGCATGTGCAAGTGGAGGCTGAGCATCTAACAAGTAGTTGGGGATGTTTGGCTAGAATCACTGAAAAAGGCAAAGTACAAAAAGAGCATCTGTACTTATGGGCTGAGTAGTGATTAAGTGGCTTGTGCTGTGTGTGTGTGTGTGTGTGTATACCCCATACATGTGTGGAGGCCAGAGGTCAGCACAGGGTGTCTTTCTCAGTCACTCTCTACCCTATTTTTTGAGCCAGTCTCCCTAAATGACCCTGTAAATCACCAATCACCAGTTTAACTAGACTGCTGGCCAATGGGCTCCAGGGGTCTGTTTTTTTCCTGCCTCGGCAGCTTTGGGTGACAGGCATGCACAGCAGTGCCTAGCTTTCACATGGATGCTAGGGATCCAAATTCACACCATATGATTGCACAACAAGCATCTTACTGACTGGACCATCTCCTCAGCCTCTTAAAATGACTTCTCAAAGTGAAAACCGACAGGATAAATAGGCCTGTATAGGACCGTACCCTTTTTAGTAAGACACACACACAAAGAGTTAGCCCAGATTAGTGCTAGTACACATGGGGCTGAGTTTGAATCTAAATTAAACATTTATTAATGGTGTGATCATAGTTATTTTATAAAATTTATCTAAGTTTCACATTTTGATCCACAAACACTTCATAGAACTGGAGTGTGTGTATATGTGTGTGTGTGTGTGTGTGTGTGTGTGTGTATTCTTGTATTTTATAAAATACCAGGTTTCTCACAGTAATTCTTAAATTAAAATAAAATAAAATCTATCCTGGAAAAAAAAGGAAGTCTATTTTCATTTTCATGTGTTGTATACTAATTTATTTATATTTGATGTTAAATTTTGAGACAGCCCAGACCTGCATCATCTTCCTAATTCTATCTACACCTCCTGCCTCAGTCTCCAATGTGTGCCACCAACCCAGGCTGAAAGTATTTTAGAGATACACAGCTTTCATAAAAAATGATTTCTGCTTTATGTTCTCAACAGGAGAGTGAACATCCTTCACCACCGTTGTCTTAGTGCGTGTGTGAGGAGATGGAATACTCAGGCCTGTGAAGCGATGACGTCCTGTAGCTGGCTGCTTTTCCTTCTTTGGCATAGATGGAGAAGCAATGCGTGCAAGAACCCTTGAACAACTCAGAGTTCTGCTCCTGGCTCCGAGGAGCAGCAAGCTGCTCTCCACAGATCCCCTCTATTTTCCACACCTCCAGACCCAGACACTGGGCCTTGCTTTTCACAGCGCTGATTGTGGGTCTCAATGAAGATCTGAAGATGTGGCAAAGCTTTGAACAAGTTTATAAAGCAGTTGTCCCCTGTTATCCAAGGGGACACACTCCATGGCCCACCCACAGTACATGCCTGAAACCATGGTAGCAAACCCTACCTATAGTATGTTTTCCTACACATATACACTGTGATAAAATTTGATTTACAAATTAGGTAAAGTGAGAAATTAATCACAACACTCAAAGGTAAACTAAAAGCAACTGTAAGTGTACACTGTGATACGGGCTATTTAAAATCGACAAATGGCTTATTTCTGAGATCATTCGCTTACTGTCAAACTTCAGCTGACTCCCGGTAGCTGGGGATGCAGAAGGTGGAACATGAGATGGAGTTGGAGGAGAGATTACTGTAAATATTTTCCTAGTTCAGAAGCAATAAGTTGAGGCAACTTATTGTTGAAGTTACCTCCATGGTAACTTCAGCCACAGAAACTGGCTTTTACTGGATTATTCCAACAAAGAATAGTACAGCTTCTTTGGGAGGGTTTCCTAAGGAACATGGTTGTTCCCTTCTTAGCATGGCAAAGCTTCTTTCTCATCACACTCTCGACTTCATGTTAGATTTTCATCAGGGTACCAGGACTAAGGCAAAGCCAAACACAAATACAGCCTTTTACCTGAAAGGGTCAATTTTATTAGAAATTTGAAAAAAAAAAAAATATTTCGTGTTACAGACATATAGAGTAAAATGCAGCTTTGCTTGAATTAAAATAAGCATGAAACTTATCATTTTATTTTAAACAACAGTTCTTGCCTATGGACTTTTTGATGGAGGAACTGCACTGGGCTAGCATGAATTAACTCCTGAATCTTCAGTCATCCCGTAAAAAAAAAGACAAAACTCATCATGGAAGATGATAAGAACCAACAGAGACATGGAAGCACCCCAAGCCATACACTCTCAAATGCGTCAGGATTCAAATTCCACACCATCTGCCACCAGAGCCCCTGAACCTGACCACCATATCCCTCCTCTGACATTTGATGGAGGGGGCAGGAGAGCAGAGCAAGGAGTGTTCGTTGACTCTGTCCAGCTGGTTGTGAGCAGCCGGTGGAAACTTTTAAGAAGCCCAGGATTCTAACTTTCCCCCTTGGCTGCTGCTGCTTACATAAGATGGACATCAGTAAAAGAGCTGACTTGCAAATAGTCTACTAACCTGGAAGGAATGTCTGAACAGCTCCCACACCGCACTGCTGCTCATTCCGTCCAGAAAGTCCTGTGGGTTTGCTCTGATACTATTCAAGTAAAGGGTTTGGCTATTGTAGCCAGTAACTTGACTGTGTCTTTTGATCCACATAGAAACTGCTCATCTAAATGACATTTGTATGTTATTCCTAACTGCCTGCGGAATCAGATAACCTACTCCCCAGACGGCTGTCAGCAGCCTCCAGTCTGTGTGAAGGTTGAGCATCCGGCAAGAAAGGGTGTCAGGCGTGCCTGGAGGCGAGACTTCTGGAAGGATGATTCACACCCTTTTATAGCTCTGCTGCTCACAGGCTTTGGCTTTGTTTTTTAAAAAGCAATTTGGACGTATAGAATTTTTCTGATGGTTCTGATGGTTCAGGGGTGCTTTTGAAGGTAGTGCTCCCAATGCAAGTAGGCTATCAGGATGGGATCGGGGAGATGGGCGTACTGAGATTTACACTGGCGTTCCATCATCTGTGTGATCAAGCAGACAAGCAGAGTGGGGCTTCCTGTGCCAATACACCACAGTCCTTAACAGGTGCCAAGGATGAACAGACTAAAAAAAAAAAAAGAAAACTGTGTCATGAGCGCAGACCTTGAATTTTCACCAAAGGTCACACCAAATGGTGTAGGACTGAGTGTCAGAATGTTCTGTGCTGGATGTGAAAGTTCGCTGTGGAAGAACTCCAAAGCTTATAACTCGTCTGAAGTCAGAGGAAAAGTACTGATTCGTTCCATGTTAGATCAGTTTGCAAAGCTAGTGGAGACGGCGAGAGCGAAGGTAAATGGGTCAGACCCAGAAGCCCACAGCTAGCAGGCGCAACTGTGCCAGGGAGCTTGCCAGGGATCCGGCTGCCTCTCAGGAGCAACTGCCCCACCCGTGACTGGCTGAGAGCCCTCGTGGTCCAGCATCCCTCCCTTACTCAGCATCCTAAATCCACCCCAGCAGCCTGTCCTGCCTTCGTGGCATGTTTCAGGCCCAGCCCTGCCCTGCCCCCACACAGAAGCTATATTACTGATTTTTCCCATTGAAGTGATAAAATACCCTACAACATCAATTTGAAGAGCTTAATTTGACATATATGACTTATACAGGAGAGTACATGCTATCATGACAGAGAAGTCAAGGCAACAGAAGTGTGAAACAACTGCTCACATTACAACTACAGAGGCAAAGACAGGTGCTGGCAATGAATGCTAGCTCTGTCTGTTTTGTTTTGTTTTCTTTTTAATTCATCCAGGACACCAGCCCATTGTGTCCTGTCAGGGAAGAAGATATTCCAAAGAGAAATATCCTTGCCCCACCTTGTTTGGTTAGGGGAACTATTAAAACAATCCTCTCCTAAGAATTAAAAATTCCCCAGAAATCCAAGGGAAGAGAGAGGCTGAAGCTCTGCTATCCTAGCGAGGAGGAACACTACTCCCAGGAGGAGTTGTTACACCATTCTGACGACTTATTAGACCTTTCAGGAGAGACTGGAGCAGAGACAATGATGGGTCAGTAGCAGGCAGGACCATACCTGGTCCAGGACTGCTTTGTTATGCATTCCTCCGCCCGGTAAACATTCTAAACCTAAAGCCCCTGTCAGTCTCTCTAAAAGGATCTGGCAGTCACTGGACCTCCTCATTCGTTCCTCTTTCTGAGGTGGTCACACAGATTCAGTCTTCCTCTGCTTTTTGCTATTATTTGTCTCCTTGATTTTTGCACAGTGAAAAGCAGCTGAGTCGCACTTGTCAGAGTGGCCAATGCCCAGGCTTTTACCCTAACTACTCCAGTAGCAGTGGAACAGTGAATCCCTCATCCGGGTGGGTTCTTCCCTCTGGTTGTGCCCTGTGAAAACATCCTCACAGACACTCCAAAAGGTATTTGTCCTTGGAGATTCTGCATCTGGTCAATGTGAGGATCTACATTCATGGAGGTGCAGAGGTGACTCTTCTTTCTTTCCTGGATGACTGACATAGCATCGCAGAGTCAGGGTCCCTGACTCAAATCTCAAATTCCTTGCCCTACATAGCATCTTACAGTCCTACATTTCATCTCCTCTGTCATTTTTATATTCGTTTATGTACTGTGTGTGTGTGTACATGAGAGAGAGGCAAAGGAGAGAGAGTGGAGAGAGAGAGAGACAAAGAGAGAGGGAGAGGAAGAGGGAGAGAGAGAAAGAACTTATGGAGATAGTCTTCTCTTTCTACCATGAAGGTTCTAAGGACTGAACTCAGATTGTCAGGATTGGTGACAGATACCTTACATAACCTATCCAGCCCCCAACCCACCCCAATCACTTTCTTTCTTTGACAAAGTCTCACTATGTAACCCCCAGGTAGTCTAGGAATCACTGTGTAGACCACACTGGCCTCAAACTTACAGACATTTACTTACCTGCTTCTGTCTGCCGAGTGTAACAACTATGGTTTAACTGTATTCAATGGGAAATTTTAGAAATAAATTTTGAACTTTAAACAGTGTATATTGTTGGTGAATTCATAGTACCCCACTCCATCTCACTCTGGACAAAACATCTCTATGTCTAGCGTACCCATGGGTACCATATAAGCTATTTGCCCAGTTGTCACTTGGTGCCTATCTTGGCTACCATGTCAACCACTACAATTTCACAGTACTTGCATTCAGGTACAGTTTATGATGAACATAAAGCACTTAATAGTAGCACAAAAGAGAGATTGTACATAAAACAAGCAATGGGATGAAATGGGTGGAATGGATGGAGTGGGGTGAAGTAAGGAGGATGGGGTAGGGCAGAATGGGATGGCGTGAAATGGTATAGAGTGAGGGGAGGGGAATGGCATGGTATTGAGTGGGTTGTAACAGAATAATATGGAGTGGAGCAAAATGGCATGGAACAGAGTGGGGTAGAGTGGAGTGGCATGGAGTTTCTGGAATGGCATGGCAGATTTGCTATGGAACTATTTGACACTACAGCAAGGCCTGTAGGGTAAACACAGCCCACACAGAGTATGGACAACTTATGTTTCCACGAGCCCATTAATGCTTTTGAGATGTTTTTTCTATGTGTTTGGAGGGGCTATTGATGCACCGATGTCCTCATTCTCAGTTGTCACCACTGCCCTATGAAGCTTCACTGTGTTTCCCCCACATCCTAATCAGTCCTTGCTTGTGGTTTTCTGGTCACTTCCATAAGACTGTCACTAACTTTCTCACATTCTCTACATATTCTCACTTTTACCTATATCAGTCTCCTCATGGACTCTGACATGTCCCTGTACTAGGAAAATATCTTATTCACCCATGTATATTCTTAGCACCTCACATTAGGCCCAGGTCCATGAGAACCCTATATAAACCTTGATTAAATGACTGGAACCAGGTTTGCTTTATGTAAAACTGACAGGCAGGAAGGATTTAAACACACAAATTCTTTGCAAACCACATGTGTGGACTGTGCACAGGAGAAAGGGATCTATTTTTGTGACTGTTGACAGCTCATTTCCCAAAGGTCACTCCAGAGCAGCATGGCCTAGGTCTTCCAGCATTGTCCTTTCTAGAAGGACATGTTTTACAGACAGATCCATGGCTCAGTCAGACACCAACTCATGCACTTCTAAAAAGGCATCTAGACTGTTTAGGAGTAGAGTACTGTTTGGGACAATGTTCTCAAACAAATGTCACTTCCTTTCAGGAAGCCAGAAATTTGGTAGCCTTCCCTCATCTCCTGTTCTTCAAAACTAGTTAAACTAGTTCATTTATACACAAATGCGTGTGGAATATTTGGAGACTGAAGGAAAGGAGGGGCACACTCTCTCTGCTAACCAGGCAGCTGCATAGACAGACAGTCACAAGAAAATCCAGTTTATCCAAGTTCTCTGTGTAGCAGATTTAAACTTTGAATATTGTACCTGGACAAAGCAAGATCAGACCTATGGGTTCATCTCAGTTCATTCAAGTTAATCCAAGACAGAACATAGTTCCCATTTATGTGAAGATTTTCTTTAGAAGAATGGATAGAGAAAGCTTTGAGATAGATGTTAGAAGAAATGGGACAATGTACTCAGGGATAGCAAGGATTCTGGGAGTGGTGTCCACCCTCTGCTTTGAAGCTGAACCATCTTTGTGGAAAACCACAAAGCTAGCTTGCTTCAGATTCCATAAAAATCTCCTGTCTTCTATATTTGATGCTCTCAAACAAATACCCACCAGCTAGATAACTGTATAAACTATAGAAATGTATTTTTCCTGAGTCTGGAGGTCAGCAAGTCAGAGATCATGATGCTATCAAGTTTCTTGTCCACTGCAGTATCGCTGCTTTCATGATGAGGCTTGTTTCTGAGTCCTCACCTGGCAAGGAGGGGGAATGGTCTCATCCTGACTGCTAAAATGGCAAAGAGCAAAGAAGAGGACAAGTGTTGCAGGATATTTGATCCCATTGTGAACCCCAAAATTGTGAACTGTACAACCTCATTTCTCTGGTGTGGTTGAGTCCTAACACACAGCATTAAACCAGAACTTTCTGTTTATTGTAACTGTCCATGTTCTGGATACTCATTGCTACACTTGGGTCCCCAAATATCTGAGTCTAGCTTCAGCAATTGGAATACAGACTTTCAATTAGCTATAAACTCGGTTTGAGTAGTTATCTCTGGTGAGTTCCCCATTTCTGGTGAAAGGGCTTTTGTTGAAAGTAAGTGCAGCTTTCTTCCTATTCTCCATCATGGCAGAGTTCAGGGTGGAAAGGAGAATCCCATGAGGAAATGTCACACCCACAAGCCCTGCCTCAGTATCTGTAACAGGGGCAGCAGAGACACACTGACCCTGGCAGCCAAGGTGTTGGAGCAGTTCAAAGTCTAGATACCTGTATTTTCCAAATATATATCATCAGGTTCTTTGGCATCAGAAGCAATGAAAAGACTGCTATTCACTATAAAGTGCATGGATCCAGGGAAGAAGAAATCCTGGAAAAGTCTGCAGACCCAGGAGTATGAATTACAGAAAAATAACAATCTGCATAAAGACTTTCAACTGACTATAAACTATGTCTGGGTGGTTATCTCTGATAGTGGAACTCTAAATAGGATAATGGATATCTCAGATGCCTGGTTTGTGGATTCAAAAGCACATTGCTCTGAGTACCAAATATGACCTGAACATTTAAGACCTCCTGCATGAACTTCTATGTGGTGCTGTGTGGGCCATGTTTTATCATCTGGACAGGCTGCACTGGAACCAAGCACAGAATCAGCAAGTATGAGGCTATGCGCTGGTCCAGCAGACGTATGATGAGGTTCATTCTCCGTGGCAAATAAATACTATCCAAAGGCCAATAAAATATTCTCAGAAATGCAAGCAAAAAACAAACGCTAACAAACAAAACCCAAAAGTAAGTGCAGTCGAGAAACAGCAAAAGGGAGTAGTGAGAGCAGAGGCAGCTGGGCCACGATATTTGAAGGGAAAGATGGGAGGTTGCAAACAGTGCAGGGAAAAAAACCCCAAGCTGCTCGGTGAATAAGAACAAAACACTTGAGACTAAGTAGCTAGGAAAGGGGACCTGGGAATAATAGAATCCCTGTTTCCACTTTGCCTAAGGCTTGTGTCCAAAGACAATGTCATAGGTGCTTCCTGTCTCCTTACCCAGGATGGAATGAGGTAGGGGGTGAGGTTCCCTTGTGGGAATGCATTTTAAGCTTTGCCTCATCTGACACTAGAGAAATGCTAGCCTGAACCCTCTGCTGGACTCAATAGCTTCTTGTTTTGCTCCTAAAGCAATGAATGTAAGATTTAAGCTAGATGCCTTATGTAAGAGAAAAGACCCCTAAGATTATATAATGCAAATGGACACTCCATACATAGCCACTTCCTCCCTCCAGGAAGCCAAGGGAAGCTGAGCTCCTGAAGTACAGAAAGAGCTAAGCAAAGCAGCCAGCATCCTTCTCTGTGAGATTCCAATTTGAATCACACTGCCACAAATGTAAAATGACTTCATTTTCCTGTGCCAGATCCCCTGGGGGATTGCAGGCTTGTTTATGCCTCTGTGAAATGAAGCTCAGCCCAGCCCAAGTGCAGGAAAACACTTCTATAGGCAGGAGGCTGCTGGAGCCAGAACGCGGCAGGGTCCATTCATCCTCCTCTCAGGCAGCTCATCCTCTCTGAACAAGGGAACCTCAGTCCCCAATGGCCAGGCTTGGCAGCAGAGAGGAACTGGCTCAGATGCTGGCATTCAGATATAAAACTTGATGCTGTCAACCCACAGAGATCATTTTCCTCTTTTTTGGGGACTTCTGCTCCTACTGTATCTCTGATCCAGTGTGATGGGGTTTATAAACAATGGGAGGGAAGAAGATGTGCACGTGTGTGCCGTGCAGCCTGTGGGGATGTTACAGCAACAAGAGCCTGACGGGCAGCGGGTCACACTGCACCCACAGTCAGGAAGCAGGGGAGGTGAGCAGTGTTGCACCTTTTACCTTTCTCCTTTTTGTGCAGCCCAGGAACCCAGCCTATGACATGAGGATGCACAGATAGACTGCGGTGGTTTGAATGAGATACCCTCCAGAAGTCTTGGGCAGTTGAATACCCCGTCTCCAGTTGGTAGCTGTTTGGAGAGGATTCAAATCTATGGCCTTTGGGTGGAAAAGTGTCACTGGAGGTAGACCTTGAGAGTTTAAAGACTCCCATCACGTCAAGCTCACTGTCTCCCTGTTTTGTGTTTGCAGTTCAAGATGTGGGCCCTCAGCCTCCTGCTCTTGCCTCCATACATGCACTCTGCTATCATGAATCCAAACCCTCTGGAATGGTAAACCCACACAAACTCTTCTGTAAGTCACCATGGCCATGGTGCTTTGTCACAGCAATAGAACAATAACTAATACTCATACCTAAAGGATGTCTCTATGGTGATTCAAAATCCAGTCATGTTGACAATAAAGGCTGTGCATTATAGCCTTAATCCCTAGAGACAAACATTAAATATATATTTATTAGCAACCTGACATGTTTTAATACAAAAAAAAAAGAGCAACATGGCTCCTGAGTTTGCATTAAGCCTTTGGGAAACTTTACGATATAGGCTTAGAATCAAATCCTGCTTGCCTGGTCTATCTGCTGTTTCTTTATCTAAAATCAGCCACCAGGCTTGCTGCTTCCAAGCAGCTGTGGCAGGTATGACAATGGCCACTGTTAGTGAGAGAACCCATACTCTCCACAAAAGCATCTTTAAGGGGCAGGCTGAAGACAGTGAATGTGAGCTATGGAGATCTGAGAAAATTAAGTGGTTTGCACTCCTCAAAGCTAATTAAGCCAAGTTGACGGGTGAAGCTGTCTGACACAGTGAATGCTCCAAATAAGAAATAAAGACACTGTAAGTGGGGAAGGTACCTTACACAGAGAAATAATTGTTTTGATACTCTCAGCTAAGCAATCCAAATACCCCCTCCAAAACTCTTGTAAATAAACCTATGTTCATTTTCTACCCAAAAGACTCAATGATGACGCATAGGAAAAGCACTGGGTGATCTTGGAACTATCTGATGGGCTGTGTAAAGGGAAATTGCCAGCTGTTCCTCAGCAGCGATTCAAGTCAGGAGATTTTAGAAATGAACAAGAGGATTTATTTCATCAGACTTATAATAAAAAGTCAAGGTTCCTCTGTCCCTAGATTTCTGTGCATCAGTTTGTACTCACTATAATGAGACGAAGACTAGGTTAACAACCTACATTTTGTTGGAGGCAAGCAGCTGGTGGGGATATATTTCTTAATCTTTGTGCAAGACATTAAGTGACAAAGAATGCATTTGCATAGATAAAAATACCCCGGTCTGTGTGTTCCCAGGCCATGGATGACTGAATGTCCCTCTAAGGGGACACAATGGAAAGGACATTTGTGATTGGTGACTCACATCTGTATAGAGCATGTTCAGACATGTGTGGGAGTGGTGAGGGGTGAGAAGCCAGGAAGCCAGGAGAGGAGCAGGAGCCTGGGGTCTGGGAATCCTGGACTTAACTTCACCCTTGGTATTTTCTCACTGGTAAATGTGCCCTGGGACAGGGAGGACTTGGTGCCTGTTGTATCCATGTTTCTAGAAGGTTTGTGATTCCGGATGAATAACTTCATTTTGTAAATAAGAAGCAGACTAGAGAAATAAAGCCTCTTGCCAAAGTTCACACAAGGTGCATTCTTCCGGGTTCCTGGCCTACACCTCCATAGTCCGTATCTCTGAAACAGAAGCTTTCCCAGATGAAGGATGAGCGGAGTGAACCCTCTGTCTCTGAATCTTCCTTGTTGGAAGTTATATGTGAAAGTTTTCAATAGCTAGATAGTTCCACAGAAAGACAGAAAGAATGAAATGTTGACCAACTATTATTCAAAAACAAAAAAAAAAAAAACAAACAACAAAAAAACTTAAATTTCAACTATACATGGTAAAAGGTGAATAATAGAATGTTCACTAATTAAAAATTTGAATAACATGCAGCATATTGATCATTCATCTGCATGTAAACTAATCATGAGTTGGGTGGGAGAGACAGAAACTAAATGAAGAGGAATAAAGCCATTGAACCTTAGGCCTATCTTTTAAAAGATCTTATTGCCCCAGGGCACTGGGAGAAACTGATATAAATGCTAGGTATTTTATCCACTATTGAATCTAATCAATGTTCATTGGCAGTAGGAACAGACTGAGAAGGATTTTTTCATTGCTTTTGTTTAATCTGGTTCTGCGCACTTACTAGTAAAGTTCACATCCAAACTCCCTTGGAATACCTTGGATAGCCTTGCAAGCCACCTCCTCAACAGACAACAGAAGGAAGCTCCCTGAATATAAGTGATACTTCAGGTTTAAATGTCTGTCTGTACCCTAACTTCTGTCTCTGTGGTGTCTAGTCTTCTGTGTGACTCTTGGCCATTAACAAATTCCAAATGATAAAATCCAGCCTTATAAGGAGGAAATAATTGTTCTTGTCTTTATATGTAGATAAAGCACCATCTGCCTGACAGCACCGCTGGAAAGCAAGGTCAAGGTTGTCTGGGAAAGAGGCTGCTCTTTTAACTGAACCTGTGCCATTGCTGGGGCCTAATAAACCCTGTCTTCTCAATGTCAATGGAAAACAAGATGAGGTTGCCAGTAAATGTGTCCCACAGTGCTGTAACTATGTTGAAAACATCTCCTAATTCATAAAAGCAGTGTGCTGCTGATATACACTAACCCTTGACTGGTGACAAGGATCATCATGGTAATTGAAACCCATAGCCATATATGCTATGGTATGGTCGGTCAAGGGGAAGATCTTAACTTACACATAAAAAACCAGAGCAAGGAGAGCCTAAGACTATGAAAATACAGAGAAGTGTCCATAAAGAGGCGAGTGTTAGAGGGAGCTATGGGGCCTAGATCTTTATGAAGCTGGGTTTGACTTTGAGATCATACTTATTGAGCTGCATCTAAATAAAAAATCAGTAAGATCTTGGGTGGGAGGGCAACAAGTACAAAGTCACACAAAGGCTACCACTAGTGGCAGAGCAAAAAGCACCTGATGTTAACACCACCATCAGTTCTCAGACCAGGAGTAGAAAGGAGGAAGGAGAAGGGACAAACGACACCAAGGTTGCTTGATAAAGCGTTAAGGAATCATGAAACCTTAAATTTACCTAAAGTAACACACATGCATATAAAGTATACACACACACACACACACATCTATACATATGTACAAATGGAAGTTAAGCTACTTGTGCTAACCAATACTACCTACAAGAACCATAGAATAACAAAACAAAAGATAGTACTAGGCATGAAAAACCCCTTTCAAAATGGTCCAAGTGACACCGAAACCAACCTAGATTACAAGATGTAGCCTTTAGTTAGCTCTCAGGGGTTGAGGGTAGGTCCCTGTTGCTGAAACACTGCATACTTAGGACAGAGAAATTAAATGAATCTTGCTGAATTTGACCTAAACATCTTCTTTTCTGTAGTCCAGCTTCCATAATTTCTGAAAACACTATGCAAGCCACCAGGGAGAAAAGCAATCAAACCACGCTACACAGAAATACCTCTGAACAGCATAGCATGACAATGACAGCAGAGCAAGTTAGGCATAAAGGTACAATAAGTGCTCTCCCATCTCGGCAGCGGACACCAGCTGTTTACTTGGACCTAAGGCCCACTCAGCAGGACTACTAGAAACCTACCCAGCTTCTGGGACTAGTGATGTCAGAGACCTCAGAAAAGAACCCATTACCACCACTTTGCTAGACCAGAATAATTCCTTATTATAATCTACATCTTATCCTCATACCCACAAATCACTGGAGATGTCATCACTTATGAAAAAAAAAAGCTTTCTTTTCTGTAAATGGAGGCAGAAAAAGAAAATCACAACTGGACATAATGCAGAGATCAACAGGTTGTCACACATAGCTCCTGCACCGATAGTTAAGGGGACATCACAGAATGGGGAAAGAAAGGTTTGTTAGAGCCCAGAATACCAGAAGTCTGCTCTATAAATATAAAACAATACAGGGATAGTGGCAATATCAATGGACATGTTAATATGGAAGTGGGAATATTTCAATGGGTCCAAATCCTAAACAAAGAACTATAGGCAACTAAGACTACTGGGAGAAGGAGAATTAGCCTCTCCCAGGCATGAACAACCTTCATTGGTTGTTCACTGAAGAGTGGTCAGTCTTAAAACCACATATACCACCAACACAAATACTCTCAGTAGTTTGTTTTTTTATGTATTTGTATATGCATAGTGATATAATTGTATTTCAATTATATACATATAAGAATATATATTCTTATATATAAAGGATATATTCTTATATAAAATAATATATAAAATAATAACATAAAATAATATATATATATTTATATATGAAAGGCTAAGTGAATGGTGCCTCTTTTTTACCTAACATAGACCTCCCCAGGTCCTCACACAGGCCATGGAAAGTATATATTAGCCCTGCTATATAGGCTAAAGGAGACGTACTCAACCACCAAGATATAAGCCTAGATTTGAACCCAGAGCTTTCTGTCTCCAAATCTCAGGGGCAGTTGGGTAAGTCCATAGGTGCACTGATAAAAGCTGGCATCTCTGAAGAACTTTAGCCCTATACAGTACAACCCTACTATACTCTTTACTGCCATTTATAGGCGCAAACCCACTGTGAACTTGGTACAGTGAGCTCAGAGCATCTGTCTTCTCAGAGAAATGAGGTCATCTGCAATCACACTCACAAAAGACCACACACTTGGATGTGATTTGGTCCACTTCATAAGCCACAGGACTTGAAGGACGCGGCAGTTTGCGAGTCAGCCTATGGAGGGCAATAGAAATGATTCCCGTGCGCTGGTTACTCAGAGCTATTAACTGTCCTCAGTAAGCGATGATTTCATTATTGCTCCTGTCTCAAGGAAAGGGATGGATGGCTGACCTCTCCTGGCTCCTCCACTCAGGGGCCTGGGGGTTGTCTCTGCCAGGTTGAGGAGGTAGGAACTGAGCCATACATATCATCTGGGGTGATTTGTTTTGTGTATCTTTCAAGACTCATGGAACAGATTGTTAGAACAGATTTTTTTATTTTCCTTTTTGTTATGTTTTAATACTATAGTATACGCAATGGCATAGAAAGAACTGTTTGAAATCTGCTATACTCTTTCTTATTTTAAGCTGCCTCCCATCAACTCGTCTCTACATATGGTACTTAAGACACTGACAAAAGAAAGCAGTCAGCATCAACCTGCAGGAAGGAGACCTCCTGTACAGTGTGGTCAGATGTCTTTTCCTGTGCACTCCCGTCACTAGGAAAGGGGGATAAGGATGCTCTAATCCTTGTGCACGTAACTTATAGTAGAAATCAAAGTTTCCTTTCAGAAAAACAGGAATTCTGAGTAAATCCTCTTTCCTCACTCCTGTAGCCAATATTCGGACAGCTTAGCCTTGGGCTAGGAAAGTAAGCTATAATACGACTACTGGTATGTGTGGACTTTTGACCTTGAGTCTCCCAGTCAAATCTATCAGGTTCCATGTCCACCTACTTGGGAAAGAATTTTCTGGAAGAACTATGAACACATATCTTCCCTAAAAATGAACACAAGCTTGGGGCAAACCAACAGCTAGAAGGATGAGGGACTGCACCCATATAGACCCTTTGGGTTCCTCTTGTGCTGCTGTGACAGAGTATCTGAAGCTAGATAAGTATAACAAATAGAAATGTATTTACTCACAGTTCTGAAGTCTGTGAAGCCCAGGATCAAAGGACCGGACCTTGCTCGTGGTATGCTTATGGTGTCATTCCAGAGCAGGACTTGGAAAAAAAGCATGGAATGAGGATGCCATGTCTTTTTATAAGGCAACACCCATGAGTACCCACCTACTCTTGCTATAATGAACCCCCCCCAGGATACCTCTCAGATCAAAGTACTAACCCGCTCTTGAGGGAGCCCTTGAGGCCTCAACCCTTCTTAAGAGCCCCTACCTCCCAACTCTCTTGCACTTGGATTACGTTTCCAACATAGGCTATTCAGCATATGCATTCATGCCCACAGCAACACCATGAACCAAAAGCCCACAAAGTTCTCATTTGAGGGCTACCCATCTCAAATGAAGAAGATCTAATGAAAGGAAGGTTATGTCTTAAACATCATGGTAAAAATCAGTTCCACCGTAAAGTCCAATGTTCTAGCTTTCCAGGAAGAACTAGTCAAGGGTTGAAATCAACCTAGTCCTCCATCCCACATTTGGTTCACCCACACCATTCCTACTTGTTGCCCTCCAGACTACCACCAGCCCCGGTGAAGGGGAAATTGAGAGAGAAAGCAAAAACAATACAAAGTTGAAGTAACACGTATGCCAAGAGATAAACTGAAATTAAAGGGAACAAACTATAAGCATGCTTTGGGAGTAAAAGGTTATTTTCTAGAGAGTAGGAGTAAAATTTTGATGATGGTTGCTCTCCATTGTCAAGAAAATCAAAGCAAATATGCAGACCTGGACAATCAGCTCAAGATAACAAATAAGTGAGAAGTGTTGTTATTGGTGAGAAATAAAATAGCAAGCTGAAAAACAGTATCACTGTGGAGTTTTGAAGAGGACATCAGAAACCTCAGAAATTAGAGCTGATCTGACCTAACAAAAATCTAAGTCAGGGTCAAGGATGGCAGAAAAAGAAAAATTCCAAAGCAGTGCTTCTCAACCTGTGCATCGTAACCTTTTTGGAGGTCACATATCAGGTGTCCTGCATATCAGATTACAATTCACAACAGTAGCAAAACTACAGTTATGGAGTAACAACAAAGTAATTTTATGCTTGTGGGTCACCATAACAAGAGGAATTCTATTAAAGAGTTGCAGCATTAGGCAGGTTGAGAACCACTGGCTCTAAAGAGTAAAAATGTCACAAGTTTCACAATGATGTTTATGTAAAAAAAAAAATCGCAGCAATAACTTTTAGATATTTGTTAGTTTAAATACATATTCAGCAAAAAAAATAAAGAGAAAGAAAGAAAGAAAGAAAGAAAGAAAGAAAGAAAGAAAGAAAGAAAGAAAGAAAGGTATTCAAATGCATAAGAGAAGCATCTGTAGAAGCAGAGGCTGGTGTGTGTGTGCAATACTATAGGTCTCAGTGTATCAGAGAGAATGTGTGAGGAATCATAAGGATGATGCCATGATGCTGTGTTTGGATAAATGCTACTTAAATAAATGGTAAAAGTCTTTGACAAGCATCCGGGAAGAAACAACTGACCGCAGGAGCACAAAACACGAATGGACTCAGAAGTCATCATAGCAGCATGAAATAATACAAAACACTACAGTGATTGTGAAATTTTGAATAAAATGATTTGTGGACCTAGAATTTAGTATATAGACATACTCAAGAGATATGTAAGTATTAAGGAAGGTGCCTAAAGACTGTACCTTTCTTCTTGGAAAAAAAAAAATCTCTCTAAGCTGTATTTCTCCCAATAAAAACATACTGTTCATGACAGCCCTAATTTCTAACATTGCTTTAGTGCTAGCAGGACTTGGAGAGTCCAGCTCATAAATATCATAAGGTCTCTATTTATAGAGCAGTGATCAAGGCCCTCAGAGGAAGGCACTCATCCACAGAGCCAGTGCTGGGGTGGGGAAGTGTCACTTTGGATCCCTGGCAAAGCAGGCATTCCTCTAGCTAAGCTTTTGATGTTCAATAAGTACAATTTATTCTGCATATTTTGCCGTAATAAAAGTAACCTCTCAAGGCCAAGTGCAGGGATGGTGTCTATTTGCATTTGTGTCCTCAGCCCCTGGCACAGGGTTGGGCAGCATAAGCAACTGTCACTGCTTTGCTCACGAGTGGCTCGTGACCATGGCTCTGAGTGTGTCTCCACAAACCACAAGAGCAGCCAATTGGGAAGGACTGACTCTGGCACAGGGCAGACACATCCAAAGCCCCTAGGTCTGTTAGCTTTTGTCCAGCAAAACTTGACAGCAGCTTCAATCTATTTATCTTGAAAACCCTCAAAGATAATACCAACAGTTCACATGGGGGAGAATTAGTCATAGGCAAACATGTTTTTTCCATATTGCCCCAAGGAAAATACAGACCTTCGAAGTTCTCTGATTCCAGCATCGCCTGATTATAAAACATTAGGTCAGGACCCTGAGGTCCTGATTTCATCAGAAATTCTCAGTCCTAGTGGGGCCTCACCAGCCCTACCAGGATCCTGTTTTCTTCCATTTCCATTTTATATGCTATGAAATCGGAATAGGTGCAGTTTCCTTACTTCTCACTGAAATGTTGAAAGAAGTCTTTGAATCAGTAAATTTATACAAAAGGTTTTTTGTTTTGTTTTGTTTTTTACAACTCTGTTTAGAATGCCATCTAAGAAGAACTCTTTGGATGCATGTGTAGCAATTAAGTCTTACATGGGTTATTTTTTTCTCTTTGTCATGAGAAAATATCTGCGAAAAGACAGTTTACAGTTTGATGGTCCAGGCCATCATGGTGAAAAAGGCATGGTGACAAGAGCCTGAAGCCCTTGCTTATAATGACGTCCGAGGAAGTCAGGAAGCAGAGAGAGATGAATGCTGGGACTCAGTTCACTTTCTTCCTTTTATGCATTTCAGGATCCTAACCCGTGCTGTGGTGCTGACCAAGGTGGGTCTTCTCAGTGGGCGCCATCTAGAGACTCTGTTATAGACATGACCAGAGCTGCTTCTCCTAAGTGATTCAGATCCTGTGCCGCAGGCACCCAGTATTAACAACCACAGACCCTGAGCAGCACTACTTTCTATCCTGTAACTACTAGCTGGACACCTATTATTTGCAGGCCCTAGTGACTTGGTGACAAATGAGATGCAACCCTGTTTTGATGGCGGCAGTGTAATTCAGGCAGCAAAAGTTTGTTGCCGATCAACCAGCAAGTCACAGCAACTCAAATTGGTTCTCAGGGGACAGGGAGTCTGAAGTGGGCCCGAAATAGTAGAAGGAGCAGGCTGGGGAAACAGGAAAGAAGATGCTTCAGTCTTATGATTCCAGTAGGAATTGTTATCAGAGCCTTTTCTATATGAGCTTTAGCATTTGACCTGTCTGGATCCAGAATCTCAAAAGTGTAAACAACTTGTCCAGTGCAGATGGCAGATCTGTGGCAGGGCACGGCTACAGCACAGGCCTCTGGTCCTGATGCTCATGTCCATAAAGCAAAGAAAATTATCCATGCCACCCTTGCTTCAGCTGCCTGCCTGGCAAGCCCGTGCTGCTACAGGTTGGGCAGTGGGCAGGTAAATGATCAATGAGGTCCATTGTGGCTTAGCACCTCATCACCACCTCAATCTGTGAGAGCTGCTCAGGAGCCCAGCCCCCTCCCCCCCCCCCGTGAGTCCAGCACCTTCACTGTGTACCTCATTTTGCAGTCAGTGGACAAGGTCATTCTTATACCACAGTGTGTCCTGGGGGGTAAATGTCACAGTGAGGGAACCCCATAGTGAGCCGTGTCACGCAACAGCTTGTGGAATTCCAAAGCCAGCTTTTGTCCCATTTCAACCCATCTCATCCATAAATAAAGAGTCAAAAAGTTGCTGAGCAGACTTAAAATTCCCTGCACCCCAGCTCACAATCTTTCTAGCATTTCCACACTGCAAAATCCCTTTTGCATGTGAATTTAAGCAAATACCCATGTTAGTTACAACTAGTGGTATATGACAATAGGGACCCTGCACTGGTAAACACCCACTGATCTGAGTTTATGTTAATTAACTCATCTTTGTTTAGCCTACCCTCCCACACACATGTTAGTGATAACATGGTGACCTAGCCTCTCCAAAAACAAGACTATATTGGGCCGAGGAAATGGCTCAATTGGTAAGGTGCTTTCCTTACGAGTAAGGATCTGAGTTCAATCCCCAGGACTCATAAAAAAGCCAGGTGTTGCAGCATGTGCTCATTATCCCTGCAATGAGGAGATGGGAGGCAGAGACAGGAAAAGACCTAGACACTTGCTGGCCTGTTAGCCTAGACTCCTTGGCAAACACACACACACAAAGAAGCAACAGCATGGCATGTGATCATGGTGCACATTAAACAGACTTTTGTGAGGCAGGAGTTATCTAGTAGGCGCTGAGATGCTCCTGAAGGTTTCAGACACAATCTTCTCTGTTCTTGATAATTGGCTGCATGGAAGGTGCCTGTCCATGTTGGTACCAGGGGTGAGGAGAACACTGGGATGTGACAGGAAGGAAGGAGATTTAAAATGAGGCAAGAAAGGAGGGAAAACATGTAAGGATTCCTTCTCAAAAGGTTACACACTTGGAGAGTACAGAAACACATTATTTATCCTCTATTTTTAGCCTGAAGAACAATGTTTGGCTAACAGTTCTCAACAAATATAAATTTTGTAGACACTGCTATGAAGGACTTGAAAGATCTTTTGAGTGCGTTTGGTATGTGGTGGGGGAAGTGATCATCAGCCCTACCAATCCTTTTGGAAGAGCTGTCTTCATTGAATGGAGAGGGGCGACGAAGAACAAAGAGTGGTTCATGATGCAGAGCCCACACCCAGCAGGACCAGCCAGTGAGTCATGCCCGGGAGATGAGGGAGAGACTGGGAAGGAAAACAAAATGAAGGCGTGCACAGTGAACACCAGTGGGTATCAGATACCCTGAAACTGCTCGAAGAGCCCATTGTGGGCACTTGGCAATCAGAGCCCGGGAGAAGCAGGTATGAGCCTGCTGTGAATTGTGCAAGAACCTTCAAGTCATCCTGGTAGGGAACTTCACAACAACCCCGATCTCCCCCTTCTCCTGTTGACTGACACCTCACCAGCGGCAAATGTCTTCTGATCAAGCATCCTCTCCTCCCCAGTTCATCATGCCCTCATAGACTTGTCTTCCCCTGGGACCATTAGTGCAATGTGGCACTATTCTGACAGTCACCAAAAGGCTGTTTTCTTGTATGTCTGTGTATGTTGACATGCACTCACGAGTATGGGATATGCTTGCACAGGAAGGCCAGATATCAGCTCAGGAGCAAGCAACCTTATTTTTCTGAAACAGGGTCTTTCCACTGAGACTTTGAACCCACCAGTTAGGCTACGCTGGCTGGGCAGTTAACCAGCCCCAGAGATTCCCTTGTTCCTGGTGTCCCAGCAATGGGATCCCAAGCACATACCACCACACCCAGCTTCATACATGGGTCCAGGGGTCCAATTCGTGTCTTCACACTTGTGCAACAAATTATCTCCCCAGCTCTATTTTCCTTGTGTGGTATTGATTATAGATACCTCTTATGCAGAACTTCCCCAGCCCTCCCTTGGGCTAGAGAAGCCCTAGCTATTGACGCGCAAGCAAGGACCATGCTCCTTTTGCATTCCTAGTCTGGCCAGCCAGACTCATATCATTACAAATGATGTTTCCTTCAAACCATTCCTTCTGTTTCTGTGGTCCTTTCCCTATACCCTTAACCAGGAAAGTGTTTTGTTTTCTTTCCCAGTGGCTGCTTTTTCTGAAAACCCATATCCTCCATCTCTCCTTTGGTTGCCCAAGGGAGCCTACTCCAAACCTATTTATGATAATGATCATCTTCTGCCTTGTATAATACTCATCTATGCATACATCTCACTTTTTCTAATAGACTCTAAGTCCCCCGGGAATAGTATTTATATTCATTTTAACCCTCTGAAGGCCTAGTCCTTTGTTTGACCTCATTTGTAATTCAATAAGAGGAAATGAATAAATGAATGACTATCTGACTTTAATTATTATATGAAAACAGGTTCAACACAAACATCAGCTTCCGTGTCAAGGGAGGTAGATTAGATGGTAAGGGATTAAGAGTAGATTTAATCTTCTGGTAGCCTAAGGATGGCTTTGCCCTCTGGGATCACAGTGTGCAGGCATGACAGAAGCCTACACCTTCCTGATAGTGCTTGCTCCAGCTCGCTGTCTGCTCCTTCGAGCTCCGTGGGTGGCTGAAGTGAGGTGGGAACTTGCCAGTTTTGTGCAAGAGGACATGGCTGTGTGTAGGTATCTCGAAGTGCTTGCTCATTCCTCCTCATTTTCAACTCGCAGTCCCTAATTTGTCCTCTATACTCTCTCACTGCAGGTGATCAGCTTTAGATGCCATCTTTCTGTAAAAGGACATTCCCTGGCCATCTGAATGACACGTTAGGTCCCAAGAGCTCGTCAATCAGTTCATCAAGGTGTTTGTTATTGTTGTTGATGGTGGTGTTTGTTTGCTTTCTGGTTTTGAGAAAGAGTCTCATTTCAGCCCAGACTGACATTGAACTTGCCATGCCTGAGAATGACTGTGAACATCAAATCCTTCTGCCTCTACCTCTGAAGTCCTGGGATTACAAGCATGCACTCCTTTACCTCATGTATGTGTTGTTGGGAATTGAACCCAGAGCTTTGCACAGACCAGGCAAACATTCTACCAAATGAGGAATATCCTCCCACCTCATTGTGGTATTTTAATGTTTATTTCTTTGAAAAAGGTTCCCTTCATGGTGCTTATTTAAAATTTTCTCCTGTTTACATCACTCAGGTCTCCTCCGATGTTTACAAATGAAGGCACAGGACCGATTCCAGTATCATCGTGCCATCCAAGGTTTTACCATGTCACAAAGACAGAGTTCAACCTCCCTAATGTAAATGAAGTAGCCCAGGCTGTGCTGGGCAATGTCCATAATGATGCCAGTGATCTATAGAGTATAAGTTCCTAAGAACTCTGTACCTTTCTTCGGATCCATAGAGGTAACATGAAGAATTACAGTGCGAGAGCTTTTCGATAACCAAAATTTGAAACTTGGTTTAAAAAAAAAAAAAACTGTTTCATTAATAACACTTAAACATCTAAACATCTTCCTTCTACAGGATGTCACATCCTGATCTGCATTATGTTGCATCCTGTGTGTATATGTATTTTTCCACATTAACTTTACTTCTGCTCTTAAGTGAATAATAGGTTGATTTGACTTGTGTGCCTGATCGCTTCCTTTAAGTTGCTGAGGAAACTGAAGCATGGAGGCATCACAGGACAAACAGGAGACAACTAAGGTCATATTGCTCATCATTAACCAAACCTAGCCAGCTCTATTGCAAAGGCTTAGAAGTTAGTACACAGGTCTTGGGAAGGTGGAAGGGCAGTAACCAGCAACCAGCTCTTTCAGTCACAGAGCCTGGAAGCTAGTTTGGTTCCATCTTTACTCTATAACAGTAAGTCAGATCTGGGGTGATATTTATATATCCTTATGTATCAGACTGATTTGGTGGGGGCAAGTAGTTATGTGGAAACTATCATTGCATGGGAAATACAGAGAAGGGTAGCTGTGGCTCTCTGCGAATTGTTTTCCAAGGCTTGTCCCAAACTCTAGTACTCCAACTTCACGTAGTCATGATTCTTTGTGATCATGTTACTGTCTTCCCAGTTTTATATGTGCTGAACCTCTCACCCATAATCATTTTCAGAAGTCCCCGACCCTGCCATTTCTGAGTCTGCCAGATTGCCTGTAGAATGAACCATTTCTGCACTTGAGCCCTCCATCTCTGCTTCTAAGATGACATTCACAGATCCTTCTGGTCTCAGTTTACATATCACTTCACCTGAGATGCCTTCTTCGAATTTCTCAAAGCTGCCCCAGGGAAGTTGATGATAGTCTCTACATATGTTCTCACACCACCTCTGCTTGCATTTAACATAGCACTCTCCTGTAACAAACTATTTACTTCTCAGTCTCTGCAGAGACTGCTTCACACATGCGCAGGTGATGAAACAATGCCTAGCCCAATCATTTTCTGGAATAGATGAACAGGTGTGTAAATTTATGTACACTGCACAACCTCATGATTTCACAGCTATTCCATCCCTGCGCCTTTTATCACGTCAGAGTTCAGCAAGTCAAGCTATTTCATAACTTCTAGGTCCCCAAACCTGTGGGAACTGCTTAAGTTCGTATCACCCAGTGACTCATGTTTACCCTAAGTTTCATTTTGAATTTTCAGGTTCAAAGAAAAAAATGTGTTTCCTGGTTACCTTAGACCTCAACTAAGGTTCAGTTACACGAATCTGCATTATTCCTTCCTCTTACTAAGGTTTTTTTTTTTTTTTTTTTTTTTTCAACTCGGCTACCTTCTCAACCCTGAAGTCTACAATGGCATCTCATGGGCTGTAGCAGTTATGTAGATAACAAAACACCCTCCCAGCTCCCTGAAAGCTTCTTATTTGGGAATCCTGTGAGGTACTCACTCCCTTGTCCTCTCTTTACTATTCTCTTGAATCTATCTGTAAATATTGCTGGGTTCTCCTTTCCAAAGTTCATTTTACTCTGGAAAGGAGAAGTAAGCAAATAAGAAAAAAAATGACTAAGGTCTTCTTCCTCCTCCTCCTCCTCCTCCTCTTCTTCTTCTTCCTTCTTCTTCTTTCTCCTTCTCCTTCTCCTTCTTCTCCTTCTTTTCCTTTCTTCTCCCTTCTTCTCCTTCTCCTTCTTCTCTTTCCTTCTTCTCCTTCTCTTTCTTCTCCTTCTTCCCCTTCTTCTCCTTCTTCTCCTTCTCCTTTTTCTCCTCCTCCTCCTCCTTCTTCTTCTGCCAAACAATCCTGGTATAATGGCAGCTTCTCATTTATTCAACAATCTCAGGAGTGTCATTGTTACAAGGATTGAAGTAAAAAACTAAATGAAATTCAGACCTTACCCTTGGTGAATAAACTGCAAAAAAGAGGTTTAACAAACACATTGCATTAATGTGAGGTGAACACAGATTTTCCAGATGGTCACACACATGCTTCTGTTATTGTACTCCAGTGTTGTATTTGTTTGTGTGGAATATATTCTCCACTGTTGATCCTGTACATAACAACTAAAGAGGACATTTACATGTGAAGAATTCAAAGTTCATGTCCTCCAAGTATTGGTATTCATTGGGATTTTGTCATTCTTTATTTATTATAGAAAAGACAAAAATATCATCTCACCCCACACTTACATTACATTCTTCATTTTTTTCTCTCTCTTTAATACCTTTGTCTGGGTCAAAAGGGGAACTGATTTTTAAGCTCAGGGAGTACTACAGTTATATGATGGAGGAGGTCAAGAAAAGGGGGACATTCTAGAAAAGCCCCTATGTCGAATCCTGGTTCCAAGTTAATTTGAGAACTAGGAGAATTAGATGAAAATGATAAGTGAGCTATCACATCTCCCAGTCTCTTCTTTTACAAAGGAGAGAGATATCCAGTGGCCAAGTGGAGCATGAAGTCAGGTCTCAGGCTGCTAAGTGATGCTGGTGGGGAAATTATGGAGGCTTCTCTGCCATGCTCTGTCTGAAGAAGACAAGGAAAGCAATATTCTGGATACCTCACATAAAAGCTGAAACAATGGGTAAACAATCACGAAGAACACACGATAGGCAAACTTGAGTGTATTTACTCCCGTCATCCTTTAGATGTACTGTCCAGAGCATCAACTCTCCATCCAGCTTTTCATCCTATAGATTTAACAAAGATGTCTCCCAGTTCCACATGCTATCTCCACATGGCAGGGTCAACTTGACCATTTCAGAGAACAAATCCCTACTCTGACCATGCCAAGTAGAGAAGCTACCTGTTATATCCAGCTCTTTATCCAGCTGCCACACATTGGTGAGTCTGCCTTGAACGTAGGAATGGCAATCAGACAGCGAGTTGGCATTAGGGAGGAATACTTCTACCACTTCATTATCATCCTTTTGACTTCTTTTCTCTCCAACAACCATTGTTATCAAGAAATTCTGCTCTATGCCTAGTCGAAGTCAATACTGGATTTCAGAAAACACTAAGTAGATCTTGAACCAAACACAAATGGTAAATGTGTAGGTTCCATGACAAGTCAACCAAAAAAGCAAAATGTAAACAAAACACTGTCAAGAACTAAACCTTAGAACACATGTAAATTTGTATTTATTTAAATGCTTATATGCAGGCTACAGTAAGCTAGAGAATATAAACTATTATTAAGAGATTACAAAAAATGACTAAGCATATTTGAAAAATAATCAAATATATTTTGTAGAAATTAGTACTCTAATCATTCAAAGTCAACTGATCATTGAATTTAAACAAGCTGAAGTCTGATCTAAAGTAATTATCTATAAAGCAATAAAACAGAAAAATATGTATAAATTACAAAATTGCTGAGAGACAAGAGGAAGGGACTACAATATAAAGAAAAGAGAGTTCCAGGAGGCTGTGACTGACAAAGGATAGAAAAGCAAAATTTAAAGTAACAGCAACTGATATTTTTCAGAACTGTTTAAAAGGTGAGTCTTCCCAACAGAGCCAACAAATCTGGGCCAGGATGGGGGCTAGGGTCTTGGGAATCTAATGAACCAACCAAGGTCCATGCATAGAGAGGATGTAGGCCCCCTGCTCAGATGTAGCTGATAGGTAGCCAGTCTCTATGTGGATTCCCTAGTAAGGGGAGCAGGGACTGCTCTGACCAGGACCTTGTTAATCTGATCTTTGATCACTTTCCCCTGGTGAGAGGCTTTGCCAGGCCACAGAGAAGGAGGATGTGGGTAGTCCTGAAGAGACTTGATAGGCTGGGTTCAGATGGTAGAGGAGGAGGTTTCCCAATTTCTGGGGTGGGGATGGGACAGAGGGTGGGACTGGGAGGAGAAGAGGGAAGGAGCTACGATTAGGATGTAAAGTGAATAATTAAAAAAAATTAGAAAGAGAAAGAATTAGAGAGAGAGATGAACTGAGGGTTTCTACATTGTGAGGCCAATGAGACAAATGAGAAAATTCCTGGGAGGTCACTCTGTACAGTGAAAGAAAAGAAGTCTGCTAGAAGTTGGAGAGATGGCTCAGCAGTTAAGAGCATTGGCTGCCATTCCAGAGGTCCTGAGTCCAATTCCTAGCACCTACATGGTGGCTTAAAATCATCTATAATATGAGCCAGTGCCCTCTTCTGGTATGCATGATAACAGCACACTCATATACATAAATAAATAAATCTAAATCATTACAAAAAAGAGAAGTCTACTTTTTAGTTTAAAAAGAAAGTATTTTTATTTTTTAAATTTTTATTTCTTACAAAAATAATTTAAGAAAATGTACAGAGATTTTTTTAAAAGGTGAGTCTTCAAATTCAGACAACCCAATCCAATATATCCAAGGTAGAAAAAAACCCAATTGATTTGTGGATCTGTTTTAGCAGTACGAAAACCACTGTGAACAATAACAAAATCAGAGTACCAGAAAGAAAAAATAAATAAAAAGACAGATTTTGTATTAAAAAAAAAGAGTCAGTGTACTAATGCTAATGTAACAGGGGAGAAGTGTTTTTTTACTGTCAGAGTAACTCACAACAAAATGTTTTTTAAAGTATATTTTTGTAGCCTGGTGTGGTGGCATACACCTGACATTTCAGAACCCCTGCTCAGGAGGTAAATGCAGTAGGACCACGAGTTCAATGTCACCCTTGGCTGCACAGCCAGTCCCCAGGCTAACCTAGGCTACACACTGTCTGAAAACAGTCTCCTAAAGCATATTCTGTAGAGAAGTTAAAAATGCCAGGAGTCTGATTAGAAGAGGAACTGTGGTCCAGCCCAATTGATTGTAAGGGTAAATCTGAACAGATACTTATGGTAAAAATAACAATCATAATAAAAATATCTAATTCATGAAATAAAAAAAAAGAAAGAAATGTGTCTGGAGAGAAGGCTCGCTGGGCAGTTAAGAGGACTTAATGCTCCTGCAGAGACTATGATCTCTGTGATGATTTGAATGAGATGTCCTCCTCCCCCAAAAGTCTTCATCATTCAAATACTGTGTCCCATGTTGGTGGTGGTTTGGGGAAAGTTAGTAACTGTGGCCTTGCAGGAGGAAGTATGTCACTAGAGACAGGGTTGAGGTTTCAAAAGACACACAGCATTTTCGAGCTAGCTCTGCCTGCTTCCTGTTTGTAGTCTGAGATGTGAGCTCCCAGCTTCTGCCCAAACCACCTCCTCCTTCCTTTGCTCCACCATTACTCTAACTCTCCGTAACTGTAAGCCTCAAAAACTCTACTATAAGTTAACTGGGTCATAGTGTTTTAACACAACAAGAGCAAAGTAGTGGCTGAGGTTCAGATTCCAGCTTCAAGGTTACCCAATAGCCTCTTCTGGCTTCCTTGGGTACCTATATGCTTGAGGTATACATTAACTCAAATAGACACACATGCACACACACATATAAATATAATAAGAAATTCTTTAAAATTAGAAATAAAATCAGGTCAGTGATTGTATTCTAGAGGGAAGTGATGAGAATAGAAATTTAATAGCCTGCTATTATTTTGGGTATATTGATTATATACTCTTCTAATTAATCTTACATGGGCAGATTTTAAAATATTAGGATTTCTAAAGTACTAAGAAAATACAGGCCATTTTCAAAGTCAATAGAAAAAAAATGACATGAGAAATAGTACTTTAAAAACTTAGGGAAAGAGTCTCACTTGCCTTTGATCGTAGAAAGCCAGAAGCAATGGCAGCTAGAGCTCTGTGAGTTTGAAGTCAGCCTTGTCTACACAGCCTGCCAAAGTTACTTAGAGACACTCTCTCAAAACATAAAATAAATTAATAGTAAAATGTTCTGAAGAAAAAAATAGAGTGCAGAGAAAAACAGAATTAAAATTTTGGCTTAGTGACTTCTTTATCCCTGAGATAGTAGCTGTCTGTCTTCAAGTTCCAGCTGTTCCCAGCATCACAGCAATTGCTCTGGAAACAAGGTGTGGGACAGAGACCTTCATCCTTCCTTAACTCTGGCTCATTCTTACATGTGAGCTTTCTGAACTCCAGACTTCTGGAGATAAAACAAATCATTAATTGTTTTCCTATTCAATACCTCAGAAAACCTGCAAAGTGTGAGTGGTGGTTTTGTTTGTTTGTTTTTATCTTTGATTTCCCAGATTAGGAATTATGGGTTAGCAAGGGCAGCTATTACTTTAGGCTCAGGGAAGACAGAAAAATGTGAACTTAGATTCTGAAAGCCAAGGCAACTGCCCCAGTACTGTACCAAGATGCCTGCTGGATAAAGAATGTTCAGAAAATGCCCTGATTTGTTAATCTCACAGCAGATAGTCTGGCTGCTACTGCCCACAAATAGCCTGCTCGTGACTACTATGATTTCACCTAGCAGGCTCAAAACACGTTGAGCAAATACATGTTTTGTGATTCAGGGTAGGTTTCAAGTAAGCTTTCTATGCCCTAGGACTAGCATCCTCCAGAGAAAGATGATAAGTCCATCACCCTGAGATTCTAAGATTCTGTTAAAGTGCAGGAAGCCAGGAAGGGAAACTGCCCTTTAAACTCATGCATTCAGCCATACATTAAAGACCTCAGTTAGGACAGTCATGGTCTAATAGGAAAAAGAATAAAGACCTCAAATCCCTAAAGCATCATAGGGATGTTGCCATGAGGGATGGGGAAGGACCGGGATAAAGAAATTAGAAGCTGGTATGAGGGCATCTTCTTCAGGATACCAGACAATTCTAGTTTACAACCATGTGAGAAAGGATCCCTTTCCCTGGTTTTGCCAATGCCCTTATCTGGATCCATTATCTCCAGCAAGCTGTGGTTTGATTGCTAACCCGTCTTCCCATTGGAAAGCTTCATTTTTGAGTGCTAAAAGAATACAAACACTATCTAAAAAGAAAGCAACACGGAGAGACACTGGTACAGGGCACTTAGGCGGAGTGGGGAGCAGTTCACACGCTGGTCTCTAATACAACACCTTTTATCCGGCCTGCAGACAGCCAACCTCCAGATGCAGCTGTTCTTTGGATGGAGCCAACGAAAAATGCTCTGAAATGTCATTCAGACTCTCTTGAAGTGAGCAGGGGACACTTTCTCACTAATTGTCTGAACACTGAGACACTATTCAACCCCTTCTTAACCATAGCACTGCTCCTGCCTGCATGAAAACTCACAATTCAATTTCCCACCCCCTGTGCTTACCTGCACATCCAACCTCCATGTGGTAAAATCTCAGAGTGCTTATTCCAAGCAACTACAAGGTCCCTTTTCTAGGTGAGCATTCCCAACTTAGCTCCAAGAAACTCTGCTTTCACTTTCCACAGCACCTCAACATGAACTTTAACTTGATACAACAATCAAGCCAGTTGATTTGAAAGAAAATAGTAAATTGATCTGAATGTCAACAAAGCACTCTGCAAATGGGAACAGTCACATTTACGAGGGCAGTGCCTAAGCCCCAGGAAGGGATGACTCAATCATGCCTTCATTTAGTCTTCGCCAGTAACCTTGTGCTAGATATATAGTATCATTACATGCATCTCAAAGACAAGGAAATAAAAACCAGGTGTCACTTAGGATTCTCTCAAGTCAAAATCCAAACACAAGTTTGTTAATCTAGAACTGTTTATGAATTTTACCCTTGTGTATGAGGTCAAGTGTCAGTCAGTGGCTAAAAAATTGTCACTGAAGCAGACAAAGGCTTCTCTGCCAGCACTGAGGACTTAGCATGGTTGCCTGCTTAGCATGCAGGACTTGTTATATCCCAAAAGGGCATCTCTTAGATTTATTTCTATAGCTCAGTTGCTTTTTGTTTGTTTTGTTTTGTTTGATTGTTTTCTGTAAGGAAGATACAGAAAATTAATCACAACCAAAATCTCCTGAAAGCTGGTCAGAGAGCTAGCTCACCAGTTTGGACAGCTTGTTGATCTTCAGAGGACCCAGGTTCAGTTCCCAGAACCAGTTCCATACCTAGCCTCTACACCCAGCAGTTTACCATCATTACCACTCCAGGTCCAGGATATCTTCTGGCCTCTGGCAGCATTGCACCTGGATGCAGGTACACACACACAGAGCTAAAAAAGAAAAAGTTCACAAAGCCTAATGGTGACAGGTAGAAAGAGTTGGTAGTTTACAAATGAGTAATAAATAGCAGAATCCAGAAAAGAAAGTACAGAAAAAAAAAAACTTCATTAATTTACAAATATCTGAAACAAGCAGACAAGTAAAAAGAAAATGTTGAAAAGTAAGGTGAACTACAGAGATAGGGTGTCTTGGGGAAGACTTTTACAATGGGGAACATGCTTTCTTTCATTCTGGGATGTGCAAGTTCATATAAGCCACCTGAGTTCCAAGAAACCTATTCTCTTAAAGGGCAAAAAGCATATGTATTGTCCTGCACTTAGCTCCCTTAACAAGTGATCTACAATTTTCCAGGGGATGTTTTGGAGAGATGTGTGTAAGTACTCATCTACGAGATCAGAATGAACTTATAGCCAACAACACCTTGAGTTCTTGGAGCATTAATTTTCTATACTAAAACTAGGGAGCTGCTTTTATGTGGTCCTTGTGAAGAGAAAATAAAAAGCAAATGGGAGAAAGGATAGATAAGTAAAGTGTTGGCTGCAGTAACATCTGTCTCCTCTATGTTCTCAGTCTTGAATAGAGCAGGAAGTGCAAGATACAGCTCAGTGATTACTTATTGATAGGATTCTACCCTTTAAATGCTATATCTTAAAGACTCCAACTTGTCAACCTATGTATAGATCTCAACCCAGGGCACCTGATCTTACAGAGAACAAGGAGAATGAGGCAAAGAATGCAGTCACTCCTCCCATTACATTTTCTTTTGGAGATTATGATTACAACATTTCTCCCTTCCCCTTCTTTTCTCCAAACCCTCCCATAGTCCCCTCCTTGTTCTCTTTCCTATCCATATCATCTTTCTTCATTAAGTACTGCATTCATATTAGGAAAAAATTCTACAAGCTAGCACCTCTTGAAGGAGGAAATCAGTTTGTGCAGTATGCCTAGCACGAAGTACATAAATTGTCATGCCTAGGAGATGATATCATGGTGGGACTTGTACTCCAAATATTAATCTAAAAGGATAGCAGGGAAAAATCACGGTGGTAAAGAACTTTTCCCTTAAAAACATGATATTAAGTCTGACACATGAGAGGGATATTTATAATACATGGCGAATGACAATCTTAAGAATTATGAAAGATACCCTTTCAGTGTCACAATTTTATTTAATTAATGTCTTTCATTATGATAATATTGTCATGCTTTGTTGTTCTAGAAATTTGCTTATTAGACTGTGAACATTTATAATTTTATAATTTCATCTTCAACCTATATCAATGAAAAGCATATCAATCACTCCTAGAAAATAAAGACCACAAATGATTTTTGACCAGTTTTGGTTTTTCAGAAACATCTTTTCAGCAGATACAATTATTACCAGAGTTGTTAAGAGTGTTTCATAGGGTGTGATAATTGTTGTAAGTTGTTTGTTTTATTTTTTTAATCAACTATATATCATTTCTTAGTCACTGTTCTATTGTTGTGAAGAGACACCGTGGCTATGGCAACTCTTAGAAAGGAAAACATTTAAATGAGGCTTGCTTACTGATTCAGTGGCTTAGTCCATTTCATCATGGCGATGAGCATGACAGCAAGCAAGAAGACATGGTGCTGGAGAAGGACATGAGAGTTCTACAGGCAGCAGAAAGAGAGGCACACTAAGATTGGCTTGGGCTTTTGAAACTCCAAAGCCCACCCCCAATGACACACTTCCTCCAACAAGGCCACACCTTTTAATTGCTATCAAGTAGTCCCACACTCTGATGACTAAGTATTTAAACATATGTGCCTAAGGGAACCTTTCTTATTCAAATTCCACACATCTAAAGTTGAACAAGGAATTAAAAAAAAAGGATTAAACTCTTCATAAAATTCATTTGATGAAAAATCAGTATTTAATTTAAAATATAAGAAATATGCTGGTCCTTCCTACACCTCACAGATCATATATGAAAAGTGACTTCAGGATTTATATGAGTACAGAATATTTGCTCATGTAGACAATGGCTTTAGCTCTCCTTGCAGTGAAGATTAATTGTAAAATTCTCTTTATTGGTACTTTGTTCACCTGAAACTCACTGTGAAAGCTTTATTTTTGTCCATCACACACACACACACACACACACACACACACACACACCATGTGACCATTTGAGTCTGGGTTCTTTCACTTAAAAAATGTTTTCAAGAAGCAGGCACTGGCACTGTACTCTTTTAGAGCTGCTTAATGTAAATACATATATACAGGGACCAGCAAGATGGCTCAGCACTTAACTGCACATGCCTGACCACCCAAGTTTAAGTCCAGGAACTCATGTTGGAAGGAAAGGAGGGACTGCAGAGTTTTCCCCTGACATCCACACGTGTTCTTTGCTGTATGAACTCTCTGAACACAACAACAGTGAACAAACGTTTTAACAATTATATATACATGTATACTGTCCTTTGTTTATTTATTATTCACTGATGGATATCTATGCTCTTGGTACCATATTATAAAATATAAATCTGCTTTGAATATGTATGAAAAACTGTCTGGGCACCTGTTTTCAATTGTTTTAGTCCATATCTAGGGTAGAATTGCTGAGTCATTCAGTGATTCTATTTTTACTTCAAGTATTTTTTTTTTCTTTTTCAGACAGTAAGTCCCACAGGAAGAAGGGACAGAAAAAGTAGTGTAAAGGAGGAAACATGGGCAGGGTATGATGACATATGAGTGTGAAAATGTCATAATGAAACCTGCCTGCTTTTTTGCATGCTAACTAAAAATTATATTTTTCAAAAATGAAAATAACCCAAATGGGGACAGAATAGGTAAAAACAGATCTATTTGTAGATGGCATTATTCTCAACCACAGAAAGCCAAAACCAAACAAACAAAAATCTATGAAAATAATTAAGCATCATTTCAGGGTACCACATTCCTGTGGGAATTGGACATAGTAAGTAATAGGACACAGCATTCAGACACGTGGACCCTTTGCTCTTCACAGCACAATGCTGTCATTATACATAGTTCATGCTTGAAAACTAATTTTTTTCTGAGATATCTTTTTAAATTTATTTCACATTCCAAGAGTGCCCATCCTTCCTCTCTTCCCAGTCCCAGCTTTCCCCTTCCTCCTTTCCTTTTCTCCCCAGAAAAGCAGAGCTCCCCCATACCAACCTTCCCTACCACATCAAGTCACATCAGGACTGAGCATATCTTCATCCCCTGAGGCCAGGCAAGCCAGCTCTGCCAGGGGGAAGTTATCCAAAAGCAGGCAATAGAGTCCATGTTAGAAACAGCCTCCACTCACCCCCTCACTCATCAGGCAACCCATATGAAGACCAAGCAGCCCACTGGCTACATATGTGCAGGGGGCTAGGTCCAGACCATGCATGCTCCTTAGTTGATGTCTCAGTCTCTGAAAACCCCCATAGGACTGGGTTAGTTGTCTCTGTTGTTCTACTTGTGAGGTTCCTGTCCACTCCAGGTCATTCCACCTTTCCCGCAACACTTCCACATGACCACTGGAGCTCTGCCCCATGCTTGGCTGCAAGTCTCAGCTGTGCAATTCCACTGCTGGCTAGAGACTCCCAGACTATAGTCAAGTTATGCTCCTGTCTGCAAGCATTGCAGAGTCTCATTATTAGTGTCAGGAGCTGGCTCTCTGCTATAGGGTGAGTCTCAGGTTGGGCCAGTTATTGGTTGGACATTCCCTCAATCTTTGTTCCCTCCGTATCCCCGAATTTCTTGTAGGCAGGGTAATTTTTGGATCACAGGTTTTGTCTGTGGGTTGTTGTTCCCCTCCTTCTAGTCCTACTTGGCTAGGAGGTGGTCACTTCAGTCTTCATGCCCCACCCCATTAGAAGTCTCAGCTAGAGTCACACCCATGTCCTCCTAGGAGCCTACCCTGTCGAAGGCCTCCAGCTTGACAAAGAGATATACCCACTCAGTTTCCCTTCTTGTTCATAGCCCTCTTACCTCTCCCTGCCCTGTTCTTACATCTGATTCGCACCCTTGTTTCCCTCCCCATTCCATCTCCTGCCCAGTTCCCTCTCTTCATCCATTTCTGTTGTCTATTCTACTTCCCCTTCTGAGTGACATTCTGACACCCTCCCTTAGGCCCTCCTTGTTACTCAGCTTCTTTGGGCCTGTGGATTGTAGTATGGTTATCCTGTACTATAGGTCTAATATCTGTTTATAACTGAGTACCTAGCATGTACATCTTTTTGGGTCTGAGTTACCTCACTTAGGACGGTCTTTTCTAGCTCTATTCATTTGCCTGCAAATATTACAATTTCTTTGTTTTTAATAGCTGAGTAGTATTCCATTGTGTAAATTGACCACAATTTCTGTATCCATTCTACTGAGGGACATTTAAGTTGTTTCCAGTTTCTGGCTATTATGAATAAAGCCACTTTGAACACAGTTGAGCAAATGTCCTTCTTGTATGGTGGAGCATCTTTTGGGAAATGCCCAGGAATGATAAAGCTGGGTCTTGAGGTAGAACTATTACCAATTTTCTGAGAAAGTGCCAGATTGATTTCCAGAGAGGTTGTATAAATTTGCACTCCCATGAGCAATGGAGGAGTGTTCCCCTTTCTCTGCCTCCTTGCCAGCATGTGTTGTCACTTGAGTTTTTGATCTTAGACCTTCTTACTGGTGTAAGATAGAATCTTAGAGTCATTTTGATTTGCATTTTTCTGATGGCTAAAGACATTGAGCATTTCTTTAAGTGCTTCTCAGCCATTTCAGATTCCTCTGTTGTGAATTTTCTATTTAGACTGTACCCCATTTTTTAATTGGATTACTTGAAATGTTGGTGTTTATTTTCTTAAGTTTTTTGTATATTTTAGATATCAGCCCTCTGTCTGATGTAGGGTTGGTGAAGCTCTTTTCCCAATCTGTAGGCTGCCTTTTTGTTGTTTTTTTGACAGTGTCCTTTGACTTATAGAAGCTTCTCAGTTTCATGAGATCTGATTTACTAATTATTGATCTTAGGGCCTATGCTGTTGGTGTTCTGTTCAGGAAGTTGTCTCCTATGACAAGAAGTTCTAGACTTTCCCCCACTTTGTCGTCTAACAGATTTAGAGTATCTGGTTTTATGTCGAGGTCTTTGATCCACTTGGACTTGAGTTTTGTACAGGGTGATAAATATGGGTCAATTTGCTTTTTTCTCCAATAGACATCCAGTTAGACCAGTACCATTTGTTGAAGATATCGTTTTTCCGTTGTATGGTTTTGGCTTCTTTGTCAAAAATCAAATACCCATACGACTGTGGGTTTATTTCTGGGTCTTCAATTCTGTTTCATTGATCAACCTGTCTGTTTCTATGCCAGTACCATGCAGTTTTTATTACTATTGCTTTGTAGTATAGTTTGAGATCAGGAATGTTGATACCACCAGAAATTCTTTTACTGTATAGAAAGGTTTTGGCTATCCTGCTTCTTTTATTTTTCCATAAGAAGTTAATGGTTGCACTTTCTAGGTCTGTCAAGAATTGTGTTTGAATTTTGGTGGGAATTGCATTGAATCTGTAGATGCTTTTGGCAGGATGGCCATGTTTACAACGTTAATCCTACCGATCCACAAGCATGGGAGATCTTTCCATCTTCTAAAATCTTCATTTTTTATTTCAAGACTTGAAGTTTTTGTCATACAGGTTTTTCACTGGCTTGGTTAGAGTTATACCAAAATATATGATGTCATTTGTTGCTATTGTGAAGGGTGTTGTTTCTCTAATTTCTTTCTCAGTTGCTTGTATAAAGGAGGGCTACTGACTTTTATGTAAAATTTTGTATCCAGACACTTTACTGAAAATATTTATCAGCCATTGAAGTTCTCTGGTAGAATCTTGAAGGTCACCTACGTATATTATCATATCACGTGCAAAAAGCAATTCTTTGGCTTCTTCTCTTCCAATTTCTATTCCCTTGATCTCCTTTACTTGTCTTATTGCTCTAGCCAGAATTTCAAATACTATATTGAAGAGATATGGTGAAAGTGGGAAGCCTTGTCTTGTCCCTGATTTTAGCAGGAACATTTTAAGTTCCTCTCCATTTAACTTTATATTGGATATTGGCTTCCTGTATATTGCCTTTATTGTGTTTAGATTGTGCCTTGAATCTTTGAGCTCTCCAAGACTTTATTAACATGAAGGGTGTTGGATTTTCTCAAAGGCCTTTTCATCATCTAATAAGATGATCATGTGTTTTTTTCTTTCATTCTTTTTTTAGTAATTTATTCATTGTATATCTTAATTGAAGCCTCCTCCTTCAACTCCTCCCAGTCCCACTTTTCCTCCTTTTTCTCCCCATCCTCTTCCCTTAGTCCACTGAAAATGAGAGTTCTTCTTTTTTGCCCTCTGCCCATAGCTTATCAAGTCTTATCAGGACTGCCTAGATCCTCTTCCTCTGTGTCAGGGCAAGGCTGCATTGCCAGATGCAATTGATCAAAGATCAGGCAAGGCACTCATGACAGAGGCAGCCCCTGCATCTCTTACACAGGGACCCACTATATGGTGGATTACACTGATGGATTTTTTTTTTTATGTTGAACCATCTCTGCATTCCTGGGATGAAGCCTTCTTAATCATGATGGATGATATTTTTAGTATGGATTCAGTTTGCAAGAATTTTATTGAGTATTTTTGCATCAATGTTCATAAGGGAGATTGGTCTGAAATTCTCTCTTTTTGTTGGGTCTTTGTGTGGTTTAGATATCAGGGTGACTATGGCCTCAAAGAATGAGTTTGGCAAAGTTCCTTCTGTTTCTAGTTTGTGGAAGTTTCTGGAGTATTGGTATTAATTATTCTTTGAAAGTCTGGTAGAATTCTGTGCTAAATCCATCTAGCCAATGACTCTTTTTGGATGGGAGGCTTTTGATGACTGCTTCTATTTCCTTGGGGGGCTATAGGTTTATTTAAATTGTTAACCTGATCTTGATTTAACTTTGATAAATGATGTCTATCAAGAAAATCATCCATCTCATTTATGTTTTCAATTTTGTTGAGTACAGGTTTTTGAAGTATGACCTAATGATTCTTTGGATTTCCTTGAGGTCTGTTGTTATATCTCCCTTTTCATTTCTGATTTTATTAATCTCCCTCTGTCTCTTAGTTAGTTTGGCTAAAGGTTTGTTTATCTTGTTGATTTTATCAAAAAACAGCTTTTGGGTTTGTTGATTCGCTGTATCGTTCTCTTTGTTTCTATGTTACTGATTTCAGCCCCGAGTTTCATTATTTCCCTCCATCAACTTCTCTTGGGTGTGTTTGCTTTTATTCTAGAGCTTTTAGCTGAGCTACTAAGTTGCTAGTATGATCTCTCTCTACTTTTTTATTAAGGCACTTAGAGTTATGAACTTTCCTCTTAGCACTGTTTTCATTGTGTCTCATAGGTTTGGATATGTTGTGCCTTCATTTTCATTGAATTCTAGAAACTCTTTGATTTTTTTCTTTATTTCTCCCTGACCCAGTGGTCATTGAAAACTGTGTAATTAAGTTAAATGCTCATAATGTTTTAAGTAAGTTTTTGATTTTGTGTTGGGTTGCATTCACAGCTCTCCTGTGCCACATGCAGCCTTCATGTCACACACAGGTGACACGCCTGTAGATGCTGAGAGTGACATGATAATCGATGCAGTCTCTCTGCACACCCCTAAGCACTCTCTGCCTGCCTCCTGACACTGAGAAATATCCCTAATAACTTTTCCTGGCTTTTGGACCTATCTGTTAGCATATATAACACATACCACATCCTCAGGTAAATTGGCAATAACAGTTGGTGTTGGGATGGATTGATGTTTATAAGACAAATTTCAAAATCAAAAACAAGAAAAAAAAAAAAAGCTTTACACAGTTGATAGTTGGGGTGGGAATATAACCAGCAATGTAATCCCAGAATATATTTCTTACATTTTAACTTCCATGCTCTTCTAAAGCTAAAAATGATAGCTCGTGAAGGTGCTGGGAGTCAAACCCAGGGCTTTGCACATGACAGAGTTGGTCTCCACTACTGAACCAACATCTGCCTCAAACAACATTTCAACAATTAAATAAATGAGCTCAATATCAATGTCCCATCTCCAACTGCACAGTTAAAGTTTTAATAATGAACATAATTAACTTATTAATCCCAATAGTATTAACAAATGCTTTAGGGAAACTTACCTGAGCCAACAAAGTCATTTGAAGTTACACACCCCACTTTCTGTACGCGGATTTATAAAAAGAACGAAAACGCTTATGAGTAAAAATAATGGAGATACTGAGGCAGGAGCGCCATTACATCTTTCTAATGGGGTGAGTGATCAAATCCTTTATAAACATTTAAATTAGGATGTCTTCTATCACTCTTCATGTTTTAAAATTTGAGTGTGGGCCTCCTCACTGAACATAGAGTTTGAGTTTCGGTTAGACTAGCTGGTCAGCAAGGCTTCGAGAGCCCCCTCTTTCTGCAGCACTCAGCATTGGGGTTACAGGTGCTCAACACCACGCCCAGCTTGTGTGTGGGTGTTGAGGATCTAAACTTAGGTCCTCATGCTTACACAGCAAGCCATTCCACCTGGGTTTCTTCTCTAACTCCACAGTAAATGACATGCTAATTTGCATACAGCAAATGCTCTGTACTTGCTGAGAAAATTAAATAATAAATACACATGCATGTGCCCTTATCTGTAAGCAGTGGTTGACTACCCACGTGCCACCTCTTGCTAAAGTGGCCCGGCAGTTTCACTGTGCGTCAACTGGAATCAGAGACTTACATAGATCTCTTCCTGCTTCTTTCTCCCCATGCCTACCTGATATGCCTTCAGGATTCCTTCTCACTAGCAGGTGCTTACTAAATATGCTAATCTGATGCAGCAGTCTATCCATAACCATGAGATGGAATTTAAATATGTCACAGGAGACACAAACAAAAATTAAATGAATGTGCTAAGAAAATAAGAATACACAGGTACTTAGAACAGTGTAATGGAGATATTATTTTTTCCCTTTTGGTTCAAAAAGAAAAGTTTTCAGTCTAGGACATTTAAGGTTTTGAATGCTGGAGAGCAAACACTCTGATCCTCCAGCCCTTGCTTTGCCCCCTGGCACGCACATGGGACAAGATAGGCACTCGGAAGTAACTGCAGTGGAGCTTTGCCATGGTGTCCAGGTGGGTGAAAAAAAGAATTTTCTTTTATTTCCAAAAGAGATTATATGTAAGCCAGGCCACTTCTCCCATGTTGTCATTTACCGCTCACCATTGCTGCTGGCACATCCTTGCGCTGATGCTGAATTCAGCCTGCAGGCCCCATTACAAGCATGATGCACCATGGCCAGCTTATGCTTCCCTTTTAAAGAAAATGAGACAGAGAAGGCTCTTGACAAAACCCCAGAGAGACCCCAGGGGAATGGGCTTCTGTACACAGTCACAACAGAGGATTTGAATGAACTCTTCCACCCTTGACAACCTGACACTTAAAACAAAATGCATCCCAGTGTGACAGCAGTCATCCTACTCTCAGCAGAAACACCAAGACACTGATGACTGCACTTTCCCAAACCTTCAATTCCATGCTAGAAACCTCCTGAGCCTTTTGCTTGAAATTCAGAAACTGGCTCCTAAATTATTTTTCAGATAACATGTTCTGTTACATAAATCTATTCAACTCCTTCCTCTGTATCACACTTTCTGGGATGTTCTGTTCCCCTCAAGGTAACAAATTCCTCAAATTCCTTAAAATGATTTGCCTAGCCTGGCCTCTGTCCCCTCACAGTCCTGCCACCAGGAAGTGGCACCTCCAGGCTTTCTCCCTGGGATCTGGTCATTGTTCTTCCTCCCTGCCTTAAACTTTCCTTCCTTCCCCTCTCAGCATCTCTCTAAAAAGACAGCAAGCAGCCCGCCCTTCCATGCCCACTGTCACTGCTCTCCCGGTGACCATACTGCACCCATGCTCTGTGCCAGCCACACTGGCAATGGTTCTGTCCCTATGGTGGTCAATTGTTCCCAAATTGACTTGATTTAGAATTTTTGTGGACATACATTGGCCCTTGAGGGGGTTGCCAGAAGGGTTTAACTGACGTTGAGCAGATTCACCGCACAGATGTAGACAGTTACAGGCTAGATAAATAGGAGAAAGGGGACCGATGCCAGAGTCGGTCACACCCTGCTTCTGGCCCGAGGATGCAATGTGACCAGATGTTTCTCACTTCTGCTGCCATGCCTTCCCAGTCAGGATAGACTAAAGCCTTCTTCTTCTGAGCCTGCTTTTGTCATGGTGATGAGGAAAGCAACTGCTATAGGGCTCCCCAGGTCACAGGGAATTGCCTTTGTCCAACTGTCACAGTCGTATCATGCGGTATGTAGTAAATGATTACTAAAATGTCAATGAATGAACAAGGAAGGAATCCATGCAGCAAGTGGGCTGGTTTCTAAATCACACACAGGTGCCAACTTGGCACAGAAATGAAGAGAAATGCCGGTTTCTTTATCCACCCGGCTGATTGCTTCGCCCTTCTTAAAATGTTAAAACAGTTAAATATGTACCATCTCTCCAACAATTACGTGTCTACCTGCCAAATTCCATGTATGTTATTAAATTCAAACTTATGAAACTGCTAACATGAGAATATTTTAATGATATTCAGGTGGTTCAGCTTCCGCTTTCCAGTCGGATGGAACAGAATTTCTCTGCCGCTGTCCTTGTGGGAAAGCGAAGCAGTGTGCAGACAATGCTGGTACATGTTGAATAACCCTGGAATGATTCTCTTTACAAAACTACAGCAAATAAAATGCCAACAGCTTCTTTTGCCTAGGACTCGTGTTATCAATTATTCTGCTTATGAAGAGGATTTTATCCAGGGCACAAGGTAGAGAATCATGAGTTCCAGAAAGCCATACCAAAAAAAAAGTACCCATTTGGAATTGTCTGACAGAAGACAGAATGGGGTTGTGCTTTACAATGGAACTATCACACGTGGCTGTGTGGCTGTGACATCTCTGAGACACTGGAACTCCATGCCTGCTGTGTGATATTCAGCAACTATCCACCAGTGAGCTGAACCCAAACTTCTGATCCACATATGTTTCCCTCAGGATCATCATTGGTCTTGTCAGCAGCTTTCATGTGCTCACCCTGTGAAGTTCAGTGAGGTGTGATGGGAGTGACAACCCCAATTTGGAAACTTCACTTATCTTGAATGCGAATCCTTTTGTAACTGGGAGATGTCATGAGCCCCGTGCTGCAACCTCCTATGGCCGATTAACAAAAAGGCTGGCTCAAGATCAGAGCATGCTCAAGGTCAGATGGAAGGGGAGGAGGACCTCCCTATCAGTGGACTGGGGGAGGGGCATGGGAGGAGAACAGGGAGGGAGGGTGGATCAGAGGCGACTAGGGAAGGGGCTACAGCTGGGATACAAAGTGAATAAACTGTAATAAAATTTTAAAATAACTATTAATTTTTTAAAAAATCAGAGCGTGGTTAGAATTGTTCCCTGGCTCTACCTTCATGATTTCCTTCTTATTAAGCAACCCTGACGCTCAAACGCCTTAGTGGAGGTGCAGTCACGGAGGATATTTAACTCTTCCTTGCTGTATGATCTTCTTGATCACAAAGTTCCACTCTTGAACTGGGGATTTGGCTCACTTGGTAGAATGCATGCCCACAGGCTAGGTTCTGTTCCCAGCGCCACGTGAACCAGGCATGTAATCCTTGCCGTTCGGAGGTACAAACAGGAGGATCAGAAGTTCAAGGTCATCTTAGCCACATAACGAATTCAAGACCAGAAAACCAAACAAAAATCCCATAACTGCTATTCATGAGCAGGAAACGAAACCTCTCTAGCCCTGGGTTTTTAACTTTAGGATAGGTACAGTAATGGAAGTATGAACAAGGGATGGACCGAGTCCTTACTGAGGGTTATCCTGGCCACTGCAATAAAAATAAATCTAAGTACAAAGTCTGCTTTCACGATTACTGTCCTTAAGATACTAGGTGAGTAAAGGATTTTGGACTCCTCTTCCTCATCTGTAGAGAAGAGGATACTCCTGAAAAACACAGGAACTGCACCTCTGCCTCTAGAGGTTTTTAAAAAACGTATTCTTCAGACTCCTATCTCTTGTGCTCTGAGTTTCTCACACTCGGGACTCTGCCGCATGAAACTGCCTCAGGAAGGCCAACCAGGGAGACAGATCCTGTAAGCCAACTTACATGAATCTGGGCTCCACAGCAGCCGGCAACCTGGGCAACAGAGAGAGACTTGGTCTCGGAACCCAACCAACCAACCAACCAACCAAAGAAGCCCATCCAGCAGGAAGTGAGTTCAGATGAGGCTAAGCGGTTTCCCCCAACGCCAGCAGAGCCCTGGGTTCCCTAATCGTGACAGCCGTGTGTACGTGAAGGAGGTCAGTTCACGCTTGCGTCTGCCTCTCAGCTATTCTTCAAGCTTCCAAAGTTTGGCTCCAGGTTGTAAAATCATATTAAGCTCTGGCAATTTAAGAAGCGTGCCCGGAAAAATAACCAGAGCAGGAAGGAGATGAGAAGTACTTGAAGGGCGCAGATGGATTTTGCAGCTGGGTAAGGGAACATTAGCATTAGCGAAATGTCTGCGGTGGAGCCCAGGTTTCCTGCACACAAAGGTCACATCCCTTCACTGTGAAGGGAATCATGCCGAAGGTATGATGTTGCCGTTGCACTTTATCGTTTCCCCCATCCTAAAAGGTTTTCATCTTGGCAGCATTTTCTCCTCCACTAATCCAATTCTCCTTGGAAAATGTCATTCTGCTTGAATTTTCATAGCTCTACCCCTCACTTGGGCACCTGGGATTTCCGGATCAAAGCTGCCGAGCCCATGAGAGGAGGAGACGCATTTCATTATTGTGGGCGCCCAATGAGTTAAGCTATAAAGAAATGCCAGGCAGTTCCTTTTCTGACTTTTTCCCTTGGTATGTTTTTTGTTTTTTGTTTTTTTTTTTTTTTTTACATCTGGCTGTCTCTATTGTGTAGGCAACACATTCAGCTGGAAGTGTGGCTGCCCACTCCTAGGGAGTGAAAGAGAGGTGTTGAGACACACAGGGACACTGTCAGGTGACCTTGAACACCACTCTAGAAAAAGAGCTGGGGGAATTTGTCGTGGGAGGAGAAACTTCCCCGGGAAATTCACTCCACGCGGAGCTCTGCACAAACAGGGGAACAGAACAAACTGCTTGAAGTCAGCAGGCACTGAAGAGAAGCTTAAAGCAGGCAGGCTCCAATCTCCTTGTCCTCCCCATGTCCCCAGTGTCACAACCCTACCGGATATTTTTGTGGGCCCAGTATCCTGGAAGAAGAAACTTGATTTAAAATGTAGTACATTTGGTTATTTTGTAGCGTTGGGCATCTGGAGTTTCAATCCACAAAATCTCCACATAAGCAGACACCACCCACAGCACAGTGGCTGTGGTTCAGAAGGAAATAAATTCTCATTCCTTTATTGTTTGCTTTGTTAAAAAAAAAAAAAAACTCATTCTGAGACTCTCATGTGGATCTCTTACTTCCTTGAGACTGGATGTAGCCCCTTTAAGACACTGATGAAACCCGGCGCTGGGACAGAAAGCAAAACAGAGCCAACTTCAAAAGATAAAAAAGCGTGCATAGTATATTCTCTGACTGAGATGTTGGTCCAGAATGAGCAAACACCTAAGGATACAAACCCCTGCATTATTACAGAATCAGCAACTTAGTAAATAATCCTGGGGTCAGAGTAGGGAATCACAGCAGAACTCAGAAGCCTCTTTCAAATGAGTGACAGGCAATTCACGGTATATTGATAACTGCGAGATGAGAAAGATGAAGGTGTGATCATAGGGAAATCTATACTGACACTGGATAGAGAGGCTAAAAAAAACACAAGGTCAAAAATCGTAGAAGAGCAAACAATGGGCAGTGCAAATAGAGCCAGCGAAAACACCTGAAAAGTTAGACCCAGAAAAAATATAGTAAAATCATAAATCCTGGCAACTAAGGGAGCTATGAAAAGGGACCCACATATGGACAAACACAAGACACACAGTTTGGAGAAGAAATTAGCAGTATCAGAGATCACAATTATCAAAAAATTTAAATCTGTTAGTAATAAGGAGTATCAGTGACTATGTCAGATTTCAGCAATGGAGCATGATACAACAATAAAGATCACCCTCTATGCTGCCACGTGCTTCCAAAGAGGCAAATATCACAAGCTTAATGTCAAATTGAAGAAAGTTGTTTGAAGTAGGACTTATTCTTAATGCTAATACTGAATTGAAAAAAAAAAAAAACAGCCTGTGCTAAAGAGAATCAAAATTATGAGTCCATAAGAGGGAAAAAAGATATAACTAAAAGATGGAATATGCTCAATGGGTTTGGGAATCTTGGTTAATATTGTCTTTCTGAGTTCTAGAGGGGTTTTTGTAGAAGTATTTATTTTCAGATTGTTTTTCTAAAGTATACATTCTAATTTAGGGAATTTTCTGTATGTGTCTTGGAACTTCAGTTTTTATTTTTTCAGAAAAACATTGCTACATTTTATTGTCAACTTGTATGCATTAGAGTCACTTGAGGAAGAAAGCACTGGGCGTGTCTCTAAAGGCTTTGCCAGAGAGGTTTAGCTGAGGAGAAAAGGTCCACCTCACATGAGAACAGCAAATTGGGTTTGCTGTTGTGGGTTGCTATGTTTGTCTTGGGTATGGAGAGCTGAGGGAGTCCCAGGGGGTACACCAGAGGTTCAAAGAGCTTCTGAGGCCAGGCCATGTGATGGAGAGGCAGGTTCCTGCAAAGAGGCTTTAAGAGGTCACTGCCTGAATCTTTGTGTGTGTGTGTGTGTGTGTGTGTGTGTGTGTGTGTGTGTCCTTTGGTTTTGTCTGCACTACCCATGGAAAAGGAAATAAACCCAACATTCTTATGCTTAGCACATTACCATAGACTCACTGCTCATCAGAGGCCAATGGAATTCCAGAACTGGGACTCTGGAATGACAGCTACATTCTATGTCAACACCCCAACACATGGCCAGGGTTTTAGCCTCTGCTAGATTTACTTTATTGATACAACTGGGGAGAGAGTAACTCATAACTTAGAAGGGCCTAAGAATCCAAGGAACTCCACAGAGGTCATGTGACACAGGTCTAATGCATAATAAGCTACTGGTTACCATTTTGTGAACCTAATAAGCTACTAGTTTCACATGTTCCCAAAATGATGACTACAAGGCAAAAATGAGAGGCAAGCCAGACATAATAGTACACACCTGTTATCCCAGCCCCTGGGAGGCTGAGGCAGGAGGATCTTTTGAGCTCAGGAGTTAGAGAATGGCCTGGACAAGACATCAAGCTCCCACAGACTTGCCCAAAAACCACAGAGGTGAGAGGCCAAGTTCACAGAAGGAATAAAAAGCCTTGTTAGAAAACATTCCCTTTATAGTTTTCCAAGATCAAGGAATTAGTTAGATCATGTTTTCTGCTAAGAACCTTGTCCAGTCTGAGTTTGTAGTGCAGAAGATCTGGCCCACGTGCAGAAAGTTTGGTCCTCACACCAAAGAAAAATCTTCTAGAGTTTACTCAAGATCATGAAAACAGTGTAGCCCAACCACCCTCAAAGCATTCAGAGGTCCCCTGGCCTTTAGAGAGGATTTATAACTTAGACAAGACAGGCATGCTCAGGGTGAGATGGTACAGAGCAGGTCTATAAATTAGGACCCCTGCCATGATTAGATAAGAGGATTAGATTAGATAAGAGCTTCATCCTTCCTTGTGATTTGGGATGAGTTTTCCTAAAGGGTCCATGATCAGAAACAGCATTGTATTGTTACCACACAGGCTATATGTTCAGTACATTCTTGCATTAAAAATAGATATATGATAGTTAGATGGTTGTTAGATAGATGATAGATAACTGACAGATAGGTGATTGATAGATAGACAGACAGACAGATAGATAACAACTTTATCTTGAAGCATGGTAGATATCAAGACCTACAGCTTGTATCTTTCTCTCTGAACTTTGAATCTTAGTGTTTTTTTTAAACATTCATTTATTTATCTGTGTGTATAACAGAGTTATGTGTGCCACTGGCCATGGGTGGAGGTCAAATGACAACTTGTAGGATCTCTCCTACTACTATGTAAATGGGGGGAACTGAAGGATCATGTCCTTAAGTTTTGTGGCAAGCTCCTACACCTACTGAACTATCTCACATGTATGCATAAATCTCGGTAATGTTTAAAAAGCAACAACAAAGACGTTCCTAATCACTGCTTTAGAGTCTTAGATACACTATGTGATAGTGTGTGTCTATGAACACTGGAATCTCTAAGCTCTGTGATAGCACAGGCTCCCAGCTTATTCTGTGTGTCTGTGTCTCTGTGTTGCTTGTACATAGAAATCCCTGGGAGACTTTCAGAGTCTCTCTGTGGTAGGCTCCTGTCCTGTTCCCTGTTTTCTCCCTCTTCTGGTATCCATTTCTGAATGAAGACTGAGCATCTTACCCAGGGTCCTCCTTCTTGCTTAACTTCTTTAGGTGTACAAATTTTTATGATCATCCTATATTATATGTCTAATATCCACTTATAAGTTAATATATAATGTGTGTGTCTTTCTGCTTCTAGGATACCTCACTAAGGATGATCTTTTCTAGATCCCACCATTAGCCTGCAAATTTCATAATTTCCTTGTTTTTAATTGCTGAGTAGTATTCCATTGTGTAAATGTACCACAATTTCTGTATCCATTCCTCTGTTGAGGGACATCTGTGTTGTTTCCAGCTTCTGGCTATTACAAATAAAGCTGCTACCAACATGGTTGAGCAAATGTCCTTGTTGTATACTTGAGCATCTTTTGGATATATGCCTAAGAGTGGTATAGGTGGATCTTGAGGTGGCATTATTCCTAATTGTCTGAGAAAGTACAGATTGATTTCCAAAGTGGTTGTACAGCCAGCAGGGTATCAAAACATATGCTGAGACTTTTAGCCAAACGTCGGGCAGAATCCACGGAATCTTATGAAAGAAGGGGGAGATAGAAAGATCTGGAGGGGACAGGAGCTCCACAAGGAGAGCAACAGAACCAAAAAAATCTGGACACAGGGGTCTTTTATAAGACTGATACTCCAAACAAGGACCATGCATAGAGATAACCTAGAACCCCTGCACAGATGTAGCCCATGGCAGCTCAGTGTCCAAGAGAGTTCCCTAGTAAGGGGAACAGGGACTGTTTCTGACATGAACTCAAGGGCTGGCTCTTTGATCACCTCCCCTTGAGCAGGGAGCAGCCTTACCAGTCCACAGAGGAAGACAACACAGCCAGTCTAGGTGGGACCTGATAGACTAGGGTCAGATGGAAGGGGAGGAGGACCTCTCCTATCATTGTACTGGGGAAGGGGCATTGGAGAAGAAGAGGGAGGGAGGGTGGGATTTGGAAGGGATGGGAGAGGGGGCTACAACTGGGAAACAAAGTGAATAAACTGTAATTAATAAAAATAGAATAAATTTAAAAAAAAAGAAAAAGAAATCCCCTGGGGAACTTAAAAACCAATGCACTGACTTTATGGTCTTGGATACACCCATGTAATGAAGACATCGATTTGCTAGGTAATCCGGATGAATTCAATGTACTCAGATGATTCTGTTGTGCAATAAAATGTGAGAACTACAGGTCTAAGACAGGTGGACCTGATCATACTCTGGAGGGAAGATGTGATTCACGCCCCAGTGGAATCCCAGGCTGAGTGGAAGTATGCATTGTCTACTCACAAGGCATTAGGGGGTAACCCAGCAATGCCCTCTTTGGCTTCAGAACCTGTGCCCTTGGACAAGAATGCCTGGCACTGGAAACTTAGCCAGCTTTTGGGGGCTAGTGAGGTCATGAACCTCAACAAAAAGAATCTGCTGTCCTTACTTTGTTAGATTATCATGTTTTACTACATCCTAAATATTATCCTTATACCAACAGACAAGCCTCATTACCACCCCTCATCAAGGAGCCTCTCTACAGCAAATGGAGACCACTGCAGAAAATCATATTGACACGATGTAGAGGTCAATAGATCATGGGGAGCCCAACCCCAGTGGATATAGCTATTCCACACTCCTTCATCCAAGGCTCAGGAAATACCACAGAAGAGGGGTAGCAAAGACTGCAAGAGCCAGACTATCAGGATCCCTTCTGTAGAACTGTCTCTCCTAGAAATGACTATATAAACAAGATTGGGACAATAGCAACAGCAACGGACATGTTAACACGGAAGGAGAACTATTTCAAGGGGTGCTGCCCTAGACAAGGAACTACAGACAACTAATGACTGCTGGCAGAGAAGGGTTAGCCTGTCTCAGATATGAGCCTCATTAATGGTTGTCAAATGCCCTGAAATCACATTTACACAAATACCAAAATCAAACTCAGCAAGTTGTATTTATACCAATTGGTGCATACATATTTTAATGTTATATATATATGTATATATATATACATATATATATACACATATATATATGTTTGAAGATTACATGTGTTTTTCCATGTTTCATATATATATATATATAAATTGAATTATATTTCAATTTTTTAAAAACATGTTTTTAAAAAATAAGAAGAACCCAGCACACTGAAAATCAGTCGTCTGTTCTATGGGATCCAAGCTGTCTGGGAGGACACCCCTCACTCTTCATCGGCATCCCTTCCCCATGCCATCACAAGGAAACCTGGCCTTTTATGAACCCTAGCCGAGTTCCCCATGCCTCTCTCCAAACCGGATAAACTCCAGATCACAGAGAACAGGAACTTTCTGTTCTAGTCAGTCAGGTCAGGCACCCTGCAGAGAAGAGCGGGCTGAATCACCCAGGGCACCGCCTAAGTGCCACTCCGCAGACACAGCCTGGCCTACAAACTTGCTGTCAGTTATGTCAGGAGATAGAAGACACCTGGGCCAAATCCCACGGTTGTCATGACAGCCAAGTCTGAAATAGATTGCAGACAGAAGAGCTGTTTGTCTGACTCTGACCTACATGTAAGCAGAAATATTATTCGTGTTGGAAAGAAAGCAATCTTCTATTGTATTCGGGGAGATTTGGAGACATGGGATTTGCTCCTTGGAGATATTAGAAGTTTTGAAAAGAGCTCATAAATTCTAAAGATGTTAAACACTTGCCCTCCTTATACTACCACACAAGACGACACCGTGTATCCTTAACTACATCCTGGTTGCAAGTTACGTGCTCAAGTGTAGAGAGACCTGCAGTTGGATGGTTTGAGGTGCTTAGAAGGACTGTGTTAGGAATAGCATTAGGTATCTAACCCTTCACCAGTTCTGTCCATTCTCCAGGAGAAAGAGAAGCGAGGCGAGAGATGGGGTGTCTGGGAGGAGAAAGAAAAGAGCCTAGAACTAACCACCCATGGAGTTCACCTTCCTCCTCTCTTCCATCCTTTCTCCATTCTTAATTTTGTTGACTTTCTGTTACAGTTCTGTTGGTCCTCCTCCCAACGGTCCAGCCCATGGGTGAGGACAGGGGTTGCAGGCCAAGGGCGTGAAAGGTGTGGGGTCAACACACAGATACCGGGAGTTGGGTGAATGCAATTCCAGGGCAAGTGGCTGCAGACCCCATTATTCTGGAAGAGACAGCAGATAATATAGCTTTGGGTGACCAATCAGGTTTCCTCCATACCATCTCCAAGCCTGCCATTGGTTGGTTGTTCCTGGGTAGACTCTCCAATGTAAGGTCATGTACTCTCTGCCCACCCAACTACTTCCATAGTAACATCGGTGGAAGCTGCCCCAGGCCATGAGTCCTACTGGCCACACAATTCAACAATTTTCTTTAATGATTTTATAAGCAATGGTCCTTGGCTCCAGATAGTCCCGTTGACTTCTGCATTGGAAAGAAGAGCAGAGGTTGCCCCTGTACTGGACATTGTGACAGCTACAAAGCCCTTGACATTTACTGAGTGTGCAAAATGTATCTGGTGAGCTGAGATTGACTCTGCTGACTTCATCCTAGAGTTTGGAGATCTCATAAGAGAATAACCTAAAACATTGTATTTGTAACTTTCAAGAACTATTTTTCCTATCAGTTACAGGTTGAAAATATTTTCAAAGTATTTGGGCAGTTTCTTAAGTTAGCCACTGCCCTGCAGCACCTCACTGTGCAGACTAGGCTGACCTCATGATCTATCTCAACCGCCAGAATGTTGGCTTATCACCATTCCTCGCTACTTTACACTCTTTAAATTTGATTGTTTAATTACATGTGTGGCATATGATATGAATATATGGATGCAAAATAGATAAATTATAGATGGCAAATGGTGAGATGGAAAAGGAAGAGGAATAAAGAACTAGAAAGAGAACATGAGTGATGTGGACTCATTTCCCTTAGAACATGAGCCCCTGAGTTTTGCTGTCATTTTTGTTCAATATGACCTTAACCATATTAAGAAGTTTATTGTGCCTCATTCCTTTATCTCTAAGGATAAATGCATAAATGTCACTTCACAATCATAATAAAGACTAAGCATCTAAAACAAATGTTTATTTCGCTTCCTTACAAAGTAAAGATCAAATTTCTTTTTCTGTTTGCTTCTTCTTCTTGTACTTCTTGTTCTTCCTTCCTCTTCTTCTTCGATCCTCTTCCTTCTCCTTTTCTTCTTCTTCTTCAGTCTTATTATCCACCCAACTACATACCCTGTCCGTTAGGATAATATTTTAATCTCATGGATTAGCATAATTATCCTGCCTCCTGCCTTTGTCCCAAACCACTTCCTAAATCCCTTCCCACTACAGAAGATACTAAATAGCCAGTTGCTGCAAGAGCCTAAGAGCTGTCTATGGTTTCCCGTGATCCAGCCATTCGCTGCAGATTCTAATTCTGAAGTTTGCTCCACCGTTACTATACCTGTTACTATACTACCACCAATTCCGTGGATCACTGAATAATTTTCTCAGTATACCCCATCCTAAACCCTGTTCTATCATCAACCTGTGAGGCTGATAGTCTAAAAGCACAAATCAGACCCTGTCATTCCCCTCCTTTCAATGGCTTCTCATGGCCCTGACAACCAAATCGAAGCCCCTTATCACTATATTATACAATCTGTCTATTGTACTTTTTCCTTTTCTCGTGGCTGAGACAGAACATATACCACAAATGATTTAAGAAGAAAGATTTATTTTGTCATATGTTCCCTTGTGGCATAGAAGGTGTAGTGGCCCCAGCAGCTCAGTTTGTATTGAAGAGAGCATGAGGCAGCTGGGTATATGATGGCAGTTCACCAGAATGCAGAAGGATGGTGGCTAGAAGCAAGATCAGGCTATGAGCCTCATGGATCAGCAATAGAAACCCAGCTAGGTGTCATTTCCTGAAGGTTCCACAACCTACAAGACAGCACCTTCATATTGTGAAGAAGTGTTCAAATATATGAACTTATAGGGGACAATTCACATTTAAACCATAACACCACTTTTAAAAATCTCACCTGAAAATAACTTCCTGTTGCTTTCTTCCTTGAAGATAAGATAGTATCTCTTAGCAGATTTAAGTCCACCTTTGCCCTTCTTGCTTTATTGCCATTGTATGTGCTGGTTCAAGTGAATTGCTCCAATATACTCTAGGGTTTGAATAGTTGGTCACCGATTGGTGGAACTGTTTGGGAAGGATGAGGAGGTTTGGTCTTCCTGGAGGAAGCACGTTACTGGCGCATGGCTTTGAGGTTGCAAACTCCATGCTTGCAGTTGGCTCTCTGTGTTCATGCCTGCAGTTCACAATGTGAAGGCCCAGTTTCCGCTTCAGTCAAATGCCTGTCACCTGCTGCCTCTACCATCACGAATTCTAACCCTCCACAACTATAAGTCCAAATAAATGCTTCCTTCTCTGTTTTGGTCATGATGTTTTATCACAGCACCAGAAAAGTAGCTAATACCAATGTTGATACTATGAGTAAGTTATTATTATGGTCTAGGCTTGTCTTTTGTTTGTTTTTTTTTTTTTTAATGAATGTAGACTTTGGACTATAAAAGAGGTTGAACACTAAACACAGAGCTTAATGGACCCTCATAGAATGAGCTTTGAAGAGAGTAGTGCTGAAAGCTATGTGGACTATAGAGGCTCAGCTCAAGTGGCTCCAGAAGAGAACACTATTAGCAACTGGGATAGAGACCATTCCTGTGATATTTTGGCGAAGAATGTGACTGTTTTCTGCTTGTGTTCTAAGAACTTGTCTGGGGCTAAATTTAAAAGTAATGGACTAATTTCTTTGATGGAGAAAGTTTTAAGACAGGATAATGTCAGCTCTGCCACACAGTTATTGGTAATCACTTTATAATGAAAATAAGACAGAAATAAAAATAAAATGTACAGTTTGAAGAGAAAAAGAGCACTGAGAAACTTAATGCTTTAGCCAACCCTTCTGACAGAGATAAGAGGATTAAGTAGAGGTCTGATCTACCCTGAAATAAAGGGAGGCATGTCTATCCAGCTAAGCTTCCAACTTGTGAAAGAAAAAGGCCCAAGGAATTGCTGCTTCCAGAAAGGAACAGTAAACAAAAGATGCTGCAGATGTGACTCAAGTGGGCAGGCTGTATGCCAAGCTGGTAGCAGAGCTTGGCAATGTTATTTGTGTGGTGCTGGGTTTAGAGTCCTGAAGGATACATGAGTAACAAAGTAATGGAATCTTCCTCTATGCTTTCAGGGACTCATGGACCAGTGGTATGGCAGTAGAGTCCCTGTGTGGAGACCCTGACAGGCCATTGTGAAGCTATGGAAATGACACCTGAGTTGCAATGGAGACCCTAATAGCTTGAGATGCCAGAGGCCTGGCATACCTGCCTGTAAGATGCACACACAAAGTGGAATTATCCATATATGTGTGTATGTGTGTGTGAGAGGATAGACAGATGATAGATAGATAGATAGATAGATAGATAGATAGATAGATAGATAGATAGACAGACAGACGACACTGGAAGCAAAGCTCGGGGGAGGGGTAGACTCATGTAAGCCCTTCGGCATGTGATACAGAGCTACAGGATTTAGTGTTTGCCTTGCTGGTCCAGTATATCTTCACTATGCTCAGTTCCTCCTGTTTAGAAATGTAACATTATTTTTCAACATGTGTCGAAGTATTTAATTTGCTCTTTTGATTTTATGGAATGCTCCAGAAAAGAAAGTGCTTCAAATCTCAGAAAGACTTTGGATGTCAGACTTTAAAACTACTGTGACTGTGGAAGACTATGGGGACTTTTGACGTTACACTAAATGTGTTTTGCATTGTGATATGGCCACGAGACTATGGAGACCAGCAAATGGAATGTAGTGACTTAAATGAGATGCCCTCCCATATTACTGACCATTTGCATACTTGGCACATGGTTGGTGGTTCTGTTGGGGGAGAATTAAAAAATGTGGCCCTGCTGGAGGAAGTATGTCACTGGGGATGGGCTTTGAGCTTTCAAAAGCCATGCACCATTCCTTGTTCACTAACTCTGTGCTTGATGTTCAAAGAGTGAGCCCTCAGCTTCTAATTGAGCCACATGCTTCCCACCTGCTTTCTCCACTCTGCCGTCATGGACTCTAACCCACTGGAGATATAGGCCCCACTCCACACCAGCATATCCAGCTTCATCAGGACTGAGCTCATCCTCATCCACTGAGGCCAGTCAAGGCAGCCCAGTCAGAAATAAATGCTCAAAAACGGGCAACAGACTCCATGCTATAAACAGTCCCCATCCCCTCATTAATGAACCCACAGGAAAATTGAACTGCGGCTACACATGTGTAGGGGGTTCAGGTCCAGTCCATGCATGCTCCTTGGTTGGTGTTTCTCTCTTTCTGTAAGCCCCTCTGGGTCTAGGACAGTTGACTCTGTTGGTCCACTTGTGGCATCCTTGTGCCCTCCAGGTCCTTCCATCATTTCCCCCTAGTCTTCCATAGGACTCCCAGAGCTCCACCTAATGTTTGGCTGATTTGATCAGCTGTTGAGTAGGCTCTCCCGGAGGACAGTTATGCTAAGCTCCTGTCTGTAAACAGAAGAGTGTCATTAATGGTGTCAGGGACTGGCTCTCTTCTATGGGGTGGATCCCAAGCTGGGACAAGGACTGGTTGGGCATTCCCTCAGTCTCTACTCTATCTTTATCTCTGCATATCTTACAGGCAGGGTAAATTCTGGGTCAACAGTTTTGTAGGTGGATTGGTATTCCCCTCCTTCCACTATAAGTTCTGCCTGGCTGGAAGGTGGCCTCCTCAGTCTCTACATCCTCTCCTGCTATGATGCTCAGATAGAGACATCTTTATATTCCTCCTATAGCCTTCCCTGCCACAGGCACAACAGTCAGCTATTAAAAACAAGGAAATCATGAAATTTGAAGGCAAATGGATAGAACTAGAAAGGTTTGTCCTGAGTGAGTAACCCAGGAAGAGAAGGACACACATGGTATATACTCACTTATAAATGGATATTACCTATACATTACAGGATAATCACACTTCCAGCAGCAGACCCAAAGAAGCTAAGTGGCAAAGAGGGTCCAAGAGAGGCCCTACTTGAATCTCAAGCAGATGGGGAAATAGAATGGACAGCTGTTGTAGATGTAGAGAGGGAACTGGAGAGGAGAGAGTTAGGAGGGGAGGAGTGAGAGCTTGGAGAAAAGCGGGAAACCAATGGTGGGGTCATCCCTGAGACAGACCCTTTTCTTACTTCTTCCTAAAACAGTGTGGCATTTGCTAAGATGGAACAGTCTGATCCTCGCTCCCTAGGACAACAAGGCTGAAGACCTTCTCATTCATAGACATCACTATGGACTAGGAGGGCAATGTAACACTGTATGTAATCATTCGGGGGTTCACTTTGAGCCTTTAACCACACTGATTCTTCTCTCAGGGGTGTGTCTTCATCTTCTCTTTGTAATACAAATGAAGCATCAATCCTATCCCCCTTCCAGCATTCTGACTCCATTTCCAGCGTTTAGACTTGTCTTTCTGCTTCTCCACACCTGTAATTTTCTGTCCCTGCTCATCCACTGTGAATTTAGCCAGAGTGAGAACCACACCTAATCTATGAATTCCCATCATTCACATAAAAGCCTGGCATCCTGGAGAGAGGAAAAGGTTACTGTAGTTAACTTGGATGTAAAATTCTCTCTGTTAATGGTTAAGTTTGATGGGAATTCAGAACATTTTTCATCTTCTACTTCATTTCTTATTAAATGGAAGAACTCCAGGGAAGGGGGGTTCTTTTTAATCATTTTTCCCTTCTATAAGTATGTGTGATGATTAGTTTTAATTGTCAACATTTAATCATACTGGATTTGGAATCACCATGGAAACACACCTTTGAGTATGTCTAGGCAGATGTTCCCAGAAAGGTTTAACTGAGAAGACCTACCTTGAATGTGAATGGCACCCTCCCATGAGTGAGGATCCATCAAGGAATAAGAGAAAGTGCGCTGAGCACAAGCAGTTATCTCACTGCTTCCTGACTGTGGAAGTCACATGACCAAGCACTTCACTCTCCTGTCTCCACAGTTGCAGCTATTATATTGCTGTGATTTCCCCACCATGGTGGATTGCATCCTAAAACTGTGAAGCAAGAAGAACCTTTCTTTCATTATGTGGTATTTATTTGTCAAGTATTTTGTCACAACAATGAGAAAGGATCTAGTACGGCAAGAATTTATATGTTCTTTTGGTTTCACAGGAATGAGAGCTTGAAACATGTTAGCTTCCCCCAGGCTTCTTTCTCTCAAAAATCAGTCATAATTTAATAATTTTCCAAAACTGTCATGTATTATTTATTGCATTTGCACATTAATGATGTTTGGCTGATCGTTAGTATTAACTGATTCTATGTTGATGGACTTCTAACTTATTTTTAATCTTTTATAGTTCCAAAATAACGATGATGCAATTAAGAGTTGTGCATGAGTCTGTGTTCTGTGGAAATCTCACAGTTAGATAAAATTCCCTAAGTAAAACTGCTATCAAGTTGAAAGACATATCCACTTTTCACTTTGGTATTACCATCTTCCTTTGATTTTTAAAGTTAGATTGGCCAAATTTTCCTTAATGAATAGTATGTTTGAACTACTACCAAAAGCCCAGAAAAGTGTATGCTGCTCCCAAACTCATTACCATGATGCATTATCCAATCAATATTTTGATCTTTACCATATTTGCTCTTTACCTGGACCAGGCCTTAGCCTGGTCTTGGCTTCCAGCTCCATATCATAATGTGTATTTTCATTTCTCTAGTCAAGAAAGAGGAGTTTGTTTTTATTTTGAGAGCCATTCACACATATTTTTATTATATGAATCAATCTATCATTTAAGCTTCTCAAAAATCTGCATGTTTTATAACTTTTACCAATGTGTAGAATTCTTTGTTTACAATGCCTTTGAAAAAAAAATGTTTTCATTGTTTTTGCCTTTTCTGGATGAAAATTGGTGCTTTATGTAATTTTTTTCTTTTACTTGTGAAGCCCTCTCTACTCCAATATTTAGTTTTAATTCTGTTTTCTTCTAGTATATACTTTTTATTTCCATGTACAATATTAAATGCACCTACAATTTATTTCATTGTAAGTTTGTGAACTATCTTTACTTTTCTAAGTAGTTCTCTACTTGCCCCTCCACTACTTAAAGAAAAACTGTTCTTCTGTGGCCATAATTCTCATGTTCACTGTAGCTAACTTGGAATTCAACTCTCTCAGTCTTTGATTGCTTTTCTTCCCACTTTTGGCAGAATTGTTTTGGGGGTCAAAGTTATCACCAATTAGCCTTACAGTGTCCTAGTTAGTGTGCTATTAGTGTGAAGAGACACCATGACCATGGCAACTCTTATAAAGGAAAATAGTTATTTGGAGCTGCCTTAAAGTTCGGCAATTTAGTCCATTATCATCATGGCAGAAAGCATGGCAGCAATGCAGACAGACATGGTGCTGGAGAAGGAACTGAGAGTTCTACATCAAGATCTAACGGCAGCAGGAAGAGGGAATGACACTGAGCCTAACATAGGCCTTTAAAGCCCACCTCTGGTGACACACTTCCTCCAACAAGGCCATACCTACTCCAACTGGCCATACCTCCTAATCTCTCTCAAGTAGTACCCTGAGGCCACTCCTTAATGGCCAAGCGTTCAAATATTGGAACCTACTGTGCCTTTCCTATTCAAACCACCACACATGGGTAAAGTTTTTATTGAATTTTGTTCTATCACTATGGGAATTTTCATTGAATTATTTTAGTTATTTCAATCTATACTTATGCTCTTCTGCTTATTTAATAATGAACTATTACAATAGTGGAAGAAAATAATTGCTTCAGCATTTACTTGGCAGCTATTTAATTGCACATGCTTTGGAGGATTTACCTTGGTCATTATCCATGCGAGGCATATGGGAGATCCTAAACCGGGTAGGGCAGAAACTCCCCCTGCCAAGATCATAACCAGGCCCTTTCAGTGTCACTCATTACAGATGGAACTTCTGTGAAGTGAGAATTGAACTGGATGGAGAAACAGAACTCTGTGAGCATGAGAGAGGGATCTGTTTGCATTGCATGAGTAGCCTCAGGACTGACTGGGTGATGGTTTGCTCCATTAGTGTTCTTACAAAGGATAATGAATGCTGCAGTCTGTGGACTCTGAGAGAAGGAGCATGCCAGAAAGAGGCAGGGACTGAGCTCTGCACAGAGCCTCAAAACTGCACAGAGTAGGTGGAATGGAAAGAGATACAGATTAATTAAAACCTTACTCCTATACACACGTTCTGGCAAGGGATTTAGTCCTTGGCACAGACTATGTCTTCAGGGCAAAGTGCCTCTGACCTGACTCCTTGGAATCTGCTGACCCTTGAGTCACTCAGAATTCAGGGCTCACTGGAAACCTCCAGCTGTGTGAAATCAAAGGCTTTAGTACCTTTGTCGGCATCCATTTCTCATAGGCGGAACAAAATACCCTAAATAAACACCTTTAAAACGATGAAAGGTTTGTTTTGGCTCATGGTGTGAGTCTCAGCCACGGTCAGTTGATTTCATTGCTGTGGAGCCTGTGGGGGGCCAGCACATGAAGGTGGGAGCCTCAGTCATGGGAGCCAGGAGCAAAAAGGGCAGAGGCTGGGCTGGGGTCCATATCCCTTTCAAGGGCTCACTAGTTACCTAACTGCCTTCTAGAGGTCCCCACATTCTAAAGGTTTCATCAACCCCCAGCCACCGCTGGAGACTAAGACTTCATTCAATACATGGGCACTTGAGGGGTCAGCTAAAATAACTCTGGCAATATTTCTAAGTCCCTTTAATTCCAATCTTTTCATTTGTTTCATGGCAGTGATGAAAAAATGCAAATAGGCATTATGATACGGTAAAGATAAAAAATATTTTGTAAGACATTGCGTTAATGAGTATGTGAGCAACACACACTGTTAAGGATTGTTAAGGATTGTTGGTGGCAGCTTAAGCGTATTACTCATTAAGGAAAATTCTGCAAATCTAATCTCAAAGAACAAAATGAAAATCATTATATCAAAGAGAAAAAAAATCAGATTCAATGATCAGTTTTTCTTGTGAGATTGAAACTTACTGAGAGGTTTCCACAGAGCACAGATTCCGGAATGAGGTACACAAGGGAAAGCAACATCAGAGGGAAGAGAAATTGTCTTAACAGTATTTGGTTCTAAATTCAAATGTGATGGTAATGAAAATGGAGGTTGCGGAGACGGGGTCTACTGGGAACTATTCATGTAAAAAGCATCCTGGCTGTTTTCCTGGCTTCGTCTCCTGACTGGTCGCACATGCTGTGTTTGGTCCATAACTGCTTTGTGAGCAATTGCGTATTCTTCATCGAATTCCCTTTCTAATAAGCAAATATTTCTCGTATGGCTTCTTTTATCCATCAGCTGGCTTCGTTTCTGTTCCTGGATCAGTTCCTAAATAGATGTTCAACCTTGAGTTGAATGCTTCATTTGCTGCTCATATGTGTATCTTGTTGGTGTTCTCCCATCTACTGAAATAGACTGCCTTACATTTTAAAGATTTTTAATGATTCGTATGTGTGGAAGGTGGGGTTGTATCTGAGAACACATTTCCTGTGGAGGCAAGAAGAGGCTTTGGATGCTCTGGACCTAGAGTTGCAGACAGTGGTAAGAAGCCCCGTGTGGGTGCTAGGAACCGAACTTAGGTTCTTTGGAAGTGTAGCAAATGCTCTTAACCCCTGAGTCACTTCTCCAGCCCTTTGAAATCCATCTTATATGTTGAGAGATGACGTGGAACTTGAAATTCTTGGAATCAATTCTGAGCTCCAGGACTCACTAGGTAGATATATATCTTTAGACCGCATACTGGGGAACCCATAAGTCTAAAACTTGTCATGTGTAAAAGAAGAGCAAGAATAAATGTTAATTTTGTGGGCTTTTCCAAGATCTAAACAAGACTGTGTATTTGAAAAATTAGTTTTCGTGAACTGTCTAATAGAGTTCCTATGATTTCGTGACCTTGTTGCTCGCCCTGGTAGGCAAGGAAGATTTGCATCCATTATGTCAATGGGGTTACTTCAATCAGCTCAAGCTCAATTAACTGAACATTGCTGTGGCTGAATTCGTGGTGGTTCAGAGTCATACCATGCTTACACCCTCCCTATTTTCAAAGAGGGAAATTCTGCTGCTTCCAATTTGATGTAGAGCTCCTCACAGTTAGTTACTTCTGAAAAGTGTCTGAGATTAGCCCTTCAGTTATAACACAGGTCAAACACTCAGAGCATGCTCCTTTCCCAGTGTACCATTTTTGCACTGTAAGAATGTCTAGCAATCCTTGGAGAGCTGCATGCCTCATCCAGAGCAGGGCCCATACAGCATAGACCCCTCTTGTAAAACTGTCTCCACTGTGATGATGGCGGTTAGCACAGAATACTCTGGGAGAAACGCATTTCTTATGCAGGTGTTTTTGCTTTTGAGGTAGATGATCACATCTGAACTCCCTCAATCACTTATTCATCCCCACTGAACATTTTCCCCGCCCACTTTTACGTCAGCCTAGCAGACCAGATGCCTCGGGCTCATACTCACTGTGTGACAACTTCCTCAGGACCACACAGCACGTTAGATGGCTACCTAACATGTGGGTATGATCTCTAGCGATGAGACTGACAAAGATTAGCAATGCAGAAAGAAATAGCTGGACCTTTCCAGGTTGTATTTTAGATAGTTGTGCAGACACAGTTTTTGGAATAAAGGCTGTGTTGAAGTACAGTATTTATCACTGACTGATGCTCTGTTGTTAGAAAATTTATTCAGCGTCTTCAGGCCTGCATTCCTCTGCTGTATAATGGTGATATAAGGTCTGTCAGCTTTATTTTTTTTATCTGAAAAGCATATAATTTTGTGTTTCCTTGGGCCATGTTGAATTTTCAACACCAGGAAAAATATCAATAGCAGATGCAAGCAGTTATTAGACCCCTGAGCATCAATGTAATGTTTTTCATATTTAAGGATAAATAATATGCAAAGCAGCTAGGAAATTTCTGGTACAACAAATGACTGCAGTTTTTGTTTTCAAGTGTGTCTCAGCCCATGTCGCTGATGGCAGGATTTAAAGTTTTAAACAAGCCTAAACAATACATAAAATTAGGAACTAGAAAACTGGCAGCTACTGTAACAAATTCTAATTTTCATCTACCAAACACAACAAATTTTCTTTCAAATTAGTAGGAGAGTGCTTACCTAGAATGTTCCAGGCTCTGGTTCAAGCTCCAATTACTGGAAAGAGGGTTGGGGGTTGATAAAGAATGAGAATTGTTAAAGTTATAGTTTAAAACTTGAGACCAGAGAAAGATGGCTGAGTGGTAAGGAGCATTTGCTGGTCTGGGGTAATGACGACCTTGGTATCTCTGATGCTTATTCTAAACTGTGCTTCCTACAGGTTTGATTCTCAGCACCCACACAGCAGCTCACAGTCATCTCTAACTCTAGTTCCAGGGAATAGGATGCCCTCTTCTGGCTTTCTGCATCATATAGTGCACAGGCCTACATGCAGGGAAAACACCCACACTGTATAAAATAAAAAAAATAATAATAATAAACCTTAAAAAAACCTTTATAACTAGTACCTGCAGACATTTCCTTCAAGTATCAATTCAAGGATTCAGTGCTTTTTCATGGCCTCCCGGGATGAACTCACATTTTGCATACTACTGCCTAAGCAAGGGGAAAATGAAAGCCTAGTTGATGTTCCTGTCTCTTAAATCTTTGGCTTCTCTTCCAATCACATTCCATTGGCTAAAACACTCCTGTGGTTGTCTTTACTGACAAGGAAGCTGGAACAACAGACAAACCCTTACCACATGCCTTTCTAACCAGCAGATATGTGATGTACTGAGCTTCTTCCTCATATTCAATTGCTGCAGAGTTGCTGCTGCTCTGGCTGCTGTGGCTACTGCTGCAGAATTCATGCTCCCTGAGAGTGGAAACAGTGGGAAGAGGCACCTGCCACCCAACACAGAGTGTAGAAGGCCCTGTACAAGCTCAATCAAGTTCTACTTAGCAAAGGAAGAACAAGCAATGCAAGGTCCGCATTGGTCCACAGTTATGACCTTCTGGCAAGTCAGATGCTCTCAGGATGGGCTCTGAGGAAGTAATCTGGGATTAGAACTGGATGCACCCTCCAAATACAGCACTCTTCTCCTCTTTACTCAGTGACCATGGCTTGTGCTTAAGTTGATAATAGAATCATTGTCTGTTATCAACTATGGTCACAGGAGTATTGGGTATAGAGAACTTTCAAAGCATATTACCTGAGTTTTTGAACACTAGTATCCAAGAGCTGTTTTATAATAGTAAAGGGACTTTTTTCCTTCTTAAATATCTAGGAGGTAATTGTTTCTTTGACAATATAATTTCCCCTAGAAGTTCCCTTTATGGATTGAACTCTGTCACTCCAAATTAATATATTGACACTCTATACACCAGAATATGACCTTATTTGGAGACAAGATCTTTACAAAGTTAAATAGAGGTTACTGGGTAAGTTCTATCACAGTGTGGTAGGTGTCCCTATGAAAAGGAGAAATTTGAAGACAAAGTTGTGTCTGGTGGAGATGCCACCTGACATCTAGCCTGATAAAATCAGTTACCTCCTCACTCAGAGGAAATACTTGTAACAAACCCCTTCCTCGTTGTGCTCAGCAGGAGTCAAGCCTGCCATCCACTGGATATTGCACTGGGAGCCTCCGATACAGTGTGAGATGATCCCTGTCTGCTGTTGGCTTCATGAGGAAAGCCAAGAGATTGCATGATTCCTTCAAAAGCTTTCTACTGACCAGTGGGATATGCAAGCCTTAAAGTCCTTCTCCTGCTGCCATAATCACCTGCCTTCTTTCCCTGAATTCTAGTGCCCAGTTCATCTAAACTTAGCAGCTGATGTCATGGAGTCATAGGAAGCAACAAGCCCAATGGAAAGTTTTGCCTTTACTCCCATCTCAGCCTGGAGTTGATTCACTTTAGCTTTTAAGTGGCATAACATAGGAGAAGCCAAGTGGCTTTCCTCACATATAGAAAGCACGGAAAGTGCCCTGGTATTAAGGTACATTGTTTTGATTTGTTTTGTGTGGTAAATCAAAGGCCCAGGCCTCCTCTATGTTCAGGCTCTATAAGTCTGAGACCTCGTAGCCCTTTGCAGCCAGCTGGCAAAAAGATATGCAAGTGGGAAACACATTGTTACCTCTTTAGGATTTTTACCCACATGCCATTATGGCTGTTTAAATGTAAGCGTTCCCCATGAACTTGGGTACTTGAACACTTGGTCACCGATTGGTGGTGCTCTTTGGAGAAGTGGCATGGCTTTTATGGAGAAAGCCTGCCACTGGGGTTGGGCTTTGAGAGTTCATAGCTTTGTTCTACTTCCAACTCACTCTCTCTTCTTTTGTTCACGGTTGAAGACATGAATGCTTAGATTCCCGCTGGGGCTGCCATGTCTGCTGCGTGCTGCCATGCCTCCCCACCATGATGCATTCTTATCCCTCTGGAAATACAGCCCAAAATAAATTCTTTCTTCCCTGGGTCGCTTTTGAAAATAAATGGTGCTTCATCATGGCAAGAGAAAAGAAACTAAGGCCTCCACATATCACCTCTGCTCTCCTTCTGTCCTCTGAGAGGCAACCCTACAGCCATCGCTAATCAATAATAAAGGCCAAGGCACTGAGCCATGCTGTGGGCCAAGCAAGAAGAATGCAGACCCTGTAGTGAGCAGAAGTCGTCTTGACCTTTAGAGGTAGTTTGCTTGTTTTATGTTGTGAAAACAGATGCAGGGAGATGACATACCTCATTCAAGACCACATACTTTATAGCTGATAAAAGAAAAACTTTTTTAGTGTGATTATCCTATATTATATGTCTAATATTTATTTATAAGTGAGTATATAGCATGTATGTCTTTCTGCTTCTGGAATACCTCACTCAGGATGATCTTTTCTAGTTCCCACAAATTGCCTGAAAATTTCTTTGTTTTTAATTGCTGAGTAGTATTCCATTGTGTAAATGTACCACAATTTCTGTATCCATTCCTCAATTGAGGGACATCTGGGTTGTTTCCAGATTCTGGATATAAAGCTGCTACAAACATGGTTGAGCAAATGTCATTGTTGCGTACTTGAGCATATTTTGGATATATGCCTAGGAGTGGAATAGCTGGATTTTGAGGTAGCACTATTCCTAATTGTCTGAGAAACTGCCAGATTGTACAAGTCGTTGTACAAATTTACATTCCCACCAGCAGTGGAGGAGGGTTCCTCTTTTTCCACATCCTCTCCAGCATGTGTTGTCACTTGATTTTTTGATCTTAGCCATTCTGAAGTGTGTAAGGGGAAATCTCAGGGTCGTTTTGATTTGCAGTTCCCTGATGACTAAAGATGTTGAGCATTTCTTTAAGTGTTTCTCTGCCATTTGATATTCCTCTAGTGAGAATTCTCTGTTTAGCTCTGTACCCCATTTTTTTTATTGGATTACTTTATTTGTTGCTGTTTAACTTCTGTACACCTAAAGAAGCTAAGCAAGAAGGAGAACCCTGGGTAACATGATCAATCCTCATTCAGAAAGGTAAACAGGTTGGACACTGGAAAAGGGCAAAAACAAAGAACAAGACAGGAGCCTACCACAGAGGGCCTCTGAAAGACTCTACCCAGCAGGGTATTAAAGCAGATGCTGAGATTCATAGCCAAACTTTGGACAGAGTGCAGGGAATCTGAGGAGAATGAGGAGATAGAAAGACTTAGAGGGGACTGGAGCTCCACAAGGAGAGCAACAGAATAAAAAATCTGGGCCTAGGGATCTTTTCTGAGAATAATACTCCAACCCAGGACCATTCATGGAGATAACCTAGAACCCCTGCACAGATATAGCCCATGGCAGCTCAGTCTCCAAATGGGCTTCCTAGTAAGCGGAACAGGGGCTGTCTCTGACATGAATTAAGCAGCTGGCTCTTTGATCACCTTCCCCTAAGTAGGGGGGAGAGCTTACCAAGCCACAGAGGAAGACAATACAGCCAGTCCTGATGAGATCTGATAGGCTAGGGTCAGGTGGAAAGGAAAGAAGACCTCCCCTATCAGTGAACTGGGGAAAAGGCATGGAAGAAGAAGAGGGAGGGAGGATGGTTGGGAAGGGATGAGAAAGGGGACTACAGCTGGGATACAAAGTGAATAAATTGTAATAAATAAATAATCTAAAAAAAACTAAAAAAAAAGGAAAAACTTTAACTTATGTCTATCTGTCTCAAATGAAAAAAGTACAGAAAAAGAGGCTAGCAGTATGGCCAATGTCCTAGAGGCTACTAATATGCCAAATTCAGCAAACAATACAATCAGTCAATTCTATTGGAACTTCAGGGGAACAACATTGAAAACAAAATAATAGAAATGTGACCAGGAAAGCTTGGAAAGCTTTCCACAGAGAATTGTTTTAAAGATTAGAAGTAGTTAACAACCCAAAAAAGCCATTATAATAGATGAGAAAAAACATGTCAGAATGCATTCCATGAAAGACATGGGAAATAACAGTGGCTGAAAATAGCAAGCCTGCTGTCATAGCAAGCCTGTACAATAAGGGGCTGCCAGGGAATTAACCCTGAACTGTGAGTGAGCTCCTGGTCACCACAGATGCAAGGGAAATGCTCTCTGAAGAACTAGCTGGGGCATCTCATGCTCCGGAGGGAAGCGTCTACAGAATGACCCATGTAAGACAATATTCTGAAACATTTTTTTTGAGTACTGGAGATGACATTGATGAAATGCAAACAACCATTCAAGATATGTTTAAATTGAGAAAAAGCCGCCTGTGGGATGTAGTCATGCAACAGGCTGTTCACAAAATATATCTCTTCAGATAAGGTGCTTCTATGGCCCTGAATTGTGATTTCTTGAGCCTTAATTAACCCATTTATCCATTAAAGTAACTAAAATCCTTTCTGCTTCCCTGCTCACCATTTTTATATCCCCCAAATCCAGATACTTATAAAAATAATAGCAAGAAAACATACAATTTGCAAGTGAGGTCATGAGATAAGAGATTCTCGGCCTGGCTACCATCTGCAGAAGGCTTTTGTGTCCATGGAGACTGAAGGCATATCATTCTTTCTCACCCTGACCCACAAATAACAGTTCCTTGGATATAATACACAAGCATAAGTTAGAGATGGTTGGTGAGCGTTTTGTTTTGGCCTTTCTGTTTTTGAATAAAGGCAAGTTGAGGATGGCAAGGGATGTACCATCAAATCCCCAGCAGATGCAATCATTGGCAGTGGCACGAAGCAGAGCCTTCATCTTTCCATTAGAGATGATTAAGCAAGGCCTCCAGCTCATCAGAAAGCATTCCATTAAGCTCCACGGTTTGCTGACCATTTACTTAGCATGTTTTTTAATACTTAGAAAATCCACATGAGTTTTCCATTCTGGCATCACGAGGATGAATCATCTTTTTATTTTAGCAACAGTGTGGACACAAGAGGAAAGAAGGTGAGTGTCAAGGAGATGGAAGAGGTCGGGCTTTGGGGACAGACAAAGAGCTTCATTTCCAAATGTGCGAGAGTGAACATTTGAATAGAAAATACTTATTTATCATAAATTTGTATGATTAATTTCATACATTAATACTGTATAAAAAGTTAAGCTGTGCTTTGAATCTGAAAGTGCTGTCTTCATAGAACGGTGGCAATAAAGTTTCCATCATTTTCTTTTATCTGATCAGATCATTCCAACTGGGACATTAAATATCTGGTCTCCTCAACTGATCTTCCCAAGAAGCTGATAATAAAAGTGGCACTTCTCCCTCTTACCTTTTCCTTACTTTTGGCTCAACATTTGCTTATCAAATTAGCTTGTACAAGAGGATATTGCACGATAAATTAATTTGAGTTTCATTTTTCCCAGTTTTATTAAAGCATAATTGGAAATCATATATTTATGGTACAATGTTTTGATATATGTGTATATTATGAAGTGATTACTATAATCAAAGTAATTAGCATATTCATTCCTTTGCATAGTTATTTTAGGTGTTTGTATGAAAAACACCTAAGATTTATGCTCCTGGTACTTTTCAAGTATTAACTCAGTGTTGGCTTCAGTCTCAACGAGATGCATAAGACCCCTAAAATTCGCCTGTCTTTTTTCAAGGCAAATTAGTTAGTTTATTTGTATGCTACATGTCCTTATGTGTGAGAGTGCCTGCGGGTACATGCATGTGCCACAGTTCACATATGGAGGTCAAACAACTTGCAGGACTCAGTTCGTCTTCTTCCACTCTGTAGGTCCCAGGGATTGGACTGAGATCAGCAAGCTTGACAGCAAGCAGTCTTTACCCACTGAGAATTCTTACCAGTACTCTGCTTTTATAATAATAATAATTATTATTATTATTATTACTATTTTACAGAAAGTTGTTTCTTTTAGGAAAAGTTCCAGGAGCACTTCAGGCTTCTCTAGGTGTCACCAGAAAAAACTTGCCTGTCACCATTAAAGTACCTAAAGCAGGTGCCATTGTTAATCTCTGACACATATATCTTAGAATTTCTCTCACTACTCCAATTATTTCCTCACGTGTGGAATGTGTGTCTACCATATAAAAATTAAAATGCATGACTCTGAGTTATCCAAAACGTCTCCCACATGTTATTAGCAGGTGGTTAAGTCTGGTGCATGAAATGGAGGTAGTGTAAGCAAAAACAGGAAATAATTATCTGCCCCCAAAACTTTGGCCACTTTGATTCCTATGTCTGCCTCTCTGGTACTCAGACAGAACTGCTACTCAGCAGAGTGCATGTCAGGAAGCTGGGCTAACGGAGCATCCTTCGCAGATGTCTCAAAGCATTTTTGTGGATCTTTTGGAGATGGGCACCATGAGGAAAGAGCATGACATGGAGTCAGGTGGGTTTGCATTCACTTCCAGCTCCAGCTCCAAGAGGCTAGGCAGTGGCAGAAAAGCCCACATCTCCATTTCTACTCCTCCCTTGTACACATGGTGTGTAAAAGGTAAAGATGACATACGCAAAGAACAGACCAGGTGTGTGACAGGCAGGAGAAGCTTAGGAAATGTGCTAAAAGTTTGATGTGGCATTTCAACATTTATAAGGCAGGTTTGCATTTCTTTCTCCTGCTCACCATTAGCTTGCATAAATTATCACCCTAGCAGACACTGTTTTAAGATACCATAATGAAGTGATGAGGAAATGGAACAGAAGTCAGAAGAATCAAATGTGAATACAAGACTTCATTCTTAGCAATATGGGGGGAAAAATTACACTGGGGGGAAAATCTCTAAATTAAAATACTAAGAATTAAAAAAATGTTTTAAATTATACTTTTTAATGTAGAGCAAATTTTGTGAAAGATTCTCAAAAGAGCGAAACTGAAACGGGAGGTGGAAAGTACAGTGCTAAGATTTTTGCTGAACTCAGCACAGCTGCAGCAGCAGCTAGTTAAACTTTATGCAGGGAACACAAGAATCCCACTGGGAAATGAGAAGATGCATTAGCTACTCGAAGAGAAAGCAGAAAAATACTAGGTTAGCAACGAGTGGACAGGATGAGGAGAGAGCCAAGGTTACTAAGCAGCAGAGATGGCATGCACTTCAGAGCAATGCACTCAGCCATATCCACTCCAGGAAAGAGAGACAGCAGAGTGACTTCACAGAGGGAGGTGGGAAGAGAGGATGGGAGCTGACATAGGAAAGGAAAGCAAAAGTGTGGTTTCCCACTTCACACATATGAAGAAACTGTTCATTTCAGCTCTACATATAAAAGCCACCGCGTTTACATTACCAACAATGTCAGAGGAGAAAGCCATACCCAGACAGTTCAGGAAAGACCCCTAAACAGCTGTCCATTCTCCAAAAGAACACATTGAAGAGTTAGGGGGTGTCAGACTTCTTCAGAGCTCTTAGAACTCCAGTGGATTGCAGACACTGAGGAAGATTTGTCTGAAGAATGCAGCTGATGACCATGAGAGCCATTAGCTAGTGGTGTTTTACCCAGCCATACTCATATTCTCCTCTTATCTTCTCAGCACCTTCGCAGACAGCACTAAAACTACAGTGTCTGGGAAAGCCAGTGCCCTAGCAGGCCCTGGAAGGATGAGGATGAGTGTAGAGGTTTCTAAGTGAATCTTTACTCACAGAGAATGTTCATCATTTGATCTGTCTAAAAAGCTTTATTCTTAGAGCTTGCCTTTATTACCTGATCAGCAACTTTTGGCTTTATAAACAGTCATGTTTTATTTCAAAAAATCAATAGCAACTGTTTTTCAAAAACTAGTTGTTCAAGAAAGAACAATTCCACATTTGGCTAAGGCTGAGGATCTGGCTTGCTTCCATGTATGTGGACCTATCTGCATTGCCCACGTGGCACACTGGGGTTGGCTACCCAGAGGCTATTTAAGCTGTGGGCTGGCTTTCCCCAGGGTCAGATGATTGTTCAAGGTTCCTGAATAAACTGCATTGAAAAAAAAAAAGAATAAACTGTAATAAATAAATAAATAAAATTTAATAAAAAAAGAAAGAACATTAATTAGAGCTAATGGAAAAAGAGAAGAAACTTTGAAGGGAAAGTGGGACTTTGAGAGTGAGACTTTGCAATGAGCTTTAACTTTCTTATGAATCCCTTGTGAGGCAGGTGACAATCATGCAGTGGGATGTGAGCACAAGAAAGAAATGAGAAGACCTGTTTGTTTTTATGTTGGGTGAGCACTGAGATCTTGTGCAAGCAGGAAGTGATGACTACTTCTGATTTATAAACCAGTTGCTGACACGCTGGAGAAACACTGCAACACACAGCTCCTCTGGACAAGCTGGGATCATAAATCAGTTGAAGACATTTAAAGAAATCCTTGTATAATCGTTAGCTAACCACTAACCTAACATAGGAGAGATTTCAGTGGCCACACATAAGAATAGAGACTTTGTTGAACTACTCCAGGAAAATCACAAACTAAGCACAACAGCAGTATCAACAATCCTGGGAGGGAGACATTTTATTTTCATATATATGTGTGTGTGTGTGTGTGTGTTGTATATACTATTTAAATATTCTATTTTTAACAAGGATTATGATGCATGCAAGAAAACAGCATAACCCATGTATAATTTTCTCTTTAAAGTCATATAGATATTGTCCTTGAGTGATTCAAAATGATGAGCTGAAAATGCAAACACTTTGTCTCCTATCAACACATCAAAAGAACTAATCAAAAGCCTGAGAATTAAAGAAAAGCATGAGAATGGCTCACCAAATGTAGATCATCAATTAAAAAAAAACAAAATTATAGCAAATAAACAAATAGAAGTTCTGGAGTTAAAAATGGAGATGAGGGAGGGAGGGACTGGGAGGGAATGAGGGATCGGGACACAGCTGGGATACAGAGTTAATAAAATGTAACTGATAAGAAAAAAATAAAATTCAAAAAGAAAAAAATGTATTATCATGAAACTATTATAAATTCACTGTAGCAGTTCAACAGCAGCTTCAAAGAATCACCAGATTGTAGTCACATCAATGAAGGTTATTCTGTCCAAATAGTAAAGACCAAATGGAATGAAGAAAAATGCTGTTTCGGAAACTTGTTCCTCACAATCATCTTACTTACACAGAGTGAAGGAGTCAACCTCAGAAGAATTTCTGAACACAACAGCAGAAAACTTCTAAACTTCATGTAGAGAATCATGAATGTGCATTTCCCAAGGAACTCAAGGATGTTTAAATGGAGAAATTCAAAACAGGTACTCCCAAACACATTACAGTCAAACTGCAAAAAGACAAACAGAGAAGTTCTAGAGTATCAATGGTTTTGATTAATAACATTATCAGTCTGCTGGGTGAGATGCCCAGCTGATTTCTCATAGAAACTTGGAAAGTCAGAAAATTGTCTGCTGATTTTTTAGATGCTATTTAAAAAATAGCTGTCAATCAAAATTGTTGTAAGATTAACCTTTGAAATCAAAGGAGAAACCAAAAGAACAACATGTGAACAAAAACTAAGGTAAAAATTAACAGGCATTCTGAATCCCAGTGAAGATAAAAAAAAAAAAAACAAAACCACAAACAAAACAAACAAACAAAAAACTGGTAAAGTCACCCATGCATGTGTTTTCACAAAAGTTAATGAAATTCACCAAATTAAGTAGGACCTACCCCAGGCAAGTTTGGAGTAGGAGTGGGTGGAGAAAGGCAAGGTCACAAAGCATAGCTTACATGGATTTTAATTCAAGTATTTCCTGATACCTGAACATATTATCTACATATTTTCATGTGATAGGAATCATCACTGTAATTAAATTAAAATGTGAATATCTCAGTAGTTGAACTAAATAGACCCTCCTTACTTTGGAAATGAGTCACTCAACATTACAGGTAATTAGAATATCTGCGACCTGGGGAAACTTGGGAAGATATTGATCATGAATTGCTGGAAGACAGCAGAAGACTCCTAAGAAGGAAATCCTTTGTCAATCTTTGGACTTGAGAAAAGGCAAGAAGACAGATATGGGGGAAAATGATGACTTCAGACAGCATATGTTGAAATGGGTGTGTCAGAGAGACAGGAGAGCTATGTGGGTCTTATTCTGAGCTCTGGAAGCTGGGAATTTTGATTTTCATTTCATATGTAAAACACAGTGGTGTGACAAGGCCCTTGAAGAAGAGCCTATGAAGAAAGAACAGTACTATTGTATGAAAGTTGCTTGACAAGAAAATAGATTTTTTTTTCAAAAAGTAGATGTAAATGTTGCTCAAAGCATCATGCAAGAAAAACAGTTCAAGTGTCTGCTGTAGTCTGCAGCAGCCTTGTGCCAGGCTATTTTAGGATAGAAGAACAAGAACCCTAAATTACCTTTGGATGACTCAGTTGTCAGAATGAAGGATGAAGAGGAACAAGGGAAGAAATGTTCACCTCAGTTGATGTACAGTCACCCCCATTCAGAGGCCTAAGGAGTGAAAGTGCTCAGCTTGAGTAATTATCCAACTCAGGGCACTCAATAGCCACATCTCCAAGAAGAGATTCTGCCATTGTTAGTAGCAGTCAACGCCCCGTTGTTTGTAAGACTGCCAGCCTCCCCATACTCTTGTGGGGAGCTCCTCTCTGACCTCTAGATCAGTTAGTCATTTCAAGGCAAGGAAGGTAGACTTCACTGATTCCAGACTCACAGGGACATTGAAGGAACAAGGCAATGAAAGAGGGTGTGGATTGGTGATGGCCCTAAGAGGTTACTGAATATTGTCTGTCTCTCTCATCTACTTTACACTACCATCTTTCAAATGTCTGGGAATGGCACTTACTGCCAAAGAGACTTGCATTTATGCCCCTTCTGGTGAATAAAAGGCTTTTTTAAAATTTTTTTCTTTTTTATTAATTACACTTTATTCACTTTGTATCCCCCCATAAGACCCTCCGTCTTCCCCTCCCAAACCCACTCTCCCTCCCCCTTCTTCACGCATGCCCCTCCTCAAGTCCTCTGATAGGGGAGGTCCTCCTCTTCTTCCTTCTGATCTTAGTCTATCAGATCTCATCAGGAGTGGCTGCACTGTCGTCTTTTGTGACCTGGTAAGGCTGCTCCCACTCAGGGGGAGGTGATCAAAGAGCAGGCCAATCAGAATAAAAGGCTTTTTAAAAACTAAATATATCTTCCTTTAAAAATCTCACTTAATCATTCCTGTATAAAAGACACTAATTTAATACTTCATAATTATTGCTAATTTTAACCTATTTTAAAATATAATTTGATCTATCATATAGCATAAAATAAATCTTATTTTCTTACAAGTTTTTAAGCATGAAAAGCAACATTAATATTAGTTTCTGATAAGTTCATAAGTTAATCCACAGGTAAAAAGTTTTGAATTAACTCTATTATTTCCTGAAATTAATGAAGAAAGACCAAAGAAACACTTCATTTTATTTTGTTTCGTTTTGTATTTTGTTATTGTTGTAGTTTCTTGAGACAGGGTTTCTCTGTGTAGCCTTGGCTGTCCTGAACTCACAGATATCCACCTGCCTCTGCCTTTGAAATGCTGAGATTAAAGGCATTTGCCACCACACTGCGCTGACACTCCAAATTTTAACTTGTAAATTATTTTGACTTAGAAAAAGCAAAAAATGTAAATGTTAAATTTTGAAAGTAAATAAAAAATTAAAAAAGAAAACACTCAAAACAACGACCATTATTTATTGAACTGGAAACCAGTACTTTGATTTTTGTTTAGTTTTGTCTTGTTTTTCTATTTGTTCACACTGAATTAGAAACATCACTTACTATTCATTTTGTCTTACTGCAATTTAAAATAATTGTCTCAGTCATTTCTTATTAATCTATGGCACTTACCCTTATTGTTTTCTCGTTCAGTGGTTGAAACCATTTGAGGGTGGATGATAAGATACATTGAGCCCTTCTGTCTCTCGTAATTATTCTGAGTGCTTCTAGCATATGCCAATGTCTGCAGGAAGACTGAAAGATTTTTCTCTCAGAATTCCTGCATTTGAGCAGATCACACATCTACATTGTTAAGTTTTTGTAGAATGTTCTAAATTTAGTCCTATTGTGAACTGAGACCCAGAGAATACAATCTGTAGAATAGTCATAAAATACACCATTCTATGGCAGAGAAACACTTAAAGAAATGCTCCACATCCTTAGCCATCAGGGAGATGCAAATCAAACGACCCTGAAATTTCACCTTACACACCTCAGAATGGCTAAGATCAAAAACTCAAGTGACAACACATGCTAGAGAGGTTGTGGAGAAAAAGGAACCCTCTTCCACTGCTGGTGGGAATGTAAACTTGTACAACTACTTTGGAAATCAATCTAACACTTTCTCAGACAATTAGGAATAGTGCTTCCTCATGATCTAGCTATACCACTCCTAGGCATATATCCAAAAGATGCTCAAGTACATACAAGGACATTTGCTCAACCATGTTGAGCAGCTTTATTTGTAATAGCCATAACCTGGGAACAACCCAGATATCCCTCAAATGAGGAATGACTACAGAAACTGTGGTACTCTTACACAATGGAATACGACTCAGCAATTAAAAACAAAGAAATCATGAAATTTGCAGGCAAATGGTGGGAACTAGGAAAGATCATCTTGAGTGAGGTATCCCAGGAGCAGACAGACACACATGGTATTTCCCCCTTATAAGTGGATACTAGACCTACAAGATAGGATAAACATACTAAAATCTGTACACCTAAAGAAACTAAACAAGAAGGAGGTCCCAGGGTAAGATACTAAAATCTGTACACCTAAAGAAACTAAATAAGAAGGAGGTCCCAGGGTAAGATGATCAACCCCTCACTGAGAAAGACAAATAGGATGGACATCGGAAGTAGGAAAAAACAAGAAACAAGACAGGACCCTACCATAGAGAGCCTCTGAAAGACTCTACCTAGCAGATGCTGAGACTCATAACCAAACCTTGGGCAGAGTGCAGGAAATCATATGAAAGAAGGGGGAGTTAGTAAGACCTGCAGAAGACAGGAGCCCCACAAGGACCAAATATGTCTGAGTACAGGGGTCTTTTCTGAGACTGATTCTTCAACCAAGGGCCATGCATGGATATAACCTAGAACCCCTGCTCAGACGTAACTCATGGCAGCTTAGCATCCATGTGGGTTCCTTAGTAAGAGGAACAGTGTTTTCTCAGTGGAGGGCTCTTTGACCTCCCCCCACCCTGAGGGAGGAGCAGCCTTGCTAGGCCACAGAAGAGACCTGATAAACTACGGTCAGATGGAAGGGGAGGAGGTCCTCCCCTATCAGTAGACTTAGAAAGGGGCAGGGAAGAGATGAGGGAGGTAGGGTGGAGTTGGGAGGGAATGAGGAAGGGGTCTACAGCTGGGATACAGAGAAAATAAACTGTAATTAATATAAAAAAATTTTTAAAAAACTACAGAGAGCTACAGCTTAAAAAAATATGCCATTCTAGATGTTTCCTTTCATGGGAGGTAGTACATTATCTTTAAAAAGGAAGAAAGGTGCTCAACACCTTTTAAGAACAGTCAGGAAGGCTTTAAGGGGAAGCCTGTCAAGACTAATGTAAGTAACATTGCAACAGCATCTTGCAGTGGGGAAGAAAGAAAACTTGAATTGCAAAGACATAAGCGTGGGTGAGATTTATAGTCAAGGAGCTAAGTGAAGGTCAGTGGTTGGAAAATTAAAAGAAAATATCAGGGGCGAATAGCTACTGTGTAAATTGACCTGACAGGGTAAGAACAAACTATCCTGGTGTGTATGTTTTAAAATGTCACAGTTATTTTGCATGCTAATAATAATAATAATAATAATAATGTTTGGGGAGATGGTTCACTAGTTAATGCGCTGGTCCCATCAGTGTTGGGACTTGAGTTTGAGCCCCAGCCCCTAGGTAAGAAAGACTAAGCATGGTATTGGCTACCTATAATCTTAGTGCATAGGAGCTCATGCCCAAGAAGAATTTTAGAGCTTGTTGGCCAAATATTCTTGCTGAACAGATGAACTCTAGGCTCAGTTAAAGACCCCATCTCAAAAAATAAGCTGGAGATACTGAGTGTCAATATACACACGTGCATACACGCGTAAACATGCACACACACACACACGAATATGCATATACACTATTGATAATGTAAAGTTAATATCCATGGTGTCTATGATCTACAAGAATGGTAATCCACTAAACAGTACACACTGGGGTCTCAGGGTTGTGAGGATTGGAGATACAGTTCCCAAGACAGAGTTTATGTTGTAGGTCAAAGCGGATTTGATTATGTCAGCTCTGTGCTGGACGTCCAAAAACACCAGATGAATTCTGGGCCTCAAATAGGTAAGATACTTAAAAACCTCACAAAATCAGAATGAGGGTAGAACAGAGAAATGGAATTTGATACGACCTACCTTGTATTGCATGGGAAATAGAGCTTACTCAGAAGATGACAAGAAGCTTAAATGCTTACAATAGGTCTGTCTGCAACAAGATAGTGGTCTCTAAAGGTCCCATGACTGTTTCCATTGCCACATTCTAAGCCCCAACTGTTATCAACAAAGCAGTATGAAAAAGTATTTTCAGACATGTAGCACCAATACAGTCTATTACCCAGTGCCTTTTCTGAGGAAACTACTTGGTTCATGGATCACCAAAACAAAGGTGAAACCAAAGCAAAGTGAACCACAGAAAGGGAGAAATGGTGAGATAACTCAAGAATTCCGCTGAACCAAATACCAGGAAGTTGACTGCACTGTAAACTTGGATGGCAACCAAAGTAAGAACAGGAAGCTAGCAGGCTCCAAGGAGAATGTCTTCAAGATGGAGTGAAATCGAATCCAAAGAATAAATAGAGTGACTCAGAAGCTGGATGAGATCACTGATTGGACCTCATGGAGAGAAAGTACACATTTCTTCTCCCATCAAGAGAATGACAAGCCAATCAAATAGTCTAGGGAAAACAAAGCATCCACTACAACAACAAAAATATAGCTGACTCATAGCCCAGATAGGAAGTAAGCTAAACTTGGCATCATTCAAAGCCATTGGTTCGCTGCAGAAAGAACTCTTTCCACTGGATCCTGGAATCATTTGCTTTAAATTCACACAGATTTTAAGTTGGACCCACAGAGATAGAAACAAAAGCCTAACAACATCATGAGTTTATGGTGAAGACTATTCAAGTGTCAGTAATTCCATAAATGTTATTTACTGATTTAAAATTTTAAGAATGAATTGCGTTTCCAATGGTTGTAGAGAACAGTGCCTATTACCTACATTTTACTAAAGTTGACAGATGAGAGTGAGAAGTGAGATGGAATGGCTGCTTTTTGACAGGAAACCAAGAAGCGTATATCTGGGCTGGAGAAATGGCTCAGGTACTAAGAGTACAGACTTCTCTTCCAGAGGCCCCGAGTTTAGTCCCCAGCATGCAGCTCACAACTGCCTATAACTTCAGTTCCAGGGGTTTGACTCCTCCAACCTCTTTAAGCACCCTCATTTGCAAGCCCCTCAAATACACATATGCATGTGTGTGTACTCATACACACACACACACACACACACACACACACACACATACACATACACATTAGTGTGTGTGCACACAATTAAAACCAAAATAGAAAAATAAATTTATTTCTTGACCTTTTCTTATCATGTCACGAATACTTATCAAGTACACATATAATTTTTTTCATTAAAAATTCCATTGTAATTGGGGCTTACTTTCTAAGTGAAAAATATATTATTTTAAGTTTTGGATTAAATAAAAAACAAGATATGTCTAAAATTAAAGAAAACAATCTCTAGAGGAACCTAAGCAGGCAAGACCAAATGGCAGAAACTTAAATTACTAGGATTATCTTATACAGGTGTAAAAAAAAAAAAATGATTTGCACATAGCAGAGGCCCCAGACAGCCAGGGCTTGTTTAAAGTAGAAAGAGTCCAGAGTAGACAAGGCCACATGTGATTTGCAGTCCATATTCATCAGCTAGGTTGTGTGCGTGTGCGTGTGCATGTGTGCGTGTGTGTGTGTGTGTGTGTGTGTGTGTGTGTGTGTGTGTTCTGCTACCTTTACTACCACAGGACTCATTCCTCACATGTTTACTTCATCATTTGAAAGAGCTGCTGCAGTGACCATATCTGTATTGTACCTTCGAGCCAACCCGGGAAGGAAGAGGAAGTACACCTTGAGCCGTTTTGAAATGGGCTCCTGAAAGCCAGTGCAGGGCTCTGACTCTTGAATGCTGTTGGGCACATCTAGGTGAGGGGAAGGTCGGACAAGAGCTCCTTCTGTAAGTCTAAATGCAACGTGACAACTCTAGGTTCTTTGCGACGATATTTGGGGACTCCCTAGGGATGGGATTTGAGGGGAACAAGAGACAGTACACTGTAACCGACACTCCCAACTTCCCTAGGACTGATTCAGTGCAGTATGCTGGTAACTGAAGGGTGAGGAGTCTGGAGGTGACCACGGAAAAATATCTCCAACCAGAAACAGCATTTATCTGACACATGAAATTGGGGGGAGGGGAGGAGAAGAGACCAGTGCTTTTAAGCATAATCACATGGGGACCTACATATAAAATGAAGTGTTGTTGATGAAAAAGGGAATGCAGTCCTGACCAGAACAGACAAAAGTTGAGATGAGTCAAGCAACCCTTGGATTCGACAAGTCAGATGAGGAACAGCAAGATCAATGCATTTTTGTATTGAAGAGAAGATAAGAGATGGCTGATCTAGGTTTCTAGGGTCATTATAGCTTCACATCCTAAGTATAGCTTCCAGTCATTCATTTCTCCATGTTTCCTTCAGCTTGTGACTATCCAAATACCTACATGTAATATCTGAATATCTCCAACATATAATAAGCAAACTGTGCCATCTGTCCATGGGAATGGAGATGACGGCCTTCCCAAATTCTAAACCTCTCATGGAGTAGGCTGGCTTTCTTTGAGGCTCCATCAACATACACATTCTGGCCTGCCCATTCTGGACAGATGTCCACACAAATATTGAAGTCACATGAGTATCAGTTACCTAGTCTATCAAGCATGCATGCAAAATTGCACACAGTGGTCAGCTTCCCATTCGCTGTCATCCTCATTTCTCCATTGAACAGCTATTAAAACTCTCAGGCTAGGGCTATTGAAACCATTTTGTGTGTCTAACATTAGCAGAGAACACTAATTTTGAAAGAGGTGAAACAGTGCTCCTTCTCAGTGCTCCTGGCTGGGTACACATATTTTTCAATACTTTTCTCAGCCTGGAGGTTAGAGAACTCTCCATTGTTTCTTTAATCTGTATTCATCTACTAGAGAGAATGAATACCACTGCACTTATTTACTGTCTTTTTGTGTGTTCTCTTACATGTTTTAAAAGTAATGTCCATTTCCTATCAGCCTACCTCCATGACAGCTTATGGGTTCTCAATGAATGGCTTTTTTATCTGTCATATAAGTATTTGCCCTGTTACTTATTTTTGGCTTTTTGAGTTTTCACCAAATCTGTATAAATCCTTGTTCCTTTGTCAAATCATGTTTTTGTTATTTTTAAATTGTAATTATCTGTGTGGTTTGTGCACCTGAGTGCAAGGGCCCTTGAAAGCCAGAGAGGGGCATCAAATCCTCTGCAGCTGGAATTACAGGTAGCTGTGAGTTACCTGACTTGGGTGCTGGGAACAAAACGCAAATACTCTGCAAGAGCCCTAAGTGCTCTTAACCTCTCTCTAGACCCAACGCCTTTAATTTATTTCTCATTTTCGTTAGTTCTCTGACAGTGCTATACAATGTATTTTGATCATACTCACTTCCTAGGCCTGCCCACATTCATCCTTTCCCTACCCACCCAATATCCTGTCCTCATTTTACTTTTTTTTTTTTTTTAACAAGTACACCATCAAGGATAGTATGTGCCAGCCATCTACTCTTGCAGGCATGGCCCTCACCAGGAACAATACCCTTAGAGAAAACTGACCATCCCTTTCCCATTAACTACTAACTGCCAATAGCATCGTAGGTGGGGGTGGGCCTTCATGCCCACCTCCCCTTTCTGTGCTGGGATTTTGTCTGGTCTGAGCCTGCAGCGGTCTTGTGCATGTTGTCACAACTGCCGTGAATGCCTATGTGCAAGGCCCTGCAAAGTTTTGTTATGGCCATCCAGCAAGAGCCGCAGGAGGTAGATGACTGCAAGAAAACTTCCCCTAACTTTTAATAAATGTTTGGGTGAATAGGAACATTGTCACTTCCACAGGGTGCAAAGGTGGCGTCGCCAAAGGTACAAAAGGTGCCCTTGGATCTCACTCATAGGAGCATGTTCAAAACAGCAGTAGAGGTCTCCATCACATCTGGCTGCGGAAGCCAATGAGTCTCTCTGCTCTGCTGACTTCCAAAGCCTGAGGAAGTCCTAGCTGGGCCAGCAAAGGCCTTATTCCAAAACATCAAATCCCTCCCAACTGAGTTAGAATCACCCTCACAGTCGCCCCACAAGCTGGACCATCTTCTGCATCAAAAGCAAGCATGACTGACAGAAGGAGCATGCCTTTGTCTTTAAATGGTCCCTTACAAATTGAGCTCCTTTACAATAGTTACAGGAAAGACATTTCTGAATATGGGTATACATTTGCGTTGTACCGGCAAATTGCTTCCATGATGAGGTCATGCCATCAGTCTCCCAGACATACAGTCCACATGATTGTATCCAGAATTCAAGACTTACAGAGGCAAGAAGGGACATCGTCCTATGAAAACAAAACAAGTGAGTTATCAAGCCAGACTGGGATCCAGGCCCATACTACTTCTAGACAATAAAATTCTACTCTGCAGTCCTGTGGATTAAACAAAAAAGATTGCCTAAATATATTGTGCTTTGACAATGCAGTTTTGAAAAGAGAGTGAGGAGGTACCTCTTTCATTTTGTTTCTTCTTATTATACCAGTCCTGTTTGAAGCCACACTACGAAGATGCCTACTCACTATTAGGAGCAGATACCTGCGTGTCAACAGACCTGAGTAACAAGTGCCTTTCACTTGAAATGGCCTTACTTTCCAGAATACACTGATGGCCTTTTCTCCTTGGCTTATATATTTTACCTTTAGTGCCCTTCAGCTAACAAAACTATATATTGAAGACAAAAGCCTGGTATCTCAAAACAATAAACATTTATTTAGGTAAAAAAGTAATGCTAAAAATAGATTTATTTATCTTTAAGCTGTTTGTCTGAGTTGATTTCAGTGACGATTACAGAAGGATGAAACATGAAGCCAAAAAAAGCTGTGCTTTGGTTGAATGCACAGGGACTGGCCACAGGACTGCTGCCATTGGTTGACATGCCATTATATTCTAAGACCTGCTTTTAGGCAAATTATTTGAGCTTGTTAGTCAAGCCAGTCCATGGGCCCCTTGACAGATCTGTGAGGACAAAGGACACCAAACAAAAATACCCATCTCAGGGCAGCCTGTGTTGTACTAGGCCTTTTCACATAACTAAACTCTGGTGACCATGACCTTGATATAGACACTATGTCAGAATCCAAAGGCTTACAGAGTTCTGTTAGATCAAAGATCAAATACAAAGAAATCTGCCATGGAAATGTGATTTCTTTGGGCCTATCCATCATTGAAATGTGGCAGTTGTAGCAAAAGTTAATTTTTTTTTTAACAAAAAGAAAAAAAATTGAGGTAAGAAACTCATTATACAAGATACAATCCTTTTGGAAAGAAAAGTATTATTTAACACATTTCCCCATGTGACATGGCTCCAGATTGTAAAATGACTTTTCTATGTTGGAGTTCACTCAAATCCTATCTTGGGTACAATGTGCTTTACAGATCTGATGCTAAAAATACCCCCTTTGTATTTGGGACTTTCAGCTAGTCTACTAAGTAGGGGTGGGGAGTGTTGCATGTCTCTTCACCTACTCCTAGGTAGTTACAAGTCCATCACTGACCATCTCTACCCTGTTAGAGGCAGGACTTCTTAACAGCCCTGGGCAATCACTGGAGCATGAGCTGGCCCGGAAGTCACGCTCAGTGGAGCCGTACTTTGCTCTCATTGCTCACATCTAGATGGTGCTGCTTTCGAGAAGGTATTTCTCACTCTAGAAGTTCTAGTGTACCCCATATATGAGCCTGAATCTACCGACAAATTACAGGAAACTACACTAGAGTCAAAGGATCACCATAACACTGTGAAACAGCTTTTTTATGGAGCAAAATGATTTGAAGGATATAGAAAACTATGGTTTTACTGGGAGGTCTTTGCTCAGAATCTTATTTCACAATGATTTAAATACAAGGTTTTACAGCTTTCCTCTGTGAAAGTTTGGATACTTTCTAGTCACGAAGTATGAGTAATCACGGTATGTATCCCATTTCTTATCAGTGCTCACGAAATACATCCCCTGGGCACCCACTTCCTCCTCTCTCACCTCTCTTCTCTTTACCAGTCAGTTTAAGATGCCATGTCCCCATGACTTTTGCCTTTTGCTAATGCAGAAGGCAAAAGCTTCTGGAGATACAGAAACTTTGACAATGCTAAATTGTTAGAGAGTGAGGGCATTTTTTTTTACAGCAGTTAGCCCACTGTGACTAATGTGCCAAGAACTGCTGCTTCCAATCCAAGTAAACATATGACTTTTCTACTATGCAAGCAGTTGGAATGAATCACTTGATGATGTGGGCAGAAAGGAGGGCATTTTTCCTCACATTTTCAGGGATGAAGTTGTTGGAAAGGAGAAAGAAAAGAGAATTGTTCTTTGCCTTTTAATTAATGAGTTCACTTAGAGTTGAGACCAATGAGACATGTTTTAATTTTTGTTACAGCAAAACCTCTTTAAGACTGTTACTGACTGACCATGTGAAAGGTGGAGTGCAGTGAGTTCTGTTGACACTAATGTCCAGCTGACTTCCCAAAGTGGGGCTTCCTGAAGGCAAGTATCCCTATCCATAGGCCTGGAGCAGCTTTTATTGAGAGCAATTATCATGGTTTATTAACCCCAACTTTTCATAAGAATGCAGGTGCTCATTTTATATACAAATGCTCCATCCTCATGACCATACCAAGCACCATACCTCTGAATATTGTCACACTGGATTCTACCCAAGTCTGGGTGGGAGACATCCACATTAAGTTTAGAGGAGTCATTATTTAAAACAAATAATATCAGCAGATAAAGATTCAGAGTCACCGTAATATCAGATCAGAGACAGAGGTCACAAGGCATCAAGATAAGACTTGCTGAAAGGCAAGGTGTTGTGAAAAGCTAATGCTGTATATACAGCTTTGTATGGGTTATTTTGCCACATGTTTTTAGGTAAGCAGAAATCCCAATAGCTAACAAACAGCTTTTGTAGTTATGGTTAAATGAGGTCATGGCCTTAAGAAGAAGGATTAAAGAATAAGGTCCTCTACATCTTCAATATCTACAAAGGGGAAATTCCACAGATGGCCAGGGCCCTTACAGAAGAGTGCATAGTGTTTGCCTATGACCCAATACATCCTCCATTAAGCCTTAAATCATTTCTACAATGCCAGTGATCCCAATACAATGTAAATGCTCATAGTGCTTATATTGTAATGTTTGGGGAGTAATGACTAAAAACATGTCTATATATGTCCAATACAGTTGTATTTTTCTTTACCAGGTAGTGTCCATCTGCAGCTGGTTGAGTCTGTTGATGAGGAACCTATGGATATAGAGGCTGACTGTATGTATGGTGGAGGGGTAGTCTGTGCTCTGAATATTTGCAATACAAATATCCTGGTTATGAAGATTAAAAGGGAAAAGCACAGCAGAATTTTCTAGGCCTAAATAAGCAGCAGCACACTGAGATTTAGTTTTGAAAACATAGAAGAAGAACATAAAATGTGTTTTCTCCGTGTACCTCGGGCTCCTCACAGCCCCTCCTGGCCCCCAGTCCACTTAGGTTTTACCCCAAACACAGCAAAGGGTTTGGCCACATAACCATGACCTCTGATGGGTGCCGTATCTGTTCCTCCCCTGAGCTTTATACCACATGGAAGAAGTTATCCGGATTTAGAAATATGTCAAAAGTAGCTAACACACTCAAAGAGGTAACCTCAAGTCCAGGAACTCTTTACTGGCAAAGGAGGAAGACCCAAACTGGCTCGTCGCTGATTATTAACGTAAATTCTTAGAAAACACCACACATTAACAAAATAGACACTAGGAAGACCTGCAAAGCTGTGTCCAGGGTCTGGTGCCCGTCCTTCACTGTCTGCATGAATTACCAGGGTAAATGCTCCACGGCTTCAGAGTGGGCTAGTGTAGGATTGCCCCCTTCGGAACACTCTCCTGGCATCTTAGCAGCTCAAGCGAGGCCCGCTTCTCACTTTCTTTCTTAATTGCCTCTTAGAATCTAGTCATAGTTTCTGAGTGAGCAGGATGTCTTGGCTCACCGCTTTCAACTCTGAATACATTTTGACCTGCTGTGCTTACAAGAGCCAGCAGTCAACATGCCAGATGGCCTTGACTAATCTTATGTTGTTCCAAACATACCTATTTATAACTCCCATGGAATCTTGGAACTAGTCCTTATGTGAAAGATCAACCAAGAGTAATTGAATAAAAAAACTTGCCAAAGCTGCAGGTTATTAATGCAAATGGCACCTAACGTGATATTTCCTACAACCTGGAGATCAATTAGTAAAATCCAGACACTGTCCCGGAAGGCTAAAGGAAGGGCAGCGTAGCCTAAGGAGAGAGCAATGCCAGAATGAGCAAGCTGCCTGGGAGATAAAAAAGGAATCCTGATGTAGACAAAGAGCTTTGACAATACTGCAATCCCAAATTACTCTCTAATTTTTCATAGAGTAGCTGTGACAGGAATATAAATTATCAGTCTTCCATTCAGTATATAACAACATTAGCAGTGGGAAAAAAAATAAATAAAAGGAAAAATGGCCTGAAAAAAGTCCAAATGATAAAATTCATGAGTCATTTTGACTAACCATTGGCAGAATTCAGAATTTAATCTTTGTTACCAGAAATATTGAACTTAATAGAAACATCAACCCCCACACAAAAATGCATGTAGCAAAAGTTGTAACCCATCAGAACTTTTTAGAAACCAAAGGAATCAATAAATAAAATATTTATTGCAAAACTCACAAGAAGAATAATGGATTCTAATGAAAATTAAAATGGAAAATATTGGGAAGGGGTCGAATGACGTGCAGAGCACACAGATTAAGAACTAAAATGACTTAATGGAATTTGTTCTGGAATATGCCATTTTAATGAAAATTGAATGATTTTGTTGTAGAGTTGGGTAATTTTAGTCAAAATGTTTACCCCTGTAACATCATAGGTGTTCAATCATACACAGTACAATGAACCCGGAGGGAAGAGAAAAGAGAGACAGAGAGACAGTCTGGAGTAGCTGCCAGGGTCTCCTCTGACTCTATCCCCCCTTCACCAAAAACGTGTTCCCTAAATTCTATCATCAGGATGGCCTAGGACATCTTTCCTATATCACTCTCTCTGTCTCTCCGTCTCTTTCTCTCTGCTCAAGACTGTTTCTCTGTCTTTGTCTATCTGTCTCTGTCTTGGTCTGGTATGAACATTGCTACTGACTTTTCTCAAATATAAATGTCATCATTCCATCATCCTACTCAGCAACATTTGACATCAGCTTCTGACCTTGTCAGATTAACTGGTGCCAGACTAGACCCCTAAGCAGAAAAAAATGATGCAATGCTTCTGAGGTGAGTCCAAACATCAGTCACAGTGCATGGCTCTAATCTTCGAAAGAGCAGATATTCATGAAGGCAGTTGCATTTCAGCCCCCCTGAGGGACAACTCTCACCTGTCGCCAGGAGGCAGAAGTGAGTGTGCACCTCAGTAGTGATAACAATGAGGAGTCAGAAAGCAGAATGAGAAACTACTGACCCTGAGCAAAACTGCTGTCCCGGTGCTTGGAGGTGGTGAATTGTCAAATGGGAGGCCCCTGCTATCGGTTGCCAGCTTCCCAGAAGGTCCATGTCCAAAGGCTGGGATGCAAATACTCTGAATTGCTTGAACCCACTGAGGCCTGGCATGGTAACTCTCTAACGAGAAGGAGCCCTAGATCCCGAGAGAGAGGTCGAAGTTCCTGCCTAGATGTAAGTAACTGGTATTTTTAACAACCTGGATTTCAGATGAACCAGGAGGGAATTCTCATCTTAAAAGTCAGGACCAGGGGCTGGAGAAATGTTAGAGACTGGGAGCACTTTCTGCTTATACAGAGGACTGAGGTTCAATTTGCAGCACCCACATGGTAACTTACAAGTACCTGTAACTCCAGGTCTAAGAGCTCGGAAGCTCTTTCTGGTCTCTGCTGGCAGAATTTCATGGGTACATGTGGAAAACAGACACACATGAAGGCAAAACATGCATACAGGTAATATAAAAATAAATCTTTTTTAAGTCAAGATTATACACCCTAGACTCCAGTAACCACCATATACAACCTCACAATTAAAATAAAATTTTGACAAAATTAAGGGTGACAGAGAAAAAGTCAAATATCTTTTTTTCTTATTTGTTTGTTTGGTTTGTGTGTGTGTGTGTGTGTGTGTGTGTGTGTGTGAGAGAGAGAGAGAGAGAGAGTGCACATAGAGATCAGAGGACAACCTGTGAGATTCAGTTCTCTCCCTCCATCAGATGGATTCCATGGGTACAAAACTCAGGTCTTCAGGCTTGAAGATCAGTGACTTTATCCTCTGAGCCATTTTGAAAATCCCTGATGCTCTAACTTTGTAAACTTTGCTTCAGATGCTTTCTTATGCACATACTCAGCCACACCGCCACCAATGTCACCACCAAAACTTCCATTTTCTACAAGTGTTTCCAAAATGTTCAGACCACTTTCCATGTCTCTGGTGTTTCTCTCCTGTGTTCTTTCATTTCAATAAGGGGTCTCTGCTTCGTCAGAAAACCCCCACCCTCCAGGTCAGGTTTTTTTCAAGATTGCATACTGTACTCTGGTTTCTACTTTACTGACCCTTTAATAAATTAGCACATAATTAGGGCCAGCGTTTGTGTGGCATGCTCAATTCTATAGGTCAGAAGTCCAGATAATGGATGCCGATTCTTCTTCTTCCCTTGTCTCACAAGGTTGAACCCAAGGTCCCACTGGCTGGGTTCTTATCTGGAGGCTCCTGGGAAGAAATCCATGGCTGGTCAGATGTTGCAAGAATTAAGTCTTGAGGCCCCATTCTCTTCCTGCCTCTCAGCTGGGAGCCTCTCTTGGCTCCAGGAGGCAAGCGCTACCTAGCAGCTGTCCCCATCTTCAAACCAACAGCAGGAGATGGAGCTCTCCTCATGTCTGGAATCTCCCATTTCTCCTTCTGTCTTATCTCTTCTGCTGAGAACTGTTTAGCCGTTAAGGGTCTATGTGATTAGAGGAGGCCCGCCCCCGTAATCCAAGGAAATCCTCCTATCTGCAGGTCTATAAACTTCTCCCATCTGTCAACTTCCCCCTTCCGTGGAATAAAACATGTTTACGGTTCCAAAGACTAAGCATGGGTGCCTCCTTGGGGAGCCATTCGTTCTGCTGCGCATAATATTCATGACTTATAGCCTTCCTGACACCATTAGAACATAGCTGCCTGCTGGTGGTCCCCTCCCTCTGCAGCTTGGCTCTGCAGGCTGGACCTACAGGAGCAGCTATGCACACACGGGGTCCCTGGCATTTGGAGAGGAGGATATTTTTGTTTAAGAAAAGCATGAAACAAATCAACCTTCTATTTCCATTTGAAAGGAAACATGACTTTCAATCACATCATTTCTTCATATGGGGGATAGATTTGACCTGGTACCTACATTTATTTTTTTAGCAGTTGATATTAGTCTCTTCTTGTGGTGGAGGGAGAAAGGGGGAGAGACACACACAGTGATGGGTTTTCAAGGCTTAGATGACTGAAATGTAATCAAAGGGCAACCGAGTTCACCAATCACTCACCAAACCTAGTACACACATAATTTCTCCTTTAACCAAAGACACTTCACTTAGCACTTACTAGATAACCATCTTGCAAGAGGCACTGAGCCTGGCATGAGCTCTCAAGGCCATTTTGTTATGAAGAATTTATGCGTCTATATTCATCATTCAGAAGTAAGCCTTCTTGAGCCCCAGAGTTATAACCACTCAGTCTTGGCATATAAAGCAGGACTCTGTTGTTTGTAGTGCCTGCAAAGCGGCTGATACTGTCTCCTGGTACCATGAGGAAATAAAGGCTTTGAATAATTAATCCCTGGCCACCTAGCAGAGAATTCAGCCTACCCTCACAGACCTCCAAAGTTATTCTCTAGTTACAAAATCATACCTGGAAGCATAGATTGGCCGTTTTGAAAGTCTTGACGAATATTGGAAAACATGATTCTGAGTGATTTTATAAGTAGTCGGGGACAAGAGCAGGGGAGAGATGCAGCCAGGCCTCATCTATTTCTTTGGGTCTGTATAAACTGCCCCTGTGTAAAGCTGATGTGAACATGTGGTTTATTGTCCACTCTTCCTGCTCTGTCTTTGTGTTTTGTTTTGTTTTGTTCCTTTAGAATTGAAATGGTGTGGAAAAAATGCCTGCTGTGTTCTGGTCTGAGGCGGCAAAACACAGCTGTGGCTTAGCTACCATATGTACATGTGAGATTTAATCTTGTGTTGTTGAGAAGTAGCATCTATTTGTTTTTAAGCAAGTACAAATTCAGTAGTGTGTACACAGACCTGGGATGATTAAATATTTGTGTGTGTATGTGTGTGTGTGTGTTGTCTCAGGTTTTTTTTTTCCTTTGCCTCAGCTGCCTTTCTCATCTGACCAGCATTGGGGGAGATATAATTGTTCTCAACCATCTGTGGGAGCCAAAGGTATCTGAATCACATTCCTGCTTCCTTTCCTTCTCCCCTGGCTTATAAGCCTCCCGGGCTCACAGCCTGTTTGTAGTGCCTTCACACCACCTTCTGGGTTCTTCCTATTTAAACATCCCTGCCTCACCCAGTACCAGAAGTCAGCATGACTCCAATCTGAAGAATTGAAAAGCCAGAGCAGAATTCCCCAGCTGATGCCTGCTTTCTTCATTGGACCATATCCCCAGGGAAGATTTCAATGATCTCTGTCCCTCTTTTGAAATGCCCTGTCTTCCTTTGCTTCTCAATCCAAATCCAACTTCTTTAAGTTGGTGTGCCAAGCTAGGGCCTGTGTCTGCTTCCTTGTCTCATGCTCACGACCCCCTAGAAGGTGATATCAGCTTGAACAAACACCACTAACTTTCTGATCTTACAAAGGCAGGAGGTAGATAACTGTGCATTCTTGCCCTATCAGTGGGGTTTCTCTTAGGAATAGGCAGCTGAGCTAGGTTAGACTACGGATACAACTGATGATGTCATCGCCGGTGCTCTGTTTAAGTATGTTACTCTCAGCATTTACACTAACTTCTTGTAAATAGAAATTTTTAAATGCATTGTACTAGTAGAAAGGGTAGTTCATAAATCTAGCCCCACCACTGCTTATTGATTACTTGAAAGGAAAATCTGAGGCATCAGCACGTGCCACCTGAGGGTAATAGTCTGTCTACCTAATGCCAAAGATTTAAAAAGCATAACTATAACAACACAACCATCAAATCTAAATAAATCCCCTGATATTATCAGTGATGTATCATCAGACAGACTCTCTTAGGAAAGGACACCTTCAATAGATGTCTGATATAACAATAAAACGCCAACCCACTGAAGCCAGATCTACACCACACCTCCAAATCCAGATAACATATCTAATTGGATCATACCTCATGTGGTATCATCTACAGAATATCTTTTTAAATATTTTATTTAAATATTGTTTTGTGTGTGCATGTTTCCTTATAGGTGTGTTGGCTCACCCGTACTGTGGCAAGCCCATGGAGGTCAGAGGATAACTGACAGGAATCGCCTTTACCTCCTGAGTCATCTCACTCACTCGCTGGCTGCTGAGGTTGTTAGTATTTCAATGTCCCCCTGCTACAAAACAAAAGCTTCAGCGTTCTAAGCTGGCTAGTGTGGCTAGTGGGTGTGTTTCCGGGGTTAATCCATTTAGAGTGTCTAGAGGTGACTTTTGTTCTTTTCTTGTTCAGGTTTGTTGATTGCTTTTCAAGACAGAAGATAGCATCAGAAAACACAGAGCTGGGGCCAATAGGAAGAAGTCAGACTGCTTAGAATGAGACAGTTTCATGATCTTAGGAAAGTTAGGAGTGTCCTGAAAAAGAAGTTCAAGTTGGGGGCGGGGAGAGAACTAAATAATGCTTTCTACAACATGGGCTGTAAATGTCTCTTTTAGAAAATGAATTAAACCTATGACAGCATCTTATTTGACTATTTCAATAATTCATGCAAGAAGCAAGAGGCACTTACTGTATGTTGTCGGCTGATGCGGTTCTAAGTGCTAGGGACAGAGCAGTGAACAACACAAACAGAAAGGCTGCTCCCAGGGAGCCGACATCCTGCTTCCTGTGTCCTCTGGATGCAAAAAGTGGGCCACCACGCACTCCTAAGTGTTTCTCTTTCCTTCTTCCCAGTGCTTGGATCTGAGCACCATAGGCAAGTGTTCCAACACGATGCTGTGTCCAGGCCTCTTCACTCTTTTTTGTTAGCTGTTGAAAAAAGTGCTTTGCAGAAGGGATGTCTTCCCAAACCGGACCACTCCTTCTTGTTCACTCTGTCTACCACACTCACATCCACCATAACGTTTGATTTTGCAGTACTTCCTTGTAGAATTGTCTTATTTTGGCCTCACTAGATCCAGTGACTAAATACTGCTGTTCATTATTGAGCTTCCATATTTCGGGGTGGGGGGGACAATTTCTTATATCCAGCATGGGATTTTTAAATACTAATTTGCACAAGGTAAAACAGAAGGTAATAATGTTGGAAGAATCAGTAAGATACATAGTAGGTTATGTAGTAGCAAGAGAGGCCAAGTGATGACCATTGTATTCACTATAATGATCAGTGAGGGCAGAACACAGGTAGAGGAAGCATTGTAGAAACATGCAGCAAGGAGACACATCTTTGATGGCCACCAAGAGATGGCTGTTGCATACGGATACTGTATTTATAGATTTGTTTTTAATAAGTTGAAGCTTGCTTTAGAGTGGGTTGCTGATACCTTTTGGCCACGTGTTCTACAGCTGCATCAAACCCTCGTGATTTCCATAAGACATCACAAACAACTTCTACATCTACTTTACTGCAGCTAATTATAACCTACATATCAGTAGGATCTAAATATAATGTAATACAGTTTTCTTTGCATCATTAATGCCTCAGAGGTCAAATGCATAATCTTCCCCCAAAAGTAAGAGACCATCTCAAGTATGGTACGATTCTCCCTGTGACAACAGATTCCATTAGAGCTGTTCTCCCTATAGAGATGCTTCAGTTCCACTTTCCAGCAAATCTCAAGGGTTCTCACAGCACAAGGGATGGGCAGGATTTCTGAGCCAAGTAGAATTCTGAAGTCACAAGCCCCCATCTCCTCTCCAAGATGAGGTACTTCTTGAAGCATCCATGAAAGCTGGAGGTATCTGAAAACAGTTCGAGCACAACCTCAACACTGTCCTCTCTTGGCAGTCTCAGTGGTGTTTAGTGGGAATTCATGAATGGGTCCTTCTTCCTGCTCACTAAACGAAAACACTGACTCTGGTATGACCCCAGCCAGTCCTCATTCATCTGCCTTCCCTAGAGAAGCCAAACTGAGCAGCATCCCTCCTCAGGAATACTTTATACACTTAAAAAGAGTTGTTTTCGGGGATTTTGTGATGTTAACCTCTAAACATAACAGACTCAGATGGATGTTCTAGATAAATTTGAGTCTTTCAACTCCTGAACCGTTTAGCCTACTATGGCCCCTTTTAAAAGTTTACCGAGAAGACCCAGTTCCCCTTTCGTGCATACTCCTGTTCATTTTCTGCAAGTTTGCTTCAATTTCTACACATTCTGCCTTGAAATAGGAAATGAAATCTGTTCCCCATATTGTAAGCATGGCTTGAGGAATGTTTGAACAACCCAGACATAAACTTACATTAAACAGGAAAGTCTGCAATTTGACCGAAAGTATGTGTTCTCCCCTTTTAACAAGATGATGCCCACAGTTTAAGCTGGCTGTAGACAAGCATGTAAGCTGGGAACCTCCTTACCCAGCTACCAAATTTACCTTGTTTCCGTGCCTCCACACCCTACACAACAAATGCCCACCTTTTCTTTTTTCATTTTACTATGGTTGACCTAGAACATGCTTTCTTTACAGTTGCCACAAAATATGCCTTTGCTCTGTTCTCTCTATGAAACTAGGGCAATCTGTGGAAAACCCAAATCTGACTGTGTCGTTCCGTTCCTCTATTTAAAATTAGTCCATTGTTCCATATGCAAACTTCTCCACACAGCTCGCAAGACGTTCTGCGACATGGCCTATTTACACCTCAAGCTTATCTCCCAACCCACTTCAGACTGAGCCATCAGAAATGACAGCCTGGCTGGCACTCCAAACCTGCTCTGGGGGCCTCACACCCCATCCTTTCAGCATCTTCTTCTGGAAATTCTATGCATTTTCTGTCTTCTCCTTCCTACTGCTTTGGCTGGCTCTCTCCTACTTTGGGGAAACAGTGAAAGGTCACACTACAAAGCAAGGGTCCCCACGGCCCCTGTCTCTTCTCTGTTTTATGTAGGTTCAGGCAATAGTACTTTTTGATTTTCCTATGGTACTTCCAGCCACCAGGCTCCTTCCCCACAGGAGCAATATTCTAAGAGTGTGTAAGAACAAATAAATGTCTGAGAACAAGTTCTGGGCCTTCAAAGGCTTGACAGCTTACAGCATTTACAGACTCAGATCCACCATGTCCTTTCTGGGATCCTGGTCTGCCTAGACTGCTCTCTGAAATCCTAGCTTGCTTCTGTACAAGAGAAATCACTTTCCTTTACCTCCCATGGAAGCTCTCAGCACCCACCTTTCAGAATCAAATAGAAAAGAACTCACTCTTCTAAGACCTACAACCAGCCTCTCCCATCCTAACTTCTTATTCCCCAACCAGCTTCATTTTAGGGGCCTTAATAGTGAGGACAGCCACTTCTCCCTTGAGACATTCCCATTGTCACGCCAGAGACCATGGTCCTACGTTAACCCCCTCAAAAAAGAAAAAGAAAGAAAGAAATGAAAGTTATGTCAGATGCGGTTACTTTCTCATTTAGGCATGCTGTGAGTTAGACTTCAACAGTGGGGCGGGAGAAAATCAGATCTGTACCCGTGCAGCAGTTTCCAGCAGAATTAACAGGAAGCAACCATGCATGCTGTGCCTTTGGCCCTGGAGCGCTGAGATCAGCTGTCTCAATGGAAAGTCACATGAGCACAGGATGCAGAGGTTTGCCTTCTGCAAGAGCAAACCTTAGCTGACCTGGATTCCAATGCACGTGCCTCAGAGCTGGCTTCTTCCCCTTGCAAACCATTTGTACTTTTAAAGGACCCCATCCTTTTACACTTTGTCACAGGTTTTAGAAAATGTTTTCTATGTTAGGGCTGGGATCACTCTCTGGACTCTTTTCTAGACATGAGTCTTTGTCATCTCCATAGAGAATTCAGAGGAGATACACAGAACACAGCATGGGAGACAGAGTCACTGCAGAGAACAGTGAAATAGACTCTCAAGTGGTGAGCATGGACAGTGGCCAAAGCGACAATTGTTTCCTCTGTTTTAGGTAACATTTATACCATTTTGAATGCCTCTAGAACAGGCAGCTTTTTCTTGTCCAGGTGACTGACAGGCCACTTTGGAATAGCTCATAGAGATGAGTACAATGGTGTATCCTTCTTTATCAGAAAACCAGTGGACAGTAATCTTGTAAGGTCTAGGGCTCCTGCAGCCAGGTTAGATAAGCATCTGCTGCTGACCTTCCAAGCAGCTCAGGATGTCATGTCTCCTCCTGGGGCCAGAGATATGACTCAGCCTCCATTCTTCTGATCAGTAATTAAAGTCTCATAGTTCTAGTCTTTGGTCTACAAGCTGTTGATACTGCAGGAGATGGTCCACTCCTATGTCCCCTGGGCCTGTTACTAAATAACCTAACAACGTGTTCAAGGTCATCATGGCACTTGCTTTACTGTTTCACCTTATGGGAAAAGCATGATCCTGATGATCAGAACACACTTCCCTAACCCCAGCCACAAGACTGAACACTTTCAGTATTGGCCTTTGCCAGCTTGCCCCGCAGCCGCTTGCTACTTGGTTGCTCCCAAACTTCAGGAGCATGGAAGTATGTCTACATCCTTGAAGACTGACAAAGCTGGATAATCTGTAACTCAAGGGCCTTTGTGTGTGCTGTTCTCCCTGACACACACCCACACATCAAGCCTTGCAACATCCTGATCTTTAAGCACCTCTAGGGCACCTTCTGAGAGTTGTCCACCAGTGTCCTGTCATCCGTCAACTTTCTACTGCTGTCACAGATACCTGGAGCTAACAACTGAGGAAGAGGAGAAAGGTTATTTTGGCTCACAGTTTGAGTTTACGGCTGTTTGGGTCCATTGATGGGGAATGTGTGATGAGGTCAGTCAGCATAGCTGGGGGCACAGGCTGATACAAAGCTTCTCATGCTTCAAGGTTGCTGAGAATCAAAGAAAAAAAGAGGAAGGAGAAGGGGCTTGGCTCAAACATCCCTTTATCCTTGATGACTTCCACTAGGTCTCAATCCTTAAGGGTTCGACCTCTGCCCAATAGCGCCACAACCTGGCAACCAAATAATTGAACACATTGCCTTTGAAAGACATCCCAGATTTAACCAAGCAAGGCCAGACCTCCTCTTGGAGAGTCCTCACTGTGGGTCTGGAGAGGTATCTCAGTGGTCATGAGTACGCATTGCTACTGCAGGAGACCCGTGTTCAGTTCCCAGAACCCACACCAGACAGGGGAGAGTTTCTGTATCTGTACAGGGTACAGGTGATGCTCACACAGGTTCCCTTTCTGGGTTCCAGGGCACAGAAGCTACACAGCTCGCATTCGCCTGTCATCACTGTGTGCCCTGGACACTTCATTAATTCATATCCTTTAATGGAAATATCTTTCCCTAACCAAAGGTGTTCTTCCTCAGAGTTAAATTCTGTGTATCTTGGTAGAATAGGAAAGATTAGTTTGGAGGCTGGAAAATGTTTCTGTGTTGAAACAAAAGAGCAAGGTCACTTTTTGCTCTTCACACTTCTTGCTCTTCACACTTCCTGCTCTTCCAGAGGACCTGGGCTCTGCTCCCAACAGGCATATTGAGTAGTTTATAACCATCTGTAAATCCAGCTCTGGGGCATCTGATGTCTTCTACTGGGTTACACAGGCAAATACACAGACAAACACACACACACATCCATACACACAACATACACACACATTTACACACATATACACACAACACATACACACAGCACACAAACATATACACATGCATATAAACACAGAGATTGACACACACACCACATATACAAACAAAACAACACATACACACAGCACATATACACAGCACACACACATGCATATAAACACAGAGAATGACACACATAGCACATACACACACACCACACACACACACAAAACCGCACATACACACACGTACACATAGCACATCCACATATGCATATACATATATACACATACAGCATTCATACAGAGACAAAAACTTACACATAAATAAACCATTTTTGAAGAGAAAATACTAATTTTAAAATGTACTATGGTAAGTTACCCGCTTTACTAAGTACATATATGAATACATTTTCCTTCCTGTTTTGCCAGAGAGCATTGTCATTAATAATTCACAGATTCATTCTCTCTCTGGATCTCCAGCCAAAAGGGGCCAGATTCTCAGATAAGAATCCCTATGTCCCAGCCCCTGCCCCACTACTAGCTACAGCCTTTTACTGGTGTTTCAAGTCCATCTCCAGCGTGAACACCTCCACGAACTCCCGTTTCCTTGGTTTCCTGTGTTCCCACCTAGGCTATCAGGCAACTATCTCCTGTTGGAAAAAGCCGCCACTCCTCTCCTGGGGAATGGCCGAGGATGAAGTGACAACTTGAGAACAAGGCTTCCGCGGTCTCAGCAGAAATCTTACTGTTGTGGTTGCTGCTTCTACAATACATGTTATCACCCAAATGAGCAGGATATGTGCCTTTGCATGTCTGGGATGGAGATAATGCACAATTCCTTCTGCCTCCTGTGCCATCTCCAGGCCCATCTTGTCTGATCCACTGTGCACCACAAAGCTGTTTCTGGAATGCCTTGTTCATCCTTCTGTGCTCTCTGTCAGGATCCCATTTCAGATTCAGCACAAATAGCTATTTGCTATGAAGAGAAACCTGGATTGGCCTTGGACATTTTAAATTACTTTCAACTATAATTATAAACAAGTAAATAAAAATTATTCTTCCACTGGAAATATGTACATATCTATTCCCATGAAATTCTATGAATATCCTATTAAATGTTCATTGTATTATTTTAATTATGTACGGTTATGTATGTGGGTGTAGGTGAGTATGAGCACATGAGCATAGTACCCACTGAGGCAAGAAAAAGGTGTCAGATTTTTTTTCCCCCAAAGCTGGAGTTACACATAGTTGTCATTTGCCTGATGTGCATGCTGGGAATTGAACTCTGGTCCTCTGAGAAAGCAGCTCATGCTCTTAACTGCTGAATCATCTTCCAGGCTCACTACATGTAACTTACAAAACCTAGTTCTTATTTATTTATTTGTTTGTTTGTAAATAATAATTTATAATTTATTTATTATAATCATTTGCAAAATCAGTTTGTTTCCTTCATGTCATTTGAGAAAATGTGTCAAGTATCCACTTCCCCTCAAAAATATTTATGAAGCAGCTTCCTTCTCGGGAGTTCCTTCAAAGATTTTCAGTCAATATTTTTTTTGTCATAAGTTAGCATTGTGCTGCACCACCCCAGAAGACAGCCTCCAGTCTCTCGTAGCTATCCAGAATTAAGTCAGTTGAAGGAAAATAAACTATTCAGCTCTTGCCGTGCTGCGGGCACACAATGGCCACAAGTGAATAGTGACTACAGAACCCACAGTGTTCTGCATCATTGAACACTTCCATTGCTGCAGGACGGGCTACTGGCATTGTTGGATGAATGAGCGAGTGAATGAATGGATGGATGAATGAATGAATGAATGGCTCCAAAGCAAGCTCCCTCATCTCTTTCCATCCGACTTCTATTTTAGATTAGGCTGTATGATTTAAAAAAAAAAAAAAATCTTGCCTAAAGGAAACCAGCTTCCCAGGGGCAGTGTCCAGACTGAATTATTTAAGATCCGAGGATTCTGGGAGCACACCCTGCAGGTGTGGCTGCTGTCCCTTCCTGGGTCCAGGAGCCACTTGCTTGCAAGCGGCACTCTCCAGCTCCAACTTGTCTGGTTCTCGTCTGCCATGTTGACAAAAGAGTGCCCAGGGTGTTGGAAAAAGAGTGATTCCTGTCATCTTCTTCTAAAGCGATAAAGATGGATGCTCAGCAGAGCATCTCTTTTGCCTGTGTCCCTGTATACAAGCTAGCTTCTGCTTCTCCCAAATGCAGCATCAATCCATGCTTTATGAGTCAGTTTTATTTATTTATTTATTCAGTAATGCTTGAAGCCAATCATTTTGATTATGACACAAAAAGCATTTGCCTTGAAATCACAGCTGCTGAATCCCACCCTTGAGTCTTGCTGTGAGCATGGCATTCATGAAGTGGTCCTTCTCAGTCCTTACTGGGCCTAAATGTATTACTTCTCAGTTTTGGAATTCAGCTTCACTCCACAATGCAGCAAACTTGGGACGTGAGTAGCCTGTGTAGTTGGCCTCTGTGTTAGCCTGACATAACTGGAAAGTAAAACATAAGACTTTATTTGGAAAGCTGGGCATGGTGGCACATCCCTCTAATCCCAGTACTCAGGAGGCAGAGGCAGGTGGATTGCTGTGAGTTCATGGCCAGCCTGGTCTACAAAGCTAGTCCAGGACAGCCAAGGCTACATAGAGAAATGCTGTCTTGAAAAACCAAACCAAAGCAAAACAAGGCTTCATTTGGAAGATGCAAGCCTGTGGTCCAGAGGTTGAAGGGAGGAACTAGTGAAGAGACTGTGATGCTAAGGGCAGGCAGGCAGGCAAGCAATACATCTGTACACACAGCTGCTTGCTTTCCTGCCCCAAGCACCTTCATGCACCTCTATGCTTCTGGTTGTCAGGTACACACACCTTGGCAGGGAGATGACAGAGACCTCCGCTTTTATCCCCAAGGAAAAGTAACACCCTCTGAATCCCAGTTGGCACAGGGTCCCTTCCACAGTAGCTCAGAATGTCACGTCTTTGTCCCCTAAGATCAGTGCTGGAAATAGACACACGGGGATTTTGTGTGATACACACAGCCATCGGGCAGGCAAGCTCAAGACTTCTGGCCATCTCATAGATGTACGCCATGCTCTAGAGGTGAACAGTGCTTTAAAAGGAAGATTATAGTCAGATAGGAGAGGCAGTCTGCAGGGGCAAGTGATTTCTTGGTCCAGCTTGATTTCTCAGGCTCTACACTCACAAAATTCAACCCCAGTTCCCAGTTCTCTCTCTCTCTCTCTCTCTCTCTCTCTCTCTCTCTCTCTCTCTCTCTCTCTCTCTTTTCTCCCTCTTTCTCTCTCTCTTCTCCTTCTTTCTCTCTCCATTTCTCTCTCTCTCTGCCCCACATGCGTGTTACCCATGTGTGTGTGTACGTATGTGTGCTTGTGCGCACGTGTGTGTGTGTGCGTGTGTGTGATGCACATGTGTTTATGTGTATGTGTGAGTCCACTTGCCAGTGTGTGTACACATGGAAGTTAGTTCTTGACCTCAGAACAACTTCATCAGTTCCTTTTTCATTTTATTTCCAAAGTCTAGGTATCCCCACAAGCAAACCCTCACTTTTTTGACTAGACTAGCTGGCCAGCAAGTCTCCTGGCCCCACCTGTTTCAGCTCACCAGTGTTATGATTACTGGCATGTCAGACTACACCTGGCTTCTATATGGGGGTTTGGAATAAATTCGAGTCCTCATGCTTATATAGCAAGCATTTGACACACTAAGACTCTAGCCCTGAGTTCTCATGGTTGGTTTTGTGGCGAACTTGAATCAGCTTTTTGAAGAGACGACTGAGATGCTCACAGAAGTGAACAAGGATGCTTGTGCTGTGAGCGCAGAGGCCAAAACAGACCAGCTACCTATTCCTGCACCAGGCTCTGGGGTTATCCTTCATCTTTCCAAAAAAGAAAGATGATGTAGGAGAAATATCTCCTGCTGTGATCTAGATTTGAACCTCGGGCATATTTCTACATCCTTGTGCTTGCAAATCACTTCATCTTTGAGAAGGTCTAGTTCCTCATCTATAAAATATCACTATGAACTTTATAGTAAGATTGAAGATACTGGTTTCCCAATGTCCATAATATTCTTCACATACAGTTTGGATGGACAGACTTGAAACTGGCCCCTAGGACCTGTTCCTCCTGATAGACACAGCCATATGTAACTCACTTGACTGTGGATGAGACATGTGACCTGGTCCAAACAATAAAACACAACATCAATGCCTAGCTTTTACTCCTTCACTGTTCCCTGAGAGCATAACGAATGCTATACTAATAACACTCTCTCCTATTGGTTTAGAAGAAAAAGGATGACTGCTGTGTGCTGCCCTATAGAGACCACCATGCAGTAGTGGAGACCTCCGGCAGATACCCAGAAAGACACTTTGGCTCTCAGTCCATCAGCCTGCCAGGATTTGAACAACCATAGGAACTTGGAGTTTATCCATCACAATCTAGCTTTCTCCCCTTTAACTATTCTACCATGGAATTGGAAAAATGAATGTGGTCTAGTACCTTCCAACTCTTTTGAAGCTTCAGAGAGCAACAGAACCAAAAAAAATCTGGGCATAGGGGTCTTTTCTGAGACTGATACTCCAACCAATGACCATTCGCAGAGATAACTTAGAACCCCTGCACAGATGTAGCCCATGGCAGTTCAGTGTCTGAGTGGGTTCCATAGTAATGGGAACAGGGACTGTCTCTGACATGAACTGATTGGCCTGCTCTTTGATCACCTCCCCCTGAGGGGGGAGCAGCCTTACCGGGCCACAGAGGAGGACAATGTAGCCACTCCTGATGAGACCTGATAAACAAGGATCAGAAGGAAGGAGAGGAAGACCTCCCCTATCAGTGGACTTGGAGAGGGACATGGGTGGAGAAGGGGGAAGGAGAGTGGGATTGGGAGGGGAGGAGAGAGGGAGCTACAGGGGGGATACAAACTGAATAAACTGTAATTAATAAAAAAAGAAAAAGAATAGTGGAGAAGATATTTTTAAAGCTTCATTTATATGCAGAACTATGTCCACTCATCATTCATCACCCCGAGTGACACTTCTCACAAGCAGTAGGTCTGTTCTCTGTGTGTTCCAGCTTACCAGCATTATAATTCTGGGAAGTTCTCGGCCTCAGTAAGGTCCCTGCCCCTTTCTCAGAACTCACACACAGACATCTCAACTATGCCAGCTGTTCTATGGCTACTGCTGTTCCCTAAGAATAGAGAAAACAGGGCTGGATAGATGGCTCAGAGGTTAAGACCACTCAGTGATTAAAAACAAAAACAAAAAAAAAAAAAAAAAACAAGGAAATCTTGAAATTTGCAGGTAAATGGTGGGTGGGAACTGGAAAAGATCATTCTGAGTGAGGTATCCCAGAAGCAGAAAGACATACAGGGTATATACTCACTCATAAGTGGATACTAGACATATAATACAGGATAAACATACTAAAATATGTACACCTAAAGAAGCTAATCTGGAAGGAGGACTCTGGCTAAGATGTTCAATCCACATTCAGAAAGGCAAAGAGGATGGACATCGGAGGAGGGAGAGAACAGGGAACAGGACAGGAGCCTACCACAGAGGGCCTCTGAAAGGCTCCACCCAGCAGGGTATCAAGGCAGATGGTGAGACTCATAGCCAAACTTTGGGCAGAGTACAGAGAATCTTAAGAAAGAAATAGGAGATAGTAAGACCTGGAGAGTACAGGAGCTCCACAAGGAGAGTGACAGATCCTAAAAGTCTGGGCACAGGGGTCCTTTCTGAAACTGATACTCCAGCCAAGGACCACTCATGGAGATGGCCTGGAACCCCTGCACAGAGGTAGTCTATGGCAGTTCAGTATCTAAGTGGCCTCCATAGTAATGGGGACAGGGACTGTCTCTGACATGAACTGATTGGCCTACTCTTTGATCACCTCCCCCTGAGGGGGGAGCAGCCTTACCAGGCCACAGAAGAAGACAATGCAGCCACTACTGATGAGACCTGATAGACTAGGATCAGAGGGAAGGGGAGAAGGACCTCCCTTTTCAGTGGACTGGGAGAGGAACACGGGTGAGGAAGAGAGAGGGTGAGATTGTGAGGGGAGGAGGGAGGTAGGTACGGGGGGGGATACAATATCAGGACTCAAAGAAGATTTAAAATGTTTATTAAGTTTTGTCTGATAAAATTATCTAATTTGTACAATGAACACAAAACTGAGGCGTGTCCCCAACTCACTGGCTCTCATAGGACAAGCAATGTGTGTAATTAGCTGGAAAGGTCATGCTATGGGCATGCTCCACAGCATATGACTTCTAAATACTGCAATTCCTGACCCTTTTGTGGGTCAGAGAGTGGGGAGGGTAGGTAACTTTGTGTCACTGTGACAGACAGGAATCTGATCTGTCAATGTTCTCAAGTGTAAAAGATTCCTGCAAGTCAGGTCATCATAGCATGGAAGCTTCCTTCCTGAAGTGGCACTACCAAATTCTACTTGGGAATGTCCCTTTAGCTGAGCCAAGAGAACCAAAATATGTTCTGAATAAAAGATGCCCCACCCCCAAACAAGGACATCACAGAGCAACAAGCGGCAGTGACAGAATTCCACTTCTAAAGGAGGAAAGGTCATACCTTGTCCCTCAGCAGCTGAGCCCAGCCAGGTTGTAACAGGCATCTCAGGTCTGTGTGATGGTACCAGCTTGTGAAGAAGCTACTGTGAAGGAAGGAATTACAGTGAGCCTCTATCTGTAACTATAATGTTTCTCACTAAAGAAAGACAAAAATCTGCAAGGCTATACAGACAGGTTGGCGCACTCTGTTATACTAGGCAGTTGTAGACCCTTGTGGTCAGTTTGGAGATACTTGAGATCTTAAATAGAGAGACTGACTGAGTGTTCAGAATTAGTTTAAAGACCATCAACAGCTCCAGTTATGAATAATACTGCAATGAGCATGGAAATGTAGATGTTGTATAAAGGTCTCTTCAAGATCTTTATCCCACTTTTCCTGGATATATATTTCCTGGATCTAGCAACTCCTAAAATGGAGTTGGTAGATGCTGGTTCTCTCTATAGCCCAGGTGCTTCACTAGTTTATATTCCCACCAGCAATGACCAAGCTTACCAAGTTTTCTATAGCTTTGCCAATTATCAGTCAGCTTTTCAACACTATAACAAAATTTCCGAAGCAATTAATTTAATGGGAAAGGTTTTCTCTGACTCATGGTCTTGAGATTCTAGCCTGTGACATTTTATCCTCAGTGTTTTGATCTTTGGCAACGTATGATGAAAGAAAAGATGGCAGACCTGTTCACCTCATCAACCAGGAGGAAAAGGAAAGTTGTCTGAGGTTAGAGCCTTCATCCCCTCCATAGATCCAGTGAGTTCAGGCCCCTCCCACTTGGCCTCACTCCTTGAAGTTTCTCTCATCTCCCAATAGGCTGTGAGACATTCAACCTCCAAACAGTAGCAACAACTTATGCTGTGCTTCTTGATAATGGCCAGATATAAATGATATTGTATCACGTCCAACAGTGGAAGAGTGAGTACAGAATTATCATTCAGCCTCAGTAAAAGAACAGTCAAAAGAGAAGAGTGTTGAACCCAGAAGGCACCATGCTTGCTGAAACAAGGCAGGCCAAAAGGATGAATTAGCATGACCCCCCCTTAAATAGGACCCTAAAATAGTCAAACTCTCAGAAAGAGATAATAGGGTGGTGGTTTCTAGAGACTGGGGAAAATGGGTGTAAAAACTCAGTTATAGAAAACAGAGATTTCCTGTCATGATGGCACTCAGAGTTAGTAACACTGTATTGAAAGGATCATGGCCACCAAGGCAGTAGCTTATGCTAGAACATTGAAACCATTCTGCTGGTTAAAACAATAGAAAATCATTGTTACAATTAATCATTGTAATAATTTACTGGGGAAGAAGGCAGGAGCAGCAGATGTCATAAATGTCATCACTAACCTTTGACAGCATCAGGACTCCTGCAGGGCCCAAAGGCTTTTTTTCTGCACTGCTCTCTGCAGTCTTACTGGCAGGGCTGTGTCTGATCTCAGTCCCAAGAATAATGGACATGGGGATGGGCTCCATACACACAGAGACTCGTTCTAACAGATATAGTGATGCCTCTCCTCAGATCTATAACTATAAGGATAATATCTACAAACCTCTGTGCACAACCCCTCTATGGTGAGGACTATGTCCTCACAGTGCCTTGGAGTGATGACTGCTGAATATTAGTGGAACTGAACAAGGATGGGAAGAATAGGAACCTTTCCCGACGCTTTCCAATCACTCATATATACATATGTACATATATACACATGCATCTATATAGATAACTATGCACACAAATATGTAAACACATACATATATAAACTTGTTTGTGAGAAATGTTTCTAAATATGGGAAGTCTGCCAAGAGTTTGCATCCTGTCCTCATTAGCTATCACTTTCTCTTTTTGTAATTTTTATTTTATTATTTTTTTAGAATTTATTCACTTTATAGCCTGATTGTAATCTCCTCCCAGCCCCACCCTTCCTCCCTCTTCCCCACCCATACCTCTCTCCTAGTCCAATGAAAAGGGGGAGTCCTCCTCCCCTACTATCCTACCCTAGCCTATCAAGTCTCATCAGGACTAGCTGCATCCTCTTTCTCTGTGGCCTAGTAAGGCCACCCACTGGGGGAAGTGATCAAAGAGCAGGCAACAGAGTTCATGACAGAGGTTGCCCCTGCTCCCCTTACCAGGGAACCCACTTGGAGAAACTGAGCTGCCTATGGGCTACATCTGAGCAGCAGGTCTGGGTCCTCTTCATGCCTGTTCCTTGGTCGATGTGTCAGTCTCTGCAGGTCCCCTTAGGCCCAGAAGTTTTAGTTCTGTTGCTCCCCTTGTAGAGCTCCAGTTCCCTCCAGGTCTTTCTATCTCCCCTTTCTTCCATAAGACTCCCTGTGCTCTGCCCAAAGTTTGGCTGCGAGTCTCTGCATCCACTTTGATCCTCTGTTGGGTGGAGTCTTTCAGAGGACATCTATGGTAGGCTCCTGTCCTGTTCCCTCTCTTCCACTGCTTCCAGTGTCTAATCTGTTTGCTTTCTGAATGAGAATTAAGCATCCTCCCAAGGACGTTGTTGTTTAGTTTCTTTCAGTCCGTAGATTTTAGTATGTTTGTCCCATATTGTATGGTTAATACCTGCTTATAAGTGGGTGTATACCACAAATGTCATTCTGTTTCTGGGTTACCTCACTCAGGATGATCTTTTCTAGTTCCATCCATTCATCTGCAAATTTCATGATTTCCTTGTTTTTAACAGATAAGTAGTATTCCATTGTGTAAATGTACCACAATTTCTGTATCCATTCTTCAGTTGAGAGACATCTAGGTTGTTTGCAGATTCTGGCTATTATAAATAAAGCTCCTATGAACATAGCCGAACAAATGTCCTTGTGTACTAATTATCACTTTAAACTGCTTTAAGTCAGTCAGGACTTTGTTCTTCATTGTGTCTTATCTTCCTTGACACCTGGCTAATCTGTGATACTAAATGGCAGCACAACCTTGCAGATTTCAAATCACTTCCATGGTCCCATTGGGTTGGTGCTACAAGGTGTGTGTTTTCTCCATATTGAGGTGGGAACACTTTCTTTCAGAAACTTATAGCAACCAAGTCAAGGTCTCTTGTTTAATGGACAATGGGTTGTGTCCTAGGCTAGGCCTCTGGCTCCAGAGCTGGGCCACTTTGCTCTGCACACATGTTTTTAACTACAAAAGAACCCCTTCCTGGTTTCCATCTTGTATGAATGATTTCCATGCCATACTCTTTGTTGCATATTTGTCCATCATCTTGCATGCCATCTGTTTCTGGTTTTCTTCTTTAGACAGCTCAATTGTAAGTCAAACAGAACTAACAGACTATGCCCATTGCCAATATACCATCCATCAATGGCTGAAGACATACGATGTACACAGTACATGCTGCACCCATAGAAGGCAAATAAATAAATAAATAAATAACTCTGGGTCCATGGGAGTGGAGACAGGACACTGGTAAAGCCTCCGCTCTTGCCTAGAAAGCCCTTCCTAAGAGACATCTGAGAAAGAGAGCAAAGGCAGTAGGTCTAAGGAAGTCACTTTTGTGTGCCTACAGTGGGTGGTGCTCCATTGGTGCGATATGCTAAATTAAAGGGAAAGATTTCACAAGGGTCTTGCAGTAGATATCCAAAGGACTGCTAACAGGGACTGGAAAAATATTTAGGGGAATGGAGCACAGATAGTGTTAGCCCAGGTGGAGGAAAAACAAAACAAAACAAACAAACAAACAAACAAAACCCCAAGAATCAAAGAGGTAAAATCAGAAAATCAACCTGATATGGTCCAAATAAGATCTGAAGTCTTGATTGAATTAGAAATTGTAATACAATTTCAATACAGTGAGCAAGGAAAACAGTAAGATCTAAATGTCAGGCATGTCACAGAAGATTGCAACAATCTCTTAAGGTATTTCAAAGCAAAGCACCTTGTCATATATAACTGTTCATGTAATTGATTTGTGATTTTAAGGGACTGTTCTATACATGTGTCTCTAACAAAATAAATAAAATGACCAAGTCTTGTTGTTTGCTTCTGAAGACATATCAAACTGTCCAAGCTATTGTGTCACTGCTGTCCTCCATCCCCTAGCCGATAACGTGATCCCCAGCTGACTGCTATTTTCACCTTTTCCTAGTTTGATCCGTTTCACTCAAGGCAGTGGTAGCTGACTATGTACAGGAGAGAGTGAAATTGGAATATCACTGCTTTCTGATGATTTGGTATGCTTGGAATTATTATTTACAGTGGATAAACCTAAGCACAACATAGTGGTAGGTAGCTGTGGTAGGTGATACGTGGAAATGAGTAAAAGGCCAGCCCCAAAGTCAAACCTGACTAGCTGGTCTAGTTAAGCCATCATGGATTTTTACACCATTTGCATATTTCATACCCAGCACTCTTCCATGAGCACAAGTAAGCAAGACTGATAGAACTGAGTGTCCATCAGCCTGGAGCACCCATGGTCCTGTAGTCCCTTTTATCATCAGTTCCTATGTGCTCTACACAGTCTAGTCACTTGATATTGCTCTGTCTGTTTTTTCAAATTCTCCATATCACTCTAAGGCAAGAATGTGGGCCTTTATGTATGGAATGTGTAGAACTAAAGGCAGGCCTAATGACTGTCTACTTCAGGTTTTATATTAGGACAAATGACATTAGCCTTCTTACAGCTTATGTTGATATGGGATTTGTTTGTTGTAACAGTTCTATCTGCAGTGGTTCAGGGGTTGTTGACTTGGAGAGCTTTGAGTTGCATTGTGCTTACAGTTGGAATTCTGAAAGTCCCTACTTTTCCTGCTGTCTGTATGAACATGTTACAGTGTCAGGGAAGGAATACAGGCGTTAGTGACATCTATACCTAGTGACCAGCTTGTGCCCTGCCCTCCAGCTGGGCTTGTGGCTATTTGAGCTTTGAGGATTACCCCTAGTATACTTCTGCTCACAGACTCTAGGCCTGACCTTAGGCAGAAATTCTCAGAGCCCTAAAGTGGAGGCTCAAGCCACAGTGCTCATAAAAGCAATATTTGATGTTTTCAGCATTAGAGTGTTGAACATTTTGGCATTTCTCCACTAATGAACTGATCTCTCTCGCTCTCTGTCTCTCTGTCTCTCTCTCCTTCCTCCCATAGGATGGTTGGATTAAGGAGTTTTTTTACTTTATGAGACATAATGTAGAAACTATGCTTTGAAATTTGAATGCTGACCCCCTGCCAAGGCTCATATAAGTGGCATCAGGCTTTTATGACATTGGGCTATTTGCCCTCTCAACAGTATGGTCAGGAGGGGAAGCGAGTCGTCCTGTAAGTGCACCAAGTCTCCAAGCCATTGTGCCATGCATCACCAATGTGTGATATTTTCAGTTTATAATGGGTTGGTCAGGTTGTAAATCCATTAGCAGTTAAGGAGCAATTGCCCATAGACTTATGTTTTGGCATTAATATAAAAATTGTTAATTGAATTAACCTATGCATTTTGTTCAAACTAATGAAAAACATCTACTTAACAAACATTTATTAAACTCTTGACTTATATCACGTAATACAATGTGATTTGAGTTCATTCCAAATGTGGAAGCTATAAGATACATTTTTTGTATTTCATGGGGCCCTTCATAAGCACTGTAGGGTGAGGTAAGGATTTTGAAAAATGTTTGTATGATCTGATAGATCTTCAGGTCACGAGCTATTGCCATTGAGTCAATAGAAGCTAAACAAGAAGAGGTTCTGGGGTAAGATGATCAGTCCTCACTGAGGAAGACAAATGGGATGGACATTGGAAGTAGGAAAAAACAAGAAATAGGACAGGAGCCTATCATAGAGAGCTTCTGAGAGATTCTACCTAGCAGTATATCAAAGCAAATGCTGAGACTCATAACCAAGCCTTGGGCAGAGTGCAGGGAATCATATAAAAGAAGGGGGAGTTACTAAGACCTGGAGATGACGGGAGCACCACAAAGACCAAATATATCTGGGCACAGAGGTCTTTTATGAAAATGATTCTCCAACCAAGGACCACGCATGGATATAACCTAGAACCCCTGCTCAGACGTAGCCCATGGCAGCTCAGCATCCAAGTGGGTTTCCCTAGTAAGGGGAAGAGAGGCTATCTCTGACATGAACTCAATGGCTGTCTCTTTGATGCCCCCCACACTCCCCGATGGAGAAGCAGCCTTTCTAGGCCACAGAGGAGGCCATTGCAGCCAGCCCAGATGAGACCTGATAAACTAGGGTCAGATGGAAGGGGAGGAGGATCTTACCTATCAGAGGACTTAGAGAGGAGCAAGGAGGAGATAAGGGAGGGAGAGTGGGATTGGGAGGGAATGAGGGAGGTGGCTACAGCTGGGATACAAAGTAAATAACCTGTAATTAATATAAAAAAATAAAAATTATTTAAAAAGTGAAAGAAAAAAGAAAACACAGGGCTTGGGATATAGCTTAGTGGTAGGGTGCTTATCTAGTGTGTGTGAAGCTGTATGTTGAGTCCCTAACACTAAAAAGAGAAAGAAAGGAAGCAAATAATCATGGAAAGAAAGAAAGAAAGAAAGAAAGAAAGAAAGAAAGAAAGAAAGAAAGAAAGAAAGAAAGAAAGAAAGAATGAGCTTTGTGAATTTGACAGACCTAGAATCCCTTGAGAAGAATCTCAGTGAAGGTTTGTTTACACGGGCTGGCCTGTGGGCATATCTACAGAGGACTGTCTTAAGGGATGTGGAAAGGCCTAGCCCACCAGGAGACAGAACTCCCGAGGCTGAGAGTCTTGTACTATGTGACAGGGGGAAACCAAACTGAGTACAAGCAAGAAGCACTTGGGCAGTCGTTTCTCTCTGCTCTTGACTGTGGATGGGATGTGAGCTGCTACATCACTGTTCATGCTCTGTGACTTTCTTACTATGGTGGACTGTGACCTGGAACTATAAGCTGAAATAAACCCTTTCCCTCCTAAGTTGCTTGCTGCCAGGGTATTTTAACACAGTAACTGAAATGAAACTCGGATAGACAGACAGACATTCTAAAAGAAGGAAAAGACGTGTTGACTTTTTAACTGAAGGGACAATGTGCCTATGTATAAAAGAATGCAAATGACTGCTCTGCAGTTGGGAAACATCTAGACAGGAAACGATAATATCAGAATTTCAAATGCTTAAAATTGAATCTAAACACACACCCAAAGAGTTTTACAGTGGATCTAGAAGGCTTCCTATGTGGGTTTTGAACAAATACTCAAGGAAGTGGCAAGACTGGAGCCTCTGCGGATGGTCTCCATATACACAGTATGTATTCAATAGCCATGAAAACCCAGAATTCAGGAAAGGCTCAGCCATAGAGAGAAACTGACAGGCAGAAAAAAAAAAATCTGTGCTTTTGCCTGACACCATTCCTCTTGTATAATTAATTCCAAGCATTCATCAAAACCACCCATACAGGTCATTGAAATCCACACCACTCAGAAACCTAGGAAGGTCTGAGTGTTGAAAACTATTAACTATGCTTTATCATTAATTGTTAGGCTTCTTTTTTTTTTAATTCCCCTTCTACGATTTTATTGGGAAAATTCCCCCAAAGCTATAATTATGCTGAACAATGACAGAACTTATTTAATGAAGCAAAGAGCAGAAACTTTTTGAGACTGCAAAATTTGCAACCCATTAAATATTAATGAAAAATAGTCTGTCTCAGTCTCGGTATTCTTGTTTTCACATTCCTTTTATCTCAGACTTGCATTTAATCTGCAGAAAGTTCAATCATCACTTACAGCAGAATTAGTGAAATAAAATGTAATGGATAATTTCATAATTTTCCCAAGAGCAGTTTGTCTGTGCCAATTAAGAATATTAATGAAAAAGAGACAAAATCACCACGAAGAACCACTTGTTTCGAGGTTATCAAATTCATTATCAGTCAGTCATCTCAAGGAAGTAAGAGCTGTGTCCTCTTAAGCTTTTCTCATCGCTGATTTCTTGGAGGAAAGTTTCAATCTATTCAGTCGGTTTAGATAGTACTCTGGATGAACAACTCAATCCCTGTGTTTTTTTCTAAGCTACCCAGATATTTTATAGCATAGATTGTATTAGGCTGCAAACTTGCTTTTACCTTATAAGTTTTGCCTGTTTTGTGCTAAGGGCTTTGGGCTTGGTAGACTAGTGCTCTCCAGCTTGACAGTGGTTATTTTGGTGTGTGTGTGTGTGTCTGTGAGCAGACATGTACACATGTGTAGCAGTCTTTGTGGAGGCCAGAAAAGGATGTGGAGTTGCAAGCAATTATTAACTACATAACCTGCATACATAACTTCCAGCAGAGCAGAGAAGGATAAAGAAGAAAGAGGAAAGAACCACAGCTGACCAGAAAGTGTTTCCTGGCAGTGGCCAAAGAACAGCTCATCCTCCTTCACCTCATTGGCCAGAACTTCGTCCTGTCACTGTACCCAGCCACAGGAGAAGCTAGCATTACAACCATCCCCCAGACTCAACTCAAGACAGCACCAGGGATGGAGGCTGATCATGAAGCGCCTTGCTCTACCTATCCAGAGGGCAGAGTAGCTGCCTAGCCAAGAACCAGATCTCTTACTCTACTGCAGCCATAATAATTAATATACATGGGCAGAGATGAAGTGCATACTTTCAGGCCAAGGTAATTTCTCCCACTTACCTTCTAACTGTTCACTGACATCCTGAGTTAAGCCAGATGTTATAAATACGATGGAGCTGCAATCTTTTCACTGGATCTCTGAATTTCTGATTGGAGTAGAGTCTCCTGTTAATTAGAGACACATTTTAGGCATAATGTGTACAATAACTAAATTTCCATTGTGTTTAATTATTTGTATTCTTGGGGGATTGTTATACTCTCTATGGTAAATTATAATTAGGGTTATAATAATATATAATGCTAGTGAAGGGACTGTGTCAATTTCTCTTTAAACCTGTGTATCCTCAGTACCTGCCCCTTCACTTACTACTATACTAAGTTCTAAAGGAAGTCTGACTAAATTATTACTGAATACTGGAGGCAGTCACAGACACTGTGGGAACTCAAAGGAAATAATATTCAATTTAGCCTAGGAACACATGACTTAATGTTCAATCCAGGGGCTTGTATGTTATAGTATTATGTTTTATATGAGGTGTAAATGCTCCATTGGATAAATTTTCTCATTTATTCTGTCTTGCCTTACACATTCAAGTGGTGGTGTTGTGCCAACCAGGCGGACACCTCATATATTCAACTCATAGAGTCAAAAGAGGTGACCATGGACGCTGAGGCAATTTATGAAGAGTGACTTCAAGAAGAAAGATCAGCTTACAGTAATGTGGAGTTCTTGTTCAGACCTCAAAATGCTGATTGCATGGAAAACAGAGAGGCTTTCTTCAGGCTGTCACCTTAATATACTCACACTCAATTCTTGTGACAGGCAGAGCATTTCCCACCAACGTGGCAGCCCAGAGCACTGATAATTCTCAATGACAAGGTGAGCTTGCAAACAGAGCTCTCTCTTTGTTTATGGAACTGGTGGATGAAAGCCCTGGCTTGGTCTCTGACTGGCTTACTTATCTAGCCTTCTCTTTTACCAAAACATGCCTATTCTGGACATGTACAATTTTAAAGCTCCTAGCATCATGCTTAGCACATTGTGCTGTGTTAATATTTATGTTGGACACTTTTTCCCTCATAGGGATATAGGTATCTTGAGGATAGAGATTCTTTCTCTTGCACCTAAGTTTTCCCCAAGCATGTGTATAACACCCCTCAGGTAGTAGCTAATATGCGTTTTAATTTTGAAAGTAGAAGAAACTAGCTACCCCGATTTAGAGTAAAACGTAAGAAGAAAAATGAAAGCCTGGAGGGTTATGTGCGTCTCCAGTTAGAGCATCTTGGATTGAATTCTGGAATGGGTGGCAGGAGGCTTGAACTTTGATTTCAGTTTTGTTACCAGATGACTGGACATGCCAGCTGTCTCAAAATCCTCATTCCTAGGTTGGTGGAGAAGATGCCCTTTTCAGCTCTCCCACGACCCATAATTGCCCTTGTGGCATTGTTTGCTGGCAAACCACCTTCTGTATATATTTCACTTAATATATGTATTTAGTGGGAGAGATGAATTTGAATTTTATAAAGTGAAATGAGCCATCACTAGGAGTGACGGAAGTAACCCTCTTATAGTTCCAGTTATGAAATTGCCAGTAGTCATGAACAGACGCAAAGAATGGAGTTATGGAGGTTTGCCTGGTCTAGCAGGAGAAATGAACACCCACCGAAACATGGGCAAATACATCTTTACTACATTTATTTCAACATGTTTTAGATGACAAATAAAAAGGATAAGTATTTATTATACACAACAATGTTTAGAAACACGACCACACTGACAAATGGCTAAATCAAGCTACATGTAACATAATTACTGCACATACTTTTATATGGTGAGAACATTTGAAGTCTACTGTCAGTAACTTTTGAGGTTACTTAGTAAAAATGCACTGCTCTTAACTACAGACACTGAGTTTTGTAATAGATCCCTCAAATTTACTATTTCTTTTTTTTATTTTTTAAATTTCTTTTTTTTTAGATTTATTTATTTATTTATTACACATGTGCCTACATGCCAGAGGAGGGAATGAGGTCTCATTATAGATGGTTGTGAGCCACCTTGTGGTTGCTGGGAATTGAACTCAGGACCTTTGGAAGAACAGCCAGTGCTCTTAACCTCTGAGCCATCTCTCCAGTCCAAATTTACTATTTCTAATTGAACTTTTATATCCTTTGACCAATAGTTTTATAATATTCTCCCTGCACAAAAAAAAAAAAGGAAGAAAAGTTTGGAGAGTAATAATAGTGGGTATAAATTAGTTCAATGAGGCAATAGAGCTTTTCAGAGAAATGGGAGTACAAGAGCCACTCGTTTTTTTCAAGGTGAGACAAAAGAAAGTGTTATTTTGGGGGTGTGGTTAGTCTCACAAGAGTTTGTGGGTTTGGAGCTCTGTCCCAGAGCAATGACTTTGAGAGGGCATGGAAATATTAAGAGATAGGATCTGCTGGAAGTCAGGTAAGTCACTGGGCACACTGCCCTCACAAGTAACTAATGCAGCCCTCATGTGAATCTGATTAGTTTTACCAAGAACAGGTTGTCATAAAAGGAGCAAGCCTGGCCCCTCCTAGGGCTCTGGCTTCCTGTCTTGCCGTGTGATTTCTCTTTCACGCTCACTTCTGCCATAATGCCATATACCATGTTCTGATGAGCCAGAAGACCCCTTCCAACACCTAGACAAATGGGGCTGTCTGGTCTTCAACTCTTAGCCCCCGAAATGTGAGACAAATAAACTGATTTTCTTTATAAAGTAAAAGGTATTTAATTACTGTGACAGGCTAGTACATAAAGATGGTCACCAAATGGTATAGACACCTCCTATCAAAAGGAAAAAAGAAAGAAAGAAAGAAAGAAAGAAAGAAAGAAAGAAAGAAAGAAAGAAAGAAAGAAAAAGAAAGAAAGAAAGAAAGAAAAACAGTAAATGACTGTGGCTTCCATGGGGAGGAAAAAGCTCTCATTCTTCCTGGCTCTAATTCGGGAACCTACTTGAAAGTGCAAACTGGCATTAGAGGCACAGAAATTATCTCGCTTAAATAAAAAACAGAATAAAAGAGATGTTGGTGTCCTCTGAACCAGCAACTCTGTCTGAACAATTAAGATAATATTTATTAACATGAGTCAGAGGGCAGGAAGGGTCCCATAAATATGCCACACAATTGAACTCTTTAGTGTTTGCTGGACTCCATAAGGCCCAGAGCTCACAAAAAGCTCAGGGAAGGAAGAGAGTATCCTCAGGGGGTTGAGATGCTTCCCTTCAGTTATCTGGCTACAGCAACATGAGGGTTCTTGCTGCACCCAAACACAACAGACATGATCCTGTCCCAGGGCCTTTGTTCTGCTATTCTTCTACGAGAAATGTTTTCTTGAGAGTTCATGTACTAATTCCTTCACTTCTCTCAAGACCATTTAACATGAACCTCCTACAATACCCCCAGCATAATATTCAATTCCCTTAGCATGCTGCCTCTTTCTCCTACCATCCATGTCCCAATAATGTTCTGCCTCACTTAGGTCTACATTTTCTTCCTGATATGATACATTCAACATATAATTCAGCTGCATATGTCATTCAGATTTGCCAAGAACAAATCTTTTCTTTCCTTCACCAATAGATCCCAACTGCCTAAATCTGTACCTGACACACATTGATTACCAGAAATATCTGTTGATAAGTGATAGAATGAATGAGCTAATTATAAAATTCCCTTGATTTTTTTAAACTTATTCTAGGAAATGATAGCAGTTTGTTATGACCTTGGACAACCTGGAGGGTGGCTCACACAGAATCGCTAGGTATCAGTCAAATCCACAGAATATTTTAGACTTCTCCAAAGTATTTGGACCAAAAGAAAAACTGTAGCCAACTGAATTATAGAGCAGAAGATAACTCAGGAGTGCAAAACTATCAATTTTGCTATTTTATCAAGTGAGCAACTGAAGATGGAAGAGTTTGATGGACAGGTCCCCAGGAAATATGAGGCCATTAATATTTGCATTTATTTCTCTAATGCTCATACCAGCCATGAAACAGAGAACCTCAATTTCTCAGATGAGGAAACAGACACTGGCGTCTTTCCCAAGTAAGTTCACACAGGAAAATATGCCAAGCTGTTCCTTCTCATGACAGAGCTTCCAATCTCCCTGCCATGATCTTCTAGAGATTTTCTTCCAACAGAATCTTGGGGGGGGGGGGGGTGTCTTCCATTGAAAACTCTAGGAAACTGTTAACAACATTTTAATATTCTATGCTATCAACGTTTCTGTGTGTTTAGTTTTCATAAGGGTCTTGACAATTATGCAGGATCCTCATTTTGGAATATTACCTAATACCTTGGCTCTCATGACTGCATATGCATTCTCTCTTTGCCATTTCTATGCAGAGAGGTCTATAGGTCTCTGGAGCAACTCACCAAGAGCAGCTTTTAGCACCCTTATGGTAAGCAAGACTGTAGAAGGGTTCAAGAACCATGAGGGTTTGGCCTTTCATGTAGACGGCTCCTCTGCTGACAGGAATGGATCACAATTTAAAAGAAAAAGGAGGGGGACATTGCTTCTCTCCTCTTCTCAATAGGTTGCTCCTCTCACTTCCATGCATTCAGAGAATCCAAACAATCCTACTCCAAACATTTTATTTGCTCAGTGTTATCATGAGCCACCTATAGACCACCCTTTGAGCATAGAGCACTAACAAGCGTGGGCAGCTTGGGATCTGGCCTAGGCATAGCAAGAAGAATGGTGCCGTAAAGAGAGCAAAGAACCAGGAGAAACACTACACAGAAGACAGTGCATCCCAGTGACATTGGAAAGAGAGAAGCAAATTCTTGCAGTTCAGAGCAGTGTATACCTAACAGTGCCAAGGAAATGGAAGGGGTAGAACTGGTGAGAGAGCCACAGACTTCCCAAAACACCTGACCACTATTTTAGCTCCAATTAGGTGATTGGTGGTAAGTGAGGCATATGCTATATAATAATACAGGTAAAATTAAATGTAGTTCTATTTATTCTCATTACAGTGTCAGTGTCAATAGAAGTCACAGTATGAGTTTCCTCCCAATGTCCTCCAGGGTCCTCCTGGTTGCATACTCTTGAACATAAACTCTAGTTAATCTATCCGTGTCTACAGAGGAGTCTAGGAGAGCAAGACACTTATATCAGAGAGGAGGAGCAGCTTATTTTTTACTTGATTTCCCCCAAGTCTGCATGGTGGCTTCTTGTAACTGGGTCATGGGCTCTTTTTACCCTCTAGTTGCTTATGTACACAGTCCATTTTCCTCTGATGCTCCACTGGTGATGTCTCGTTCCTGTTATAAGTTCTCTCTGTTTGTTACTTCTCTCATTGCCTTAACCAAATACGTAAAAAGAAGCAACTTAAGAAAAAAAGGGTTTGGGGTTTTGTTTGTTTCTTTTCTTGGTTAGTTTTGTTTTGGTTCTTTTCATTGGTTTTTGTTTGTTTTGTTTTGACTTAACAGTTTGAGAGGATACAGTCCATCATGGAGGGAAAGGACATGTCAACATGATGGCAGGATCATGCATTTGGGATTCCACACCTCCATCTTGGTGGAAAAAGAAGTAAAGGGACAGGATGGGGGACCAGATTACCAAAGCTGAAGACCTACCTCCTAATAATCCCTTGTTCCTGTGAAGTTCCATCTCCTAGAGCAGTGGTTTTCAACCATCCTAATGCTGTGACCCTTTCATATAGTTCTTCATGCTGTGGACTCCAGCATGTTGCTACTTCATAAATATAATTTTGTTATTGTTATGCATCATAATGCAAATATCTGACATGCAGACATATGATATGTGACCCCTGTGAAAGGATCATTCAACTCCCCAAAAGTGGTTGTGACCCACAGTTTAAGAACTACTTTAAAGGCTCCACAACCTTCCAAAACAGTGCCACCATCTTGTAAGGGACGTCTCATGTTCAAAGTATAGCATTCCTCATCTACATCTGGACAGGGCCTGAGGTTTGATAGCAACTCTTACAATTCCAGAAACATGCTTTCCCCCAGATATTATAGGTTTGAGGACTCCTTAGAGATCCATCTTTTTAATTTTATAGTTCACCTTGCAGGAGGATAAAGAACACTTATTCCCAGGTACCCCACCAGCTGACATTTGAGAGTGGTCAAAAATGCATGATCTTTATTAGCCACACTCTGATGCAGGAGGCAAAGCCCAACCACCACCAGTGGCTACTCTCATCAGCTCATAAGGCACAAGCATCCACGTCTCCTGATTATCACAGGAAGTTTTACCCAAGAGTTTGGCTTTTCATCTCAGATATTCTCTCATATGTTTAAACAAACGGAGCTTCTCATTGGAGACAAAGACTCTGAAGCTGGTGAGACGGCTCAGCCAGTCAGACCACACAACTGTGACCTCAGCCCTAAGGGATCTGATGCCCTCTTCTCACCTCTGAGGGTATCAGACATACATGTGGTGCATAGATATACATATAGTCCTAACACTTGTCACTATAAAAGTATTTTTTAATAACTCTGCATATCCTACCCAGATAGTGAAGAATTCCAAAGTCAGTGGAAACATTTTTTTTTTCACAGTAATAAAAAGTTTCTGAATGACGCTTATGAAGAGAGTTGATATCACCAAATTGCGCTGTTCTCAGTGAGGGAAAATCCCACATCTGGACATTGACTCTACTGTCCACTCATCTGTAAACCTCCCTAAAGAGCCCTTCCTCAAAGGCTGTGGATCATGTGACAACTCATCAGGAAATTGCAGCTTGAACTTGCTGAGCTGGCAATGTTTTATAACTGGGAGTAGCATTCCCCCTTCTCCCAAATCTCCAGATATTACAAAATGGCGGAGAACATTTTCCCCCTTGGGTGGTGCTACTGACAGTTGGAATAGAATAAGCTGCTAGACACCCCAAATTGCATGCAACATCTCTCTAATGGGAAGGTTTTTCTAGTCCACAGTGTCAGCCGTGCAAACTTGAGTGCCTGAGCTCTCTGGCCACATAGTCATACACAACAGCAGGGATTGACCTGAGTATTTATTTTCTAAGCTAGTCAATTGAATGTGTGGCAGAAATAAAAATACAGTTACAATATTTACTTTGATAAACTAGCATTAGCCTGGTAATTCAACAGCTGAGTCAATGCAGTCCCTTCTTAGAGAGAGTGGGTGATTGGTAATCACTGTTGGACTGGGACGAACTGCATTCCTCCTCCTTCTCCTCTTCCTTTTACTCTTCTTCCTCTCCTCATCCTCATTCTTGTCCTCTCACTCACTGTCTTTCCAATAGAGCTTTTGCCCTCCTGTGTAATCCTGGTGAAAGAATTAACAGTTGTGTTTTCCCAGGACTTTTTTAGAATAGATGCATGGTCCCTCACATTCCAACATCTAGCTCTTCAAACTTGAGCACGCTGTTGTCACTGAAAGGACAGGGGTTTTGACAAAGTGAACATTCTGATTCAGCAGGTTCCAGTGTGTCACAAGCTTTCTATAATACCAACATTACAGAGACCACACTTTGTGTAGCAAAAATATTCTAGCACATTCTCCTTTCTTTAAGGAAGCTGGTTGAGCTACTGTGAATGAGAATGACCTTCTTGGGCTAATCTATTAGAATGTTTGGTCCTCCACTGATAAAACTGTTTGGGAAGGATTAGAAAGTATGGCATTGTTAGAGGAGGCAGGTAGGCAACTTGACATGGGCTTTGAGGTTTCAAATACCTGGGTCATTCCCAGTTAGTTTTCTCTGCCTCCCACTTGTAAATAGGGACAGAATCTCTCAGCTACTGCTCCAGTACTATGCCTGTCTGACATGATGCTCACTCTACCTTGATAGCCATAGACTCATTTTCTGAAACCCTAAGCTTCTAATAAACTCAGTCTTTTCTCCATTGCACTGTTCTTGACTCATCCTGTATTTCCTTTTATTTTAAATAATGCTAGAAGAACACTGAACCTTGATGTTGAATATGGAACTTTTCCTGGGCTAGAGATATGTGGTATGTTGTTCTCTCACAAGACTGGATAGCAACAATAAGTCATAACTACTTCTCATCAATACAACATACCCAACACTTTAGAAGTCTTCACTATCTGGGTAGGATATGCAGAGTTATTTAAAAATATATTTATTTATTTTATTGTGATGGGTGTTGGGTCTGTATGAATAATTATTCACCGTGTGTATGTCTAACTCTTTCAGAGGTGAGAAGAGGGCATCAGATTCCTTAGGACACTGAAGTCATAGACAGTTGTGTGGTCTTACTGGCTGAGCCATTTCACCAGCTTCAGAGTCTTCATCTCCAATGAGAAGCTCTGTTTGTTGAAACATACGGGAGAGAATATCTGAGTCCAAAAGCCAAACTCTTGGGTGAAAACTACCTATGATGATCAGGAGACGTGGATGCTTGTGCCTTATGAGCTGATGAGAGTAGCCACTGATGGTGGTTGGGCTTTGCCTCCTGTATCAGAGTGTGGCTAATAAAGTAGGCTTTGTTTTGGGTGATATCCCCAACATTAGCCTACCACAGGATTCTGCACATGGCTAGCCTGGGCTTGGCTAAGCTTCGGTATTTCACAGATCAAGCCAATTAAATGGATCTCCAATTACCCGGTGGTTTATGAAGATATTGATGAGTACCTGTATTCACAGTGAGGCTTACCTAATGCAGCCAGGGAACCCTTGTCAAGTGGCACAGAAGAGAAATACCTGGAAATATGAAAAGCACATATCTATTCCTAAATCTTCTTGGCAATGCTTTTGTAACCCTAGACAAATTAACCAGCTTTTCTGGTGTGGTTCCATCTTCACATGAGTATATGGTGATTTTACAAGAAAGTTGGCTAGGATTAAATAGAGTCTTAGGCCCTTGATCCCTTATTCAAAGTATTTTCATCCAGGCATAGTACAAAAACCCAGAAGAGATTCATAATTTTTTAAAAAAAGTAACATAGTACATATGTCATACATTATAAAACAGGTCCATAGGAGTCTGGGGCTGAAGCCTGAAAGCAACTACTCATTAATCTTCATGCAGCAAACAGAAGTAACAAAAACTAAAAACAGCTGAAGTTTATCTCAGGGTTTGCTGCCAAGTATGTTCAGATCAGGTATGAGTTACAGGAAGCTTTCCATTTGCAAAGATTTTTCTGAGTTTTAGAACTATGAACAAAGAGTCTGTGAACTCTTTGGTCTGGGAGAGCATTATTCTCTCTGCTGAGAGATAATGCATGCCCGTTTCCTCCTGCTGAAGGGGAAGACACACCCCTTTGTTCTCTGCTGAACATGCCCCTTCCCTCTGCACATTGATGGTGAAGCCCATGAGACCTTTGGAAGACAAATACAGAGCAAGATCAAGGGTGTAAGGAAACAGGACTTCAGGAAGCCCTCAGCCAGGGTTGGGTAGGATCAAGTCAAAGCTACACAGCCTGTAGGAAAGGGCTACAGTGAATGTCTGGCTGCTCTTTACCCCACACACATTCACTCTCACATACACTTGCACATACCCAAACACACACACACACACACACACACACACACACACACACACAGTTCTAGAGGCCTCATGACTCAGTTAATGGCTAAATTCATATGCTAGGATCTAGTGAAAGACAGAGGCAGAAGTCAAATGACATCTGGGTCATTTTTACACTATTACCCTTTTAACTCCTAAAGTCGACAAAAATTCCATCACAGAAGACATTCAGCCACACATCTTTAAAGTGTGCACAGCAGAAGGGACACCAGGCAGCAGGTGAAGTAGCTCCAAAGCGCTTCTTTACATGTGTGATTTGACGTGTGCAGGCGGGGCTCCTCTTAGTTTGTATTTCATATCTGATCTTATAATAACCACTCAGTGCAATGTGGGGAGACGAAACCTTTGACTAGCATTGCGGGAGGTTGAGGGGGACAGCAGAACCATTTGTCGATCCCTTTTATCCACTACTTTTTCTACTCTCACACTTGAGGGCCTGTCCTGAGGGAAGTGCAGGGCCACCTGTGTGTTCATAGGTAAGGTAGGCATTCCCAGACTACATGCCAAAACAGAGGTCAGAGGTCAGAGGTCAGAGGTCAGGGCATACTCATGTCCTGAGCAGCTGGCTGAGCAATCAAGACCTGACTGTGAGAAGCTGGGTTTCACACTTGGATATAGCATATTTGATGATAAAAATGGGAGCCTGGCGTTGTTTGGGAGGAAATTTGGGGAAACAGCACAACTCAGCATGTTCATTGTGGACCTGGTTCCTGGTGACAGCCACCTGTTTTTGATGCTAACTCTACCAATTGCTGACTGTGTGGCCTGAGTTATTTAGTGCTGATATTCTGTTTCTTTGCACATGCATTCAGATAAAAGAAATTGCTTCATAGGATTGCTAAGAACATTGAGATAAGCTAGTGTAAGTCTCAGAAGAGGCCACAGTTGGTGCTTCAGTCCACAGTGGGTGCCTCTGCAATCACTGCTGTTTCATCATCCTAGCTTCCATGTCTACCCAGAACTGAATTGAAAGCCAGGACCTGCTAACCAGCCAACCCTGAAGGGCCACAGATCCCCACACATAGTGGATACTGGGATTCATCCTTTGCTTTGCTCCAGACTTCTAATAACGCTTTCAGAAAGCATGGCTAGGCCCTTGGCATCTCATCTTTCAAGGCAGACACTGGTTTTCTGCATTTTGCAGATGAATACTTTCAAGCGAAAGGCATGAATCCATATGACGATGAAGTGGAAAATCCACATCTATGCAGTTTCAGAATCCAGATTCATCCTGTGTCATTTGCACTCTACGGAATGCCACACTACCTGTAAGAAGTCCTACCTAAAAGACTGAAGGGCCTAGACAGGCCTCTCATCTTTCTGGAGAGAAAGAGGTCTGACAGGAAAGGACATTCTTCACAAACAAACCAGCATTGGCATTCAAATTGCAAAGGTAATAACCTGATCCATTGTTCCCATCATGCCATTCAGCCTGAGACAGGGTAACAATAAACAGGAGGACAAGACAGAATGTTCTAGAAAACACAGAGCCTGTCTTTAAATCAGGTAAGTCTTGTTCCTTAAACAACTCACATCTCCAGCCTTACCATGCCTCTTGCATGCCTGTCTGCTGAGACAGTTTGTGGTTCTCCTTCTGTTCTGTCCTCTGTGGAGACCAGTAAAGAATGAGCTAGTCAATACAGGGTGTGGCACTGCTCCAAACCACCATAGCTGCATGCCCCAGAGAGCCAGAGAAGAAGACACCAACCCTTCCAACAGCTGAAGAATTATGCCTTGAACCTTAGATGCTGTGTTCCTGGGATCTGTGTGGTCCAACAGGAAGCTTCCTTGGCTGCCTGAAGAAAGAGAGATGCTGAGACTCATCTAAGCAACTGGCAAGGGAGACACATGCTGTTCCCCACATGTGTCTACACTATTCAGCCTGCCAGCTGGGCAAAGACACAGGAGCAACCCCTTCCAGTAAGAACATATCCAAACAAGCAAACCTACAGCCTGCCTGGAGCTGTGGCCCTGCAGTCAACAATCTGGCTGGGAATGAATGAGATCGCTCCTAGCAGAGTTCCAAGCTGGAAGGAATCATTAAAAACGGTGGCTATTATTTCTCTGCAGAAAAAGAGACTCAGTCGGGGTCATTCTAAAATAGTCTTTGCGGAGACATCTGTTCCGGAGGCAGCTCCACTCATGCAAGTATGCAACGCTTTGGTTTCCTGTGAGACTGATCAAAGGGTGTCTGCATGCAGAACAGTGAATTTTCCTAGTGAACAGTGGACACGTTTGCAAATACCACATGAGTGATGGTTCGAGCAGGGTGGGATGGTGAGAGTGTCATGTTCATGTTGTTGGTCTAATGGCCTTCCTGTGGCTGCTTCAGGCAAGGCTGAGGTGACTGAAGGGACTTTAATGAAACTGATAACATCTATTGCTTGTCTAGAAGATGACTCACCAGCCAGAGATTCATTAGCACAGGGTCACCCAGGGACTGAGAGGTTTCAGAACAGGAGGTGCAGATACCCAGCACACTGCTAGCATCTCAATAACTCCCTTTTCGAGAGGAGAAGCTGGCTCTGCTAAGCCAGGGATGCACATTCTCAAAAGAGAAGAGTGATTGCTGCTAATTAGGGATAATTTTAATACTTGCCGACAAAATGCAGGTGGAATTCTTTCATTTCGTTTGCTTTTGAGTTGTTCTGAAATGTTGACTGCTATCCAGCAAGTACCCACAGTTTCTATGAACTCAGAAGGGTCCAGGGCTTCAACTGAAAGTCCAGTTGAACAGTGTCCATCTTAGTAACATCAATGTCCTGCCTGTATTGGTGTGCAATTATCACGGTGCCAGATACACCAGCCAGAGAATCATGCTGATAATAAAACACAAAACTGGCCTTCGGCTGGTAGAAATGTGTCTCATGTTCCAGTATAGCCAGCTGTGCAGAGCGATTCACCCTTACCATGTGATAGACACTAACATTTGGGAAACATCTCCTTCAAAAAACTAGTATCCCTTTTCCCCTTCCTGTCTTGCTGACCAACCCTTCTGGGATTTTCTTCCAGGCTGTGCTTTCTCTGTCTCTTATAAGCTGGTGGCTACCTAGGTTTTATGTACTTCCTTTGTCTTGTATATAGACTCCATCTCTCTATTGATGAGTATCCTTTCTACCCTTCATCTTTCCCATCCACCCAGACCCATTCTTTCCCAAGATCAAATGCCAGAGAGCCAAGAGCCTACACAAAATGCAGTTTGATATAGGTTCTCACAACGAGCACCTAACCTTTGCCTTTTGTGTCTGAAAGATTTTTTAAATAGGGAAGGGGGGAACAGGGTATATGCTGGTGAGTGCCAACAGAAGTAGCTGTTGTTACAGTAGATTGTGACTTGACTAATTTGGGTGTTTAGAGCAGAACTTGGGACCTCTGTAGAAGCAGTATACATTGTTAGTTACTGTTTGCTTTGTTCTTGTTTTTTATTCACCTAAAGAGAGATATAAAGTGGGCATGGAGTTACATAGGAAGGTAGTATGAAAGTTTTGGGAAGAAACAAGGTGGAGGAACCCATGATCAGACTATACTATAGGAAAATATTATTTTCAATTAGAGAGAGGGGCATCAGAGACACTGTCCCTTGACCCAGTCCTTGTCACGGCTGTTTGTAGGTAGCTAGTGGCTTGAGCCATCTGCCTCTCTGTGCCTTCTCTATCTTGAACTGGGAGAAAAATATTGATAAAAGTGATTGAAGGTGAGGGTGGAGAAGTGGAGGAGAAGGAGCAAGAAAGAACAAGAAGTAGCAGCAATGAAGGAAGAAGGAAGGGTGGGATAATGTAGGTAAAAGACAAATGACAGACAGATAGGTAGATGATGGGTGGACAGACAGACAATCACTAACAGCCAGAGCTCTAAAAGTGTAAAAGCTCTCTGTGCTCTCCTCTGCACCCAGGTAATGCAGTGGGTACCATCCCCCTTCCACATATGGTAAAAACAAACTTTTCTACTTTTCATACTCACTCTATCCATAGGTGTTAAACCCATTTCTGCTTCTATGTGCTTAGAAATTAGTATCAGATGCAAAATGACTTTTCTATAATTATTCTTAAGTAGTATCTTTATTGTGCACAGTTGGAAAATTACCTTCCTTGGATTTTCTAATGCAGACAAATGGATGCAACCATGAATCTGCATTCCTGAATGTCTTACTGGGCAATGTGATTACTGAACCAGTATTTTTCTGAGTTCTTACCATTGGTCACATTTGTCTATGGTAGCCACCTCCCAGAGGAGACATCAGCATGTCCTACAGAAGCCATACTTTGTTCATTCCACAGCATTAAAGATGTTCTCACAAAACTGCTTCAATGTTTAAAGTATCTTTGTCATCAGAGAGGGAAGACAAATTAAGAGTGGTCAAGGGCAAAGCAGAGGGAAGGATGTTAGTTCCTGAAATTTCATGTTTTGAAGATTTACTGCCCAGATTTATACATCAATGGCATTTGGAGCTTGGGACTTCAGAAAATGATCAGGGTTGAAGACCTCAAAATGGGACTTTCTAATGGCATTTATGGCTTTATAAATTTGAGTGAGTACACGAGCTTCATCTCACCATGCCACCTGGGATATGATGTAACAGCCAGAAAGCCCTTGCAGGGCTGGGCATATCCACACTCTTGGACTTCTAAGCCTCAGGAACCATAGATAAATCAGTGGTTCTCAACCTATGCATTGTGACCCCACATGAATAATATATCAGATATTTACATTATGATGCATAATATCACTAAAATGACATTTATGAAGTAGCAACAAAATAATTTTATGGTTTGGGGGTCACCATAACATGAGGAACTCTATTAAGGGATTATAACATTAGGGAAGTCAAGAACCACTGGACTAAACAAACTTCTGTTCTTAGTGCATTACAGTGACAGGTATTTCCATACCAACTGGAAACAGAACTAGACAGTAAGAGATGTTTATGGTGGAACTATTCTGTATTGGATGGTATTTACATCAATACCTTACTTGTGGTGTTATCATTAAGCTTTCCAAAACTTACTGCTAGAGGAAATAGGTAAAGGATAAAACCATGAGATTTTGGTATATTATTCTTATACTTGCATCTGAATCTGTAGTTATATCAGAATTTCAATCTATTTTTAAAAGCTGAAAAATAATAGAAGAGATGTCTCACATATGGAGAATAGAGTTAGGAGGTAGCTGGATGGTTGAATCTGGAGAGTGAGGAGGAAGAGGACCATCACTCAAGGGCCAGTTCTGCCATCCTTCCCCAGACCTCGGAGGGACAGGCACCCCACTTCTTAAGAAAAGGAAAACAGTACATTGGCAATGAAACTGATCCTTCTTGATCCCCAGGAGATAGTAAGGAGACTGGGAGAGAGAACACAGCACATCAGGTTGGAATAATCTACTTTCCCATTTCTGGACTTTGTATTAGAGAAAGACAATAAAAATGACAGCCTAGGGACCCCTTCCTTTAAGAGCTCTGGAAGATGGTACCAGCTCAAGCAGAACAATTGAGCTTATGAATCAGTGGGATCAGGGGGACTATCTTGAAGATTTGATTTTTAAGCCATCTTCAAATATATCAACTCTAAGATTTGAACAGGGAGGCATTATGGTAAATAGTGGCCACAAGTTTGGGGGTGTCATTCAGAGACCAAAGCCCCAATTCAAGAAGCACAGTCTTGTCCCTGATAAATCCACAGACACACACTTGTGGGAAGGAACTGGATGGGGTAGGTAACCTTCCTACTTGCCAGAATGTGCTAATGGGGAAGTGTCCCCACTCCACAAAGAAAACACTCATGCTGTGCCCTTTAGACACCTGTAATCAAGTCATAAGTAGTTGTTAAAGCGTCATGCTGAGTTCTGTGAATTCTAGATAATTATGGGACCTGAGCAGGTGATGGTTAGGATGGAAGAAGCCTGGCAGTGGAACCTGAGAGGGTGAGGATTAGCACAGAGGGGGCCTGGCAATGGATTCTGAAAGGGTGATGGTTAGTATGGAAGAATCTTGACAGTGGAACATCATAGGATGATGTTTAGCACGGAAGACACATAGCAATGGAACATGAGAGGGTGATGGTTAGCCTGGAAGAAGCCCAGCAATTGGCCTGACAGTGTGATGGTTAGCATGGAAGGGGTCTGGCAGTGGAACTTGAGAGGGTGATAGCTATCATCCCTGAATGTGTGATGGTTAGTATGGGAGAGGCTTGGCAGTCACCCCTGACAATATGATGGCTAGTGTGGAAAAGGCCTGGAAACTTTGAAGTGTAGCTGTTATTTGACTAAGAGCACAAAGACCAAATGAAGTCTTGTAGAAATCGAGGGTAGTTCTGTAGAGGTTAAGTGGTAGTCTCATGAAGATCAGGAGGAGTCTTGTGGTGATCAGCCAAGGGTGATCTCCTGAAGGGCAAGGATAGTTTTGTAGAGGTGTATGTCTTTAAGATAAAGTCTGATGTTCAGTCTGCCAGGTAGGGTAGAAACAGAGCATAATGCTCTGACCTCCAGATACATGGAGCCTTCTCAGGTAGGGTTTCTCTACTCTGGCTCCTCCAGCACCCCACTAACATCTGCTCCAGACTGATGCTAGATATGCTTGGGAATCCATTCAACTACATGAGCATAAACAGGGCTTCTATAGGATGAAAGGACCAGGAGACAGATTCAGATTTTACAGGAACCGGAGCTTATAAAATGTTTGTGGGGCCCAGCATGTTAAGGCACCAATGCTAAAGCTGATGATCTGAGTTGATGACTCTCTGAGTTCTGTCTCTAACTGACTCCTCTAAGTTGACCTCTGACCTCCACAAGTACCCTGGGACAAGTTCACACACACACACACACACACACAGAGAGAGAGAGAGAGAGAGAGAGAGAGAGAGAGAGAGAGTATATAAATGTAATAAAAAATAAATATTCTGACACTGTACGTATAAATATTTCACAAAACATAGGACCAGATAAAAGCTGAGATAGGTACTGAAGCTTGGGTCATCAGTTTTACAGCAAATCTGCTCTGGCCAGGGTTGTATCTAATTCTTCCTTGGCATCTGGCTGCCATGGACACTAAGAACTTGTTTAGGGACAAAGAAAAGATCAAGTGGTTCCCCACAAAAAGAGATGAGGATGGCTAAATAAGACATTTCTTAACCTTATGTTTAAAAGGTGGGTTGAGTGCTTCTGTTTAGATGGCAGCATGCTGGATCATCCTCTGAGGACTGACCTCACTTGCTATTTTTGCCTGAGTCTCTGAGCTGGCCATCAGAGGGATTTACAGGCTATGATCTCCAGGTCTAAACACACAGAAGCTGGAAATCTGGTCATCTGCTATTTGCAACCAGATTAGACAAATCCTCCAAGGAACGCGTGTTTTCATTTCAATGTTGAATCACAAAAGGAACCAAAGAAACTGGGTTAAAATGAAAACTGAAGGTCAATTTCAAGCACGGAGCAGAGGGATAAGGGCTTTGCCTCAGACCTAAAAGCCTTCTCTCCCCAGAGAACACATGTCATCAGCAAGCCTGCCTATTACCAGACTCATCTTTCCCAGCATCAAAAATATTAAGGAGCCTGTTACCTCTACACCCAGTCCTTTAGACACAGAGGATTCTAAAACCTTGAACCATTACTTCCTAAGCCCACTTCCTAATTTCCTGCCTGCTGCCCTGATTAATTCCTCGTCCCCCAGGTGTAGTTAAATGGTGAGTCCACCGACCTAACACCTGTTTCTGAAAGTCCTTTGCATTCCAGATGTGTTATTCAAATGCCTCCAAGTCCCTCTTCATCCACAAGGTCCCAGTAACGAAGGGCATCCTAGGTTTACAAACTAGAACTCCACATCCGCTTCTCTACGGCAGAGGCACAATTAATCAATCAAGAAATGAATTCATAAACCCACTACTCCAGCTTTCATCATAAGTCTTTGCTGCCAAGTGAGGGCTCCTGACAGACGGGGTCTCCACTCAGCCTGGGGACACGAGGGAATTTTGGGCACCTGTAGACACACAGAATGCTCACTAACACGCCCTGGAGAGTACAGTGGAGGCTGTCACAGTGCCTGCAATTACGAGTAATAAATCGAAGGAAGAAAAAAATGCAAGGTCAGACACCAAAATAAAAAAGGCCTATGCAGGTTGGAGTCTGTGCCCTTAGAGAGCTGTGGGAATCCTTCTACCTCTAGGGGAAAGAACACACAAGTGAACCACAAAGATGTTAGGTGAGTATCACCCCAGAAGAAAACAAGCCAAACACATGTCTTTGCCTTGTCTTTCCTTTGAGCCCCACTACTCCTCCCCAGACACAGCTGACAGCGTGGTCATTTCTGCAGGGGTCATTAGGAGTTCACTGCCACTGCGGCTCTCTGGCTCACAGCAGTGAGAGCTGGATCTCAATGATGTTCCTAAGACGATGAGATCACCCTGGATGCCAGTCAGCTGATTAAAAATAATCCCGTTCCATTTTTAGACAAGAGTATTCTGTGGGCATGGAAAGTCTAAATTTTTTATATGATTGTCTCATTCTCACCATCTCCGAGATGAAAAGAAAACTAGGTATTTCCAGCACCTGCTGTGGAAGAAGTATGATGCTGGCTAATTTCCTTTCCTTTCCTTTTCTGCTCTGTTCTTCTCTTCTTTGTGTGTTTGTATGTCTGTGTTGCGCTTACTACTGTAAGGATGCACACCTGTACATGTGTGTTTGCTCGTATGTGGAGGCTGGAGGTTGATGTCAGACATCTTCCCACCATCATCCTTCACCTTTGTTTTAAAAGACAGAGGCTCTCAGTGAACTTGAAGCTCACTGGCTTGGCTAGACTGACTAAGCACTGAGCTTCAGGGTTCTGCTCGTCTTTACTGTATCAAGTCCTAGCGATCAGGTTACAGGCACACACCACTATGCCTGGCTTTTTACCTGGGTCCTAGTGATCCAAATTCAGACCTTCATAAGTGCCCAGAAGATGCTTCCCCACGCATAGCTTTCCTGTTTCTTCTTGCTGGATTTCAAGTCCAGCTGGCAGTTTTATCATCTCCATGTTTTAGAGATGAAAAGATGACAGTGCAAGACACAAAACTTAGGTTGATTTTTGTAAACTCTAGCAGCTGGGACAGGTGGAGTCAAGTTCTAATCTTGAGCCTATTTGTCTCCAGAGCCGATACAGCCACTGACTTCTCTGGACCACCTGTACTCTTGCTCCCTCTAAATTCACTTTCCCAGAGACTCCTATGGATGCAATCAGGCAGGCCTGGCAGCTGGCTCATCTCCATTACCGTTCAGGCTGACAGAAGTGAGAGCAGACTGGAGGTATGCTGATACCGAGGCCAGTCTTTCCATCTTGGCCAATGCCAGGGTTTCTCTGTCAGCAGCGGTAGGCTCTGCTCTCCTGCTCTGCTCATGGACCACACACTGTAGACCATGTGGACACTGGGCTGTATTCAGGCTTTCCCTCACCTCACTGTTCTGCAGTGCGTTACTCAAGGACACAGGGATCCCAGTAGCTAGTACCATCTAGAGGTGGCACATCACTAAGACAGAATGACAGCTGCTGCTGGCACTGCAAGCAGTCTGTCTTGCTGAACAGCGAGTCCTTGTGACTGGTGATTTCCATTTTTTTCTAACATCCCTTATTCATCACCAACACTGCTGTCCTCCAAGTGACTATTGATTTCAGATATATTTCAATTTCACAGCCAAGAGATTGCCCTACATTTCATTTTAAATGACTAATAGCCAAGAAATGACTGATAGCCACATACTGTTTTCTTATTCACAAAATGCCCCACAGACATTATCACAGGATCTGTTCTGTCATGCTTTGTGGGGAAAGGAAAACTTCTCTGTGTTTAATAGATACTGAAAGTAAAGGGCAAGATTGTGTGTTTCTTTTAAACACCTCTTTCAAAAAGGACAGAACCAAGGTTTCAAGCCAATTTCTTTGACTAAAGATACCACATTTATGATGCTTATTATTAATTTTCAACATAATGAGATCTAGAATAATCTAGGAAATATGTCTTGGGCATGCTAGTGGGGGCTTGTCTTGATTAGGTTAGTTAATTTTGGAAGAACTGTCCATCGTGGGGGGCACAATTCCCTGGGCTTTTGTGAATGCAGTATGAAGAGCTGCTTTGAATTTCTGCTATTTTGACTTCCCTCGCATGATGCACCCTTGAACCATAAGTCAAAATTAACCTTTTCTCCATTAAGTTGCATTATCTAGGTACTTTATTATATCAAGAAGAAACTAAGACAATGTTCTTTCCGATAACTCTGGCATCTTATTTCCATAATACTTTGCCTAATCTCTGAAAAGTTGCACATCCCTGTTTCAATGTGTAAAATCCAGAAGAGACTTGTGAATAAACTCAGTGACAGAGAGCATGACCTTTGGGGTCAAACAGCCCTTTCACAGGGGTCACATATCAGATGTCCTGCATATCAGATATTTCAAAACAGTACCAAAATTACAGTTCTGAAGTAGCAACAAAAAATAAAAATAATTTTATGGTTGGTGGTTACCACAACATGAGGAACTGTATTAAAGGATCACATCATTAGGGAGGCTCAAGGGTTTCTGAAAACACTAGTTGTTTGCTGAATACTTTTGAGTGAAAGAATAAAAACACAGAAGGATTAACTTACACAGCCACAGCGCTAATGCTAGAAACAGAATCCAGTTTCTTGATGTAAATCAAGCATAAGTTGACACCTAGATTATCCTTACTGTTATTTGAAGCATCCCTTCCTATTCAGATACTCTAGCGGGAAGGGAGTCAGGACCCTAGAATCAAGGTAATATTCTTTTTAGTCTTTACTGTTCAATCCACAGGACCACAATGTCTTTTCTACACATACATGTCAATTAAGTCCTAGATAAATGCTGCAATTTATCCAGGACCATGTGGAGGAGCACATGGGGTCAGAGAGCCTTTCTCTTTGTTGTAGCAATTACACTGAGCATAGGAGAACAATCAGGTACAGAGTCTAGACCCTGCTAAGGCTCCGAACAGGGAGAGTCTGTGAGTGGTAAATAGTCTGAGTGATTGATTTCTTCATTTTATGAATTGAAAACTTATTGACATTGGACAGCAGGATAGGTCACTACTAAGCAACTGAGAAGTGAGAGTAGTGTCTAGTTTTGAAAGGCTGATGTGTAGTTAGGTTTCAGGGTGACATGAGAATTCAGAGAAAGCAAAAATCCCAAGAGTGTACATAGGTATAGAGATTACTTTGCAGAGACCATTGGGGTTGAAGGTCATTGTAGTAGAATATGGAAAAGCTCCCGTTTCTCAGTTTTTTGTTTTTGCAGGAAAAGGAGACCATCACAAAAATTCACCACTTGTCGAAATGCAAAGAATAATTTATCATGGAGGGGGTACTATGGTGGTTTAAATGAAAATTGCCCCAGAGGCATATAGGGAGTGGTACTATTAGGAGGTACAGCCTTGTTGGGGTAGGCATGGCATTGTTGGGGGAAGTATGTCACTCAGAGTGGGCTTTGAGGTTTCAGATGCTCAAGTCAGGCCCACTGTAACTCTCTCTTCCTGCTTCTTATGGATCCACATGTAGAACTCTCAGCTACTTCACCAGCATCCATGTCTGCCTGCCTGTATGCTGCTGTGTTTCCTACCATGATGACAAAGGACTGTCTGAACTGTAAGCCAGTCTCCAATTAAATGTTTTCCTTTAAAAAAAAAAAAAGTTGCTGTAGGCATAATGTCTCTTCTTCAGAGCAATAGAAACCCTAACTAAGACCGGAACCCAGGCTAATTGGAATATCTACAACACAACTCCATACCTCAGGGAGAATCATAGAAGAGAGAGTAGAAGGATTGTAAGAGCCAGAGGACCAGGATGTCTGCGGTGAGATGGCATCTGCTACACATGACAGGAAGTTGCTCCCAACAGTATGGCCACCTAAACAAGACCTGTACAGTGACATCAGTTGACATGACAGCATAGATGGGGGAAATGTAATAGGATCCCTCCCCTCGATAAAAAGCTATAGGCAATTAATGGCTGCTAAGAGAAGAACCATCCTGTCCAGAGACAAGCCTCCAGATCCTGCAGTGAATACAGATCATGTGACATCAGAAAATCAGCACATCCTGGACATACATACCTCAGAGTAGACACTGCTTCCTGCTTCTATCTCAAACACAAGTTTGACAATGATCTCTTCCCCAGGTCTTTTCTCCATCGTGCCAGAAAGACTGGCTTTATCCTCCATGCATCTCTTTGGTATTGGAGTTTCGTCTGACACCTGCTCTGCATTGTTTTAGGAAGCACCAGTTCCCCCTTCCCAGAAAAGACATATCCTGGACAGCTCTCACTGCCAGTGCCAAGCCTGGTGAAAGTTACATGCTGAGCACATGGTAGACAATTGACATGGCAACATAGACAAAGGAAATCTTATAGGACCCCACCCATAGAAGAAAAGCTGCAGGCAATTAGTGGGTCCTGTTTCTATACAGGATGAGTAAAACAAGATGCTGAGAGGTGAGTGAAAAACAGGAACCTAGGATTCATGGAGTCCACAATGTAGCTTTCAGATTACTGAAACAGCAGCTAATTCTATAAATATTCACTTTTCACTGCCCCATGTACCAGACACGGTGTTCAAATTCTGAAACTAAAATCTTACAAAAGATCCCTACTCTTGTAGAAGAGCCAGACAAATAAATCACTGACTGAAGCACACCCCAGAGCCCCAAGCCCCAGAATCCCTGTTCTGACTAACATAAACGGTCCCCAGTTCACTAAAGCCTAAGCCACCAGGACATGAAACATTCCCTCTGTCATATGAAGCTGCTGTTGGTCTGCTTCGTTATTGGACATGCCAGTGTCTGAGTGTCAGTCATCAATGAAAGGGATACCCACAGGGGACTAAGCCAATGACAGGATGTACCAGCATGCCTCAGGTCCCAGGTAACACAGGCAAGCACAAGCCTGTGAGCAAATAGGTTAGGAGCTGAGAGAAAAATATATAGCAACAGACAGGTACATCCTGAAGACAGGATGAGCTTCTGAGAACAAGGGCCAGGAGGAAATGGGACAATGGATAAAAGAGAACTGAAGTGGAACAAATATGCTTCCTGTCTTGAGTCTTTGCTCTGCTTCCTGCCACCCATGGGGTGATGAGGAGGAATGTCACATAATGAAGGACTTGTTTGAGATCTATCAGCAGCAGGGTTGTTCTCACAGTGTTTCACATATGGGGAAGGCTGGCATACGATTGGAAACATGGCATACAACAGGACCAGAGACAACGAAGGGGAACTGGAAATCAGGGAGAGTCGATGGCCCATGATAGAGAGGTCAACTCCGTGGAAATGACATTTGAACTACAGAGAGAGAAAAGGTGTTGGGGCGGGGGTGGGAGGAGAAAGAAAGCCTTGTACAGGAGAGTAAAGGATCAGCTCGTGAGCCTGATAGGATAATACATACTGATAAAGCCAGCATTTGGAAGGCAGAGACAGGAGGATCTCCACGAGTTCCAGCTTACCTGGTCTACATGGTGATTTCCAGGAACAACCTAAGGCTATATAGAAAAACCTTTTCTAAGTAAGTAAATTTTAAATGTGGGCCCCCCAGGCTTCTGGGCAATGGAAAGCCTGGTGGACAGGCCGCAGGGTTAAGTGTGGGGTTATAAAAGGGGCAGATGGCGAGCTCTTGTCTAGCTGTGGTTCCTGTCCATTTGGTCCACAAGGACTTCGTCATAGAGCATGTCAGTGGGGTACAGAAGTCACTTTCCCAGCCATGTCTGGGGCTCGCTCTTCCCCCAAACAGAATTTCTGTGATAAATGTATCCCCAGTCCCAGCCTCCCATGCAAATGGCACATAGGACAAGTACAGGGAGACTGCTGAAGAGATGCACAATGAATGGCCAGGGCATAATGGCAGCTAATAGCTAGTCTTTCCAGTGAAACCGTGTAACCTGTTTCCTTTGCTCTTCAAATGTGCGGTTGCTCCTTGGTGACCTTCAGAAATAGATGTGAAGATATAAATACTATGATTCATTCCACCTCATTTGCCCTCCCATGGTTTCCTTGGACTCACCCCCCCCACCTTTCTTCTCACCCACCTCACTTGCCGCCCCCATTCATCCCTCGCACGAAGAACTCACCTTTCTTTCACCAAGCTCTCACACAGAACCTTGGTACAAGGGCACATGAGGATAACGGATCCATGGAAAGTCAACAGAAATATTTATCCCAAGTTTCCTGCATGTCAGGCTATGACAGCTTGCCTTCTGTCTCCAGAGCTATGTTCATGTCAATAAATCTGTTTAACTCCCCCAACAGCCTGCTCTCTCTTCCCGAGGCAGAGAAGCTGTGAAGAATCGGGGTTCTGTCTGAGAAGGGAATTGTACCACCCCACAAGGAACTTTTGAAGTACACCTTGCTACACCATGCCTTTGAGAACTTTTATCTAATTATCTCGAAGTTTGAAAACTGAGCTGGCTTCAGTGTTTGTTTGACCTCAGCTAGCGTTGTACGGAAGGCAGGGTGCAACCTGTATGTGTACCTGTGTATGCTGTATATGTAGATATGTGTGTGTGCCCATGTGCTTTGTATATGATATGTGTATTGTAGGTATGTCAGTAGTGTGTGGTATGCTTGCAATATGTGTGGGTTTTGTGCCCCACAGTGCGTATCGGGCGGTGCATGATGTGGTGTGTGTGTGTACGATATGTGGCATGTTGTGTTTTGTGGTATATGTTTTGAGTGTGGGAGTGGTGGGTATGTGGCTATTGCATGTTGCATGTGTATTGTGAGTATACTTTATGTGTATGTGGTGTGCTATGTGTCTCTGTGTTATGTCTGTGAGGCCTATGTATGTGGTGTATGTGTGTGCATGTGGTATGAAGCCTTGTCCATGTAAGGGGGGGATCCAGCTGTCCCTCTAACTTTAGGCTCAGGTAAAGGCCTCTCCATCCAGCAGAGGCCCACGTTTCTGAAAGTGCATTGTGCTGTGGTTGAATAAAGCATGAACTTTAGAGACTCAAAATCAGCTTCCAGATTCAGCCTTTTGTGTGATAGTCAAACAGGCATGTTTAACCTATTCAACCTTATTGATTTCATATACAGCCTACAGACGCTAGTATAAAAAGCAAATGAAATAAAAGCACATAGTAAATAGTGAGTTTTATATCTGGCACATTGAAGGGTTTCACAGAACGGGTTTGGGATTTTGTCCTGCTTTGTCTAACACATGTGAGATCTATAATACTCTTACCTAGAAACCAATATAAACCAGCCAGGTACAGAGGCAATGATGCACATTCTCTTCCTTCCACTGGTGGAGGAGCTGAGAGGCAGGTAAGAAAGATTCTCAAGACTGTTGTCACTCAGAGATGAGAACCCCACAGAGAGCTCCTGCAGAGAGCCTACCTCCTTAGAATAAAGCAATATCACTGGAGCAGCTCCCTCTCCCAATAACAGCTATGCTTCCCTAACAGCTTAGGAAGGCAAGCATCCCCACTACCGTCAATCACATCCTAACATCACATCTACTCTGCAGTTGAACTTGAACTACTTCCTGCCCTCACGGACCTTCAAATTCCATATGAAGAAAGTGCTTGCAAGAATGAGCTTGGGGAGTTTATGAGCTACATCGCAGTGTCCGTCAAGGGAAAAAGAACACAGCTGTGAGGGAAGGGACAAGGATGTCCTGGGACCACCCTTTGTGCTCAAGGACTAACAACTCTAAATGGACTTGTTTAGGGTATCGAGGGCCAGCATATTAATATTACACATTTAATGTGAGCAACAGGTGCTTTTCAAAGCTGAAATTAAAAGGCAAAGGCAGCACAACCAAGTAGGAGTCTACCATCATGACACAACCACCTCCCATGAAGTAAGAATAAACCATTTACAAACTTACCCCACAGACCTATCCCAGTTCTCTGAAAACCAACCAAAGTCATATAGCAAACTGAGAAACAGGCGTTTTAAGATCTACTGAGCCTTTGAAGAAGCCTAGGAACTTTTTCCAGGTTCTCCTGTAGATCCTATCCTCACTCTAGTCTGTCAACAGTTCACTGGGATGGAAGGAATACAGAAAGCAATAAACATTACCACTCCTGGGGACCGCTCTAGATTTGGAGTATTGTCACTTCACAAGCAAAGGCAGAAAGAGCAGCAGGTGGGCTCACTGTCTTGATGTCACTTTCCTTTGAAGACACACAGGAGGCACGAGGTCTAGAAAAACAATGAACTGGTAGCTTAGCCAGGCACTTTCTGACACTTGGAAAGGTGACAACACCCTGTGGACTTTGACTCACTACCATGTATCTGGTTGGTCATGGGCCATGCGCATGCCCAGGAGCGGTAAGAGAAGACCGTGCTCCAGATCTTCACAGCCTGCTGCTTGTTTGCACAGAGACATGAGAAGAAATCAAACCCAACCAAGGAGAAAGAAAGGCAGCATCGGTATGCAAACATCACAGACTTTGAGAATACTCTCCGAGCTCCCTACAGGACCACCTTCGTTACTACAGGCTACGTGGTACACCACCAAACACACCCAAGCTCATCTTATGATGAATTTAAAATTGGAGATTTATGCAAGAAAAGCGTATGAGAGATTTCCTAATATTTAGAGGTTAAACATAATTAAAAAAAAAAAAAAAACAAAAACGAGTCTACACACCCAGACATGACAGTCACTCTGCCTCAGAACTTGCTCTCCAAATGGAACTAACTACCTGTAAAATGGAGTCAATCATCCAGGGCAAGACAGCCTAAAAGCCACAACACAATATAGCGCAGGTTGATCTCCACATGTAATATTGGAGACATGTTACCTCTTTCCAAAATGGTCTAAACATGATTTCCACACAATTCCTATCAATGTCCTAGCAGAATTTTTAATAAAATTGACAAGCCAAATGACATTTCTATGGCAACAAAAAGAACAAATTATAAAACGAAAAATAAATGTGGATAATATCACCCAATTTCCAAACTTAACTATAATGCTATATTATGATAGTATGTAGTCTATTGTGTTCAATGAAACAGACTTGGGTGCCCAGTAGACTGTTCTTCATGTGTTATGATCAATGGACTCAAAACAGAGATGCCAAAATACTCAGTGAGGTGTCATTTTCAACAAGTGGCAAAAGGTGTTAAAGAAATGGGAGCTAAATATACTAAAAAACATTCTTGAGCCTTCCTCAGTCTGTATTACAAAAACTAATTGTCGATGAATCACAAGTCAGAAATGAGAGTTTAAGTGAGAAGATTCTAGAATAAACAGGAGAAAATCATTGAAATGTGAGGTTAGACACACCGCTGAGAAACAATACAAAACAAACACACCCACAACAGGAAAATAGCAGAACAAAATGAGGCCTGAAGAGATGATCGCCTAACAGATACGAAAGCTTGCTACTCTTGCAGAGGATCTGGTTACATTTCTAGCAGCCACATCATGCTTCTCAAAACTCACCTGTACCTCAAGTCTCTAAGGACCCAATACCTCTTTCAGGCCTCTACAGACACCTATACATATGTATGCGTACACATGGAGATTCATACACATACAAATAAATAAAAATAAAAACATTTTAAAAAGTAGAATAAGATAAATTGGAATCCACTTATAACACTAAGAACATTTCTACCTTAAAACATCATTAAGAAAATAAAACGTGACCTTTTCTAGCTCCCACCATTTGCCTGCAACTTTTATGATTTCCTTGTTTTTAATTGCTGAGTAGTATTCTATTGTGTAAATGTACCACAATTTCTGTACCCATTCCTCAATTGAGAGACATCTGTGTTGTTTCCAGATTCTGACTACTACGAATAAAACTGCTATGAACATGGTTGAACAAATGTCCTCGTCGTATACTGAGAGATGGGGAGGAGGACCTTTCCAATCAGTGGACTGGGGAAGTGGCATGGGAGGAGAAGAGGGAGGGAGGGCAGAATTGGGAGTAGAAAAGGGAGGAGGCTACAGCTGGGATATAAAGTGAATAAACTATAATAAATAATTTTTTTTCAAAAAATATTAAAAAGTTATTAAGCAAGGACAATAATTGGCAACCAGTGATCTCATTTTAATGTGAACTTGTACTCTGTTTTGTGGCATATAAAAAAAAGAAAAGAAAACATGGCTGGAGAGATGGCTCACTGTTCTAGGGAAGATGTCCCATCCTCATTCAGAAAGGCAAATGGGATAGACATCCGAAGCTGGAAAAGACAGGAAACAGGACAGGAGCCTACCACAGAGGGCCTCTGAAAGACTCAACTGATCAGGGTATCAAAGCAGATGCTGAGACTCATAGCCAAACTTTGGGTAGAGTACAGGGAATCTTATGGAAGAAAGGGGAGATAGAAAGACCTGGAGGGGTCAGGAACTCCACAAGGAGAGCAACAGAGCCAAAAAACAGGGCCCAGGGAGCTCTTCAGAAACTGATACTCCAACCAAGGACAATTCATGGATGTAACCTAGAACCCTGCGCAGATGTAGCCCATAGACAGCTCAGTCTCCAAATAAGTTCCCTAGTAAGGGGAGCAGGGCTGTCTCTGGCATGAACTCAGTGGCTGGCTCTTTGGTCACCTCCCCCTGAGGGTGGGGTGCAGCCATGCCATGCTACATAGGGAGATTATGCAGCCAGTCCTGATGAGACCTAATAGGCTAGGGTCAGATAGATGTGGAGGAGGACCTCCCATATCAGTGGACTAAAGGAGGGGTATAAGAGGAGAAGAGGGAGGGAGGGTAGGACTGGGAGGATATGAGAGAGGGGGCCAAAGCCAAGATACAAAGTGAATAAATTGTAATAAATAATAAATAAATTTAAGAAAAGAAAACAGGTTCAGTTCTCAGACCCCCATAGTAGCTTACAACAATCCGTGTCCAGTTCCAGGGATGCCAGTGCCCTCTTCTGCCTTCTACTGGTACCAGACACACATATAGCACACTGACATGCATGCAAGGAAAATGCTCACACATAGAAAATAAAAATAAATCAACCTTTAATTAAAAACCTGCAAAGTGACACAATGGAAGGAAATAATAATAAATCAGGTGCTTGGTGAAGGTCATGCATTGAGGCTCTATTATACCATGATGACACCATAATAAAGCATCAGACACATCCAATAAAGCATAGGCAAAGGATGTGAAAGCACGATTCACCAAGGAACACATACAAATGACCAATAATCATGTAAAACAGGACTTAGCATTAGCAATGGGCCAATCCAGAACCTCTAGAATGACTATTATCAAAGCAGCAAGCAATATGAAGTGCTGAAGGGATGTGGCATGACCAGGAGCATTCCCCCACCGAGCAATGAAAGCATGAGATAAGAAAGCATGAAAGAAACCAGTTCAGAAAACACTGCAGCAGCTTCTCAAAATGTTAGCACGCTTCTGAAAACCAGCAGCTCTATCTCTAGAAGCCTCCCTGAAAGAAATGAAGATATACTGTGACATTACAACTGCATATGAACATATAGCCTGTCATTGCTCATAATAGCCCAAGCTGCAGACAACCCAATTGTGCATCACAGAATGAGTGGATGAAAAAATATATTTTATAATACAGACATTCACCAGAAGCCTCGGTAACAAAAAGAACAAAATACCCATGCCTGCTGAGCCAAATGTAGCCTAGGCTGGTCCCCAAATCACTGGTCAGTGGAGGAGAGAGGCTAGCCTGTAGACCCTGAGCCTCTTGCCTTCACCTCCCAAGTGCTGGGATTGCAGGCTAATCTCCACAGAGCTTGTGACTCAGTAAGTTTTCTAAAGCTCACTGGTGCACACACTTATAATTGGTGAATTTTATGGAAAGTGAATTATGAAGGAAACTGTTAAAAAATAAAAGCAGATGAAAGATTTGTGGAGGAAGAAAAAAAAAACAGAGAAAGAGCTCTTGCTTGAGAAATATGAGCTAATTCTTCCTGGCAAAAAAAAAAAAAAAAAAAAAAAAAAACGCTCTTGTTATTTCTAACCAGTCCCCAGCCAATAGGACAACCTAGAGCAGGAGTCGTCAACTGGTGGGTTGCAACTGCTTTGGCAAACCTTTATCTCCAAAAATATTTCTACTACAGCTATGAAATAGAAACAAAAATTATTTTATGGTTTTTGGGGGGAGGTCACCACAACATGAGGAACTGTATTAAAGGGTCTCAGCATTGGGAAGGTTGAGAACCACTGGTCTAGAGTATAGCTTTGGTTTCCAACTCCAGTCCCTCAGAAAAGAGTGCAGATGAAATGTCTCCGTGAAAGTCACAAGTGGCATGTCACTCCGGTTCCACCAGGGATGCCGGCTTCAGATGAGCTCAGCTGACCTCTGATGCTCACCTTCATCCCTCTGAGGTCCATGTCCTTGGGTTGCTAGCTCCATGTATAACTGAGACTCTAGGTCCCCGTCTCACTTCTGCCCTCCCTGTGAGGTCTAAAACAATCTGCAGAGACTCCCTGTTTTGGTCCCTCTGAACCTGTCACTTCCATTTGCTAAGTGGTACTCACTTCCTCTGGCAACCCATAATTTTCACATTTCAAAGATGACCCTTTTCACATATCTCTCTGCTACCAGGTTCAAGCTGAGTCCATCCTCAAACACAGATTCTGCACTTGCAGCCATGATCGGCCTTGCTCCGCTTGCAGTCCCGTTTTCTGGAGGGCAGGCTCTTCAATGGATGCTGCCCTGAGGGCTCCTGGAGAGTTTAGCCACAAGGCTGTAGATTACCAGCATCCCATGTGGAAAGCATGGGCAAAAGGCTACAAGTGTGTGAGCAATTGCTTCATGGCAATTGCGTCTATTCTTAGATGTGAAAGAGCGTTTCTCCCTTTAAAGTTAATCCTTAGTCTGTTTGGTACCATATTGCAGAATCTATACTTCAACTCCAAAAGGATAAGAATATAAACAAAAATGACACTGTGTAACTTATACAAGTGTGTCATATCTGCTATAGCCACCTGATCCTGTAGAAGACACAAGGTTTCCATGAGTGTGCCCCAACTCGTCACATTTTCTGTTCTCACTTCAAAATCTATGACTAGACTTATCCCTCCAGACAGTCTATTTATTGGAGCCAGAATGATATTCAAAAATAACTCACTGCCCTGTTCTCTACTTTTTTCAGGATCTCCCCACCACTAGAACAAACTCTGGATATTCACCCTGTCACCTACATTTGATTGTGGCCTCTGCCGGGATCAGGTGTCTTGTAACTTTCAGTGAAAGGTCAAAGGTCAAACGATCCACTTGTTCCGGAGTGAGCTGCTCACATCTGTTCACAATCAACTCTCAGTGAATCCTCTATTGCCTTCTTCATCCGGAAGTGTTTGCTATTGCTTCAAGCTTCACCCTAACTTCCTCCCTGACAACAAGTTTCTCTCTTCTCCAGAACCAGTTACATCCTTCTGTCCCACAGAACCTCAGACGTCCATCATTGGAAGGATTTGCCCTGATGCGCTACTGTTGTTCATATCTCACCACTGTAGAGAGACCACACACTTCCATGGCCTTGTGTTTGTTTGGTATAACATACGGATAAAACAAAAATAATAGGAAGGAAATGGTAGCTAATTAATAAAAAGAAATGATGAGAGACAAGAGAGAAGATCTTTTCCAACTCTGTAGGCTGCCATTTTGTTCTATTGACAGTGTCCTTTGTCTTACAGAAGCACTTCAGGTTCATGAGGTCCCACTTATTAACTATTGATCCCAGTGCCTGAGCTGTTGGTGTTCTGTTCAGGAAGTTGTCTCCTGTGCCAATGAGGTCAAGTCTCTTCCCCACTGTCCCTTTCATTATGTTACATTTAGTTTATCTGGTTTTATGTTGAGGTCTTTGATCCACTTAGACTTGAGTTTTTTTGTAAGGTGATAAATAATATGAATCTATTTTCATTTTTTAACATGCAGAGCGCCAGTGAGACCAGTACCATTTGTTGAAGCTGCTTTCTTTTTTCCATTGTATTGTTTTGGCTTCTGGGAGAGGAGAGGCCCCAGGAAGTCTGTGGGCATCAGCCTAGCTGAGACTCCTAGAGGCAGGGGAATACAGCGCCTGAAGTGGCCCCCTCCTGTAGCCAGGCAGGTCTTCCAGTAGAGAGATAAGGACTCAAAACCTTCAACCCAAAATTTGTCCTACCAACAAGATGTGCAGGAACAAAGATAGAATAAAGATTGAGGGAATGGCCAACCAAAGACTGACTGTACTAGAGTCATGGCAGAGAACCAATCCCTAACACTATTAATGTTACTCTGCTATCCTTGTAGACAAGAGCCAAGCATGTCTTCTCTGAGAGGCTTCACCCGGCAGCTGATGGAAACAGATGCAGAGACGCACAGCCAAACAGGAGACAGAGCTCAGGGAGTCCTATGGAAGAGTTGGGGGAACAATTGAAGGAGCCGGAAAGATCAAGGACTCCACAAGAAGACCTACAGAGCCAAATAATCAGGGTGTTATGGATAAGAAGTCACAGAGACTGAACCACCAACCAAAGAGCAAACATGGACTTGTCCTAGGCTCCCTCTGCACATATGTAGCACATGTGCAGCTTGATCTTCATGTGGGTCTCCCCAGCAACTGTAGTGGGGACCCTCTCTGACTTTGAGGCCTACCTTTGGCTCCCATTCCCCTAACAGGGCCGCCTTGCCTGGTCTCAGTGAAAGAGGATGTGCCTAATACTACAGCAACTTAATTGCTAAGTGGATGGGTAACCATGAGAGACTTCTCCTTTCTCTGAGGAGAAGGAGAGGAAAGAATGGGGGGTGAAGGGGTAAGGCTGGGAGAAGGGAGAGGCTACAATCAGGATGTAAAGTAAGTAAATAAATAAATATTTTAATTTTTTTATTTTAAAAAAGAGAGAGAAAAGAAGAAGAAGATACTGAGCCCTTGAACCTTAGAGGAGGGAGCAGGGCATCAGATGTCCTGCTGACACTGGATCCCTGAAGACTATAAGCCAAAACAAACCTCTCCTTCTCTTAGTGGTCTCTGTCAAATTTTTGGTCACAGTGATGAGGAAATTAACATAGTGCCATAGGACTAGGAACTACGGACTCCAAGTGATAAAATGGTGTCCTTGTAAATCCATCTATGGCAACACATGCACCATGGGCTGCACAGCTGTTAGTGGGGAACACTGAGCCTATGTGGACACATGGGATTGATAGGAACTGAGATTTCTCCCATTCGTTTTGCTCTGAGCCTGAAACTACCCTTAAACGATGGGACTTATTAATAGTTTTAAGCATGGAGAAGACAAATCATCAGAGAAACTGTGAAGGAGGAATTGCTCCTGACTCACGCTTTTTAGAGTTCGGCGACAGGAGGGAGAGGAGTCACGTGTCTTGTCTGGAGATCAGCAAATCTGGATTCTATTCATAGATTCTTCCAACCTGTCTGCTCTTGATTCTGTCTCCGTCCCAGATTCAGAAACGTCAGGTATCTCCAATCTTCCAGCCTTCCAAATGCAAACTGCTAATTTGCTCTCCACATTTACCTGTTCTTTTTCTTTAAGGCTGAACTTTTTCAACTGTGGAAAACTCAGTTATCACTACTCCACGGCCTTTGCTGACTGCAGGTCTCTTCCTATATTCTCCTTTCCCAGTCTACTAGCTTCACACTTAATCTATGCTGAACAGGACTGTACAAGAAAGTGAAGGTGACTGTCTAACACACACATTTAATCTCAGCACTCAAGAGAGAGGCAGGTAAATATCCGTGAGCTCAAAGCTAGCCTGATCTGCATAGTGTTTTCCAGGCCAGGCAGGGAGATTAACAAGACTATGTCTCAAAACAAACAAAATAATACAAACATGCACACATACATGTATATATGTATATGTGGGTGCACAAACACACATCCACACACACACAGATGAACTCTGGACAGATGGCTTGGTGGTTAAGAGCACTTACTGTCCTTATAGAGGGCAGTGTTGGGTTCCCAGCACCCATGTGGTAGATCAATCTGTACCTCCAGTTTCAAGAGATCTGACAGAGCCTTCCAGCCTCTATGACAACCAGGCACACACATGCTCCACAGGCCTAGCTGCAGATAAACACTCATACACACAAAATAAAAACAAATAAATGGTTTTTTTAAACAAAATACCATCTTCAATGGGAATGTAGTTTTTTGGTTTTTGTTTTGTATTTTTTAACAAGTCTAGATGAGCCTGTAGCAAGCACTAAAGAGTTTTTCTGGGTCTCAGGAACTTTAGTTCTGAAATAACAGCAGCAAATATACCTGTAGCTAGAGTTTGGTCATCCAACTGCTATGTCTAAGCAAACACCTTGGCAGTCCTGTTGGAATGAATGGCTATGATAAATATTAATTATTTACCTCAATGACCAAAAGACACATACACCCTAACCTCCAAAGGGATGGTATCAACAAGTACAATCTCTGGGAGATGATTACATCTTCTGGGTAGAACCCTCACAAACAAATAAGCTCCCTTCTAAAGAGGCCCAGAAACCTTTCAGCCCTTTGCTATTCTGCTATGTGAACACAGATGGCAATAATATCTGTGAAGATCCGGCCTCACCAGACACCAGATCATCTGTCATACTGACCTTAGGCATCAGCCTCTAGAACCATGAGGTACATTTACGCTGTTTATGAGTTTCCTAGTCTAGAGCTGAAATGGCTCAAATGGACCAAGCTGCCTCCTTAACTCTCAAGGAACAGTGGGAAGCTGGCACTTCAGAGGCTCCTGTACAGGCCTCTGTACAGTCCCCACTTGGTTAGTCCACTTTCTCCAGTGAAGCAAAGAATCTTTGAGATGTGATTGGGAGACAGCTGCTCTCATGAATTAGCTATCTCTGAATGCAGAAAATTGCTGTGTTCTACCAAACCCTCTTCCCAGCTGGTTAAATGAAGACAAACTGAGACAATTATTATAATTTTCGGCAGTTGTGGGAGTTCTTCTGCATAAGTTACAGTATTTCTATATTTTTTACATTAGAGATAAAAAGAAATAAATGAGTTCAATTTGCGCAGCACATCAATTACAGGGCTCAGATTGTCTCAAAGATAAAGGAGAAGTTGAAGATTTGGAATTCAGGGCCCTTCTGGGAGAGACCAGCTTTTTGGTCAATAGCCCAAGCAGAGCCATGTGGGCCTTGTAGAAGCCCAGTTGGGCTCTTTCCTGCGATGCTTCTGAGTTTGCTCTTGCATTTGCTAAGTTCTCAGCAAGGGCAGTGACAACAAGGTGAGCCAGAGTGCAGGCTTCAGTGTCAAGAGCAGCATGGTTTCTGAAGGTAAAAGCATTTTGTTGAGGTTTTAGCCCCAAGCATCTCATCGGGGGCCTGATGAGAAAGAGAGATGGTTACCAGCATCAGAAAAGCAAGGAAGGAAGTTTGGAGGAGTTTTCTGGCTAAATCTTTGACCAAAGCACATGTTTGCATAGCACTTTTGTGGCTTACCTAGTATTTTCACTGAGTTTACACTTTTAATTCTCAGTGACTCCAAGCATAGACCTGCACTGAGGAAGAAGAATTCCAGGGAGATTCAAAATAATTCCAGAGGACCCAACCTGCACATAAGTGCAATTTCTCATGCATGACACTTCATATGGATATCCTAACCTTCCACCCTTGCCTGCCTCCTCATCCTAAAGATACAAGTTAGCCCCATGTAAGTCCCTAGAGACCCCCAGGCAGGAAATCAATGCTCTCATTGCAGCTCTGCTGCCTTTGCTATTGTTTCCCCTCATTGGTCCTCATCTAAGATAGTAAGAAGGCATAGGTGTGATGATTTTGTCTAAGATTAATAGGCACAGTGTGGAAGGACATCATAGAACATGTACATCATGACTATATATTTATAGATATAAGTCCACACATATTTCAGCTTCATTCATATGATTTTATACTTAAGTTAACTTATAAAAGGGTTGCTCAAGAGTATAGGAAGTTTCATATTTGTTTCACAGTCTAAGAGTGATGGCAGATCAAGGTACCAGAAAAGCCCACCTTCTGGATGTTCCACAGAGACGTTCCATGCTCAGTAGCATCACCAAATATGTCCACCTGGATTTTGGAATACAGACATCCTTCAAGTTTAAGAGAAGGTGTATCTCTCAGGGCAGTGCCACTTTGCACGTGAAGATATACATGCTCCTTCCAAGCTTTGGCAGGTGTAGATTCCATTCCAAAGTCAGAAGAATTCTAACTCTGAGAGTGTGCAATGAGGACACCATCTAGTAAGAAGTCTGAGATCTCAAGAGAAGATTAAAGTCAGGGACTAGTCTCTAGAAACAAATGTATTAAAATACTTCAGAGATTGCTGTAGTCATTGCAATAAGATGGCATAAACAAAGAAGCTCAAGATAATGTAGGTGTCATCATCATGTTCCATTTAAACAAAAATCTATTCTGCTTGACCACATTATTATTTTTTTGTCTATATGAATGCCCACATAATGCTAGTTCACAAATTTCAATAGTTTTCTTTGGCTGTCTGGTATTTTAACAAATATTTGGTACTTTTCTCAAGAGAGATGGAAGTAGAAAGAGAGGGGAGAGGGAAGGAAAGAGAGGGGGTCTTATTAGGTCTTCCAAAAGCATTTCAAACAAATTTGCTAAGAAGGTTTATACCAAACTATTCAATTCATAGTCACAAAGCTTTGAAAGCCAGCATAATAATTTTACATTAAGGTAAATAATAAGCTTACAAAGAGGGTAGATTTGCTCATGCATACATATGCATACAGATTTATATATATACCCATCTATATACACAGACTTGTATACACACATATTAATGAAAATTATTACTGGGTTTCATAAAGACAGCTTCTAATTATAAGAAAGAATTGCTTATCACTTCACAATGTAATTAATCAAGGTTGACTGGCACTTTGTCTTTCTTTGAAGATAGCATGTTGAAAATTGAATGTAGGGGAGGGAGGTTTTGAACACAGTGGACTCCTGCAGGAAGTGCAGTAGAGGTAGGGAGGAAGGCTCTTGGATGGGATTGATGGACAGGTAGGCAGCCCCTGAACATAACTGGACATTTGAAAGACCAAGTCTGAGAGTTTTAAGACTTCCACAGAGCTCTGGAGGGTCAAGTGTTCTCTTTGCTTGGGTGTATCAGGAGGCTGAGACCTGCGACTAGGATCAAGACATGGAGCTCTGTCTTTGCCACATCCTTTCTTATTGTAGCTAACCGAACTCTGAACTGTTAGAAGAAAGATAACAGCATCATAATGACAGCAAGAGAGGAGCCCAAATCTATTAGCAGGTCAGAGATGATGCTTGGTTTTTGAACTGCATTTATTCAAATATGTATCCTTTTATTGTAAGTGGGCAACAGCAGCTCAGATGGGAGTGGTGATTAGTCAAGACTTCATCTGCAACTGAGACAGAACAAAGAACACTTGTCTCCTGACAAGGGCACTGTTGGCTAGGGAATGCAGCAATGACCCAGGACAATCAATGCATTCTTGGGAAGACCTAGAGGGTCCACTGAGTTCTGTAGGACAACCAGGTGAAAGACCAGCTCAGTTTTAAGAATGGTGATCTTTGAGCCTGGAATGCTGGGCCAGATGCTCTCAGCAGACTATAGGAGAAGAGGAAGGTGATCATCAGGAGGGAGATAACTGGAGATGAATATGGTCAAAATCCACTTCATACATGCATGAAAATGTCATAATGAAACCCACTATTATGTATCACTAAAATATAATTTTTAAAAAAGATTTTAAAATGATGCCTCAAACAGTACAGAAATATTCTCATCCCAGGGCTTTGGAAAGAACTCAAAAGCAATTCCATGAAATTTAACACATGAAACTAACACATTACTTCCTATTCAGATAAGAGATACACTGTTGTATTAACCTACACCCATCTTGTCACATAGCCAATGGTTATGGCAGTGATTCAGACATCTTTCCACATCTCTGTTTAGCTGTGTGAGTGCCCACAAGAAAGGCATGATGATACCAACAGCATCAGACATTCCTTTAGTCAGCATACTCCTGAACATGTGTATAGAACCATAAAGCCAAAAATCCACTTTCCTCCATGTGATTTTTTTTCTCAAGAGCAAACCCACAAGGGAGGCAGGAACAATCCAATAGTAAATAGAAACTCAGAGCAGGCAAAGGAGTTCCACAACTCATTAGAGACGTAAGATCTCTCGACTGAGCTTGAGTCTGGCATTTCAGGAACATTCCACTGTGTGTTCTACTATTGCACACAACAGACAAAACACTCAGGAGTCTCTGGGTGTCAGCTGTCTCTCCACTCCCTCCTTCCCTCTTTTCTCACGGTCTTCTTCTTCCTTAGCGGTTTTCAGTGAATTAACTGGTTTAGGCAGCACACAGGAAGAATGTTCTGATGGTATTTTCCCAAAACACACAACGTATGCTTCCTTTATACTTATTCTCTGTGAGTTGGCAAGATCTGCATAGTATTGTTATCCCAGGGACCCACAGACAGCCTAGAGTTTCACACGAGTAGAGATAACCCAGCAACTCAAAGCCAGATTTGAAAAGTCTGAGCAGTCTTGAAAGTTCTTGACTGCCTCAAAATAATTATCTTGTACCAACGAGATATCTCAGCAAGTAAAAAAGCTTGTTGAACAAGCTTGACAGAGTCCAATCACTAAAAGAAGAATCAGCTCCCGGAAGTTATCCTCTGACTTCCACATGCTAGCCCCAGCACACGGATGCCCATATCATTCAGACGCAAATACATGTGTGCACACATACAGACAACAAGAAGAACAATAATAATAATAATAAATAAATGTCTACAATAGCTTCATCCGTAGATATCACACATTGTGGATAATCCACCCAATCATAAAAACCAGGTTGAACAAAAAATCTTCAATACAGAAAAAAGTTATTTGTAAGCACCATATTTTTATAAATCTATACTGGATCAAAATTGTAATATAAAAAGCCGGATAGACAGCTCAGCCACTAAAACTGCTTGCTGATCTTGCAGAGGATTGGAGTTTTGGTCCCATCACCCAGGTCAGATGGCTCACAATCACCAGCAAATCCAGGTCCCTGGGATCTGATGCCCTCTTCTGGCCTTACAGGGCACCTACACATGTGTGTGCGTATACACATACACATAAATGAAAATAAAAATAAATCTTTTTTTTAAACGCTGTGTAAGAGAGGAGGCAGATATGACCAAGATACACTGTATACGTGCATAAAATTGTCAAATAATAAATAAAAACATTTTAATGGAATATAATAAGAAAAAAGCAAAACTAAATGTTTTAAATGAGCCAAATCTAAAATAAAAACTGCTGATTTAAAGGTTTTCCTCTTTCATTTCTAGAGCAAAAATACATATATATGTATGTGTATGTCTGTGCAGAACTACATGATTGCATAAACATTCAGTTTAAATTTTTAAAACAGAAATGTAAAGATCTGGTTTTCATTTCAACTCATTTTAATTCTTGGCTTGAACGATTTCCATAGACAAAGGATATTTCTCAGAACACATATTGAAAGGATCCACTGGCCTTTGTTGGTTCCTGGGACAGGAAAGGTATATTTTCTTTCAGAGTGTAGTCCGTGGTGAGTAGTCTGTGCTCTAGAGGAAGGCCACACATCCAAGACTATTTGGGCTGCACATTTTTGTCCTGATGGGTTAAAAAAAAATATATATATATATAAAGACACAAAGTGGAGTTGGTGAGGAAGGGGTAGATCTGAGAAGAGTTAGAGGAAGGAATGAATATGATCAAAATATATTGTACAGAATCCTCGAAGTACAAATAAAGTTGCTTCTTGGGGTCCTAGGGTCATTCTAATTCTCGCTAGAAAATACACCAGAAGTGGGTGCAAAGCAAAGAAGTCTACTGTCACGTGTCTTAGTAAAGCATATTATTTTCCAAGTCTTTCCAGTGATTACACAGACTTTATTGAAAAAAAAAAAATGAGTTCACAGTAAATGAAACTACAGCCATATACAAACACGAGAAACAAATGCATTCAAATCAAACCTTCTGGAGTTGTAGTTCAGTGGTAAAATGCTTTCCTAGTGTACAAAAGGCCCTCAGCTCTATCCAGATCACTTACTCCTCAGAGAAAGGAAAACAAATTCTTTAGCTAGGAAAGTTTTAACTTGGCATTTAATTCTGTTACAATGACACTGGTTTTATTTCTCAAGCAAGCATGAATCCTTTTTAAGTGATCCATTAATTTAGCAACAACAACAACAAAAAATCACAAAGCAATCAAAATGTATCCACTCACTCATGCTCAAATACTCTCTTCTCAGCAAGCATGTCTTTCAAAATCCAGCTAACTCATTTTTTAAGCATCACATTACCTCAAAGGGACAGATTAAATACATTGATAGAACCAACTTGGATGAGCATATTAGAAAAAAGAAAACTCTATCTGGCTGAGCATTCACAGATGTTTGGTTGTCACTGTTCTTTAAGCAATACAGCATGGCAACAGTTTCGATGGTGTTCACATGGTCTTGGGGACTGTGAGTTGATATAGGGAGCTATTAGCATGTGTGGGGAGATGCGCCTGAGTTATATGTAAGTATCAACATATTTTCTGTAAGGGACCTGTGATGTTTAATCTTAGCTGTCAGCTTGACAGACTCTGGGATCAACTAAGAGGCACACCTCCAGTGACCATGTGGTGGCATTGCCAGGAAGGATTAAGACAGACCTTTCACCAGTGTGGCCAGGCAGCCTGGAAAGAAAGAGGTGTGATGAACAGCCAGCACCTTCCTTGCTGCCTTCCCTTCTTGCTAGTGAGTGCATCTATGCTGCTGCTGCTCTCATCCTTCATAAACATCAGAATCCAGATTCATAGTTTTCCAGTGTTGATGAAGAAAGAGTCTTCCCAGGAGGCCTATAGTATCAGAATAGGACAGCAGCCACCCAGCCTATGGACTGAGCTTTTGGGGTTCAGCCTCTCTAGTGTACAGACTACCACTGGTTGTGATTGGTGGTAATGAATCTACCTTACCATATGTGCGCATTGGAATGGTTCTCGTCCTCTAGAAAACCCTACTCCGAGAACCTGACCTATCCCTGCCTGGGTTTTGGCATCTATCCCCCACAGACACAGAGCACACACTGCCTGAGCTAAATACAACTGTATCACCAGAACTCACCACCACCCTAAAAAACACATCTTTAGATACTGAATACTTTCCCATTGTGCTCCATAAAGAAGCCATGCACCTTTCAGAGTATAAAAATTAAAATGGCCACTCTCGTCTCCTGCAGTGGGGACAAAAGTTTCCAAAGCAAATGCCTCCTTTGGACAGCCATCCCCAGCACAGGCAGAGATAGCCCTGCTCTAAGCTGCTGTGAGAGCTTCTGCATCTAAGGTGTGGGCTATGGTGGCTTTGTCTAGCTCTTCTGACTGGACTATTTTCCCTATGGCACAGACTGGGTGTCCCCAAGCCCAAGGCCCAATGCAAGTCTAACAGAATCAGTCATGAAGGACTGTGGAGGGACCTGGAAGCCAAAAGCCAGCTGCTTCTTGGGGTGCTGGGGTCATTCTCATTCTCCCTAGAAAATACACCAGAAAGTGGGTTTTCAACAATGGTTCCTCAAAACCCCCAAACTCCTCTCTTCTTTATTTGAAACTAATATTTTAAAAAATAGACCCCCAAATATTGAACTGCTTCATGGAGTCAAGACACCATTGGATATAGTATTTTGTCACCCTTTTTATGTGCTGACCATTGTGTGGTCCCTACAAACTAATCCTTGCCTTTCAGAGAGCATTTTAAAATTTTAATTTGTTTCATTTTTCTCTTCAATAGATATAGCGTGAGAGCACAGAGCCTTAAACAACCTTAGAGTGTCAAACTATAAACTAGCCAATGCCTTGAAAAGGAATGGCTTTGTACCAAGAGAGAGGAGAGAAGCCTTCAGAAGAGTCTCCGGAGATGGAAGAGCCAGTCACTCTGAAATCATGCATGAGGTTCTGGGTTTCATTCCAAGCACCACAATGGATGGATAATGAATGAATGAATGAATGAATGAATGAATGAATGAATGATAGTATGTTGCATAGTATGGCACTTTCCCCACACTCTGAAAAGAAGAAGGCAGATGAAGTCCCCATTCCTGCTCGCACTTGTCATTCCTAATGTACTGTGCTACAGGCTTAAACAATGCATATTAAATATTGCTGGTCAGATGAAAACATGATCACATTATGAATATGGATTTTTGTCTCCAGAGCTCAGAGAAAAAGACAGAGAATGAGCCTGTTGGGGCATTAAGGATACAGTGTGTGCAAATGCATCTTTAGGAGGGCTGCATTTCAGAAAGGGGGGTGTGCTTTCTAAAGGGCACAAACCTGGCAGGAGTCCATGTTCTCCAGGATCATTCCCCATCTGGTTTGATTTGAGAACTGGGAGAATTGCCACTGTGAGCTAGCAGGAAGTGTAGGAAGGCCAGTGGTCATGGTTATCCCCTTTAGATATAAGTCTTTCAACACACTTGCTCCTACCCCCTGTACATTTGCACACTCTCACGGTTCACATAGATCACACACACACACACACACACACACACACACACACACATCTTAACCCAGGTTTGTTGCCAGGATAAAATACCCATAAATGGCTCTGCCTAATGTGGCTTCACTGCACAATTGACGTGTTTGAACAGGAAAAGAATTGGCAGAAGTTTCTTCTAAAGTAAATCAGTTTGATCCAGAAAGGCACCATGAAGTCATGAATCCAAGGACTTGGAGACTTGCCTTGGATGTTATCTGTGGCTCCTGCAAATCAGTGGCAAACTCCAAAGCCAGGCATCTCCCCAGTTACCGTCTGACTCTGCCCTGAAGCCTACCACACCTGGGCACCAACTGAGACAGCCCTAGGAACGCAGAATTTACACATTCATCAAGCAGACCAGCACCTCCTTCTCAGGCCTCCTACCATATTTAGAAATCCAGTCTAATGCCAAACCATCCTGAAAGCATCCAGCCTTGTTCGTATTTAGGGATCCCTCCACCAATGTCAGTAAATAAAGGTCTGCTCTGCCACACTCTAAGCCAAACTATTGGGAATTCAAACACCAGCCGCCTACTGCTCTCCCTTTTAGTGCCCAAGAGGTACCATTTGCTACGGTATCCAGGCTGAGCTAGGTTCATTACATTTGCTGTCTCTGATGTCCAAAACATAGTGTGTGATTTTTCTCCACATCTACTGCTATGTAAGTTCAGGAAGTCAAAGAGACTCATGGTCACAGCTTTAAATGAAGGACAGAACTTCAGCCTGGATTTCCTATGCTCTTCTCTTCTGCTGACTGAAGCATTTGGATGAGTTCTCGGTGGTCTAGCATATTCGGTGATGGTACCACCGCTTCCCAGCCTTTGTTCTCACCCTTACAGGACCATCCTCAACTGCCTGCCATGCCAGCCTCACACTGATGTTATCCCTTTGGCTCCTAGAGAGTGTCTTGGAAACGCTCCACAACACAGTATCACCTATGTCCTAATATCTTTCATTGTCCTTCTTTCTATTAATTACCACCTTCTAGCATGGACAAGAGTGTGAGCCACAAGTGACACAGGAAGGATGGGAGGCTTCAGGTCTAGCTGGCTGTGCAGCTATGTTCTAGGCCTTTCCCATCTGTGAGCCTCTTGCTCCCAGGAGTACCTGAGTACCCAGGTGGGGCTTTTTGAACACTGTCTATTGACAATGAAGTCATATCTGCTTTAAGGACAACCTGCTTGTCCTATTCCATATGGTCCTCTCTTCCTTCCAGGTGTGGTGACTACTTAGACTTTTGTGCTTCATCCTCTCTTATTTGGGTTAAGCTTCTCCAGGAATTTAGGGACCTACTTTAGTACCAATTGAGGGAAGTGTAGTTCATTGATGCACAGATATGTAGAAGGCTCCAGCTGTATCCTGTGCACTCACCACACCTACGCCACACACATGCTTGCTCATGGGCACACACACACACATACATACATGAGTGCACATGCCCAAACCTACTGCCTTATTCTCTACAAAGTGAACATCGTTCTTCTGTGTGTGTCTGTCTTCATCAAGACAGAAGCTATAGCCTGTACGTGTGGCCCAAACCACAGTTGGCTTCTCCCTTGACACTGAGCATGCAGCCATGGCCAAAAGCAGCCTTTCCCAGGAGAGCTTCAAAGCTTATGTTATGCATAAAAACTTCAGCCTTGGGAAATACAAAGAGGAGATAAAGGGGCTGGCAGAATGCATTGCTCAGGCCAAGTGGAAGTCCTAATACAACAATAGTCAGGAAACACATATATCCTATCAGTGATAAAGGCCTTTGAGGGAGAAGGAGAGAAGTGGAAAGCAGTGAGCCCAGGCCCCATGGGGATCAATTTTCTTCTTCGTTTATGTCATGCCGAGCAGCCAAAGGACACCTGTAGTGGGTTCAGAAGCCTCAGAGTAGATGGGATGCAGTCAGACCAAAGCCTGAAAACACAGCCACATAAGACACATCTAGGGAGCCGCCACCTCTCCCGCACCCTCACTGCTCCCAGGCAGTTTACCTGGTTCTTGTTCCAGCCAGGTCTGGTCACCCATCTCTTCAATGTCTTCCACCACTTACTTAACACCTACCCTTCAATCTTGTGTGCATGTGCCACTATCTGCTCTGTGTCAGTCACTCTGGCAAGTGTCAGGGACACAGTAGTGAATTATCCAGGCAACTGTCTATGATTTTCTACCCTCCTGGGGAGAGAGAGACTGGATATTCCAACTCTACAAGCTACTTGCTTTAGGCAGAAACACTGTGGGACAAGTCGGTCAAGGAGGGAGTCGAGGGAGGACAACCCGTGGGTAGCACTCACCCTGGTGTGGGAGGAGAGGCTTCCAGACGTGACGGTGGATGCTCAGGGTATTAACGGGGTATTGGGAAGGTTAGGGGAGACACAGAGGAGCCAAGTAGAGAGGATGGTTGAAGGGACAGGAGAGTGGGAAACAGGCAGAGCCTAGGGCTCCAAAATGGCTCAGGGGTGGGTGACACTAAGGAGATTATTACCCAGGATAAGCAAGTAAGAGATATGATGTAACTTACTTTTGATCACCATGGCAACATGTTTAAGCAGGGATGAAAAAGTACAACAGATAGGAGGGAGACTACCCGTTAGATGGAAGAAGAGCAGCTTGGCCTGGCTGCTACCTTGACGGTGCTGAGACTCACTCGGAAGCTGGGACATGATGGGATCAAAGAGAGTCAGACTAGCCACAGGATACACCAGGAGAAGGAGCCCTATACTGAAGGGAGAGGGGGTTGACTACCAGATGATCTACCTGACATGGAATTGTCAATTTCTGAGATAGATAAAGCAATGATAGTAGCAGAAGACTAAGTGTTTGGCTTTCTTCACCTTAGGTTTGAGGTGACCCGTACAATGAGGATGACAAGGACACTATTAGGTGGGAGAAATTATGCAGTGAGACCACCACCTCAGGAAAGAGTGTAGGCAGAGAGCAGAAACGGTCCAAGGACTGAGCCTAACCTCTCGCCATCCAGTATTCAAAGAGATGAGGAAAGGCTGTAGAGAAATGACCAGAAGGAGAAAGAGCTCTGAGAATGAATGATCCCAGTGCAGAAGTTACATCAAAGAAAAAGAGTCATGTGTGGGCGGTGTCTGTGGCCACTGGTGAGCAGATCCACTGGTTACAGATAATTAACCATTTGATTTAGCAGCATCAGAACCCTGCTGCTGACATCTACAGAAACAGCTTCAGAAGAGTGAGAGACAGGATCTCAGAGCCTTGCTTCTTGCTCCTGAGCAAAAGAGGGGAGCCACACTTTGGTTGCATAGTCAGAAGAACCCCCAGAGTTTGTCCCTAGCTAAGCAGTTCTTACAGGACCTCTTCACATCCTCACTCAGTTTCCTCTTCTCTCTTTACCCACTCCTTCCTCGATCCCTTACCCCGCCCCTGTCACCTTTTAATGGCAAACAGTGAGGGCTCTCAGGCTTAGCGGGAAGGCCCAGCTCTTACTCTGACCTGTGCTCTGGGTTACATTATTTAGCTGAGAAGTGTTCTGAGAAATTTTCCTTCCCTGTGAAATGTATCAAGAAGATCTCAGATTTCTGAAACTTTCCATGACTCTGTTACATAGATCGGCTTCCACTCTCACTACCCATTCTGGCCTTTGTTCTCATCCTAACTCTGGGTCTACGAAAATATGGAAAATTCACTGACAGCTGCATTTTCCAGCAAGAACTTATCCACAGTAGGCATGAATAAAGCATGAACTATTGTGCGCATCTCTGTACCAAAGTGGGTAGGATACTTGGTGGGAGTGCAGCATAGCTGTGAACATGCTAGCAGCTGCCAGCTCCGTGGTTCTGTGTTCATCTGGCTATTAGAGAAAGAGGCCCCCAAAATCACAGCACAAAGAACCCTTAGCAAAAATCAGTCATATGCTTTTGGACATCCTCATGCCAAACATGGGGCTCCCCCACAGTGAGGGACACAAGTACATTTTCTCTAGCTGTACAATGCTTTCATCTCCCCACCCCCACCTAATCTGTCTGATAAACTAAAGACTTTACACCTTTATTCCAGGGAATACTAAAGTGTCATCAGTTAGCTTTAATAGTCAACTGAACACAATCTAGAGCAACAATTCTCAACCAGTGAGTCATGACCCTATGGGGGCAAAACAGCCCTTTCACAAAAGTCACATATCAGATATCCTGTAGGTCAGATATTTACATTAAAGTTCATAACAAAATTATAGCTATGAAGCTGCCACAAAAAATGATTTTATGGTTGTACAGTCACCACAACATGAGGAACTGTATTAGAGGGTCACAGCATTATGCAAGTTGAGAACCACTGCTCTAGAGTCACCTGAGAAAAGAACCTTAACCAGATTGGCCCGTGGGCATGTCTGTAGAACACTGTCTTGATTGTTTATGTATACAGGAAGGCTCAGCCCATTGTGGGAAGCCTCAGTTCCTAAAAAGGTGACCCATTGGATTCCTATGCCTTCGGTCGCCTCATTTAAAGCAGAGATGGAACTCTGATAAGAAAGTTAGGTACATGTGATCCTGGTGGTGAGCCAGCAAGTAGCCATCCTCCGTGTTTTTTCAAGTTCCTGCTTGAGTTTCTGCCTTGACTTCCATCAGTGATGGACTGTGACCTGAAAGTGTAAGGAAAGTAAACCTTCTCCTCCCTTAGTTTTGTCCATAGTGTTTTCTCAATGAGAACACATAGGACAGACTGGCCAAGTTCAGCCAGTACTTTTAAACCCTAAAAGAACAAAACACTATCCAATCCTAAGAAGGAAATTTAAGCAGTTCTTATTTATTCTATGTTATTAATGATCTCATTTAAGGCAGAGATTGAATTCTGATATTAACAAATATAAGCCAAGCCTGAACTAAGAATGAACTAAGTCTTCATTCTTCTCATGTCAAACAGCTGCTCTTGATATTTGAAATATACAGCTGGGCACATCCTGTGTACAAGTGTGGATTTATGTTAGCTAGGGCTGCTGTGTGACTTATGAAATCAGAAATACATGCTTCATCTTTTGGAGACAGATGTCTGGGGTCAGGGTGCCAGTCTGGCTGGGGTCTAGTGAGGGTCCTTTCCAAGAGTCCTATTGCCTCCTCATGCAATGGAAAGAGAAACGTTAGCCTCCTGCCATCTTCTTATAAGAGCATAAACATTGTTTGTGAATGCTCCACCCTTACAGAAATTATACTACCTAGCTCCTGACTCCTAATGTCATCAGGATTCCATTTCACTCACAATTATTTAGCCTACAACAGTCTTGTCCTTGGCATGAGGTCATAGTTCCTGGACTGGAAATTCTGTTATAATATGTCCTAATCTCTCTCCATCTCCCTCTCTGTCTCTTTTTGTATGTCTCTCTGTATGTGTCTGTCTGTCTCTCTGTGCCTGTCTCTCTGTACGTGCCTGTCTCTCTCTGTATCTAAGTCTGTTTCTGTCTGCCTCCGTCTCTAAATCTTTCTATCTATGTCTCTCTGTCTCTCTGTCTCTCTCTCTCTCTCTCTCTCTCACACACACACACATAGCTAAATCACTGTTTTAAAAATAATTTGCACTTTTCTTTCTGTCTTATAATTTACACAAAAAAGACAAAATGTAAGAGAAAATTCTTAAATGACTCTCCTGAGTGTTGTTCCCTAGACATGTCTTCAAAGACTTGACAACCTTTTTGCTGAGCGTTCTAAAAATGGATGTTATGTATCAGCTAAAAATATGATAATTAGCAAGTATGCTTGAATCACATAATAGCAAACGTCATTTCTTCTGCAAGACAGGAGCATTACTCATGAGCACAGAGTCAACCTGAAACCAATGGCACCTGACAGAAGCTGACAGGGTGCCTTGGGCTTTCCAACTCACCAAGGCAACCTCAGGGTCCTTTGGCAAACAGTAAATGTCTCTAAAAGCACCTGCAGCAGGTTGCATGGGCGGAAAAGCAGGAATGGTGGATGTTTCCCACTGGGTTTAACACGCAGCTCCCCATCTACTGGTGGCAACCTGCCACCTTCCAGGCTCAGGCTGGATGCTGAGAAACAGCGGAAAACCCCCACCGTGGAACATTACTTCTGCTAATAGCTTTGGATTGCAGGGGAAAGTCAGATCCGGCACCCTGGTTATGTCACGGTGGTATCCAGCAATACTCTGTCTTGATTATTGCTCTTTGGATGACAATCAGTGAGCACAAAGGAGAAGAGATTGTGGTTAATGGTGCTTCCACATTCATTCATGCATTCATTCATTTTATTCATTGAACAGAAGTTCACTAAACTCCTGGGCTGGGTATCATGTTGAGTGCTGTAGCAGAAAGATAAAAAGACACAGGCAGTGGAGTAGAACGATTGTATGATGGGAGGTCCATGTGGAACTCCAGAGGCATAGAAGCAGGTATGGAGAAGAGAATGAGTAATCTCCCTCCACACAAGCAGAGATCTGAGCTGAGCCTGCAGAGATGAGGACTGGTGTCTGGGGGAGAGTGGAGGCTGCATCCTGGGCAAGAGTGCAAAGCCAGGTCACTCAGGCAGCATTTGAAAAGCCACAGGAGTTACAGTGTCAGTGGAGTGCTCCAGGGGACTGTTCTTTGTTATCTTCTCAAGCAGAATCATTGTCACAAGTCAAGTTGTAGAATCAACATTAGACAACTTTACTTTTCATCCAAGAAGGGAAGACAAGTTTCCTACCTGTTCGCTAATATAACAAACACTTAGGATGATCTAAGTGCCAAATGTACAAGATGCCTGTGACTTCAAGATGTTTATTTTCTAGTCACTGACCAAAGTCATGTGTGTAAACACATGACAGCATAGGTACTCATCACTTTTCCTTCCTTTGCTGTGATCAAAAGCAATCTAGGAAAGGAAAGGCTTCTTTCCTTCTTTGCACACCATCATTAGAGAAGTCAGAGCAGGAGCTCAAGCAGTAGCTTGAAGTAGAAATCATGCAAGATGGCTACCTGCAGATGTTCAACCAGGCCCTTGCTTAACTAGCTTTCTTATATATTTTCCCAGGGAATAGTGTTGCCAAAGCAAGCAAGACCCTCCTATATCAATCAACAATCAAGAAAACCCACAGACATGCCCACAAACCAACCTGATCTGGGCAATCCTTCAATAAAGACTTCCTTCCCAGATGACTCTAGAATTGACAGTTAACTCTAACTAGGGCAAAAAGTAAGAAACATATGTGTTTATCATGTAATAAATACCAAAGAGGGTTAGCATAGAATAATGCAGATGACTGCAATGGACAAGAAGAAGAGAAACAGTAGGGCAGAAGACAGGGTGTGTGGATGTGTGGATGTGTGGATGGATGGATGGATGGATGGATGGGCCAGATAGGGTCAAAAGTAATGTCTTTAAACTGGTAATATCCATAAAGAAGGTAGGTTTTGTGGGGCTCCTAGATAATGGATCCATCAAGAACATCAGCCCACCTCTGCAAATCTAGTCCCCATTTTCTCTCTTTGATGATAGAAATATCCACAGGGGTGTTCCCCTAGGATGCCTACATCTTCCCTTATGTAACCACAGGGGCTTTCATGGTTGATCTGAGTCATCCTCATCTTTGACTTTGAGCTAAGAAACAGAGGCTAATAAAAGGCACAAATGCATCCTGCACACCATGCATGGTGATATACTTCAAGTCCAAAAAGGAAGACAGATCTGAGCTTGTTACCAAACCAGAGAAAGTACATCCAGCTCCCTAGAGAAATCAATACATTCCCTGGACTTTACCTTTTTTAAGACTTTGCCTTATCCAGGATTCATCTAGAAGGAATTGAGTGACCTCATGAATACTACCTCAAAGACATCTCTACAGTAATAGTTTTCATAAAGCCATTATGTATAATATCTCTGGATATAAGCCAAAGAAACAACATTAAAATGCATGAAAATTCTGCTGGGGATGAAGAACATATGGTCCAAGCGTTCAACTTGATGCAGGAATAAAAATGAGTCTGATAGGGGAAGAGATAGATAGTGCGTCCTTCAAACAAGTCCTCATACATATTGCTTCCATCTTCCATGCTCTTGGTAAGGGGACAAGGCTTTTATTCACCTGATACAGCTTTGCTCTGCCTCAGGGACTAAACAAAAAGCTCAAAGAAGTAAATTATAAGGCTCAAATGCAACTATGGAAAATAATAATGCTACCCAAGAAAAGGGTAGGACAGAGGATAAGCCATTTGTGGTAAACTTAAGGCAAAGTTACATCCAAATGATAGTCCAGATGCTTTCTCAACAGTTTGTCTATATCAGGAGATAATGTATGAACCCCTGGTCAGTCCCTTAAATTCTATATGTCATGCATGGCATATGAAACATGGTTATACTTTTCATATTTCATTTTTTAAATGTCATAGGAGTCTGAGGGCCATAGTGTCTCTGAAACAGTAACCATTTTCTTCTGAAGAAAATGAAATCTGAGTAAGCCTTGAAAGATCAGGAGACTGTCCATTAGGAAGATGCTAGGTAAGCAGGGATGACTGGGGCCAAAGGACTCCACTGTGCTTGAGAAGGATGGTGACTGGGCCCGAAGGAAACCACTGAAAGGCAGATTAGCTAGGAGACAGCCAGTGCTGACCACAGAAGGGAGGGATGAGAAATGGCCTAAATGGGCTAGCCTTGGAGCAGTCATGAGAAGTCCCTGTTCATCCTCTTTACTCCCATAGTCACGAGTCCTTATCAGGAGTGTAGCTTATGAAAGGATTATCACTCAGTGGTTCCTGCTAGAACACGGCCCACCTGGTCTGCCATGCTTTTAATCCCTTCTGTACAACTGGCCTCACGTCAGTCATGGGGTGTCTATTGAATCACTTCTTCCCAATTACCTCAACTTTACTTGGCTCAAACTGTGTCATCTCCCCATTGGTCTGTTGTAAAATTCACCTGTCTCACTTCCTGTCTGCATCCCTCGGCTCTAGACCACATCCAATATTGTAGCTAAAGTGGTCTTCTTAACCTTCCAAAACACCTTTTGTTTTAAGAAATGCACAATCATTTCAACTGGTTGGAATATAGATGTTTTATAATGGGAAAATTCAGGAATATAAAGAGAGAATGGAAATGGGCATTTTAGGGCAAAAAAAAAAAAGAGTAAGGATTCAGTGGTTCGTCTCCAGCTTGAGAATCTACATAATTTCCATCATTGCTACTTTGTTTCCCTTCTTTGTATTCTGCTGACTAACTACCCCAGCTTACTGTATCCCCAATGACCCCATCTCAAAATGAAGATATGTTAAAGACCCTAGTATTCACCATCTACCCGGTAGAGACTTAATACCGCCCAGACTAAGTTCTTAAAATAGGACTCTCATTAGTGAATGGTAAGCCTATACATTAGCTGCACCTGGCTGAGGCAATTCCCAAATCATGGCCATCAAAATATGGTCTTTACATGAGAAATTCAATATAGCCCACAGCTATTTGTTGAGCACCTGCTGTGTTAGGCATTTAATAGTCTAATGGGAACAAACAAGTTAGACAACAGGACCAGACCACAGTTCAGCAAGTACTATAGAAAAGAAGGATATAAATGGACGTGTGGGAGATGGTGCAGTGCCAAGAAAGTCTTTCAGAGTAGATGCCATGTGCACTGAGTTTGAGAAGTGAAGGATGCTACCCACACAGGACACTAGAAGCACCTTACACAAGAGAGAAATGTGGGATAATGACTGAGATTGATGCGAGGAACACAAATACTCCAGCTTAGTGGGAATAAACTGTGACAAATGTAGCAAGGCCAGGATGGTAAGCAAGCCAAAACCTGAAGACCACGGGAACGTGTTTGGAATGTTGTACGTTACCTGTGTGATTTAATCAGTGTAACTGAGTGACCTGGTTGGACTCTCATTTTCAAAGGTATCTCTGGCACAGTAACTGAGAGGCACAGTAGAAGCAGGGAGAGCTGCTGGAGTCTCAGTTCATGGTAGTTCTGACAGAGATGGTGATGGCTTTTACTTGACTGAGACAGGTGGATGAATATGCATAGATTCAGGAGGTATAATGGGTGGGAGTTGAGGGCTCAGTGGGTAAAAATGGGGAAAAACACGAATCAAAACCACCCAGCTTTCTGTCTAAGCAGTTGGATGATAATGGCAGAAGCTAAAGCTGTTAAGAGGGGAGGCAAACCAACCTGCCCTTTGCTCATCCCCTTCCCTCCATCCTCATATCCATTTGGCAAGGATCCAAATTCTCCTGTACTAACAAGACCAGTTGTCTATCTCTGTCACTTCTATGCCAATTCTGGACACGTAGGTACTTTCAAAGCAGCTGCAGCATTGCTAACTCCACATGGGACAGTCTATGGTGAGCTCTTCAGGGGATAGGCACCAACGTGAAACCTGCATATAATTTTAAAACTCAGGACCCTTTACAACCGAACTGAGGTAATAGAAACATGTCGCTTCAGTAACTCTTGCGAAGATAAGGAACGATGTTTACTTATTCTTTGCAGTTTCTGGTCCCCAGGTTTTGTGGAGCTTGGATGAGTGGGATGAAGATCATGTGGCACACCTGCATGCTCGCTACAGTGGCGACAGGAAGCGTGAAAACCTGTCAGTAGCCACCAAAATCCAGACAAGTGCACATCTATAATCCCAGCCCTGAGGTGGGGGTGGGGGGGCACGAGGATGCCTGGAGCTCATGCACTACACAGCAAGGCAGAATCAGTGACCTCCAGGATCAGTGAGAGACCCTGTCACAAAATAATAATAATAATAATAATAATATGAAAAGCAATTGAGGAAGATACCTTAAATAGACCTCTGGGCGCCACATGTTCATGCACGCATGACAAGCACCCACCCAGACATTAGCAAACACTGCACACACACACACACGGTGTAAAAGAAAAAAACACACTGGCGAGAATACACAAGGTAAGAAAATAATGATGCATAATATGTACTGCAAGAGAAATGTGGGTGTTAACTAACCCCAAATGCAGTGCACCTCACCTGCCCATGGTGACCTGAGAAAGCTGTCTGCAGTGTCAACATATGATCACATGATCTCTTGCCAACACACAAGGCCACAGGCATGCTATCTCCACGTTTTAAATTTACCTGTGCAGCTTTGCTGATTTTTGCTGTACAGATGACTGAGATTGAAAAGCATTGAGAGTGCATTGGCATTTTTTTTAATTAGAAGAAGATTCCAAAATAGAATCATAGCTGAAGATGGAAAAGGTAATTATCTTTTTTAAAAAAGAAATCATATGTGAATCCAAGAAAGAGGCACGGTTTCTTTTTTAACTTTTCAAAGTCTCTTTATTGGAAAAATAACAAGCAGCCCCAAATGTGGATTGATCCAGGCCTTTAGGAACCATAAAAAGAATCCAGGTCCCTAATTAAAGAAAACAAAAATGGTGTCTCTGGAATAATGCCAGTAAGACCTGGGGAGCAATTAGATGTGGCTAGTCGGGCATTTCGAATGAATCTCAGTCTTCTGTCTCATTCCCTGAAATACTGAATAAGTAGAAAGATGGAAGAAGAAAACCGATTCCATCTTGGCTCTATAGCAATAGAAGGTATTCTACAAGCCAGGCAAGCAGAATGAAAGTCAGATGAGCTAGACCCCTGCAGCAGGCATGGGTATGTGGGGAGTTGTTCAAGCTGCAGGTGTGGGTAGATGTAAGCTATTCTCATTAACACCTTGGGTTAAAGTGGGCAGGACATTCCTGGGTAGTGATGATAGGGAGCTTTAGTGAAAAGAAAACTTAATGTCTTTGAGTAGAACTAGAATTAGAACCAAGAAGATGTCACCAATTCTCTTTCTAATAATAAAAAATAATAATAAATTCTAATGATAATCATAATTGACAATTATAATTGAATATAAAATAAAAACAGACTGGTCATCTGTAAAAGAGCCTCCTAGCCCAGAACATTCCAGAGCTGGGTGACTCATGGTATAAATGATTGATTTATAGAAAATGCATTAGGGAAAACACAAATTCAACCTCAACTTAGGTTCTCCACTACATCTGTGTTATTTATCCCTTTGATAGGCATCTTTAAGGACCTACTATGTAATAGAATGTTATTCGCTTTCCTCGTTCCAGCCAAGAGGATGCTCTTTCCAGTCACTAAAGGCATGCCTTGTCTTGAGTGACTTTTCCAGGGGAGATGTGAACAAACAAACATCTCTTCACTCTGGCTAGGGCAGCGATGGCAAATTCTAGCTGACTGAAACAATACATTTATTTGGGGTTACTTATGGGACTGTGAGTTCATGGTTACTTTTAGAAAAGCAGAGACATCATCAAAAATCCCACCCCAACATGGGTGGCAACTCAAAAGCTGTCTCCCTGGAGTTTACTGCATCCTTTGCAGGCCACTCAACAAGTTGGAGAGTCTCCCCTCATTGGCAATTGGCCTTGGGGCAGTAAGGGGGTAGGGCCTTGAAAACTGTTTTATTCTCTTGGGAAGAGGGCCTTCCCTCTTGGGAAGAGGGCCTTGAAAATTGTGTAACTTTCCTTAATTCTTGAGTCTTGATAATTTCATCTACTACTAAGTCTCCTGCGATCCTCTCCTCTCTCCAGGAGAAAATGCTTTAATTCATAAGAAACAGCTACACAACAGCTTGTGTCCATTGTACTCTTTTGTTGTCACAGAGCACAGATCTCAATGATTGGAGGTCAAAAAAATAAAAAAAAATTGTCAGTTCACATCAAAAGTGGCTGCATTGTCCTCTACTATGGCCTGGTAAGGCTGCTCCCCCCCCAGAGGGAGGTGATCAAAGAGCAGGCCAATCAGATTATGTCAGAGGCAGTCCCTCTTCACATTACTATGTAACCCAATTGGACTCTGAACTGCCCTGGGCTACATCTGTACAGGGGTTCTGGGTTATCTCCATGAATAGTCCTTGGTTGGAGTATGAGTCTCTGGGAAGTTCCCTGTGTTCAAATTTTCTTGTTCTGTTGCTCTCCTTGTGGAGACCCTGTCCTCTCCAGCTCTTACTATCTCCCAGTTCTTACCTAAAATTCCGTTCACCTGCCCAACAGTTGCCCATCAGGCTCAGCATCTGCTTTGATAGTCCGAAGGGCAGAGGCTTTCAGAGGCCCTCTGTGGTAGGTTCCTAGGTTGTTTCCTGTTTTCTTCTTCTTCTGATGTCCATCCTCTTTGCCTTTCCAGATGGGGATTGGACATTTTAGTTAGGGTCCTCTCTCTTGCTTAGTTTCTTTAGATGCACAGGTTTTAGTGGGTTTGTCCTATGTTGTATGTCTATATGAGTGAGTATATACCATGTGTGTCTTTTTGCTTCTGGGACAACTCACTCAGGATGATCCTTTCCAGATCCCACCATTTACCTGCAAATTTCATGATTTCCTTATTTTTCATTGCTGAGTAATATTCCATTGTGTAGATGTACCACAATTTCTGCATCCATTCTTCAGTTGAGGGGCATCTGGGTTGTTTCCAGCTTCTGGCTATTACAAATAAAGCTGCTACAAACATGGTTGAGCAAATGTCCTTTTTGTATACTTGAGCCTCTTTTGGATATATGCCCAGTAGTGGTATGGCTGGATCTTGAGGAAGTGCTATTCCTAGTTGTCTGAGAAAGCGCCAGATTGATTTCCAGAGTGGTTGTACAAGTTTACATTCCCACCAACAGTGGAGAAGGGTTCCCCTTTCTCCACAACCTCTCCAGCATGTGTTGTCACTTGAGTTTTTGATCTTGGCCATTCTCATGGGTGTAAGGTGAAATCTCAGGGTTGTTTTGATTTGCATTTCCCTAATGGCTAGTGAGGTTGAGCATTTCTTTAAGTGCTTCTCTGCCATTCGGTATTCCTCTACAGAGAATTCTCTGTTTATCTCTGTTCCCCATTTTTTAATTGGATTACTTGGTTTGCTGCTTTTCAGCTTCTTTAGTTCTTTATATATACTGGATATGAGTCCTCTGTCAGATGAAGGGTTGGTGAAGATTCTTTCCCAATCTGTAGGCAGTCATTTTGTTTTGATGATGGTGTCCTTTGCTTTATAGAAGCTTTTCAGTTTCATGAGGTCCCATTTATTGATTGTTGCTCTTAGAGCCTGTGCTGTTGGTGTTCTGTTCAGGAAGTTGTCTCCTGTACCGATGAGTTCTAGGGTGTTCCCCATTTTTTCTTCTAACCGATTTAATGTGTCTGGTTTTATGTTGAGGTCTTTGATCCACTTGGACTTTAGTTTTGTGCAGGGTGATAGGTATGGATCTATTTGCATTTTTCTACATGGAGATATCTAGTTAGACCAGCACCATTTGTTGAAGATGCTGTCTTTTTTCCATTGTATGGTTTTGGCATCTTTGTCAAAGATCAGGTGTCCATAAGTGTGTGGGTTTATTTCTGGGTCTTCTGTTCAGTTCCATTGATCCACCATTCTGTTTCTATGCCAATACCATGCAGTTTTTATAACTATTGCTCTATAGTACAGCTTAAGATCAGGGATGGAGATACCTCCAGAAGATCTTTTATTGTAGAGGATTGTTTTAGCAATTCTGGGTTTCTTGTTATTCCATACGAAGTTGAGAATTTTTCTTTCCAGGTCTGTAAATAATTGTGTTGGAAGCTGAAAATAGCCCAGATGTCCCTCAACTGAAGAATGGATGCAGAAACTGTGGTACATCTACACAATGGAGTATTACTCTGCAATGAAAAATAAGGAAATAATGAAATTTGCAGGTAAATTGTGGGACCTGGAAAGGATCACCCTGAGTGAGCTGTCCCAGGAGCAGAAAGACACAGATGGTACATACTCACTCATATAGACGTATAACACAGGATAAACCTACTAAAATCTGTACATCTAAAGAGACTAATTAAGAGAGAAGACCCTGACTAAAATGCTCAGTCCCCATCCTGAAAGGCAAAGAGGATGGACATCAGAAGAAGAAGAAAACAGGAAACAACCTAGAAATCTGCCACAGAGGGCCTCTGAAAGGCTCTGCCCTGCAGACTATCAAAGCAGACACTGAGACTTATGGCCAACTGTTGGGCAGAGTGCATGGAATCTTATATAAGAAGTGGGAAATAGTAAGATCTGGAGAGGACAGGAACTCCACAAGGAGAGCAACAGAACCAGAAATTTTGAACACAGGGGTCTTCCCAGAGACTCACATTCCAACCAAGTACCAGGCATGGAGATAACCTAGAACCCCTGCACAGATGTAGCCCATGGCAGTTTAGTGTCCAAGTGGGTTACATTGTAATGGGAAGAGGGACTGCCTCCGACATAATCTGATTGGCCTGCTCTTTGATCACCTCCTCCTGAGGGGGGAGCTGCCTTACCAGGCCACAGAAGATGACAGTGCAGCCACTCCTGATGTGATCTGATAGACTAAGATCAAAAGGAAGGAGAGAAGGACCTCCCCTATCAGTGGACTTGGGGAGGGGCATGCATGAAGAAGGGGGAGGGAGGAGGGGACTGGGAGGGGAGGAGGGAGGGGCTTATGGGGGGATACAAAGTGAATAAAGTGTAATTAATAAAATTAAATTTTTTAAAAAGTGATGGCTAAATGAAGTTTCCACCCCAAATTGATGTTTGTTTGTTTTTTTTTAAATAAGCTTCTTGAATTGTAGCTGCCTTTTTCATTGGCCTTTAAGTGTCTTCCAAAGACAGCTTGAGGCAAGTTAATGGCCATTTCTATCATTTATATATAGGACTGAATCTAAACCACAAACATCAAAATAGAGCCCAAAGGACCTGAACTTGCTCAGCTCTTCCTCTGGGACCTTCAATCTCTTCTCAGTTTTTCCTCCATCACAAGTATATATATATACTAATATATATATTAGTCTATGTGACCCCCTTCAGTCCATCAGCAGAGCTTTATACTTTATAGAATTTTCTGGAGCTAGAAAATCCAGATGAGCCATCATCATCCAGGGAGGGGAAGCTGGCTAGTGATCAACACATGAAATGCTTTTGAGAACATACCTTAGTCACTTTTGCATCTTGGTGACAGAATAGCTGGAAGAAACACTGTAAAGGAGAAACAGCTTCTTGTAGCTCATATACATCAGAGGTTTCTGTCCATCATGGTGGAGCTAGTGGATACCTGCTCAAATGCAAACTGGGCACCTTTGAGATAGGTGATTTCTGTTTCTTTTGGTTTGGATTTGTCTTGTTTTGGAGACAGGGTTCTGTGATGCAGCCCAGCTGACCTTAAACTCTAGAGTCTTTCACCTCAGTTTTCTGGCAGCTTGGATTATAAGGATGCATCACTATGGCTGGCCTGAGATACAGTTTTAAAATATGTAGTTTATTGAGATTGACAGAAAATGGTCATACTTATGCTTGTGTTAAGCACAGTGGCATTTGGTAGGAGACATAGGATTTCCACAATGATCAAGAAGACTGATCTTTGACTAATAGCATCACAAAGGGACAAAGAACACCACAGAGGGAATCAGGAGAATAGAGGCCCAGCCTCTGGCCCGAGTTGATACATGTATGACCTTTCTCCTTTCCCTAGGACTTAGATTACCTATTAGGTTAGATTACACATTGTTGAAGTCTTTTCCAATTCAGAATTGCATTTTTATCATAGAGAAAAATTTTGCTGGAGAAAAAGTATTTCATTTTCTCTTAGTTGCAGCTATTATTTACAAACTGAGTGATGTGTACATCATGGCCTCTTTTGGTTTTAGAAAATGGTATATAATCAGTTACTGAGTGGAGTCATGACAAAGTAGTGACTGAAATTTCGAGGGGCTCAATTAAGCCTATTGCAAAAATAGCCATCATTTACTGAAAGCTACTGTGGCAGGGGACACCTCATATACATAATTTAGTCAATCAACAGCTTAAATTCCTCTGAGGCCAAAAATAAATAGACAAGCTGTTTGTTAAGACTCATGTAAGTCATTTCCACAAACAAGGAAAGGTTGTGCTTTTTAGCAGTAAGCAGGCAGGTGAAAATATGCCAATGTCTTGAGCTGCCACTGGCTATTCAGAACCCTCCAAATCTGATTCCCACTCTGTCACTTTAAGAGAGTCATTGAGCCATCAGAACTCGCCCCAACTCCTTCCTATTGTCTTTTCTCACAGTTACAACAAAGGGCAAATTAACTGAAAACGGTGAAGACATTCTTTATACATGGAGCACACAGGAAAGTGAACTGCTGTTGATTCTGAAATGATGTATTCCTTGTTGAAAAACAGCTTAAGCTATCATGAAGATACACTCACATTCAGGAAAGGGCTTCCCTCTTCAGTTATACCTTCCAGGATGCACTCTCACAGAGAACACCCAGAGGCAGGTTTCCATAGTGACTGAATCCCATCAAGTTGACAGGGCAGAATAACCACCACAGCTCCCAAGGACAACACCCCCCAGTGACCTACTTCTTCTAGCTACTTCCCACCTCCTAACATTTCAGTGTCAGCAGTGGGGACCATGAATTCAGCCCATAAGCTCATGGGGAACATTTTACAGTCAGATTGATGTCATCCAGCCCCACTTCCTGAATCTGAAGGAGTCTTGCTTCAACCGAGGGCTGCCATGGGCCTGGCTGGGCAAAAAGAACTTCTTTACTACAGGAACTTGTCAGCTTGAATGTAAATGAGTGTCAGAAGCAACCACAGGCCTCCAAAGCCTGCAAACACCAGCCTTTCACACTGCTAGTCCTTTCTGTAGCAACCCTACCACCACCACCAAGGGCCAGTGATGCCACAAACTAGCATTTGGTTGTGTTTCCGTCTAGAGGACAGGAACCAGCCTATGAGCTGGCAACTACCTACCTTTGATCAACTCAACTGTTTAAAAATTCTTCTTTGTAAAGTTTTTAATTGGTATATTGTTAGCTATTTTATAAAACTGTGCTTGTTTCTCAGTTTCTCTCTTAACCTGGCTATCACACAAATAATTGACTCTTATATTTGCTTAATACTAAAAGCTTCACAGCACAAGAACTGAGCAGTTATTACCCAGCTCTTAACCCACTAAGCTAATCTGGTTTCCTCCCAGCTACATCCCAGAGATACTTGTACTTTGTAGCTTCCTGCTGAGCTCTCTCTTCTGGTGTCTCCTGAACCTCTCCACTGGCTGAACCCCCTACTTCCTCCTGTAACTCCTCCAACCCCTGATTGGCAGGAAGTCCAGCCCTATTCTTGCCCCTGCTTAGGGATTGGTTATAAGCTGCTTTATTGACACATCAGGAGCAACTGAGAAGCTGTGTTTACCCACACTGAGACAGGAGAATCTCAGAATAAGGATTAAAACCCAATATTGATGGAACAAAAACCAGCATTTAAATAACACAATAACCTTATGCCTACAGTATATAATGAATATATTTATGAGTTTTAATCCACTTTTTGAAACATGTATACAATATGTAATAATTAAATTGGGATAATTATCACAATTATAACTTCAAATGTTTACCATTTGTAGTAGGAATACTCAAGCTCCTACTAGATATTTTAAACTGTTAATTGTTATTCTGTTACTCATAATTACTCACCTCTGCTTTATATCTGAAGTTATTCCTTCTACCCACCTGACCTCTGAACCCATTCACCATCCTCTCTCCATCCCCTCCCCCACCCCCACTTCTCACCCTCTGGCAAACACTCAACCAGTAGAAGCTAAATTCTCTTAAATTCCACATCTGCATTTATGTGGATGGCTAACTTTCTGTGTGCCACTTAATTCACTTAACAGAATACCCTGCAGTTCTGTCTGCATTGCCACAACTAACAAAATTTTATTGTTCTTATGGATGAATACCAATCCTTTGTTTATATAGTTCACATTTTCTTCACCTGTTCATCCACTGATAGACACCTCATCTAAGTCTGTGTCCTGGCTGTTATGACTCTCTCTTCAATAAACATGTTAGTGTGGATGTCTCTTCAACATGGCGATTTCACTTCCTTTGGATATATACTCAGATCACGTGACAATTTCTCTATTCTGTTTTCTATTGTGGCCGGCTTAACTCATATTCCACCAACAATATATGAGCTCTTTTTGCTTTCAGGCCTCTTGCTTTCAACTGTGTGTGTGTATGGGCATGTGTGTGTGTGTGTGTGTGTTATATACATGTAAGTACCTATAGAGGCCAGAAGTCAATGTCATCTTCCTCATTGTTTTCCACATTTTAGATAGTCTCTCTCACACTGGGAAGAGAGTTTACAATTCAGTAACACTAGCAGTGGACAAGACCCAGAGATTTTTCTGTTACCTCCCCCCAACACTGAAATTACAGGTGTGTGATGCTAGTTCTGGCATCTGATAAACTGTGGTACATGAAAGTAAAATGAAAATTTGTATGGAGCATTTATGGCCTAAGATGGCGCATGAAATATTATGTGTGCTAGAGATCTGCACTCAGATCCTTACACACCTGCAACACACACTTCATGAACCAAGCAATTCCCTCGAAGCCCCGGTACTTACTGCTTTGGTCTTTTTTATAAAAGTCATTCTTTCATGGGATAAAATGAGAGGTTGTTCTTAATATTGAAGTGAAATCCACTTACTGCATCCTTTGATCTCTGTTTTACCCTTGAGGGCAGTACAGAACATAGCACCTTTCTTGTCAACATGCTGCCTGTCTTTGATTCTCCCTAGAACTGTGAGGGCCTTATTGGTGAAGATCATGTCTGATTCAAATGGAAATTCCCAAAGTCTAACACAGTGCCTAGCATACAACAAGTGCTAAATAAACATTGATCATATTAACAGACATACAAATGATATGACAATTATAAGTGCATTTGTGACAAATTATGCTACATGAAAGCACAAGTAATATTACATGTAGTACATGTGACTTATAATATCTCATTGTTCTGTCATGATTATCATTTGTAGGTAAAAAATATTTAAAAATAAAAAGGTATTCTTCTTGCTGAAACATTCCCCTAATATCTCCGACAGTGACTGAAACATTGCATCCAAGAATGATAATGTAATGTTCCCAGAACCCATTTTCCTTTATCGTTTGGGTCACTGTCTCAAATTATTACTTTCTCACTTGCAAAGAAAACTAGACTGTAAGGGAATGGAATTCAGGGTGAATCCATTTCATCAGATAGATAGAGGTCAGAAGGGCCAGACATGTGACTTTCCTTCATTACCTTCCTGTCATGCCTATTCTGTGACCACGGAAAGAACTTTTATTTTTCTGTGTCAATGCAGTATCTTTCTGATGCTTTCCTCCCCAGCTGCATCTGACAAGCCACAGAGTGATACTCTGCCATAAGTCAGCCACCTGGAGCAGAGAAGAGCACTTGTCAAGCAGAGGTAACTCTGTGTCTCATTTATCACTGTCTTTTGCCCTGCACCAGGTCTCACGTGCTCGGTAGTAAGCAATATCTTTTCTGCACACACACTTAAAAGTGCTGCATGCTCAGCCAAAGCCAATGACCAGGGTATAGGTCTGTCCTTCAGAAGTGCATGGCCAGGTGCCTCTGAGAGAAGGCCTCTCGTTTCTCTGCAGTATTTCTACAAATGAAAAATAACTGTCCTTGTCAGGAAGTGAGCCCCCTTCCTGCCAGGGCCCGCAGTTCTGTAATATGCCTCTGAATTGTCATATCCACATATGAACCATTTTACACATTAAGCAAAGCCAAGTATCTCAACCCCTGGCCACTTGCACCCTGACTTGCAGAATAACATCCAGAGTTCTAACTGGGTCCTGAATACCCAGAATACTTTGTCTCTTCATTCTCTGCAGCTTCATCAATTACTGCTCAGTTAATTTCTCTTCTGCTGTCAGGGCTTCATATCCACTGGCTCCACAGCTGGGAATCTTTATCCCTGGCATGTTAAATGGCCAGCTCTCTACATCTGTCAAGTGTGAGATTAGAGTCCACTTGTTGCTATGGGTTGAATGAGTGTCCCCAAAGAACCATATGTTAAAGTGTTGGCCTCTAGGATGCCACTATCAGAGAATGTATGGACCATTCAATGGTATCTTGGTTTCATTTCTAATTGCTGTGCCAAAAATACCCTGATGAAAGCAACTTAGGGGAGAGAGGGCTTATTCCCACCCACAGTTCAGATTATACTCCATTATTGTGATGAGACTAAGAAAACTGGTTACACTGTGTCCCCAGTCAAAAGGAGAGAGTAATAGATGTACGCATGCTTGTGTCTCCGATTGTTTTCTTTACTCTTACACAATTCAAAATCTGCTTCATAAGGAATGTGCCGCCCAAAGTGGACAGATCTTCATTAATATAGTCAATACAATCTCCCACAGACATTCCTGCAAAGCAACCTGATCTTGACAGTCCATCATTGAGACTCTCTTCTCAGGTGACTTTAGAGTGTGTCAAGTTGACAATTAATGTTAACCGTCACAGATGATGAGGCCTTATGGGAGATGTTTAGGTCATTGAGAACATATTCTTGAAAGGCACTGTGGGAGAGAAGTTTCTCACTTTGTCCCTGCTGCTTGACTTTTGGGGTTAAGCAGTTTGCTCCCCACAGGCTCCCACCATGATAAGCTACGCTCATTAAAGACCCAAAGCAAAAAAACTGCAGAACCTTGAAGTCAGACTTCTAGAACTAAAATACAAAATGAACTTTTGTCTTTTAAGTTATTCATCTCACGTATTTTACTGTGGTATCAAGAAACTGACTGATATGCCTTTCCAGTATGGTCTTCCTTGTACCCTGTTGTTCTTTCTCATAGCATCGTGCCTGTTTTGTTTGCTTGTTTGTTTGTTTCATTTTTGCCAGTATTAATTTCAATAGGAATCATTTTTGCCTAGTCACCTGCTTATTACTGTCCCATGATGGTGTGAACCTGTGTTGCCTAGTGTTCTTTAATCTCTAGCACTGTGCATCCAGACATGATAGACACTTTTTTTTTTTCATTTTTGCCAAAGTCTGGCCTTCATAGGTGCCTTCACAGGAAATTCTTCATCTCACTCATACGTAATGCCAGTCTTGTCTGGATCTGTCAGCCACGAGCTGCACTGCCAAATGTCTCAAGATCCCGTATTTCTAACCCTGTGCTCTCTGTACTAGCAGATACCATCCCACTCAGGAGCTTATTTTATGCCCCCCCTTTCTGCTAGGACTGAAGAAGAGACAGTCAGAATGATGCTTCGTGGAGCCATACATCTGGCAGATGCTGTGAATCATTATTTCTGGGCAAACACACTGCCTGCAGCTCCTGGAGACACTCCTTCCCTGCGAGCTTGCCTCATTAACTCAAACAGTTGGGAAGCTCCACAGCAAATAGGATGCTGGCCATCATGCCAGACAGCATATAGAACTCTCCTCTCTCTCTCTCCACCTTTCCTTTCCCCCTCTCTACCTCTCCCTCTTCTTCCTCCTCCTTCCTCACTCCCTTTCACTCTTACTTATTACTTTTTGTGTGTATATGTATGTGCTTGTGCATACAGCCAAGTGAATGGGTGCGCATGTCTGTGCACATGCATTTAGAGACCAGAGATCAATACTGGGTGTCTTCCTCCATCATTTTCCACTTTTGTTCTGAGACAGTCTCTCTCACTGAACCTGGGACTGACTGACTCAGCTCTTCTGGCTCCCTATCAAGATCAAAGGATCCTCACATCCACAGCACTAGAACTACAGGTACACAACACGACATGGCTTGTAATGATTGTACCTGGGGCCTTGAGCTTGTGTGCCAAGCACTTTAGTGACTGATATATTTCCCAAGCCCTGATCTGGCTTTTCTTCTTTACTTTTCTCTGTGTTTAGAAAAATCACCCATAATGATTTCTACACATAACCAGGAATAAAATAATAAGAGTATTTTCTGCATTGTGGTTATTAGTTTTGTTTTATCTTTTATCTTAGTATGATTCTAATACCTATGAAGAATTTAGAATGTTGGCCTGGGTATCCTTTTTTTTTTTTTTTTTCCACCATGGAAAACAGTGTGGTCTAGTCCAGCTCTGGCCGTATAGACTGTTTCCTAGTCTGAGCCTGACCTGCAGAGTTCAAGAGCCCTGCCATGGCTTGCATGGTCGGAAGTGCCACTCTCTGGACAGCAGTCTGAATTCTGAATAGCTGTATTCAGACCTTTTATTGTTTTTCACTTTATACCTATGCTACAGGAAGTGAGGAAGCAGCTTTTGTGCAGCAGCGTCCTCACATCCAGTAATAATGAGGCCCCTTACAGACCCCTATGTAGTGCTGTATATCATTTTAGATCCTGGGTCAGGTCTCCCAGGCCTAAACCCCAAGCCACAGGAAGGCATGTGTCCACAGGTAAGTGTTTTCACTAGTAAGAGGCCACTGTGATTATAGCTCTTACAGGACTCATATTTCAACCCAAAGAATGCAGGGTCTTTGTCGTTCCTAATGTCCATGCAGAGAAAAGGATATTTAAGGACTCTGAAATAACATGGCAGGAAATTGAGGTTCAATGTACTGCATATAAAGTGATGGAAAAATGCTCTCTTTCACTATCTTTTTCCCCCCTGGGTCTATGGTTCACAAACTGCAGAGCATAAATCGTGAAGCAAACCATGCTGGAATATCAATAAACCTACATCGACCCGAGGCAGGAATTCAGCTAGCATGGGGACTTTTTTTTTTTTAGACCTTGGTTGGCAGCCAGGTGGATGAAAGAAGAAACCAAAGAGCATAGCAGCTTTGCAGCAGCAGAGAAAGGAGTTAGAATTCAGGAAATGTTACCCGAGCGCCTCTCTGTAAATTCATGAGGAATGAAGTCTCCCAGAGGCTGAACGGCAGGGTTAATAAGGAAAACACAAGCACCACACCAGAGGCTGTGAGCCCCAGGTCTGTGTTTGACCCAAGCAGTGGGGATTTAACAGTGGGTTCCTTTAAAATCCACTGATGTCCTGAGGTCCAGCCCCTCAGAACATGACCTTCTTTGGAAGCAGGGTCTTTACAGAGGAAATGCTGTTAAATGAGGTTATTAGAGTAGGTCCTAATCCAGTGTGTCTGAGAGCCTTATATAAAGGGGAGATCTGGATTCAGCCCTGAGTTGAGAGAAGGCAGCGTATTCATGAGCCTGGACTGGTGTAAACCTGGTTGGCCGTGGGGGGGTGGGTGACCAGGCCACAATGGCAGACCACAAGCTTGTAAGTCACCAGAAAGCCACTTCTGCTCTCAACAGAAGTGTGACATGAAGCTATAATTCACACTGCAGAGATTTTATAGTCAGAAATATTGACCTACGTGGGGATGGAATGTAGCTCAGTTTGCCTTACATGCACAGGACCTGGGTTCTAGCCCCAGCACTGAATAAAACGTGTATGACCTAAGCCTGTAATCCCAGACTTGTTCAAATTAACAACACAGTGAGACTGAGGTCAGCCTGGGCTGAAAAAACACAGAGAGATGGGGAGGAGGGGCTGAAGGGAGGGAGGAAGAGAAGGTGAGAGGGAGGAAGAAGGAGAAGGAGAAGAGAGAGAGATTGACTTACCTGAAATCAACTAGGCTGGCAGCAAGTAACAGAGAGAAGACTCGGCCTTCTTCTCTTCCAACCGAAGTCCAGCTCCAGAGGCATGCTTTTGCGATTACCTAAGACATGGCACACATTAAATCATTCCATCATTGTAACCACCCAGCAGACTAGGTGGCAGTAGCATCGGTGTTAACAATCACATTTTGGTGACCACACTGAGGCCTGCAGAGTTCAGCCATTGCTCAGCCTTACTACAGATCGGCAAGTCACTGTCAGCTCTCAGCTGTCATCTCCGTTCCCTTTCTGCTGTCTTCCAGGCCATGAATATTTACAGAGCAGAGTTCTGCCTATCCAACATGTGTGACCCATGGAGCACAGGGGAAGGGGGGAGGGGATTGCTGATGATAAAATTGGCATTTTATACTTCTAATAATTAGTATGGCAAAACTTGGTACCAGCTTCAGGGTTCCCATAGCATTTGCTGTCAACAGAAGTAGCAACACAAATCTGGACTCTTCCTCTTTCTTCAGTGGCTCCAGTTGCCCAGGTAGTGTGTGGGAAGGAGCACTTGGGTCAGATATGAAGCATACACTGAGGAGCACCTCTCTGAGCACCTCAGGAAAATCTGTTGTGAGATGGACCCTTTCAAGCAGTTAATAGAGGGGCTAGAGAGACGGCCCAGTGGTTAAGAGCACTTGCGGTTCTTCTAGCAGTCTCTGGCTCAATTCCCAGCACCTCCATGGCAGCTAATGACCACCTGTAACTCCAGTTCCAGGGATCCAGCACCCTCTTCTGTCCTCTTCAGGCATCGCACTCACATGCTATGTGCATACTCACCCAGGCTTACATACACATGCAAAAGCAGAAGAAAATGTGTCCTTGAGATAGCACATATATACATATGTGTGTATACATTGTGTGTGTGTGTGTGTGTGTGTGTGTGTGTGTATGAAATGTGAATTTGTGAGCTGAGAAAAGGGAGAGTTATCTGAAACACCTTCCTATAGATTACTAAAAATTCCTGATCAGAGAAGTTCCAGCTGGGCAGGAGAAGCCCTCCTTCATGCAATCACAGGCTTTAATTGTACGGTTCTATATCGATTATTTGGTGAACTCTGTGAAAATAATTGGCTGGCATGATGACGTCTAAAGAGTCAATAACGATAAAGTCTATCCAAGTCCGTCCATCACTGTTGTCAGCTGTCCAGGGTGAGTCACGCGCTCCATACTTGGTGTCATTAGGCGGGGAGAACATAGGATGGTGTGCCACTTCCTCAAGCTATGCTGAGGAAAAGAAAACTCAGAAGGATGAACAAGAAGTGGCTTGGGCAGAAGACAGGCATGGAAACAAACAGGGGAGACAAAGGGCAGCAACCTCAAGTCAAGAGAGTGCCAAGTACAAAAGAAAAAAAGAATGTGATGGAGGACTGGACTGGCACTGGTGTCTTTGCAGATACTAAGCTTGGAGTCAGAAGGACAGACAGGAGGCTCTGGTGATCACCACTGAGGATGAGGACTAAGAGCTCTGTCTCAGAGGAGTTACAGAAGGCTCCAGAGGGACTGATGTGCTCCTGATGCAAGCACAACAGGAGTCCAGGGTCCTGCATACACACGTACCAGGAAGCACCTAAAACTAAGCTGGGTTAACATGAGGCAGATACCTGCTATGACTGCCACCAGGTGGAGAGCCAGAGGCTAGCTGCAGAAGATGAGGTGTATTTTGCTAGGTGGGAAGGGTGGGGGAAGGACATTCCAACAAGCAAGATAAACATCAGAATCGATTTTCCAGGCCAAGAAGAAAAATGCTTCTTTTGTGAATGTTTTTACTTTACCTGGACTGTTGGAGAAATGTAAGCCAAGAATTGCGTGAGGGAGATAGGATCTGAAATGTCACCTTTGCTCCTGAGATCCAGGAGACACACATTTGCATTTTATTATTCCCCATTGGCAGGCTTTCTTCTTTCCCTCCATCACAAGCCCTGACTCCACTCAGAGTACTCTGCTGAAGCTTTTTGCTCACAACAGGAAAGGGGATGGGGTGGGGAATCACTTTGTGGTGCGAGAGACTGGGAGTGATATTTTGGTAAGTGAAAAGACAGACTTTTTTTTTTTCCAAGCTGGTCAGCACTTTAGCCATCCAGTTTTCCCGTTATATACATACTGAGTTTCTTCTCAGAACCAAGCACTGCGCCTAATGGAGACACAAAGGTATGTCCGTCCTCGCTCCTGTTCTGGAGGGGTAGCTCTGATTGCGATGGGAAAGGGTTGGCACACAGACTCTGATGACTCCAAAGGACGGAAGGAAGAGGCAAGCAGCTTGCCAATGAGGATTCCAGCCCGGGCACCCCAAGAAAAACAGTGTGATTGCTAAGGGCAATGCTACTCATCACATCAGACAAGTAGGGAGCCTAGCTGGAGGGGTCTACAAGCAGACTAAGATCACACCCAGCTCCACTTCCCAGTCCCAGAGGCACATTGACTATTGTCATGTTGCGTAAGTCATATATTAGCTGGGCCCATTGTCCTTCCAACCTCCTCTTATCCTTGGCAACTTCCAAATACACACTTCAGTCTGGACCACAAAGACCAGTGTCTTTTAGTCTACTTGTGATAGAAGTTGAGCATGTATGCACTTCCTCATGTTACAACACCTTCCCCTCCCAAGGAACCTTAAATGAACACACTTGGCTCTCCCCTTCAGATACCACTATGTTTTCGACAGTAATAACAAGCCTTCTGCTGGCAGCCTGATCCGACTCCATGACTCTAATACTACATGTTCTCTGCTTTTCTAAAACCTAACACCACCCTCCTTCACAGGTCCCTTCTGGAGAAAATGTAGAATTAAGGTTGTGCAAGATGAAGAATGCTGTCCAAGCAGCTCCTGATGGGAACCAGGACATGGGCAGAACTCTACCCTCTATGTAAACTTTGGGGAGCTCCCTTCCTGTGGAAAACCACATCTGTGAAGTGTTATGTCACCCTCCCTCCTGCCTTTCACACTGTCTATTCCCTGCTTCTACAAAAAGGTAAAAGCGTAATCAGGGCTGAATAAAATTAGAAAGGTTAATGCAGAGATGATTGACACTGCTCTGAGAACCACCTTTAATAATGCATGTCATTCATCAACCCTAAGTACAGCTTTGAACCTTCCACCCTCTGATGTAGCAGAAGCACTCAGAGTTGGACTTCCCATATGCACCTGTAGCTTTCAGTCAGTAACTGTTCAGGGTTCATACTTATGTGAAAACGGCATCTAGTCACTGCTCGCTATAGAGATGAAGTGGGATGTACGCCACGCAGTTGCCTGGGACTTCCGAAATTTAATGACAATAAGGCATGGGCTTGGGGTTGAAGAGAACAACCTCTGAAACACTGACAATGAGGTAGTTCAGAGAAGAAGCCAGTGTCTATAAATTGTGATGGTTGTGTTTTGTAGGTATGTGAGAGAATGCTCTGAAATATACCAGAATGATGAAGCATTTTCTTTGACTATTGCAAATGTTTTCAAATGTTAGCAGCTTACTTTCAAATTTTTTAAGGAAAAATTATTTTGTGCTCTACCTAAATCATTGCTATGTCTTTGAGATGGCTTCAAAACTTTAATCCTCCCACTTAAAAAGTAAAGGATAATTAAACTAAACTCGGTGTTCATTTTTTTTAAAGATGAAAGTAGGAAGGAGGCATGAAAGAGGGGTCTAAACAGAATAAGGGTGTTAAAAGAAGGGAAGATGGGGTAGATGTAATAAAAATATAGTGTGTGTGCATATGTATGTGTGCTTTAGATTGTCAGAGAATAAATAAAAATGATTATTTTATGGAAAGCTGAAAGACATCAGGCAAATGGAAACACATGTGCAGGTCAGACAGGGTTTCAGCAGGGAATCCAATGTTCCAGATGGTACATGAGGGGCAGGACCAAGATGAGACATTCTCTGTTGGAAGCCCTGGATTAGCATACTCTCTTCTCCAGTGTACAACACACAAGCACTACACTCCCATAACCTGCCCCTACCAATAGGTAGGAAATACTTGTACCTGTACTTGCCACTTCAGAAGCCTCGTTAGATGGCTTCCTTTTGATTTTCAAGTTTCTTCTTGTGAGGTGGTAGAGAATCAAGTTTTCTCACTGAGCACCATGACCCAATGAAGTTTTTCTACCAGAATCTTCAGAGGATTTGAAGACTCTGAAACTGGGATTCCGGATGTTTAGCCAAGTGAAATAGGTGCAAAAAAAATACAAATAAAATTAAAAATGTAACAAGATCTAAATGGAGCAGACATAGAGTGGCATGAAATACATTATTATAATTCTGTAAACTAAATATTGGAGCGCTAGAAGTGCTCATGTAAAGGTGTAAAGGAGAGTGCTGGCAATGGTACTTAGAGGGGTTTGCAGAAGCTATGTTCTGTGAGATTTTTTTTGAAAGCTGTGCTACTAGGTGTATTAGCTAATAGATGTATTAGCTGTGAGTAGTGCCCAGAGGACTGAGAGATGTTGTGTGCCAGAAAGCTTGGGACCTGCAGTTCATATACCCATTCAGACTTTAACACTCTGGGATCATAAGTTCAAATAAAATCCTTCTCCCATAAAGTGCCTTGGTCATGGTATTATACCACAGTAATAGAAAAGTAAATAATGCATATATTTTAGGTTGTAAATCTTGGGGAGAAAGAACCCCTCTGTCCATGACTTATTCCAATCTTTTTCCTCATTGTCTAGTGCCCTCGTCTTTTCTCCAAGGCTCCATACTAGGAGCTCAGTAAACACTTATTAGACAGATGAAAAAGGATGGGCAGGTGGATGGGTAGGTGGATGGATTGGGGGGTAGATGGAAGGGTGGATAGAAGGGTTGATAGATGGATGAGTGGGTGGAAGGGTAGATGAAGATAGAACATTGGTTGGTTGGATGGCTAAGCAGGCAAGTTAATGGTAGGGTGGTGAATAGAGACATGACTGGATGCTTAGTTGTATATAGATAAGGACATATCATACTTCCACGACAGTGAGATCAACCGAGTACTCCATATTTCTTCTCTTTTCCAATTTGCGTCCCTAAAATCAGCCATTCAACATGCTGGTTACAGTGCATAAATATCCAGAAGACAAACAGGGTAAATTTTGGGAGAGCGTGAGCTATTGCTTATTCTCTTCTTCCCCCAAAACCTTGTTGACGTCCTGCCAAGCAAACCAAGAGAAGACCACACAACTACTGGCATCTAAGTGCGTCCAGCCATTTGCAATCAACTATGATCAAGAAAGTTGACTTGCCACAAAAAAACTGCCATTTCTAGAATCTTTCAGCTATTGAGCTAATTTGCATTTCCCTTCCACATGAACTGATTTTAAAGAGGAGAAAAATCAACTTCTGCTTTGCACACTAATGGGAGGATAAAAGTTATACAACGATGGATTCCACTGATTAGAGCTCCTGCTCATTTTCTGCTGCTTGCTAGCCATTTGGTAGCATTTTAATTTAACTTTCCACATGCATATTCTCCATTAATATTTATGAAATGATTACTAGCTGCAGCTTAGTCCTTAAAAGCTGGATTTGAAGCATTCGGCAAAATACATTCACTAGTAGCTGAGAACAAATAATGCTCTAACAAGCTGTTAGGAGGCTTTCATGTCTTAATGCAGCTTTTCTCCCAAAAGTAAGAAAATTAAAAATCAGTATTGGCCTAATCAGCGAGTAGAAACTCCAATAATTAGACTAAACTTTGTATATTATGGGAATCTTTAGACCAAGCACAATTCCAGACTTTGGGTAGATCTGTGAAATCTCCAGCACCAGTTCCTAAGACTCATGTTTGCATCATAACAACTGGAATGTGTCATAATTTCATAGTTGAGAAATTCTTTTATTCACACATGCTTTTCATTTTGTCCTTATAATAAATTCATGAGATGGGTGTTATTATCATTCCTATTTTACAAATAAGGGCACTTAGGGTAAGAAAACTTAAACAAAACCATTCCCTTGGTAAACATTCTCTGGATGACTGACACCAACTTTTGCTTTCCTCCTCTGTGCCCAGTGTTTCATCTGGGGCCTGTGCTTTCCAACCCAACCCTGTGGGAGCCCATAATCACCACAGAGAAGCATTCAGAGAAACAGACAATTGCAAGGAGGGACAAGACTGACAAGAACAGAGGATGGTGCGAGTTTTAATACAAAGACAATGAAAAACTCATAAAAGCTGTAGCAGGGACAAGAAGGGGGTACTGGGCAATGCAGTTCACAACCACAGACACACACACACACACACACACACACACACACAATCTCACACAATGTGCACCATAAATCAATCAAAGATTAACCCCAAGAGTATCTAACAATTCCAACATAGTGACCTTTAGCATCAGAGCTTTCTACTACAGAATGAGCAGGGAAGGGAAGGATGCCTGGGGACCAGATTGAATAGCACTTCTCCTAGATTCAAATTTTATGTTTTTAGTTTTTCATTATAACCCACTGTCAAATTGGAGCTGCACAAATGAGCACAGACGTCAGGTCATCCACTGGAGCATTGGCAACCTACCAGAAGCCATAGTTTTTTGTTTTTGGTTTTGAGAGAGAAATTGTCATTAAAAGCTTAGGTAGCAATGACCTGCTAGGGATACATGGATTGAGGGATATTTGACAAAGATGAGGCAAGGACACCAGATAGAAACGGAGGAAGAGTGACAAGAGCTTGAACTTGACATATGGTGGTGACCTTGAGAGGAAAACTAACCTTCCAAAAGAATGGCAGAGCTGATGGCTGAACCAAATTCCAGGGTCACCATACCATGCCCACTATTTTTATACATAGGCTCTAAAAGCTATCGCTGGATGGGCTGGCCAGATGCATGGGGAGATGGCAGTAGACTGTGGGATGGAAATTTCATGCATGGCTCACTGGGATAAATTATGTGACAATGATCAGCCTCCACCTCAAAAACCTCCTAGCAAAAGGCTTGCTCCTCACAGTCAGAGGAGGTGAGCATGACATCCTTCTGCCTCTCTTCTCCCTGTCTGAAAATGGTACTACCACTGACGGCAACTCAAATTCTCTTCTCACCCTAAGATACACTGTCATTAAGTATATTTGAAGACCGAGGTACAGGTACAAAAGCTCAAGAGATACTGGGGCATCTGGGTGCCATGCTAGGAAACCTTGATCTTGTGTTGTTCTTCCCATTTCAACTATATATTCTGTAAGTCAATGGAAGGGCTTCCTTCCTGCACAGGTGTCCTTTACTCCCACAAACATAGTTCTCTGATTTCCAGGTTCATATCCTTTGAGCTGTGGTGGAAATTTTTGTGAAAAGGACAGTTTGCCTTGATATAAGGTCACTGAGTCATTAATCAGGGTTTTTTTCTGAAGGAACAATGATTAAGCTAGCTTGTATGATATTGTAGGTTAAAAACAAATAGAACACTAGGATGACCCATGGTGGACAGAGACCAGGATCAAAGTGAACGAAGGGTTTGCCAGTCAAGTTTCCAGGCACTGTTGAGGCTGTGCTACTTGACAAGAAATCTACTATCTTACACACATACACATACACACACACACACACACACACACACACACACACACATTACTGCTAATTGAAAAGACCTGGAATTTTCCCTACACCAAACACTGCCATCTCCTCATGACTTTGTATCACAAAGAGCGTTAGCCTGGGACCACATGTTTTGTTTTCAATCAGAACCAAAATTCATGCTCTAAAAGATGCCTCAGAGGCCACTCATGATGCTTGGACGAGCAATGATTCTGCTCACTAGCTCTCCCCATCTTACCTTACCAAGACTTGCCTCCTGGCATGTCATAGCTGGCATGACCATAGCTCCTTGGTTCAACTGTCTTTCCTTTCCATCTTTTCAGAACATGTTTCCATCTGTGCTATCTTTTTTCTAACAGAGTTAAATGAAAGCAGGCTCCAGGCTCCAGAAGCTAGAAGATCTGAGACAGCTGTGCAAAATCTGAAAGCTAGGACAATTTCTTCCATATTTTCTAAGCCTTGTGTCTTCATCCTGTAAACTGGAATACTCAGTTTGAGTACACAGTAAGTGCCCAATAAATATTCGCTTCCATTTCTTCATCCTCAAGACAGCAGAGACCCTCATAACACTGCTCCTTTGTGATACCTGAGACTGCAGCAGCCCTTTGTGATGCTAACCATCAAAGTTTTTTGTCCAAAACACTTGAAGACACAATTCCCCTGGGAGGATTCCCTGGAGGTTCTGTGTAATATTCCTTTCTAGATGAATATATAGTATTAGCATCTGGGACTCTTAATGTTTACCATCAGCTTGATAGGACCAGAACACACACCCATGAAAAATTATCTAACTTAGGTTGGCCTATGGCCATGCCTGTGAGGGATTATCTTGATTAGGTAAATGAAGGTATGAAGACCCACCCTGGAAGCTATAACATTATTACCTGGTCTCATTTGGAGCTCCATTCCCCAGTTTCTGACTGAGGATGCAACATGACTAGGTAGCTCATATGCCTTCAACCGTGAGTTCTTCACCACAGTGGACAGCAGTCCTTCAAAAGGTAGGCTAAAATCAAACCTTCCTCCTTCAATTCATCTTATTTTTATCACAGCTATAGGGGGGGTAGCTAATACAGTATTCTATCCATGAGCAATTTCACATTATACATAACACTTCACAAGAGGCAGAAGTTTAATAGGTTTTGTTATATTGTGCCTGGAATTTTTTTTTAAACTCAGTGTTTCTATATGCCTGTATTTTCTCTGAAATCAATAAAGCAAACCTATGATTCCCTGACACTCTTTTTGGAGCATGTAAGAGAAAAATTAGTCTATTAACTTGGTAGGTTAAAATTGTCACAGTAGGGAGGGCAGCACCAGTTTTCTCTTCCTGCATCTTGAAGCAGTAGCTTGGAATGCTTTGGGGAGGGCACTCATCAGTGGGGCAACATGACCGGGAATTAACCAAAGAGCTCCCTTTTCAGCCCAGTATACCCTGCAAACACAGTGTGTACTGTGAGAGCAGTGTGCTTTCATCTTAAAGGGAACTCGGTCCAGATCCACCAATAACAAGACCAAACCAGCACAGAATAGCTTGCAGGACACCAATTAGAAAACATGCATATTCCTTCCGTTCTCAGCTCGATGCATCTTTCCATTCCTCCAAGCCTAGCTCAGCTTTCCCATCAACTCCCATGGTAGAGTCTCCATGGTCTCTGCAGTTGGGTCACATGCTGCTGCTGTCACCTGACAGAACCTGAGCTGGTGGCACCTCCACAAGGGTGTGCTGAACAGAGCTGCCTATTACTTCCTGTAGGTCCCTGCCGCTGAGACTCATGCAAGTAGGGGCCTCCAATTTTACCCCTGAGGCGACAGAAACTAGCACACATCTGGTTATGTGCACAATCACCAAATACCTGTTAGACAAATAAATAAATAGATAAGTCAATAGATGAATCAAGGAACTAAAGAGCTCATTTAATGAAGCTTTTTTAGTGAAAGGCTCAAGGCAGTGTTTAGAGAGCCATTGAAAGAGAATGAATCACTTGCTAGGAAACGGAGTTGGAAGTTCTGCAGGGAGAGAGAGATCATTAGGGTCATTTTTCGAACTGTATGCTAATCATGTTTCTACCAGCTGCTAATAGAACTCGCTTCCTGACATTTCAAACAGTCCATTGTACTGTCTCGTAATGATCCCATCCCATATAGCCCTGTGAGAGTCCCACACTGTACAGTCAGTCCCACGAGTTCCCACACCCTGCAGTCCAGTGATAATCCTACATCATACAGTCCCACAATAATTTCACACTGTTCAGTCCTGTCAGGCTCCCACACCATACAGCCCCGTGATAGTTTTTCATAAGATAAAGCTTCTACTTGGAAAGACTTGACCAGAAAATGACACGGGAAAACAGAGGGATGGCTCAGTTGCTAAGGACACTGACTGCTCTTCTAGAGGACTCGGATCCCATTTCTAGCACCTGTGTGGCTGCTCACAACCCGAAACTCCAGTTCCAGGGGATCTGCCATCCTCTTCTGGCTTCTTTGGGCAATGAACATGTGTGTGGTTTGTAGACATGCTTGCAGACAAAACACTAATATACACAAAATAAAAAATCAGTAAGTCTTTCAAGAAACAGGGCAGATGGAGGAATGGCCTCTTTCTCCCCGTAACACTTAATGTTGACTATCAGCCTGACATTCTAGAACAACCTTTGAGACAAAGCACTGGGTACCGCCATGAAGGAGTTTCCAGACTAAGTTAACTGGAGGAAGAAGCAGCACCAATCCATGGACTGGGGACCTGGACTGAATACAAGGGAGGAAGTGAGCTGAGCACAGGCATTCATCTCTCTCCATTTCGGACTACATGAGCAATATGACCAGGCACCTCCCATGCCTGTTCTCCCACTCCTCTCCTACTATAATGAGCCACACCCCAAAACTTTGGGGCTTTTGAAGGGGTATTTCATCACAGCAATGAGAAAGGTAACCAACATGCTGCCCAAGACCAAAGATGATTGGGAATGACTGCGTGAGGGAAGGCAGTAACCTCACACCCCCATCAGGCTGTGTCTGAGTAGTGGGGAGCTAAGTTAATCATGATGCAAGCTAGAATAGCTGTGAGGCTGGTGAGGCAAGACTAAGAGACCAAGATGAAAGAAGCAACCACAGCCACACAGGTTCCCAGGATACTGCTGTCTTCCCCATGCTTAACACTAAGTCACTGAAGGTGGCGTGTGCCCCCCTCCCACCCCCACCAAAGCCCTCAGTATCTGGCACAGCACCCAGATCAACAGCTGCAGTTACTGTGGCGGAAGGGTCAGACAACTGCAGGTGTCCCACCAGTGCTCAAGGTAAACACCGCACTCTCAGACCCTGCAAAAGCAGCGGTGACAAAGAATGGGCTCCTGGCAGGACGTACAGGTCTTCATATGGCCCCTCCTAAGAGCAAATTAGCCCAGGCTACTTCCATAAATGTATCCAGAACGGGTTGAGTAGAATTACAGCTAAGAGAAACTGACACGGACACTCTAGGACAGGTGGAAAGAGAGATGTTAGGCTGAGATCTGGGTAATCTGATTTTTAAAGTAAGCATACACTGATTTTGCACCAAAAATAGATGAGTCTAATGTTTATATTTTGAGCACAGCTTTATGCCTTTTATCTTGTAGGATGCTAGAGCTGCAAGAACATGGGTGGGGAAAAGAGAGGGAGGGTGGGGTTGGGGGGGTAAAGGGAGGTACAGGGGGGATACAAAGTGAATAAACTATAATTAATAAAAAGAAAAAAAGAAAAAAGAAAAAATTTACTCTAAAAATAAAAAAGAACTAATAAGACATGATGGCCAGAATGGATGTAGGATTAAGGAGAAGGGAAAACGTAAAGTCTCCTTTAGATCTAGCAGTAGGGACTGAGACAATGGCGCAGTCAGTAAAGTTCTCATGATGTGAGCACGAGGACATGAGCCCCTCTTCCCACATAAAAAGCTGCTCACGGCAGCCGGCAGGGCAGAGACGGTGTGGGAGCCCCTCGGTGAGCTGATCTACATGAATCGATAGATAAGCCTCAGACTCAGTGAGGCAGCTTGTCTCAAAACAGAAAAGTGGGAAGCACTCAAGGAAAGACAGCCAACTCTGGCCTCCACGTGACAGGCTCATACACGCCCGCACTACCAGGTACATGTGGCACACACATAACCCCCAAAGACGCAGACTTCAGATCTGACAACTTGCCCCATTTTGCTTACCCATGAAATAACTATAATATAGGTAATTTTCATAAACATGAGTTTAAAAGAATAAAATAAAAAATTATCGTGGAAGATTTTTTTTAAATCATCTAGCAGCTTAAATAATGAGTGTTAAAGGAAGTTTATTTCACTGGTTGCTCATATAAAGAACCGTGGGTGACACTGTGACAGGATGATTCATAAGGATATAAGTAAAATACATCTCATAGCTTAAGTAGCAATAATAGTGGTCATAATAAGATCTAGACTGTCTACCACTCAGTAATTGCTTCATTCTTGACATCAATCATACGACATGGGTACTGTAGCCTTCTCCCTTTCACTGATGAGGCCCTCGGTCTGGTCACTGACGTGTGCACAATAATGGCATAAGGCAGAGCAAATAAACTCTGGAGACAGAGGCAGATGCTGTCACTGCCTAGTGAACGCACTTATATTAGAGTTCTGTGTGCTTAAGTTCACCTGTGTGACTATTTGTTGAGATAATTACAGAATTACACTATTTTTCTTTCCCTTTTTATCTCTGCAAGCCCTCCCAGATGGCCCTCCCTATTCTTCAAATTCATATCCTCTTTTTTTACTAGTTATTATTGCATGCATGTGTATGTTTATATGTATGTATGTATATGTATGTATAGATATATACTGGTACTTGTATGTTTTAGGATATGTGTGCATGCATGTTTGTATGTATATGTGTACATGTTTTAGGGTATTTGTGAATGCATGTATATATGTATGTATGTGTGTCCATATGTATGTTTTTAGGGCTGACCATTTGGTGCTAAACAACCATTTGCTATGCTCCTCCCCAGGAAGGCCACTTCTCCCACTCTCAGCTTTACTCGGTTGCCTATAGTTCTCTGCATAGGCTTGAGCACAACTATTTTCAATACAAGTCGAGTTACACATGTTAATCTGGGTATAACCAGAGGTTTTTATGGCTTATTTTTATTATCTTTTAGTGAATGTGTATGCATGAGCGTAAATGCACATGAGTTCAAGTGTCCACAGAGGCTAGTGGAAGGTGTCAGATCCCTGCAGCTGGAGTTACAAGTGGTTGTGAGCTACAGGATGTGGGTGCTTGGAACACAACTTCTTCTGTGAGAGCAGCGAATGCTTGTCACACTGAGCTGTCTCTCCAGCCTCACAAGCAAAGTTTTCAATGTAATAATATATTAGAACATCTGAGGAAAGATGGCGGACCGCAAGCTACCTCTGTATGACATTATGCATGAAAAGAACCAGGGTGAAAACAAACCTTTCTCCAGGGGCAAGAAAGAGAAAAGGAACATTAAAAACGGCAACATACATTGTGGGCCACCCGAAAAACACGGAGGACTAGAGAAGCAATGCAGCAAAACTGAATAATTAGCCTGCAGCTCCACGCTGGAGCAGAGGAAGACAAAGCCTCATTTACAAAGTCATCCTCAGTGATAAGAATGGCAGCAACAAAGGCTAGCAAGGATCCAGAGGGAACAGAGCCCTTACGCAGTACCGGTGGAGACGTAAATACGTGTAGTTACGATGAAGCTCCCCCAAAAGAAATTAAACTGAAACAATCATACAGTGCAGATACAGAACTCCTCTGGCGGTCGGCAGACCTGAGATACCTGCATCCCCATATTATTATGAGATTATTCATATTAACTCAGATATTAAACCACCCTGGCCGGCCCTCAACAGGTGGATGGATAAAGAAGATGTAGCATATATGCACAACCGAGTCTTATTCATCCATAAAGAGAAGTGAATTCCTGTCACTTGTAGACAAATGGGTAGAATGACCATGTTAAGCAAAAAGAGCCAGGCTCACAATGGTAGATACAGCACGCTTTCTCTTCCATGCTGAATCTAGGTTTAGGTGTGTGTGTGTATGCGTGTATATGAAGGGGGTGGTCATAAAAACAGAGGGGGCACTCAGGAGAAGAGGGGGGCTGGTAGAATAATGGTGTGGGGAATAGCAGGGGGGAGGAGGTGGAGGTGAACAAAGGACAGAGCCTAGTGGAATCCATGGCTGCCTACACTGGTTTGAAAAATGAAAGTGAAAGTGACACATCAGAAAAAAAAAATCATCATTCACATTAAGCACATATACACCCACATCAAATCTATATCAAGGTGTGTATGCTCATCTGTATTTCCATTTTAGCTTATACATATAATTTCATAATGCCTTGCTATGCTATAATTTCTCCGTCTCTAGCTGTCATGGTATGTGTAGTTACTTATGCAGTAATGTATTATAACTTAATACAAGTACACAGAGTTTAGCAATTACATCAAAGTAACCAGCATTTCTAGCTTTCCAAATATTACCTTTTCCATTTTCTGTGACCTTCAAACTCTTTTCTCATTATTTTGAAGTGTATAATTAATTCTCAGAGACTAGGATCAAAAATACTCGACTTTCATTATCAGAGCCTCTCGCCACCTCTGTGACGGTCCGTCATGCTACCAATCTTGAGAACATTCTGTTTTAGATTTAAAATTTAATATAATTCTATCAACTTCTATATTTCCCACTTCAGAAGTACAGTAAATGCAGTAAAAAAAAAATTATCAGCCATGGAGATAAGTATGAATACGTGTTTCCCTAAGAGCCACATAGAATGAGACAGTCAGTGATGAGGTATAATTGTGATTTTCCAGGCAGTGATAGACACCTAAGGCTGTACAGGAGAATGGTCTCTAGGAGAAATAGGAGTGTGGGAAAAGGAGGATCCGCCATTGCTGGTGACAGAATCATTGAAAAGATAAAAGGTAACAGGGAAAACTCCTAAAGAATTTCCCATCTGTTAGAAGAGCTTTATTCACACAGCAGGGTCTCTGGGACTAGCAAAGCCTAGTGACTCATCACTCAAGTAAGCAGCAGCCTGGACCATTATGTCCATGGAAGACCTGTCTCTTTCCAGTCTAAGGCCATTTGTTAGTCTACATCCCAGCTGCCATCTTGGCCCTTGGCCTCCTTTTATCTCTTTCCTCTGCCTTCCTCTAGAAGGCAAGCCCTTCTGTTTCGTGCCTTGTCCCTCAATTATCACCTTTATTCTTTCACATTTCCTGTGGCACGAAAGACTTCCAATCTTCCTTTCTTGTATCTGTACTACCATGATGAGAGCAGATGAAGATAAGTAGATGATAAGAGTGCCCATCAATCTAAGTGTGACCATGGTGTGCTTCAGTCAATACTAAAAACTTGTCCTTGGGTACTGGAGTGATAGCCCAGTCCATAAACTGCTTTCTCAGCAAGCAAGAGGACTTCAGTTTGAATCCCTGGCACCCATGTTAAAAGCAAGGCACAGTGGTTTGTGCCTCTAATGCCAGCATTTGGAAGGTAGAGACAGGAGAATCCCTGGAATTCATTGACAAGCCAGCATAACTTAACAGTGACCTCCAGGTTCAGAGACCCTGTCACAAAAAGACAAGGTGGGGAGTGATAGATAAAGACAGTGCTGGTCCATTCATTGCATATCTCCTTTGTACCAGACTCTCTGCTTTCTCTGCATTTCTAAGCTCATGAAATAACCAAATTAATGCAGAGGCAGCCATGTGATCAAACAGGAAACACATACATAGTAAGTACCTATTATGTGTCAGGCACTAGACTGTTCCCTGAAAATAATGCACTAAGGATCATGATCCTTGCCTTGTGAGGATTGCATTCTAGTGAGAAAAGGAGTTGTAAATAAACACACACATATTAAATGGTTATGGATAGTGGTTATTGTTAGGAATAAAAATAAATTAGATATTAGTTAAGAGGGTATCAGAGATTTGAGAGGTGAAACAAGGGCAGAGGAGAGGGCAGCTCTGCTCTGAGGGAATTTCAGGAAAGAGCTTAGAGAACTGAAAGGAGCAATCTAGCTGTCTATAGTCCCAGGGAAAAAGTACAAAGAACAGCCCATTTAAAGATCCTGATGTAGAACTCACCATGTTTGATGAGGGGGAAGCCAGTGTGTTTAGAGCACTCTGGGATGCAGGGGAGTGAGAGACGTGGTTGGGAGGTGGACAGGGCATCTTCACAAGGGCTACAGTCCCTAGCGATCATTCCTGGAGTTCTGGAGGGAGCTCCACCAGAGAGGGCTGGGGTGAGGAAAGGACAGCTTTGACTGGCAGTGTTTACACTTTAACAGATTGCTTGGATGCTGCCGAGAGAAAGCATGAGCAGTGGAGAAGAGGAAGGAATGTGGGAAAATGAAAGCACAGCCACTGCATATGACGGTAGGAGTTCCGATTGTGTCCATTTAACAGAAAAAGAGGCTGTCATTTAGATTGCACACTGTCACCATGGCCTCCAGCCATTAACACAGCTCTGTGACCTCACTGTACGTGTTTCTGAATCAATAAAATGAGAGCGCAAGCCAGTTGTCCAAGTGCCATCTGGCAGGGATGGGATAGGAGCCTGATTTGGACAGGGTCGGCTAAGCTCCAAGCCCAAGAAGCTCTCCTCTGTGCCAGGATGCTTCTCATGCAATAGCTCAGGCTGACAGTCACACATCATCTTCCCAGAATGATTCAGCTTTGGCTGATAACATTAATGGAAGAAGAAAGCAGAAGCATTCTCTCAATTTTCTGATGCTGGAGTTCTAAAACTCATTTCATAGAAAGAAAAATAAAGGTAACAATCAAGAAAAGCCCCAACAATAATTAAAACAATAGCTAGTATCTTTAATAAAGGAGAACTGAAAACCTAATTGTTAAATGGAAAACCTTAGCTTAATATTTAGAGGACACTTAACTCTTGGGCTTCTGCTACTGCATGTTCACAGGTGCTGCAGTTGACAGAGAATAGGAGAAGTAAGGCTCATACCACTTCCCCCAACTCATTGAGAACAGACATCAGTGGAATTAGCTAGGCTCAAAGGACAAACATATCATGTTTCCTTTCACATATGTAGCCTGTAGTTTATACATATAATATGCTCTCTCTCATATATATATAAATAAAATTACATATGTAATATATATGTAAGATTAGATATGTAATCTTATATAAGATTATGTATATAAGATTACATATGGCATAAGAATAAAAGAAAGACTATTTGGGAAGGAAGATATTAGTGTGAATGGGGAACTGGAGGGGGGGGTCTGGGTTAAGTATTCCAGAGCAAATGACATACTTGAATGAAAATGCCATTATAAAAACCCACCAGTTTGCACAAGGACTGTGAACTAATAACATTTATGAGAATTGATACAGAGTGCCTGGTCAGCTTCAACTGTCCCCTAGAGACAGCCTAGAGTCACCCATTATAGAATTGCCTGGATCAGACCGGCCTGTGGTCATGTCTGTGAAACACTCTCTTGACTAGCTTGTTGTCATGTCTGTGAAGCACTGTCTTGACTAGTCTGTGGTCATGTCTAGGAAGGACTATCTTGACTGGCTTGTGGTCATGTTTAAGGAAGAAATGAATTAATTGGCCCATGGTCCTGTCTATGGGAGGGCTGTCTTGATTGGCCTGTGGTCATGTCTATGTCTATGTCTATGTCTATGGGAGGGTTGTCTTGATTGGCCTGTAGACATGTCTATGGGAGGGTTGTCTTGATTGGCCTGTGGTCATGTCTATGTCTATGGGAGGGTTGTCTTGATTGGCCTGTGGTCATGTCTATGTCTATGGGAGGGTTGTCTTGATTGGCCTGTAGACATGTCTATGGGAGGGCTGTCTTGATTGGCCTGTGGTCATGTCTATGGGAGGGAAGTCTTGATTGTCCTGTGGACATGTCTATGGGAGGGCTGTCTTGATTGGCCTGTGGACATGTCTATGGGAGGGTTGTCTTGATTGGCCTGTGGTCATGTCTATGGGAGGGAAGTTTTGATTAGGAGTTGCTGGAAGAGGCCCAGGCCTTGCAGTGCAGCAGTACTGCACATGAACCAATGAGCAGCCTTCTTCCATGGTTTCGGCTTTCAAGTTCTTGACTATGCTCTTGCCAGCATCCCCCAATGGCAGACCGTAAGCTTAAATAAACCCTCCACTTCCGTAAGTTACTTTTGGTCAGGGTGTTTTATCACAGCAACAGAAAGGAAACTGAAACATAGGGTTGAAATATGTGATTTGTCTATGATCATAAGGGCAAAACAAAAATCAAAGTGATATTGTGACTGCTCTCTATAAAAAGGAGTCACGGGGAGGTGGTTGCCAGAAACCAAGTTCCTTTCTGCCCCAACCCACTTCCCAGCGAACCAGGACTGAAGCTACATGGAAGTAAACATCTGGACTGGAATGCAATTCTGTCTCCCACTCACTTACACTATAGATGGAAGCTTGGCTGATTTGAGTTGTATGTTGCTTCCCCGAGTAAAGAATGACTATTGTGCTAAGGGAGATAGGTTGGATGGTAAAGTGCTACTCATACACTCCTAAGCACCTGAGCGAGCGTGACCACTAGCATGAAAAGCCAGACATGATGGCAGACACATATGATCCCAGAGCTGGCAACTGGAGACAGGTGGATTCCTGGGGCAAGCTGGCTAGCCTAGCCTAGTCTAACTGGCAAATCCCAAGGTCCCAGTGAGAGATCCTGTCTCAAACAAGAAGGGGAGTTTATGAGGAATGAATGACACCTGAGATTGACCTCTAGTCTACACACATCACACACCTGCACACATACCAATATGCATACATGTACATACATGCACACATAAATACAAGTAAACAGTTAGGTACATCATGATCACAGTTGAGAATAAATGTAAAAAAAAAAAACATGCACACATGAAAAAGATGGATTTAATCAGGATAGGTGAGGAGTGTGTATTGGGCAATTGCAAATAGTTTTTATTCTCAGATTGCTTTGTCATAGACCGAAGAGAAGAAACCTGAAGAGGATACATACATGTGCATGTGAATTTATGTATGTGTGTTACTCATGTGTTACTATACTAACGATTCACCTTTCTAATTTCCTCTTTTCCCTTTCATTTCTCTGTTGTACTTCTGTTAAAACAATTTTATTTTCCAAACTAGTATTTTTACATATTGTTCTATTCCTGTGAATAATTAGAACCCCTATTCTCTGAGCGATGGAAGATGGTGCCTGGACTCTCACAACTTATTAGTCTGAAAGAATAGTTTTTTCATCAATTGTCCATGGTTCACAAAGTCAGGACCTTTCTTAAGAATAATACTGGAGAAGGAAACAAGAAAATCATGCTGGCATTCTGAGAGAATCCCAGCTTCCTAACTCCTGAGTCAAAGATACTGGCAGAGTCATTCAGGTGCATTAGCATCAGAAAACAAATTAATACTTTTACTTTAATTCTTTGTGAGCACACAGCAGACAGGCAGATTTGCTTGACTTAACATAAAAAGCCTTTATATTTCTGAAGGGGGGAATACGAAGAGTTTGACTAGCTGGAACCTTTTAGGGCTTGGCACAGTGTCTAGTCTATGGAGGCAATCAGGAGGTTTTCCTTCCTACAAGTTGGTGTCAAAGTAGTGAGCGAGTAAAGGATATATGTACAGAACTGCACATCATTTCACAGAGCAGATTACCTCCGTGTGAAGCACTGAGGACTGAGCCGTTAGCCCTGCAGAATCCACAGGGCACAGCACAGAGGTTACACACGAGCGTGACACCCACAGCCCAGGGATCCCCACCAAGGAGAAGGGAGTGCCCCTCCTCCCACAGGACAGGATTTCTGCAGCCTGGTGGTGTGGCCAGCTTCCACACATTCTGCATGAGAGGTTGGACTTTCCATCAGTCTGATCCTTACTCTAGCTCCAGATTGGTTAGATTTGTATTTGGTACCCCATATTCCCAGCAGACACACTCAGTTCTCAGTTTGTTCTGAATGCGGAGAGAAGATTTCACTCCAGAAATGCCCCCAGAGAGTCTATTTTTGCTGTACTTTTTTTTTCCACCTATTTTGGTTTCTTAGGCCTACCCCCCCCTTGTCCACCCTGATCCTTTCTGACACCCTAACACCAGGTAGGAGAGAAAGAAGGTTAGTGAGGAGAGGGAGCACTGTCGAGCATTCACTTCCTGCTGAATTCCGTGGGGAAAGCCCAATCTTCATCTCATCAGGATATCTCCAACTTCTTGTCTTTTTTCCCTCAACCACTTGACAAACCAGCAACAGCAGGAGCAGGAACCAGCAGGAAGACTAGCCATGCCTCCTCTCTTGGGGGGGCCCTGGTCTTTTTATAACCTCTCTAGAGTTCCTAGAATTAAACTATCTTCAGCTGACAGAATTGCACCTCTGCCAGAGCACACATGAGACAGTCTGCTGCTGTGGACAGTCTGAAAGAGCCCTATATCCCACACCTGGGATTAAAACAAAAACATGTTTACAAAACATAACTGGGTTTCTTAAGACACCAAAATTCTCATTGCAGTCCATAGTCCTACCTTGTTCATATCCTTCCCGTCCCTATGTCCCTATCTGTTGCTGCCTATCTTGACCTTCTTGAGACACTGTTGTGATTTTATCATCCCCGGATGTGTTTTCTGCTCTGAACTTTCCGAACTTTCCAGCCTGATGCTTGGCATAGATCTTCTTTCCTCCCATTCTGAGGCTTAGAGCTGACTGATTCTAACTTCCCAGCATGCTTGGGACAGATGATTCAGGCACTTTCTTCCTAGTCCATTCAGTTTTACTTCCTGGGGTAACAGAAGCTTAAGTATCCAGGAGTGGGGGAGAAACACTGCTAGGCTGTGGAATCTGACAGAGGACCACAGGATGGTTCTTGAGGAATGTTATACCCAGTTTGAACCTTGCTTTTCATTATTTTTAATGCCCGTGCCTTATTTTTATTTTACTTATTGATATTTTCCTATTGATTTTTGAGACAGGGTCTCCTGTAGCCCAAGCTATCCTAGAACTCACTCTGCAGCCAAGGATGATCTTGAACATCTGCTTCTCCTACCTCTACCTGTCTAGTACTGAGACTGCAGGTCTACACTACCACATCCAATTTGTGTGGTTGGGGGGGGATCAAACCCAGGGGGTTGTGCATACAAGGCAAGTACTCCAACTGAGCTATCCCACCCCCACTTCTTGTTTTTAGATCTGTAGGGTTTACGCCGTTCTTTTAATCTAACTGACTATATTTCAAAGCCAGCATGGTTTAACAAAACACATTTCTGACATTGGGGGTCCAAAGACACGTGGTACATGTTCATGTCATTATCGTGATTCTTCACTGTAAGCTACGTTACCCTGTTGAATATCATGTGTTGTTTGAGCTTGTCTCTTCCCAAACCTTGCTTTCTTGGGACAGTCTGGCCCTTTTGCTCTATAACAAGAAGGAAGGCGAATAGAAAGCAGTTAAAGTTATTAAGAACACTATGTCCTTCAGATCAGCTGGAAGGCAAAGTATTTCCAAACAAGGTTATTGTCTGTTCTCATGATATAAAATGCCTGGGGTGGGAACACTCATCCATGAAGCAAAAGCTCAACTGAAAACTCCAGCCAAATGCCTCACCTTCCCCAGGTAGTTTCTGCAGGATGATTTGATGATGATGTCTATCTGATACTTGCTGTTTATTCTTGTTCTTGGTAGCCTTCAAGCAGATCCTTCACTCCTCCAGAGACTCTGTCTGGAACTGTGGCTGGCTGCTTCCCATGGGCTTCCTTGGGAGATTTTTGAAGGATTTTTGTAAGCCTCCAATTTTATGTGTTTGCCTATTGTTTCCTTTATTATTTGGGTGCCTTCAATTGTCTCTGCTTGATGTCACCAGTGCTGGTTTGATAAAAAAGTAGCTATCTCTTTGCCTTTTCTATCTTCAACTCAATTTTATTTTCTTGTTTTAGCTTGCTGTATATTTAATAAACTCACACATTCAAAACAAAAATATGGCTATCATAAAGCATTCTCTGAACTATAGAGAATATGCACTTGATCCCTGAGACTCGGTGTTTCCATTGACAATGCAATATGGTGTATTCTAGCAGGACTCCACAGACGGATTCGTACCTTGAATTGTTTTGTAAACTGTGTAAAGTATTTGCAAAAATGTTAGTCCTCTGGATCTTTCTCCACATTCCCTGAAACTCTCCAGAGGCCATCAAAGACTCCTGTTCTCAGATTCAAAGTGTTTTCTTGGCTGAGTCTAAGCACAAAGAGCAAGGGTTTGGGGTCAGAGAGAGAGATTTGGATTCAAGCCCTTCCCACACCTGCCTCTGTAAGTGTGTCACCTTTATATGATGTGAAGAGTAGGATTTCTGATTTTTCTTAAACATAATAGTTAAGTGACTCAAATTGGGCCAGGGATCTAAAACTGCTTCACAAGATATTACATGAGCTAACAGAGCACTTGCTTTCTGGAACACAGCCATCCATCATGGATGAGCAAATTACTCACAGACTCTTACAGCTCTTGCTTGGAAAGTGATGCCCATCCATCTTGCTCACCATTTATGGACTGAAGCATATGATGTGGCCAAGAGTGCAGGGAGGAGTTCCCCACAAGAAGCCAGGTAAGAAGCAGCTGGTCTGGAATCTGCTGTGTCAGCATTTTTACATGTACTCATGGACGTCATTATCTTTAAATACTTTGGCCAGACAATCAGGGGTTTAGTATCCCACATCTCTCTACTGCTTCTCTTCCCCCTAATATCAACACTTGTCTTTTCCTCTTGTCTCATACAAAGCTCTTTGAGTTTAAGCTATCATTGATACACAAATTCATGGCACCAAGTACATATCAAAGTATTTCCTTTGAAAAAGAAATGCTAATGTCAATTGTTGGAATAGTGATGTTTTCCTGGGGGCTGGAAAGATGACTCAGCACTTGCTGCTCTTGCAGAGGACCCAGGTTCACTTTCAAACCCCAACATGGCAGCTAATAATCATTCATAACGCCAGTTCCAGAAAACGTGGCCCATCTTTGAAGAGCCTCTGATGTCACCAGGTATGTGTACACTGTGCTTCTATCCATGCAGAGAAACAAATATACATGAATTGAAAAATATAACTTATAAAAGATATTTTCTCTGCCCAATTTGCAAGAAATACTATGAGGTAGAGAGGAGAAAAAAAAAAAGAAGAAGAAGAAGAAGAAGAACCCTGAATAGTGAAAATGGTAAATTTGCATCAAAATCAACAGCAACTCAAAATACTAGAGTAGGCAAAAAAGAAGTTTCAGCTTTGGTGCCAAGTGAGAACATTCTAGGAGCTAGGATCAGGTTCAGGCTTGTTTATTTCTACCTACTATTCAGCTGTGTCTATAGCTAATCATGATCTGGTGAAAAGAGAACAAAAACAAGAGCAGTCCATTGGCCAGGAACACTGTAAGACCCATCATCTTCATTTGTGCATTGAAATTAATAGAATGAAAGAACACCTTTCGATGTGATTCTGGGTTCTATTTATGCAACTTATTAATGAAGTGTATGGTCAAGTAATTTTCTCAATAAAAAAGTCACATAACACTATTTTTTAAGAGTTACTTTGTTAGCTGGGCTTGGTGGTGCACACCTTTAATACTAGCACTCAAGGAGTCAAAAGCAGGCAGATCAATGTGATTTGAGGCCAGCCTGGTCTACAAAGCAAGTCCAGGACAGGCAAGGCTTCACAGAGAAACCCTGTCTCGAAAAACACACAAACAGACAAACAAAAAAGAGGGGGGGAACCCAGTTATTTTGTTTAATTATGTACCTATATATGTCAGGGGTGGGGTATGTGCACAGTGTGTGCAGGTACCTGTGGAGTCCAGATGAGGGCACTGGATTCCCAGCAGCTGGAGTTATGGAGAGCGGTGAGCCCCTTAAGATCTGACATGGGTGCAGCAAACTTTTGCAAAAACAGTGGTTTTCATGTGTGTTTGATGTGGTATGGCATGGAGTGGTGTGCTGGAGTATTGTATGTGTGTGTGAACTCTAGACGACAGTGATCTAAGAAGAAGGGACCACAGTACAGAAAATGTTTCTGTAAGACTAAACAGTAGTAAGCCTGTGGGGCATTTTCTTAATTCGTGATTACGTGGGAGGATCCAGCTCACTGTGTGCGGTGCCACCCCTGGACAGGTGGTCCTGGGTGCTATCACAAAGCAGGCTGAGCAAGCCGTGAGGAGCAAGCTAGTAAGCAGCACCCCTCCACAGTCTCTGCTCCAGTTTCTGCCTCCAGGCTCCTGCCTTGAGTACCTGGCCCGACTTCCTTCAGTGATGAACGGTGATCTGACTTTTGTAAAAATGAAATCAGTTCTTGCTTCTCCAAGCTGTGTCCAGTCATGGTGTTTTATTCACTGTAATAGAAGCCCAAACTAAAACAAGCAGTACTCACTCTTAACTGTGGAGCCATCTCTGCGCCTCCTAACTTTAGTTATTAAAAGGCAAGAGTCACAATCCCATCAACAACTTTGCTGTTGTTGCCTGTTTCCAGAGTTTTACCAAGAAACGTTGCCCAGAGCAAGACTATGGCAGCACTTTCTCTGCATTTTCCTCTAGACAAGTGGTTCTCAGTCTGTGGATCCTGTCTTCTTTAAGTCATGATCAGATATTAGACACCCTGCATCTTAGATATTTACATTACCATTCATAACAGTAGCAAAATTACAATTATGAAATAGCAATGAAAATAATTTTATGGTTGTGGGGGCAGGTCACCAAAACATGAGGAACTGTATTAAAGGGGCACAGCATTAGGAAGGTTGAGAACCACTGGTCTAGAGTCTGAAGGTTAAGAGCCATTGTTCTAGAGTCTTCTGTATCATGCTTTTAATCATTTTGTGTGTATGAGTTTTGCAAAGTGTGAAATACAGTACCAATTTCATGCTTTTGAATGAATGAATCTGTTTTGTAAACACCTTGAAGAGAATCTTTCCACCCCACCCAACCTGCATTGTGTGTTCTTGCCACCTTTATCAAAAAAGCAACTGACTGCAAGTAAATACTTCTGTTTAGGCTTCCAGCCCTGTTCCATTGGTTGATGTATCTGTTTTATCACCAGAGCTGTGGTGCTTTTATTACAATGGGACTGTAATGACATTTGAGATCAGGGAGTATGGTGTCTCCTGCTTTGCTAGTTTTTCTCGATTGCTTTGGCCATCCAGGATTTCTGTGTGATTAACAAGCATCTGTGCAGCAAAGAAAAAAAAAGAGTAAAGGGAATATTCAGACTGGAAGAAAATGTTTGCAAGCCACACCTTTGACAAGGGGTTAATACCCCAAATGTATAAGAAACTGAAACAACTCAATATGTAGAAAACAAACAGCTGTCTACCACACAGGTGGTAGCTCCAATGTGTAACCCCAGCAACATGAGAGGCAAGCACAAGAGAACTAGTACTTAGAGAAAGACCTCGGTTACACAGTCAGCTCAAGAGTTCAAGCCCTGGGCTACTTGAAACCCTGTTCCAAATGAGAAAGAAAAACACTAAATTTACAGTGGAGCCAGGGGCTTGCATCAATGTTTTTCAAATAAATAAAGAGATTATTATAGCTAACAGGTATGTGAAAATATGATCAATGTCCACAGTGTCATAGAGATAGAGATTAAAACCATGATGAGATTATCAGCACATTTGCTCGAGGTGCTATTATAAAAAAAAACAAGTGATGGCAAGTATGGGGACCGTGGAAAAGAGGGACCCTTGGGTGATGTTGGTGGAAAGGTACATCAGTAAAGACATTTTTAAAAATAGTGTTCATTCAAAAAAATGCCTAAAGACCTAAAAACAGAAGCAGTGTATGGCCCAGGGACTCAACTTCTAAGAGGAGGGCAGGTAATAAAGAGATAGATGATGATGATAGATAAATAGCTAGACAGACAGACAGATAGATAGACAGATAGATTCAAATGAATTTTAAATTATTTCAAAGAGTTATTTATACTTCATATCAATACAATTCACAATAGGCAAGATCTGAATGCAAATCATGTGTCAATCAGGAGAGGAATGGATAAAAAAACAAATAAAATGTGACATAATACAAATTGGAATGATAGGCAGTCTTTAAAATAAGGAAAAACTGTGTCATTTACAACACGGGTAGAACTTGGAGACATCCTTCTAAGTCAAAGAAAGACATTGTGATCTCATACGCAGGCTGTAAAATAGTAGTAGCAGTCATAATAACATCACTACAGGAACCATCAGTAAAGAAGGAAACCAGAGAGTAGATGGGAGCTGAAGGCCGAAGAGGGGAGAAAGAGGAAGAGAAGGCTCCATAACAACAAAGTCTCAGCTTCCCCCAAGAAGTAAACGCTAGAACTCTACCACACTGCACTGTGACGACAGCTGGGAAACTGCCTAGTATATTTGAAACTTGCTAGTAAAGAAAAGACTTTGATAACATAATAAATGTATTCATTAGTTTTAATCTTTTATGATATATGCATAGATCAAGCATGACATTTTACCCACAAATGTATATACATGTACAATCACTATTTTTTTTTTTTTGAGAAAAAGAGCAAATGCATTCAAATACCTACTGGGTAAATAAAAAAATCAATAGACTAAAACTTTTGTAAAATACTACTATGACAATAAATTCTATGAGGATCTAGTACAATAAATGTCAATATTTGAAATATGAATTCTAGCAGACAAAGTAGATAGCTATTTGATTGTACGTACTAAAATCAAGAATAGCGTTAAACTGCAAGCTTGTATGCTTACTCATCAGGGTATAAAGAGGAGAAACAAGTAGCTTCCCAGTGAGAGAGCTGACTGGGTAGGCATATCCAAGGTGGGTCTGTTGGTAGGTGTCCAATGCTGAAAACAGCTGCAGTCACCATTGACAGAGGGATGAATGCATAGATGCTATCATCAAATAATGGCAACACAAAAAGATGACCAACTACCGATAAATACATGAATGGATAAACCTAGAAAAACATATTTTTGCTAGAAGAAGCCAGGTGCAAAAATTGCATGATGCGTATACAGACAGTTCAAAAGCAGGAAAATCTAGGGTGGAGAGATGGCTGAGTGGTTAAAACACTTGTCACACAAAGAAGAGGACAGGAGTAATGATCTCAAGTAAAGCTGGACATGAGAGTGTGAGCATCTACAGGGAGTTGGGAAGTGGAGACGGGTACTCCTGAATGCTTGTGGGCTAGTCTAAGGGATACAGCTATGGTCAACTATAAGAACCTATTTCAAATAAGGTAGAAAGTAAGAACTGATAGCTGAGCTTGTCCTCTCTCTCTCTCTCTCTCTCCCTTCTTCTTCCCCGTCTCTGTCTCTTTCTCTTTGTCTCTCTGTCTTTGTCTCTCTGTCTCTGTCTCTCTCTCTCACTCACACACACACACACACACTGTAGTACATGCATACCTCCTCAATACACACAGACACAAGGAAAGTCTAAATAAAGTTGATAGAAATAAAAATGAGATTATTCTGTGATAAAATATTGATGGCAAAGGGACAAAAAAAAATTCATGGATCCTGAAAAATATTTTCTATCTTGTTCCCTTTAAAGATAACCATAAATTTTTAACAGGCTGACAAATACAAGGGATCTCTAAGTATTTAATGTACGTGTGCTATGCACCAATTCAAAAACTGACATCTGTTTTTCTTACAACATCAAGGGTTGGAAGCAATGACAGCTCCCAAGAAAAATAAATTTCCACATTTCTAACACAATCTTGGATTTGGAAAGCTTAAAATAAAAGCCCTGGTGGTATACGTTCAATGATTGGTGAGATCAAGTGAAAAGAGAAATTGGGCCTTAACCACAGAGAAGCAAGGCAGAACGGGAACTCTGAAGAGTTGTGCTAGAGCTCCAAAGAGGAGTACATGCCCTGGAGCCTCAGCATGGAGAAATTTAGAGCGATTAGCCTCTTCCAAACACACTCATGGATTTCCAGGAAATAGGAATCATTTTTTTAAAATGTGTGGTTGCCTAACAGGCCCAGTTCAGTGAGTCATTTACATAATTACTGTTTGACTCTGGAAGTACACAAAGAAACTGGTGCTCTGTTCTTTCTGAAAATGGGATCCAGCAGGTTCCAAAGCAAGCCAGGAAAAAAAAAATCTGGCTTGAGTTTGCACATCGATATCTAGTCCCAGATGCAAGGGCAGGGGATTAGAAAATACTCACCTTCCCTGCCAGCAGCTGCAGTATTGTTTGTGAGGATGTAGCCCTGGCTTCCCTTATTACCATCCTTCATACCATCTTCAATTGTGCCTGGACAGAATGCCTGTGGATATAGACTAGTGATTAAAAATGTCTTATTCATCACTGTGGATGTCAGCCTTTCAGCTGAGAACAAGGAGCCCGAATCCACAGGGGAAAGGCAGAACAATGATATCCTCATCTGGAAGCAGGCTATTATTTCAATTCACTATCGTGGCACCTTGACCTCTGGGTGGTGACTGACAGTACAGCCTTGGGATACTTATCTGGTGGGAACCGACTAGACACTATCAAACCCTGCTTCAAAGCATCCCTGTGTAATAGCTTACACCTTTTGATGGGCAGGGAAGCAGATCAGGTGGAGGGCCTGGGCAAGCCACAGAGACAGGTAGTTCCAGGTAGACACAATGTTATCAACTGAGTGATGCGAGAGTGTCTGCCTGGAGTTTGGCCCTGTTCTATCATTGGCTGTAGTGTTGGGCCTCCTTGCTACAACCTGTGTCAGAAAGAAGGATCAGACATTTCAACTGCTTCTCAGAGTTAAAGACATTATGGATCCTTAACTACCAACTATACAACCCTAAGAATACTGGGGTGGTAGAAGAATATGTAACTGATGATAGGAAATTTAAGCAAAGGAAGAGAGGGTGGACACGGATTGCTTCTTTTGATGGATCTCTTTAATCCATCAGAATTTGGGATTGGGACATAAAAAGAAAAATTCTTACAGTGTCTCCTGAGTTTGGAAAAATGTGATCAGGAATGACCAGCTACAGAGAGCAGTTCCTGTGGGTGGCATGCATTGATTGGCAGTAAGGATGGAGAAACATGCATGTGTTAAGGGAAGAACAGCAAGGTCAGTACCACAGATCTGACCCTGGTATGCTTGCACTAGGTAGCCGGGGTGGCCAGAAGGCAGGACCAAATGATAGATCCAAACTCCTCTCTGGAGTACTGCAGATGACGGCGGTTGTGTCTGAGAGGAAGATCTAAAGAAGTGTCAGATTGAGGTGATGCGACATGAGTTTGTGCTGAGATGTGTTGAGTTTCAGGAGCCCAGACAACAAGAGACTCAAAGACAAGGCAACCCTCTTCAACTGAGACCTGCAGAGTCCTGGACAATAGCAATCCTACAACAATATGCACTCTAGAAAGAATAGGAAAAGAAAAGAAAAAAAAAACCACAAAAGTAGATTAAAATCAAGCAAGACTGGGAGTGGCCATAGACAATTAAATTCTCAGGATGGACTCTAACAGAATTTTAACACTGTAGAAAACTTATTCTTAATTTAAAATCATACTGAAGAAAGTGAGTACACATGTCCCCTACCACCTGCCTGGGAGGCCTATAGAGGTCTATAGTGTCCAAACACATCTTTCCCATTAGACTGATGACTTCTGACTTCTCAGCCATCTGACCTTTGCAAAGTATGTTCCTGTCTCTGGTCTTACTGAAACATGTAAAAACATCATCATTTCCTTTACAGGGGGACTAAGCTGAGCCTAGCTCTAGCACCCCTCTTTGTCCAGAGCCCACCCCACCCCACCCTTGGCTGTCACTGAGTGACAGCTGGTAGTATTCCCTCATCTAGTTAACTCACATTATGCCACTGATCAGCAGGGCAACCAAGGAAAACACCTACATCAACTCTCTTTTCAAACAATGCAAAGGAGCTTGCAGGTGGTCAATTTCTTCCATTATTCAGGTGTTAAATGATTAACTGGAGTCAGAACCTGTCCTGCATCTCTATACCTTTCATGCATTTTCCTGTAATAAGGATCTGATGAGAATAAAAGTTTCTTCAAGACAAGTTGATCTTCCTGATTTCAAGTTGAGTTGTGTCTCTGCCTAATTTTGGGGTTTTGCAAAGGCCATTGAGCTTCTCTGCATCTGGGCTTCCTCTCCTGTGAGCTAGGGCAGCAAAGGCATCTTCCACTGTAGGTTGTCATTACATAAAACAAATTTCTACAAGGATGAGCAAAGATGCTGAAATTTAGTAGGTTGTCTTGTTAGCATTCCCGGAGGATGCATTTTCTTCAGAAGTAAATATCACTCTCACAGAAGTGAGATCACTGCAGTGTGTGACAAAGTAATTACTTTATTTATTTATTCAATCATACTTGTCTTAAAAGTACTTAAAACTTTAATGCAAGATAAAATTTAACAGGATTAAGGAAGAAAATGGGGAGTGATGGAGGGAAGGAAAAAGAAATGAAGAGAAGAGGAAGGGATGGAAGGAGGGAAGGAAGGAAAGAAAGAAGGGAGGGGGAAAGAGAGGAAGGAAGGAAGGAAGGAAGGAAGGAAGGAAGGAAGGAAGGAAGGAAGGAAGGAAGGAAAAAGGGAAGGAAGGAAGCTAGTCAATCAAAACTAGATTAAAATGAAGCAAGACCTAAAGTGGCTGTTGTGTTTTGAATGAGAAATGCCCCACAGTATTTTCTTACATTTGAATGCTTAAATAATATGTTTGACTATTTGGGAAGGATTAGGAGGATTGTTGAGGAAGATGTGTTACTGGGCGGTGGGCATTGAGCTTTCAAAAGCTCACATGAGATCCAGTTTCACTCTTCGTCGGTCAACAACTTTCAGATCATGTGAACCCTCGGCTACGTCTCCAATGCCACAGCTGCCTACCATCATGCCCCCCATCTTTATGATCATGGACAAATTGTCTGAAACTGAAGCAAGTCCCTAATTAAAAAGTTGCCTTGGTCATGATGTTTCCTTACAGCTAAAGAAAAGCAGCTAAGACATCTCCATTGACCATTGCATTTTTTAGATGAAGCCTAGTATACTTATAACACTGAAGCTATGAGCTCAACTTGAAATTTCTGGCAGTCAACACAAAGGCAAAAATATGATCCAAGAATCCCATGCCCAAAAGAACCATGGAAAAGTCCAAGTCTTTAAAATGAGTTATGGCAGAGTGTCCCTCTGTCTTCATCACAGTGACTATAACAGCCCACTGGTGACTACCCCCAGTGTGAAGCCCAATTGGTCTTTAGAAGTCATGGCCCAGAGGACCCAACAGAAATCAGCCCACATGTGTCAACAGCATCTCCAAGAGCATGCTTTCATTTCCTCCAAATCTGGGCCACTTAGCCAACAGAAAGCCTTTCTTTCATTTCTCCATTTGCTTTGTTTAGAGTTTGAATGCTAAGAATTACCAATGTCATGATATTATTCTAACAGGCTCTTGGTTGGTAAGAATGTACAATACCAGGATTCTTGGAGCCATGTGTACCATCAGCAGATTTTGTTTTGTTTTGTTTTGTTTTTTAAAGAACACAGAGTAGGATGCTACAACCTAGTACACTTTATTTGTCTGGGTTCTCATAAGCTCTGGACCCACCAAGAACAGTAAGCTTGCCACATTCTCGTTGTGATGCATACAAGCCCACAACTCTTCTTGGTCTGATTCCTAGAATGTCTAGGAATGCCTCATGGATCATAGTAGCTTCAAATGGTAGCCTATGCCTTCATTTCTATCAATCCAACCATATTCCTTTTAGGGCTCAGCTCCCACTAAGGTACCTTAGCTAGTCCTGCCCAGACCTCTCCTCAGCAATGCCATCATCCACAGGCAGAACCCCAAAGGACCCTAGTCATTTTCCTGCCCATTCCTCTGATTTGTCACACATTTTACCAAGTCCAGTGAACCTTTACATAGTGGAGGCTGAAGATATTTTTAAAAAGTCATAAAACCATGTCTCCTGTATCTTCTATGTGGACATGACAGCCTCCCATCTCACTCCCTAGACATCTCAATTTTCAATTACACATCACTTTACCTGGATTGCATTTGTTCACATACACAGCTTGACTTCCCACTTAAATCAGGACATTCTTGAGGCAAAACCCACGCAAAGTGCATGAAAATGATCTTTAAGCATCTGAAAAAAGACAAAATATGAAAAAAAAAACCCTTTTTGGGGAACAAAGCATCTTTGGGAGATAGTTATACTCTCAATGGATTCCACACATGGTAGCTGAGCTAAGTCCAATGCATGAGCATAATTGTTATTTAGATCTGGGAGCACAATGGCAGTCTAAGCTAAGTGTCCACTGTATCAAAAAATACAAATAAAAAAGGCTGCCAGTGACAATTTTAACAAGTAAATTATTTATAGCAAGCATCATTTTTTAAAAAAGACATGAACCAGCCATAGAAAAGACTAACCATAAATATTGACAACACAAGTCTTTATACTGAACATCCCAGCAGCCAAGTTAATAAAAGAAATAAGATGCTCTGTAGGGAGTGCCAAATCAAACACACGGATTTACAGTGAACAGGAACACTCACTGTCCACTGTTCTCACTTTTGACAGTAGTTGAACAGCAACTGAGTTGCATGGAGAAGAACACAGCAGAAATAATCATTTTAAATTACATAAATAACAAATTCAAGGGCATAACATTGCTCTCTCTGGAGAAAGAAAATCTCCAAGAGACACTGAATCAATAACAAGCTGATGGGGAGGCAGAGAAGTGGGATCATGCATGCAGTGTTTGTCACTTAAAAAGGCCAGGTACATGCCTACGGGTTACATGCTTAGGGTGTTTAATAGTGTCAACTTGATAGAATCTAGAATCACTCAGAAGACAAGCCTCTGGTTACACGTGTTAAGGGATCTTGATTGGGTTAACTGCAATGGGACAATCCAAGGCAGCATTCTGTAGGTCAAGGTCCTGGACTGAATGATGAGGAGAAAGTGAACTGAGTGGTACTCATCCCTTTCTGCTTCCTGGCTGAAGATGTGAGTAGTCAGCACTTCAAGTCCCCACTGCCTTGTCTTCACTACCATTGTAAACTGTGCCCTTGGGACTGGGAGCTGAAATAAACCCTTTCTCTCTGAGTTATGTTGGTTAGGGTATTTCACACAGCAGCATGAAGGGAAGCTAAGACAAACTGGGATATTTATTCAAGAGAAATGCAATTTCTGTGCACCAAAAGTTAACAGTAACTTGATTTGTAATTGCCAACAGTGTCAAAGGACCTAGATGGCCTTCAACTCGTAAAGGGTTTAACAAACTGAGGTATGTCCATGACAAGGAATACAGCACAGCAACAAAAAGTAACCAATGTCCATAAGACAACCTTGATAAATCTATAAATAATGAGACTGGCTGGGCGTGGCAGTGCATACCTTTAAGACCAGCACTTGGGAGGCAGATCTTTGCGAGTTCAAGGCCAGCATAGTCTACAAAGTGAGTTCCAGGATATCCAGGGAAGTTATATATAGAAACCCTGTCCTCAAAAAACAACAGCAAGAATGAGACTGAGTGGAAAAGCCAATTTTAAAAGGTTACATACCATACAATCACATTCATACAATAATCTTAAAGTAGCAACAATTTAAGAAATAAAGAGCAGATAAAATTGGTTGGCAGAGGGGTGTGACTGGAAGATGGAGTAACATAAGGAAGTCACTGGTGATGCAATGTTCCTCTCTTGGCTATAATGATGTCAACACTCTGGTTGTGACTGACATTCTTGTTTCCATTGTTGGAAACTGAGTAAGGAAACACAGAATCTTGGGGTTGTTCTTATTATGTCTTAAAACTGCATTTGATTCTATCTTTTTAATCACAAAATAAAATTAAATTTTATAATATTGAATCATTAAATGAAGCATCTATTCTGAAAAATACTTGGGTATGGATTTTTTTTGTCTTATTTGTTGTTTTGTCTTATTTGTTTTGCATAGATGTCAGAACCAGCAATTCAATGATCATGTATTTTCTGAAAATGAAACACCCCCCTACACACACACACACACACACACACAAGCTGCATCCAAATCTGAGCCTTTATTGACAGCTTCTAGAAAAACTGAAGCAACTCGAACGGCCCTTACTGGGAAGTGGGTGGACAGGTGTGGCCTGTCCTCAAGAATAATAAAGAACTATAACCTGTGAGCCAACAAGGATGAGCGCCAGGTGCATCTGGCTCCGTAAAAGAAGTAATGCTCAAGCCAGCACCCAATGTACAATTTCATTTATATGGTATCCTCTAAAAATGCAGAAGTAGATTGAAGGTTGACAGCAGCTGTGCTTTGGGATACAGTATGGACCACACTGGGAACAGCCTGGGGCATCTGGAATGGTGGAAATGTTGTGTGTCTTGAGCAGGAGTATCTAAAGGACCATATGCAATGTTTTTGAAATCCATACTGCTATCAACTGAAAAATTAGAAATTTATACTGTGTGTTTCAATAAATAGCTTTTCTAAGAAAAAGGATCTGATACAGCATAGCTGGTTATAGAGAATTCACTGTGTAGCCAGGCCCCAGTCGTCCTGGAGCATCTAATCCTCTGGCCTCTGCCTCCCAAGAGATGGGATTACAAGTGCACCCGAGTGTGTGCAGTGCTGGGGAGGGAGCCCAGAGTACTGTGCGTGTCAGGCAAGTTCTCCACCAACTGAGTTACACCCCAAGCTCTCAATCTGACTTTAAATAAATAAGTAAATCAGTTCTCTATTGTGATAAACCAGAACCCAGGAGTCTAAAGGGACCATCATACACACCTTTTTTCGCTCAGTAACTGTGGGTGCCCTCCCAGCGTTAGGTGTGTGAATCACTGCCCTTACACTCCCTGACTTGCACCGTGATTAACTAATAGCAAGCTGAAAATACATCAGTTAGGTGCAAGGAAGAATGCCCTGCATGGAGAGAGTCTCAGTGAATATCACTGGCATGGGACAAGATTGAAATTCAATGCTTTTGCATCCCATCATTATGAATTAGGTTCCACGTGGAACAACATTGCCAGTAATGGAATTGCAAATTGCCAATTCAGAGAGCAATGCTTGGGTTCACAGTGCATTCAGTTATAAAAAAAAAAAAAAAGCCAACAACAAAATAACCTAACTTAGACTCCTGACAAAGGCCCCTTCCTGTGTATGGACAAGAAGTGCCTATAGTTATGTGAGCCGGGCTCAAACCTGCCCATGGATATAGCTTCTGATTCTCAGGCAATGGATGTGAGATGATGCATCTCTGAGGAAACCAGGGCTCTACACTAAAGTAATGAAAACACAGATGAGAAACATCGAAGCAAAGGCCTGCCTTGTCCCCATCACCACCTCCTGGCCTCCCCACAGGCCCAGGCCCAAGAAGGATCTCTGAAGAAGCCTTCCACACATGAAACTAGAGATCACCAACAACAAGCCCAGTTCAAGTAGCCTGTGGTGGTGATTTTGGTCTCTGCAGGGGTGTCATCCACAACTCCACTTAACTCAATGCATTTTTAAAAAGGGACCGAAGCCATCAGCTGTGGACTCCAGTGGAAAAGCACAGTGGACTCACTCTCCTCTTCCTTCATCTGGTGTGTAGTGATTCTGAGCTTTATTTTCCACACCAGCATCAATAAAATCCATATCTCCTAGACAATCAGATGCCTCCCTCACCTGCCCCACCCAGATAGAAGAGAAGAGCTCTCCTTGGTGCCTAAGACTGTCACTGCTACCTTCTCGGGGGCCCAGGTCAACCTTCCTTAGCTTATTACCACTACTCCAACCCCAGTGGCTGAAATGTAGCAGAATTATAGTCTATATTTTCAAGGAAAAAGAAAAGGAGAAAAAAAATATGGAAGGAATCACCTTTGGCTCTGTGATAAGGGCCAGCATAGTTAAGGGCACTCAAGTCTATTGCTTCCAAAATCAGTGCAGGGGGCTATGGTGGACTGATACTGAACACTAGGAAATACTCCACACACAACTGAGAAACACTGCTACTTCAAGAGTATTCATTCGTTTAGTAAATATTTACTGCGGGACTTTCTGCAAGAGGCAAAATTATGTACATTATCCTCTTTAATAGTCCTCCTTAATAGCAAGCCCAGATATATCCATTCACATAAGGAGGAAACAGGAGCTCAGAGAAGCCAAATAAGATAGTCAATGGCACACAGCTGGCACGGTCAGAACCGGGGCTTAAATCTCTGTCCCTCTGACTCCAAACCTGTTCTGAACACCCTGAATTGGTCTTCTTGTCCACTGCCTTTGTTGCTCCCTTCCCCCATCCCTTCTGTGTCCTTTCTCTTTAAAAGCTAATCTAAGGGCATAATATATTCAAATACAGATGAGAACAAAGGCCCCTTCTTGGAAGGCTAAATCATGGCATCTTAATTGAAACAAGATAATCCAAACATTTGCTTGACTCAACGTTTACAAATTCCATTTCATTGACTTATATTTTCACAACTGACTGTCATGTCAAAGTTATTTTATTTTCACAAAAGTTAAGAAAATACAAAGAAGAAAAGTTTTAGAACAAAGTGGCTTACAACATAGTTCAACCCTGTCTTCTTGATGTTGTAAGATTTGGGACGTTTCTAAGATAAAATGCTCAGGCTATTTGACTCTTGTCTCCATGAGACGTTGGCTCCTGGGCTGGACCCCTCATATATCCTGGGTTGCTGGGAACAATGACCCAGGTTTCAACCCCCTCCCTTCTTTGTCTACTCTGACAGAGAAGGGCTCTTCTTGCAAGATCAGAAAAAAAAAATCAGCAGGGTGTGTAACCATCATCCAGCCACAGCACCAGGGAAGAGGCCAAGAACCCTGACAGCCAAAGCCAGACTTTTCTCCCATAGACATGACCCCAATTCATAGTAAATACAGCACCTCAGGGACATTTCCACACAGAACAAAGGCAGCCATTCCCATTTTTAATAGGCAAAAATACAAATACTGTGATACAGTATGTGCCTCCAAATTGGGACCCATTGTCCTCTCATTTTTGGATGATATGGAGGAAGTCAAGAACTCTGGAATAGATGGAGTGACTCCACAGGCTCCAGCCCCTGCATTGAGATACCTGTAGTTGAGTTTTGCTATCCAGGAAAGGGGCACCACTCCAGCTACACCTTGTGCCTAATGGGTGTAACCATGACTCTTTGGCTACATGCACATGCAACCATCTGACAGGCTGGTTGGCATTGCTGTGAAGACTGTTCCTACATGGTTATCCGCAGGTGTGCTCAGGGCAAACAGAACCTCTGAGTCTTCTCCATGTCTTCTGGTTGGAGTATGCCCAGTTCTCACACCTGCCCTCTCAGGGAAGGCTGTTGAAGACACTCTAATTATAGCCACCCACCAATCCCAAAACACTCATCATCTCCCCCTCACCACAAACAGGGGATACAAAAACCAGAGGCAATCTAAATTTCAACCAAGTGAGCCTGATGAGGATTCAAATGCACATAATCAGTTTTACCATGAAGGACCAGGGAGCACCATGTCACACGAAGGATCAGGGAACACTGTGGTACAGTTGGAGAAATGCCAATTTAAAAAAGGAGCAGCACAGCATAAGGACATGTAAAGACCCATTCTGAACAGTGGGTACTATGCAGTTCTGTAGCTGACCCTGGATGTCCCTGTATTCCAGTTAACTCAGGTTGAAATGGGAAGACCCAAAAGCTGGGGCAGGATGCAGTTAGCATCTACTTGGTGGTGGTAACCACAAGAGCATTCAGGGGAATGGAAGAACAACAATCAGAGAACAGACCATGACAGCATGCCAGGTATAGGTACAGAGGCAAATCTGGGAACACTGAGAGATGTCAGAAGAGTTTTTAACCAACAGTGGACAATTGAAAGACTCGGAAAGACACAGGTGACCAAAGTATGCTGGGAATAGGTTTGACCAATGAAGAGGAGAAAACAGAACTGGCATTCTATAACTCGTATTCAAACAAGAACTCTAGGCAGGAGACTTGTATTCATTTTCTAAGACTGTTATAACCAATTACTACAAACTTTGTGGTTGAGAGTAGCATAAAGTTACTATTCATTTTCTGCTGAATATCATTCTTTTAGTCCTGTCTGGATTTCACTGGGCCGAAATCCATATGTTTAAGGAGATCTCAGAGAGGAATATTTTTACCCCCTCTCATTTTTCTGATTCCCAGAGTAAGATCCTTATATGATTGCCAGCTGTCAAAGAAGGTCACTTCCAAGTCTCGAAAGACTGCCAGCTTCCTTTGCATTATGGGCTCCTTCCTCAAACTCCAAAGTTAACAGCAGTGGGATGAGCTCATTTTAGATTCTCAATATCCCCCGTCTCTTCTTCTCTTGTTGCCTCTCTGCTCTGCTCATCTGTCTTTATCTTCCATTCTTTCTCTCCACTTGAAGGGAAGTGAATATAAGACATTAACCACTGTGAGTAAATAATACCGGGATATTTTATATAACCATCACCTCTGTCTGTGCTAAAGTACTTCTACCACTTCATACTAAAGCATCTTCCAAATGATCACACTCCCCATGCCTCTTCTCCAGCCCCTAGCAATGACATCCAGTTCAATGGATTTACCTATTCCAGACACTTCATATATATGTACCTATGTACCTGCCTTTACTGACCCTGCTAGAGGCCCATCCAGATTGTACCATGCCTTGATGCTTAATTCCATTTAGTACTGAATCAAATCTCTTTGCATAAGCAGACACAATTTTATCCATCTGTCCATGCACTGCTGTACAGTTATTTCATCTGTTTCTGCCTTCACTGTTATGAATATCATCTAGACACTCCAAAATTTTCTCCCTTTACTGCACCTGCTAATATGTGCTATCATTTTTTTTTTTCAGATTCCAGGCCTAAGAGCATGGACACTATTCTCTTTACTTTTCTGCTGGCTATGATAAAATATCCTGACTTTAGCAAGTTAAGGGTGAAAAGGTTTCTTTTCGCTTACAATTCCAGAAAGGGAACATTCTGACATAATTGTAAAGGCATAGTAGCAGGAGCATGGGACTAGCCTAGCAACCAGGAAGGAGATCGATCACAGGAAACAGCAAGATAGACAGACAGTCAGACAGAGAGAAAGCAGAAAGGGAAGCCAGTGACACACTTTCTGGAAGACTCCACCTCCTAAAAGATCCATAATCTTCCAAGCAGCACCACCTGCTGGAGACCAAATGTTCAAACACATAAGCCTGTGGAGGACACTCCATAAACAAACCACAGCAGACAGCTTTGGGATGAGACTTTTTGACACTGAAATACTAACATTATGAAACAATACTAATGTCTGCAGCAGTGTAGCAGCCACAGAAAGCCTGCCTGATTTTGTACTGCTTCCACACCAGCACTTCTCAAAATTGAGAAGTACATGCAGCTCCCTCAGAGGAAAATAACTCTATGAAAGCTCACGTACATTTCCCTTCACCCTAACCTGAGAGGCATTTCACTGTCAACTTGAGCACTGGTTCTGATGTGGCCAATGACACTAATGTGAACCTATATACCTAGATTCTATGGAAGGAGTTTTTAAATACAATCATCAATTCAGAAATACCCTATTAATATTTTAATTTATTATCAAATATAAAGTAATTTTCAAAAATTTCTTATAATATTCACATAAGAGTTTGGATTATCTTCAGCTCACACATAGGTTGTCCTATCCCAAACAGTCAGCCTTGGACACATACACATATGAACTTAGTAGATTGCATATACACAGACAGACAGAAAGTTGTGTGTGTGTGTGTGTGTGTATGTGTGTGTAACAATAATAATTAAAGAAGAAGAGGTCATGCATTTGGGAGAGGGCCAAGGGAAGAGTTGTAGGGGAAAGGGAGAGAGGCAAGAGTATGAGGCAAGAGAGATGGAGTGTTCATGTATGAAGAGAGTTTGGAGTTCCGTGGATCCCAAAGTGAGATACATCAGGCCAGTGCTGGTCTAGTTTGTCATTTCTATATCTCTAATACTTTAGATATTATTTGGCATGTGTAAAGCACTCAATAAATACTAAAAACTGAATAAACAGCATATGACAGAAAGTTGAGGGTAGCTGTCATTGGGAGTGATGCTGACAGAGGCACAAAGGACCACACGTGTTTACCAAACATGTGCTCTACACATTGCTGAGTCATTTGAGAGTCATTATTGTCTGTGTGCCTCCATTGACAATTATCTCCTAATGTTCTCCTATAGTTTTCATTAACCAGAAGGAGAGACATTAGCAGATCTCTGAAAAGAACCAGGACAATGTCAAGAAAAGGTTTAGAAGAGATGGCAGTGGAAACACACTTAAAGGCTTCTTCCTTCTAAAACTATGATTCTTTCATCATCCTATCCAGAAAGAAAAGACATTTGGTAATACAGAACATCAATGTGTGAGAAGCAGTTCAAACTGTCTGTGAGGACTGATTGGCTGGCAAGTGGATAAATCAAAGCTATGGGCCTGTTTGGTTAATATATCTCATAGCCAAGGGTACAAAGAGAAGGAGGGATTTGAGCCCATATTTTGTAGGAAACAAATCCCTTAAACGAATATATTGTAGTGTCAATGGTCTCCTTGGAATGAATTCAGCAAAAGCACACTTCAAACTCCAGAGACATTCCTGAGATTTCTATGAAGCAAAGACTTTTCATTCTTGAAATGTAAATATGGGACTTTTCACTTCACTCTTTATAAATATCACTCGGTCCCCAAAGCTGATCTGTCTACTGCAAAGAAAGTTTGCCCCAGCCTAAATGCCAAAGTCATACAACTATAAACACACCCAACAAATAGGCATTGCTTCCTACTTATGTAAACATTGCTTTTTCCAGCCTTTGAAAACCTTCAGAATGGGCTTGTGTCCATGTGTTTCAAGAGGGCTGTCAACAGGAATAAAGACGTGGTTATTTTTAAATGACAGAAATGCAAGAAATTCCCTTTCTGTAAAGCAACCTGTGTTAATATTTGAGTTCAAACTAAAAAAATCTCAAGGAAAAACTCTTCTCAAGTTGGTAGTTTCAGAGAAAAACAAGGCACTTGCTTATGTTTCCAGACTCTGTCTTTAGAGAAAGCTCAAGAACACTTCATCTCCCTTGCCTCATACTCTTGCTTCTCTCCCTTTCCCCTACAACTCTTCCCTTGGCCCTCTCCCAAACTCAGTTTAACTGGGAATCTCCAGCAATCTCCCATCATCGCAGCGTAACCCTCCCCGAGATGGCCTGCCTCATCCCTGGAGCTCGATTTTCCACCTGTTGGAAGATGGTAGTCAAAGGGCCTCCTCCACCAGTTCTTGGGGAGTTCTTGGTAACATTAAGTTAAAGAACTCAAATGCCTCCCCTAACCCTGGAAATGTGTCTAATTTCCAAAATAAACAAGGCTCTCTCATTCCAAAATACACACTCTCTTTGGAAAAATAAATTTCTCCTATGAAAGTATGGAAGCCATTCTCTTTTATAGACTATTTTACTGTGATGGCGTTAAGTGTTTCCACCTGGGCCTAGCATGGACTTGGCCACTGAATCAAGACACAATTATCTGGCTCCAACTTTAGCCAGAGTATGTGTTTGAAAGACACAAGGAGCTGAGCTATGTGCCTAATGGTGGAGTCTCCCTCTCTGGAGGTTCCCAAAAGGAAAAAAGAAAAGGGCCTCTTCATTGGCTTTGAGTATTCTGAAGGTTACACTTTCGTGGACAGATCTTTCCCAGCCCACAGTTAGAAGCATTTGCCAGTACAAATAATCCCTCTTTAGGCTCCACAAGTGCTGTGGGTTCCTCACCCAAAAGATCTCACCTCTCTCCTTAAAACCCCTTCCTTGGTGGTTTCCTTTGTTCAGGAATCTGCTCCCTCCCTTTAAAAATCAATGTGTTTGCCTCTATCTCTATCTACCCTATTGCCTCCTCTGTGGAGCCAGTGTGCGTTGCTCACATTTCATTGCTGTGTCCAAGGGCCTATGCAAGTCAACTTAAAAGGAAGAAAGGTTCATTTGGCTTCAGAAGTTACTGTTCACAGTTATTTATCTCCATTGCTGTCAGCCTGTGACAAGGCATAACATTATGGCAGGAAGCATGTAGAAACATGTGCTAGCATGTGGTAGGGCACCATAGGATGTCATAGCAAATGTGCCCAACCCTTGATGTTGCAGGACAGTGCTGTCATCTATAGAGTTCAAGCTTAAGAATTAGATATTCAAGTTACAAAACAAACCACTAACTAAATCTCAACATGTTTTAGTGAGTTTATAACTCTATGTTGGGCTGCAGTTGCAGCTCGCCTTGGCACTGAAATCTTCAGGACTGTGGGAGGGCTGCTGGTCAGTTAAAGCAAAGCCTCTTGCTTCAAAGCAGCCAGGAAGCAAATAGAGAACAAGCAGAAGTCTAGAACAAGATATTCTCTTAAAATGCCCCATTGACCCACTTCCTCTCTCTTGGCTTCTCTTGCCAAAAGCTATTACTTGACTAATCTACTGGTAAGGTCTGTGTCACCGTGATCCAATGGCCTCACGGTGCTATCACCAGCATTGCCTAAGCATCTGACCCACGGCTTCATCATGATCCCAGGGAGCATTCAGGTCCCATTAAACGCCAGCCAGGACAAAAGCTAGGACCTGTGAGCATCAAAAAGTCCATCAAAGAGCAAAGAACATGGGCTGAGCATGCATGGTGAAAGTATGTGCTTCACTCTTCTAAGAACAGATGTGTTTTCCACTAAAGTAAGTAAGTCAAAATGATAAAACCTTGGTACACCATTTTTTGAGACCTGCCCTGGGTACCTTACATGTGGGGTAGCTCACAGGTGGTTAATGAAGGTTATTTCTTGATGAAGGGCCAGTGTTACACATGCTTTTTTTTTTGTATATTTACGATCTGCATTTAAAACATAATATGGAGCAAAAACACGAGTTCCAGGCACAAATTGAGTATGGGTGAGATGACACTCGACTCTTCTGAGGTGCTAAAGATTAAGTGTGAGAGTGAAGATGATGGGAAGAATACTTAAGTGCTGGATCCCTTGGTTGTATGCACAGTGCTGGCCCTTGATGTGCAATACTTCATTTAAATATCAGACCTGCCTTGAAAATAGGCACTAATTCTCATCCTCCTGTCCTGAGGAGAGTACAGCTCAGAAACATGTGGCTTAGCTAAAGTCCTATTGTTCATGAGAATCCCAGTATAAGGTAAAAATTGAATGGCATCTCCCACAGCTGCATCTTTTCCATTCCCAAAGCCTCCTCCTACAAATGGCTTCACATTAGGATAAGTTAATCAATAAACATTTTGAGACTTATCAGGAGATATACATTGAAACCCTCTTAACTAAAGTCTAACTGAATACTCCAGAACCCTGGACTCAAGCACCAACCTTCCACCAGCAACCCCCTAAACAAATACCCTCCCCTGACTGAATCCTGCTTTCCTCCATGTCCATCTGCAGTAGCAACAGGTTTGTTACACTCTCTCACTGCTTGAATAAACATCAGATGAACCAACGTGATGTCATATTTTTTGTAAAGTGTCAAATGCTGCAAACATATGAAGAGAGAATTTCTTTCCACAGCATGTCTCAAAGGAAGCTGGGGCCTCTGGTGGCAGGAAATGGAATATGACAGGGCTTGAAGAGGCCTATTTTGTCAAATACCCCCATCTTTCAGTGGGCCATCATGGCTTACAGAGGAAGCTGAGTCGTGGCTGCTCACCAAGACCCCACAGTTCTGAGGCAATCAGCTGTGTCCTCTGTGAGACATAGAAAGCCAAATCCTGTACCCTCCATAGCACCTCCTGGGCCCTAGCCCTTGTGGTCAGCTAAGGCTCCCCGCGAGGACATATGGCTCACTTTTGAGGCATGGTGACAGAAACAGCTGGGATAGTCAAACCCTCACCTCAAGGCCTAGCATCTGCTTACTTAAGAGTCTGCAGTAGCTGGAGAGATGGCTCAGTTGTTAAGAGCACTGACTGCTCTTCCAAAGGACTGGGTTTCAGTTCCCAGCAACCACGTGGTGGCTCACAACTATTTGTAACTCCAGTCCTAGAGAATCTGACACCCTCCTCCGAGGGAAATAGAGAGCTTACTCTACAAGCTCTAGGAAAGACACTCTGCCTTTCACATTGAATAGCATGGATCTCATCAGTTTTAAAGACCAGAAGCCTCTTGTTGGCCTTGGCAGCCAATGACTCAAACCCTAGAAGGAAGCTGAGGCATAAAACAGAGGAGTGTGTGCTCATGGGCCTGTAGCCAGTCATCCACCAGCCCCACCTTCAGGCTTGAGGAACAGGGAGGCAGGAGGCAGTTAAGAAGATGGTTTATTTGGGTGTCAACAGAAATAGGCACCAAATGCTTTCTGGAGCCCTCACCTTTGTCTAAATAGGAGCGAGTAGACAGAAGATATAGCTGTGACCTCAGGTACATCAGGGACTGTGGGCTCTTGTGCAAGGCAGTATGAACTCGCTGGGCTTCTGTTCGTTCTACTGTTCCAAAAAGAAGATCTAGACCAAAGCCATAATAGCCCCTCAATCTACCCTTTGTAAATGCCAAACTTTATGCTGCAAATATCCTCTCATGCTCCTGTGAGCCACACTAATAAAACTCACAGCAATGTACACACACATGCACACACACACATATGCATGCAAGCATGCACACAAAGACATGAAGAGAAAAAGAGGTCTAGTAGAAAGGAAATGAGCAGGAATGGGAGGGAACAAGAGAGGGTAGGTAATTGATGGTGAATATGATCAAAACACAATATATACATGTACAAAAACATACGTGAAACACATTGTTATGCATTATTAACATTATTAGTAAAGCATGAAATAGAGTAGTGACCTTTAGTGCTTAGGTAGGGCTTTAGCATTATTCCTCTAACAGCAAAAATATGATGTGTGTTTTTACATGGGAAGATATGGAATTAGGAAGCCAAGTAGCAGAGTGGTAGATGTGATCATTACATACTTCTATTTCATTATATACATGTATGAATTGTTCAAAAATGATATTTTTAAAATTGATACAGTTGATAGAAACATATCTACTAAGCTATTGGCCAAAGAGAACCAGATAGACCCAGCTCTTACTGTCAAGCATCCACAGTGGTAGCGGGAGATCAGGCTTGATATGAACTGACATAAATTATAATACAAGAGGTCAGATGCTGCCAATGTCAAACCTAAGGGGCATCTGTCTCAGCGTGTCAGGGCACAGTGGAGCCCTGAAGGCAAGGGCAGACTCCAGCCCTCTAGGAGAGGGTTGGAGTCCTCTTTAGCAAGCATGATCCAGAGCTGATTGGAAAGCAGTGTTCTAGCATCTTGGAGGCCTACTGTCTGCAGCGAACCCTCGAGGAACAGGGGTGGCCCTCTAGTTAAAGGTTCTCTTCCACATCCTTTCCTCCTGAACTCAGTAAGAACCAAAAGCTCCAGCCACACACGTGTCTTTTAAACCATCATCACAATGCCAACCTGCCTGTAAGTCCCATAAACCAGCTACCTGTCTACCCTGGTGTGACAGGTTGAATCATGTTCCCATACAATGAGATAAGGTGAAGTCTTAACACTCAGTATAACAGAGTGGGGTCTTGTTTGGAAATAGGACTTCATCAGATTCACCAAGTTATATGAGGTTCTTAGTGGGCTCCAAGCATAAAATCACTAGCTTCATTACATAAAGGAGAAGTTTGGACACAGAGACAGACAGTCAGGAAAGACAGATAAGGAAATGGCAGAAACCTATAGAAGCTCAAATGGGCACAAAAGGATCCTTCCCAGAATCCTCTGGACCTTGCACAACCCAATATTGCATGCACAGACTCAGACAGTAGACTCTCTTCCTTCTTTGCTGCACTCTGCTATGGCAGCTCTAGTTAAATGTACACTTGGAACTTGGTTTATTTCACTTCGTTAAACTCAGTGTCATCGGCAGCACAGAGACATGAACAGAGTTAGGATAGCCATGAGGAGAGTGGTGGTAGGTAAAGGTTCTGAAAAAGACAACCCAGATCAGGGAGAAGGTTCCAGTAACACGTTTGTAATGGAAGTTCTGATTTCTTTAAAAACTCAGTTATGTTATGTAAATATGCTTTTGTTTTAATCCCAAGTGCAGGATTTTTAGTTGGGCTACAGTTTGTCCACAGCTGTTAATTGTCTCATGTGGGGCGTGGCTTTTGCCAGTGGGTGATGGCCTACCTCATGACTGTGTGGCATGGAGGGAGGGGTGGACCAAGGCTCTGAAGATATAAATTTGAGAGCCCAGAAAGAGAGGGTGTGGCATGCAGTATTGGCATGTGGTAGCAGTTTGGAGAGACCGGAGATGGACAGTGTGGCAGTTTCAAGCAGACGGACGGAAAGAACCGCTTTGGGGCTCAGCGGCTGGGAGGAGAGTGCTGGCTGCATTTGCTGTTGATGGAGATTGGTATATCCCCCAAAGGCCTATCGACCCTAAACATCCAGGAGAAGTAAAGGGGTCTGTGACCCTTTACTTTGACTTCCTCTATGCACCACTGGGAGGTTGGAAGGGAGGTAGAAGCCTAAACACCCCAAATAAAGTAGAGTTTCAAAAACTCTACACGTGTTAGAACAGCACACCTGTTAAAAAGGGCTGATAGCTAAGCTACAATTTCCTCCTGAGGGAAAATCTCCCTTGGGGCATGGGAGTCTGCCTGGTGTGAGGTTCACAGAAGCACAGATGCAGCTTTGACTATGAGTGACACAGCAGAAAGATGTAAAAGGGAGGTAGATGATGATGACGTAGACTGAGAAAAACTATAAAGCCTGGGCTTGGAGAGGTGGCTTATCAGTTAAGAGTACTCACTGGGTTTTTTTTCAGAGGATAAGAGTTCAAGTCCCAGCACCCACATGGGGCAGCTCAAAACTGCCTGTAACTCCAACTCCAGGGAATCCAATGCCTCTTCTGGTCTCTATAGGTACTGCACAGACACACGTAAATAAAAATGAAGTGATTTTGGAAAAAATATGAAAGGCAAGACAATGTATTCCAAGCTGAAGAACTGTAAAGTAGCTTGAGAGTTAGAAAACAAGGACCTTATACAGAAAACCCATTGTGACTCTTCCTCTCTCCTTATTCCCATAATCACTTGGTTTCCCCAGACAAATGAAATACAGAAACAGCTGCAAAATACTCTATTGATTCCTTCAGAATAGGGTCACAGCAGATATCCACGGAAAGAAAAAGGTTCAGAAAAAAAGTTCTGAGTGACTATAGTATGCAAGAATCTGATGTTATAGCATCTGTTGCCATAAAGCACTCAGTCCTTACAATACCTCAAGTAAGTAGACCTCTTCCTCATTGTATGGAGCAGGAAGGAGACTTAGAGGGCAGTTGGTGAGCCAAGCTTGAACTCCTAAAATTCAGAAAACTCTATTTGAATCTAGAACAGATAGAGGCCGAAGCCAAGACTCCCTGAGACTCTACACTGACCCCATAACTCACAACCAAACGCCAAGAAGTTTCTGTTCTGCAAATGACTGTGAAGTGTGTGTGTGTGGGGGGGGGGAAATCAGTCAATGCCTAAAGACTCAGCAGGACAAGTAGATCTAAATAAAGCAGCACCACGAAGCTGCATCAGAAAGGGTGGCAACTAAAGGGAATGACCTGGATTGTGTGTAGCCAAGCTTGGATTCTTCCTGCAAGACTTTATTCACATGGCAGAAATGTTTCTGTGTGTCAATAGATTCTTCTCAGTTCCAAAAGGAAGTCGTGCAAGACTCAGAAAGTCACCTTTAAGTCTGCATCTACCGCATCACACAAAAGCGACATTTGTCCGAGGAGCTGTGGATGTGAACACGAACATCGTTAAATATTTACACAAACACATCGATTGCCTACATTAGCAAGCCTATGGAAGCACCAGTCTGTTCTGTAACACAACGTTGGGGGAAAAAAATAAGGTTCTTCACAAGTACAGTAATCAGTCGTATTCAGCTCTCATTAGACTGACGCTCAAATCACTCTTCAGTTTGTTTGCGAAGATGATTCACATCTGTACTGGCACATCTGTGGGTGTGTTCAGAGGGAGGTGTACTTTGGGCTAAAAATCCGGGGAGGGCTTTCGGCATTCATGGCTTTCTAAACAAACCGCACCGTTGCAACAGGATAACAAGGGAGGGGGCAGCAGCGATGAAATTTGTTTCTATAGATGCGTTCAGCTTCTCTCTGATGTCAGGCAGGGAGTGTTGTTCACATTAAAAGTCTTTGCACATTATAGGACCCTTGAATAGTAACTGTTGCAACTGATATTAGGCAAGATGTTTGTATCTGTGTACATGTGGTTTCTGTGTACATGTACATGTTCATGTGTGTGTATGTATGTGTGAGTCTGTGTGAATGTGTGTGTGTGTGTGTGTGTGTGTACGTTTGTGAGTGCACAGAGAAGCCAGAAGTCTTTCTCAACCACTTCTTAACTTTATAAGATGGTGTCATTTAACTAAACCTGGAGCTCACCAATTCAGCTAGACTGTCTGGCCAGTGCCTCCCAGGGGTCCTTCAATCTCTGCCTCTCTAGTGATAGGCTTACAAGCACATGAGACTGTCCCTAGTTTAGATACCAGGGATCAAGCTCCAGGTCCTCAGGCGAGCACACTACTGACTGAGCCATCTTCCGGCTGTCTTCTCACCTTTTATCCTCACCTTTACTCTGTTTGGATTCTGATGGTAAAATGCACTGGAAGTCGTCAGATTCCTCAATGGTGATTGGTAGGGTAATGGGTACACATGGCATCTAATCTGTATTTACAAGTTCATGTGGCCAAAAAACATTATTTGCTTGCTTACTGAGGTCAATCTAGAAATGCCATGGTTTACAAAAACACCCCTGTCAAGAAGTAAACAGAAGAAAGAGGAGAAATGCACACCTGTCAGTGAGTTAGAATAGAGTGCAGGAGGTAGTGTAGTCTATCAGTGTCCCACTTTTGCTTACTTCTGAGCACGACTGAGCACAACTTGTGAACTCCCTCTTCCCCTCCCATCTTCCTGTAAACCAGCTTAGAAACGAAAAACAAAGCCCCCAAATGTTAATAAAAATCTAATGGCAAATGCAAATGTTATCCAGAAACACAGGTGAGGGTGTCTCATGTTCTGTAGAGGCTGAGTGGGTACAGCTAAAAGACAGGTGAGGTTCTGTATGCGTGTGTTTATAGGAGAAATCCAATATGAACCAGAAAGGATGAGCTGAAGTGATAAAGTTGCCTGATCTTGACAGTGAATTATAGGAATCACTAATACCAAACATATCCTGCATGTTAAAGGCTTGGATCTAAAACAAAGTGGCTTAGAAATCATGACTTGTGCCACCTCCTGTAGCCAGGTGGGACTTCCAGTGGAGGGAGGGTGCCCATAAAACTTTCAACCCAAAATTTGTCTCACCTACAAGAAGTGTAGGGATAAAGATGGAGCAGAGATTGAGGGAATGGCCAGCCAATGACTAGTCCAAGTTGAGATCCACCCCATGGGAAAGAACCAAATTCCTGTCACTATTGATGATACTCTGCTGTACCTGCAGACACCATAACTGCCTTCTGAGAGACTTCATCTAGAAGCTGATGGAAACAGATGCAGAGGCCCACAGCCGAACACTAGGTTGAGTTTGGGGAGTTTTGTAGAAGAGTAGGTGGAAGGATAGAGGGAGCAGGAGCAGGTCTTCTTCTACAAGAAGACCTACAGAGTAAACTAACCTGGGCCAGGGAGGCTCACAGAAAGTGAACCACCAAACAGAGAGCATATGGTCACTTTGGCCATCATGTGGGTCCCCCAACAATGGGAGTGGAGGCAGTCTCTGACTCTGTTGCCTGCCCGTGTTTCCCTTCCACCTAGCTAGACTGAATTGTCTGGCCTCAGTGGGAGGGGATGTGCTGTGACTTGAGTTTCCAGGCTCAGTTGGTACCTCTTGAAGGCTTCCCCTTCTCTGAGAAGAAGTAAAGGAAGGAATGAGGGGACAGAAGTATGAGAGTGAGACTGGAAGGAGAGGCAGGAGGGAACTGGGATCAAGCTTAATCCCAGTTTAAGCTTAAATAAAGAAATAAAGAAATAATCATGACTTGGCATTGACTCTGAGAGTTCAGCAAGGCTTAGGCCAGATAATACACTGACAACTGTCTACCCTGGACTCAGAACTCTAGAATCAGACTCAGAAGGTAAAGTTGCCCCAGCAGGAAACAGTTTGGGTGTTCCTTCTGAAAAGAAGTGAGGAAGGTGTGCTATGGGATGCGACTTAAGACAAAAGCAACTCCTAGTGAAGACTTTGCACCCACAGTAGCAGCTTATATTCTCAGAAGCTCAAGAGTTGGCATGTTGACCTTGGATAATGCCTCACTGTAGGCCACTGTGGGGAAAGAGTCCATGATTACTTACTGGTACCAGTCTTCAGTACACATCATAGTCCAGTGTGACCAGCTGACGGCTGTGGCTTAAAGCTCAGTAGGATCCTGAAGGTGATTACCAGAGGACACAGTTTCCTTTAGAGACTCTTATACTTGTACTATAGAACCTAGAGATTTGGGAATGAAAACACAAATTCTAGAAAATAGGTATCCAGAGTTGATGGGAACTCAAATAACTCCTAAGTCTACCTGTTAATTTCCAGACTTGTGTATTTATCCAACTGGAGACATTATATTAACTACCAACTCCATAGATGGGTTGCCGGGCATCACTCTGTAGGACAGTGATCCTGGAAAAGATGCATCGTACAAAAAAGATGTGCCTTTATGGAACTGTTTGCCTCACAATCTGGTTGGTGGTTTCTCAGAAGTATGGGTAGGCTGAGAGGCCAGATACTATGATAGTAAGGTCAGATACTAAATCTGCCTTGCCATAAGTAAAAATCAGTGTTATATTAAATCCTGTATCAGTAGACCAAATTTAACTATGATTTTAAGTTAACTCTAAGTTCTAAGAACTTGGGGGCAAAACAACAACAACAACAACAAAAAGCCAACCCCACATCTCAAACAGATGTGAATACACACAAAATGAAATACCACCCTATCCAGGAAGGAAGGAATCCAACACTCAGATAGCTTTATTCTGTTCCTAGCTTTTTTTGCAGGTTTTCTTCTTTTTATCAAAAGAAATTTTTCTAAGGCCTTTTCTGTGTCTATTGAGGATGTGATTTCTATTCTTAACTCTACTTAATCAACGTATTATCTTTATTGATTTGCATATATTGAACCATACCCTGTGTCCATAAAATTAACATAATTTGTTTATGATTATAATCTTCTTGTTGTGGTCTTGAATTCAGTTCATAATTATTTTGTTGAGAATTTTCATGTATGTCTATGTTCCAGAGAAATTGCACTTGTCTGTTTTTCACATTTGCATGTATGTATCTGTATGTGCTCATGCTTGCATGCTCTATACACCACAGCATGAAAGATTTCAAAGGATATCAAAGGATAACTTACAAGGATTGACTTTAACCCTTTTACCATGTCGGTATAAATATCATGACCTCAAGGAACTCCCTTTGTTTATGTCCTCTGTTTTATCCAAGAACTTTCCCTGGGACCTTGACCATACTCCACCAGCACTCCAACCTTCAGTGAGTGATGAGAAGAGCAAACCTAGCAATGACTTACAAGCATCAGAGTCTCTACCCATGTCTATGTGGAAGGAAAAATCAAAGGGGCCTAGGAAAGAGGGAGTAATCAACATCCTGAGTGGCAGGCAAGGCGTCATTCACAAACACAGTGAACTAGAGTCTAAATGGCTCATAGCTTTCCTCCAGACGACATGCTAAAATCTGATCATCCCTGGGGCAGTTTGGGGAAGTGGGACCTCTAAAAGATGCTAAAAGGGCTTCTAAAAGGGCCGTGAGGTTTCCTTTCCTAAATATATTAATGTTATGACCATAGGAGTGAATTCACCCCTTTTGTGCTTGCTTGCTCTCCCTCTCTACCTCTCTCTCCTTTTCTCATGCTTCCTCTTTCTCCCTCTCTTCTGCTCTCCCTTCCTCCTTATCTTTCTCTCTATTGCTCTCCCTTACCACATGACACCTTCTCCTACATCATGAGGAAGAACATAAGTCCTAACAGAAATGCCAGCATTTGATCTTGGGGTTCCCATCCTCCATAACTATGAGTCAATGAATTCCTGTCCATGGTCCTTCTAAGACAAGGACTATGAGTGGAGCTTGAGCCAGGCTCGGGTGTGAAGAAATGATGCATGGTACATGGAAGATGCTCAGGGCTCGGTGACTGACAGTATATCTGACTTCACCCCACACACAGCCCACGGGAGCCTCAGACTCTGCTCATCAGTGACCTGCTTCCCCCCAAGTTTCGATGGCTCATCAGCAGTGACACTACCCACCCACAGTCACCCATGCCCCAGTCTTGGCAACTGTTCTGGGCTCCCTTTCCTGTCAGCCTTCTCATGCAAGGAGGTTCCAAGTCCTGCTGACTTTTGTGACTACGTACTTTTCAGATCATTCTTGGCCTCCCTTCTGCCTATCAGTGCTATGACAGGTATCACCAGAACCACAGGGAAAAAATACAGAAAGGTCAATTTCATGATAGGAAAGATGGGAAAAGGTTTGTTGGAAGCCAAAACCAACAGATGTCCGCAGCACTAATAATAGTCAGGGTACCAAGCTTGCAAATGTTACTTTTTTCATAAATTATAGAATGTTAAAGCTTATTCCTAATATAATGTCACTTGCATACTAATAGATGACACAAAGTTGGGGAGAAAAGAAGGAATAGGAGTGGGTAGCTAGAGATGGCATCTGAGCCAGTATTCACTCAGCCCAGATCCTTCACCTTTGTGTTGGGGACCAGGGATGGAAGAAGCTTGACACCTGCCTATCACTTACTCTGTGTCACCTCAAAGCAAGAGAAAAAGTCCCAAGACAGGTCAGGCTCTGCAGCCACCAAGACCTCAAATGATACAGAAGGTCCGAATCTTCAGGAGTAAGATTTTTATTCTGTTTACTTGCATGTATGTACATGTGTGCATGCATGTCTGGGGTGTGGCTACTGTATTGAAAGCAGGCCTGCTAAGGTCAAGAGACGACCCCAGGGACCATTCCTCAGGTGCCTTCTGTTTTTTGTTTGAGACAGAGTCCCCTTGTCAACCTGGAACTTTGCCAGCTAGTGAGCTCTAGAGATCTGTCCATCTGCCTCCTAACTCTCCAAAGATGAGAAACAAGTGCAGACTACATGCCTCACTTTTTCACATGGATCCGGGGACTCAGACTTAGGTCCTCATGAATGAACCATCCCTCTAGCCTTCTCATTCCATTCTGAGAGAGACTGCCCATCAGCTTTACTCTCATCTTTGTGGACTCCACATCTGAAAGGAAAAAAAAAAAAAAAAAAAAACCCTTCCCCTCCACATTGTGATCGTCAAAGTATGTCACCCTGTCACACATTCTACCTATCCAGAATAAGCTCCAATTTCAGCCCCTCATCAACGCCTTAGTGGCATTTTCATATTTCTTTCTGGGGCTATGTGCCATGCTCTCAACTGGGAAAACAATTAAGTTGCCGGTGTTGCAACTTCTGTTGTTTTGGAATGTTTCTGTTTAACTTTGGGAGCCATTTCTGGAGGATCTGTTTCCACACACACAGCTTCTGCATGAGATATGATATGCACTTGTGGAGAGAGGACTGTCTGCCAGACTGTGTGGAGAAGATACTAACTTGAGTTTTACCTGGACAGAAATCTATCTGCCTTAGTCACGTGGACAGCAGGTCAGTTCCAGGATTGGCACTGGAAATCATTAGAGTCTCTCTGCTAAAAAAAAAAAAAAAAAAAAAAAGGTAAGTTTAGAAGAGCAGAGAAATCATTATCAGTTGAAATGAATATTAATTTTTAATCATATTTTATTCCTGGAAAAGTGACAATGAAAAGTTTGAGGAAATGGCAAGTGAGATTTAGCTTCTCATTGGAAGTTCTCCACTCCAAGTAGTGTGAGGGCTAAATACAGGCACAAAAATTTGCTTGTCTTGTCTAAAAAAGAACTTAAAATGGTGAGATGCATTACTGCTGTTCTCAATGTCATACTCAGAATGCCAATAAAGTGCCTGAAAGACACTGTCTACCTACTGATGACTACTATACCATGACTTTAATATGCATTGAAGACAGTATATGGTTCAGGACCTAAGACACAATAAAAATGTGCTAAATGCTATCAAATTAGGGAAGGACTAGCAGAGAATACTGGTCAGGATTCTCCATAGAGGCAGAACCAACACAGTGAACATACATCATGAAAAAAGGTTTGGGGATTAAACAAGTTGGCTTGAACAGTCAGGGCTGGATAGCTCAATAGTTGCCACCTGCACACTGCAGAGGATGAGAACCCAACAGCTAGCTCCTCAGTCCACAAAGCAAGGTACCTCTGCATCTGAATCCAGTACTGACACACTGGAAGATTCCTGAAGAGCCACTGGTCTACAGCCTACATCAGAAGGCAGAAGAATCTGTGTTTCTATGTAAATGAAGGGTAACAGCTCAACAACAGGACACATACAACCACTAGCAAGAAGCAAAGACAGGCAGTCTAACAGACCTGCTCTTTCTCTTCTATCTGCTCTTGGTGTCCTCTTCTATTAGCCAACAACTAAATCATTCTACCCCGTTGGAGTTGTCATGTGCACTACGTCACCTCCCTTCCCTCCCCTAGTGTGAGCTTTAGAGTCTAAGGACATTACTCTGTAATTTTAGGCCTGACTGTTTCCTTAAGACGACCATGAAGACTCCAACTGATTTTCATTGATGAAGAGGTGACAACTTGGCCTTGGTCACTTTGCTGACGCCAGAAACCACAGCTTTTCCCCAGATGCATTTGAGTTGACCCCATTCTTTGAAGTAGAGTTTATTCTAGAATCTGGGGAGTCTAAAGAACTTTCCAAGGAACAGCTGCTACACCAGAAGGCCCAGGATTTCCACTCACATCAGTTATAACATCATTTCTGTATCCTGAGACATTCTGTGTACCCCAGATCCTTTACAAGCCAATGCAAGCCTGAATCAAGCCCAACTCTTCCTCATCCCTTGGATTTTGATGCTGTTTCAGTGAGAGGTTAAGGCCCATCACCCTTTCCTGTCTTCATACCATAAGATACAAAAACATGAAGTTAGGGGTCAGAAAAACTAATCTTGAATCTTAGCCTTGTGTCTCCCTCCAACTATGCTGCTATAGGAACTTGAGTTAATGTTACGCCTTCATTGGTTTATGACTCTTATGCTTGGCTAAATAGATTTTTATATATGTATAAGCTAACAAGCACATAATATTCATCTATATTTATTTATTTTCCATCCCATTATTTCATCTTTCCTTTAAGATCACTGTGCAAGGTCTACATTCTCTGCAGCACAATTAATTCAAGACATATTAAATAAAAATATTATTTTCAAATGGCTCGAATTAGTAGTTCAGTGAGCATTAAATATCATAGCTGTTGTTACGGTATCATCATTGTTGCCAAAATCACCTGCATTTGTGGAGCCTCAAAAATGCATGTAGACCTGCCATAGGCACTTAATACACACTGTTGTGCATACTGTAACCCAACAAAGTAGACATCATCATCATCATGTTTTCTGTAGTCATAGGAACTGAAAGTCAAGAAGAAAAGTCCTTGACTCCACGTTACACGGCTACTGGGTGGTCAAACTGAACTGTCTATTTGGATCTGACCACTATCCAATCCCCTCTGGGTCACAAGTAAAGGAGACAGAGAGGAAGAAAAACAATATGGGAATTCCTAGCTGTCCCACAAGGCACCAAGAAAAACAGAATCAAGTATAGGAGGTAAGAGGAAGGGGTGCAAGAGAGCAAGGAACTGAGCCAAGAAGAGAAGTGCGCATGCCAGTGAAAGAAGTTTCAAGATAATGGGTTTTGATCTGAACCTGAAGGCAAGGAGAATACAGGAACTTTTCAGGACTCTGTGTAGAAGAGAATGAGGAATTAAAAGTAGGGATTAAGAGCTGACCATGGCACAACCTATTCTCCAGAATGTCTATTGAATTCTAGCTGGTTCTGGACAGAACTGCACAAGTAACTCCTTGAGTCCTGGCAGAAGATCAGAAAGGTTCATTTTAACCTCCATATTACAGAAAATAAATAATAAATAATCATGCAAAAAATATAGTAAAAACAGATTGTGATGATCAAGGTAATGCCAGATGTGGCTTCAATTCAGAGGGCATCTTGGTGGTGGAAAAACATGGTCACCTCAGTATGACAACTTAGCATGACTCTTTATTTTGACTTCACCTGCTCATCCAACACATAATTTTGTTACAAAAATGAGGTGGGTCCCTTCTTTCATGATTCAATATCTTTTATATTTAGCCATGATCCCTTATTCTGTCTTATGTCTTAGATGTTAGGAAACAAAGACTCGTCATTTCAGAGACCTTGTCTCCAGGAAATTCTTCAACCTCACTATTGAGAACCCATTAAATAGTTTGTTTTTACCATAAGCATAGTGAGGAGTCCCTCAGACCTGCCTCACAACACAGCAAATGCACCTAAACTTTGATTCCTTGCTGTCCAGTTTGTAACCTTATGACCAGCCATAAACACTTAAAATACTTTTTCTTGTTGCACTAAAACCACAAGTTAGAGTAAACATTGCAAAGCACTGTTAACATGAACCAAGCCGGTGTGAGTCAAGCAGACCCTAGCCCCATCCTTTCCTCTGGATTCTGTGGACTTCTCATCATTTTGTTTTGCAGTCAAGGTCGACTCAACTTGCTAAAAGCATTTGAATTATGTGACTGGGTCATACTCTCCCATCCACCTTGGCATTGGGCAGGTTAAATGTTGCTAATAAGGGAATATTTCTATAGATTCATATCTGGCTGGTCAGATTTCATTATTTCAACTGCCCTCGAGGCAGCTATGCTTGCTCTTCTCTCCTCCTCTAGCTTAATTTTATGACATGCATCCAGACCCAAAGGCTCATGTGTAGGTTGCCTTGTCATGATAGTTCCATTAGCTCAAAGATTTATTGTGAAGACATTGCTCCTGGCTCACAAAGAGAAATGACTCCAGTGCAATAAAAAAGATGTCAGCCCATAAGACCTGTGTTCAGTACATGGCTCCCCTGGTTCTCACTTGCTATGGAGTATGAAAGCGTCCCTTGAGCCCACTGACTTGGCTCAGGCTTCCCTAATGGTATATATAAGCGCATGCAGTGTTTGTCTCAAAAGATGACTGAAATGTGTACATGTGAGTACTTTATAGAATGCTAACTGGGTGTGAGGTCAGGCTGGGAGGATGGCTCAGTCAATAAAGCGCTTGCCTTGCAAGCACAAGGACCTGAGTTTGATTCCCAGAACCCATGCAAAAGACCACCAGGCATGTTGGCATATGGCTGTCATTACAGCACTGGTGAGGCATAAACAGGATCTCTGAGGTTTGCTGGCCAGACAACCTAGACAAATCATGGCATTGTAAGCCGATGAGAAACTCAGTCTCCAAAAACAAAGATAGGCAGTGCATGTGAGGAGTGACATACGAGGTTTTCTGACCTCCATGTGCATGCACATACACATACTCCCACACCCACATACTCACATGCATCTGTACATACACATACACACACACACACACACACACACACACACACACACAATTGTTTTTGTTCTGAAAGCGCTGGCTGTATCCCATACAGAAAAAGGAGTAGCAGAGACTCTAATGAAGTAAACATTCTGATCTCAGGGTCATTGCTGGCAATGGTGGTATTTGGTTGTGATGGGTTTATCCTCAGAGAAAATAAGCCTGTCTGCTCACTCATTTTCTACTCAGATCCTCAGAACTTCCATCCAAATCCAGCTGGCTTCCACTCAGACCTCCAACTGGTCTACCCAGAGCCAGCTGGCAGCTTCTCCCTTCCTCTTCCTTAGATGCGACCCTCACTACCTCTATGTAGGCCATTGGGGACCACTGTTCTTGTCACTCCATGGATCCTGAGGAACATCCACTTCCTTCTATCACCTCTGTCAGCACAGCAACAGTCACAGCTGCAAGTGGCAGCTGCCAATCTACATATAAATCTACCAAAAGGCTTAAAAGCGTAATCTGGATACTGCATGGAATTCCTCTGAAGCACTGAACCTCATTTTGCATTTATAATTTGACATTCTTTTATGAGGTGATCCATGCCCCCCCGAAAATAGCCCTCAGCACCTCAGAGTGTGACTATATTTGGACACAGGATTGTTAAAGAGGTAACATAGTGGAAATAAGGTCATTGGGATGGTCCTAACTCAATCTGGCTGGTGTCCTTAGAGATATCTATAAGACATACTAAGACCAGGAGACACAGACAGAAGATTCCTAGCTTCAAGCCAGGGGAAGAGCTCCCAAAAACCCCAGCCATGCCAACATCTTGGTCTTGGCCTTCCAGCCTGCAGGACTATTATTTAAGCCATGAGCCTACAATAGACCATTCTGAACACCCCCCCCAAAGGTTCATTCATATCTGCTTTTAAATGTCAACAAAGGAGACACAAAAGTACCACACTCCGCAGGATTTCCAAAAGAATAGGGGAAGCTGGGAGTGGTTAGAGATACTCCGTGGGGTACTTATGGGTGCCCAGGGAAACATGTTCCTCTGAGTTAAACAGTTCTGCAGACTGAGAGACACTCACTCTCCTCATGCTACAGGATCGTCAGGGGTTACAAGAGCTCTTTGGTCCCAAAATACTTGAGAAGAACTCAGGATACAACAGATCATACTCTTACATGTTGAGGTTTCATCTAAACTTCATAAGATATAGATTTTATAAATGGAAAAGATGTTGGAGGAAAAAACATATAGCACACATGAAATACATATTCTTGCGTGTGTATATGTGTATGTGTGTGTTTGAGGGGGAGTTGCATATTAATACTACACATTTTGGCATTATAGCAATCTTTGAACTCCATCTGTCTCTTCTATATCCAAAAGGAACCTGGAAATCCCACTGCCAAGGTCCCTAGGCAAAGAAATGCTAGTCACTCCCCCGGTCTGGTTCTGAGGAAGCCTGGCCTGGGCTCGCAAACCCAGACAAATGAAGAATGAATCATACCTTGCCTTCCAAATGTGGACCCTGAAGCTCAGCCAAGGTCTGTTTGGAGTTTTGACTGATGGAGTCGTATGGCCACACCCGGGGGCTTGGCTCACTCGTCCACAGAGCCAGGTCTTGGAAATGGTTACTGTTTGTGAATCTTCCCTGCTTGATGAGCTGTGACAGGGTTTGCCTGTACAGCCCCTGCCAATCCCCTCCCCCAGTGCTAGAGGAGGGCCACAGCTCACACACCAGTGGTACAGACACAATGTAAACCTAGAAACCATCTGCCCTGAGGGTCTGAGGACTTTGCTATCACCATGGGCCGTGCTTTGTCTTCTTTTTTTTTTTTATTTTTCATAAAACCCACAAAATTATCCTTGCCCCTTTCTAACAATAATACTGTACTGTTATGAATGCCTGAGCCAGACTTCAGAAATGAGTACAAGGCCCAGTTCTAGGTTTTTAAATCTTTGAAACTAGAAAGAAATCAACAGCACTGAGATTGTTTCCTCACCTGCGCCATGGGGCCAGAGGCCCTCATTTTGTGGACTGACACCTGCCCTTCCTGCTTCCCAAGGAAGATTTAAGGCTGTCAACCAAAAGATCCGGGAAATCAAGATGTGAATTCTAAAGCATTACATAAACGCAACATAAATGGTTTTTCTCAAAGCCAACCCTGGTGAAGGCTTTCAGCAATACTCACCGGCTCTTTCGGCACCTCCACAATACCACAATCTTAAGAGGCTCTTTCGACTCAAAACATACAATACCTGTGTACAACCTACCCAGCTCCTCCCTTGAACCTTAAGCCAATGCTAATGATGTCAGACAAATGCCAAGTGAATCCTTGTTACGTTATTTTGCTTAGGGGAGAACAGTAAGATTAGAGCCTACAGGCTTAAGAGCTGGCTTGAGCTAAGAACACTTGTTCTTACGTAGAGCCTGCACAGGACCCACACAGAAGCTTACAGTCACCTAAAAATCCCGTCCCAAGGGATCTAACACCCTCTTCTGGCCTCTGCAGGTATATGGAATATACACACACATGCAGGTGAAATATTCATGCGTATAAAATATAGCAAATGCAACAAAAGAATGCTGCCCTATAAAAGATGGGGACATTAGAAATAACTCTGATTCTTTTTAACTCTGGGAGGTGGGCATGTGCACATAAACGCAGGCGCCTGTGGAGGCCAAAAGCAGCAGGTCCCCTGGAGTTGCAGTTACGAGTGGAATGGGGAAGCCCAGCATTGGTGCTGAGAACCAGGCTGGAGTACTCGGAAGGAGCAGTGGGCACACTTAACCCCTGAGCCATTTCTCCAGCCCCAAGAAGTGGACTTTCTTGCATGGATCCGGGTTGGTATGTGGAGGAGAGACACTGAAATTTTCTGGCCAATCCAGGCTGTGGCAGTTTGGATATGAAGTGACCACTCCCTCCCCCAAAGTCCCAGGTATTGAAAAATTAGTCAAGTGGTGATGCTGTTTTGTTGATGGTTCGAGACCAGTAATTCCCTCCCTTTCTAATGCTGTGACCCTTTTATAAGGTTCCTCAGGTTGTGTGGCACCCAACAATAAAATTAATCTCGTTGCTATTTCATAGCTGTAATTTTGTGACTGTTAGGAATCATAATGTAAATATCTGTGTTTTCTGATAGTCACAGGTGACCCCTGTGAAAGGGTTATTCAACCCCAAAAAGGGGTTGAAACCCACAGGTTAAGAACCACTGTTCTAGAAATTTTAAAAGGTGTGACTTAGCCAGAGGAAGAAGATCACTGGAGACAGATGTCTCTATAATTCTACTTCCTGTGTGCCAGGAACTGAAGTTGTGTCTGCCTCATGCTCCCAACATCATAATGTTCTATGTCACCATAGGCCTAATATCAACATAGCCAAGGACTGAGGGCTGGAACCTCAGAGGCCAGGAGCCAATATGAATCCATCTTCCTTTAAGTTGTTGATAGCAGGTGTTTTATAACAGCAAAAAGAGCCTAACATACCCATTCCCCTGGCAGCCTTAAATCACGCCTGCCAGAGGAGAGCTTTAGTTTTATGCTGTGAAAAAAATGCCTGAACCAAAGCAACTGAGGAAGAAAGTTTACTTCAGCTCACAGCTCCAGGAACAGCTGGCAGAACAGGAGGCAGAAGCTTGAAGCACCTTCTCAGGTTGCATCCACTATCAGGAAGCAAAGAGAGATGAATGGTTGTGCTCAGCTAGCTTTCTCTTTTAAGACAGACACAGGGGACAATGTCTCCCACCTCAATTAATGTAACCCATCCCAATTTCCTTGTTTTTCATTGCTGAGTAATATTCCATTGTGTAGATGTGCCACAATTTCTGTACCCATTCCTCCATTGAGGGGCATCTGGGTTGTTTCCAGGTTCTGGCTATTACAAATAAAGCTGCTATGAGCATGGTTGAGCAAATGTCCTTATTGTGTACTTGAGCATCTTTTGGTTATATGCCTAGGAGTGATATAACTGGATCTTGAAGAAGCACTATCCCTAGTTGTCTGAGAAAGCGCAAGATTGATTTCCAAAGTGGTTGTATAAGTTTACATTCCCACCAGCAATGGAGGAGGGTTCCCCTTTCTCTACAACCTCTCCAGCATGTGTTGTCACTTGAGTTTTTGATCTTAGCCATTATGAGGTGTGTAAGGTGAAATCTCAGGGTTGTTTTGATTTGCATCTCCCTGATGGCTAAGGATGTTGAGCATTTCTTTAAGTGTTTCTCTGCCATTTATATTCCTCTACAGAGAATTCTCTGTTTAGCTCTGTTCGCCATTTTTTAATTGGATTACTTGATTTGTTGCTTTTTAACTTCTTTAATTCTTTATATATTCTGGATATTAGTCCTCTGTCAGATATAGGGTTGGTGAAGATCCTTTCCCAGTCTGTAGGCTGTTGTTTTGTTCTTATGACAGTGTCTTTTGCTTTACAGAAGCTTTTCAGTTTCATGAGGTCCCATTTATTGATGGTTGATCTCAGAGCCTGTGCTGTTGGTTTTCTGTTCGGGAAGTTGTCTCCTGTGCCAATGAGTTCTAAGCTCTTCCCCACTTTTTCTTCTAACCAATTTAGTGTGTCTGGTTTTATGTTGAGGTCTTTGATCCACTTGGACTTTAGTTTTGTGCATGGTGATAAATATTGATCTATTTTCAATTTTCTGCATGTAGACATCCAGTTGGACCAGCACCATTTGTTGAAGATACTACTCAGCAATTAAAAACAAGGAAATCATGAAATTTGCAGGCAAATGGTGGGATCTAGAAAGGTCATCCTGATTGAGGTATCCAGAAGCAGAAAGACACACATGGTATAAATGGATACTTATAAGTGGATATTAGACCTAAAATATAAGACAAACATGCTAAAATCTATATACCTAAAGTAGCTAAACAAGAAGGAAGACCCGGGGTAAGATGGTCAATCAGCACTTAGAAAGACAAATGGGATGGACATTGGAAGTAGGAGAAAACAAGAAACAGGACAGGAGCCTACCATAGAGGGCCTCTGAAAGACTCTACATAGCAGTATATCAAGGCAGATGCTGAGACTCATAACCAAACCTTGGGCAGAGTGAAGGGAATCATATAAAAGAAGGGGGAATTAGTAAGACCTGGAGAAGACAGGAACTCCACAAGGACCAAATATATCTGGGCACAGGGGTCTTACATGAGACTGATTCTCCAACCAAGGACCATGTTTGGATATAACCTAGAACCCCTGATCAGATGTAGCCCATGGCAGTTCAGTATTCGAGTGTGTTCCCTAGTAAGGGGAATAGGGACTGTCTCTGACATGAATTCTTTTACCTCCCCCACCTCCAGGGAGAAGCAGCCTTGCTAGGCCACAGAGGAGGACATTGCAGCCAATTCTGATGAGATCTGATAAGCTAGGGTCAGATGGGAGGGGAGGAGGACCTCCCCTATCAGTGGACTTAGAGAGGGGCAGGGAGGAGATGAGGGAGATGAGTGGGATTGGGAGGGAATGAGAGAAGGGGCTACAGCTGGGATACAAAGTAAATAAACTGTAATTAATATAAAAAATAAAAATTTTAAATAAAAAAATAAATGACCATATAAACAAACAAACAAAAAAGATAACCTGTCACAGGCATGCCCAGAGGCTAATTTAATCCATCATAGTGTGCCTGGAGCAGTGGTTGGGGTCCCAACAACCCTGTCATGGAAATCACATTATCAGATATCCTGCATATCAGATGTTTACATTATGATTCCTAACATAATTTTATGGTTGGGGGTCACCACAACACAAGGAACTGTATTAAGGGTGGTCACAGCATTAGGAAGGTTGAGAACCCCTGGCCTGGAAGGTCAGTCTCCTAGACAATTCCAGATCTTATTAATTTGAGGAGGCTAACAATTACAATGGTAGAGAGGGGAAAAGAGAAATTTGCAAGAGAAAAGTCAGAGGTGAAAGGTCAACTGTGGAAAACACAAAGTAAAAGAGAGACACTAGGGTTTTTGTCCATTCAGGAATAGAAAGGTTGATACAAACTTCCACTTGGGAATCTCCCACTGTATCCCAGACCCTTGACCAATGACAAGATCCTAGGTTTTTCAGGGTCTCTGTCTTGATTTTTTCAAATGACAAAATAGACCTGTCTAGATCTTACTATTTCCCACTTTTTACAGCAAGATCTGGAGAGGACAGGAACTCCACAAGGAGAGCAACAGAACCAGAAATTTGAACACAGGGGTCTTCCCAGAGACTCATACTCCAAACAAGTACCATGCATGGAGATAACTTAGAACCCCTGCACAGATGTAGCCCATGACAGTTTAGTGTCCAAGTGGGTTACATAGTAATGGGAAGAGGAACTGCCTCTGACATAATCTGATTGGCCTGCTCTTTGATCACCTCCCCCTGAGGGGGGAGCAGCCTTACCAGGCCACAGAAGATGACAATGCAGCCACTCCTGATGTGGTCTGATAGTCTAAGATCAGAAGGAAGGAGAGGAGGACCTCCCGTATCGGTGGACTTGGGGAGGGGCATGCATGAAGAAGGGGGATAGGAGGGTGGGATCGGGAGGGGAGGAGGAAGGGCTTATGGGGGGATACAAAGTGAATAAAGTGTAATGAATAAAAAAAATAAAAATAAAAATAATAGACCTGTCTAAAGCTTTCAGTATCATGCAACTGTGACTGGCTGGGCAGGAGAGAATCCCTGTCAGTATCCCCCAGGTGATACAATCCAAAGGAAAGTGTGGGTTTCAGCATTGCACAATCACTGAACCATTCAACTTCTTGCACCGTAATTGGTGGCTTTCTAAGTGACTTCTCCCGGCTCTCATCCACCCCCACCCAGCAGCACAGTGTACTTTGGCATGAGAATGGGAGGCTTGGGCGCATTCACCAGGCATCTTTCCCTCTAGTAGATGAGGCATCATGGCCCTAAAACAGAACCATCTGTGCAAAATGACTGGGAGGCACAGAAAGTGCCGGAACCACAAAATTCCAGCTTTGCTTTTGGCTTTCTGGCAACAAAAGACTAAAAACTCAGCTCTCGCTTCTCCAAATATTTCCCGCCGCATGGTCTGCTCAGCCTGCCTCCAGTCTCCATCAGCAAACCTGGGCTTTTTTTTTTTTTTTTTTTTTTTCATGGCCTGCTCTCAAACTGTTTTGAAGGCATTGCCAGGATGCACGTTAAGGTCATGGTATTGGCTGGCAATCAAATAATTTCTTTTTTCAAAAAGGAAAAGCTTCACAAATCCTACCTTGTGCCCACATAGGTGTATAGAAGAAAGGAAAAAAAAAATGTGGTTTTCTTCCTGCATTCAGAACTCACTTGCCTAGGCCCAAATTTGAAAAAAAAAGTTGGGTTTCAGGTGTGGATTTTTTGTTGTTGTTGTTGTTTTGGTTTGGTTTTGGCTTTTTTCCTCCACTGAAGCTGCCTGTTAAACACTTGAGGTAAAACCCAAAGACCTGAAACCTCTTGCCAATGTCTGCCACCATCTATCCACCTCCGTGGCAACACTCAAGATGCGTGTGTGACAACTGACGAGGACCACAGTTTGGTTGGCTCACTGGAGTGAGACTGAGAGAGTTACAAAACCAGAGAAAGCTGTTGGAAAGTCCACTCTTCTCTATACCACAGAAAGGCTTAAAGACCCAAAGCAAACCAGAGCTCGCTCAGGTTTCAGGAGATGTCAAATCATGTGGTCTGAGGAGCACAAATGTTTCTGGCTATAAATACTCTCCAGAGTGTTCCAACGCACTCAGCCAAAACCTAAACGCTGTGAGGTTTCACCCAAACGAATGGTTCCTTAAATAAACACAATGGGAGGGCAAAAACGAGCAGCATGAACTTGTGTTCAAGGACTGATGCTAGAGGTACAGTCTTGTCAAAGAGAGAGGGCGCACCGGGGCTGCTGCTAACAAGTATTAACTAGCCAACTGAGGGCCCTCAGCTTGTCAGGCACTGCAGAGCTCTACCAAATCCTTCTTCCGGTATGCCAGGACGACATTACCACCCTACATCGTGGGTGCGAGAAAGCCGAGACTCCAGACAGATGAGGAAACCTGATGCAGTTTGGAAGTCAAGCTGTCCTCTGTGCCAGGACCCAGTGTGACCAGCAAGGCCAGGAATGCCGGTCCTTCCCACCCTGTGCTCTGTCGTACCAGGAGGCATCTGTGTCTTGGGAGCCATTGTTTGAGTTTTCTAGGGCTGCAGAGACAGAGTGCCACACAACAGGTAACTTACCACAACAGACACATTCTCTCTCGAAACCAAGAACTACACAAAGCACACACACACCATACTCACATATATACTCACACAGAGGCGTGCACACACCACACACTATCTATAAGCACACACTCACATACACACCACTCACACATACATACACACGATGCACACACCACATGCACTCACATGCATACTCACAATCACACACACACACATCACACGCATTCTCTACACACACACATAAACTACACTCACACACATGCACACATCACACACTCATATACACACACACATAAAGATTTTTAAAACACATAATTGGTAAAGAAAGCTCAAAAGCAAGGAAGCTGTAAAAAGTACACAGGAAAATGGAAGCCCATTTGGGCAAGAAGTATTTGCATATACTGTTAAATATATTTCCCACCAGGTGTGGGTAGCACACGGTCAATTGCAAATTCGAGGGGAAAAGATAACCCCTTTTGGCACAGACTCCACCTCCTCTGTTTAGTAGAGGAAAGTTCCAAAGAGTCAAACTCCTGCTGAGAGCCCAGTGCTCTTTAACACTGCCTTCCCCTGCTCCCTGACACAGTATTACAGATCGACATTTCCCCCTTCATTGTCTGTCATCTCCCTAGATAGGCATGGTTCACATGAGCCTGGAGCACGTGGGATATACCCAGAGCACCCTGCGGCTGGGGGGACATCAAGCTCTAGAAGGCCTAAGTCCCCTAGCTTGCCGGAAGAATGGTGAAATAGGAGCGGCTTTCTGTGTCTGAAGGTCAGTCTTGAGCAGCGTGCGCAGTACTGGCTTTTGTCATGACATTTTCAAACACGATTTGTTTTTGTTGACTTGACTCCTCTTACCCCCCATGAACACACCATCCACCCCAGTAAACTCCTTTCCGCTTTTAGGTCATATGAGTTTTATTGCCCTTTCCCTCCTCCCTGCCTCCTTTCATTCCTAGAGTTTGTTCCCCTTGTACGTGCAATTACACCTGCACACACACACACACACACACACACATACACACACACACACGTGATATTTGTGATTCTGAATTAATAAAATGTATATATTTGTGTTTAATATAATAATTTCAAGGGTCACCCATTTTCCTGAAAATGTCTTTAACATCTTTCCGAGCAGAACTCCGCTGTGGGTGGAGAGCACATTTTCATCACCCTAAATAGGAACTCCGTAACGTTCAGATGCAGTCTGCGATGTTCCTCCTGTCCGGAACTTCCGACTGGAAGACGTAGCAGATGGCTCTGCACTGGTCCCATCCCGCTGCACCCAGGACAGTGCCGTAGCATTCTGCGTCTGCACGTCCCCCGGGCTGTCAGATGGGGAGCTTCCCTCAAGACCAGCGGTTCTCAACCTTTCCAATGCTGTGACCCTTTGGTTCAGTTCCTCGTGTTGTGGTGACCCCAACCATAAAATTATTTCTGCCGCTACTTCATAACTGTCATTTTACAACTTTTATAAACTGTTAGTGTAAATATCTGATATGCAGGGCGTCTGGTATGTGACCCTCCGAAGGGGTCATGGCCCACAAGTTGAGAAGCACTGCTCTAGACACCCATCTGCCTTGGACCTGCCTGGGAGCGCAGTAACTGTTTAACATACAGATGAGGTATTGCAGGTCAAAGAAACAGAGCGGAAAGGAAGCTGCTGGCAGTGGAAGAGTTTAAGGGGTGAAGAGAAGAGAAAATCGGAGAGGAAAGTCAACACAAACAAATTTTGTTTAAAAGCTCCATGCTGAGACTCTGCGGGGAGGTGGGCCCAGTGGGTAGTGTTCACTGTGCAGATGTGAGAACCACAGTGTTCATCCCCAGCACCCACGTAAGGCTGGGTTGATCTTGTGGTCTACTTATAAACCCAGTGCTGGGAGGTGGATACCGGAGGCCCGGAGGGGCAAGCTGGCGGTAGCTAGTTAGCCTGGCCAAACAGCAAGTTTCAGGTTCAGCAAAAAGGCCTTACCTCAGTGAATAAAGTGAAGCAAGACCTAGGAAGCACCCAATGCTAACTTCTGGTCTACACACACACACACACACACACACACACACACACACACTCACACACACTCACACACATGTGTGTGCCCCTGACCCAATCAAACTTAATACTTGCCTCCTTTAGTAGGGTGACTGGTATCCAAAATATATACTAAATTATGTGAAAATGTACATGTGTATAAAAACCCTGTGACAAATGTGGAGACACTGGAACCTCTGCACTGGTAACAAGCTCTGAGGTGGTACCTCAAGACTTAACACAGGGCCTGCAGAAACGGCTCGTCTGTGGTTGAGAGCACAGGTTGCTTCACCAGAGGACTAAGGTTCAATTCCCAGCAGCCACAAGGCAGCTCACAATCGCCTGTAACTCCAGTTCCAGTTCCAGGGTGCCCACCCTCTTCTGGCCTCCATGGGCCCTGCATACACATGGTACACAGACATGCAGGCAGGCAAAACACTAATACAAATAAATACATTTTTAAATGTTATACAAGATTAGCATACGATCCAGAAATTCCTCCCCTGGGTATCTGGCCATCACAAGCAGGAAAAGCAGGATCTCAGAACAGCGCCTGTGTGGGTTTAAGGCACCCTTCCAAACGTTAGTCGGCTTTCCCAGCAGCGCATGAATGGACAAGCAGAATGTGGTCCAGCCATACAATGAGATGTTAGTCAGCCTTGGAAAGGGGAAAACTCTGATCACAAGCTACAGCTCAGATGATCTGTGAAATGGGTGAACATCAAAGAACAGAAAGGCCAGATTCGCAGACCAACAACAAATGCTGGTGGCCGGAGCAGAGAGTGCGGGAGAGGCGTTGACTTCAGAAGATGATGGGGAGGTGACGGCCGCACAAACGTCTTTGGTGCCACTAAACAACACCCTCTGCCTTCATCACAGCCTTCGGGGAGACACATGTCAACAGACACAAAAGGAAAGGCACAGATGGGAGTGAGCACATGGCAGCCTTCGCCAGCAGGCTCTTGGTCCCAGCGCACCATCGCCTCCTAGACTGCAGCAGCCTGAGAGCACACCTCACAGCTACACCTTCCGGGGATTCGGGACACACTCGGAGGGCACACACTTTCCGTGCAAACAGATATTTACAACCCTGTGTATGTATTCGCTCCTTCTCTGTCCCAAACAGTTCACCACTAACAGTTGTCTAGCAAATCCTTTAAATAACAGTGGGACATGCTTAGGCCAATATGGTGATACATTTGTGCGTACCTATAATTTTCATTTTTCACATAGCATATTTACCTTTATGCTTTATTTTACATGCTTAAATTTCATATTTACAAAGTGTCTGCATCTTGTTGCATATGCTGGGTAGTTTTCGGCTTTTGATGTATGTCATTTGAAGACGTTCTGGGAGTTTTTCTATGTTGGGATCTGCAAGCTGTTTGGTGATTGTTGGGTGTTCTGGATTAGACATGTAAGTATTTTAGAGCTTGTTTTCTAGGCTTTGCTTTTTTCAGGGCTGGGGGAGGGCATCTAGCACCGGTTCCTAGCAGTGGATTTCATAGCTCAGAATCTAAGCAGTTTGATTTTTAATGGGCACCAGCCTGTCACTGGCCATAATGTTGGCAACATTTTATCCCTTTCTGCACCTAAGCACACCTGCCCCACACCATCGCCAGATCTCAGCAACCCCATCCTGGCATATTCATCTTCACCTTCCCAGTTCTCATTTGACCCTTACTTAAAAGCCTCACTGAAGGCCTGGGAGATGGCTCTGTGGAGGAAACACATTGTGCACAGCCTGAAAACCAGAGTTCAGATCCTCAGGACCCACATGAAAGCTAAGAACGCCTGACAGCCGGCCTTTAGTCAGCAGTCAGGAAGTAAACACAAAGGTTCCTCAGAGCAAGCTGGCTGGCAATGTGGATTGAATCCATGAGCTCCAGGTTCTGAGAGTCTGTACTCAGTGAATAAGGTAAACCATGACCCAGGAACACATGGCTGCTGACTGCTACATGTACATGTATCTGTGTGCACCCCCACACATGGGGATGCTCTCAAACACACACACACACACACACACACACACACACACACACGAGAGACAGAGAGAAAAGAGCTACACAAAGACCTGTAAACAAGCTTTGTGTCCTCTCTTCTTTTCCTTCCAATGACAAGTTCAAGGTCCATCCGACTTCTCTGTGACCTTCTTCCGTGCCATTGGTGATTGCAATTATCAACCCTCCACCCACCACATGCCCTGAAGACTCCACTCTCTCCCCAGATTTATTTGCTTTGCTTTGTTTTAGCTCTTCTCTGCCAAACAGTTTAAAAAAAAAATGTTACAAACTCATATGCTTCCATCTTTTTCCTTTACAGATTCTAAATTTTCTCTCATGCTTGGAAAACCCCTCTCTATTCCAAGTTCAAAAATAAACACATGCAATCTTGTAGGCAGGCTATCTCAGCTCTGTTTGAGCAACAGCATGCCCACCGCGTCAGCCATGGTGTTGCCTGTAGTGGAGAAAAAGTGAGATAGCGAACAAGAACATTATGTCAAGCTATTAAAATGAGGGACGCAACACTCACATCCATCCAGTTTGAACAAGCATGCTGAGAAGAGTCAACCAGAGGAAGGAATGGTGTCTTGCCTAAGTGACAGAGAGACAACTAGATACAAAGGTGGTGTTCATTAACAGGTGTTCATAAACAGCTTCCATACAGTACACATAAAACCTACTCAAAATTAATCAGAGATCTCCACGCGGAAGCCTCTAAAATCCCTTGGAAGGAAGCAGAAGAGAAAAGGGGGCTTTAGGGTTAAGGGATGTTTTCTTACACAGACACCTAGGTAAAAGAGAGGACGGTGGTATGGCACTCGGCCAGCATGTACAAGGCATGGGGATAGTTGGCCAGCACCAAGAGAAAAAGAGAGCGGGGAGAGGAGAGAGAGATAACAAAAGAAAACAAATAGACAACCAAAAAAATGGATACAGCCCAACAAGCCCTAAGGATAGATGACTATATAGACAAAATATGCTATGTTCACAAATGGGATACTACTCAGCCACTGTAAGGAATAAGGTGCTGATTAACTACAGCAGGAGTGAACTCTGCCAACATCATGCTTTATAAAAATATAATAATAATGAAGGACCACCAAGTTTTCCATAACTAAATGCTAGCAACCAGTAGATGTTTTTCTCCCTTTTAGCCACAAATATCAAACACACACACACACACACACACACACACACACACACACACACACTGAAGCAGGGTATGTTTTAAGTGGACCAGGTCCTATCAGGCTGATGCTATGGGCAGTGGGGAATCAGTCTGCTGTGGCAACTCTGCAACTAGAGCCACTCAATCAAACAGGATGCAGGTCATGGGACCGGTGCTCTGGGATGTATTTACCCCCACAAGTGGGCCCTTTGAAGACCCTGTTAGGCCCCTTCCCAGCAATCAGGACCTTGGAGAAAACTGAAGCACTAGGATGTCCCCTAGAGCACCGAGACTGTCAGCTTTGATGGGGACACAAAGGCCTCCCTCCGGAACATGTTCTAGAAGAGGTACCGTTGATGCCCTGGCAACAACTAACAAGAATCTTCAGAAGATGGAGGGTGGGGACAACTTAATCAGCAACCTAAACGGGAGTGAGGATTCCAGTGTGCCGAGAGGTGAACAGCACCTGAAGATCCACACCCGATACACTGCCAAACTGAAATGGCACCTGCTTAAGCTATAAAAGTCTTCAGCTAAAGCCTAATGAAACCTTGTTGAGCAAAGGGCCACGAACTGTGTAGATGACAGTCCTGGATCTCTGTGACAAGCGTGGTATCCCACACTTTCCCAGCAGCCACAAGGCAGCCACATGCCGTGTGACTAGAACCTGTTACTTTCAGAAAGGGATATTCTACATGGGTGGTGTAGTCTCAGTTATCAAGGATGCCTCGATGAAAAGCTTTGTTCTAGAGAGAAAAAGATCTGAGCCCACAGCCAGTTTTTGCTCCAATGTTAGTGAGCAGAGTGTGAGAATATCACCCATTGTTGAGGCACCGTGGGTATAGGGGGACTTTAAAGTGTGGTATGATGTTCAGAATAAAGTTCAAGGCCAGAGGTATAGAATGAGGAATTGTTTGTGTGGGATGTGGGTTGCACAAATCCCTGGAATAAATGAGGTACACCAGAGAACAAATGGGGTGCTGTCATATAGCATTGTCCTGTGCACAGAACAGCTGTCAACATCACCTGAGCAGCTGTGGTTACTTCCGGGAGACCTTCAAGATCCAGCTTGCTGATGCTTGATGCTCCTCCCCTCATAGAAGGGGGTGATCCCAGGAACCTCACCTAAACTTTCAGCCACTCTCCTGCACCTTCTGGCCAATTGTATATGTTTCTGGCCTACTTGAATAAGGTCACATACAGTCTCTGGAGACATCTGAGTATGAGGGTTTGCTAGAGGACAGGGCTCTGTCTATGTAGCTGTCAGGAAGCCATCATCCACATAGGCTGAAAATTCTGTATGGCTGGCTGATTGGCTGGTGTGGAGTCACCATGCACTGAACTGTAAAGAAGCCTCATAAACTCACTGATTCCCCCAAAGAAACTTTGGTGAAATCCATCTTCAGTCTGTCATTGAGCAGTTTTTTTATATCTGCCCTGGAAGGAGATCTCCTAATGGGTTTGAGGGAGGACAGATAGAAATGAGGGGAAAGACACCTAGAAAAACAACCTGCTCATTGGAGATAAAGGTGCAGAACGTGTCAGGTGTTGCTTGCTGCCTGAGGTCCTGGGCTCTAACAAAAGTACAAAGGGCAGGAAAAGCTCCTTGGGCTGGGAGATAGCTCAGCAGGGAAAATGCAGGCACAGCAAGGTGATGACCTGAGTCGTTTTCCCCAGAACCCACATCAAAGCAACAAGAGGGAGGCTGAAGAAATGGCTCAGTGATTAAGTCTGGCTGCTCTCCATGGGATTTGGGTTCCATTTTCAGCACCTCCATGTCAGCTCACAACCCTCTGTAACTCTTGTTGAAGGAGATCTGATGCCCTCTTCTCACCACTGTAAGTACCAGGGACACAAGTGGTGCACATACCTACATGCAGGCAAAACACTCATTCACAGAAAATAAAAATAAATACATCTTTAAGTATAGATAGATAGATAGATAGATAGATAGATAGATAGATAGATAGATGAGAGAGAGAGTTTGTGTCTGTGTGTGTGTGTGTATGTGTGTTTTAAAAAAAGCAAGAAGAGGTAGCATGGGTCTAATTCCCTACTTGCATGAGCAGATGCTTGGCAGAGGCAGATGAACATGAGCAAAGATAGCAGGCTTGCTACTCTGGTGCATGTGGTGATGAATGACAAGACAGAGCCTACATCAAACAAGGTAGAAAGTGAGACTTGACACCTGAGGTTGTTTTCTGGCCTCCACCCAGATGCCATGGCCTGTGTGTTGGCCTATGTGTGCACGTACACACACACACACACACACACACACACTCTCATACACAGGAATATGTACATACACACACACACAAGAGAAAGACAGAAAGAGCACACATCTGAGCCTCTTATCTCATGTGAAATAAAGATCTGTGGGAGATAAGCTCTCCAGGACTCTTGTTCTCCACTGGCTGTGCTCCAACTTGAATCTGGCATTTCCCACAGTGTTAACAACCATGTCTGTATTTTGGTTCTGTACTTATTAGGAGTTCTCCAAAAATAGCTTCTAGCAACTTCTGATCTGTAGTTCTGAATGTGGGGCTGCAAACACTTGCAGCTGATTCTAATTTTCAACACTTCGTCCCTCCTGAGGAGAAGCAGAGCTGGAATTCACACTGGCTCCCACAAAGCCTAGATGGCAGCACCCCTCTTGTCTGATGGAACTCACAGCCCACCAGGCAACGGAGCCTGATGGATTAGCTCCAACAGAATGCAGAGCTTTGAGCCTGTACCTATTTGTTCCAGTCTGATTTTCAGTAACTTTGATAGACATAATGACCAAAAGCAACTTGGGGGGATATTTCTCACAAGTTCCAGTCTGTCTTTGAGGGAAATTAAGACAGGAACTCAATCAAGGAAGAAGCTTAAAGCAGAAACTACTGAGGAGTGCTACTTCCTGGCTTACTTCCTGGTTCACAGGTAGCTTTCTGACAGAGCCCGAACTCACCTGCCTAGGAATGGTTCAGCCCACAATGGGCTGAACTGTTCCTACATCAAGGAAATGCCCCCACAGACATCCCCCAGAGTCCAGTCTGATGGAGGCAGTTCTTCAAATGAGCCTCCCTCTTCCAAGATGGGGCAAATTGACAGCCACAATTAGCCACCACACCATTCTTTAGAGAAAATTCAGTAAGATAATCAGGGAAGGGGGGAGGGGAAGAGGGAGACTGATTTCCAATTGTAATGATTAATATTGACTGTCATCTTGACAGGATATAGAGTTTCCTACAGAAAAACTGCTGGGCATTTCTGTGACATATATTCGAGGTTAGAATATTTGATATGGGAGACACCCTAAATATGAGCACTACAGTGCCTTAGGCTAGGATCTTGGACTGAATAAGAAGAAAGCAGGTTGAGCCCCAACATTCATCTTTCTCTTGTTGCTAACTGCAGACACAACGTGACTGGAGAGCTTATGCTCCTGTTGGCTCATCCTTCCTAACCATAACGGAAAGTATCCCTCCCTAAACTGTGAGCCAACATAAGCCATGCCTGCCTTGAGTCAACTCTTGGTACGTGGTTACCCCAACCTTTCAATATGAATTCAAATCAGCCTAAATGCTAACGTCGAAACGAAGATGCATGGAGGACCAAACTGAATGGGGGAAAGAGCCGTATCTTAAAAGGTAACATCCAGGTACATAAGAACAAGTGACATGTTGAGACAGGGCTATGCACTCACTCCTCCTTTGGTCGGAGGTTACTGGATGCATCCTAGGCAGTTTTGCAGGTGTCTTTTCTGTTCATTACACCAGAAGGAAGTCGTTGGTGCCACCGTGCAGAGGAAGCTGCAGCTCACAAAAGCTAGCGACTCTGTCCAAGTCACAGAGCTTACAGTGGGGACTAATATTCAGTTCTCCCTGCCTCCAGTGTGTCCATCTTTGCTGGAATGTCCATGTCACTACAAAGCACTGCCAAAGTCAAAAACTTTGCTCTAGGTTCACTCTTGGGAAACCCACCAGACAAGGCAAATGGATTCTGACAGTAAAAGTAGGGAAGTGCTTCCAGAATGGTGGAAATCACGATGGAAGAAATCTTTACAGTGGGTGGATAATAAGCAGACTCACCCCATTCTAGCCTCCCATACATCAGCTCACTCTACACAAACTTTGAGCATGCTTCGGGGAGCAGGAAAGAAGTACTCAGAACATCCACCCAGTAAGAACCACGTAGATAACACAGGACTAATACCACCAGCTTCACAGGGTTATTATTTGAGCTGAGCAATGGATGTGGCATGGCTAGCCTGGGACCTGGCCCATGAGGAGGCTGTATCTTCTCTTCCTGCCCTGCATCTCACATCAGTTAATAAATCTGACTTCGATGGGTCAGCACACTTTGATTCTGCCCTCCTTCTGCCACAGTTCTTTTGTGAGGTTGGCCACCATCTGATCACACAACAGGGGAAGTCAGCTGTTCGGTAGAGCTGGAAGCCAGGCAAGCCATGCTAAGGAAGCCTAGAGAAACAGGAAGGGTTTTAAGTACTCCTGGGCAAGAGCACTGTGCCTGAGCAGCTCAGAGCAATGTGAGCAGCATGAGGATACTGAACCAGCAGCTGTGTGAGCATGCAGGGTGATACACACCACATGTATGGACCAGTAATGTCCATGTGACAGGGAACCTGGGCACAGTCCATGATGTAGATCATGCCTATGAGTGTGGGGTCATCCCAGTTGAGATACAATTAAAGCTACTGCAGGCCAGTGCACAGGGTTTTCCACTCTCCCTGATAAATGTCTAGGGAAGTGAATAATATTCTGGCGTCACCCACCTCCAAGGCATCTGTTCTTAAGATTAATTGGAAGGTTGGCCCGCCTAAGCCTCCCATATTTCTTTGGTAAGGAAAAAAAATCATAAAATCATGTGACCTTCATATTTGGTTCATAGTGGAAACAAATCTTCTCTCTCTCTCTCTCTCTCTCGATGCTCTTTCTTGGGTGGGTAGGGAACTGTGGGGAAATAAACCAGGAGCTGTGTTTACAGAGCAGTAAATTATGCAATCACAAATGTGGTAGGGCAGCTGTGGCAAGAAGTATCGATTCCAGTGTGGACTTGGTGCCAGAATCCAGCACATGACAGCTCTGATCTTCTCCACTGATCTTCCAGGCCACACAGGGTATGTTCTCTCTGTGGTAGTGACCAAGAAGACAAAACCAGAGGGAAGAGGACCTTCAGAAGATGCCTACAGAGTAAAAATGGGAGCTAAGAGAAACTATGGAATCCATGCCAATTAGGTGGGGAAACTGAGGTCAGAAGGGAAATGTTTTTTCCCACAGTCATATAGTGCTAGGGGAGGTGGCGTTGATTATGAACTTGTCCAGAGTCCCTTACTCCTCCTGTCTTCTCTTTTTTTCCATCTCTACCTTTCAAACACAAAAACAAGCAAACACAAGATGAATACAAAGTCAGCCTGGAATGGTAATCTGTGCTTTAGGAAGTTGGGGGTTTGAGTGGAAATGGCCACCATAGACTCGTACGTTTGAATGCTTGGTTCCCTGTTGGTAGAACTGTTTGGGAAGGATGAGGAAGTGTGGTTTTGTTGAAGGAGGTGTGTCACTGGAGGTGGACTTTGAAAACCCATGCCAGGTTCTGCCTCTCTGCCTTTCTGTCTGTCTCTGTCTCTGTCTCTGTCTCTCTCTCTCTCACACACACACACAAACACACCATGTATATTTATTTGTTTAAAAACATGAAGAAGCCAGGCATAGAGAAGCACACGCGGTGGCAGAGACAGGCAGATCATCACCATGAGTTGGAGGCCAGCCATGGCTACTAAGTAACACTTTGTTTTAAAAACTAAATATAAATACATAAATAATAAAAATGTGAAGAAGTCTCTGTGTCCTTAGAGACAGAGCCAAGAGCTAGGATGATCTGGTAACTCTATATTCTGTGTCTCTCCCATCTTCCCTTCTATCTCATCCCCTAACCAAACCAAGGAATGTTCTGAACATCACTGTATTGTATTTATATGTGTATAGAGTCAGATATCATTCTGTTTTCTTAATCTTTAAACTCATCATAAACCATGCACTAGGCTTGTTTTCCCATTCACAATTATGTTAATGTCATTCTCCAGATGGTTTATTAACGTTCATTCGCTAGCATTTTCAGCTGTCTGTACATTCTAATTTATTAGTCCTTCTTATTTCCAATAGACACGTAGGTTGCTTGATTTTTTGTTTTTTGGTTTTCTTTGTTTTTTTTTTCCTCGAAAGGAATACTGCCATGATTATTCTTACACACGTCTCCTGCTATTTAAGACTCCATCTTTGTCACATACTTACAAAGGAACTGCTGGACAGCAGTGAAAGTGAACATTTAAAATTTACAAAAGAACCACAAACTGCTTCTTGAAGTGATGCAGAAGATTGTATTTTCATATCCAAGTAGAAGCAGCGGTGTTGAGCCACATCCATTCTGTAATATGGAATTATGAAGCACCTTGAATATTTCTATGCAAATAGATAGAAAATGGAATCCGGCATGGTACTGGCTTCCACTTCCGTGTGCTTAGTTCTCCTGAACTTTGTTCTCTGGGATGAAGCTGCTTCTTCTTTTGCTTTGAGTATTTTGTGTTGATTTGAGGACTTCTTACTGGTAGGATGCTATGAGTCTATCTCCTCCTCCTCTGTCGCTTGTCTTTCTACTTCCTTTGCTGTGTCCTGAGAGGATGACTTCTTACTTTGGATGAGGTGGAATCTGTCAGTATTTACATTTGTGCTGCTGCATTTAATTTTACCACTGCCAATTCTGAGTTCAATTTCACTATTTACATTGCCTGAGTTATTCTGATCTCAAAATCTTGGTGAATATGGTTTTACCATCATCCCCTATATGTTGGGGAGGGGTAGGTGTATACAGGGGAACCTGTGTGCAAAGTTGTGTGGGGTTGTATGTGCATAATGTGTGCTTGTGTGGAGGCCTATGGATGACCTCTGGTATCATTCCTCAGACAGTTTGTTTGTTTGTTTGTTTGTTTGTTTGTTTGTTTTTGAAGCAGGGTTTATCACTTACCTGGTACTTGTCAAGTAGATTAGGCTGGCCGGCCAGTGAAGCACGGAAATCTACATGTCTCTCCCATTCCAGCACTAGGATTTTAAACATGTTCAACTAGGTCAGGCATTTTTATGTAAGTCCTAGGGCTTGAATGTGGGTCTTTGTGCTTCCAAGGCAAACACTTCATTGACTGAGCTATCTTCTGTTGATCATGACAAACCCCCCACCCATATACAGATGAGGAAATCAAACATGAGAAGTTGATTTACCCATGATCACCCAGCCCATAGCACCTCTCTGGGGTTCAGACTGCAAAACTGTGTCTGTCTGCACTGGTCTGGCTTCGTAGGTCCTCGTTGCCCCTCTCTGCTCTACCATGGATATGTTCATTTGCAGCAGACAGTTCAGGGACACCATTGCATTACTAAGGTCTAAGGACAGAAAGAAGCAGAGCAGAGCATGACCTCTGTCCTTAAAATTTTTGTATTGCAAGGACTGTGTCCAGGTAAGGCTTCATAGGAGACATGCAAGCATGGGTTTTATGGATGTTTTTACAGTGGTGGGGAGACTTAGAAGGGATAAGTATGAACATTCTAGAAGAAAATAGCACTAGCATGGGTTAGAGAGCAGAAACAGTGAAGGACATGCACAAGCTCAGAGGAGGAAATGGTAGAAAGAGGACAGAACCACGGACTCAGGCCAGATTGAAAAGGACCTTGAGTGCTGTGCCAACTGGTGAGGAGATTAGCCTGCAGGCAGTTTGTCTGATTCTGAGGCTCTGGAAGCAGGCCTATAAAATGGCCAAGCCTCCAACATCCCTCCCAAAGCTCCTCTCCAAAAGGTTTCTCTTCACCAGGGAGGGTCTTCCATTTAGTCATCAGAATACAAAGACTTTGCTTGCCCTCAGTGTGGCACGCTGACCTTTGCTGTTACAGATACATTTTTACCCAAAAATATCTGAAAGACTCTGACCTTTCTGCCATACTACCAGTGCCACCACCATTATCAACAACCAGATGAACAGAGTGCTGACCCAGGTTACATTCTAATGAAACTGGGGCCCACCGAGTTCACCGTCACACACAGAATTATCTAAGTCTTTAACTATGCAGTCTCTGGGAGTTAAAGAGGGTCTGAATCAACAGATATGCAGTGACAAGAATGCTCTGTTTTCTCCTCTACACCCGGTCTATGAGAGGGTGTGATGAGTCTGCTCCACTCCAACCCCCTGGTTGTTCTGTTGCTCATAACTTTTGTCCCCTATGTGGGTCATTAAGAGAAGAGGATGATGCACCCCAATCTCCTGTGACCGCCAATTCAGAAAGTTGCTGCACCAGAAGCATGGATGGAAAGTTTCTCCATCCGTATCAATCTTGTTGAGAAAAAAAAGCAAATAAACAAACAAACAAAAAAACAAAAAACGTGGAGGAGACCCTTCCCAAGAATTTTTTTTTTCGAGGTAGTAAATCTTAGAGACTTGTCAAAAGCTGTAATCACAAAGCTTCATTCATGGACATGAAGTGTGGTCCCCAAGAGAAAACATCCAGCCGCCTTCATGCCCCCAGCATCACAGTGACAGTTCTTACTCTGGTGTTAGTGGAATGCAGCATGTATTTATCATCTTGTTCCTGTTTGATTTCACTGAGCCCAGAGACCCATGCTAGGTAAAATAGTCCAAGTTACTTGCTGAGATCAGGGCAGAGGGAACAGAGGGCTAGAAGCGGAGGGGTTAGTGCTGGAAGGAGATGGAGTATCACATAAAATTGCACATGAGCTGAACACCCAGACCAATACAAGAACATGAGGGTGGAGTGTTATCCCGGGGTTAGCATGGAGAATTATTAGCCCATCAGATAAAGCGTAGTGAAGGGGACTTTTATTTTGATTTTAAAGACTAAGCTCTGCAGTTGCAGACAGTGCTGGGCTGACACTCAGAGAGCTGAGTGACAGGATAAATGGAGGTCTGGGACCCTATGGTCAGTATGTCGGCGGCACAGACAGCCATAGGCTCCTCCAGTGCTACCCTGTCCATTGTGCCTGTCCACGACCTGGGGACAACTGTCATCGAAGAAGTCCTGCAGAGGGCCAAGGTGGCTCAAGAAGAGTGATCTGAGGTCATAGCCAGACACATTTTGATGTCAGGTTGTGGGCAAAGTCGTACTCGACAAGCCAGTGTAGGTGCGGGGATCCCCTACTCAGTTCTAACATGGAGCTACTGGATGATCTGTGGCTCGGATCTAAAGACCGTGCGCCTTACAGCCCAGTTCAGCCACAAGTGACTCCAGCATTGTGGTTTCTGGAAGCATGGAGAACATGAGCAAGGCCCCACCCTTGGCTCAACTGAGAATAGGACTCAAGATGGGTGAGGTAGCACTAGCAGACAGCAAACTCTGTGATGGTCTTATAGATGTGTTTCACAACTATCATGTGGGCATCACAGATGAAAATGTAGTTAAAAAAAATGGCAAGTGAGTAGAGAAGCCCAAGACAAGGTTACAGTTCTGACCCAGAACAGGGCAGAGCATGTGCAGAAAGCTGGCCACTTTGACAAGGAAATTTGTGCTGGTGTCTTCCAGAAAAGGTCCTACTGAAGTGAACATTGATGAGTTTCCTTATTATGGCAGTTACATTGATGCCATGGGCAGACTAAACCCTTACTTTCTTACTGATGAGATGGGAATGACCCAGATAATGCATCAGGAATGAACAATGATGCCCCTCCCATGGTTCTCATGAAAAGACTAAAGCTGCGAATTGAATGCTGAGACCTTTAGCATGAATAGTCTCCGGGCCATAAGCTGGTGTGGAGCCTTTCGCTATGGGAGTAGGACCAATTCCAGGCATAAAGCTAGCTGTTGACATTGATGGAGGAGCCATTGCCTTGGGCTATCCTCTAGTAGCATCTGGCTGTAGGATTCTAGTGACCTTGTTACATACCCTGGAGAGAGTGGGAGGGACATGTGGGTTTGCAGCCCTGTGCACTGGGGGTGGGCTGGGGATAGAAATGTGTGTTCAGAGAGGTTGATCTGCCCAACAGGCACCACCCTTGAACAGTTCTTGTTAAATCAGTGAAACACTATATAGAACATGAGGACCAAAGTGGGCACAGGTGGGCAGCTTGCTGTACTTTAATGTGAAATACCCAAGGCTCAGACATTGCACCTGACAGTGTTATAAATAAAAGGGAAATCCAAGAAGTCATCAAGAGCTTCAGAGTGAACAACGTTTTCATAACTTCCATATTTATTGTCTTTATTTTCCAGGTATAATTTTCTCTTATCATTTATGTGTTTGTTTTTGAGTCAGGGACTCACCATGTGGCCTGAAAATCATTGTAGACCAGGCTGGCTTTGAACTCCCAAAGATCCACCTGTCTGTGCCTCCTGAGTACTTGGATTAAAGGCATACACTATCATGCCTGGCCCCAGAATGATCCATTCAAAGAATGCAGTGGATCATTGCAGCTTCTGGTGAAATTTGAGGCTCTTCACTTTAACTATGGTTGGGTCCAACACCCCTGCTTGCTTGTTGTCTGTGGCTTCCCAATGATCAAATCAAGACAAGTTCTGTAATGGTGGAAATCGGATTCGGTGACCTCTTCCAAGCTGACGAGGTGGAGTCTTCCAGCTATGCTAGTCCAAAAGACTGGGAGTTCCAACAAGTGTGCCTCTGAGTTGTAGAAATGTGAGCAGCAGGCAGCTTTGATGTCAAGAGTAAAGAGAAAGAAATACATCAAAGCTGCCCACTGTCTAAAAATTTATTTACAAACAATATTTTCAGTAGTCCAAATGATGCATAACCTGGCTACAATGTACATACATGTTACACAAATATGTGTGTATGTATGTATGTATGCATTCATGCATGTATGTTTGTATATTGGTGACCCAATGACTTTAATTGGGGAAAGTTGCTTCCAGAAACATGGATAACTTAGCAGTAGCTACCCCACTAAAGAAGGCCTCGCTTTTCACCAGCAACCATTAGCTGCCTATTTATCTTCACAACTACAAATGTAAAAGCATTTGTCTATGACATCACAGTTGGGAAAAGGACACTGAAAAGACCCACGCTTCTCTCCCTGAGAGACGTGTTCTTTCCCAGTGCTGGAGCTCAGTCTGACTCTATTGCTAATCACAGGGCATGTTCAGAAGATCAGAGGATGTCTGGGCACAAAAAGGCAGAATAATCATATTTATAATTTTTGAAATGTGATTTATGGTCAGAGATAGAGCACAGAAAAAAATAAGTCTGTAATTCAAATCCCAATTTATCATCTTTGGCATGGGAATTTAAGACAAAGACTTGAGGACAGTGACATGGAATACTTAAAACACTGACTGTGTGAGACATAGCAGATGATTAATTTTAAGTCATTATGGTTTAGGTGGGGGATGTATTGGTTTGCTAGGGTTACCATAGCAACAGCATACCATAGACAGTATCAAAGTCCTACAGTGGGCTAAGTGTGCCATTACTTTCCTCTGAGTAAGTTAACACAGATGGAAAAGCAGTGATATGATGTCACTGTGTGATGAACTGAATTGTGTCTCCCCAAACTTCCTACGTGGAGCTCTGATCCACAACGGGGTGTCCTTGGAGACTTGTGCTTTCAGAAGGACCTAAGGCCATGGGTTTCTCAGCACAAATAATCATAAGAAACTCGGATGCAGATCGCTTATGGCAGAGCAAAGGCTGCCTGAGAACCCCACAAGAAGGCAGCCAACTGCAGGCCAAGGAGGAGCCTAGAGCAAGCTACCCCAGCAACCTTAGCCGGTAATTCCAGCTTCCAGTGCGACAGAAAAAAGACTTCTGGGCTTTTACACCATCCACTTTATTATTTTGTTATGAGAACTGAGGAGAAAAATACATTTTCCTCCCTAAAGAAATAGACTGAAAAAGGAAACCTGACTCTTCACTCATTTGTGAATTTAAAGCAGGTTCTGTAAGACACACTAACAAATTAAGAATAAATAATTGTGTGTGTGAGGACCTGTGGGTGTATGTGTGTACACTGTGTGTGCATGCATACATTTGTATTAGTCTATATATGTATGTTTCTATGCAAGCATATATGTGTGTGTGTGTGTGTGTGTGTGTGCGTGTGTATTCCCCATGCAGTCCATCCACTGACAGAAATTTCCTATATAGCACCTGGCTGTATATTTGGCCTCAGAATCCTCCAATACAATGGAGGCAATGCTAAGCCATACCTCATCTCTGCTAGGTTAATTTCTCTTTCCGCTAAGGCAGGGCTGAGAACCTTTAATACAGTTCCTCATGTTGGGGTGACATAAAATTATTTCCATTGCTACTTCAGAGCTGTAATTTTGCTACTGTAATGAATCGTAATGTAAATATCTGTGTTTTCTTAGGTGACCCCCAGTGAAAGAGTGACCCACAAGATTGAGAACCATTGCACCAAGGGATCCTGAACCAAAATGCTACCCAGTTTCAACCTGCAATTGTATCACCCTGATGGAATGTAGACTGTGTCTGCTTGGGCCTTCTCTTTTATTTATGTTTATAACACTCTTAGGGACTTGGTTGCTGAGAATCCAGGTTTCCACTGGATTATTGAGGGGTTGTAGCAAATTTACTCTCATGAAAGCTGATCTCAGCAAATGGCTAGGCCAAAGCCATCCAGCCCCAAGCCTCCAGGGGAATCTCAGCTCCTTTCCCTTAGAAGACTGCTAGCCATCAGCAGCCTTTAGATTTATGTAACCTAAGTTAAATCAGTAACACCCATGAACTTGTTACATAAAAAATACTCACATGCATTGGTTAAACTGATACAGGTAAATGAGACACAGGAAACCAGGGCAAGGAGGCACCCAGCAGCTTGAGATATATGTTCTTTAAATTTGTAACAAGGAGATATTTTTTTTCTTTTCTTCCCAACAATAATAGATAATTATCAAACGACCATGAAATGCCAAGCTTTCCTGCAGGTGGGCTCCAGTGCAAGAACAAAAGTTTTGAAGGCAGGTATGTAGCATTCAACAGGCTTCTCCCTCCAAATACTCACCCATAAAACACTAGCCCCCATGCCTGTCTTATACAGTCACGGTGAAAATTAAATGGAATTGCTAAGTAGTTGCTCAGTGTAGAGAGCTTCCTAGTCTACTGCCCTTAACTGATGTTGTTTAAAACTTGGAGCTAGCTGGGAAGATTGATCCTACCATTACATCTAACTGATGAGGAGATGATCATACAGCCGGCATGATGCTGCCCTGACGTAGCCAAGGGACCCCCCTGCTAGCTCATGAGAGGCTGGCCTCCATTGTGCAACCCACAGGTTATCCAATCTGTGGTTTGCATAGGTCTTTGGACTTCTGTGCTTTTCCTCCTGGCCACTTGCCAGCTGGCTCCTTCCCTGCTAATTAGCACCTCAACCACAGCTAAGCAGGGGAAATCCAAGCCCTGACACTCCACCAGCAGCTCATCTGCGGCCTTTAAGAGCTTTGAAAGAGAGATTTAAAGACATGAGAAGTTTGGTAAAGAGAGATGGCATCTAAACAGTGACACACGGGTATTTTCAATTAACAGTGGAAGTCAGCTTTTCCTCCCCCTCCCTCTTCCATTCCTTTCCTCTTCCTCCTGCTCCCTCCCTCCCTTTCTCCTTCATTCCCTGTGTGTGTGTATCTGCGTGTGTGTGTGTGTGTGTGTGTGTGTGTGTGTATCTGTTACTGTGGACTGAACCTAGGATCTCTCACATGTGACGCAAGTCTTCTGTTACTAAACTACACCCCCAGCCCTCTTCTTCCTTTTGTTCTAAGAAAGTTTCTCTAAGCGACCCAGGCTATCCTTAAACTTATTCTATAGACCAAGCCAGCCTTCTCTGGATGCCCATCTTTTCTTTGCAAACTTGGCCTCTCCTACTGGTCAGAAATGGAGAATGGAGCATTACAGTTAAGAAGCTGTCTGACCATCAGACTTGGAAGTGTCTTTCTATATTATCTGTCTTTAAGTGGAAATGTCTCACAGGATTCCTATGCAGCTGAGATGTACAACTAACATTACCAATCTGCTTAGGGTGCCCTGATGATGATCCTCAAAACTCTGGGAAAAATCTTCCTATGTTATCAGAAAATACAAATGTGGTTTTTGGGGTTTTTTTTTTTTCTGAGATATGAAAACAAGAACAATTTATTGCTTTTATCAATTCCATCCTTTTTGGGCCTACCACAATTGATAATGTGCAATGAGGCAAATAAAGACTCCTTTTTGTATTCAAAATTTACATGCTAAAATTCCAATCTTTGCCAAAAAGGAAAAAGAAAATGTTTTAGTGGGAACAAATTGGATTTGTAGCAGACTGTCATCCAGACCCTTAAGTTCAAAATAACTTACGCTTCCTTAAGTTCTCCAAATAAACAAAGATATCTCATTCTAGACTGTTGCCATTCAACTTTGCAACATGCCCCCTGAGTTTCTAAAATAACATATTTTGCGCGTCTCTGGGTATAAAGAAATGCCAGGAAACCAATCCAGGGAGTGAAATGTTCATTGATAGGGCTCATGACGGAGGATAAACTACTCTCCATACCTCCAAAATCCCTCAGACGCCAATTCAACAGCAAAGAGCCACCCAAACAGGCAGACACCACTATTTTCAGAGTCAGGCTCACAAGCGTGGCCATGGACTTTCACAAATTTGAGGAAAGATACACAGTGCTAGATTTCGTAGCCTGGTCCGCGAGTTGCCTGTCAGTTACTACTGTGTTTTCTGAATAAAACATGGAGCCTCAGATATGATGTGTGTGTCAGACAGTCCCCGAGGAAAGCACTGGCTTATGGAACTGTTATATAACTAGCTCAGAGAAGGCCACAGCCCTCTCTAGTTCACACACAAATCAGTCCCAGTAGAAATGGCTATACCAGCCTCCCCTCGGCACCAGGAGAGCCTGCACAGCTAGATGCAAACCTTAAAGGGAAATGGCCCTGAGTACCTCTCCCAACCACTGAGTCATGGTCATGGGAGAAGAGCATAGGCTTCCAGGCCAAACAAACTCAGGTTCAAGTCCAATTTTGCCTTTTATTGTAACCTTTTCCTAATACTGTTTATTCATCTCACCATGGGGTGGGAGGGTTGTGTGTAAGTCACACACAGCAACAAAAGGACCTAGGATAGTCAAGGTTTTCTCCCTCAACATGATAGCTCCTATCTTTATATACTCTAACCTGTGTATAAGGCTTTAAGTGTCTTAGACCAAACAGGCTGCATCAATAAAGTACCATATAAGTAATACTAGTAAATGAAAGATTTGTTTCTCACTTTTATAGAAACTGGAAGACCAAGATCACAGTATATCCTATGCCTGGTATGGCCCAGTTTCTGGTTCCAAGGCTATACTTTCATATGGAGGAGGGAGCCAGCTAGCTCCTAGAATTACAGGTATGGAGTCATAATTATGAGTCACCGACTTATGCTCATGATATCTCACCCCTTAATACTATCAGCTAAGGAGCTCATGGGTTTTAACAGCACACAAACATGTACTCAATTCAGTACATAATAAATAGACACTATATACATATTCTAAGGCAACATGCAACCTATATTACACACACACAGATGACTTCCCTCTATCATGGAAGTGACATGAAACTTTAAGCTAATTTAGGATACTGTGCACACATACAACCACCACATAAAATAGACTTTACAACTGTCAGAGGCAAAGCACATGAACCAGCAGCTGCTCTGGGGCTTTCTTGGATCTTACCAAGAGATGTACCTACAAGCCCCTTCTCAATACAAAATAAAAACATAATTTCCATTTTGCCTTTGCGTTCTATTTTTGGCAGAAAAAAAAAAGTAGAGTTTCTATCCAAAAATTCCTTCTGTCAAACTTAGTAAAATACTTTGGCAGGGAAAACAGTAACCTGTGGCCTTGGGGATAAAACAGAACCTCCAAGAGTGGCATGCTACACTCCCCCTCCTCTGGGTGTGTGTGTGTATGTGCATGTGTGTCTGTGTGTTCATGCATGTCTATATGTGTTGGCATGTGAAATCATGGCCCCTTCTGGTCTGATGTGCCTCACCGAAGTGACCACCATCACTGTCATTCCAGTAGAAGTGCTGCCTGCCTCTGTCAGCATTCCATCCTTGCACTGTTCTCCTCTAATTCTTGGAACTCTTTCTTTCTCCAGATCTCAGCAGCTCCTGTTTTCTGGAGTCACCCCAGCCAAGTCTGCTTCCTAGTCCAACTTTTAAATACCAAGCATCACTTTCAGGTACCTGGGGACTTACTGCTCAGGTTGATGTTCCTACTTCCTTCTACCATTCTTCACAGGAGAGATCACAACTAGAGTGAATGTGCTTCTTAGAATCTCGGGCACTGGCATAGAAACAGACTGGCAGATCAATGTAATTGAATAGAAGACTCAGAAATAAACCCACACACCTACGGATACTTGATTTTTGACAAAGAAGCCAAAACCATACAATGGAAAAAAGACATCATCTTCAAAAAATGGTTCTGGTCTAACTGGATGTCTATATATAGAAAAATGCAAATAAATCCATTCTTATCACCCTGCACAAAACTAAAGTCTAAGTGGATCAAAGACCTCAACATAAAACCAGACACACTAAACCTGTTAGAAGAAAAAGTGGGGAAGAGCCTAGAACTCATTTGGACAGGAGACAACTTCCTAAACAAAACACCAACAGCACAGGCTCTAAGATCAACAATCAATAAATGGGACCTCATGAAACTGAAAAGTTTCTGTAAAACAAAGGACATTGTTGTCAGAACAAAATGACAGCCTACAGACTGGGAAAGGATCTTCATCAACCCTATATTTGACAGAGGGCTAACATCCAGAATATATAAAGAACTTAAGAAGTTAAACACCAACAAACCAAGTAATCCAATTAAAACTGGATACAGAGCTAAACAGAGAATTCTCAATAGAGAAACATAGAATGGCAGAGAAACACTTAAAGAAATGCTCACTGTCTTAGTCATCATGGAGATGTAAATCAAAGCAACCCTGAGATTTCACCTTACACCCATCAGAATGGCTAAGATCAAAAACTCAAGTGACAACCCATGCTGGAGAGGATGTGGAAAAAGGGGAACCCTCCTCCATTGCTGTTGGGGATGCAAACTTTTACAACCACTTTGAAAAACAATCCAGTGCTTTCTCAGAAAATTAGGAAGAGTGCTATCTGAAGATCCAGCTATACCACTTCTAGGCAAACAGTGGGAACTAGAAAAGATTATCTTGAATGAGGTAACCCAGAAGCAGAAAGACATACATGGTATATACTCACTCATAAGTGGATATTAGCCATATAATATAGGATAAACATACTAAAATCTATAGCCCTAAAGAAGCTAAACAACAAGGAAGACCCTAGGTAAGATGCTCAATGCTCATTCAGAAGGGCAAACTGAGAGATATCAGAAGACAGGGAACAGGACAGGAGCCTACCACAGAGGGCCTCTGAAAGACTCTACTGATGAAGGTATCTAAGCAGAGGATGAGACACTTAGCCAGACTTTGGGCAGAGTGCAGGGAATCTTATGAAAAAAGGGGGAGATAAAAAGACCTGGAGGGGACAGGAGCTCTAAAAGGAAACCAACAGAGCCAAAAAAAATTGAGGCCTGGGGCCCCTTGCAGAGACTGAAACCCCAACCAAGGACAATGTATGGAAAGGACTTAAAACCCCGGCTCAAATGTAGCCCATAGACTCAGTCTCCAAGTGGGGTCCCTAGTAAGGAAAGCAGGGGCTTTTTCTGACATGAGCTCAGTGGCAGGCTCTCTGATCACCTCCTCCTTGGGGAGGCAGCCTTGCCAGGCCACAAAGGAAGACAATGCAACCAGTCCTGATGAGACCTGATAGGCTGAAGTCAAATAGAAGGGGAGGAGGACCTAGTCTATCTGTGGACTAGGAGAGGGACATAGGGGGGAAAAGGGAAGGAGGGAGGGTGGGATTGGGAGGAGATAAGGGAAGGGGCCACAGCCAGGATACAAATTGAATAAATTCTAATAAATGACGATTTTAAAAAGATTTTTAAAAAGTCAAGCATCATGCACCTATACCAAGAGTTATAGATGAATGTGCAATAAGTGCAGAAACCCAGGGTATCAGGGTGCCAATGCCCTTGCAGATCCGGAGAAAATAACAGTAACTGTTCAAAGGTCAGATATTCTAAAATGATATCGGCATGGCCTCAATGGTCAGGGTAAAGAGGACTCATCTCCTTCTAAACTAAAACCCACACATTGGAAAAAGTACTGTGCTGACAGCCTTGAACATCCAACTCACAAATGAAATGGCATCACTGAAAAATCATATTTCTCTTTATAATATATATAACATTCAATTAACTATTTTGACAGCCATGCCTTACAAAAGGCACACTGGGGCATATATTTAATCACTGCTCTCGGGTAGCCCATAACAGCAGGCTGGCCTACTACAATGGGTTTCTCACTGCACTTAAATATGCAAGCACATTTACCATCATTCCATCCCTTGTCCTGCACTCTGACCCCCACCCTCAATCTGCTCTGCCAGGGCCTTCCTTTATGAAGAATGAAGCCTGTTGAGACTCTATACTCAGAGATCAGGAAACCTTAGAAGAGGCCAAGAAGAATTTGGATGAGGCCAGCATTCCAAAAGCAGCTGGCATTTCTCTTCTTTCATGTTGCCCTGGAATCAAGTTTACATGGACATTGCTTTGTTATAGTCAATGAAGTCATCAAGGTGTGACGATTACATGTCCACTCTCCTCAAACAACCCTAGCTTCTCCTATTCTGTCAGCTTCCTTTTCTATCCATGCCATACAAATGTCCTAGGAATCATGGCCCCCTATTATCAGTATTTGAAACCTCATACTGCTTTTGCATCTTCGTATCCCCAATGTCCTTTATCAGGAAATGGTGTTGCCAATTTTCTCTGCAAAGAATATTAGTGATTAGAGTGATGTTGCATGAAAAAATCCCATAGTGTGATAAGGAAAAAATAAGCTAGAAGAAACTAGAGATTTTCCAAGTTGCATTCCAGCCCTACACACTCCTGGAACAAGATAAGATGAGCCAAGTGTGCAGACAGGATCCCTGCTTTGATGCCTGCCACATCTCATTCTGTTGTCACATGACTAATGTTTTCCTAAAGACATAGTAAAAGAGATGGGAAATTGGCTTTATAATATGGTATTGCATACACATACACATGAGAACATTATCAACAGGCCTGAATATCATCATCACTGTCTCATAGTGGATGAACACTGAGGTTTACAGACTTCCATTAATTTCCCCAAAATCAGAGACGAGACCCGCTGAAATTTTGGCATCTGTAGTCTCTCCATATTCACAAACCTGATAGCAATATAAAACCCAGATTTGAAAAAGTTTGGGGGAATATTTTGTTCATAGCACTGATTTCTCAGATGAGCAAACCAAGGTCCCGAGAATGCAGAAAGCAAGTCTCCACTTTTAAGCTGGGCTGTGGCTGCAGCATGATGGGGAAACCAGGCCTCCTGGACCAAAACCAGGGCCCTTCATTCTGCACCATGAGCTCATCCTTCAGCAAGGAACCACCCCACAAAAGTACTGCTTAGCACCTTACCACCAAAGGCCAAGGACAGAAGAGTAAAAGTGTGTGACTGAAGCAGTGTGTGGCGTCAGAGGTACAGAATAGACAAAGTCATGATCAACACATGTCTGAGTTAAGCTGTGCACAGGACGCCAAAGCAGACCACATGAATTTAGAGGCATCTTCATCGAATTCTTTTCTCTGAATTCCAAGAAATCAGTCACTGAACCAAAGCCACTCTGTGGTCACCTGATAAGATGGTGGAACGAACTGTTTGAGATGAAAAGTTGGAGTCATCTTACAGAATTCCATCCAACATGAATTACGAACCAATAGTGGCGTTCTTCCTTTTAAAATGACTAATCTCTTCCAGACATCCACTGGGAAGTTTACATAAGCATTATCTTGATATGAAAACCATCCAAGAGAAAATACATACATCAGAGGAATATTAGAAAAAGTCTCTGAGAGACAACATATAAATGGTGAAAGCAACTTCCTTATAGATGATGAATAGTTGAATATGGAAAAGTTCCAAGGAGCAGTTTGCCTTCCTAAGCTGAACATGGTAGTAGCCTCTGAAGGTGATGCTCCATCTGAGAGATGGTTTTTATTTAAGTGGGCTTTTAAAATGTAGTGTGCCGATGGAAATGCCACTTGCCATTAATTAGCAACTAAGAATCTGGAAGGTAAGAACAGCCCTTGGAGTCAGTCTATTTTGGCAGAAGGGCACTTGCCTCTAATATGATCTTGGGTATTAAATCAGTGGATTAGGCTTGCTCCAGATGAGCCAAGAGGCTTTTTATAATGCTCTTCTCTCCAAAAGTAAACCACAGTCAAAACTAGGTCACAGATGCAGTTTGAAAATAATGACTAACATCTGCATAGCCCAGTTATGGCTTACAGACTGGATTCACATCCATTATCTCATTGAATATACACACACAAAAATTGAGGCAGATATTATTTCAAATTAGGGCTCAAAGTTTGAATGACACCCCCAAGGGCGTGCAATGAGTCAATGATAAAACTGAAGCCCCTGAAATCCACCTCACTGTCCACACATCAACCAAGCCATCAACCAAAATGACAGCTTGTCATAGAATACCTGCTAGTTACCTGAAGCCCAAGTAGCCAAGATATACAAAAGATCTGGCTACATTTGCTTTGTTGGTTTGTGGGAGGAAGCTTGAGAGAAATGACATTCTAGGCAAAGTGGAAACACTCTCACTTGATATGTAGCTATTGTGGCCTCTAACACTCTTTTTCATGTTTCTTAAAGGGACCTACAGTTCAGGTGCTCAATCATCAAATGAGGGAAAAATGAGTTCTGCATAATACAGTATCCACGTGGTTGTGATTTCTATAGCATTCACATTTAAAAGAGTAAAGTATAAAGCAGGCAAAATTTCTCTTTTTCTCCAGAAAGGCCTATTTCTGAACTACTGTTCATGAACTACTGAATACCACCACCACTCAGTTGATCTTCAAGTCTATGTTGAATGCTGGCATGGTCCTTCTTCACACATTCACTGCTACTTCCTTTCTTCGGGATGGTAACTTCAGCTCGGAAATGAGATGTCAACAAGGAGTTCTCAGCATTTTTTTTTTCATATCTCTGCTTGAGTGTTGGCACCCAGACAGAAAAATCAGGATTGGAAGAGGGAGCCTTGCCAGGCTAAATTCTTCAGAATGCTCATGGCAGCAGGAGAGGAGGTCAAGAATGATAGTGAAGGGGAGACTCCTAGGTTGTGCAGCTCCTTTCAGTGGAAGACAGCCAACTTCGGAAGGTTCGGCTCCAGACAGTGTCTCAAGGCAAACCTTCAGTTAGGGGAGTCTGAAGTCTACACTGGAGATGAAAATGTGGGGAGGAAGCTTTGTTGGATTCGAAAGCTGACTTTCGTTTCCAAGAATCTCTTCACTTGAGAGCACAGTGTAATTTTTTGATTATGGAAAGAGGAAGATGTGCTTCCTAAAAGGAAACACATTTTACATATGATCTTTAGCAACAAAAAAAAAAAACCCTTAGGCTATTATGGAAGCAATCTTGATATGATATGATTTTACATTTTAAAATATAAGAGTTGGGAATCTGGGAGTACAGCTCAGTGGAATCACAGTTGTGTGACACTCACTCATAGAACTCTTTGTTCAGTAGCAACACGCACTCCACACACATACACAAGCACATATGCACTCATATATACACCACATACATGCTTAAAAAGTGAAAACATAACTCGAGCCAAAATAATATCAACTTTGCAATAATCAAGCCAATCAAGTTTTATCTTTTACTAACCATAAAGTGACATAGCTAAATTCTCCTCCACATAATTATCAGGCTGTGGAACTGGCATGATGGAGGTAGGACTGCCACAATGAATCATCAGAAACTATGTGGCTTAAACAATACAAACTTACCTTTCATAGATCTGTAGACAGAAGTTCCAATGTCAAGTTCTATGTGCCTGAGCCCTAATCTCTCTTCGTTTATTTTGGCAGTAAATGGACTTGAGCCCAGGGTCTTTCTCATGCTAGGCAAACAGTCTGCAGCTGAGCTGTATCCTTTGCCCCTTCCTCTTTACAAAGACATTAATTAGGTTGGAGTCTACTCACATGGCTGGATTTCACAAAATACTTGTACAAATAACCATTATCTACAAATACAGTCATATTCTGAGGTACTGTGGTTTAGGGATACAAACTTGGCAAGAATACGATTCAACTTGTCCCATCCTTCTGGCTCCTCAAAATCAAGCCCTTCCTGAATACACAGCATAGTCATTTCATCCCAATAGTCTTCACTCACTCCATCAGCCCAAAAGCATGGACTTTACCTCTACATCCCAGTGGGGACTTCCAACAACTCAGAAATTAGAGAAATAAGCCAAATAGCAGAGAGTTGATAGTAACAAGATGGGTTTCAGATCAAAAGGTAGTATAGTGATGGAAAATTAAAAAACAGGGAGTGTTGTCACTCCTGAAAACAGAAAAAAGGAGAGAGAAGAGCAGTGCAGTCATCAACAATGGCAAGGACGCAAAGAGCTCAAGGCCAAGGACTCAACCCATCCTGTCACCATGAAAATTTATCTCTACTATAAGAATGGATGGAGAAGCCATGAGGGCCCAATGCTATGGAACCCATAGATCATACAACTATTTAATCAATCTCTGAGTATATTTTCACACAGGAACTTTCAGATATAATTTACATTCCTGTGAAACTTACCCACAGAAAACAAAATATTTTTGCCAACTAAAATATTTTATCCAGGGCAAGAGCTGTGTCTCTCTCCTTTAATATACTGGTAGTGTGGGCTGCACACCAGCCTTCTGAATGTGGTTCATGTGGATCTGCCATAACTTTGAGACAGAAGCCAATTAGTGAGATAATCCTGGCTAAAGGACAGACCTTAAATGATGAAAAATTCTCAGTAACAACCACGCTGAGAAACATCTCGATAGAGGTCTACCAGTGAAGGTTGCTTAAACCTGTCATAAATAATCCTACATGAAAATCTCAAGCTTCTCACATTTCTTGTAGATATCTCCCATCAGATTTCTTTATTTAGAAAACTTTCACCAAACCTTCAAAATTTTAAAAAATACAACTCTGGCCATCCCTGTCTTTACAAGCCAGAATTAAGCCGTTCTCCTTTGTAATCACATACCATTACATAATTTCTTTGGTTTTTCATGGAGCTGCAGTGTCCATGCTTGTCTCTGGGCCTCCATCAAAGAAAAGAATAGGATCTTATTTCTTGTCTATATTACCTTGAATATAGTGTGTGTCCAATAAACAAAAGTGAACTTCTAGGATAGTATAAGCCTAGTGGTTTGTTCTAATAACTTGCAATCAATCTCTTAAATCAATTTAAAGCAACATCAAAAAAGTCCCAGTTTTATGTAATAGGTACTGATTGCTTAGACTTTGCCAAAATACATGATCAGGAAAAGTGGGAAACAGGTCTTTATGATGAGCATAAATTTTGAAATTAGGGATGCTTGGACCTTCTAGTCTCAAATTAACCTCTGCTAAATTCTCTGAATCTGAATTCCTGGAACTAAATAATACAGAAATAGTTACCAAAAAGTAAATTAAAAAATGATACTGATAACATAGATAGCAAAGGCCATGGACTCAGGAACCCAACAGCAATGGCTGAATAATGTTAGTCTCACCATGCAACTCTACATGCGTATATTTCCTTAAAAGGTGAAATCAGGGCACCTACTTACATTCTCAAGGATAAGAGTTCTTTATTACTTGAGCAATGTTTATTATTCAGCCAACTTTCTAACTGTGAGAAGCCCTGGAGAAATTGGTCGACAGCTAATCAATAAAAGTAAGATGTTTTAATCAAGATTTGAGAGTCCAAAGAAGCCAGAGTCCCAAAGCTAAGCAGGTTTTCCCAAAAGTTGACATATAGTGGTATAGATGCCAAAAAAAAAAATGCCTGTAGACTTGCTGGGGTGGGCATAAAGGAAGATGTTGTTACTTGTCTACGTTGTAGGTGTGTTGTCTGGGGACTCTGGCAATGGGAAGCACCGTGGGATTAAAGAATCATTCAACTCTCAAGGGCCACAGTAGACACCCCCATCATCTTGGTCAGGGATACATAAAAATAAAATGGGTTATTGTTGCTCTGGACACATTTGGAGATGGGGGGGATGTAGTGGAAAGCAAGGAAAACTCCTAAAGCCATTTCCTCCCATGGGATATTTTGTAACACCCAAGCTAACCAAGTTGGAGGAACAGCCATCCATGAAGCATGCTGTCTGGGCCATGGAGAAACTCCCCCCTCCACCTCTTGAATGAATGGTTCAATATGTATCTTCATGGCAGCAAATGAAAATGAAGATTAATGTGAAGAGGGAGACACGCCCAAATCTCCCCTGACAGAACCATGGCACAGATCACAGGGCCGGGAGTTGGGTTGGCAGGCATGTAAGAGGGCTGTCAGAGCATCAGTGGAAAATGGCCCCCTCCCCTAGGCCAGGACACTTGGAGAAAGACACACATTTCCTAGAACAAAGGCAAAGTCTCCCTCAGTCTGAGGCAATGGACACCTCTGTCCAACTTTGCTCCTGTTCACACCCAGGGAAATGAGGATGCTGAAGCTGTTGGACCAAGGATCAAATGGATGTGATCCAAGGGAAAGTTTGGACCAAGAGAATTCTTTCAGAATCTCACCGCAGAGCTTCGAGTTTCTGTGCTGATTCAGTCCAAGTTCTCAATGAGAGGAAGGTTGAGGATTGCAGGACTAGAGAACTTGGGATGGGGTGCTTAGTGGCCTAGAAGAACAGTTTGGAGTCAGGACAGCGGCTTTACATCCAGTTACATTAATAATAGCTTTCACCTTCCTAAGCCTCCATCTCTTGTTCTGCAAAAAACGAGCCCTGTGTTACCTTTCTCCTGAGTCTGCTGCTGTGCAGATGAAATGAGGTAGCAGTCCAAAGGTGCACAGCCCAACCTGGGCACAGAGTAGACGCTCGGGCAAATGCCACCCTCCTTCCTTTTCAGGTTCCCTTTTAAGAATTTCTGAATGTATTCACACTGAGAGGTTCTGAGAGGCAGGGTGTCTTCCATTAGAGTTTACAGAGAATACAAAACATACGGGAGGAAGATATTGATCCCAAGCTGCCAGAATTCTTTCGTGCAGAAAGGAAAAGTCAAACGAGAGAGCCACACTGAGCTCTTCACTGCAGGTGTGCCTGTGAAGTCCCGGAAGCTATCAAGCCAGTACACTTACCATTACAGACAGATCTCAGGAGTGAGTTCGTCGGGTGGGAGCTGAGAGTGGCACCATCCCTGGTGGCACCGCTCCACTGACGATGTGGCAACACATTTGAAAATGTCAGATGGAAGAGAGGAAGTTTTCACTCTGGGTTCGGAACACCTGGGGTGTGAAAATCTAACAGAAAGGTGATGGCAGAGAATGAAGAGAATCATTCTCACTCCTTCCGTGTAACATATCCAAGCACTGCCAAGCCAGACAATGCCTCTTCCTGCTAATCTCCTTGCCTGATGGATGTTAACAAATGGCCTTCCACAGGGTTATATGGTACTTTTGCACACTGAAATGGTGAGTTGCTTGGGATGTTATGGGGAAGAGCCTTGCATTTCCATAAAATTTTGCACCTTTAACTGCTTAGATGGGTCAGGGGACATTTAAAATTAGGATGCCAGTGTCCTGTGGGAGATAAAGGGTCAGCAGAGGGTAGGGGAGGTGGTTGGTACTACCACTAGGTACTTGGTATAGTGTTTGGTGCATAGAGACCTTAAATGACTTGAATCTCACAGTATCTTTGTAGGGCCAGAATTGCCTTCTGGTTTTAGAGATGAGGGAACTGAGACCAATGGAATAAAGCAACTACTAAATGATGGACTAGATCAGAGCATGAATTTGCCTCCAAAACCTAGCCTGCTCCCCTGTGTCATGCTTTCTGCCCAGGACCTCAGCTAGGCTATACCATTATTTTACAATTTAGTCTCCTCCTCAAGAAAACAAAATCTGTTGCCTTAGGTCCAAGAGCTTTTGACACCCACGTCCAAGGGTTCTTGTCACTGAAGATGCATAGGGGAATCCCACTGGCATTTACTCGGCAAAGCTGGATTCTACATCACCTTCCATTCTGAGTGAGAAAGTTGTTCCCGGCAACAGCTCACCAAGTGCCACAGCCCAGGTGGGGATCGCTGTCCTTATTCTGCTGGGAAGACTGAGGCCTCTGTTTGTAGAAACTTCTGTTTCTCTCATGCAAAATGTGATTGGACCATCCAGTCTCTGCGTACAGAGGACCCTGAGAGCCCACACACCCCAACACTTTCATAAGACAGAGGTGAGGCAGTCTGGCAAGGGGCATATGTGACCCGTACAAATCAAAGGCAAACAAATCACGCACTCCCTAACATGGAGGTGTGACTGTTCTGCCTTTGCTTCAAGGAGATGGAATCAGAAGAAAGAAAGTTGGCCAGGGATTCCAGGTGAGTCCTAGAAGCATCTCTCTCTGCGTTGCCTACTCAACATTTTCTCATACCTAGAACTTGACTAAATAAAGTCTCGAAAGTAAATGCCATTAGATCTATGAATAAATGCCATATATAACAACATGAGTATTGCTTTACGTGACAAAAGATGGATTTAAGTTTAGTATCCCAAAAGGAGGGAGGTGGTCATGCTGGAGACTAAATGCTGGACAATAATGTGTCCCTGTAAAACTGAAGCAGGTGTGTGTGTGTGTGGTTGAGCATACACCTGTGCATTCGGGTGTGCAAATATGTGCAGATAGTGTGTGTGAAAGCCAGAGGTCACTCAGATGGCTTCCTTGGGTAACTCTTCAGTGATCAAGTAGCTAAGATGCAGGTGGTCTCCCTTGGCCATTCTCCATCTTGTTTTGTGAGACAAGGCCTCTCACTCAGTCTGGGGCTGAGCAGTCTGTCAAGGCTGTCTGGTCATCAAGCTCCGAGCATCGTCTGATTCTTGTGCTGGGATTTTGAGAGCATACAACTACACCCACATTTTCAAATAGGTGCTGGGTAGCCAAACTAGGTCCTAAGCTTGCTGGCCAAGCACTTAACCACCTAGCCATCTCCCCGGACTCCAGGAGCAGAGAAGGCTTTGAGACATAAGAGCAGGAAACAAAGAAACTACAGAGAGATGCTGGAGTCAAGGGGATCCAAAGATTGGGAACACCAGCAGCTAGAAAACAGCAGGAATGGATTCTTTGTCTGAGCCTTTGGTGGTAGGAGAGCACAATGACAGCCATAACTGAACTGCAAAGTCTGTGGGGTAAAACTTGCTTCAGACTCCGGCCCCTGGGACTGAGAGAGATATAGTCCATTGTTCTATGCCACCAGCAATTAAATTTGTCCCTGCAGACCCAGGAAACTGATACCCTCCATGCTGATATCTGACTTATCTTCTCTCTATATATTCTCCTGGTCAAAACCATTGGGATGTAGCCTCCTTCATTGACTCCTACACCTCTGCCCTCAGCTTTTGCAGCTTCTGCCTGCCCTGTTCCTCTTCCAAATGCCCCTCCCTGCTCTTTAGTCCCCACCCTCCTTTCCCATAAGCTGTTCCCAAGGGCACCCCTCCCACTTGCCTGACAGAACAATGGGTAGAGAGCCTCCTCCCACTGGCAGTGTCACCAATCTTCATTAAGTCTATAATGATCATTAATGTGCTGGAACCACAGTGTATTGGGAGCCAGCCTCATTAGTGGCAGTGTGATGAATGAGGTCCAGCTGTCCTCCCCATCACCATGGCTTCTTGGTGGCTTTTATGAATGAAAAAAAGTGTCAAAGACCTGATGTTAGGAAGGGTCCTGCCTGGCTGGGGTCTGCAGCTTCTTCTTCTTCTTCTTCTTCTTCTTCTTCTTCTTCTTCTTCTTCTTCTTCTTCTTCTTCTTCTTCTATTATTATTATTATTATTATTATTATTATTATTATTATTATCATTTATTACAATTTATTCAATTTGTATCCCAGCTGTTGCCCCCTCCCTTGACTCCTCCCAAACCCACCCTCCCTCTTCTCTCCCTATGTCCCTCCCCTAGTCCACTGATAGGGGAGGTCCTCCTCCCCTTCTATTTGACACTAGCCTATCAGGTCTTTAGCAAAGTCCTCTATGTCCAGCCAAACCTGGCCAGGGGAATCCAGGCACCTGCTAGGTAAAACACAGGATGCACAGTCAATTCTGAATTCCAATAAACAACAAGCAAGCATGACCCTTATGAAATGTCCAGTACACACACGTTCTAACAATGTATGCCCTCTGTTCATGAAATTCAAATTTCAGGTACATTCAGGCACAGCAATCTGATTTTCTGTGTCTAGTAAGCCTTGTTCCCACTCCTGTCATTGTCCTTTAAATTGTCACATCAAAGCCAACCATCAAACTGTCCAAGCCACCTGGTACTGTGCTTGGATAGTACTCAAGAGGCTGCGGTGTTTGGATGTTCGTCAGATGGTGGAAAGCTCGGCCAGGTGGGCTCATAGGTGGAACTGAGGAAGAGAAGAAGAACTGATGTGCTGGAGTTGCTTCCAAGAGAGCCAGGGAATGAAGAAAGATGGCTAAGAAATGCTGTATGCCCATCTTGTCTCCACTCATTGCTGCCAACATGGAGCAGAGTGAGGAAAGAGCAGAGTCCATCCTGACGGGCACTCAGAAAATGCCATGGAAGTTTCCACTCTACGTCTTTATTTATTTATGTGTGTTTTCCCTTCATACACATTTGTGTGCCTGGCATACTCATCAGATCCCCTGGAATTGGGGTTAAAAATGTTTGTGAGCCACCATGTGAATTCTGGGACCTGAATCTAGGTCTTCTGCAAACACCACAAGTGCTCTTAACCACTGAGCCATCTCTCCAGCACCCCCAGAAGTTTCCACTCTAATAAGACTGAACTCACCATCAGTCCATAACTCAACTTTCTGTACTTCTCTCCCAGTTTTAGAATTAGCTGCTGTTCCCAGCTCTCCCTTCCCTGGCCTTTCTCCAACTCTTCCACCTTGGACCATGTTGGACTCACTCCAACATGTTTGCTGACTGACAGCAAGCCCACCTTTCTGGCTCTGGGGCACCACAGCCTGATGAAGTAGTTCTCCTTTTGTGTGTGTGTGTGTGTGTGTGTGTGTGTGTGTGCCCCACTGAGTGCAATTAATGTTGCCCATATTCCTACAGGTGTGAGGTCATTCTCTGGAACATAGTCAACCTGCCTGGGCACACACCACTGAAGAAATCAGCTCTCCAGCCCCCAGCTGGAGAGGTGCCAACAACACTCAGCTATGGGTGCCAACAACACCTCAGCTATGGGTGGGGCCTCTTGTGCCCTTCCACCTCTCCATGCTGGAATATTGACTGGAATGTTATATATGTCTTGTGCAGGCAACCACAAATGCTGTGAGTTCATGTCACTCTAGCAACCACTCTGGCTCTTACAACCTTCCCACCCTCCGCTTCCATGTTGTTCCTTGAGCTTTGCAGAAAGAGAGTGTGATAGAGTGATCCTATCTATGGGACGTAAGACATGGATCTCTCACTGTCTCCTTGCCTGCTTTATGAAGATACTCACTATCAAGGCATTTAGAGACCTCCCAGATCTGTGTCACCTGATCTCCTCTCTGCCCACATCAACACCTTGGTCTACAACAGTTCCGAGGGTGACAAGTTGTTTGGGGGAAGTAGCCTCATTAAGTTCTGTCTTCCTGCTCCTTGGTGAATCCTGTAACCAAAAGCTTTGGCTAAACCTTCATTAACCAAATGAGCTTGCCATGTTTAAGAGCGGCCTACAGGACCCAAGTCAGGTATTTTTCAATGCAGTTCTTAACAATTGAGACTTGATGGCTTTGATAAACCCTATGCTAGCAAGGTAGAGCCCCAGCTCTGGCTCAGGAAGCCATGTCACCTCAACCTGAGCACAGTAATTTCATAGGTGGCCAAAATTCAAAGCTGGACATCCAAAACAGAGTTGCTACTTTTAGCTCCTGCCCACAGAGAGCCCTAGCTGGACCTAACTATGATGTGTCTATGCACAAAGTACAGACAGGAAGAGGAATCCACATTTTGTTTCTTTTTTTTTCAGACTCCTCAGATACCACCCCCTTACTGCTGATGTTCTAAAATTCTACAAGCTTCAATTTGCTTCTGTGCCCCCACCTCCAACACCTTTGCCTTTCTGTCTATCTTATACCCCAAATCTCTGTGGCTTGTTGCCCACATCAACATTCTCAGTTTCATATTGACTTTTGTTACAGGCAATCATTCATACACCCAGATTCCTTCCATCTCATGGCTCCAACATCCTGCAAGTGCCTGGAAGTCTCCATTTAAAGAGTCTATTGGGAAAGGATGATATACACGGGGTTTTAAAGCAAAAACTGAAAATTGGATGTGTCATAGATGCTGTGGTTTGATGCCCCAATCACCTGCCGAGATGGCAAGCCCTACTCCCCAGTGCTGGAAGTCTTTCTAGCAGGATATCTTCAGCAGCCTTCCCCTTTCAGGAGTCTCCTCAGCAGCTCATTCTCGGAGCTATAAAGGCCAGGTTTTTGCCCTGACCTGATAAGCACTGGGGAAGGGAGGTATCAAGAAGTCCTATGTCCTTCAGAGCCACAGAGGTCAGCACCTCTCTCGTTCCTGCCTTGCTATTGAACATATAGTCAATCTATGACCCAACAGCACTCCTGTGTAAGTTTCCTACAGGCTGATCTGCCTCCCAGGGAGCAATTGCCAAGCACAGGTCACTTTTGCTCAAGTGGCCCGAGCCCAGGCTTAAGCCTTGATGAGCTACAACAGAGCCCAAATAATATAATCTTGCAAGATCTGTGAGTAAAAGAGGGAACCAAAGTGCCAAGTAGCCCTGATAGCACCTGTGTCCCTCTTTATACACCCCCCTCCAACCCAGTGGGACCCTCCATCATCACTGCCACTGTTAGCAGGAAATGCACAGGAAGCATTTGAACCTGAGAACAGTATTCCAAACTCTTGGACTTGAAACAGAAGGTGGGATTTGGGGGCTAGCCATCTCCTAAAGTCAATAAAATATCCCTTTTATTGACTATGGACTAGAGTGATAGCTCAGTGGGTAGGGCACTTTCCAAGAAAGCATGAGGACCAGAGTTTGAATCACTAGTACCCAAGGGCTGGATGAGGGTAGAAGCCTGCCTGTTATGCCAGCAGGGGAACAGAATCCCCAACAACCTGGCTCGGCAGACTAGCCAAAGTAGAATTAAGGGAAAAACTCCCCCTCAATATACATCAATCAAGACAGATGAAAGAAGACACCAGACATCAATTTCTGGCCTACACATACATGTTTACACACACATGATAACACACATGTATACATGCTAACACAAGCACATATATACACACATGCTAACACACATATACATGCTAACATACACACACAGGCACACAAATGCACACACACCTTTTCCCCCATCTTCCATATATTTCATTTTGACATCTAATACCTAAGACTAGAAATAACAGAATTAAGGGCTGTGGAAACAGCTCTGTTGTGGCTATAAACATGTTTTTGTTTTTGCCCCAGGTATAGGATGTGGGACTGATTCAGAGAGTCCACAGCAGCAGACTATTTGCTTCATGTGGGCTCTGAGAGGAGTTCTTTGCCAGCTGCAGATAGTTTGAATCTGAAGATTCTGGAGAGAGAATAAAAGACAGAGCCAGAGAGTACGGAGATCAGAGAAATAACAAGGCTGCTCCTGCTTCCCCCTTGCTGCTCGTGGTTGCTGTTATGAGACAAGAAGTTGAAGATCTCCTGAAACAAGGCTTGGACTGGCTCCAAGGAAATCTATGGCCCTAATCAGCAGGAAGCAGCTAAGAGGACTGTACCTCCTCTCCCATTAACCCTTTCTCTCTCCTACTTGGTGTTGGAGTGTTGGAAGGGATTAGGGTGGAGTCAGAAGAAGATATAAGAAATGTAAATAAAATAGTTTTTTTTTAATAAAATAAAAACTATGCCAACACAGCTCAGTGGTTAAGAGCACTGTCTGCTCTTCCAGAGGTCCTGAGTTCAATTCCCAGCAACCATATGGTGGCTCACAACCATCTATACTAGAATCTGCCCTCTTGTGGCATGCAGGTGTACGTTGAAATGGAGCACTCATTTATGTAAAATAAATCTTTTTTTTTAAAGAAAGGAAAGGAAGAAAGGAAGGAAGGAAGAAAGAAAGAAAGAAAGAAAGAAAGAAAGAAAGAAAGAAAGAAAGAAAGAAAGAAAGAAAGAAGGAAAGAAAAGAAAGAAAGAAAGAAGGAAGGAAGGAAGGAAGGAAGGAAAGAAAGAAAGAAAGAAAGAAAGAAAGAAAGAAAGAAAGAAAGAAAAGAAATTACAGAATGCCTATATCAGTCATGGAGAAAAACACAGGGATCTCTCCAAACAAATTAACCCTGTACTTGGCATAGAAAAATTCCTCTATTAATGCTTCTTGGATCCAAATCTGACTTCTTAGGTCTGCTTGGTCTGTGTACAACACTGACCTCTTTGACCATAAATGTGTGGGTTGGGGCACTCAGGCACCATGTTCCATCAAGAGCTATCCAAATGGAAATCAATGTGCAAGCTGGGGAGTCAATACCATCACTGGCTTACTTTCTCACTACCAAAGCCTCGGGAATGTTTTCTTTTGGTATTAAACTGCTTGATCTCAGCTCAGGATTCCGCAGCCTCGACTGCCCAGAGTCATGTGGTTTGCATGAGTTGGATGAGGATCTGATGTCCGGATCTGGCACATACTTGAAGGCAGGAGTGAGGCTTGGCTGGTGAAAAGATAAAGGTTCCTCCTGGATCCCTGCCTTCTATGGAGAAATCACAGCCCTGTACGAGCAGCCTGGCTAGAGATGGCTTAGGGCAGGGCCATGAGATGGCTTGCCATGGGCACTAAAATCAAGCCAGTATTGGCCTCCAATATAATCTAAGCAGTGATTATCTAGGGGGGTGGAATCCCATCCACAGCATGCAGCTAGGTATGATGGATTAAACATGAGCCCTGTTTGATGAACATCTGAAGTCCCTAAACCCAAGTTGGCAATACAGGGTAAGAATCGTTGCAGACTGGGTGATTAAAATCCTTAATTCTGGATCAAGCATCCTAGCATTTGAATTCTGGCTCTGCTGCCTCTGAGCTGAGTAAATGGGTTCATAAAGTAGTTAGCTGGCCCTTCAGTGACTTGGAGTTTCTATGTCTGACAAAGAAGCCAGGACAGCACCAACATCAGGTCAAAGGGACAGCAATATGACAGAAACCCATAAAACTCTTAGAAAGCACCTGACAGTCAACAAGGGCACAATAAAGCTAAATATTGCCATGACAGTTGATGCTATTGTTATAATCGTTGTCACCAGCACCATCATCATCTTCACCACTATCATTTTCATCACAAAAGGCTTTGCTTGGTGATGTACCCATTGGAGATTCCATTTCCCCAGATGTTGCTTCTCTGCTGGGCCCTGGACATGGGACCAAAACATGGATCCTGCCCTGGAGCAGCCTAGGCTCAGAGACAGTGAGACAAAGATGACTCTCTTGCTCCAGGTAGGTGGATGTGGCCTGAAAGCAAAATATGAGACCCACCTCTGCTAACCTAGTGGGCATACACATGTTGTCATACTCTGTTAGCCTACTGAAGACTGCGGTGGCTGCCAGGGACACATGTGAGTCCCACATCCTACATTCAAGGACAGCTGAACTCTGGATGGGTGTTATGAGGAGAGGAAGCTTGGTGTTGACTGTAACTATTGATGCAGACTCTGGTTGTCATCCCTAGGGCCACCATACATCCTTTACCTTTCAGGAGCAAAGAAACATAGTGGACTTCCAGGCTTTCAGTGTACCTCGAAGGGAGACGTACAGTTGTTGAAGGACACATCTCCCTGGTATACAGTGTAGTACCATGAAAAGCACTTACTCTCTCAGACTTGTCTTCTTTTTTATTTTCCCAGACAGGGGATTCTCTGTGTAGCCTTGGCTGACCTGGGCTGGCTTTGGAGATCAGGCTGGCCTTGAACTCACAATGACCCTCTTGCCTGTGCCTCCCTGAGTGCTAGGATTCTAGGCATACACCACCTCACCCAGCTCAGACTCATTTTCTTACAAGTAAAATGGATCTAGGAACACCTCCCTCATAGCCTATTGCGACAAGTGCATTAAGCGATGTTTGTCTCTGCATTTGTTGTTGTCACTGTGCCCCCAGTTGGTTCCAAATCACAAAAGGTATGAACATGAATTGAAGGATATAAAGTGCAGTGAGGAAAATAAATAAATAGTAAGAATAAGGATGCTAGAAGACAAATGGTGGAGAAAGATTCAAGATGGTGGATGTCTGAACAACAGCTCAGTAGTGAGAGCAGAGCAACTGATAGGCTGTACTGTGTACCCCAAAACCCTGATATTTGTGTCTCTCAGGTGAGAGGAGAGCCCATGAGGAAACATGAGGATCCAACTTCAGCGCACCCTGCTAACCCCAGGAATAGTTCCTGGGCTCACCCCACATGGCTGAAGCCCTTGGCCACTGGCCCAGGCCCACCATCTGTGGGTACCTTCTGGTACTGGGGCTTGAGGCTCCAAACCCAGGCACCCATTCTTACCATCCCATGGACACCTTCTAGGTACCAGCAGCTCAAAGATCCACTCTCACCATCCCCTGGAGAGGATACCTTCTGGTACTGGAGGACATGGCTTCAAACCCAGGGACCATTCTCACTACCCCACATGTCCCCAACATCAGGCCTCCTGATGCTCAGGACCCACAGAAGCAACCCCAGACACTGCTCCAAGGCTCAACCCCTCTCCCTAAGAAGACCAGCAGGACCTCTATGCTCACAGGCTCTCTAAAAAGGCTGTACCCAGCACACACAGTGTCTGAGCACAGTGCCTGGGCTCACTAACCTCAAAGCAAGAAAGCCAGTGGAGAGCAGCTGACTCTAGGACATCCCTTAGCAAAAGGAGGATCCCTGAAGCCCTGAGAAATCTACTTGATCCTGAGGATCAAACCTATGAGGAGATCCAAGGATAATTTCCTGAGAACCATCCACCAGTCCTAGATCATTCCCACCACTCTGAGAAGGGCTCCTAAAGACACATTCAGCTTCCTGCCCAGGGCTCTTCTGGCACCCAGTAGGCAACAGGCTCTAATAACCTACACCAGAGACAATCAAATGGCTAAAGGTCAGCATAAAAACACAATTAACAAAAGCCAGAAAAATGTCATCCCCAGGACCCAAGACAAGAAGCCCTGTATATCCTAACACAACTGAAACACACACTCATTCCAAAAACAAACAAACAAACTTATACTTATGAAGATGATAATGAAGGAAGCGAATAAAATTCATAAAGAAATACTGGAAGATACAGTCAAACAGATTGAGGCCTTTACAGAGGAAATAATTAAATCACTGAAAGAATTACAGGATAAAGTTCAAGCAAACAGGTGAGGAGTTGAACAAATCATTGAAAGAAAGGCACAAAAATAGAAACAAACAGGTAAAGGGAATCAACAAAATGGTTCAAGATCTGAAGAAGGAAACATTAAAGGAAGCACAAACTGAAGAAAGCCTGGAAAAGGAGAAGTTAGGGAAGAAAACAAGAACTATAGAGGTAAGCATTACCAACAGAGTACAAGAGATGGAGGAAAGAATCTCAGGTGTAGAAGACACAGTGGAAGAAATCAATGCGTCCATCAATGAAAATGTTAAATCCAAAAAATTCCTGACACAAAACATTCAAGAAAACAAACACACCAAGAATAATAGGAATAGAAGAAAGGGAAGACTTCCTTCTCCAAGGACCAGAAAATATTTTCAACAAAATCATGGAAGAAAAATTCCCCAATCTTAAGAAAGATGTGCCTATAAGCATACAAGAGGCCTACAGAACACCAAATAGACTAGACCAGAAAAGAAAATCAACCCACCACATAATAATCAAAACACTAAATGTACAGTACAAAGAAAAAATATTAAAAGTGGCAAGGAGAAAAGGCCAAGTAGCATATAATGGCAAACCTATCAGAACCACACCTGACTTCACAGCAGTGACCATAAAAGCCAGAAAGGCCTGGGCAGACATTTTGCAAACCCTAGAAGACCACAGATGCCAGGACAAACTACTATACCCAGCAAAACTTTCAATTACCATAGTGATTAATAATGGGAGACTTCAACATCTCACTAAAGAACAGGTCAATAAAACAGAAACTAAACAGAGAAATAATGACACTAACATATGTCATGAATGGACCTAACAGAAATCTACAGAATTTTTCAACCAATCACAAAAGAGTATATATTCTACTCAGCATCTCACAAGTCCTTCTCCAAAACTGACCATATATTCACAAAGCAAGCCTCAACAGGTACAAGAGGACTGAAATAATACCTTGTATCCTATCAAAATACCATAAACTAAAGCTGGACCTCAACAACAACAGAGATAGCAAAAAGCCTAGACATACATGGAAACTGAATAACTCTCTACTCAACAACAACTGGGTGAGGGAAGAAATAAAGAAAGAAATTAAAGGTTTCCTAGAATTAAATGAAAATGAAGGCACAACATACTTAAGGAAAACATTGAAAGCGGTGCTAAGAGGAAAGTGCATAGCACTAAGTGACTTCACAATGAAATTGGAGACATCTCATTCAAACAATCACACACCTAAAAGCCCTGGGGAAAGGGGGTAAGAAGTAGACACACCCAAGAGGAATAGACAGCTGGAAATAATTAAACTCGGGGCTGAAATCAATAAATTAGAAACAAAGAGAACAATTCAAAAAATCAACAAAACCAAGATTTTCAGAAAATCAAGACGATAAACAAACCCTTATCCAAAAAGGCAGAGAGCCACTACCAAATCAACAAAAGCAGAAATGAAAAGGGGGAAATAAAGACAGACGCTGAGGAAATCCAAAGAATCATTAAGTCTTACTTCAAAAGCCTATATGCCACAAAATTTGAAAATCTAAATGACATGAACAATTTTTTTTATAGATTCCATTATCAAAGTTGAGTCAAGATCAGGTAAAGAAATTAAATAGTCCTATATCCCCTAAGAAAATAGAAGCAGTCGTCAAAAGCCTCCCATTTAAAAAATAAATAAAAAGCCCAGGGCCAGACCTTCAAACCAGTCCTTATACCAGACCTTCAAAGAAGAGCTAATCCCAATACTCTTCAAACTATTCCACGAAACAGAAACAGAAGGAACATTACCAAACTCATTCTATGAGGCCACCTTAATACCTAAACCACACAAAGACCTAACAAAGAAAAAGAATTTCAGACTAACTTCCCTTATGAACATTGATACAATAATACTTAATAAAATACTGCAAACAGAATCCAAGAACACATCAAAGATATCATCTACCATGACAAAGTAGGCTTCATCCCAGGCATGCAGGGGTGGGTTAATGTAATTCACCACATAAACAAACTGAAAGAAAAAAATATTAACATCTCCTTACATGCCAAAAAAGCATTTGACAAAATCCAACACCCGTTCACGTTAAAGGTTTTGGATAGATCAGGGATATAAGGCACATACCTAAACATAGTAAAGACAATATACAGCAAACCTATAGCCAACATTAAACTAGACAGAGAGAAACTTAAATCAATTCCACTGAAATCAGGGACAAGGCAAGGCTGCCCACTCACTCCGTATCTCTTCAAAATAGTACTTGAAGTCCTAGCTAGAGTAATAAAACAACTGAAGGAGATCAAGGGGATAGAAATCAAAAAAGAAGTCAAAGTATCACTATTCACAGATGATCTGTTAGTATACATAAGCGACCACAAAAATTCTACCAAGGAACTCCTACAGCTGAGAAACACCTTCAGCAAAGTGGCTGGATACAAAATTAACTTAAAAAAAAAAAGTTAGTAGCCCTCCTATATACAAAAGACAAAGGAACTGAGAAAGAAATTAGGAAAACAATACCCTCCACAAGAGCCACAAAAAAGCATAAAGTATCTTGGTGTAACTCTAACTAAGCAAGTAAAAGACTTGTATGAAAAAAAAAAATTCAAGTCTCTGAAGAAAGAAATTGATGAAGATATCAGAAGATAGATCCATGCTCATGGATCATTAGGAGTAACATAGTAAAAATGGCCACCAAAAGCAATCTATAGATTCAATACATTTCCCATCAAAATACTAAGAAAAGTTCTTTACAGACCTTGAAAAAATAATTCTCAATTTCATATAAAAAAAAACCAAAAAATAGCAGAATAGCAAAAACAATCCTGTACAATAAAAGATCTTCTGGAAGTATTTCTATCACTGATTTCAAGCTGAACTATAGCACAACAGTAATAAAAACTGCATAGTACTGGTGTAGAAACAGACTGGTAGGTCAATGGAATTGAATTGAAGAACCAGAAATAAACCCACAAACCTACAGATACTTGATTTTTGACAAAGAAGCCAAAACAAAACAATGGAAAAAAGATAGCATCTTCAACAAATGGTGATGGTCTACCTGGAAGTCTACATGTAGAAAAATGCAAATAGCTCCATACTTATCACTAAAGTGCACTAAACTAAAGTCCAAGTGGATCAAAGACCTCAAAATAAAACCAGACACACTAAATCCATTAGAAGAAAAAGTGGGGAAGAGCCTTGAACTCATTGGCACAGAAGACAACTTCCTGAACAGAACACCAACAGCACAGGCTCTAAGATCTACAATTAATAAATGTGACCTCGTGAAACTGAAAAGCTTCTGTAAAGCAAAAGACACTGTCAACAGAACAAAATGACAGTCTACAGACTGGGAAAAGAGCTTCACCAACCCTTCAATATCAAAATAAATAAATAACTCAAGAAATTAAATAACCCAATTAAAAAATGGAGTACAGAGATACACAGAGACTTCTCAACAGAGAAATAGTAAATGGCAGAGAAACACCTAAAGAAATGCTCAATGTCCTTAGTCATCCAGGAAATGCAAATCAAAACAACTCTGAGATTCCATTTTATACCTATCAGAATGGCTAAGATCAAAAACTCAAGTGACAGCACATGCTGGAGAGGATTTGGAGAAAAGGGAACCCTCCTCCATTGCTGGTGGGTGTGCAAACTTGTACAACCACTTTGGAAATCAATCTGGAGCTTTCTCAGAAAATTGGGAATAGCACTACCCCAAGACCCAGCTATACCACTCTTGGGAATATACTCAAAAGATGCTTCATCATACAACAAGGACATTTGCTCAGCTATGTTCATAGTGCTTTATTCATAATAGTCAGAATCTGGGAACAACCCAGATGTCCCTCAACTGAAAATGGATAAAGAAATTGTAGTTCATTTACACAATGGAATACTACTCAGCAATTAAAAACAAGGAAATCCTGAAATTTACAGGCAAACAGATGGAACTAGAAGAGATCATCCTGAGTGAGGTAAACCAGAACCAGAAAGACATACATGGTATATACTCACTTGTAAGTAGATATTAGCCATATAATAAAGGATAAGCATATTAAAATCTGTAGTCCCAAAGAAGCTAAACAACAAGGAGGACCCTAGGGAAGAGGTACTCTGTTGCCTGCTTCTAGATCACTTTCCCCTAGCTGGGCTGCCTTGGCTGGTATCAGTGGAAGAGGATGCACTTAGTCCATTTCAACTTGATGTGCCAGGGTGGGTTGGTATGGGGGGGGGTCCTGTTTTCTGAGAAGGAGCGGGGGAAAGAGAGTGGAAAGGTGGGGCTGGGAGGAGAGCTGGGGCTTCAACTGGGATTAAAGTAAATAAATATGTAAATTTATAATAATAACAGTAATAATAAAGTCTGGTGTGGTAGCATGTGTAGCATGTGGGGCAGAGACAAAGGGTTCCCTGAAGAGCACTGGCTAGAGTTCCAGAATAACTAGAGGCCCCAGTTCAAAAATAAAGTGGACAGTGTCCCTGAGGGTAATTCTTGAAGTTATCCTCCAGCCTCCAAATGCACACATGTACCCACACCAAAAAAAAAAAAAAAAACACCAAAAAAAAAAGTATTTTTTAACTCAACTCACTGTCCAGTCAATGACAAAAGGCTGGCTCTACAGATTAGAGCTTCATGTCTCCAAAGCTCTTTCATCCAGTGACACTAGAAAATGTTAGGTTACTTTGTGCGGAGATTAGCCCCAGGTGGTAATACATCCCTCTACCCAGATTTTTAACTCTTTGAACCCCATCCCAGCTTAAGCTTGTTCCTTTATGATCATCCTCATTATTTCCAGCTTGTTCTGGTTTAGTTTCTCCTGTTATGATAAAACAGTGACCAAAAGCAAGTTGTGGAGGTAAGGATTTATTTGGCTTACAGGTTTCAATCCATCATCATGAGAAACCAAGGCAGGGACCTGGAGGCAGGAACCTCAGTAGAGACCATAGAAAAAGTCTGCTTCTGACTTGCTCCTCATGACGTAATCAGCTTGCTTTCTTATAGCACCCAGGACAACCTTCCCAGAGAGAGCACTAACAAGGGGTCATGGGGGTAGAGGCTGTGCCTTTGGGCAATCTGATAGAGGCATTTTCTCAGTTGCGATTCCTCTTCACAGCTTAAAGTGACTATTGGAAATTTCTGCACTCAGAATTTTCCATATGCCACTAACCTACATTTTTCCAAAGTCCGGCTGCTGATCAAGCATGATGTCCTGCTGAACATTTTACATAGTGCCTTACCTTCAGCAAGCCACGGGAAAATGCTGGCGGTTGAGGAGTTGGGCTCTCTGGATTTGAACTATTGGCTCCACCACTTACCCATTGCACAGTCTTGGGTAAATGTACTCTGAGCCTCGCTTTATGTATTCGTTTTACGTGTCAAATATATTTTAAAAACTAAATTCAAAAGCTTGTGACTATTAGTTATTAAAGTTATGAAGATAACAGACCATTTACACTGGACCTCTGTTAGGCATATAATCCAAATAGTGCTCAGCCTATTGCTGACACACCATTGTAGATCTCTCAGGGAACATTTAAAGAGTGAATTTGTTCATGTAAATTCATGCCTAAATCCTAAAACAGCATACCATCAGAACCCAAAAGTTTCCCTCACACCTTCTCTCCCTCACTCCACCCACCCTAGCATAATCAGCTTTTGGGACACAATGAAGTCCTGAGTGGATGTGACATGTGTGTGGCCAATGCCCCAGCCCCATGGAAATGGCCAGCCCTTCTCTGTTCAGAATCAGGAGAATGGTGAAGCCTTTTTCAGGCCTGAGCAGGGATGCTTATGAATGACTCACCTTTAGCTAAAACCAGTGTATGCCCAGACTATCAACAGCACCCACTGGATCACAGCAACCTGAGACTTCTCCTGTACAGAGATCTCCTACAGAGATGAGCTGACCCCTCTCTCTCTTCTCCTTTGGGGCTGTCTATAAGTGAGTTTCCAGGCTGCTGTTGGTACACGTCCATCAGAGCAGATGGCCCACCTGGTCCCAGCTTTTCTGCACATGTTTCTGTTGTTTCTTCACTTCCTCATCACCCTAGTCAGGTCAATCCCAAAGCTGTACGAAGACAACAACCATCATCTTGGCTTCTCCCATCATCAGTTAGCCTCGTCTGCTTTTATTCCTGCAGAATCATGTGTACTTTACTTCTAATAAAGCACATGTAATCTTTTAACTCGTGTGTGTGTGTGTGTGTGTGTGTGTGTGTGTGTGTACAGGAGTGTGAAATCAGGCACACGTGTACTGCAGCATGTGTGTGGAGGTAAAAGGATAATTTTGGATGCTGGCCTTTGCATACTGAGACAGACCCTCATTTTGTTCTCTGCTATGTGTACCATGCCAGCCCTGCAAGCTTTCAGATATTCTGTCTCTACCATCCATGTTATCTTAGGAGAGCTGGAATTTTAGAGATGCAGTACTGTTCTGGTTAGGCTTTACATGTGTTCTGGAGATCCAGACTTAGGTCCTCATGTCTACAAAACAAGCACTTTCTCCCTTGAGCCATCTCCCAGTTCCCGTATCTGGCTATTTTACTGAACATTTCCTGTATCAGAGGATCCTTTGTGTTGGTACAGTCTATTCTGGACAGGGCTTGCCCCAAAACTTCCAAGTGGTCAATTTCTGATTGGCCCAAACAATGGCTGCTGTTCAAAGTACCCCTAGGTTGATATTTGGGATCTGTCATCCCTACCTCAGGCTCTGTGACAGCCACTTAGCCCATTTCAGGCTAAGTTAGAATGACTCCTCCCAGCCTGCTTAGCATGGCTAGGAGAGTGGTGGTGAGAAAAGAAGAAACTGTAAGGACAAATGGATGTTAGGGAAAGGAGAGAACCTGTAACCCAGGCATGTTCTCAGCTGAACTGTTCTGGGAGTTTGTTCCTCAAAACTGTGAGGTCGTGTGCTCTAGAGAGGTTTTGAGTGGTGGTCATGGGGGGATGTTCAAGGATGAATGGTGTTCCCTCACAAGGAATTTTCCACACGTGTTCCTGCTGGTTGCTGGGTATGTGTGACAACCTCTTTCCTTGGGTAAGAGGCTGCATTAATGGTACAATGGCTAGGATTTTGCCAAAATAACTGGTGGAAAATATTTGTGCCATGGTGAAAGGACTGGATGAAAAATCCTAGTGACAGGGCTGATCTGTTCACCTTCTCACAGGGGTGTCTTCTGTAGCAACTGGAGAGATCGACACTCCCTGGATCCTGGGAGAGTCAAAGAATTCAGCTTGGCCAATGTCAGGGCACCATGGTTAATCCTGTTTGTCTTTGCCTGGAGCCAATAACTGCAGTCCAAGAGGGAAATTTGTCAGCTTTTAAGATGGAAAGTGAGATACTAGCAAAGAAGGGGAAGGTGTAGGGTGAGAGGAGGTGGGAAGATGAGAGGAAAGAAAGAAGCTACACACTCAGTCTTTAGGAACTGTTTTTATTATGCTTTGTCCTTCCATAGGACATCTTACTATGCTCAAGACAGACCGAATGAGGGACTGGTGAAATGGCTCAGTCAATAAAGCAATTGTCACACAAGTTTGGGACCTGGGTATAATCCCCAGCATCCTCGTAAAGAGCCCGGTATAATGGCATATGTCCATAATCCCCTTGCTAGGGAGGCAGAAGACAACAGTATCCTTAGAGCCCATTGGCCAGCAAGCCCAGCTAATCAGTGAGCTCCAGGCCCAGTTGAGATGAAATACCCTACTTGAAAATATGAGGAGGAGAGTGGCTGAGGAAGACCCAATATCAGCTTTTGGCCTTCATCCCCAAGCACATGTGTGTGTACACACACTAACATGAACAAAAAAAGAAGCTTGTGATTTGAGTGGTATGAAGAGCGGGCCATTCCACCTGGGAGGACCATCACAGTAGCAGGGTTTCCAGCCTTATTTCTCAGCAGCAAGAGAAATCTTCATTCAAATGAAATTATCACAAAATCTACAATTACAGCCAGGTGTGGTAACTTACCACCTATACTCCTAGCACTGAGAAGACAGAGGCAGGCAGATCACAAGTTTGAGGCCAGCCATAAAGTAAGAGGTCATTTCAACTTTTAAATAAACAAAAACATTGTTTTAAGAAGCAGATAAAAGTGTAACCACTAGGTGAATTCCTGAAAGAGGGCAATTGATGATGGAGTCAGGGGAAAGCCTGGGTCTCTTTCTCTCTCCAAAATTCTCCCCAACTTTTTGTATTTTTATATCCATTGCCTCCTCATAAAGACCTAATCAATCTCCCTGAGCTCATGTCTCACCCTCTCCAGTAAAATTCAGTAAGAGTATGCACCAGTTCTAACTATCAACCTGACACAACTGGGAATCACCTTGAGAGAGAGCCCTTTTTTAAAAAAAAATCTATAATTTTTTAAGTTTTTTTTAAATATCTCAGACAGATATGTAATTAAATATGTCACCCTCACCTCTCCTCTAATTTCCCCATAGTTCCCAACATATCCCTCTCCCAACTTCATGCATTTTTCTGGTTTTGTTGCTACTCCATTCGGTCTAGTCAGTGCTGCCCATATGTTCATGCTGTGGGGGCACCCACTAGAGCAGAGCAATTCTACCATGTCCTCAAAAACAAGAATGATTCCCTATCCCCCTATCAACTAGTTTAATCCTTCTACACCAGCATTTTTGCTGGCTTGATCTCGCACATGCAATCACCACCACTATGAATCAATGGCTGCACTAGCCGTGGCAGGGGGATGTCATATCCAGGAAATAGCATTCCACTGCCCTCCAGCTCTTAAATGCTTTCCTCCTCTTCTGGGATGTTCTCTAAACCTGGGGGTGGTTTAACGTCATGTTTAAGAACGAGCCCTTGGTCTCTTAGTCTCAACACTTTACCCAGGTATACATGTCTAAACAAGGCTGCGATCAGCCCATGTCTATAAATATTTAGAAGGCAATTTGACAGCATGACCATTGAGCAAAATAACAATGGCAGGATCTACCCCAAGGCCTGCATCATCAGAACCATGGACTGTGACCAAGATTACGGTGCTGGGCATTTTCAGCACAACATTTGGGGGCAATGTCACCACAGGTGTATACAATTCTCAGGTGTAAATCCCTGGGTCTATATAAGACATGGAGCTACACGGAAGCTCCTGGGTCTCTGTGGTCAATGGGTCCCTGCACATTTTGACATGTTAATGAGGAGTAAGTGTGGCTGCTGCTAATAGGAAGCCTGAGCACGGAGGCAGCATCAAAGCAGAACAGTGCATGTAGGAGATGGCTACTCACAGTTGTTGATGAGCTGGTTAACTATGGAAGCAGGAAACCAAAATGGGCCTGGAAACTGGATACTTCTATTCCTCATCCAGTTAATGTTTTCCTGTACATGATTGTTCTACAAGTTTGTTCCCCTTGTCAAATCTAAACAATCCTGCTTCAGGCGGCTTTGAGGACCCCAGTCCTCCTCAAAGAGAGGAGAAAGAACAAGGAATGGATGGGTATGTGGGGCCAGATGTGGCCCCACCTTGGCAACATTTCCACCCTTACCTTTCCTCTGCCTTCTCCAGTCACACTTTGCTACTCCATTCAGTCCAGTCAGTGCTGCCCGTATGTTCATGCTGTGGGGGCACCCACTAGAGCAGAGCAATTCTAGCATGTCCTCCCTGGGGAAGTTTATTCAGTCTTCAACTCACGCACCACCCTCCTGCCTGCACTCCTTTTTGTTGTTGTTGTTGTTTAACCACAGCCAAGGGCTTCAGCTCCTTCCCAGCCCAGAACACAGCTTACCTCCCACCTTCTATCAACCTCCCTGTCCCCAGGCTCCCCAGGTACTGCCAGAGTCCTCCTCAAAGGTGTAAACTGAATCAAGTCATTCCCACACTGGAAACACTTTTCTGTTCCCCATAGCCCTGGAGAAATTCTTCAGACAAGAACTCAAGACCATGCATGGAGCTTCAGAGATCTGTCTCTGCTCTGAACACACACTGTGAACAATAATGCCGGTCGCATGGTTATCAGCAGCAGTCTTCTAGCGTGGGGTTGCCATATACCTAATCACTGAAGTTCAAAAGTTAATTTTCTGTGAAATAAACACCTAATAGTATTAATTCATGCTGTACTTAAAAATCAGAAAAATGAAGAATGAAGGGGTGGGGAAGGAAACAAATTGTTCCGCCTATCTTAAAATAATTGTACTTATTTATTTATTTATTTAGTGTGTAGGTGTGCCACACATGGCAAGGAGCATGTGCGGAGGTCAGAGGCAGCTTGCAGGTGTCATTTCTCCTCCCACAATGTAGGTTCCAGAGATGAAACTCAGGTTGCTAGGCTGTAGGCAAGTGTCCTTACCCATTGAACCATCTTGCCAGCTCCTTACTAGGAAATATGAAGAGAATTTTCAAACTGAAGTAATCACACAATGGTTTTTAGTATCACTTATTTAAAGAATGGATTTGAGAAGGTAGGAGAAAAGGGGGCTGGATCTGGGAGAAGGGGGGGAGGTTGGGAATGAATATGATTAAAATATATTATATATGTGTGCATAAATTTTTCAAAAATAATCAATAAAAACATTATATTTTTTAATAAAAGAATGACATTGCAGCTGAAGAGAAGGTTCAGTGGGTAAAATGCATGACACAAATGCGAGGAGCTAAATTCTGGTCCCCAAAATCCATGTCAAAATTCTGTGGGTAAAGAGGCAAACACAGGAAGCAAAGAAGCCTAGCGGCAAGATGGCTGACCAGACTAACTGGAACACCAGGCCCTGGGATCAGCTTCAATATGTAAAATACACAGTGTCCCAGAGGACAGAGATGGCAACGTCAGGCCTGGACATAAAAACACCCATGCATAGCACACACTCACATATACAGAAACACATGCACATACATATACACATACACACAGAGTATCTCTATATCCATATCTATATATATATATATATGCGCGTGTGTGTAGTATATATGTATACGTGTATATATGTATGTATATATATATGTGGAAAATAATAAATGTAAAGACAGCCAGCCCTCCGCTCTCAGCTCTGCAGCTGCTTTTACCTTTCTAGTGTTGACCTCAGGGAAGTTACTTAATATGCTGAACATCATTGTCTTCCTTTGAAAACTGGGTACAATAATGCCTCCCTCTTTGCCTTGTAGGGCTTGCAATACAAGGAAATTCTACCTAAAGAATGATGGGCACAAAGGGAAAATCTAACCAACAGAGGTAATGGTGGGATTCATATGACCATTCATGATACTAAATGTAATTTCCCACTCTAAAAATATTCCTTGTTATATTGCTCTTGTCTAAATTTGATATCATTTGTGGCATCATAGAAAACAAAATCCGGCTAAAAGAAACACCACAGCTCTGGGAGCTCACAGTAGGGCAATACCATTTTAAAAGTCTAACAGTCCCTACCTCGATGTAGCATCCTCACTTGCAGTCATTATCAAGTTTAAAGTTTGCTTTTAAAGAAAAATGACAATCCACTAGAAATGGCTGATGGAGTTAGACCTGTATTTAATATTGCTTAGAAACGTGGAAAGGGAATAATGGTGTTGAACACTACATTTAATGAAAGGCGAGATGGACTTTCATCTCTTTTTCCTAGTCTCAATCTTTCAAAAATTTGTTCTATTATTTCAGGGAGTGAGAGTGTGTGTGTGAGTCAGGGGTGGATGGGGGGGGCACACACATGCTAGTGTGTGTATAGAAGTCAGAGGACAACTGTCAATAATTCTCTCTTTCCAGTGTGTGTTCTGGGTTCTCGGATTGTCGGGTATGCAAGGCAAGCCGTTTTGCCCACTGACCCAGCTTGTCAGTCCCTGATTTCAATTGTGTTAAACAAAAAAGCATATGGCCTAGCATTCCGCAGCTCTCTACAGTTCCCCCTTTTTGTTTTAGACGCATCAGGCAAGAGTAGAGGTCTGATCTCTGATATTAGAAATAAATTGGGACTTTGTACCGATGTTCATTTAGGTGTCATCCACCCAAAGAGCATCAGACCTGTCCGATACCTTTTTCTCAGAGGCGGGACCTGGGGCATCAACCCGCATGCAACCAGACATGCTCTTCTCTGGGTCCAAAGCGGCTGACCCTGAGTGCAGTGCTTAGCCAGAGGCTATTTAAGCTGTGGGCTGGCTTTCCCCAGGGTCCGAGGATTGTTCAAGGTTTCTGAATAAACTGCATTGAAAAAAAAAAAAAAAGAAAAAAAAGAATTAAAAAAAAAAAAAGCATATGGCCTTCCTCCTCAGCTTCCATTCCACCTTGATGAATTCAGCAAGTGAGACTAAGCCGGCTGTTCAAGTTCATCCTCACAGACAGAATGGGTACTGTTAGCACACTACGTGCCAGAAGCCATGGAGACTCAGCTGATGGCCTTCTCAGCCAATCAGAGTGTGACATTTACCCAAAAGCCTTTGTCATTTTAAATCATCCAGATGTGGACAGTGGCAGGGAAAGGGCGCACATCTGGTTGGTTGACTGTTGCACAAATGTGACCATGGCAATGGAGGCTGTGCCAGGCATCATGCTCTGCACCCTGGAGATAGGAGGGGGCCGGGGAAAAAGGAAACCTAATTACAATATGTCTAAACAGCTCATGGAGTTGCCCTGGGAGGGACACCTAATGGGTGTCAACACAATTACAGATCTTCACACACATCTGAAAATAACAGACTGTGACACCGACACAATTGCCATGTTGTCATTTCATCTGAACAGTGATTTGACACACTGGATATCAGTGCAGAATTGAATTAGAAGGAAGAGATTGCATGGTAATTCCCCAGCATAGCTTTTCAATTCCTCTCTAGCCAAGGGTGAGCAAACCCCCAAGTCATTCTGGCAGCCTAGCCATCCTGTCCTTGCATCCAGGGCTGGTTCCTGTCACTGATACTAATGGAACAGTGATGGTTTCACTCACTCTGTGCTGTGGTTTCAGCACCCAGCATAGTCAGAGAACATTCAAAACTGAAAATAAAATAATCATGGTCTCAAACATCACTCAGAGCTGTGTGCCTAGGACATCTGGTCTACCCTCTGCCCCAGGCTTATCCTCTTCATCCCACAGCATCCTCCCTTGGCCAGCCTTCTAGTTACCCAAATTCACCCTTCCTGAACCTAATCTTGCTCCCTTCTAATTTAGAACTAGGTAGATCAAGTAGGGTGCATGCATCAGAAGCACCTGAACGCTCTTGGGAGGGAAAAGGGGAGAGAGTTACAGGTAGGATACAACGGGAATAAACTGTAATTAATAAAAATTTTTTAAAAATTTTAAAAATGTAGAGACCTGAACTCCCAGCCAAGACCTAATGAACTGCAACCCTCAGAGGAAATCCAATCACCTTTTTTTTTTTTTTTTTTTTTTTACATTCAACTAGAACAGACATTTGGCTCGAGGCAGATTTTATTACAGGAAAAGTATTAGTAAATAAGATTTACACCTGTCACTAGACTGAAAAGCTAGAAAGTTCTAGATGGTCTAAGAGTGGTCATTCTAGTTCCGAAGCTCATAATGCTCTTTTGACCATAATATGGATGGCTTACTTAACAGATAATAGTAGATACTAGCATTGACACCAATGCTATGTCATTTAAGCTTCTCATAGCTGAGAAGGCTGTATGTCATACATGCAAGCACAGATACACAGAGAAAGAGAGATACACACACATATTATATACACACACAAACACTCAGTCTTAGTTATGTTTTTATTGCCATAATAAAGCATCATGACCAAGACAATTTACAAAAAGAAAACATTTAATTTGGGGCTCATGGTTGTAGAGGGCAGGATTCCATGAACATCATGGAGGGAGCATGGCCACAAGCAAGCAAGCATGACACTGGAACAGTAGCTGAGAACTTACATCTTGATCCACAGCCATGAAGCACAGAGACAGAGACTCTGAGAATGACATTGGCTTTTAAATCTTCAAGGCCACTCCCACTGACAAACCTCTTCCAATAAGGCCACACCTCCTAATCCTTCACAAACAATTCTACCAGCTAAAGACCAAGTATTCAAACAGATGGGTCTATAATGGCCATTCTCATTTAAAACATCACACATACACATACATAAACATACAAGCACACACACATCTGTGCACACATATATATATACATATATGCACACATATATGCACACAAATACATACATGTACAAACACATACAAACACCTCATCTGCCACTTCAAGTACCAGTGCCTCCATTGTCCATCCTCATGGCACCTTACCCTTCTTCATCACTATGCTGTCACATTGCTCTTGGACCCTCTTCCCCATTAGACAATAAGTCCCATGAACCTGGATGCTGTTTGTGGCATCTCCAGGGATGAAGTGTAGCAGATACTTAATTGACTGAATAAATGTCTAAAGACATAGAAAGTGAAGCTCAGGAAAGTTAAATAACTAACACAACTGCAGATTTAAACACAAGCTGTCAAACTCACATGTTGATGCTCTTTACATTGTTTTCAATACTTTTATCTCAATGGATGTCCTCCCTCTTTGCAAAAACTTCGATTGGGCATCCTGGCTCAGAATCCTAATCTGAGAATTCTTTACCAAACAAAAGCAGTTGACCACTGAGGCCAAGCAAATCAAGCCTGAGTACCACAGGAGAGGGTGTATCAAATTTGGGGATTGGGTTTCTAAGCTAGCTATGAGAACATGCCCTAGATCCAAGAGCCCACTACCACACACACCCCACCATAAGCGGGCGGATGAGTCACCTTTAACAGCCACAGCATTCCAGTGCAGTCAAGATGGCAGCGTGGGGGCACTAAAACATATAGAAGTTAACTATGTTTTTAAATTAAGTTTTTCAAGACAGGTTTTTCTGTGTAGCCTTGGCTGCCCTGACTTGCTTAGTAGTTTAGGCTGTCCTTGAACTCACAGAAATCTACCTGCCTCTGCCTCCATGAGTGCTGGGATTAAAGGTGTGCGCCACCAAGCTTGGGAAGAAGTTACATATCTTGACGACCTATTCATCAAGGGGCTACAGCCAGTGAATATAGAACAGAAATAGGCTTCCCTTTTCTCCTGGCAAAGAAATAATTTGCAGGTGTGCAAAAATATCTACTCCCAATTTCACTTAGGTGATAATTACCTGGGAGGATAATTAAATTTTAACCTTATGCTAGAAGATTGTAACTTATTTATCAGCCTGATGCTCAGCTTTTGATTATGAATTCTGCCTCATCCCTGGCCTCTCCAAACCCAAGTTCCTTTGCCAATATTAACTCAGCTATCAATGTACTCCACTTGCAAGACAGCTTTCATATCTATCCCACCATGTGGCTTTTGACTTATTCATTACCTCCTGTTCATAAGAAAGTTGTACGGATAGCAGGACTTCCATCCTGCTGCCCAGGTGCTCATATGGGACAACCACTCCAAAAGCGGTTCTTTGCTGCTGTCCTAATTTGCTTTCTGTTGCTGTGATAAAAAATAAAATAAAAAAATAAAACAAAAAACACTCAACAAAAGCAACTTTGGGGGCGGGGCAGGATTTATTTCACTTACAGGTCAGAGTACATCACTGAGGGAAGGGAAGGCCAGGACTGAAGCAATGATATTGGAAGGACACTGCCTCCTTGCTTGCTTACTCTGGCTTGCTCAGCTTCTCTTATACAGCCTAGGTGAGCCTGCCCAAGCATGGCACTGCCCACAGTGGTCTCGGTCCTCCCACTTCAATATTCAATGAAGAAAATGCCTCACAGGCATTCCCACAGAGCATGGATGCAATTCCTCAACTGAGGTCTCTCTAATCCACACAATTGGCCCCTTGTCTGCTTGACATACAGACATCATAACTGAACCATAACCTTTCCATTTTTATCCACAAGATTTTTTATTAATATCATAATATAAAACACAGTCCAATTTTTAAAGTCCCATGGTCTTTGAATTTTCAACATTTAAAAGTCCAAGATCCCTTTAAAAATCCAAAGGCTCTTGGTCGAGGGCTCTGACAAAACAACTCACATCCTTTCCTATTCCAAGAGGAAAGAAGCAGCATACAGCAACAATAAGATCAAAACAAAATCAGCCCAATGGTATAAATAGCTCAGTGTCTGGCTTACAGTCTCCTGGGCTCCAAAAGGCTCGGATAGCCACATTTCTCCAAATATAACATTATCAGCAGACACAGCTTGACCTGCAGGGCCAGGGCTGCTCTATTTCACACCTGCCACTGTCTTGGGAGATCATTTCATGATCCTGGGATCTCCAATCTGCTGGAGGAATCTCCATTGCAGCTGAGGCTGCTATCTTCATCAGTGGCCTCTCCTGGCTTCTCACTGTACCCAATCTCAGCTTTAGTCTTGGGTTGTCCATGGCATTTAAGGCTCTATCTTTACCAACAGTATCTCTGGTCTCTCTGCCAGGACTCCATTTTTCCCATATGGTGCCAAGCCTTTGATTTTCTCCATGACCCTTTCATGCCTTAAGTTCAGTACCAAATGGGAGACTCTTACATATTACCAAGTTCAGCTACCAGATTAAGACACAGCCTTGGCCCCATTGGACCACAGCTTCAGTGTGCCAACACTGAGGATGTAGTTACCAGAAGTTTTCACCTCAGTGAGGCTGTTCTTTTCTTCTTTGAAGCTTATTTCTCAGGCCCAACCAGCCATTATCTATTGTCCAGGAAAGCAAAGGTTTCATATCAGTGGTGATGATCTCTTGTTAATGACAGCAGATTCTTCAGCCCCAGCAGAAGAGAAGCCACATCTCCTTAATTCAAACTATCACATGGACAGCCATGATAGCATCTTGGAGGAACTAGCAAACTTTCCTCTGAGATTTCCCAAGCCAGGTCTCCATCATATGCATTTCTCTCAGTGCTATCTTCCACATAACATCCCACTAAGCTCTGAGCACTCAACAGCTTCCCCAGCCCTGAGAACCAAACACTTCCCCAAAGCCTCCCCAAAACAACATGGTGAGAACTGTCACTGTAGTACCCCACTGTTCAATACCAACTTCGGTCTGAGTTTTCTTTCTGTTTCTGTGATAAAACACTGTCCAAAAACCAACTGGGAAGGATGGATTTCTTTGGCTTATAGCTTAGATAGAACATCAAGGAAATCCAAGGCAGGTACTCAAGGTAGAAACCTGGTGGCAAGAACTGAAACAGAGACCATGGGGAAATGATGTTTACTGGATTCTTTCCCCTGGCTTGTTATCTACCTTTATGTACAGACCAGGCCCACCTGCCTAGGGATTGCCACCAGAGTGGCAATCAACAAAACGTATGCCAGACATGCCCACAGACCAATCTGATTGAGGAAAGGCCCCAAATGAAGTTTCCTCTTCCCAAGTGACTCTAGCTTGTATCAAGCTGACAAAACTAGCCAGCACATGGAGCTACTATAGAGTTTCGTTCTCTTCCTGAGGCATCTGTGCAGAATGCTTTTTCTTTCTGTGCTTGAAACTGGAGAGATTATTCAGCCTTCAAGAGCACTTACTGCTCTTGCTGATGACCTGGGCTGGGCGCCTAGCACTCACATGGCAGTTCACAACCACCTATAACTCCAGTTCCAGGGTATCAAACACCCTCTTCTCTCTTTCTCTCTCTCTCTCTCTGTGTGTGTGTGTGTGTGTGTGTGTGTGTGTGTGTTCTTTCTGTTTGTTCAACATGAGCTTGTTTTTTTTTAATTTCCATGTAGGATGATGGTAGGTCAACTGATACTCATGTTAATGAGGCTTTCTAAAATTCACTTGTCATTTAATATGGAAATACCATATACAGAAATGTATATGAAAAGCATATATGAAATAACTAGAATTATACATTATTGCCCCCAGGGCCCATGTCAAGGGATAGATCATTTGAGTTTCTGTCAAGTCCCCCAAGGACCTCTTCTCTCATCCCAAGGGAAATGTGATACTAAATTTTGATTTGCTTGTTCTCATAAAAAGGGTGTAACTTAATAGTAATTAGCTCCAATGTAAAGCTTTAATGTATTTGATGACTTCTTATGAAGAGTATCATTTTTTTACAGTCTTCAGAAACTTGTTTTTATGTAACTAGGAATATAGCTCAGTTATTAGGAAACCTTCTCTTTTGTCCCTTCCTTGCCCCTGCCTGAACTACATATGGAGATGTGAGTTTATAATCCCAGCACCCAGGAGGTGGAGGCAGGAGGATCAGAAATTAGAGGTTGTTCTCAGCTAGATAGCATGCTCTGGGCTACATGAGAACCACTGTTTTCATCTGTCAGCATCATGTTTTCTTAAAATCTACTGTTGCTGATTCTCCAGGATTTGGTTAATTCATTTTGCCAAAGTATAGCATTCCATCCCATGAAAAAAACCACTGCTTACGCATTCTCCACTTGACAAACAAGGCAAAGTTTGCTTCCTATCAGTTAGATTAAATCCTCCAATCTGCTTCCATTTTTCCAATTTGTTCTCTGCTATTCTGGGTTCATTGTTTTTGGGGAAACAGAGGCAATTTTTCTGACTGTTGCCTCTAGTCATTTTCCCTTCTTTAGGTCAGATGATTCTCTTCTCTGCAGCTATGTGGCCTTTCATTTGCTGACCAGTCTTCCGGCCGCCAAAAAAGAAATTCCAGACTCCAAATCAATTTACTCTCCTAAAGTTCCAAAGGAGCAACCCTGTAAAAGGCATGGCATGCCTTTGCCCAAGGTTACCTGCAGACCAGTATCGGCAGCTATGTGCTGTCAAAGCCTTGATTCAGAGGAGAAAACCTCAAATCCTGGAATGCAGCACATGTGAACATTAACATTTTCCCCTTCGAGATGGATGACCTGGGGCAGTCCACAAAACTTCTCTAAAGCCATGCATGTAATCCCAGCAGTTGAGGCAGGAGAATTGCTGCAAATTCAAGGTCAGCCTGGACTACAGGGTGAGACTTCTTGTCTTTAAAAATGAAAAGCAAAACAAAACAAAAACTTCTCCAAACCTCTGTGTCCCCATCCAGACAAGTCAATAATAATCCTCTCTCATAAAGTCAGATAGGATTTATTCCATGGGTGTAATTACCACCATTGCCATTGTGAAGTCATTTAGTGAGAGAAGGAAATGCCTGGTGTCACAGAAATCAATCACTGAAAACTGCAGTGAGGAAATAAAAACAAAATAGGCTGCATGAATTCTTCCCTGCTCCATCCGAGGCTGTGGCCTTTTCTGCAATCCTACTGATTTAGCCTCAAAAACCCATTTTTGGTTTTTGATGGAACTGATACTGCAAGAGATCCACAGGACACCATCAGATTAAATTACTGCCAGCTAAAGGGAAAATATCAGCCAGACCATGCACACCCATATAAGCAATTCCAGAAACATAACATTTCCTCAGCCAAAGCCCTGTGCTAGCCAGCCAGAAAGGTGAGGGAGAACAGGAGACGGGTGGGAGAGTGTGTAGGTTCAGCCTTCCCTGTGTGCGTGATACTCAACTGAAATCCTGTGCACACCACCTCGTCACATCCTCATAATTGCCCCCACAGTACTGTGCAATTTCCTAAGAGGACTGAAGCCCCTTGGAAGTAAAGAAAGTTCCCTAAGAACACCAATTAGGAAGCAGCAAAGCAGGGGGCTCAGTTGGTCAAGGGCTTGCTGTATATGCATGAGGACTGGAGCTCATTCTCCGGCACCCATACAAAAATTTAGGTGTGGTGGTGTACACTTGTAATCCCAGCACTAGGAAGGCAGAGATGTGCATAATCCTGGCACTCAGTGGCCAGCCAAGCTAGCCTAGTTAATGACATCTTGTCTTAAAATACATAAAAGGCTGAGATGTTTCCTTGGGTAAACTTATTGTGCAAGCAGGAGGACATGAGTTTGAATCCTCAGAACTCATGTAGAGCCATATTTGAAAGTTCTCGGGTCTATAAGAATCTCAGCACTTCTGTGAGGCCATGGGTAGGAAAAGAGACCGTAGAATTCCTGGAAACTCATGGGCCACTTCGCCTGGTATACACCATGGCAGGAAGACCCCATCTCAAACACGGTGGAAGGTAAGGACAGACATTGGATGTTGTCCTTAAATTGCCACACGATTCACACACCTGCACTGCAGTCACACACGAACATTGCATACATGTGAACACACACACACACAGAGAGAGAGAGAGAGAGAGAGAGAGAGAGAGAGAGAGAGAGTCAAAGCAGAGGTTCTAATTCTGTTAAGTCCAAGCCAGGAGGATTCTTGCTCCACACTGTCACCCAAGTTGAACCCAAACAAGCCATGACCAAAGGATTCCACACTCTACACTGGCCATTTATAACTTCATCGTCAGCTCTTCCATTTGTTTGGGGAAGGCTTGCATGTAATTAACTTAAGGATGAGTTCTCCATAAATTACACTTCAATCTGCTTCTATACTTGAATAATTAAGTTTAGAACAGAAAGACTAACGAAACTAATGGCTAACCAAATTACTAGATTTTGAAAATCATTGATTTTTTTTCTCATTTGCCTGCTAAAATTAATTGATCTCATTTACATATACAGATTGCATCTGCTTTAGCTTTTAGAATATTTATCTTCCAAGTTTTTCCACCAAAGTTTCAAAATTCATTTACAAAAACTCAGTCCTTTTGCAATTATGCTCATTTGCATGGAAACCAAAGCTTATTGCTCTCCTAATTATTGCTGTTATGATTGTTCCTTTCATTTGAATACAATGGCCCTGTAACTTAAAGAATAAAATTTTGAGCCAGCCAAGAAGCCTTAAAAATACATATGGAAGTGATCAGCATAACACAATTTCTTCTGGTAAATAAGATAAATAAAAGCAAATTCTCCTGTTACAAAACCCTAAGAAAACACTTTACGAAATGTCTCGTTAACAATTTCTCCAACACAATAGTCAGAGATGTGAGAGCCGCATGACACTAAAGGCTTACGCTGTATGAAGAGAAGGTATTTCCTGGAATAATTCATGAACAGGAGGAGCCCACAGGGACTTCCAAGAAATTCAGAAACATAAGGATCCAATGATTGCTGGGGGGACTGCGAATTTTCTAATAGTGTTATCCAAAGTGCAGGTCACTGCCTACATTGAATTTATGAGCAGCTTTGTTTCTTGTTTTCCCCATAAAATAAAAAATTCAATAGAAATACACTGCACGAACCACTACTGGCTATGAGAACTGCATTTCAGTTTTATCTTTTTCCCCCCTCTTTTGAGACAGGGTTTTACTATATAACCCTAGCTAACTTGAAATTCACTATGTAGGCCAGGCTGACTTTAAATGGCCATTCTCCTGCTTCTGCACCCCTGAAACCCCTAGCACTGAGATGGTGGTATATGTCACCACACCTGGCTGTATAAACATAAGTGTGACTCATGGGCATGCATGCATCTGTCTGTCTGTCTGTCTGTCTGCATGTGACAGTGACAGGAACCTGATTAACATAGTCACTGAGTTCTGTTCCTAGTTCTTGACTAACTTGAGAGCATCCTGGGAGAGATCCCCGGGAGTAGATTGGCTAATACAACCAGAAGAGGGAGAAGCAAGGGCCTGGGCACTGCCACTGTTGGTAAAGCAGACAGCTCAAGACTTTACCTAGATTCTGGAAGTCATTCTTGTGCAAACTAGAGATTGGCTAAACGTGAATTTGAGTGGCAAGTGGGATACGAGAATGGCCTTTGGCTCTCAGCTTGAGTGAGCAAGCCCACGTGGGAGCAAGGCACCAGATCCAAAGCACATCTGGGGCATGCCTGGAGATAAGGTGATAGAGGTGTTTGCTGGAGTTTCTATGGAGCATCTGGGATAAGAAAGCCAATTTGCAAACTACAGGCTATGAGACACAGAAGCAGGCTCAATAAGGGACCAGCTGGGAAGGGAACCAAAAGGTATCTATTAAGAATCAGCTCTGTGAATGTTCTTTCCATATCATCTCATCCATTTATCACAGTGGACCTGCAAGAAGTGAGATTCTAAGTCATACAGCTGAGGAAGTGTCCCAAAGTCTAAAACTTCTCAGCTTGATCAGTGACAGGACCAGGACCAGAGTCAAGAGCTCATCCTAAAACGGTATGTCTCCACTCAGAACTTCCCACCCACCGGGCACAGGGATGCCCACGTGCTCCTGAGTGCTTGCCCTTTTCAGTTTCCGAGTTGCAGACGAGAAGCCATGCTAATTGTTGGGTACGCTGACCAAGCTCCTCAACTGGCATGTGTCACAGCTTCTTCTATGTCACACACTTCAGAACTGGGAACCCCTTAAAAATTTTAATACCAACAGGATATATAACCACATGTAAAGAAATACAGTCACTGAGGTTGTGTCCCGTTATAGACTTTTAAATATCTGACCATTTTAATACTTTAATATGATTTTCCCTTACACACACACACACACACATACACAGATGACCAGATATCTGCTCTAAGACTGTTTCCTGATGAATGTAGCTGTTATCTTGTATGGTCCCTAAGAGGCATAATCTTCCATTTCCAGCTGTGTGTGCTCAGGGATGGGAATGGTGGGGTTTAAAAGCCTGTGTGAAGGCTGGAGAGACAGGTCTACACTCAAGAGCACTTGTTGCTCTTGCAAAGCACCCAAGTTTGTTCCCCAGAACCCATGTCAGGCAACTCACAACCTCCTATCGCTAGCTCCAAGGGAGCAGACACTCTCTTCTAGCCTCTGTGGTCACAGACACGGACACACACACACACAGAGAGGGGGAGAGAGAGAGGGAGAATCCATGTGAATCTGATGTTTCTTTCCCTGTCCCTGTCCCTTCTTGTGGATGACTAGGCCTACCCACTTCTTAAGGAGCATTTTTGTTTCCCAAATGAATATTTATAAAAGTTCGTTTCCAGCAGTAAAACCTTCATTTATGTCAGAGCAGCACTCCATCAAGGCAGCTGCATAAGGTAAACGTGTTTAAATCTATTTGAAGGTATTGGAAAGCAACCATGGAGCAAAGACTTGAGAAGCTGAAAGCCTCAATAGGCAACACCCAGAGGAGCCAACCACTAGCACCTTGTGGTCTTTGACCAGAAAGGTAATGATAAGATACTGGGAATCAGAGCAGAAACCATGGGATCTCCTGCTTTGTTTTTCTGATTTTCGAGACATGGTCTCACTGTGTAGACCAAGCTTCCCTTGAGCTCATGAAGATCAACCTGCTCTGTCTCCACGACAAGCATCCTCCAGGGTCTCTTGTAGAGAGGGCTCTGCTAATACCCTGCCGGTCCATCGGAACATCAGAAAGGCAGTATTCTGGCAATAGGGGTCAACAAAAGTACAAGTTTATTGCTAATTTAAGGCCTTAACATTGGGAATATGAAAAGGCCACAAGTAAAAGGGGTGTGTGATTAAATGCCACCTACAGAAAGATGAACTTGTACAGTTTGTTTTCAAGGCAAGATGAATTTCCTGGAAATCCAGAGAGTTATTTTTTCCACAAGAGGAGGAATCAGTCTATCAGGAATATGTCTAACTTCAGAATTCTGTGTGTGGTGTGTGTCTGCCAGAGTTCTGAAGGGGTCTAAGCCACTGAAGAACCCTGTCTGGGAGAACTTAACACAAAGCACTGTTAGTGGGGATGCAGTGCGAAGAGGGGGCTTTAGCTACTATGTCGGAAAAACATGTAGCTAATGCCAGAAGCTATGGGGCAGCCCTTAGAAACTTCCAGAAGCTTGAGGATGAATGCGTTCCTGGGACCACAATCCCACTTCTGCGATTAACTAAGATGGAGAATCACTGTCATGGGCCCTGCTCGGCTCACCCTCCAAAGATTATTGGTAATGTTCATTTTCTGGAAAATACTCAAAATTCCACCAGGGAAGATGAACTTGGTCTCTTTAATTCTGCCAGGCTTCCCCAGAACCCCCTAACAAAACAGGATCCCTTATTTCTCCCATGAACCCATCTCCTTTCCCTTCTGTGATGTGTAGCCATTGAGAATGTCCCCCAGCAGGAAGGGGCTCACAGGGACCTATTGCTTACTGTTGCGCCTCTGGCAACTAACAGATACTGGAAGAGAGAGAGGGGGGCATTGAGTCTGGTTGTGTACCTAGTGAGCACACGGAGCCCTACCAGATAGTTAGAAACCCAGGGTCACACAGATGGCCCTAGTTAAACTCTGTGGGACACAAAACAAAACAAAAATATAATGAATATGGGAGAGATTTGCGAGAGAGAAGGGGTGGGCAGGGGTGACAGGTAATTAAGAAAGATTAGGGAATTCTTAACCAGAATACATTGTATATGTATATAAAGTTGTCAAAAACCAAAATTTATTAATATATAAAAGAACCTCGCCTGGCCTCCTCTCTGACACAGGACCCCAGGGGCTGTCCCCATGATTCTAAGAAACCTGAGGCAAAATAAAAGGTCTTGGGAGGAGCTAGCAACAGAGAGAAATCTGTATGTAGTTTCCTGAAAAGGAACACCCAACTAGCGGTCACTTCTGTTGTGTCAGCAGCCTGGAAGCCACTGGCCGAAAGCTGCCCAGTAGCAACCCTGCCGCACCCACATGCACCCCTCTGCTCTGACGTCAGTCGCAGCTCTGGATGAAGACAAGATGCAGGACTTGGCTCCCATGCCATCAAAACAATATGTCTCTTCCCTCTGGGGTTAAGTACTGAGCTCAGCGTCTTCTGTGCCTTTATCCTCAGCCTCCATGAAAGCTTTGGAAACCTGCCTGAATGAAAGCCCCAAGGTTGTAGGAACAATTGAAAATAGTGGAGGCCAAGGAAGCTGGAGGGACAGGGTGCCTAGTTGAGAAGTAGCTTCAGTGTTTAATCTAGAAGTCACTTGTTGGGGACAAAATTGAGTACTTTTGTTTCCCTACCATGGTCCACAGGAGCTGGCAGAAGAAACAGCCCTGTTCGGACTCTCACCAGGGTGCAGCAGTCCAGTGCTCCCCACCCATGCAGGGCAGGTTTTCAAAAGCAAAAGAGGAAATGGCACCTCAAGACTCCTTACAGGAATTTACATCTCACAGGTCCTGAAGATTACACAGCACCAAGCCTGCATGCACTGTGTTTTTCACCAGTGCCTCCCAAGGAGATATTCCTGAAACTTGCTGTTTTCCATCCCTAAAACCCCTCTGAACAATCATTCCTAAAGTAGTGGTGTATCATTTCTAACAACTATAGAGTTTGACATCAGCAGAATATGGTCTCTCCTTGCCAGCTTTGTGATCTTAGACAAGCCACAAAGTATGTGATCTTCTGTTTTGTACAATGAGAGACAGAGATGATTCTCACAGCTTTTCCTCATGAGGTTCTGATGGTACAAGGGCTGCAAAATAAAATAAAATAAGTGTTCTAGAAAGGGCATAGAATTGTTCAATTAATATTCACAACAGTAAAGTTATTGCCAATCTATGTTCTCTCTGTATCATTTGTGTGTGTGTGTGTATGTGCACATGTGCATACATATGGGGACAGAGGAGCAGATCAAGTGTTGTGTTCTAGCGCTCTACCTTAGACCATAAAGACTGGGGCTCACTGAACCCCTGAAGATATCATGGCAGCCAGCACCCAAGCAATCCTTCTGTCTCCTACCCAAAGTGCAAGGATTGAAGGTGTGCACTGCTATGGCTTTCTACATGTGTTCTTGGGTTGTAACTGATCTTCACGCTTGCACAGCAAGTGTTCTTGCCTACTGAGTCATCCCCACAGCCATCTTCAAATATTTTTCTTATAGTTGTGATTTGGGACTCAAGGTAATAGGTATGACCAAAGGAGTAAGGAGGAGGAGAAAAAAAAATGAATAGTGTTTGGGAAAGTATATTAGTTATTTTTCTCAATGTTGCACCCACACATCAGAGAAAAAACAGGTTGAGGAAGGAATTACGTTGACTCACAGTCTGAGGTAACACAGCCCATCATAGTCAGGAAGGATTGGAGGCTGGGGCTCCATTCATAGTGACTGGAGCCTACAGTTCCATCTCTTTTTTATTCATCTTTTATTTCATCTCTTATTTATTTACTTACTTCACATCCTCACTGAAGTAAGTTTCCCCTCCCAGTACTCTATCCCTTCCCTTCTCCATCCCATCCACTCTTCTTTCCTTTCTCTTCAGAAAAGGGGAGGCATCCCGTGGATATCAACCAACCTTGGCATATCAAGTTGCAGGAAGACTAGGTGCATCTTCTCCTATTGAGACTAGACAAAACAACCCAGTTAAGGGTCCCAAAGGCAGGCAACAGAATCAGGGACAGTCTCTGCTCATGCTGTTAGAGGTCTCACATAAGGACCAAGCTACACAACTGTTATATATATGCAGAGGACCTAGGTCAGTCCCATGCATGCTGTCTGGTTGGTGGTTTAGTCTCTGTGAGCTTCTATGGGCCAAGATTGGTTGATTCTGTAGGTTTTCTTGTGGTGTCCTTGACCCCTCTGGCTCCTACAATCCTTCCTCCCACTCTTCAGCAGGATTCTCCAAGCTCCACCTAATGGTTGGCTGTGGGTCTCTGCATCAGTTTCCATCAGTTGCTGGGTGAAGCCTCTCCAATTACCTTATGGTAGGCTCCTAGCTGCGAGTATAGCAGAATATCATCAATGTTTCAGGGGTAGGCTTCCTCTCTTGGCACAGGTCTCAAGTTGGACCAGTCATTGGTTGGACATTCCCTTAATTTCTGCTCCATCTTTACCCCTACACATCTTGTAGGCAGGACAAATTATAGGTCAAAAGTTTTGTGGCTGGTTTGGTATCCCAAATTCTCCATTGGAAATTTTGTCTGGTTACAGGAGATAGCCAGTTCAGGCTTCACATTCCCCATTGCTAGGAGTCTTGTCTAGGGTCACCCTCAATAGATTTCTGGAATTTTCCATTGCTTTAGGTTTCTAACTTGTCCTAGAGATTCTAACCCCACCCCCTTTCTAATTGTCTCTCCCAGTACTCTCTCCCTCAGTCCTCTCTCCACCTGATCCCCCTGTTCCTATCTCCACCCCCTGCCCCACCCATCTACCCATGATGTCCATGATTTCTATTCTATTTCCCCTTCTCATCGATATTCAAGTGTTCCCTCCTTGAGTTCTCCTTACTTAGCTTACTTAGCTTCTCTGGGTCTGTGGTTTGTAGCATGATTATCTTTTACTTTAAGGCTAATAGCCACTTATAACTGAGTATCCATGTTTGCCTTTCTAGGTTTGGGTTACCTCACTCAGGATCAGCTTTTCTAGGTCCATCTATTTGCCTGAAATTTTCACAGTGTCATTGTTTGTAATGACACTCCATTGTATAAATGTACCACATTTTCTTTATCCATTCCTTGGGAGGGGAACTTTTGATATTATACTATATGAGAAAAGAATCTATATCTAATAAAATGGGGATGTAGATGATATAATTTAAATACAAATATGTCCAAAATTAAAAAGATGAACCAGCAGGACCCAGGCCTTGAGAAACAGACCAGCCAGTCCTCCAGTTCTTATCTCATTCAGCACAGAACTTAGAGTCAGTAGAGGTAAGTATAGAATGCAGAGAAAAGCTATCTATTGCGAGGCCAAAAGATTAACCCACTGACTTTGCAAAGAAGCCTCCAAGCCTCATCCTTTGGCTTTCCCATCACAATGATTACTTGTGCCTACTGATAATCGGTCAAGTAGCCCTTAAAGGCAAGGGGCCCATCTTACCACATCTGGACCCCCAGCATCTGGGGACAGGGCTAACACATCACATACCAGAATGAATGAATAGTTCAAGACAATGGAAATGTCATCACTTCATGAGGCCTTTGACCTGGCTGTCTGTGTCTTTTCTTTTTGGAGGGAGAGTTTGCATTTTTTTTGTGACATGGAAGAGAGCTACACCACACGAGCCCTGAGTACTAGGGAAGAATTTTTCTCTTCCTCATCTCTAATGACCATCAACCAAGACCTGTCAGCCATGGTCAGGAAGAGCTACTCATGATCCCTTTGATTGTAAGTGAGACGTCTTGGAAGCCTTCCTGGTCTGGCTAAATCAGGACTCCTAAAGCAAATGTGACTTGAATGTAAATACTGGGATTTGAAGCAGCCCTCCCCAAATACTTCCACGGATAGTCTTTCTGCTCTAAGCCTGCACTAACCACATCTTTCATTTTCTATATTTTGATGCTTTGACATCTTGGAGCGCCAATGATACTATAAGTACTGACCCCTTTCAGGGTTAGCCAGTTTCTAGAACTCATCAAATACTTAGCAGTGAGCTCCTTCCAGAGAGCTGAACAGCTCATAGCCTGGACCAAGCCTCAGCCACCATCGACCTACCCCGAATATTCCAGCACTTGTGCCAGACACGAAGGGTTGTCATATGCCCCAGCGCTACTGAGAAACTTCACGTTAGCCAACCTGAACCTTGATTACCCTGACTCACCAGCTTCTTTCCACTGAAGCCAAAAACAAAAGATATTGGCCTCAGTTTCCCCTCACCTCCTGACTCTTGTCCTAGCCCAGGAGTTCCCATGTAGTCTAGCATGCCATTTCTCTCTTCATCTTGGGGTCATTTCAGAAGCCATAAGTTTCTCATGTATGAGCATTTTCACACCTAAAGAATAGTTAGAAAGCATTGCATCCTATAGACCAGACCAGTTTTGATAATCAGAATAATGGATCCAACATCATGGACTAAATTAGTCTTCATAGACAGTGCAACCATCCCTTTGCCAAGTCAACTGCAAATAACCAAGATGAATGAGTGATTCCCTCTTCTAGGTTTAATATCAGATTGTAAAGACTCCTATCTCAACACTGATCCAACAGATTTCTGCACACAGGACAGTTTTGTGTGTTTTCTGAGGCTTAACTCTTCCACATAGAGTTAAACAACAGCAACTCCATCTGGTTAGATCCTGCAATGAGTATAGTAGGCTGGTGACCTACTGAGATTTGGAAAAGAGTCAGACATGCCAGAGATGGGAGATCATACACCCCAACAAAACACAAGCCCCTCCAGGGTACAGATATTACTTAACACAAACATTAATCTTAGCCTCATTCACCAGCACTGAGATCCCAAATTCGGTGAGCCTCTGTCGTAGTTTGGTGATCCTACCAGATGTGGGTACCAACATGTCATCTCATTGCCCTCCGTTCTCTTCCAACCCCTACCTACCCATGCTTTCCTGTTTCAGCAGACAGTGTATTCAAATATTATCTTGAAAGCCTTGGGACTACAAGAAAGTAAATTCCCTCAAGACTTTAAAGTCCACAGTCTAGAGCTCATCAGTATTTGCCTCCATCCCACCCTTTTTCTGATTCAAAGGGACCATCCTCTCTCTCTCTCCTCTCACTCAGCCACTTTGTCCTGTACTTTAGTATCCTATAACCACTTCTCTTTTTTAATATTTATGCTCCCTGTTATCTCAAGAAATTCAAGTTTGCCCCAAATTTAATATTTTAATGCATCCAACAAATAGTGCTTATAAAGGAACTCGGGCTAGCAACCAAGCACTTAACTCTTTCTTTTCCATTTCTTACCAAATTAACAAAAAAAAAAAAAAACTGACAAGCAAACACTGCAAAAACCACCGTAAGACCACAACCCACATGAGTAAACACAGAATCCAGAGACATTGTAGTCTTGAGCAGGAGTAGAGCTGCAAAGTTTCTCAGATATGACATAAGAGCTATGTTTAACCCCAAGTTCTGGTATAGTCAGTATCTCCTGCCCCCTTTCCCCATGCACAGGAAATAGCAACAAATCCTACCAACTCAGTGACCTCCCAATTCACTCCCAATTCACTCAGGGACCTCAGTTCACTCCCAATTATTGTGGCTTCTGAGCCAAACTCTTCAATGAGTGTGCCTTGAGGACACAAGTCAGGGGGGCCGTCTGGACTCAGGAGTGGTGTCTTAGTCATGGTTACTATTGTGATGACATCCCACGACCAAAGTAACTTGTAGAGGACAGGGTTTGTTTGGCTTACACTTCCACATCACAGCCCATCACTAAGGAAAGTGGGTACTCAAGCAGGTCTGGAACCTGGAGGCAGGAAATGATGCAGAGGCCAAGGAAGGGCTCCATTTTCTGGCTCGCTCATGGCTTTCTCAGCCTGCTTTCTTATAGAACCCAGGACTGACAGCCACCAGGGACTGGCCTCTCTCATCAATCACTAATTAAGAAAATGCCTTACAGCTAGATCTTATGGAGGCATTCTCTCAGCTGGGGTTCCCTCCACTCAGATGACGCTAACCTGTGTCAAACTGACATATAATTAGCTAGCACAACTGACCCCTTGCCATCTTGACACACAACACGTTTTAAGATATAACCTTTCTTTCTTGGGGGGATTTATCCCCAAGATCTCAGATTAATAAACACTAATAATATAAAACAAAAGTTCCACATTCTTTACAAATTCAAACACTTTTAAAGTTCAGTCTCTTTAAAAATCCATTTTAAATCTAAAATGTCTTTTACAAATTCAAAGTCTCTCAGCTGTGGAATCCTATAAAATCAAAAATAAGTTAAATACTTTCTTTGTTTAAGAGGGAAAAAGCACCCGGGCAGTGGTGGTAGACACCTTTAGTTGCCAGCACTTGGGAGGCAGAGGCAGGTGGATCTCTGTGAGTTCAAGGCCAGCCTGATCTATAGAGTGAGTCTAGGACAGCCAGGACAGCCAATACCACACAGAGAAACCCTGTCCCCCCAAGAAAAAGGGGGGGGGGAAAGAACAAGAACACGGTCATAATCTGTACAAAGCAAAACCAAACTCCAATCATGTAAATGATTCAACGTCCAATATCTGGACTTACAATTTTCATGGGTCACTTCTATAGCTCTGCCCTCTGAAGCACACATAGCTTGTGTTCTAAGGTTCTAGCTGGCTCCACTCCTCAGCGCTACTGTCCTTGATGGTCATCCCAGGTGCTGGCATCTCCAAAACTGCTGCAAGTATTCTGCACTTTCACCAATTAATTGCCTCTCATAAGCTCTCTTCATGGAGCCAAGCCTCCACTTCTCTGTATGACCCCTTCAATCCTGGACCTTCAACTGCCACTGAGGCTGCACCTTCACCGATGGCCTCTCCTGGCCATTCACACTGTCACGCCTCAGCTACTCTCAATGACCCCTTCATGCCTTCAAAACCAGTATCACCTGGGTGACTCTTATGCTACTCAGGCTTAGTTGCCAACAGGAGGTACAACCTTGGTCACCTCTGGACCACAGCTTCTGTGTGATGATCCTGAGGAAGTGCTTCCCAGGAGACTTCATCTGCATGATGCTTGTCTCTTCTTAATCACAGCTTATTCTTCAACCCCAACTTACCAGACACGATGGATTCTTCACAGAAATGGTTAGTAGAGCCTTTGCTTCCCTCTGAAACTTCACAAGCCAAGCCTCCATCATCTGCACTGGTCTTAACATCCCTATCTTCAAAGTTCCAACAGAACATCCCACTGAGCTCTCAACAAACTTCCTAGCCCCAAGTTCCAAAGTTCTTCCATGATCTTCCACGAAACATGATCAGGTCTATCACAGCAATATCCTGCTCCCTAGTACTAACCTGTCTTAGGGTTTTTACTGCTGTAATGAAATACCATACCAAAGAAAGTTGGAGGGGAAAAGGTTGATTTGGCTTACACTTACATATCACTGTTCATCCTTGAAGAAATTCAGAACAGGAATTCAAACAAGGTAGGAACCTGGAGGCAGGAGCTGATGCAGAGGCCACGGAGGGGTGCTGCTTACTGGCTTGCTCCCCATGGCTTGCTCAGCCTGCTTTCTTATAGAACCCAGGACCACCATCTCAAGGGTAAGCCCACCCACAATGGGCTGGACCCTCCCACATCAATCACTAATTAAGAAAAAGCACCTGGAAACAGCCCAGATGCCCCTCAGTGGAGGAATGGATGCACAAATTGTGGTATATCTACACAATAGAATATTACTCAGCAATTAAAAAAAAAAAAAGGAAATCATGAAATTTGCAGGTAAATGGTGGGATCTGGAAAAGATCATCCTGAGTGAGCTATCCCAGAAGCAGAAAGATGCACACGATATATATTCACCCATATAGACATATAATATAGGATAAATCTACTAAAATTTGTACACCTAAAGAAACTAATCAAGAGGGAGGACTCTGGCTAAAATGCTCAATTCCTATCCAGAAAGGCAAAGAGGATGGACATCAGAAGAAGGAGAAAAGAGGGAACAAGTCAGGAGCCTGACACAGAGGACCTCTGAAAGACTCTGCCCTGCAGACTATCAATGCAGATGCTGAGCCTTATAGGCAACCTTTGGGCAGAGTGCAGGGAATCTTATGAAAGAAGTGGGAAACAGTAAGATCTGGAGAGGACAGGAACTCCACAAGGAGAGCAACAGAACCAAAAAATCTGAGCACAGGGGTCTTTCCAGAGACTGATACTCCAACCAAGGACCATGCATGGAGATAACCTAAGACCCCTGCACAGATGTAGCCCATGGCAGTTCAGTCTCCAAGTGAGTTCCATTGTAATAGGAACAGGGACTGACATGAACTGATTGGCCTGCTCTTTAATTACCTCCCCCTGAGGGGGAAGCAGCATTACCAGGCCACAGAAAAAGACACTGCAGCCACTCCTGATGAGACCTAATTGACTAGGATCAGAAGGAAGGAAAAGAAGACCTCCCCTATCAGTGGACTTGAGGAGGAGCATGCATGCAGAGGGTGGAGGAAGGGAGGGATTGGGACAGGAGGAGGGAGGGAACCACAGGGGGGATACAGAGTGAGTAAAGTGTAATTAATAAAGAATTTTTTAAAAAGCCCTACAGGCTTGCCTACAGCCCCATCTTGTTTGTTGTTGTTGTTTTTCAGGAAAAAAAAAATAATTTATTTCACTTCCATTTCCACACTGTGGTCCATCATTAAAGGACCCAAACTCAACGCAGGAAGCTGGATGCAGGAGCTGATGCAGAAACAGCGCTGCTTACTGGCTTGCTCCTGGTGCCTTGCTCAGCCTGCTTCCTTTTCTTTTCTTTTCTTTTTTTATTTTTTACAATTTCTTTATTATACATCCTGAATGAATCCCCCTCCCTCAACTCCTCCCAGTCCTACCCTCCCACTCCCTTCCCCCCTGTCTCCTTCCAGTAGTAGACTGGAAGGGAGCATTCTCCTCCTCTGCCATCTGCCCATAGCTTATCAAGTCTCATCAGGACTGCCTGGATCCTCTTCCTCTGTGGCATGGCAAGTCCGCATCGCCAGTGGCAAGTGATCAAAGAGCAGGCAATCGAGTTCATATGGAAGCATTTTCTTAACTTAGACTCCCTCCTCTCAGATGACTCTAACCCATGTCAAGCAGACATAAAATTAGCCAGCACAGGTGGGTTGCGTTGCATTTTTTTCTTGGTCTCCTTTAAAATGATCACCTTGCCCGTCTGCTTTCTATTGGAAATGGCCCTTCCCTTTGACATCTAGCACATCTCTTCCAAATATCTTCCCACTTCCTTTGTTGGTCCTTCTTCTCCATTGCAGATTCCTCTTTGATGCCAAATTTAAATGCCCATGCTCCCTCTGGGTTCTTTTTAGTGTTCCTCCCTTCTCTACACATTATTTCCAAAAATTTGTGGTAACAGTTGCCCTCAGCTCCTGGTTCATTTGAGACTTTCTCTCTAACCAAATAAAATCTCCCTACCACACCCTCCACTGGCACATGCCGCTACCCTTCCTAAAGTGTTTGTGTGGGGGTTGGCATGCTCTCTCACCTTCAAAAACACTGAAATTCCATCTGGTCACTTTGTGGGGCATCTTGTTAGCTGTTTGAATTGTTTATTTGTACAAACATGATGCACAACCTAGGGAAGCCATTCTAGAAAGAAAATGACGGCTTGGAAAACAACACCCAACATCTGTATCAGTAAATATTTCAAAGGACATAAGAGACAATGCCAATTACCTAAAATATAGCTCGACAATTGTTTAGACAGATTTGCAGCACAGGAAAAATTCTCATGTTATATGCTAGTGACTCAAAGTCCAGCATATTTTCATTGACAGCCAAGTTGAGCGATTTGCCATAGGGTATCAATTTGCTCCTGCACGAGGTCAATCCTCTGATTGAACACCATCAAGCTTCCTTTTAGTTGAGCATTAATTCCTTTTTGTATAACTAAGGCATGAGCTACATTGGCTAAATGATTATTCAGGGTCTGAGCAGTCTGCCCAGTATGACTCATGGCTAATGCCCCGGTGGTAGCTCCAACAGCTGCCAATGAGATGGCAGTAACAATGGCGGCTGTAATTCCAAGATCCCTTTTCTGTCTGAAGAGAGTCATAGCGTGAGGGGCATCAACGGGCACAGGCACCCAGCAAGGCATGCAAGTAACCAGGGCATACCTAAATTGGACTGGAGAATTTGATACTACAATGGAGCAGCTGAAAGTGGCCATTGTCACAGTAAATTCTACCAGAGTGGACGCAGGACTAGCCACAGGATTATCATCATGGATTGCTGCAGCCATGAATCATCTGAAGGAATGGGCGGGCATGGGAGCGTTAGCAGGCCTTCTGGTGTTGGTCTCCTTGGTTTGCCTGTGGTATATATGCAAGATTAGAGTCTCACAACAGCGTAATGCAGCCATGATCATTCAGGCCTTTACAGCCATTGAAGCAGGACAGTCTCCCCAAGCATGGTTGGATACCATAAAAAGCTAAAATGTTACGCTCAGGATGCGAGGCTAAGCACTGCACTCAGGGTCAGCCGCTTTGGACCCAGAGAAGAGCATGTCTGATTGCATGCGGGTTGATGCCCCAGGTCCCGCCTCTGAGAAAAAGGTATCAGTCGGGTCTGATGCTCTTTGGGTGGAAGACACCTAAATGAACATCAGTACAAAGTCCCAATTTATTTCTAATATCAGAGATCAGACCTCTACTCTTGCCTGATGTGTCTAAAACAAAAAGGGGGAACTGTAGAGAGCTGCGGAATGCTATGCCTTAAAGATGGAGCTGGTTTCCGCCTTCCACCTTCCCCGATGGTGAGTGCTCTCTGTCACGAACAATTCCACATTTGGCTAAGGCTGAGGATCTGGCTTGCTTCCATGTATGTGGACCTAGCTGCATTGCCCACGTGGCACGCTGGGGTTGCCAGAGGCTATTTAAGCTGTGGGCGGGCTTTCCCCAGGGTCAGATGATTGTTCAAGGTTCCTGAATAAAAAAAAAAAAAAGGGGGGGTTTATTCTGGCCCACAGTTCAAGGACACAGTCTGTCGTGGCAGTGAAGTTGGAACAGCGAGAGCTTGAAGCAGCCAATCATGTTGCATCTTCAGCCCTGAAGAAGACAGCAGCGCATGCGTGCCAGTGCTCACCTCCGGTTGTTGCTGCACTGGATGCAAACCAGAACCCAACAAGGAAACAGTCCCTCCAGCAGTCAAGGTGAATCTTTCCACACCACTAACACAATCAGGGTAATCCTTCACAAACGTTCTCAGGACCTAACCTCAATATAGGTAATCCTTTACAGGTGTGCCTAGAAGCTTGTCTCACAGGTGATTTGACCATTCATAGTAGACACCATACCCAGCCTCTAGGGAGAGGCCAGGCAAGGGCGGAGGACAGATCTGGAAGCTCATTTATTACACCCCAAACCTATGCAGCTTACAGAGTGTTCTGCCTCTCCCGGGGGCGGCACCTCTGCCAGTACTCACTTGCTTTAGACTTGCGTCCCGCTGCCTGCAAAGCATTCTCAAGCCAAAGCTGCTACACTGCGCCCTTAACTCCGGAGAGCCCAGAGAGCCCAGAGAGCCCAGAGAGCCCAGAGGAGAACCAGGCAACAGACCTCAAACTCCTGGTCCCCCTGCCTTTTCCTCCTGAGTCCTGGGAAGCCAGGTATGTGCCAGAATACCCAGCTTTGGGGCTATACATTTAAATGGGGAAATTCGGAACATACTTGCCTATTAATTTTTAAAAATAAACCAGCAACCTCATTATATATTTACATAAAAAAAAAAGAGACAATGCCATTATGGTCTGAGGTTTGTGTCCTCTTAAACTGATCCCTAAGCTGTTGTCATTAACAAAGTGGGACCTTTCAGAAATACTGAGTTAACAGGAATGGAAACCTCCAAAATAGGATTAAACCCTTCTAAAAGGTACTAGAGAGATTCCTGTTCCTTACCGCAGAGATAGAAGAAAAATGTCTATGGGCCAAAAGTGGCTCCTCACTCAACACTGGATCTGCCTTGACCCTGGGCTTCACAGCTTCCAGAAATGTGGGAAAATTCTTTTCTTTCTGAGCTCCTCTGTTGACGGTGTCCTATTAGAGCCAAGCAGACTGGGGCATATAAATACATATGGCATGATCCAATTTTTCAAGAGCCTATACCTGAGTCAGCAGGCTCAGCTTTGTGTGAGTCCTGGGCTCATGGTTACTTCTCGAACTCTGGACTCTGAGGATTGTCCCACAGCCATCCACACCACGCTGTCAAGTATCTCAGGGGGAAAGGGCTCTAGCAGGCCTGAGCATGGCAAACACAGGCCTGGGAGTGGCAAACACTAACATACTTTGCCCTTTTACCCTTTTTTCCTCTCCCTTGCTAAGAAAAGGTTAACATTCCTAAAGTGAGCCCCCAAGGTCAATTCCATTATTTAGCCACTCATTCCTGAAACAAAACACTAAGGTCCAACAATCAAAATTCATTATTGGTTTAACATGTGCAATCAGGATTTACCAATTTATCATAGCACAGACTCCTCCCTTTTCCCCTTAAAAACCCACTTGTTAGAGATTCTCATGTGTATATATATATATATTCAAGGACAAAAAAAAAAGTTCTCTGGGTCCAGTTGTGTACCCTGTGGGGGGGGGGAAAAACTTACTGGGCATGTCAATTTCTGGGACCCCATATTAGGTGCATAAATATGCTCATTAGTATACAACTCTTAGTAATTGGAAGCAAGGCATATGCCCAATAATTTAAGTCACCAAATAACTGATGCTATCTCTATTCAGTTAGAAACTGGATTTGTATGACAAGTTGGTGTTAGTGGATGACACTTGCTTGTTCTTTTGGAGGTCAGAGGTCAACATCCAGTGTCTTCCTTTATCACTCCCCACCTTATTCTTTGAGACAAGATCTCTCACTCAACCTGAAGCTCAAAGATTCAGCTAGATAGGATAGTGAGCTCCAGGGATCTGCCTGTCTCCACCCAACACTGGTGCTATGGTTACAGGTAGAATCATCATACCAGGTTTTGCATTGTGCTAGGGATCTGAACTGAGGTCCTCGGGCTTGCTGTGCAAGCACCTTTCCCTGTGGAGCCATCTCAATGCTCCCTCAAGATTTTTCAGTGTCTGAAGAAAATGCTTATATTTATGGATTACATAAACAATTAGATATGACATGCTTAAAATTTGGTAGACAGTAATAACCAGTATGTGCTAATATAAATTAATTAATAAGCCCTTGGTTGTGTCTGGTTCATAGTGTGTGCCAATTACTCTCACGTAAATACCCACACCATGGCATGTTGAGGAGAGGACAAATTGTTGCTCTCTTTGAACTTGAATAAAGAAGGGATAAATACAATCAGCTTTGTGATATCAGTTCGGAAAAGCTTCAGCCTGCCAGTGACAGTAACGAGTTATTGAGAGTGCTGTAGACAAAGTTATTTTTTCATTTAAACTTTTCAAATTCTCTACAGTGTTGGGAGAGAACATCACACCTGAAAAAGTCATTTCTACGAGCCTGTGTGACCATTAGCTGAGGCTTTCCCTCAACAAGACTTCCTCTGCAAACTGGAAAATGTTATTGGTGTTTGCTTTCACATTTTTGTTCCTCAAATATAATGTGGGGAGTTTAAATGAGCCAGAGAGTCCAGGGCATTCACAGTTTGATACAGCTGTCCAGCAACCTTGTTGTGACCCAGGCAGTAAAAACCAGAAAACAGTCAGATCAGAAAACCAGAGACTACCGTGCAATCATCTCTCAGCCAACTAGACCCCTAAGAGCTGACTGTGCTCCATCGAAACAAACTGATTTTCTGGAGTTATGCCTTCATCTCTGTAAAGCAAAATGTCATACAGGTGCGTACTTAAGCAAGCTATTGTTCTCTCCATGCTCAGTGTCTCATCTATAAAACAGGAAGATGAGTACACACCTACCATTTCACGGTTGTGAGAATTAGGCAATATATTGGATGGAAACTAAAGGAGAAGGAGAAAGAAGGAAATGGCACTTCCCACATTCTCCCCCAGGGTTTAGGAAGGACAGCAGGACACATTTCCTACTTGCCATGACACTGAGCCTCACACACCTTTGTACAAATCCCAAACAGTTTCAGCCTCAGTATACATCAATCACATAAGCTTGAAAGACGTAAGGGTTTTAGTAACCCAGAATCATTCTTCATTTAGACCTGGAGGTCAGGCAACAGGCCATGATTTCAGCGATGAACAAACCACATTTCTGCCTGTAATCATGAAAGCTGCTTCCTGCTCTCACCTTCCCACCAAGAGATAAAGACTTTCATCAGAAGAGGTGGCAAATTGCTGAGTGCAATTTCATGCAGCACACACTCAAAACATCTGCCTTGATTGGATCGGCAGCAGCCACACTCCACTCTCAGAAAACGTGAAGTGCTAATTTCTTGGAGCACAGAGAACATTTAAATACGAAGTGGGGCCAAGAGCCACAGCTTGTCAGACCGGCAGCTTCTCACCTGGGATAACTTGGCTCAGCAGCATTCCTGGCATCACGGAGAAGAGTCTGATGGCTCCAGAGCTGGCTGAAGCACGGACTCTTTGCTGTCAACAGCACAGACACCGCCAAGGAGAACCATCCCAGAGACAGGAAGTCCACCTTCAGCAGTTCTGTCCTACTCTGCCCAGGGCTAAAGCAGCAGATTGGCCTGTTGTTCACTTTAATTTTTTAAGCCTTCTCCATATATTTTGATGTTTTCTATTCAAGAATCAGGAGGCCCTTTTGTTTTGGTTGATTGGTTTTTGTTTTATTTTGGGGGGGGGCAGGTGGATAGTGAGACAGGGCCTATAGTTGAAGATGACTTTGAACTTCCATTCATTCTTTCTCTACCTGCTGAGTGTTAGGAATCTAAGTGTGCACCACCACACCTCGTTTATGTGGTACTGGCGATGGAATCCAGAGCTTAACATATGATAGACAGACAGATAGATGGACAGACAGACAGATAGATAGATGAGAGAGAGAGAGAGAGAACTTTGGAGAAACCTAAGTACAGGTCTGAACTTCACAAAGTATAAATACAGTCCTGAAAGGGGTTCACTCCCATTACTCACAGCACTTAGAAAGGCCCCAGATAGGTCTGAAACCTGGCCCCAAATCTAGACTGTCCCTAGCCTCCTCTGTACTGTGCACCTACACTTTGAGGAACTGAAGGCTGGACCCTTGCTTCTCACAAGCAAGACGGGAAAGAGAAATGTGTAACACATTCTGGCAAAAGAAGCAATGGGAAAGAACAGAAAAGTCCAAAGAAGAACTGATTTTGTGGGACTGCAAGGTTATCCACAGAATTTGTGTTGGATGAGACTGGGTGGGCAGAACCAGACTGAGAGAAAAATCAGAGACATTGTGTCCCCACCAAAAAAAAAAAAAAAAACGGTCTTAAGTGTACTCAAAAGCATAACTTCCGGAGATTGCTAAAAACTGCAGATTCTAGGGTTCCAGCAAGAATATAAAATCAGAAAGTGCAGCATAGAGCCCACGAGTCAACTTTCAACAGCACATCACAGGTGATTCTGAGACATCATATGGCTCACCAAGCATGTCCATTTTGTTGGCAAAACCAGTAACTAACGTGAGGCCAATAGTGAGCTGGTGAATCTGTACAGAAAAACCATCCCTCTGCACCCTATGCCACGTCTCAGCTCACAGACCATACAGTGAAACCAGAGCTAGCAGGAGTTTGTTAGGGACAGGAAGGGGCCACACACATCTCTGACAGTGAAGAGAGTCCCATCTCCTCCATGGAATGAAGGAGAAGTCCTCTGGGACAGAGACAAAGTTGTCTCTGTCAGGGACAGAGGTGCTTTGTTGCTTGTTCAGGGACTTTGGAGAAGGGAAAGCTAATTCTGAGTCAGAATAGGACAGGAGTGATTGCTATTGTACCCTGAAATTGGAGCCTATGAAGTGCAAATTACTCTCTGGACCTTCTTATGTTGCACTTGACCTGATCCCTCCTTCTGTTCATATTCAGAGCCTCACCTCTTCTTTCATTTTCATTCTAATGAGCCATCTCCGGATCACCTCTTCCCTTCCCTCACCCCCACCCCTGTGACTACTTAAAGCCTGCAGAAGCTTCTTCTCAGTGAGACACATTATCTAGCCACTTTAATTACTCTTTCCTTTCCCTCAGTGACCTGACCAGAGGCTGAACACCACCCCATATTTCTCCATCCATCATTTTAACTGCTCCGCAGTTGCTCATAAGTATCCTCTGCTCTGTTCATCACTGAAGTACCCAGGGCTTCCTGGATAGCACATAAACTCAACCACACTTGAGAATGAAGGATGGATAAGCATCCCCCTTTATAACCTTAGCCTATAATAAGAATGCTAAAAATTACAAAGGGCAGAGCTGGATGAAGGGAGGCGGGGAGGGACAATACTAAAACTGACACTGCCCAGTATGAAGGCTTGTGGCCGTGTCTGAGAAAAGATACAGAGATCTTAGTGTTTCCCTCATAGCTAAGTCAAACAGAACTAAATGTTTTGCTGCATTCTTTCTACCCTCAGCAGCCAAGGGTCTATGAAGGGAAAGGGTGTGAAAAGGCAGAGATTTGAAGGTAATGTGCATGATAAAGCAGATACCAAAGCCCACTGGGGGGGGACTCTTTTTTGGGGGGAGGGGGGATGAGAAGTTTATTGAATTTTTAAATATAAAGTAGTTCTTTTACAGAAAAGAAGAATGTGATTTTCATATTTATTCTTATAGAGCACTGGGAAAACATAATTCTTAACCTTTGTTGTAATCCAAAACTAAATACTGTATGGAGTAAATTCTCATAATAATTCTGCCCATGAATCCCACTTCCTGTATGCAGACTCCTAGGCAACCCAACCAGATTAGCTCAGGATTGTCCTTTGAATTGCTTTGACCCAAAAGAAGTCAGCAGACATATCACAAGCTAACCAGAGAGGCTGGTTAGTTTTCTGTCTCCTAACACAACTGCCTTAATACTGGAAATGTGAGCCATCCTCCCCAAGAGGCTACACAGAGCACCAATGAGACCAGCTCACAGCCAGAAATGTGAATAGGTCACACTGAGCATTCCCACACCAGTGGAGCAACCAAATGGCATGAGTGGCCCCAGACCAATTAGCTAGTCAGGCCAGCCTTAGCAGATGAGCACGTGAAGGGATGGCGCCCACAGCAGCTGAGCTGCAAGCTATTCAACAGTGATGAGTGATTAAGAGAGTCTGAAGCAACTCAGAGAACATAAACACAACAAAATCAGCATCGTGAACTGGTAATAACACATCTTATAAAGCTGATTAAATACCAGCCAAATACCCACAGCAAGCAGAACTATGAGGATAAAATGTTACAGATATTGCTGTGGAATCCAAAGTAAAGGCTTGCTGTGCTGTGTCTATTAAACATGTAGAGGAAGTCCTCAATAATCCTAACAATCCAGACAATAAATAAATAAATGTTATATGAATTTAAAAGTGAAAAAGCCTGTTTATAAACAATGTGATTATTAAAAAATGTGCATATTAAAAAAATGGGCCCACAAAATGTCTATACCCTAACTCCCCAAATCCATAATCACTTCACCAATTAATCACATTGCCCATGTGATTAATTCAAAGGTTTCCAGTTTGAGCCATTAGTCTGGGTTACCATGGGCCTGACCTGACCTATTGCAATCATGGGTGCTTATAAGATGGCTTTAAAAGAAAAAAAGAAAAAGAAAGAAAAAAAAAAAAAGAAGCTGGGGTGATGTGAAGCAGGGATCAAGAGCCAAAGAAATTCTGGTAGCTTCTATATGCCAGACAAGACAAATACACAATTCTCTCTAAGAACCCAGAAAAATAAGATCCCTGCTCTACAGCCTAGTGAAAATGATTTAATATGGCCTCCAAAACAGTAAGAGAGGAAATCTGTATCATTTTAAGCCACTAAGTATATAGTGTTTTCTTACTGTTGCTATAGGAAACCAATATATTTTCTAAAGAAATCTCCAGAAAGAATTTATAGACAATAAGGCATAACGGAAAACCAACAGGGTTGTTGGCTATAAGTCCAACATACAAAAATTAATAGTCCCCTATGCCTTTCATTGTGAACCAGAAACTATGATAATGACAGCCAAAGTGCACGTGTATAAAATTTAACAAATGTGTAGAAGAATAATCAAACAGAAGATGGATAAGACCTTTATTAAGACATTTGTAAAAATTATACAGTCTATAAAGCACTTTAAAATGGAGAATAACACTAGTTAATTATAAAAAAAATCATTGCCATAAATAAAAACACTTCATCCCAAATTTTTGTATATTTAATGCATGTGTTCCAGCAAGGGTATTTTATGAAACTCAAAAAATTGATCCTAAAATACAAAGAGAGTGAGCAGGAAGTTCAGGCCTGTGTTGCCCAAACCCTATACATTCTTGGGAAAACAATTGGATTCAGGACAAGCCCGTGGCCAACTCATGGGAGAACTGAGTCTTTACAAAATTCCGCTTACTAAAAGTGTTGCTGCTTATTTGAGCTCATGGGTCTTGGTCCATGCTGTCCCAATTCAATCAGCAAAATCAAGCTTTCAGAAACTGAAGCAAGTCACACAGGCACTTCACAGCCACTAAGACTCACGGAAACATCCCGGGTCAGCCACACTTCATGTGCACTGTCACTGCTATCACTAGGAAGTTAAATATCTATGCAACCCTCCGGGAATACCTGCCCAGTATTCCATAGTTTCTCACGCCCTTTCTTCCTCAGCAAACATGGATCTGTATCCCTTCCCTGGAATAATAGTGTGTATTGGCTTTGAGCCCAAAAAGAAAAAGACAGTCAGTGAAATTGACAAGGGCCACTGTGTGGTTTATCAAAACATAAGCTCTGACAGCAACACATCTCAAGATGAAGGGATCGCTGCCTTCAAAGAGTTATGATCACGTAAAAGAGAAGGCTGGGTCTACCACAGGTACATGGGGGCCAATCGTCACTATCGGCTTGGCTGGATTTGGAATCAGCTGGGAGACACACTTTCAGAGAACATCTAAAGAGCTCACAGAGAAGATTAACTGAGGGAAGACCCCAATGAGGCGGGGCTATCCCTCAGGCTGGGGTGCTGGGCTGGGTGAAAAATGGAGAAAGTACAGACGAGTACTACATTCCTGCTCCTTTGTTTGCTGGTTCTCATCGACATGAGGCATCCCAGCTGCACAGTCCCATCACCATGAACCCTGCCATGGCTTCCCAACTATGGTGGACACTACCCTCCCAAAGTGTCAACCAAATAAACCCTTCCTCCTATATGCCAGGTGTGCTGCCAAAACCACGAGAAAAGCAGTTACTATGACGCATGAAAAAAAATGACATAAGGGAGAAATTAACCGGATCTACTACATAAGAAAGGCCTCCCAGAGAGGCTAAGCATGGTGGCATATGCCTTTAATCCAAGCCTCAGAAAGCAAAAGTAGGAGGCACATGAATTCAAGACTAGCTTGGTTTATAGCAAATGCCAGGCCAACCTGAGCTACGTAAGAAGAGCCTGTTTCAAATTAATTAATTAGTTAGTCAGTTTTTCAAAAGAAATGACAGTTGAGGTAATTCACATAGGCAAGAAATTTGAACAAGGGGTTGGATTGGGCAGGTTAAGAGAAGAGCCAGAGGACCGGGGAACCATGAAGTCTGGGAGACAGCACAACCTTGAAGAGCCTGAGCATTCAAATGATATGAAGTGAGGGCAGATGGTGGCCCAACAGGAAAGTACAAAAGCCATTGCAGACCATGCCCCAGGGGCTAGAATTGTCTTTTAGGACAATGAAGAGCTGAATTGGGTTGTAAATTGAAAAGCAGTATGGCAAGTCCTATGTTCTAGAAAGATTATTTTGGCTCCTGGAGTAAATGGACAAAAGAGGAATACCTTAGAGATAGAGAGAACAGAGAGGAGACTGATCATAAAAACAGAAAAGTGGTGACTGTGATGAGCCAAGGCAGAGGAGGTATGATGACAAGAAAGAAGAGATGTGGTTGCTGTTTATAGAAAATGGATTAATATTTATTTTCTAAAAGACTCTTCTTATGAAAATATAGCAAGTGTGAGATGTGTGATTATTCTGACATCCCAATAGCATATGTTTTAAGAGAAGGTGTTTTTGCAATTTTTTGATGGGCTCTCATTAAAGCTCCCCAAAAACAAAAATCTGAAATGCTGAGCACACAAGCAATCTGACAAAGCCTGTCACCACCAGCTGAACTCACTTCTCAGCATGGCAGCCCTGAAAAGGGTGCTAGGGATCCAAGCAGATTCCAATTGTGGTAGAAGACCCAGCCCAGAGCAAAAAGGCTGCTGGATAAGCCAAGCCCTCCTGAGACCTTACACAGTTCCTTTGAGAGTCACACAAACAATTTGTTTGATGTCCAGCTCAGCGGCACACCAGAGCAAAGTGTTTTGGTGAACTGTTGATCTAACTGAACCTGTCTTCTTCCCTGAAACACAGGCAATACCACTTGCCTCTTAAGGATTTCATGAGGATAATTAATAGTATATTGACCATGATCGTGTCAATCCCTTTGACTTTCCCCAAAGCAGGCTGTCTTGAGTAGCCAATGCCCACAGCTCTAAGAGGAAGAATTTGCATTTCACATGAAGCCTTCAGTCTGGTCCACTTCCAAGACAGTGTCCTTCATCTAATAAGACATAAATGTCCTAGAGGCTTGGGAGAGGCAACCATTAAAGAAAAGTGAGATTACCTGGGCTATACCACTTCTCCAGCAGACTGCCCCTGAGGGGACCTCAGGACCTATGTGTTCTGGCAGCAAGCCCATTAGTGCAAGTATGGCCTGATGGGGTCCAGGTTGAGGAACAGCTCCAAGGTCCCTGTGCAGCCTCTTTTTCAGAGCAGGGTGGTGGAACTGAGCTACCCAATAATTCAAAGAAAGGTTCAGCCCCCATTTTACCAAAGTTTGGGAGCTACACAGAGAACAGATAGAACATTTGGGAAGTACTTAAGTCCACTGATAGAATGGGTAGCTTTCACATCTGCAGGATGTAGCCCTAGCAGGGTAACAGTGTTGGTCTCTTGGTACTGTCTAGATCACCTCCATATAAATGGTGGCAAAGACAACCTTTTTTTAAATTTTTATTTTTATTAATTACAGTTTATTCACTTTGTATCCCAGCTGTAGCCCTCTCCACAATCCCCTCCCAATCCCACCCTTCCTCCCTCTTCTCCTATGCCCCTCCCCTTCCATCTGACCCTAGTATATCAGGTCTCATCAGGACTGGCTTCATTGTCTTCCTCTGTGGACTGGTAAGGCTGCTCCCCCCTCAGGTGGGATCAAAGAGCAGGCCAATACCAAGAGTGAACTTTCAGGTTTCTTTTGTTGTTGTTGTTGTTTGGTTTTTGTTGTTGTTGTTGTTGTTGTTGTTTTTTGGTGTATACTCATTGTTCATAGAATTGTGTTACATAAAGACATTCTTATCCTAGAAAAGAATCCACTTTAAAAATATTCCCCACCTCCCCCTCCACATCCTCTCTTCTCAGCCTTTTCCCTTACTTCGGTTTCCATTGTTCCCCTAGAGTTTTGTTTTTGTATGATGTACACATACACAGTTTTATGCATCTATATAAAATCTAGGAACAACAAATGAGAGAAAACATAGTATGTATCTTTCTGAGGCCAATTTAATATGTGGTTTCTTAGTCACCTGATGTCCTTATATTAGCAGCCATCTTTGCCCCCTACCTGCACTTACCGTTTTCATAAGCAGAGCCATCTCATCCCCAAGCAAACAATACCCTTTAGGTTGCATCCGTTGGTATAGCCCCTTTTATTAACACGAGCATTGAATAGCCTCTCCAGGGTATACTAACTCAACCAGAATTTTATGCAAGGATGTACCCCTAGAGTAATTAACAGGAATGTTCTTCATTGAGAGTTGAAAACTTCTCACACTTGTCATCTATACCATCGCAACAGAAATTTTACAACATCTTCACGTCTTATATAAATTTAATAATATCCTCTGGGATTTTTTGTTTGTTTGTTTAGAAGAATAGAAAGTCTCTTTTGGCAGTTTCTGTGTGGTTGCTTTTATGTAACTAGTCCTCACAGCAACCCTATGTGGTCAGTTTTTATGAACCCTATGTGTCCCCCACAAATCTACCCACTAAAACTTTCACCCCATAGACATTAGAATGTGGTTATGTTTTCAAATGGTCAAGTTGAAGTGAGACCTTTGGGGTAATTCTTAAGCCATTTGACTGGTGTCCTTGGAAAAAGAAGAGATGAGGACAGGGAGAAAATCACCAGGGGCAACAATCATGTGCAAAGGCAGCAAGAGGCCAGTCATCCACAAACCAAGGAGAAATTCATCAGTGAAAGCCACTCTTCTTTGCTCCTTGACCATGGACTCCTGTCCTTCAGAACTGTGAGAAAGTAAATATCTGTTCTTTAATCTCATCAGTGAGATTTTGCTATGGTAGTCCCAGAAAATTAATGTGAATTGGCTCAAAAAATAACACCTTTTCAGATGAGAAACTCCCCAGCTCACACTTGAATCTGAACATGGTTTTACTGTGCAAACGTGTGCCTTTAACACAAGCCTGCACCGTTTCCCCCTCTGTGAAGCAAGTCAGACTCCAGGCACATTATTGTTTCTTAAACTAACCTTGTGTCTTAGTTATGCTTCCATCCCTGTAATAAAATACGCCGACAAAAGCAAGTTAGTGGACAGTGGATTTGTTTGTTCTCATGATTCCTGTTATACTCCATTGTGGCATGGAAGGCATTCGGAGTGGGGGCTAACAGTATCTGGTCACATAGAATCTGAACGAAGGAGGCAGGGAGAGAAATGTTTATACTCACCTCATTTTCTCCTTATACAGGTCAGGATCCAAGCAGAGGGAATGGCACCACTCATAGTAGGCAGTTCTTCCTCGATCTCATCAACTTGATAGTTGAGATGACCCATCGCAGTCTGCCTGAAGAAACCGACTGAAGTCCATTCCTGTTTCATCTTCCACTCATAGCCCCTAAGTCCCACTCTAAATTGATGCCTATTTCCAAATATAATGAATACCAGTCTTGCCATTAACTCCCTAATTAAAGCTCCATTAAAAAAAAAGTTTGCAAAGCAAATGCATGGATACATCTAGTCCTACTCTTCACCTGTGTGTATGTATGTATATGTATGTGTGTCCGTGTCTATGTCTGTCTGTGTATGTCTCTGCATGTCTGTATGTCTATGTGTGTCTGTATGTGTCTGTGTATGTCTGTGTATGCCTGTGTTTATGTCTGTGTGTTTGTGTCTGTGTGTGTCTATGTGTTTGTGTATGTTTTGTGTGTCTATGTGTTATGTGTATCTGTGTGTTTGTCTGTGTGTCTGAGTATGTCTCTATGTGTATGTATATGAGTGTGTGTAACTATTTGTAAATATATATTTGTCTATGTGTATATGTGCATGTCTGCATGTGTGTGTATGTCTGTGTGCATGTGTGTCTGTGTGTGTCTCTGTGTGTGTCTGTGTGTGCATGTGTCTATGTGTGTGTTTATGTATGTATGTATAGCTCTCTGTGTGGTTTGTGTATGTCTATATGTGTATGTGTGTGTCTGTGTATGTTGTCTATACGTGTATATGTGTCTGTTTGTGTATCTGTATATCTATATGTGTGTATATGTGTATATCTGTGTGTCTATGTATGTTTGTGTCTGTGCATATCTACGTGTGTGTGTGTCTGTGTGTGTTGCTCTTGATTTTCTAACAAACCTACTTTATTTAGAGTTATTAAACGCTTCTACCTCCCTTCCAACCCCCCAACACCGGGTAGGAAGGAAAGAAGGTTAGTGAGGACAGGAGGCAGAGTTCTCTCTGCTACTTCCCTCTGGGTTAGATCATAGGATTCTTTTGGGGGCAAAACCAATATCAGTCATCCAGAAATCCAGAAGTCCAGGTAACCAGCAAATCATCAAACAGCAAATGCACAGGCAGGACAAACCAGATGAAAGCAATCCTCATCCATGCAGCCTCGCCTTCTTCCTTTGAGCTGTCTTTATACCCCTCAGAGTCCTCAGATATCAACCAATTCCACCTGGCAAAAACCATGCTCCAAATGAGACACTCAACAGGTGTGGACACACTAAAATCCACAATTTGGAATTTTAACAGAAACATGTTTACATATCATAAACCAAAACATTACAACATGTGTGTGTGTATATATATATGCATGTATATGAGCATGTCTATGTGTGCTTGTGTGCATGCATGTATGTGTGTTTCTGTGTGTGTGTGTGTGTGTGTATGTGTATTTGATGTTGGAGTGTGAAGGAAAGGAAAGAGGCAGAAGATGCCAGGTGAGAGGCCTCACCTGCCCAGATTTAGGAGAATCTGGGCAGCAGATGCTCAGTGATGCTTCTTCCTATTATTTATTTACTGGCTGGATGTTATATGCACTGCCTATAATAACTCGCTGAAGGTTGTCTTCTGTAGCTCTGAAGACCTATCTCAGATCATGGTACCTGTTACACAAACAACCTACAACTAAGCATTTTAAGATTTTCTCAAGTATTCAGAAATTACATGAAAATTAACAAAAACAATTGTAAGGACCCTAAACAAGCAGAGATCACCACCAGGTCCAGAGGAAGTCCTTTCTGTCTCCCTAGCTGCGGAGGAATTTTAATCCAGCAACATGGCTACTCTGACAAGGGCTCACATCCAAAGACTGTCTGGTGTGAACCAGCTGAAAATCAGACACACCCTTAGTACACGCCTTTAATACTTCTGTCTGGAATACAGACACATCTTTAGTACACACCTTTAAACCCCAACAATGACATCTAATTGTGAGGTAAAGTGATGAATCAGAGAAAGATTTGACAGAATGAGTCAGAGACAGGATACGCCCTCAGGAACAGGAGACTACTTCGGAGCAGGGCAGGGAAAGAGAATGCAGTTGACTTTGGTTGAGTTCATTCAGTTCTGTTCTATTAGTGCAGTTGGTGCGGTTCAGTGTGTGGCGTTCTGAGACAATTTTTCCAAGCAGAGCAATTCACTCGGAAGCTGGAAGAAGCCAGATTAAATCTGTCAACTTGGAGAGGTGTTGTGAGCCAGAACAGCTAAGTTGAACCAGTTATCCAGAGTACAGAAAGAACTAAAAAGGTTGAGCTTATTCAACAGTAAGTATCAGACATTCTGGGCCTAGGTTATCAGGCAGAGGCTGGAAACTGAAGCCTTGAAGGTCTGGGAGATTGTAGAGAGGCTAGAAGCTTCCAGGCCTACCCCTAGGGATAGTTAGATAGAAATGCTCTGGGCTCAGCCCAAGCCATGTATTCATAAACCTTGAGTATGGCTCTCATCCCCCCTCCTCCCCATCTAAGAAAATAAAACCAACATTTACATTTTCACTTAGGGTTTTGTGGGGGTTTTTTTGGTTTTGATTTGGTTTTGGTTTTGGTTTGTTTTGGCTGAGGGAGGGAAGGATTTTCTTTGAGGATCTTCCTTGGCTCCTTAGAAATATCTAAGGCAAAGAACAGAAGTTCAAAAGTGAAGGAAGTTCATGGCTCTCCGAAGACAGTAGTACACATACCGCCCAGGAATGAAGATTGGACATCTGTTTGGTGTGGGAGAGAGGGCTTCATGCAGGGTGTCTAGCCTTGCCCTGGCAGCAGGGCCCTGTAAAACAAGTTAGAGGCCACCAAGAAAAGGGAGGATAGAAGCTGGGGTCCAGCAGCAAGGAGGGGCGTTCCCTGGAAGGGTGCCCATCTAGGTCAAAAGTGGAGCAAGAACTGAAGTAATAAGCCAAGCTCCAGAAAGCAGCCAACCAAGACAGTCTACCTCACAAACTTTGGCATTAAGAGCAAGCCAGGAATAAACATGCCCCCCTCCTATCCCCACATCAAAGCTAAGTCATTTCAAATAATATTTTTACATTAGCACACACTTGGAAAAAATGGAAATGAACTCAAGAAAATCTGCATAGATTTTTCAAATAAAACATGAGACTTCAAAGAAAGCTCTCACTTTAGGCAAGCTCCAGCCAGTAGGTTTACAAGGAGGGGTTTCCAAAATGAAATCTGAGATGTGAGATGTGGGTGGTGAGCAGCCAGGCCAGAACTCAGGGGACGACCAGTCCAGACTGAAGTCAGAACCCCACAATAAAGGAATAAGTAATACCTGGCCCTGCCAACAATTGGGGACTTGGTTTCCCAGATTTGAAAAGAGTTGTCTCCCAAGGCAGGGGCGTCTTCATATCCCACCCAAACATATCCCACCTGAGTCCCAGTTGGTTCCCTCTTCTCTGACCACACCCACCTCCTCTGGATGCACCCAGCTCTCTCCCACACCCCTCCATCCCCCTGTGCCCAGGTCAAAGAGGATCTCAGAAGGTACAGCCTTCCAGAAGCTCTGAAGCTGAATCTTCCAGGGTAAAGAAGCAGACTCCGAGGAGACGAGGGAGTGAAGGATGCTCTAGGCATAGAGAAGAAGCCAAGGCATGAAGATTTTCTCGGCCACCACTGGCTTTCCAGGGTAGCTAGAAACTGAGAAACTGGGAAGTGCCAGGGCTGGATGGACTAGGGCTGGAGAGCAGCCAGGGTGGGATCCAAACCTGTGCATATTCAGAAAGGAAACTTGAGGCTGCTGAGAGGAAGTAAACCTCCATGATTGGATGGGGGTCAGCATCCCACAGACCTGGAACCCCAGCTCTCCCAACACCCGGCACAGATCAGCACTCACTGCACAGAGTTCTACTGCACATGACTTTTGTCGAATGAGCTATAATTAAAAGCAGATTTTTGTCCCCAACAAGGCTTATTTTCAAAAAATAAAATAAAATAAAATAAAATAAACAAACCTTGCTCAGCCATTGCTAAGCCCCACAAAGTCCCAGTGTGCAGCCTCCTAGCAAGGTATGAGGCTGGGAAGCCAAGCCACCAAGTGCTATTTTATCTTCATTGGTTTGAGTATGCTCTGTGATGCTGCCCAGGGACAGAACTCAGCTGATGACTCACTTCAAATATGTCCAGTATCTTCCCAATCAGACCCCTCATCACAGCATCCCTCCTTACCTAAAGGTCCCAAATTCTATCTCCCCTGCCTCCCAAAGAAAGGCAAAGCCACTACCGTTTCAGCTTCCTCCACCTCTGCCCTGTTTCTCTAGGCTCCACTCCATTTCCCTATGTGCTTCCCAGTACTGTCCCTCTGGCCATGCCACCTCTGCAAGTGCCCAGTGTCCTCCTGACCACCCCACCCAGGGTACTTCTCCCTCTTCAGCCATTTTGGATGGTCTGCATTCTTGGCAGGGGGTGCAGGTTTTGGCTGGAGGACTCTGATCCTGAGTTAAGCTGTACTGGCATCTCCTTGAGTGAGACAGCGAGATGATTCTGTGACATCTGAGTTTTGCATCCAGATCAGCATTCTGGAGAGAGCAAGATGACCTGATTTTTCTTTTCCACTGTGTGTTGTGATGAGTCCACAGAACAGCTGTGCCTCCCCACAGCACACACAGTGGTAGCCTCCTTTTCAGAGGAGCATCAGTTTCTGGCAAAGCATAGAACAGTCAGACGAGGAATTGAGTCAGGGGGCCTTATGGGAAAGACACAAATGAGACTTGGAAGTAACTGATCCTGAGTGAGCCTGGGACCCCACAGTGCATGTCCCCATTATATTATAGAGGAAAAGTGTCATAGGGAGAGGGAATGTAGAGGCAGGGGATAGTTACAGATAACTGATGCTTCAGGTAACTTTTGGTGATTTGTGAGAAGTAAGGATGGAATGATACAAACATTGTTCTCAGGTGTGAAATTCTCAAAGAAAATTAAAATGTAAATTAAAAGTACAAATAAAATATCCACTCTTTCGCCTCTGTTCCTCCTAAATAACATATGATATGTTTCAAATATAGCCAGGAATACTACTTGCATTTCAAACATAACCACAGCCCAAATATGAACAGTTAACAATGGGGAAGAGAGAGAAGGCAGAATGCTGATCACATAACGCAGTTAAAAGACAAAACCAGCATCAAATACAAACAAGCTAAATCCGAAGTAACCAAGAGATACATAGGCCTTCATCCCTTGGCCTAGCACTCCCATACTAAATATTTAGATTGTGGAATTAAAGGCACCTGTTGTGAATATCACCTCTGAGGGGGGGAAAGAGCGTGTCAGTGACACTATTGTACAAGTGGGTCCATCCTGCCTGGCAGGGTGGTATTGTAGCTCACAGAGCTCACAGCTGAGCGAGACTACTGGGGAATTTTTCTCACTCAGCAGTAGGCAGGACACCTTCTGCCCCCATGAAAGCTAACCAGGAGAAGGAGGCTTCCAGCTCAGCTCCATCTTGAGGTCTCTGTGTCCTGAATAGAGTGTGCTCTCTCTTCAGCAGTAAGATCTCCTTATCCGGTGCTGGTGGGCAGCACAGTGCATTGCCAGTATACTGTATTGTGGGCCTCTGGGGCCTCCCTGATCAACAACTTATAAAGCATTATCACATCTGGCACTATGAACTATGACTAATAACCAGTGGCTTCTGGGAGCAGCCTTATCTACCCATGCAGAGTACTTCCCTGCAAGCTCTTTGTGTTATTATTGGTGTCAGTGCTGTTGTTATATTTTTTTAATTTGCTTTCAAAATAGCAGGGTGCATATGGAAGGGTTTTCTGAGTGTGTTGGCCAGCTGTGTTAGCTAGTACTTCCATCACTATGTCAAAATACCTGAGAAATCAACTTAGAAGGAAGAAAGGTTTATTATGGCTCACAGTTTTTGTGGTTTAAATCCATAGTCTCTTTGTTCCACCACTGGAGGCCCTTGGCTAGGCAGCACATCATGGCAGTGGAAATATTACTGGAACAAAGAAGCTCTTCACATGGCCAAGACAGACAGAGAGACACTGACACAGACACAGATGGAGAGAAGCCAAAACCAACATATGCTCTTTAAAGGTACATCTGCTTCTTTCAGTATGGAAAGGGGGAGGGGACCTGCTATTTTGAGATCTAATTAAAAATATAATAATAATAATAATAACAACAACAACAACAACAACAATTACAAAAGAGTTTGCAGGGAAGTACTTTGCTTGGGAAAGGTGACATCCATTGACCACTTCCTCCAACCAAGCCCTACTTCCATTTGCCAAGAGCTCATCAGTTGATGGAGTGGGTGTCACCATGCTCCAGTCACCATTCAGCTAGAGACCAAACCTTCTGCACATGAACCTTTTGTAGAAGATACATATTTTTGCAAGGCAATGGTGGCACACACCTTTAATCTCAGCATTAAAGGCAGCTGGTGGTGGATCTCTGAATTCAAGGCTAGCCTGGTCTACAGAGTGAGTTTAAGGACAGCCAGGGCTACAGAGAAAAGTCCTACCTTGAAAAACAAAAACAAATAAATAAACAAAAGATTCATTTTTATTTTTATTTGGATGGATGGATGGATGGATGGATGGATGGATGTGTATATGCCATGTTTGGGAGGTACTGTAGGCTTAGATTTTTCAAACAACTATTTTATGTAAAGTTCTTAAACACATTTACCTCCCTCTCAACACCCCACCCCCATCTTTGGTAGGAGATTAGTAGAGGAAAGGGCTGAAGACCTCTGCTTCCTGTTGCTTAGTGTCCTTTCGTCCTTAGGGGATTACCAGACTTCAGGATACCAGCAGTCTGGTCAAACAGCAAAGCAGTTGCAACAAAACAACAAATCATCTAGACTCCGCCCAAACGGCGTGAGTCCGCTGAAGCAGAAAAACTCCACCAAAACAGCCAGTGCAGTTCTCTGAATCGTTTGTTTGTTTGTTTGTTTCTGTGAAGATCAGTGAAGGATGCTAACGGTTGTAGAGATGCAGAAAGCATTGTCTCACTGCGTGTGGGCTTCCATGTATCCCTTCTATATAGACATCTCAGAGTCCCCACAAGGACATTCTACAGCTCACAAAAACACCCCTCAAACTAGGGAGGTTTCAGCTAACCAACATCATGATCCTTTTCTGGGAGACAGTTTTCTGCAGGGGAAAAAAAACATTCCCACATCCCGTCCTTGGGACCCGAACACAAAACACAGTCAACGTGACACAACTGAGTTTCCAAAGAAACCAAAAGCTTCCCACTTCAGGGTACCCACAAAGACCAGAAGAAAGAATCAGATCTCCTGGAGTTACAAGCCATTGTGAGTCACCTGATGTGAGTTTGGGGGATCAAACCTGTCTTCAGCAAGAGCATGCAAGCTCTTGTAGCCTCTCAGCCATGTCTCCAGCCCTCCTGTGGAGCTTTTTATATCCAAACTTTTACACAGGCACTTGGCATAGTTCCCAATTGCAGAGCAGACAATCCCATTCACATATGCTGAGTGAACATATGAATGCGCAAACCATAAATTACAGCTAATGGCACAATAGCAGAAGTGAGAAAAGGAGGCCCTAAGGCCCTGAGAGTGGGGGGCCTTCCTCCACTAGGGAGAAGTAAACAGCAGTGATGAGCTTAGAAGCCAGTTGCCTCTGCCCGCAGGTGCTGGAATTAAAGGTGTGTGCCACCACGCCCAGCCTCTCTATTAGTCACTCTTTCTGTAAAGCCACTAGTACTGCTTTAGTTGGTGGTCCCACCCTCAGGACTTTTTCAAGTTCTAAACACCTGCCTACAATATAACAGAGTATAAAACTGGAGGTCTGTCTCCAACCCATGAACACTGGGCAACACGTCAAACCTGAACAACTAGGTTGTCACCTAGCATTGGGGTCCACAGCTTTGGAAGGTGACTTGTCTAGACAAGAAAGAGGTCTGCCCATGATCAGGCCATTCAAGACAGACCCAGTCCAATGAGAAAAGGTATCTCTGCTGCTCTGTGAGTATTGGTCTAATTATAAATGTTCAGCATTTTGGAGACCAGAAAAATCTACATTTCAAAGCTTTTTTTTTTTTTTTTTTTTTTTTTGCTTTGTCCTCAATTTTATATTTCATGGGGCATATTATATCCATTTCTCCAGCTTCATGTACATTCTGGCCACTAGAATGAGTTTCTATGTAGTAGACCCATGGTGTGTTCAAGAAATCCTCTAAGTTTGCTGAAGCTTTCTAGGCTTAAAGAAAAGGAGTCAAATTTGGAGTTTCACTCAAGAAAGCTTAATTTAAGTTTCAAAAGGTGTGATTATACTTTGCAGCCCTAAATCTCCCTGCAGCCCTAAATCCAGCTTGGTTCGGTCTAACAACACCCCCTTCCCCAATGTCCCCGTGGTAGGTCTAGTCTTTCAAGGAGAGACTTTTGCTCACAGAAAGGGGACAGTGCCTTGGTTGTCCATCAAAAGCTGAGAACTGTAACTGAAGATATGACTTTGTGGTTAAGAGCGCTTGCTGTGTGACTATGAGGAATGAGCTTGTGTAGCAGCCCCCTCCATAACAAGGTAGGCATGGTGTCTTTGCACTGTTGCACGTAACTGCAACATAGTGGGGGGGGGAAAATGGAGACAGGAAGGTTATTGGGGCTGAAAAACATAGTTCTACATTCATGGAGAGACACTGCCTCAAAGGAATAGAGCAGAGAATGATAGAGGACAGTTGATGCCCTCCTCTGGCCTCCAACCATGGACACACAGGTGCTCATAAACCACACACATACACCATACTCTCACACACATAAACACACAAAGAATAGAAAAGCAGTTAGTAAGAGATGGGGAGAGCTGAGGAAACTCCATACAGTAGCAGCTGCTGCTTGGGAATAGCCAGCCCTCCTGCATGGGAACATCTAGAATCACAAATCTTTAGGACTGAAAGGAATAATTGAGATCATCTGCTCTAATATCTACCATCTGCACAGCACTTCGAAGCAGATAAATCACATTCACACTCACCGTCTTATCAGATCCCTGCAGCTATCTGGTAGCAGAGGTGCTGCAAGCAACACACTGAATCTGGGGATGAGGCAAAGAAAGCTCAGAGAGGTTATATGTACCCCTGCAATCACACAGTCCTGACATGCAATCATGACAGCAGGACTCAGAGGCACACCCTTGACACTCAAACTTGGGGACTCAACACAACCCAATGCACTACTTCCCAGGAGAGACTACTAGGCCAGCAGAACCAAGGCCCTATGAGCTTCTTAGCCATCAAAGACAGATGACCTAGCTGCACTGCCCTCCCTGCTGGCACCATTTTCTGCTTGACTGACAGGCTCTAGCATCACCTAGGAAACAAGTCTCTGAGTGAGCCTCTTGGGGAGTTTCTTCCTAAATTGGGTTAATTGGGGGGGGGAAGACCCATTCTGAAGGGAAAGACCCACAATTCAATGGCCTTGGGCCAGAGAGTGGATATAAAATGAGAGCTCCAGCTGAGCACCAGTATTCATTGCTCTCTGCTTTCTGTGGACACAGTGTGACCTCATACCTCTGCCACCATACCTCCCCTGCCATGGTGGGACATACACTCCAACTACGAGCTAGAATAAGCCCTTCCCTTTTTTAAGCTGTTTTGTTTTGGTTTGGTTTGGTTTTGGTCTATTATTTTTGTCACCAAAGTGAGACAAGTAACTTACATGCTGCCCTCTCAGTATTCCTTGTCTGTGAGAAAAAAAAAAAAAGGCAAACAAGAAACGTTCCTCTCTTCTCCTGCCATTCAAGACATGATCTTATTGCTTCCAACCCCACAGACCCTTTGAAGCCACCAGCAATGGAGCTATTCTCTTCCACATCTGCTCCTTCTGAGTCTTGAGATCCAGCAGCAGCCTGCAACCTTCTCCCTTCAAAGAGAAAACTCAAGCTCAGGAAAGAGAATCATGCTCCGTGTTGACATAAGTGGTCAATGGATAATGGAGTAAGGAGCTAAACTCAGGGCCTGAATGACAGCACATGTTGCACAAGCATAAAGGTCTGTTTTCTAATCCCAGTACCCTTGGAAAAGGCCAGGCATGGCCTCCTGAATGCCTATAGTTCCATCCTTGAGAGGGGTGGAAACAGCAGCAGGATTGATGGGCTTGCTGACCACCAGCCTAACTCCAAGGTTCAGTGAGTGACCCTGCCTTCAGGAGAATAAGGTGGAAAGTGATAGAGCAGGACCCGGCATCCTCCTGTGGCCTCTGTACTCATCCACATATGCAAACACACGTATATGTGCATACACATAAACACATACCTATACCATAAAATATACATATATATACATATATATTCACACACATATACCATTCACACATATAGTCCATATTCAAACACATATACATACTTATATGCATATACATGCATACACAGAAAAGAATTAAACTGGAATTTCCAGGCTTCACACAAAAAGGCTCTTTCTAATAAGTCCTACTGATGGCACTTGGCTATCATCCTGCCAGGATAACCAGAGACAGAAAATGGAACCCATAGTAGAAGAAAAGAAGAAAAAGTTGATACAGGCCTACAACTGAAACAAGGGACTCTGCAACCCACTGATTTGGTCATGATTACTAAAAACTTATGGAAAGTCTTCCATGTGATGAGCAAGACAGACTGGGGTCAGGACCTGACTTAGAACACAGTCCAAAGACTATGTTGTAGATGCACAAGGGAAGCAGGTCACTTCGACTCTCTCAAGTATATGCAAACTAAGCCATAAGTTTAGTGGTAATCAGTACCCATGAGGTACATTAATTAAGAAGTTATAATTTACAGGAGGCTCCCATTACTTGATAATGTTTCACCAAAGCTTACGAATACAGGAAGTAATTACTTGGCATGGATGTCAAAAGAATGCTTTAATTTCTCAAGTACTTGGTTTGAAGCAGCCACCAGTTTTACATTGAACTAAAATAAGACAGTACTATTGTGCACTTCCTGAATAATTTTACCTTAGGAAGCAGCCATCCCTGGCTCAACTTAGTGTTTGATGCCTTGCTGTGCTAAGTGTTTCAGATGCATCTTTTCATTGAACAAGCACAATAACTACCAAGGGTGGACATCATTATCATGATTCAAGATGTTACCAAGAACTGAGGGTCAGTGCTCTAAGAAACCAAGGTCACAAGAGTCATTTAATAATTAAATAGACAAATGTGTCTCTGTGTGATGCCATCCACCATAGTGATCCTTGTTTTAAAATGAACCCCTGATCTTTCTGACTTAATAGAATTTGAATGACTAGAAAGTTAAACCATTGTGAACAGAGTTTGCTTGGTGTTCCTTTGAAAATTAGAGATAAGCTTGAATCTCAAATCTGCATATCCACAAATCCATTTACTCCTGTTGTTTCTGCTTCTCAGCATTCCTTTCAACCAAAACCAAAACCAGTATTTTCTCCACCACAGTAAGTAGCATGGATATAGAAACAAACTCTTGTCATCACAGCAGGGACCTAAGATTAAAATTAGCATGAAAGCTACAATGAAAAAAAATTCAAGTTTAAAAGTCTAGGACCTATAGATTTTAAGTTTCTAAAATATTTAAAAAGTCTAATAGCAAGGTTTTGCTTCCTGCAATTTATATGGTTTGTTCTCTTTTATGATAGGAAAATAGACCCAAATTTCTCAAATTTTAAGTGATAGTTTTGCTGGGTATAGAATTTGTGAATGGCTGCCTCCTACCACTATCTAAATGTTTGATTAACAGCCCTAAAATAGTGTTAAAGAATATAAAGCCACCTTGTATCTTGGAGTTTTTCTGTTTTGTTTTGATCTGTTTTGTATTCCCTCTATTAAATATCTGAGGATTCTTTTACTGTCCTTGGACATTGATCTGTTCATCAGAATGTCAGAATGTGTTAAGTTATTTGTCTGGCCTAATTTCTTCTAATAAGGCTTTCTTGATAGATTCACAACTCACTAAGTGTTGCCTGTACCATTTCAGGTAATTACTGATGATCAGCTCTTCAGGTCCAGCAGTCATTTTCTCCTTTGTGTTTATCCATCCATTGGATTTGATTTTCCGCCATATATTTCTGCATGACGCTGCATTTTTATGACGTTACTATTTGTTTCCTTATATAACTTTCTGGAATATGCTTCATCATCATCCCCCCCCAAATAATGCAAAATATAATGTGGTATCTTGGGAAACAACTGTTATACCCAGTTCGCGAGCCCCCAAAAGATCTCCAGGAATCGACTCCATTGCAAAACACATAAGGGTCTTTTTATTGAAAATTACAAGCTGCAGCTTGGGCCTACACAGCCCCACCGCCGAAGCGGTGGGAGCTGAGCGCACCATGCCCAGGTTAGTTGGGTGATATATAGATTCTGGTCCCTCCCAGCATGCCCGAGGCAGGGGCGATTCCTGCCTGGCAAGCATCTATTGGTCAAGATGCTACATTTTGAATAGATTGGCTATAGGAAGGTTCCCAGACCATTAATGACCAGGTGTCTCTCCCTAGGGGGATGGGCCAGTTTCCTAGCAACTGTATCTTAGTGGGTGGGGAAAGAACGCAGCGAGGTAGCTCTCCCCTCAGGGAATTTACTACTATACTACTTTATCTTTTGGTCTCTCACAACAAAAATTATAAAGCTTATGTAGAGAATCATACATCTTTAAAATCATCTTTAAAATAATATTTTTGATTTTTTGAAAGTTTCATACATATAAAAAATATATTTTTATTATCACCATTCACCACTACCTCCACCAACTCTTCCTAGAGTTCCCACCCCATTTCCGTCATAACTCCAAGCTCCCCTTTCTTTATTCCTAGTAATAATCCTTAAGTCAATAAGTTTACCTAAGTAAATGGAGGTATAGAGAGAGAACAAGCAACTGAACAAATAAAAGTATAGAAACAGTGAAAACAAAAAAGATAGTAAAATGAATTTGAAAACCAAAATAGTAAACAGAGTGAATATGCTCCCACTGCAATACAGGCAAAAAAAAGACTTCTCATTCAGGGGGAAAAACGACCCCAACAACAAGGAACTTTCAACCAGACATGAAGAAAAATCCCCATGCTGGATGGTAAACAGACATAAGTCAAGTTTACAGACTTAAAATCTTGGCTTATTTGATAACGTGTTTTGGCTTAAATATTTATTTTTAAATATATAAATGTTTAAATATAATGAAGACTACTGGCATAATGCTCATACATGAGAGGATTTTTAAAAATATCCTTTCAAAAGAAAAACTAAATATAAAACTGAGAATTCAACTGCCAGTGAAGCAGCTAGAAAAATAAGTACCTAAAAGGCAATGGGGGGAAGGGAAGAATACAAATGAAAACTGACCAGAACAGATGAGCTATCTGGTTAGCTTACTAAGACATTTAGCTGCCTTATATCAAAGTATTGTAAGTTTAAAGGAAGCTTCTCACAAATTCTCAGAGGTTCCCTCTCGCTTTATAATCTCTACGCATTTGTGAAATGTAACAACAAATTTACATGAGACTTAAAAGGCTGACCTTCGCAGAACTTTCTGGAGACGGCTTGGAGTCAGAACATGAACTACGATAGAATCATTGTGCTCCGCAGTTAAAAATATAACCTGTGGGCCTAGGCTCAATGGTGAGGAATTGCTCTTTGGACAGATGTAGTCAGAGACCATAGTACCCAGGGTTTCTGTTGCTCTGAGAAAATGCCATGACCAAAGCAACTTGGGGAGGAGAGGGCTATTAATCTTACAGCTTATAGTCCATCATCCAGAGAAGTCAGAGCAGGAGCTTGGAGAGGTCATGAAGGGCTTGATTACCAGCTTACTCATCTTGGCTTGTTCAGCCTGCTTTCTTATAGAACCCAGGACCACCAGGCCAGGAATAGTACTACACACAGAGGGCTGGGCTGTCCCACACCAATCATCAATCAGGAAAACACAGTGCAGGCTAATCTTATGGAGCATTTTCTCAACTGAAGGCCTCTCTTCCAAAATGACACTAGCATATGTCAAGGTGATATAAAACTGAACAACGCAAAGACACTCAATAAAAAGAGAGAGATAGGTAGGTAGACAGACAGATAGATAGATAGAAAGGCCAAATCAGGGTTCTTAGATATGGTCCAATCTTGGTCATCCGCCCCTAGTGAGCAAGATAGCTAGAAGTTCCTAGGAGGAACTGGGAAATAGAAAATCGATTCATTCTAAGATACATAAAAAAATGCTGTGTGGCTGCCTCTCTTGTTCATGGGAAATTGAACTGTAGACTGTCTTTACATAATCTCCTGGCAACTTCTAGTGTTTGGCCAAAGGGACCATGACCCTCAGTTTAAAGGGAAGAAACTGAGGAAAGCTTGAGGAGGGGGGATGTCAGAGCTGTAGTTTCCTGCCACGCATTGCTGAGGGAGGAGCCTGAGCCGCATCTAGGCGGGGAGCTCGCCTCCTTCTTCACCAGCCCTGCTGCCTTGTGGGTTCAGAGCTTCCCGAGTGAGTCTTTTCCAACAGCTGCTCTGGGCTCAGAGCCCATCCCCATCCAGGTGTCAAGCGCTTGTGCACAATAACAAGTAGTGTTTGGTGTAAAGTGTTAGCAGTCGGGAACGTTCTTACAGCATCCGTATGTTCTTACTACCTCAAAAGACCTTTTCCTGGGCAGGGTAGGAAAACAGTGCAATAAAGCATTCTCCTCAAAGAGCTCTGTCCAGCAAGCTAACTACACTTCTGGGGGGTATGTGCTTCCTCGCCGGTTGTCTTCCCCCCTGCCCCCCCCCCCGGGACTCAGTTTCTCCAGGTAGGCATTTAGAGGATTAGACAGCATACTGTCAATCACCTTCCAGCTCCAGGCTTCACAGTTTGAGAAGGAAACTAACACATGCTCAGAGAAAAAACATCTAGGGTCAAAGGAACCAGAAACCATATAATAATAAGGTATGGCCAGGAGACCCAAGGGACTGGATATCAGGACACTAGAGACATGAGGAATGGCTGCTTCCACGATTAAAATAACAAGTAAGGCTCTTTTATAAAAAAGCTACCACAAGCATTATTCCAGGGGTCACTGTCCTGCTGAGACGTGTAAGGGTTAGCTGGCACAAGTGTAACTACCCTGCCTGGCAGGAATATATGTATTCTAAGGCACTGGTTCTCAACCAATGGTTTGTGACCTCTTTGGGGGTGGAATGTCCCTTTCACAGGGGTCACCGGAGTCCATTGGAAAACACAGATATTTTACATTATGATTCATATCAGGAACAAAATAACAGTTTTGTTATAGAAATAATAACAAAAACTTTATGGTTGGGAGTCCTCACCGCATGAGGAACTTTGCTAAAGGATCGGAGCCTTAGGAAGGTTGCCAACACTCCTCTGAAGGCACCTTGTGCCCCTGTCTTTGAATATCAGATTATTGGAACAATGGACCCCGAGAAATCAGCATTTCTCCAGGACTCTCCTAGAAGAAAAGGCTGAGGCCTTGGAGGCACTCAGCGGTGCCTAGCTTGTCTCCCCGAGAAAGAGTGACACGTTGTCAGAAGGCTGATGGAGGGGAGGCAAGGCTGGGGTGAGGACCGCACCCTGCTGGGCTGCTTAGTCGTGTGTATCTCACACCAGAACCAAAGTAAGTGGGTGGGTGGAGCAGGGTTTTCCCTCTCTCCAATGCAGCCACATTGCATAAATCTTTTTCCAGTTTTCATTGTTTGAAAACAGATAGGCATACCTGGCTTGCCGGAGCACTCTTGGCCTGGTAACATGCGGAGATTCCCTGGCTCCCCAAATTACTGCGGCCCTGGCAGGTCCTGTCATCTGGAAGTCCCTCATCACCCTCCCACAGATCTTGAGGAAGTCGAATGTACTTGCTGAGTGTGACTCATTGGATGCTTCAGCCCCAGCACCTCCCCACCCCCACCCTGGGGGTGCTGATGTGGCTCTCCTTCCTCACAAGGAGCGAAAGCCATCAGGAACTTTGCCCACACTCAGCACTTTCTCTGCTCTCTGGCTCTTTCAGCTGAGGCTGCAGTGTTAAATGTACAGTTTTCTAAATTAATTCTTTGAAGACTTCCTCCTGTCAGCTAATGCCAAGGAAGTCACTTACAAGCAATGGATTCTTCCACTTTCATGTTCTCCATAGCTTTCTTAATGTAAGATGGTATCCCAAAACCTTCCATTCAGCAAAACTTACCAGTGATATGCAGAAAGTCTCAAAAATATTCACTTTAAATTAAAGGGCAAAATAATAATTTCATTGTGCCCTGGATAAGAAAAGTGGCTGAATCTCTTATCTGGGGCAAGAGAACATGTCTGCAGTTAGGCCTGTGTGTGGAGCAACCCCTTGTGGGTCTGTCAGTTCTCTCTCCTCTCTAGCTTCCATTTAGCCCTCACTCAGGCCAACAGCAATTTTGTACCAAGCTGTGAGACAGTGCCATTACCCAGTAAACTCTCTCCCCTAATTCCCAGTTGGACCAGGAAAGGACACACAACCCAATTCAGAGTAGGTCGGCCTGTCCCCAGAGATCCAAGGTCGCCTGGAGCATCCGAGGCTGGGAGCTCCTGCAGCATCCCAAATTTGCTCCATAAATTTGGGCAAGTCATTTGCCCTCCCTGAGACTCAACTTACGGTTGAGCAACAAGCTTATTTTTAAAATAACTCAATGTACTTAAAAAAAAAAAAAAGTTTTTAAGAAGAACCAGCTTTTTTTAACTAAGTTTTTTGTTTGTTTTTGTTTGTTTTTAACCTCCAGTTTCTGGGACCAGCAGAATGTTCAAGAAAAATAAGGAGAGTGCTCCTCACTGGAAAATGTTGGGAAAGTTCTAGAAAGGTGACAGTTGTAAGTGATTCCGGGACTGTGGAGGCAGAGACAAGTGGGGTCACCTGAGCTTGCCAGCCATTCAGTATTGTTAAATCAGTGCACTTCAGGTCCAGTGAGAGATCCTGTCTCAAAACAACATGAAGACCAATTAGGAAATGCTGCTTGATATGGACCTCTGAACTCCTCCACGTGTGTGTACACAGATGTCCACATAGGCAATACACAGAGACACACACACACCACAAGAGCATGCATAATTTCCATTCCCAAATGGAATGGAAATGTCCCTAAAGAGGGGTAACAAATTACAAAAAGGGAGCCGCCCATAGCTAATCTGTGAACTTTATTAACCTTTTCATTTTCCCTTGTTCACCAAATAATAATTATTACCTCTCTTCTACTAGTTGTACTGAGATCACGGCCAAGGTTAATTAAAATCTAGATTTGCTGAGACCCCTATTTCTACAATTTCCAAACATATGTTCAGAGAAGCTACAAAATTACACAATTACCCATAATATATTGTCTATACCAGTGGCATCTCATGTGTGCTCTGTGCTCTAGTATTGGAAATGTTGTTTTGAGGGAATAATACTTCAGCTAAGTTCATTGTTAGTGAGTCATTTGCACTTAGTTAGGAAACCAAGTGTGCATTGAAATCTTCCATACCTTGCCTACACAATATGCTATTCATTATTGCACAATGTCTTCAAGAATGGAACTAATCAAGTTAATATGCTATGGTACAGTGTGCAGACTAGAAGTTTTGAGGTAATGTTTCAGCTTATGCTTGCTTTTCCACAAGAAACAGATTAATCTAGTCCACTGGAAGAAAAGACCACCCAAGGGCTAACCATGCAGGTGAGGTGTGAAAACTTCCCTGCAGCTAATTTTCTCATAGAATGAATGTAACCAATTGACACATCTCCAAAAATTAAATAAATAAAATAAAATAAAAATAAAAGCATGGCAAAGCCATGGGTCAAGCATTCAATTCCTATTCCAGGAAATCTGTGAATTGACTCATTTTGGTTCAATTTGTCCCTATAGAGTCAGAGGTAAGTGGGGGCTGGGTCTTGTATGGGAGAATATTAACAGACAGCTGCTCTTGCATAAACACAACCCAGGCGACAAATGAAATGAACCCATGTGGGCCTAGCAAAATCGTCATGATGTCACTCTTCATATCAGGCTGTCACTAGATCTCTTCAGCCATGGCCACATTAACTTCTCTTACCCCATGTACCCAAGGTCAGTTTGTTAAGCCCTAAACTGAATGAGATCCACCTATCTTCTCTCTCTTCCAGCATTCATTCTGCAAAATCTGCTTTTCTTATTATTCATTTGTTCAGATGTCATGGACAAATACTGACTCACAGGAAACCATACACACACACACACACACACACACATTTTAAATACTCCAACAAAGGACCATTCATGGATATTACCTAGAACCCCTGCTCAGATGTAACCCATGGCAGCTCAGTGTCCCAACTGGGTTTCCTAGTAATGGGAACAGGGATGGTCTCTGACATGAACTCAGTGTCTGGCTCTTTGACCACCTCCCCTGAGGAGGAAGCAGCCTTGCCAGGCCACAGAGGAAGACAATGCAGCCAGTTCAGATGAGACCTGATAAGCTAGGATCAGATGGAAGGGGAGGAGGACCTCCCCTATCAATGGACTTTTAGAGGGGCATGGGTGGAGATGAGGGAGGGAGGGTGGGATTGAGAGGAAATGCCGGAGGAGGCTACAGCTGGGATACAAAGTGAATAAACTGTAATTAATATAAAAAAATAACTTAAAAATTAAAAAAAAAGAATTCACAGACCCAACCTCACCTTATTTACACACCAATTTACCAATGTAAAAGTAATCACCTATTTTATAATTATTTGCCTTATTTTCACTTTATTGTCCAAGGCCCACCTTGTTAGCAAGTCACTGGGGTACACAGAGGCCAGGACTGTCTGACTACAAACTCTTTGATGATACTCCATTTCTCTGGCATCTTCAAATACTGGAGCCCACCTAGTATAAGATCAGCATACTGAAACCAAATCCTACTTACCATTGCTCTCAGTTGCCCACCCAGAAGTAGATGGCAAGATGCTAAGCTCAACCACCTGGTTAGATATAGCCTTAAAGACTAGAGAAACAGATGGAATCAAGATCGATGCTTCCTCCCTGCTAGCTGGCATTCATGGTGCCAAACAGTGCCATGAAGGCTGCTGGGGGAGAAAACTCATCAGTAGTTTCATCCAGCTGTAAAACATGCATACTACAATAACAATGCAATAAGCAAAAAGCACCTACTGGGACGATAGTGCCACAACTGTCCTGAGCACAACCAACTGCTTTGGGAAGAGCTAGGAGGTCTAGTCTGAAGGACGAGGTACATACCCGGTCCTATAAACCTAGATTATGACCAGGAGGTCATGGGAGGGAGGTTGGGACAAGACACCCTTCCATTGCTTCCCTAAGTGAACAAGTTGTCAAACTGCCTTCTAAATATTTATGCTTATATTTATAGACTAATGCAGCTCTCAGCCTGAGGAGGAAAAGTACATTTTTTTGCAGTGAGGACTTATATATGGTCCAAGTGCTGAGAATAATTGACTGATGGCCACTGAGCCTTAAGCAACACGTGTAAGTCATGCAAGACCACTCCACAATTCTAGGAACATTGCAGAAGGGAAAGTAGAGAGAATTTTAAAGCTGGAGGATGGGGAGAGTTCCATGAAATGCTGCTGTCCACATATGACATTGCTCTTACAACCATGAAGAAATACCTGTGGATATTTGCACAACACCGGGCCTTGCAACTTTCCACCATAGAGGCGGTGCCCAGGAGGCCACATCCCCTCCTGGGGATGTTCCTGGTAGCCTGAGGAGTGATGTTATTTTCTCTAATGGTGTAACCACTGAAGGACTAGGTGAGAACAGGGGACTCGGAGGAAAAGGATGCCAGAATAATGGGGTGTGACTATAATGCAGTCCATATTACATGTACATGAAGCTACCAAAAAAATAAAGAAAACACAGCCCAGGCAGCATTTGGTACAATTGCAAAACGTAATTCCCCGGAACTAAGTGAGCACCCATGTTCCCACACTGCTCTGTGGGCCTTGCAGACTGCTCCCACAGAATTCATCAAAGGTCCTTATCTTCCTCATTCCATAAGTGAGAAAATCAAGGTGCAGAGGAGCGTATGAAACTGCCCCTAAGTCATACAATGACATAATGAGGCTTCAAACCCAGGTACTTGGACTCCAGTTTGTGTTTTTAACTTTTCATTCTGCTGCCTCAAGTGTCCTTCTATCAGCATCAAGGACCTTCTCTCCCAGTCACGAGTTATCATTTGTTACTAAACGTACTCCACACTCCAGCCTTGGGCTAGGTCAGACTGCCTGAGAATTGAAGAGATAACGTAGTCCTTCTGATACTAGGATTTGCAGCAGAGTGGGAGAGGCAGATATTGCAGAAGCAAAGAGCTGTAGTGGAAAACACGTGATGAGAACAAATGAGAGGCAGAGGGCAAGCTTCATTTCTACACCAAGGGCTCCAGAAATGCTCCATATAGCGACAAGAGAATCAGCAGTTCAGAGAGATGCACCTTACAGAGCATGGGGGCAGGGGTGGGGGACGGGACACTGTGCCCTTGCAGCCTGTTCCTACCTTAGTCTAAACCTCAGCCAGACCCCTGACGAGCCTTGTTGCTTTGAACAACCAACTTAACTATGAGATGCCTTCGCCCGCGATAATAGAAAGTCGGGTGCAGTGGAACGCACCCGTAATTCCAGCCCTGGGGGTGGGGGTGGGGTGCAGAAGAAGCATGAGTTCCAGGCCAACCTGGACTACAATGACTCTACCTCTCGAAGTAGGGAAAGGTGATAACAGGAAGCATCTAGTCTTCTGTGATCAGTAGAAACCATGCTGAGGGCTAGGGAGGTGGCTTTGTCTATAAAGTGCTTGCCACACAGGCAGAAGGGCCTGATTGTCCCCTAGAACCCTCACGTGAAAAGCCTGATATGATCATAAGAACTTGTCAGCTCAGCACTAGGGAGGCCATGACAGACAGATCCTCACTGACCTAGATTATAGATCCACGCCAATGAGAGACTATCTCGAAAAATAAAAATAAATGGATGGCACTTGAGGGACAACACTGAAAGCTGTCTTCTGGCCTCCATGAACACACACACACACACACACACACATGCAACTGCACATACAAGCACACACACACATGCAAACAATTGCACACATATGCAGCTGCACACACAGAGAAATAATGCTGAGACAATCCCCAGTTACATCCATTTTCCTGCAAATTACATAAACTTATTCTTTATGACTAAAAAAATTATCCAATTTTGTATATAAACCACATTTGAAGCAAAACTATCTGGAGAACAAAGAGAATTGGTGGGAGGGAGGGAGAGGGTTAGAGTGGGGAAGTTTATGAAAGATGGGAAGAATGTGATCAAAGTACCTAGTGTGTGTGTGAGAGAGAGAGAGAGCGAGAGAGAGAGAAAGGGGGGGCATGAACATGTAATAGAAGCCTGACAAAGGTTTGTCTTGCTTTTCTCTCTTCTCCTCAGCCTGAGCAGCCAACCTAACCTGGTCACTAGGAGCTGGTGTGGGTTGAACAAGACAGGTCCAGGCTCCCTCACTCCCCATTTTGGCCAGGCATGTGACACACTCACGATGCCTCTGAGATAAACCTGACCTGAGTGACAGCTGTCCAGTGCAGCACCAAGATGTCCGGTGGACAAACAAGGGTGCAGATTATCGGGTTATCTAAAACAGTCTGCACAAGGTTGACTATGTCAAGGTGACACGGGGAAAATACCACAGATGCTTGGCAAATGGAGCAGTGAAATCGGGGCTGGAAGGCATTCACCATCAAGATCATCTGCTGTTCTTCCAGAGTGCATAGGCTCAGTTCTCAGCACCTGTAACCAGGTTCACAAGTGCCCCTACCTCCAGTCCTGGGGGATCTGCTGCTCCCTTCCGGCTTTTGTGGAAACCCACACACACACCTGAAATACACTCACACACACACATACAAATAGTTTCTTTAAAGAGGTTCTTTCTAGGTACTTACATTCCTGGGCCCCTTTCAGACAGCAGGCTGGGGCAACTCTAGTCTCTCCCTGATGGTTGAGACCGCTCAAAGCAAAATGAGGCACAGAACACTGGCTACTGAGGCTTCTGCTCAAACCGCTGCCCCTGTGCTGAAGTGCAGAGCCTCACAATGGCCTGTGGTTGCAAAGGGATGGAAAAGGGCACAACTGTGTTGAAACCCTGAAGAACAAGAAATTACCTGAGAGCAACAATGACCACAGGAGAATACGCTGCTCTGTGCCACTTCCGGTTACCGAGCCAAGGCAGAGGGAGAGCAGGGTCCCCAGCAGGCTCTCAGGAGCAAGGCTGTCCTCCATCTTGACTCCTCCCACCCGGAACTTCTCTCACGCTAAAGAAGCTGGTGTGCAGACCTCTGCACATTTCAGAGCCTCAAAGATCAGCTCCCGTGCACAGTCCTGGAAGCCTCGTGCAACACACTCTGATTCCGTGGGCATCTCACACCCCGTCCCACCGGCTATCACTGTTGAGTTCTCTTGTCAAAGACCAATGCTCACTGAAGTTGTGTGGAGCAGATCACGGAGTGCCTCTTCACAGCTGACCCCTCATCTTCCGTCTCTGGATCAGCAGCTCAGTAACACGTCATGGGCAGTTCAGAAAACTAACCCCAAAGTAGTCACGGGTTGTTTACCTGGTTAGCTTGTCTTTATCTGGATAAAAATGCCACCTGCCAGATACTAAGCACCTGTGGTGTGTCCACGATGTGGCCGACCTCACGTCCTGCACCTACAAAAGTTCACTGAGAAGTGGAGATCGAGAAGGGAGCGTCTAGAGCAGTGGTTCTCAACCTGTGGGTCAAGACCCCTTTGAGGGGTCACATATCAGATATTTACATTATGATTCATAACAGCAGCAAAACTACAGTTATGAAGTAGCAACCAAATAATGAGGAACTGTATTAAAGGGTTGCAGCATTAGGAAGGCTGAGAACCGCTTTCTATGGGGCAGAAGAGCAGGACACTTAAGCAGCTTACCAGAGCCACCAAAAAAGCTCCTCCTGGCTTCACTGCCTTCATATTCCCTTTCACCTTTAGCTGGGCAGCAGACTCAGCCCTCCATCTTGGTGAAAGAGGAGCTCTGGCACTAAGTGTCTCTCCATCACCAGCACATGACACTTTCAAGGGGACGCTTCATCCTCCATCAAAACACTGCACGTGCCATTGAGTGTGCATACAGCATGGGATCAACCCCACAGGCACTGAGACTCAGATTCACACCATGAGGAAGGCATGCACTACCGTGTGGTGTGTAAGCCTCTGAGGTCTGTGACAGTGAGCCAAACCAAGACTGCAAAGCACACAAAGGAGAGTCAGCTACCTGCTCAGCCCCAGGCCTGGCTGATGCCCACAGTATCGAGAAAAAAAAAAAGCCTCAGGTGTGACTGCTGTGTCATTTCTTGCAGGCCTCACAGCTACATAACATGAGGCCTTTGCTGTTCAGCCCTGTGTCAGCTAATAGGGACCCTGGAGGCAGTTTGCCCTACTCAGCTAGAGGGGAAATCATCACACACAAGAATCAGCTCCACCTGTCAATTCTGGTTCCAAAGACAGGCAGCCCTTCCCTTCCCCTCTGCTAAGTGGCAAAGCCTCGATATTTGTCATTTTTTTTGAGAGATGGATTAAGACTGACATTCTAAGCATGAAAGCAGGGAAAGCTACAAGACAAAAACTAAAATAAAGAAAAGCAGATTCAACACTGGAAAAACACAACTCACCACATGTCTAAATATAAATTAACAAGCAGGGTCTGGGAGGCAGCTCAGTCACCTTAGTGTCTGCTGTGCCAGAGGGTGACCTGAGCACCAATGACACCTGTAACCCCAGCACTGGAGGGGGGAGACAGGTGGATCCGTGGAGCTCACTGGCCAGCCAGTCTAGCTGAATTAATGAGCTTCAAGTTCAGTGAGCAACTCAAGAAGGAAACTAGAGAATGGTAGTGGAAGAATTCAACCACTGGCTTCTATAGGCATAACATAAACACATATTCACGCACACTTGCTGTGTGAGCATATGCTCATGTGTGCGAGCACACACATACACACACATATACACATTAACAAGCAAAGAATAAACTAAACGGAGAACTGTTTGCAGCTTAGGTGATAGCATGAGGATAATATTAACACAATGAATTCACGCACTTACTCTCCAATACACATCTTTTCTGAAAGGCAAAAAGCCTTTGCTTAACAGACAGCCATGGGACATTCCTAAAATGGTGGTTCTGACTGGTAAACCAAAATGAAAGTCATTGTTTTCACCTCCTGGATCTCTCTCTCTCTCTCTCTCTCTCTCTCTCTCTCTCTCTCTCTCTCTCCAGCATCCTGGAGAGTGCCAGGAGGGGAAATTCCAGGAAAACAACTTGCAAGAGGTACCCAAAGCCCTAATCTCATCTTCTGCAATCCTGTTGTTCACTTCTGGGCCTGTATCCTGAAAAAGCATCCGAAGTGTGGAATAAGAGATTCACTCCACACCCCTAAGAGACACCTTGCCTGAGGGCAAGCGCACAGGAGAGCTAGCCCCACCACTTGTCTGCTGTGAGGCAGCTTGGGTGTGGGAGTGATGCCCCACCTCCCTCAGCCCTCAAGACCTATGGAGATTAGCAGGATCACTGAGTGAGCCGGACCTGTCCCTCCTCTCAGAAAGCAGGCCCGGCACCTTGCCTGGGAGGCATAGCAGAGCTGGCTCTGGCTGAGGGTGAGAGCTGTCCTGGCCACTCCTCTGCTGTGAAGTAGAGGTGGTGTGGTTGTGGGGAAGATACTTTCCCCCTGCCCCCTTGCTACCTGTGGTGGTAGTCAGGAGAGCTGGCACCAGGGTCGTGAAAGCTGGTGAAAGCTAGCCCTGTTGCTCCCCCGTTGCAGCACTTGGAAAGCAGGCCCAGCACCCTGCCTGGCCCTGTTGGCAAAGGCACAGGTGAGCCAGCCCCGACAGCGTGAGAGTGGGGAGAGCTGGTCTAGCCCCATCAAAGGTTGCAGCACTTGAGAGAGCGCCCCCCCCCCCCACCTGGCACCTTGACTGGGTGGCCCAGTGGAGCTGGCCCTGGAAGCATGGGTGCAGGTGAGCCATCCCCAAGGGCATGAGAACGGGAGAGCTGACCCTGTCTCCTGCCAGTGGTGGCATCGAGTGGCCTAGCCTGAGCAATGCTGAAAAGCCAGCACTGGTGGTGTGGCTAAGGGAAAGCTGGTGTGCTGACCACTGCAGGGTTCTGGGTTGACCCACCCAACATCTATAAAACGGTTGGGTCGAGTGAAAGGGCCAGGCCTGCCGATCCAAAGCTGCGGGATCTCCATAACACAGACAACAGGATAGCTGGGAGGAGGCCTAGTAAGGATCCAGTGCTGATGGTGTCACAGAAACCAGAGATCTTGAACCAGACCAGTGATCCATTGCAATGAATATTTGCAAGCAAGAGGTCTGAACAGAGCACTATACTGTGGGACACACTGTGACAGCTTCTACAATGAGACTGTTTCTATACTGTGTGTGTGTGTGCGTGTGTGTGTTATTTTGTGGGGGAGGCTGCAAGAGCAAAGGGCAGATATGAGGGGACAGGGAGATTAGTGAGAATTGGGTACATGATACGAAACTCACAATGAATCAATTAAAAGTTTTTAAGAAGAGAGATTTACTCCAGAATACGTGATATCATAGATAAAAGAAGAGAACCAGAAAAAGAAAAAGAAATATACCAGCTGAATAGGGCTGAATATGATAGGATAAGGTGATATGATGGAGTATTTAGAAGTCTCTAATTATCAGGAATAATTTGATAACATTAGAAACTGTTCATCCTATTGACCAAAAACAAAGGGGGGGAGGACAGGCCTTCTACCACTCTTAAAAATAAGTATTGCCTAAGCATGTATCCACATATGCAGTAACACATTCATTCAGATGCTAGTGAGACCAATAAGAAAGAAACATGCTAAGGTGCTAAATATCATTATCTCTGAATGATGCACTGGAGGGTTTTACACATTTCCAAAATGTTCTAAACTCGCTTACACACACCACACACCCACTGCACACATGCACTCACACACACACACGCATTTATACCATTAAAAATGTTTATTGAAAACAATACATGGTAGACTGAAAACTTTGCCACAGATTATGTCCCTCCCTGCATCTATGTCCCGTGGCAGTGACACACCCGCTGACACTGAGGCATTCCTTTGTTGGTATCAGAGTCTACTTCCTTGGGAATGCTACAAAGACTGAAAAGTGGCAGTGTCTCTTATTTCCCTGAGACTCCAGCATCACACCGGGACGGATGACACATCCAGTCTCTCGGGCTGAAAAGCTACCACATCTTCAGCTTTCCACCAGGAGACAGACGTTGCTGGACTGCCCGGATGCACGCTGTCGGCTCTGTTCCTTTAGAAGGCCCTGAGAAATAGCCCTCTGCTCAGCAAACACATTCACTTCCTGAGCTCTGCAATGGTGCGTTCGTTCAGGCATACCATTTGGGATTCCAGCTGGTGGATTCCAGCCAAGCACAGCTTCTTTGGTTAATCACAATTTCTGGGGAAACGTAAAGGAAAGAGGATAGATAGTGTGATGAACTGAGGCCCCGGTGATGTCGGGTGACATCCGGAACTTACCACCCACCTCTCAGTGGTATCTCAAAGAAATTGCTGTGTTCATGGGATAAGGAGGGGGTCGGAGAAGGTCAGAAGGTTTGGTGTGTGTGTGTGTGTGTGTGTGTGTGTGTGGTTCCCAAAGGAAGAGGTAAGCACTGGACAGCTGCGCCTAAGGCCTGCTTGTCATGCCCTTATTACCTACTGCTGTGGAGTTTGCCCATTATTTAAAACTGAGTGTGGGGATGCCAAGAGATGCCCAGGGGATCACCTTGATGACAAATTCCTTTCCGTCCTCCATCTGGACGCATCAAAGGCAGGAGTTTGGTTTTTCTTCCTGAAGAGCAGAGCCCATAATTCCTTCTAGGACAGTCACTGCTTCCCTCCCCTGATGACCTCCAGGCACAGGGCACAAAATACCACCTGGAAGATGCCACAACCCTCAGGGTTGATAGGCTCATGTTACCTGATGGTTATTAGTGCCCTCTGGAAGCCATGACCTCCAGAACCTTGGGACCTAATGTTGCAGGAAAGCCCCACATGGTTCCCAAGTGACAGGGAGCAGGCCACCCTTAAGCCATCTCTCAGCTCCTGGGCTTTGTAGATTCTACACGTGTCTCCCCCAGGAATACCTGTGTCTGCCTTCTTACCCACCCTTATCTTCGGCCAGGGGCTCCTGGAGGGCAGAGCCCATTTTTACATATTTCCGCATGTATACTGAAATCACTCCTGTTGTCTGTCATAGAGGATGGGTGGCAGATGTTTGTATGCGGTAAACATGTGTGCCTGTTCATATACATGTGGAGGGTGTTATTTCTCAGGTGATAGTTCCCCTTGGTTTGTTGTTGTTGTTTGTTTGGGCGTGATATTTTTTGTTTGGGTTTTTGAGACAAGGTAGCTCACTGGCCTGGAACTTGGCAGGTAGGCCAGTGAACCCCAGTGATCTGCCTCCTTCTGCCACCCCAAAGCTGGTGTTAGACACAAGAGCCACCAGGCCCTGTTTCTTTTCACATGAGTTCAGAGGGTAAAACATGGATCCTTGTGCTTGCAAGGCAAGTCCCTTACTGACGAATCCGTCTCCTAAGCCTTAAAGATACTTCCTTACGCCACGGTTAACATATTTCTGGAATGTCTGACCTATTTCTTAAATACCAACTATAGTCCGAATACCTAATATTGAGTCAATAGGTTGGAGTGTCCCGTTGGGGCCATCACAGGATACCTGTAAAACAAAATGGTGGAGCTGGAGAACAAAGCTAAAATAGCCTGGCCAGTCACACCATCCCTGGTCAGGAAGAGAAAAGGCAAAGTGTCACTGGGCTTTCTCATTGTCCTGGGGCCATGGGAGAAATCAGATTTGACGAGAAAACCCATCTCCCTGCTGGACAAAGCTTTCCTTATTTGGAAAGCAGTACAGAATGGTCCTCAGCAGAGACTACTGCCAAAAAGCAGGTTTCTTGCAGGGACAAGACCCTTCAGGCTCTGGGGCAGGGGAGAGAGTGGACATAGAGAGTGTGGAATAAAGTCCAGCTCTCTGAATGTCTTTCCTCCTTGGCCAGAAAGAACCTGGAGATGAAGCAGCCAGAGAGCAATTGGGAAAGGTCTAGAGCCACTACGCTGTGCAAAGCCAGCAGGCAGCCCATGAGCCATTTCCAAGAGACAGAGAGAAAAGAGGTCAACAGAGAACCCTCCAACCCTGCTCGGGAGCACACGCCATTCAGTTCGATCTTCCAGGTATCTGCTGATAGACACAAAGTGTTTTATGTGACTTTCTGCCTGGGACCTGCAAGAACAGGCCCCTCCCAGGGAAGGCGAGGAGGAGGGTTGAAAGAGAGAAACCACAGAAAGCCACAGCCTTGGTTCCCACGGGAGTGTTGGGCGCCATCTGCTGGTGAGCACAGGAACCAGTCATACCTTTTGAAGAAGGAAGCTGTTTCTAAGAAGAGGGTGTGTTTGCAGACAGGAAAAAAAGAGCCCTTCTCACCTCGGAGAACCAGCTCTGCTTGCCCTGGTATCCCTATCACGTAGGAATCACTCTACAATGAGAATCTAGGGTTCAAGGGGGAAGAGTTAATTTGCCAAGAGCGAGAATGTACACACTGGTTGCCCCAGAGAGCACCAGTCCTTATTCTGAATTCAGTAGCTGGAAGAGTTCCTAGAACATCACTTGCTGAGGGAGTGGCTGTATGCGCTTGTGAAACGGGCTCTTTTGTCATACATCTGTAGGAATCCAGCAGAATAGGCAAAAGGAAACACAGAGATGTGAACCATAGCTGCAGTGGCAGGTGGCTCTCAGTGCTGGGGCCTAGTCATCCCTCCTCCTTTTTCATCTACAACATGACAAATACTTCAAAGCCCAGGGTTGATTTCACTTTCCTGACCCCTGCCCAGGGCTCAGCTGTCCTAGGCGAGCTACAGAAAGGAGAGAGAGCAGATCAAGCTGGCTAGGCAGGTGTCACACTTCAAAGAGCCTTGAACCAGCCTGAGGCAGCAGGTGACGGGCCTCCATTGAAGGTTGTGGAGGAGCTCTGAGAACTAGAATGTAACACTTTACACCAGCTGCCCCATTGTCTCCTGGCTTGGAGCAAGACCCTCATTGTCTCAAAAGTCCTGTGTTAGTTCAGCATGCCTAGCCTTTGTTTGGCTGTACTAACTCTCCCACCAAGCCCCCCACCCCACCTCCCTTAACCCAGAGCTTTCTTGCATGTTGGTCCTTTCTGCACACAGACAAAATCACGGCCAAGGCCACTAGCTTGGCCAAGGTGTCTCTCAAAAGCAATACAACAGTGACTAAGACACCTGCCCACCTCAGTTAAAATACAAGACAACCCCCCCCCCAAGATATGACCGATAGCCAAGTACTCCAGAACCTGATCTAGATAAGATTTTTTTATTATTATTAATAGTGCTTTCTGGACTAGTCTAGATTGACAACTGACAATTGAAATAACTGGCACACTACTTACCTGAGATTTTTCACCTCTGTCCTAAGTCTCTAAGTCTGACACTGTGATGTCTCCTCCAGGAAGGGACACCAAGCATTGCCCAGCTTCAGCAATACCCCTGTGACTCTACCTGTATTCCTCCTGCTCCGGGGCAAATGCTTCCACCCTTTTCTGACCCAGGAAGAAAGAAGCTCAGAGGGGTAAAGTCAGTGGTTCCAGATCATGTAGCATAACAGCAGGCACCAGGGCTCTCTCAAGGTTTGCAGTACAGTGGCCCTTTCCCTGCAGTGCCCCCTGAGGAGTGGAGGCCAAGAATGCGGGCTAAACCTCTTCTTGGGGGACTTGCTCTCTGAGTGATTTCTTGCCAAACCTTAGTCACACAGGTGAATGACATAGCTCTGTTGAGGATCCGTGGGTTCCTTCACCTAATCAAGGAGGCAGGCTGCACATGGATATGTCATTTGCTCAATAATCGTACATGCTTTGTGCCCCGCAGACCACAAGACTCTGCCTGTCTTATCCTAGGCCCATCACAGGGTGCAGGGGACAGAGGACAGTGCTGCCTGCGTCTGAATGGGAACGCAGTTCCTCAGGCAGTTAAGGTTGACCATAAGTATGCTGCTAGTTTTAACAGAACTCAGAAAGCGCGTAAAGGCAAGATCAGATTCTGCCGCCTGTGAGACCCAGTGGCAGGCTAGCAATTCCTTGTTTTACTTTCCTGGCCAGTTCTATCATGGCTCTCTCAGAAATACCTCATGTTATGAGCCTGAAGCCACTTCGTCCTGTAGATAGAGACACGGGGAACTCCCGATTCGTGATTCTCAACAGAAAAACACACAGCCCAGCCACACAGCAGGAACTTCCTCCCACAGAGCAAAATCCCAGCTATAGGAGAGGTGTTACCACCTACACGTTTCAATTACTGATCCAGTGAAAAGAATCAGGGTGTGGGGGCTGGGTCTCAGGTCTCCTGTCCCAGGCACTGGAGTTCCAGTAGAAACAAAATGAACCGAGTCACCTGGCCACAGGTAACTTATTCATCGGGGGAGAAAATAGACAAAACACAAATAAATAAATGATGGCAGGCAAACCGAGGCAGAAAAACCATCAGTGGTATCACTCAATGGTGAACCCTGAAGGCTACAAGACCAACCTGCCAGGCAAGATGTGCCTACCAATGCAATGTCAGCATGCAAGTTATGGGGTTAACCAGCCACTTTCTGAGTAGAGCTGAGCCTGCTACAGACGAAGGAATTCATACCTGCTGCAGTAAACCTGGCCAAAAGCCCATGGCTTGGGAGGTCACAGGCCCTAACAGGAAACCCACACTGTTTTTTGCTTTTTTTTACTGATGTACATGTTATCCAACTTCCTCATAATATTCGTGTTTATGCCCTTATATAGATTAGTATCGCTCTCAACCTTGGCTAGAGAAGCATCTTCTATGTTGAGCAGCAATTAATACGGAGTGTCAGAACTGGCTAAATCACTGAGAGTAAGTAATTAAAAGCTCAGCCATAAACAGGACACCTATATCCACACCATCCCCCACCCAAAACAAGGTTCAGCAACACTGCAAAGCAATGGTTGAAAGGATGTAAGAACTAGAGGAGGAGGAAGGCTGTGAAATGCTGTGTTCTGGACACAATGTGGCTATTGTACCAATGAGCTCACTCCATCTGTGGTTACTCTTATAAGACCTATACAAGATCAAGCCAACAACACCAATCAACATTCCATCAGGCAGTGCTAGCTGGATTCAGTGGGTTCAAAAAAAAATGGGGAAAGATACGAAGGTAGTGGGAGGCAGGCATGTTGGAAAGTGGCTGAGGGTTTTCCAGGAGGAATGAGAGGAGCTTCAAGAATAGATATGATCACTGTACATGTGTTCAAAATTGTCCAAAATAAATCAACAAGAGATTTTTAAAGAAAAAGAAAAAAAAATGACAGGTAGTCTCTTAAGACCCAATGACACAAAAATGATGTGCGTTTGGTAGGAACTAGACTTGGGTTTTTGAATTCTGATTATTTTCCAGGCTTGTGAGGGGTGATGGAAAGCACTCTTGATGCTGGGCAATGGCAGTAAGCCACAGTTCCAAGCCCTGAGACCCTGGAAAAACCAACAAACAAAAACCAAAACAAACAAACAAACAAAAAACCAACACTTTTCTATGGTGGACTGAGCTGCTTAGCTGTTACTCTCCGGAGGTTGGGAACATTCCAGGTGTTTTTCTTTAACTTAGGATATAAGACCCACTGTAAACAGAGCAGCGTTTGCGTATATGATGTGAGATTACAAGTCCCATTAAAAAAATCATATTGATCATATTGCAAGCAGAGGGGTAAGAGCCACAGCTGCTCTAGGGTGAGGCTCTGAGAACATAGCCATTACAGGACAGGTTTCAAGTGCCCTCTGAGGAGTGCCTGAGCAGTAGTAGAGTCAGGCTCATTTACAAACTGTATCAGGTGATGGAGCTTGTCACTGGAGCCTCCCTGGGGAAGAGAACGGGTGCTGCAGACCAAGAGGCTCCATGTTCTTCCTTCACCATGGGTGTGGCCCTGGAGCCAGTGTCAGCCAACAGACTACTTGGGCTAGGGTCATTTCAGGCAATAATCAAAGGTACAGTGGCCAGGGAGATACTTGACCATAAGATAGGTGCTGGCCTGGTATACCAAGCGTCTAGGACTACTAAATACTAGGGATTAAACAATGGAAATTCCTAGTCACCAAGGTGAAGGCAATCCGGCTTTCCCTGAGCCCTCTCCTGCTGGCATTAGACAGTTTCCTTCTCCCTACATCCTCTTGTGGGCTTTTCTTGATGCATGAGCCTGCCTGCATACAAATTTATTCTTACGAGGACACTTATCCAGTTGGACTAGGGCCACACGAAGGGCCTTCTCATCCCATCACCTTGTAAAGACAGTGTCTACAAAAGCATTCACATCCAGAGGTGCCCAGAGCCTGGAGTTTTCAGGAAACATGCTGCTGCCTTACCGCTTTGCCAACTGACCGCCTTGGCACAGAGCGTAGGCTCAGAGCCAGCTGACACTGGTGGTCTATGACTGACAGGCTGAATCTCTTCAGGCAAATCAAATCGCTCCCCACCATCTTAGAGCCTGCTTCTTCACCTACAAGATGGAGGCAATATTACCTCAGGAAATGAATGAGTAAATTCTTTACATGAGTCTGTGCCACAGTTCTTGCCTAGATTAGAGGTCCCACTTCCTACCTAAGTACGAGTGATCTTCATGTGTCTTGATGTGGCAAGGAAAAATCTGTAAAATGAAGGACAGTATTGCAGCATAAACATGTGTCATGCTTTGAACACGAAATATTCCTAGAGGCTCACGTGCTAAAGGCTCGATCTCCAGCTGGTGATGTTATTTGGGGTGATGACAGGACCTTTAGAAAGTGGGAACTTGAGGAAGTAGATCCCTGGGAAGGTGACTTTTAAGAGCATGCCCCGAGCCCTCTCCTTTCCTGTCTCCTCATCGTTGCTGACTCACCTCAGGCCCAGAGGCAATGGAGTCAACAACTCTGAACTGGAGCCTTTGAAAACCTGAGCCATAGTGAAGGCCACCTCTACCCCCACGTCATTTGTTTTTCTTGGATATTTGTCAAAGGCACAAAAATCTAACTACCACAAATACCAACTCCTCACCAAATGTCTCATCCTCAGTGTCTCATGAGTCACCTAGTTAACATAGAGGAGCAAACACGTTCTCAGAGAAAGTCATTGGCTTTAGCATCGAGAGGCTGAAGGAGCTGATTTGGGATGGTAAAAATTCAGGCACTGTGACACTTGACCAGGAATGGTTTCTTCAGAGTCACCCTCAAATCCAGCCTCTATAGGAACAGGCTGTGGTGTCACTCATCCACCCAAACATTCATAGAGGCACAACTGAGGCTTGCTGTTAGCAGTAGGCAAGCTGACCTACTCCCTTGAGCCTAAGTCCCCACATCTATAAAAACTGTATTATTTACATTGTGACATCTATAAAAACTGTATGATTTACATTGTGATTAGGATAGGAAGAACAATTAGAAAGAATAACTAAAGAAACAACTGAATGACAAATCAAACTGTTACCCACTATTTAGGTGCCCAGTTTGTTAGTTCTCTCCTCACTACGATAAAACACCTGAAGTGAAAAGGGAGTTATTTTGGTTCATGGCGTTCACTGGCCCATCATGGCAGAGAAGGAAGGCGAGCTGGGCGGCTCCTCTGAGGTGACAGAAGCACAGCACAGCAGCTATTTACATCAGGAAGCAGAGAACAGGACCGGAAGTAGAACCATGCCTGAAGCTTCCCGAAAGCCTGGCTCTAATAAGGTACATCCAGCTCGGGCCCCACATCCCAAATCTACCAAACCAGCGCTACCAGCTGAGGACCAGGTATTCAAACACGTGAGCCTGCCCTTGGGGGACATTCAGTCTCAGACTATAAAAGAGTCAATACTCTATAAATGAAACCAAATTCCATAGCATGACTATAAACATGCATTTCTTATATGACTACAGTAAGAATTTTATTGGGGGGGGGCTTGATTTTCATCTAGAAGGTTACAAAGAGCTCTTACTAGGGATCCTATCATGGCTGCTATACAGTATCTAAGACATGAAACTGTCCAGCCACCATGTGGCACTCTGCCAACAAAATGTCACTCCCTGCTATCTTTCTCCCATGAGGCTGGGGGAGGGCCCAGGAAAGACTGGAAACTGTGTGATGGCCTCTCATAGCAGCCCCAGGGAGCAAGCATCATGGGTCTGAACCTCAAAGCAATGTTTGAAATGACCTAATAAAGTTTGAGAGCCTAACCACTGATAGTCACTGTACCCATGTGCCAGGCCAGGAGCTGTGTGTTAGGGCCGAAGATAACTGTTGGCTGGCTCAGTCAGTGGCTGGCCCCAGGAAAGCAGACCTTCCCAGCTCCAAACCTGTCAACAGGAGCTGGGATTGCTTCCCACAGGAACAGAGCACCCTTCTCAGACCCCAGGCACAGTTCCAGCAGAGTGGGGCACGGTGCGCAGCTGGAGGTCTGCTGAGCCAGTGCACACTTACCCAATTGTGTCAGGAACCAATGGGGAAACTGTATCTGCTCTGAGAGGCTCAAAGCTGCAGTCCACCCTGCTCTCCAGGTGGTGCCTTGGGGAGCCTTTCCAGGGACTATTCAGGACAAGGACAGCTCTTAGGGGACATCAGGGCCTTCCCACGGGTCTCCTGTCAGCTTTTGCTGGGAGAAAGAAAAGGGGGGGTGGGGGAAGGGGTAGAATACAATCCAAGTAATGGCATACTCTGTGAAGCCTGGAAGGGGCTACCAGGGTGACTGTGTATTTTGTTTTCTCTGGGTAAGCCCTGCCCCCCTTCTTGCCCATGGGTATCCCACGTGTCAAGGCAATAGGCATACTCTGTCTCTTTCAATGGGAGCTTGGCATTCATTTTAACCAGGCTTCAAACTTTAGACTCTTGGGAACGTTCTCACTCCCACAGGAGTGCTAAGACACAGCTGCTGTATGGTCTGCTGCAGACACTCAGAACTTGCATTTCTAGTGAGGATTAGCCATGTAAGGGTCAGCCCCGACCCAGTCAATCTACTGACATCACGTAGCAATAGGGCAAGGAGTCCTGAGCTGAGGTCTCCTGGTACCCAGGTAGGTCTGGACCCAGTCAGTCCGGGTTCAACTTCATGTCCCTATTACTCCCCCGCCCCCAGATGATGCCTGTGGCTCTGTACACCCCCACCAAGCGACAAGAAGAGAATGAGCCTGAAGACAGGACCAGGATTTCGAGGGACCCGCCCCGCTGAGCCCCAAATGTCTAATTAGAACAAATAGAGTGTGCAGCCATGAGGGGCAGCTACAGTCATTCTGATGAGAGAGGAACAGAGAGACCAAGACAAGCTGCCTTTGGAGACTGTAGAAAGTGGAAAAAAAGCGAAAGGGGAATGTGATCACGAGGAATCTGGCTTCTCACGTGTGGGAGAAATGCAAGCAGCGTTGAGATCCTTCAAGCCAGGACAAATAGATGGGGTGAATCAGAAACAAGAGTCCTCTGAGACACCAGGCTTATAGTAGATGCTTCATACACCCAGATTCAAGGCACAGAATGCTTCACCACCAGCATCTCCCACAGGCTAGAAACCACACAATGCTGTTAGCAGAGTCCATCCGGTTGAGATAGGGGCCAGCCTACATCTGTATGGCTCTTCCAGACCAATGTATCCTCTCAGCAATGTAGCAATGTGGATGTCTGTTCCTGGAAACCCAATACTGTCAGGGCAACCCCCTCCCACCAGAGGCACCAGTATATGGGAGAAGGCAGCCCACCAGGCCATGCCTCTTCCTGTGTTCAGTCTGTCTGTTGGTCAAAGACTGGAAAGAGCTCATTTCTTTTTAGAGATCTGGTCACATTCATATCCCAGGTCCCTTGGACACAAGGCCTCCATTCCGCTTACTTGGAGGCAGTTTGAAGAACATAATTATAACAAAAAGTGCCCACTAGGTGCTCTGTAAACACACATTTCACCCTGGCCCAAGGCTGGCTCTTTTCCCTCTGCACTTCTGCAGAAACGGGTGCTACTTGGGCAAGTGTCTCACACAGGTAGAAGCTGCTTCGTGCTAGAATTTCTACAGACAGATGAGAACACCCAGCAATGCCATCCATGGCCCTGCATGGAGCAAAAGTGACAGAACCATTGCTCTTCCTGGGTGCAGCATTCTTCATACCCATTCCATGCCAGGGGGCCGCCGGAACCCCACCCCCACTGAAGCTAACCACCCAACCCAGTAGATATGAACACACAACTGCGGCCACAATGAAGGAACCTGTGGGAGTCCTGGGCACTCCATCTGGTGTAGAGCATAAACCTTTATGACGAGCAAGCCAATCAACATTCTAGCATGAAAGGGGGAGGAGTTTGCAAGCCCCACTCCGAACTGGGGAGCTATGGACATGGGAGGGCTTCTGGGTGAGGGCAAATCAGTTTCTTTAAATGTGTGACCCCTGATTAGTCAGCCATGCACAGGGATGACTGCACACTCAGGAGTATATGCCCAGCATGAACTGGACTCATGGGTTATTATTATTATTATTGTTATTATTATTAAAAAGCAGTTAGGGACAATAGTAAGATAGGATGTATCTGAAAGGGATAGAGGGTAAAGTAGGATTAAAGTAGATTTTGTATGAATTTTCAAAAAATTGATAACATAATTTGTAAGACGAGGCTAAAGAAGCGGATTCTCTGAGGATGTGGGGCTAAAGAGGTGACCTCAGACTCCATCTGCCTCAGAAGGAAATCTCCTAACAGCAGACAGGCTATAAATACAAGCCCAGACCTCGGCAGACCACCCAGGTACACAGCTGGTTATGAACAGAGATGCTTAAGCTGTTCATTTACCTGCATCACCTCACCTCTCAGAAGGAGCACGGGGAAGGCTGAAGCGGGTTTGTGTGTAAGTGCGGTCTAATCATTCAGTTAGCAGCAAACACATGTGGGCTCTGTCTGTCCCTAACTCGGATTTTATCTGTGCTTGCTTATGCCCCTAAATGGTAATAGCAAACACTTGACCTAGCGCCTCATGCAAGTGTGTGGGAAGCTCATTTAGCCGGCACTACAACCTACAGGCACCTTTCTCTTCCAGAGGAACTGAGAGGAACATGATTGCCCAAGGGCCAGACGCTTGGCCCCTAAGTCACAGTTGTCAAGTGCGGTCTGCCCTTCCCAGAAGAACCCTCCAGGATTCTCCATACAATGCGTCACAGAAAACCATAACTAATGCTTTCCTTGTCAGTCTCTCTCCCAACACCCATGCCTAACTTCTGTGAGGCGGTCCCTGTGTGCAGCCCAGCTAAGCATGCGCTCAGCACGTGTCTAATACAGCAAGCCTTCAGCACATGTCAAATAAACAAACGCATGAAGAAAGATTTGCTGGGAACAAATCCAGAATTGGAAAAAAAAAAAAAAAAGAAGAAGGAAAGAGTTCTATTCTTGGGTGTATGTGTGCATGCGTGTGTGTATATGTATATCTTCAGCCTAAGGAAATATATGTATATATAAAGTCATTTTTCATCTCCAAGATGACCCAAGGAAGAGATACCTGCTCCCCTTCACAGATAAAACAGAGGTTAAGCCTCATACACTAAGCTAATTATATCATCATATTCACCAATATTTGTTTTAATGTGAAAGATTTTGAAACGGGAAAGACTACATTATCAGGTATTTTTCCTGGAGAATTCTCCCAGCCTTTCTGGGTATCTCTCGGCTCTCCTCTGACTGTACAATGTGGAAAGCAGACAGAGTGAGTAACACTTATTTGTGGAAATAAACTTTGTCCATTTGGGGAAACAGTCAATTATTATCATGTTGATGTCCCTTGTCTTATATTTAATTATCAAATTCTTTCCCAACTCCTGATTGCCTGTATTTTGTATACCATTTGAATTCTGCATAGAACAGAATTCGCTTTTACATTTTACTGGTTTCCTCATTAAAACAAAGCACCCTTGGCATATATTAATTAAACACTTTCACAAAGTCATGATTTTGCCTTTATCTTCATTGTAACAGCACCCAAGGTTATTGGTTCTTTCTGATTAATTAATTATACACACACACACACACACACTCATGCTGATCGCAAGTTCTTTATCATAAATTCTCTGTCAAAGGCAAGCAAGCTAACCTTGGTTTAAAAATAATAATAACCTTGAAAACAGGCTAAGAGTTTAGCTCAGCATTATAGCATGTGCTTGGCACGCTTAAGGATGTGGGTTCAATTCCCAGTGCAAACACCACACACACACACACACACACACACACACACACACACACACTACACTACACTACACTACACTAATTCAAACGACCTTTTAAAAACTGCATTTCTTTCCTTTGAGATAAGTTGATCATGTAGCTGAGGGAGATTTTGATCTTTGAATCCTCCTGCCTCCGCTTCTCAAGTGCTAGGATTACGGGTGTGTGCCCCCACATCTGGGTTGTACCATGCTGGGAACTGAACCCACGGATCTATGCCTGATACATAAACACAACTGAGGTACGACTCCAGCTCCCCAAAACTGTATTTTTTTAAAACATGTAGCAAGGTCTAAAATCAGAAAACATCCTAAATGATATGGTGGGGCAGCCATCTATTTAATAGAGACTTGAATTACCAGGATAGCATGATCTCAGTCTATCTATCTATCTGTCTGTCTGTCTGTTTGTTTGTCTATCTATCTATCTATCTGTTTGTTGCAAATGTTTTTTGTGCTTGCCTGTCTGCACCTCTGTCAGATCCAAAAGGGCCTGATTCCTCCATTTCCAGCTAGTTTTCAGAACAAGCTGACACAGTCGGGGCTGAACAATATAGGTTAGATTGAACTGGGCTACAGTGAGCAAAGCCAGAGCTCAGCTTCAGACGCCTATCCTGGAACACCTGCTTCCCATGTAAAGGATCCAGAAAATGTTCTTTCAGAGGTACTGTGCCCAAAAGCCTGGAGAAATCCTAAAATATTTTCCCCATGAAGACAGCAGAAGCTCTGTAAGGTAGGAAAGATTGCAGCTGAGATTAGCCGACCCTGAGCTAATTGTCCCATTAGCAGAGAGAGAGAGAGAGAGAGAGAGAGAGAGAGAGAGAGAGAGAGAGGACACATTGGGCTTGATGGACAGCTTGTGGGGCCAGGCACCCCTCAGTAAATTACAGATGCACCTCTTAATACTTCCCTGAGATTCTACCATACCAATTATTCTGGTTAATTTTATATATCACCTTGGACTAACTATGATAGCCAGATGTTCATTTCAGCATCCATCTAGATGCTGCAGTGGAAGTAGTTTTCAACGTGACTTAACACCTCAACTGGCCCAGCGCCATAATGCTCTCCCATAATGCCACAGAGTCTAAGGCCAGCCTGGTCTATGCAGCAATTTCCAAGCCAGCCAGCACTATATAGGAATAGCCAAAGTCTCAAAACAAAGCAAGCATTCCAGTTGGTAGACTTGGAGTGTGGCTGGTGGTCCTCTGAAGTAGATGGGCCTTCTCCAATCAACTGAAAGACTAAAGAAAGCAATGGAGAAGAAATCCTGTCACCAGAAATCTGAACTGGGCTGCGGCATCACCTCTCCACTGTGTCCCTAGCTGCTGGCCTGCCATGCACATATCAGACCTATATCAACCATTATCCAATTAAACAAGAGACAGGAGCCAGCTTGCTGAGCTCCTGGGCTTGCTGAGATGCTATGGAGCAATAGAAACGTGGTTGCTCAGGCTCAGCTAAAACCTCTTTGTGGAGGCTGTAACTCTGCAGGTAAAGGAGAGTGAGAGGCAGCTGCAGGGAGGCTCCTCCTCCCCCCAGCTCAGCTCTACGTAGCTCCTTTTCTTCCAAAATTATCAGCACCAGCTGCTAAATAGATAAGGTTGCTGTCTAGGTACAAATTCACAAGCCGCCTAAACTGTGACAAAATTAAAAATAATCAAAGATAATTCCGTAAACCTCCCTATTCTTTGAAGACTTCTCTATCAAAAGGTTAACGAAGAGGATGTTAGAATGAGCTAGAGTAACACTGCCCACAGACTCCTAGGCTACTCTTTTCGATCAAACACAATCCAAAATCAGTGAGATAACTGCTCTCACCAGCTTCTGGACTGAAGATTCGATTGTACAAGTGTGCCTATGAGCTCAGCTGTCCCCTCAGGGTGGGTGATCAGCTGTAAAGCTGCTCTTTCAACTCTCCCTATTGCTCTATGTGTGTCAACAAAGGCTCAAAAAAAAAAAAAAGGACAGGATATTAATTCAATTAACTCAAGGTCACACAACCCCATGCTGAACATTCAGCCCCATTTTTTTTTCTTCCTATAAAAATAGCTCAGCCATCTAGCCTAAAACTGCCTTACAGCCATTTCATAATGATCATGATATATACGTCGCTCTCAAACAGAACTCTAAAAATTCCCCATTTGTCAATCTCCACAAAGGAGTAAACCCAAATAAACTGAAGTCTAAAATGTCTCGTTTGTTGTGTTCATTGTCAAGAGGCTCCTGGTGCCCATTGCTCTCGAGTGGATATGTTTAAAGCCCTGGCTTCCTGCCCACTTTCAATGGAAAGATGTCATTCCTTTGGCACTTGGGAAGGAGCACAGATCCACTGCCAAGTCTCATGGGTCCCACTTCCCTGAAGAGCCACCTGGGCCATCGGGTTATCTCACAAAAGTCAAAAATCTCCATTAAAAAAAAATCACCCAACAAAACGATGGCAGGAAAAATTCCCTAGTATATTTTAGACCCCAGACAAACCCTGTAACAGGCATCCATTGAATAAGGGAAGGAAGGGAAATACATGAAAAGGTTAAACAGTCATGATTTCAGCCACAGTGCCAGCATGTCTGGCCAGTTGTTGGGTATGTGCTTCCGTAAACATAAACTGAGCAGGAAAACTGACCTTCCAAATAGATCCTGGAGACGGTGGCCAGTCCGCTGCTCTCCAGACTCTGGCGGCTCTCCTCCTGCAAGCCTGAGAAGTTTGATGTCTCTACATTTTACAAGACACTCCTGTCTGCCTTTTCAAATAAATCTCTTCATTTTCTGGCTCCCTCAGGTGTTCTTGGCACCCCAATGCTCAACCAAAGTATTGGATCTGTCTCTACTCCCTCCTGTTGGCCAAGCACGACATGTTTATTTTTAGCTTTCCATTTCCTGATAATTCCATTTTTGTGTTTTGATGGCCTTGCCCTAAAACCACCCCTTCCCCAAGCCACAGAGGTCTTTATCTTCCTGTAGATAAAAATCCACCATCATGCAGCTGCGGTGAAACCCACAGTCTGGGCCTTTCAGTTTAATAATGACAAACTGGGGTTTATGATATGAGTCTAAACCAGCAAGAACTGAAGGCAGGAACCTGGAGCGGAGGTGAGTACCGGCTGGCTTCCCAGCTCAAGTTCAGCTACCTTTCTTATACACCCCAGGCCCACCTGCCTTGGGGTGACATCACCCACAGTAGGCTGGGGCCCTCCCACATCAATCAGTAGTTAAGAAATTGCCCCACAGACATGCCCGCTGTCCACTTCGATGGAGGCAATTCTTCAACTGAGAGTCCCTCCTCGTGGGAGTGTCAGGTTTTGACAACTTAAAATCATCATACCAACTTGAGCTGATTCTAGCAGTGCCTTGGCTGCCTCTGTTTACCAGGACCGTGGCCTGCAAAAACTTCCCCTTGTTACCCCATACCTGCGTAGGAAGCCTAGAGATGAAACAAATTCCTCCCAGGATGGTCTCAATAACCTCTACATGCCCAGTTTGCTAACTCTACTCATGCCCTCCGCCTCCCCATTTCTGAGCTGCCCAGTAACTTCCAAGTAAACACCCTGAACCACTTCCGATCTCCTCCGTACTTAGTCATGCCCAATGCCCCTTTAGCTGCAGGGTAGGTGAGAGATAAGAACAGACCCTCTGGGAGCTGTACAGATAGCTCAGTGGTTAAGAGTGCTGGATGCTCTTCGAGAGGTCCTGAGTTTAATTCCCAGCAACCTTATGGTGGCTCACAACAACCTATAATGAGATCGGATGCCCTCTTCTGGCATGCATGAAGACAGAGCACTTACATACATAAAATACATGAATGGATAAATCTTAAAGAGAACATACTATCTGGCTATCACTTGGAGCTATGGTCCCTGCCCACTGGACATCTGCCTCCAGTGATCTCTTGTCTTATGACAAATGAAGCTCTGTCATACACACTCCTTACTCATCCCCCAGCCTCCCACTATAGGAATATACTCTGTATTTCTGTGACTGGCATTTCCTGGGTTTTTTTTTTTCACTCACTATTTTCCCAAATTATTGCTAATTTCTTTCCTATCCTCAAAAAGTCACACACAAAAAAAAGTGATGTCTCAGCACCTGTCTTAGGGTTACTATTGCTGTAATGAAAAACCATGACCAAAGCAACTTGGAGAGAAAAGGGTTTACTTGGCTTACACTTATACATCATTGTTCATCATTGAAGGAAGGCAGGACTGGAACTCAAGCAGGGCAGGAACCTACAGGCAGGAGCTGATGCAGAAGCCATGGAGGGGTGCTGCTTACTGGCTTGCTCCTCATAGCTTGCTCAGCCTGCTTTCTTATAGAACCCAGGACCACCAGCCCAGGGGTGGCACCACCCACAATGGGCTAGACACTCTCCTATCAGTAACTCATTAAGAAAATCCTACGAAGCCATTCTTTCAATTGAGGTTCCCTCCTTTTCAATACCTCTAGCTTGTGTCAGGTTGATGTAAAACTAGTCTGCACGGCAGCATTTTCAATATCACCAAATGTATTTTGTTTCTGGGAATCTTCCCAGAATGGAGCCAACTGTGGTCCTGATGCTGTCCTTCTGAGTCTCTTCTCTTTCTTCCTTCCTTCCTGCTGAGCAGAGACCTGTTTCCCAGACTGGTCCAGATGCACTCTTCTACTGTTATAAAATGCTTCTCATCTCATGAACGTATTGATACACCCTTCTGAGGACATCAGTCATAAAGTCTGTGTCTTTGTTTCTCGATCTTAACAATACTGATGGTAATCCCCTCAATGTTGCTTGCTTTGACTCCTGTTGGAGACTTCCTTTAAACATTCAGTAACCTCATATGTGTTCAGACATAAGAGAGTTGAGCTAAAATGTTGGGGTGGGGTATCTGTGGATGTGGGTCTCTGTGTCTATTCAGAGGATGAATGTGGGGTTATAAGTGTGTTTGTGTACAGGTTTATATATATATATATATATATATATATATATATATATATATATGTTTTGCAGGTGGTATGTCTCATGTAGAGGGAAAAATATGTTTGTGTCTTTATATGAATATGTCTGTATATGCATGGATGGGTGCATGTGCAAGTATATATAGGCATATAGAGATGTATGCCTGTGTGTCACATGAGAATATAGGACATAGATACAACCATGCAGGTGTGTGTCTCGGGATCATATAACAATGGACTGGGGCGTTGTTGATGAATCTCTGTGCTGTGCGTCTATGTTGGGATGGAGGAGGAGATGTGAGTATCTGGGTGTATCTATTGTGTGTGCCTGTGACATATGGGATATCAGTGAGAGAAGTATCTACATGTGTATCTACATCCTGTAGAGAAGTATCTACAGGATCTGACAGGTAGTGAGCTCTGTGGTAGGCAGTCTGCATATCTTTTCTTTCTTTTCTTTTGTTTTTCAAGACAGAGTTTTACTGTGTAGCCTTGACTGCCCTGGACTGGCCTTGTAGACTAGGCTGACCTTGAACTCACATCAATCTGCCTGCCTCTGCCTCCTGAGTGCTGGGATCACAGGCATGTGCCACCATGCCCTGCTGATCTTTTCCTGCTCTAATCCAGTCTTTGGCGGAAGGATAGGGGCAATGCGGAATAGGGTGAGCCTGGCTATGTCCTCTTGCACTTGGACATGTGCAGATGAGGAGACCTCACTGCTCCATCCCCAGGTGCCTCATGGCCCAGTTGAGTTCAGCACTTTACTGTATCCAAGACCACACTGTCCCTTGTCTACCAGTCAAGATTAATATTCTAGTAATTAGCTACTTAATCCTCTTTCCTTCAGATTTTCACTCTACTCTGTCACCACCATCTCCATACAGATATGATAGATAGTGTCCCATCTGGGAGAATTCTGCTTCAGCAACACCACACACACAAAGTCCCCCACCACCCATTTATCTGTTCCAGCTGTTGCTGGAGCTGCTGCTGTTTGTTGCCCAGGCTAGCTTAGATCTTACTATGTAGATCAGGCTGGCCTCGAACTTATTCCCCAGCCTCTGCCTCTGGAATGCTGGGCTGACAAATATTGTTGCTCTACTCAGCTCTCTGCTTATTTGTTTTTAATGGCCAAATCCTTCAAGAGACACTGCTTATGCTTGCTTTCTCTACTTTGTTTCTTTTGAATCCACAATGTGCACACTTTCACCTCCTCCCCCAATTCAGATATTACCACCCAAGCAAGCAATGTCTCCAGTGCTCTCCAAGGGAAGCAGAAAGTTCAGTCTTCACCTCACTTGGCTAAAAAATCATGGAGGGATCTACCTGATCACGTGGCTCCTCACCTGCTTCTCTCCTATCCGTCTCTGCTACTCAGACTCTCCTCACGGTATCTCTGCCGCCGGAAAACTCTGAGGGCCTTGCAACTTGAACCTGTGCCTCTGCTCTCACTCACGACTACCCAACCATCTCTGGCCTCACCTAATCTCATGGCACCGACCACCGTCTTTTACTGACTGTTCTCAGCTGTCTGCCCACAGTCAGACTGCTCCCCTGAAGTTCAGCTCTGTCTCCCCACCCACCATCGCTCCTTGGTGTCTAATAGTTCTCTCAAGTTTACCACATTCCAGAGAAGTCTCAACAATCTTTCCCACCCCGTAATCTGTTTTCTCTTGGTTGTCTACAAGGCCTTACCCAGGCAAGGCCCCCATGCTCCGAATCACCTATGTCCTAGGCATGCCCACCACTCCTCTGTCCCAGGCTCTACTGTCACCATGGTAGACAGGCTGACCCAGTGCCCTGTGGGAAATGGGATACTTGCACATCCCCACAACCAGCCTACTTCTCTGTGTGAGTCACAGCCCTCATAACCACAGGATGCACGCTTTATTTATTCATGTCCCGACACAATCCAGCAGTCTGAAGGCAGAGGTTTTATCTGGTCTGCTGACTTCATTGTTGGTTATTTCCCCAGGACTATTCCTTAGCATACAGAAAGTTCCTGAAAACACTCTAAAATGGGAGATTGAAAATCACTGCATGACTTTTCATATCACAAATTAGGCTTGCAAATGTATATCAGAGGTTTCAATGGAGAAAATAATGCCTCATGTCTTTCTGCATCTCCAAGTTGTATGTATACACACACACACACACACACACACACACGACTGGTCAATGTCTGCCTAGGACAGATGACTTCAGATGACTAAGTCTACTCAGAGGGAGGGTTAGCTCCTCACAGCTCAGAGCTCACAGCTATGCCTGCTTCTGTCTCTCATCACTGCTGCGTTTCTTACTTGGGTTTATCCTAGCTGCTGGTTCTGAGTCCAGGAGACCAGCTACCAGAGAGAATGCAGCTACCTGACATGAATTGTACAGCACTTCCTGTGACTACCCAGAGACCAAATGCCTCAGTAGGACCTGTGGCCCACTTAGAAACAGAGTTGGTAGCCTGAGAGCGGAAGTGGGGGTGGCTGGGACTGGCACATCCCCCTATTCACATCTTATATGTAACCAATGCCCCTCGCCGGGGAGCTAGAAGTGACAGATTTTTCAGTCAAAAATTGGAAAACTCTTTACACTCCGAATAGCAATACATAGTTGAAACAAGTGTCTAAAGCAGTGCTTCTTGACCTGCCTAACGCTTCGACCTTTTAATACAGCTCCTCATGTTGCAATGACCCCCAACCATAAAATTATTTTTGTTGCTGCTTCATAACTGTAATTTTGCTACTGTTATGGATCATAATGTAAATATCTGATATGAAGGACAGCTGACATGTGATCCCAGTGAAAGGCAGTTCATTCCCAAAGGGGTCGTGACCCACAGGTTAAGAACCACTAGTCTATGGTCTCTTCGAGTAAGTCAAACTTAAGTGTTAAAGGGTGTCTGGATTTCAGTGTTTCTTGGGTAAATACATTTCACCTTCTAAATAGCAGTGCACACACATCTGATTGTCACTTGGAATCTCTGTCTGCCAGGGACATCTGCCCTTGACCCCAAGACACCATTATCTAAAAACCCCTTCTCTCTCTCTCTCCTCATATCAGGAACTCTGCTTTCCTCCCTAGTATGCTTTGATGGTGTTAGCATGTCCAGGTGGATGAGTTCCTGCAGCTCGTGAAGGGCTGCCCATGATCAATTATTGGCCATCTCCAGCCACCTCACCATTGACTAGCATGGCTCCTGCCTGCATCCCTCCTCCCTCCCTCCCTTTGAGCTCCCACAGCTATCCCATACGGGTCACAGGATGAGGTGGCTACCAAAGATTTGAGGATGTCATAATAGAACCACAAACAAACAAAGGAGATTCGAAACTCTGGATGGATATTCCTGTGGCTGTGGACATGAGAGGGATGGGGAAGCCACCGTGCCCCTGGGCGAATCTGAGACAGATCTCTCAGTCTGGATCTTCCTCCTTTCCTCTGTTCTCAAACTCCTACTTCACCCAGGAAAGGACAGCTGCCACAAGCAACACTCTGAATGCCAGAGCATCACTTCCCACTCACTTCCACAGAACTCATCTTCCCCGGAAGGATGGGGACCCGGGTTCTTTCCATCTTGTAGCTCTACCCTTATAGACCTTTGTTTCCAGTCAATGGATAAAGATAGAGAATAGGAGATGTGCAAAACAACACCTGTCTGTTGCTTCGGCCCAGAAGTAGCACAAGTCACCACAGCTCGTGTCCCCATTGGCAAAAGGCAGTGACCAGGCCCCTAATCAAAGGGCAGGGCTAGAAAATCCAGTCCTTACCGCAGCAGCTTCAGAGCACCAATCGTACACTATGGAAGGCAGGCAGACCCAAGGAGGATAACCAACCACTTCAGGTACACCTTCCAGGCTCAGGGTCTCTGAACTCCCGCTCTGTCCCCACATACACACGAACCCATTTCCATCAAACGTTTAACCACTGGGAATGAGGGAATGAAGCAACTAAATGCACGTCATCCCATTGCACTGTTACTCTCCTTAACACATCAGTGACAAACAACAGAAGGTGGAAGAGGGAAATGCTGCTCCTATCCTTGCCTGAGCTCACACTCTAGTGTGACAAATTGGCTGGTTTGGCTTGTGGCTCCAAGGGCTCAGCTTTTTCCAGGAGAGTGTATATTCCCTGGGCGTTCCTGTTGCATGGGCTCTGCTCTCCACCCAAACATCGCTGGACTCTTACAAATACTGCTGAGGCAAAGATGGGTGAGCTCTGCCTGCTGAGAGGAGCCAGGTCTGGTTCACATTTGTTACTGGACAAAACAGGAAGTGTTTACGCCAGTTTCCAAAACGCACATCTCTCAAACAGCTTTTTTTTTTTTTTTTTTTTTTTTTTTTTTGCAAAGCAAATGCACTGCAGTTCGCACAATGATTCAGCCCAGAGTGCTAGGTAAGCAATGCATCTAGCATTTCTCACAGCCCCTTGTCCTCTCCTCGACCCCAATGCAGGCTGCTTCGTGCAGGTCGCATGCCTGTGTGGCCATCACTCCAGTACTGCGGAGTTCACCTGCAGCTGTGCACTACCTGCAGTCATGGCATGACTCTCCAACACACAGAGGACAGCTTCACATCCGAGGTCCGCCCTTTTCACAGTCCATGCTGTCGTACACTGTACGCCAGTGACCCTAAACCCACTGAATTTCAACTCCTGGATGCTAGTTTTACACTGCCGTAAAATTCTGACTCTGATGGCAGAGGCTGCTACTGCTAGGAAAAATACATAGTCACCGAAGACCAAAGTCAAGGCTGTTGTCTGCTTCCTCTTCGCTATAAATGTCAAGGGTGTCTCAAGATCATTCCCTTTTCCCCACGGTCTGTAGCTTTCTGACTAGTTTGAAAAGGGTGACTGTGGGTGAAATGCCACCTGAGGTCCCCATTCATCTCAAGACCTCCTCTCCAGAGATCTCAGTGAATCATGCTAGACCTGCCTTAGTTAGGGTTCCTGTTGCTGTAATGAAACACCGTGACCGAAAGCAACCTGGAAAGGAAAGGGCTTCTTTCAGCTATGGCTCCACAGCAGTCTGTCACTGAAGTAAGTCTGGGCAGGAACTCGAGGCAGGAACCTGAAGGTGGAAGCTGATGCAAAGGCCATGGAGGGATGCTGCTTACTGGTTTGCTCCCCACAGCTTCCTCAGCCTGCTTTTTTCTAGCACCCAGGACCATAATCCCAGGAGTGGCACCCATCCACATCAGTCATCATCAATCAAGAAAATACACCACAGGTTTGCCCATTGGCCAATCCGGTTGAAGCATTTTTCCTTCCAAGTTTAGCTTCTGCCAAGTTGACAAAACAACAAATAAACAAACAAATCAGCCCAAACCTGAAGGATTTTGAGGCTACTTGGGTATCCCACCCCACAATTTATGAGAGGAGACCAGGATAGGTTCCCTCATTCTTGGAGAAAACTGCCATCTATTCTGGGATCGACCAAGTGCCTGCAAGTTTCTTTTCTGATACCCACTAGATGGCTCTCAGAGAGACGGAGAAAAAAAAAAGATGAAAGGAAGCTTATAAATCTCTGTGGCTGCCTAAAATGAACTTCTTTTTGTTTCTTCTGGCAATGCGGAAGTGAAACCCAGGGCTTTGTACATTCTAGGCAAGTGCTCTACCACTGACGAGCCCCTGGCCAAATTCAGCTCCTTTAATCAATTACACAGTCTACCTTAGAACAGGCACCAGCAGCCTCACCTGTCTGTGAGTTTCCACCTCTCTTTGGAAAGAGCAGCTTTCCTGAGAGCACTCAGCTCGGGTCCCTGAGATCTCAGTGCGGGTCTACTTAGCATCATACCAGTACCATTACAGGGAGTGTCCGAGCTTCTTTCTGTTACTGTGGACAAATGCTCTGCCTTGAAGAAACTAAGGAAGGAAATAATTTATTGGGCTTACACTTCTAAGTCACAGTCCATCTGAGGAAGTCAGAGAAGGAATGTCAAGCAGGATTGTGAAGCAGGTACCATGGAGGAATGCTGCTTTTGCTGGCTAGCTCTCTGGTTCTCCTGGGCTCGTGATCAGCTAGATTTCCTTTCCTTTCTTTCTCTTTCCTTCTTTCTTTTTATGAAAGACATGGTCTCAGTCAGGCATGGTGGTGCACGTATGCCTTTAATCCCAGCACTCAGAAGGCAGAGGCAGGCAGATTTCTGTGAGTTTGAGGCCAGCCTAGTCTACAGAGTAGGTTCCAGGACAGCCAGAGCAACATAGTAAGACCCTGTCTCAAGATAGATAGATAGATAGATAGATAGATAGATAGATAGATAGATAGATGATAGATAGTAGATAGATAGATAGATAGATAGATAGATAGATAGATAGATATAGTAGATGACAGATAGATGATGGATAAACAGTAAAAGAATACATGGTCTCACTGTATAGCTCCAACTGGCCTGGGACTTGCTTTGTAGACCAGGCTGACCTCAGTCTTACAAAGATTGGCCTGCCTCTGCCTCTGCCTCCTGAGGGCTGGGGTGAAAGGTATATACCACCATTCTTAGCCCCTAGATACTGGTATACAACCCAGACCCACCTGCCTAGGGATGGAGCTACCCACAAAGGACAGGGTCCTCCTGCATCAGTTAATAACTAGGATAATCCTCCACCCACCCAGACATGCTCATAAACCAAGCTGGTCTAGGCAACTCCTCAACTGAGGCTTTCCTCACAGACAAATCAAGGCCATGTCACATCAACAATTAAAACTAACGTTAGAGTGGGGAGCCCCTCCCTCACCCTCACGGTGTCAGAGAGAGGAGGAATCATCCATCTGTGGTGGTAAAGGATATTTAAAAGTCCATGTCAACTTCAGATAGAAGCTAGTTCAACAGGAAGATCAGGATTCAGGGCACTAGCTCACATGCACATGGCCCCGGGTCCCTTCCCCAGCACTAGAAGAAGAAAATGGTAACTCCATCAACAGCAGAGCATCCTTAGAAACAGGGAGGAAGACTGTCATTCTGACTCTTGTGAAGGTCAGTGTTTAAAGACAATGATGATTTCAGTCCACTTTTCACAGAAGTTGAAAGAATCAAGTGGAGAAATGAAATACCAAACACATCTCTTCTGAGCCCAAATTTAGCATCATTGCATGAGCCCACATCAGCTTTTCAGAATGTAACATTAATGCTAATTGGAACTCTGACTACAGTTTTAGCTGCACTTAATGTGAAATGCATTTGGGCTTTAGGGTTGTGCACAAAATGAATTACGGCAAAAACATTTTGAAGCTGGGGATATAGCTCACTTGGTAGAGTCCTTGACTACCATGCATGAGGTCCTGAGTTTGATTACCAGTACCACATAAATTGTGAGTTGTGATGTGTGCCTGTAATTGAGATGATGGCCAGCATGAGGATCCAAAGGTCAAAGCCATCTTCAGTCACACAGCACTATACAGACCCAGACCAGCCTGGGACACATGAAACCTTCTCAAAATATAACAATCTGAGCTGCAAATATGTTCAGCAATTTCAGAGGACCCAGGCTTGATTCCCAGCACTCATTCTGGGTCACTCACAGTCTTATATTAACTCTGGTTCCAGGTGAATCCAATCCCCTTTTCTGGCCTTCACAGGCACCAGGTACACTCATGGTACTCACACACAAGCAGTTACACACACACACACACACACACACACACAAAATATTTACAAATAATTGTGGTAATAATATGTAGCCAGCTCTACATCATTTTGAAGATGAATCTTCAAACTTGGGTCCAGAGATGGGGGAGAGGCGGGGGGGGTTGGAATTGCCCTGTAATATCTGCCCACTTAACCCTTACTGGCTAAGAAATGCTTGTGTGCAGGGCCCATGAATTGAAATGCACTGTTATTCCATCAATTCTATTAGCATCATTTTTTTCCATGCTGTCTGGTAGGTAGTAAGATCTCAAACTTTGGTCCAGATCTGAGTCATTTTTGGTCAACTAGGAAGTGGACCCAATCAGCTAACACTGGTTTTGGTTTTTTGGATTTTTTGTTGTTGTTTGGGTTGGTTTTTTTGTTTGTTTGTTTGTTTGTTTTTGCATTTGTTTTTTAGGATAACTGAAAAATGAATCAAGAAGACAAAGAACATTCTGGAAGGAAAGCACAACATCCTGAAATGGATGTGTTACTTGAAAATATAAACCATTTTTTCTCAGCTTGGCTCTGCAGACCATCTCGGAAAAGGATGTTTTTACAATCAGAGCAGAAACATGACTGACTGCACCTCCATTTACATTTCTTTGTTGCAAAATGAATGTGACTGGTTGGGGTTCCAGCCTCGGGAGAAAGCGGAGGCACTGGGGGGTTACTTTCCAAAGTGAAACTTCAAACCACAACCTCCGGTGCACAAAAGGCAGAGTGAGCGAGCGAGTCACAGGAAGAGGCCACTCGCTTGCAAAATGCATTAAAAGTAACGCAGGCTGGATGGACTTCCTGCCCCAGTGAACAGATCGCTGGCACAGGGACAGGCTCCTCGAGGCTCCCAACCATTTCAGGGGACCGTTAGAAATCTGGGCACATCCACCTCTGCCCCACGTTCCCACTCTGCCCAGGCTGCCAGACCGCCCTCTCCTCCCAGGCCTGTGCTTCCCATCTGAGATGCTCCCAGGAAGGCAGATCTGACTGGATGCCTCCTACCACAGGGTCGTAGGGGAACCAACCTTGTGACTTAAGTGAGCACTTGTGGCTGGGTCTCCAAGGTCCTTTAATAGAAAGAGGTGAGACGTTCTTTGCAGAGGGTTCTCCTGCTTGGGCAAGTGGGGTGGAGCAGATGTAAGTCCTGAGAGGATGCCATGCCGCAGCTGGCCAGATAAACACAGAAGTGAGCTTGGGCCTGGGCTATATTGTCCGCAGCATGTGTGTGCATCCAAAACCCCATAAGGACTCATTAAAATGTATCTCAGAGGCCCATGCCCACTGCTGGGGTCAGTAGGTCTAGGGTAAGGTCCCCAACACTTGTATTTTTAAGGAACTCCCTGATCCTTCAAGGTCACACACACACACACACACACACACACACACACACACACACACACAAATGGATTTTAAATCTGAATAGACTGGCCTCCAAAGCTCACTAAGGATCTGGGCCTCAGGTTGAGCCCATCCCAGGGATATCAGTACTAAAACGGTTTCCTGAAGAAATCTCCCTGCCTCCACACAAGGCCAGTCCACAACCTGGCTGATCTCCAAGCCTGGCACTACAGGCAGAGAGAGGCCTTTGTCAAAGAGGCTGCTTTGAAAGGCTATTTGGCCAAACTAGAACCAACTGTGCCCCCCAGTGGCCACTAGCTTCTACTGGTCGTAACTGCTTTCCTTCCGGGACCAAGCCTGGCTTATACAAGTGACAGCAATTATCCTCTTTGATGCTACAGGGTTGAAAGAAGAGTTACAAATGTAAAGGCTGAGCTGCGGGTGTAGGGCAATTGGGAGAGTGCTTACCTAGCACTCACTAGCATGTCGGGTTCAATTCACAACGCCAAATAAGCCAGTCATAGTGGCACACCACTGGAATCCCAGCACTTGAGGGGTAGAAGGATAGTAATTCGGAGTCATCTTTGGCTACACATTGAGTCCCAGGCCATCCTTATGAGACCTTGTCTTTAAATTAAATTGAGGCTGGGAAGATGGCTCAGTGAATAAACCACTTGCCACACAAGTGAAAGGACCAGTATTCAGAGGCCCAGAACCCATGCAAAATCCAGACAGATACAGTGGTCGCCTGTAATCCTTGCAACTCACCAAGTGAACATGGGATCCCAGTGCAAGCTGACTGGAAAAGGGAGAAATCCCAGGAACCATTTGCCTTTCCTAATTCATGGGAATGGACACAGTGCTGTCCGCATGGCAGGGCCATAAGAAAATACAGGTAGACAAAGTGAGATTCTCGATAGGAGTGCAGGTCTCAGCTCTGATGTGGGGACCACAGGCCTCCTGGGGTCTGTTTAGCTCTGGAACTTGCTTGTTTCAAGCTGGGCCTCTTTAATTTTCCTCTATGACAATTCCACTTTAGGGTTGCACAAGGGTCATATGCATTATCTATCACAAAAGGACATGCTGTGTCCCAAAGCTGATAGCTAAGACCAGCCTCCCATAGTTCTTGGCCTCTGGTGCAAAGCAGAGGTCTGTTAACTCTTTGAAACCAAACCAAGCACTTCAAATGCCCAGGTGAACAAAGCTCATCTCTGGTAGAGTCTAAGCATACAAAATAGTTCTGTCTGCATGGGGAGTGTAAGCTTCAGGGACACAGGAGAGCCTCAGGTGCCGTGGTGGAAGTAAGGTGTCAAAGGGCAGAGAGAACACATATGAATGAATGGCCTACAGACAAGTTCACTGTTGGAGGTTGGTCTGATGCATGTTACTGGCCCGCAAGATCTGGTTACACCTAGCCTTGTTTTGTAAAAAAAAAAAAAAAAAAAAAGACTAAGACATACCTGTTTGGTTGATTAAATGGCAGGGAAGAATGGGGTAGGTATGGCTAACGTTCCCAGGCTTGGAAAGGACAGGAGAATCACAGGGACAGAAAAATGGGAAGAGAAGAGGAAGGATGCCATGATGAATTAGTAAGGAGAAAAAACATGTAGGCTGAGAGAAAGGACTTCAATAATGGTGTGAAAATGCTCAGATGAAAAAATATAAGCAAGTCCCATGGGATTATGGATGGAAGGTAGACCAGATGAGGAGGATTGAGGTACAGATCCTCAGAGGGGTGTGTATGTACTTACACACCCGTGCATGCAGCAGCCAGGACCTCAGGACCTTGTCTCCATATTCATCGAGACAACAGTCTCTCGCCAGGGCCTGGGGCTTCTGGATTCCACTAGGCTGACTGTTGAGCCAGCACCAGGGATGCAGCCACCTGTCCTCACCTCCCTAGCCCTGGTCTCATTTGGCTTCATACATGGATGCTGTGGAACCAACCTGGATGCTCGTGCCTGCATAACAAGTACTTTACTGCCTAAGCCTCTCCCTAGCCTACATCAAGGTTGTTAGTTTTGTTTTGTTTCAAATAAAGGACTAAGTATCATATAAGATAACACACCAGAAAAAAAATATAATATCACCTTAAAAACTTATAAAAATGATTTTAAAAATCAAATGCCTAGGGCTGGAGGGATGGCTCAGTGGTTAAGAGCACTGGCTGTTCTTTCAGAGGTTTTGAGTTCAATTCCCAGCAACCACATGGTGGCTCACAACCATCTATAATGTGATCTGATGCCCTTTTCGGTCATAGTCATACCTGCAAATAGAGCACTCATATACATAAATAAATCTTTGAAAAAAATTAAAAATCATGTCTGATTTTCAGAAGTTTTTCATCCATCTTGTTTATTACAGAAATTTCTAGCTCTTCATCAAGCACAACACAATAATACATTGATTTTCATCATTGCACCAGCATTCACAAACATACAGCCAACCTTATAAATAAAATATATTGCAGTAGTGATCAAAACCTGAAATCCAAAGGGAAAGTCTCTGTGACAACAGAGACAAGCATGTCTTTGCAATGCACCACATGTATTCTCCTTCATCATATGTGATCCATTTGAGGACATGTCACTATGGAGCAAGTCACTCATTTCCACAAGCAACTTTGAAATGTGTGGTACCAATATAGCACCCTAGCATGTGCCCTTGGGCCCCATGGGCCCCATCCCCTCCCCACCCGTTATACTGCATATGCCGATAAGCAACTTGAGTGAACTTGGGTGCAGCTCACATTCCGATCTCACATGGGAGCATCAAGGCGGGTGTTCACATCACTACCTGGACGAGGCTCGTGCAGAATTTCACAAACATCCTAGAGTGTGGTTTATGTGGAAGGTATGCTCTGTTTCAGGTTAGAGTGATGGAGAAGTTTAAGGTATAACAAAACTAGATTCCCAAGCCAAGGGGAAGCATTGCTGTGCGTTTGAGACAATGTGTTGCAGACCAGTCTTGGTTCTGGAGACAGACCCTGGCTCAGGCCCTGGCATGCTCTCAGAATGTGCACTGCAGAGGGCAGATGAAGGGAGAGTCCAAAGCTTCTCCTGGGCATGAGGGAGAAGGCTGTGATCCTCTGCAAGGCTGATGAATTCATACAGTCCACAGCAATCGAAAGACACTCAAAACCACCATCCCGGTGGCAGAAGGGTCAACACGGCCTCTAAAAGTCACTAGAGAACAAGCCAGGAGCTCCCTAAGGCAGGACTATGCCTAATTACTTTCCTTACTACCTGAACGGAACCTGCACATTCAAGTCCCTGTTTCTCCATCGGCCTGTGGTCCACAGCAGATGACCTCTGGCTTTCATTGTCCATTCCTGTGAGCTACACCCAACCTAAGCAGAGACCAACAACTACAACAATGGCAGTGGCTCTGAGTTTTCTTTCATAGAAAGAGTAACAGTCCATTCTACTGCTTTTTTTTTTTAGCTTTTTTTTTTTTTTTTGTCTCCTCTGACTCTAACAACAAAATTTAAATAGGAAGGTCTTTCAGTATCTGGACTAAACACTCTTTAAAAAAATAATACTTCCCAAAGTAAAGCAAAATCTTTTACAGAAATATTTCTTTTGCTTTTCACATTGTTCTCTGGGACAGTTCAACAACTACCCTCTATCAGCTTAAAGAACATCATTCAAATTAGTACTGTTTTTTCCCCTGCCCTTAGACTGAGTGGGGGAAAAAAAAAATAAAAAGCTAAGAAAAATTAATGATTCGGAAATTCCAGAAGATCAGTGTGTGACATACACAGAATAAGGCTCTTTGGATTGTCTAGCACACTTAACCTTTAATGTATTCATGACAGCTGCAATCCTAAGGGTCTGGCTGCGATGCTCACAACAGCAGCCCAATCAAAGTAAAGTAATAAATAATATCTGCAAAGAAAATACTTTTAAATTCTGGAAACTACATTTTCTTAAAAAAAAAAAAACCAACCAGTTTCTTTAGCAGCATTGTTCTCATTTGGCATAAGCACTGCTCAAGTCCACATTGGCGGCGCCTCCTTGCTGGGCGGCAGGGTGCAGGAGGTGGTGAGACGCCGCAGACGCTGCCTTAGGGACTGCCGCTCTAACGTAAGGCATTGCAGTTATGGAGAGCTAGACAGGGCCCGGCTAAGTAAAAGCCTGCTGCAGGTGCGTTAAGGCTTAAGTAGCCCAGCCTTGAGCTATGAGGAACAGGGAGAGGTGCAGCGGTCTCACAAGCCACCTCTCACCAAAGCAATTAAAGAGCTTATCACCCAAAGTGATACTAAGTCGGCAATACTGCAAAGGGGACGGCTACGAAGCCAAACGCCAAGGCCAGGGCCGAGATGCAGTGAGGCCCAGGTTCCCTTCAGAGCACTCAGATTTGGGATACAGCCTGTCCCTATGTGTGGAAGGTGGCATGGGTTTCACTGTCATGGAAATGTGCCCCTTATGCTACCAAACACTGTGCATGTCAGAGTTCCCAGGGTGGCGGGCACGATGATATGGAGACGGCTCTCCGGTGGCCTGCCCTCCTCTGCTAAGGGGTCATCACCCGTATTGCACATTAACTAATTGTTGGAACAGACTGGAGGGTGCAGCATCATGTATGTTAAACCCAGACACAGAACTGCTTTGCACACAACTCGTGCACCCAATCCTCTTGCAGCTTAGGGGATGAGATGCGGCCTCCATCTGCCTTTCATGCTTAGAGTGCCACCCGGGGGGCGAGTGAGTCAAGGGAGAAATGCTTCTCTCTTAGGCAGATGGCCGCATATCAGCCTTCCCAGCATCTCCAGGGTCCCCACAACCTATCCTTTAAGGCTTGGTCGCATCAAGCTGAGGCTGAATGTACGTCCTGGTTTTCAAAGGGCGGCAGCGGCTCTCTCCAAAAGGTAAAGTTACTGAAAGTGTCTGAACAGGGGAAGTCGGAGGAATGGCTTCTCTTCAGCAAGGGGAACACGTGGTCTACCACTTCGCAGAGCCTCACATACCTGGAAGGTAAAAAGAACAGTGGGGTCACTGCCCAGGGGACCACACCGGGGCCACACCAGACACGTTAAGGCTAGTGCCAGACTCTGGGATGCACTTCAGGCCAGGGAGGGGCACAGTCTCCCAACCCCAGGGAGCAGCCTGACTAAAGCCTTTCTAGCTTTATGAATTAACTGGAAGTGAGAAGGGGAGACCGAATGCAGAGCCCCGCTGTGCATGAAGAACAGACAAGGGGAGCGGAGGTGCACGGGGTAGACAGGGGGAGACCAGCACAGTCAGGGGGTCCTGCCTGTCATGGAGGCCGAATATGAAGGGGGGAGGTGTACCACAGACAAAGCACATCTTTGGAGCGGCAGAGATGAATATGTTCATAGTGAAAAGACATGGGGCCTTGTTCTTAACAAAATGCAGATTTGGCCCCAATTCTGCCCTGTTCCAGCTGTGTGATCTCAGGCGATGGCCTGGATGCCTCTACACCCTGACTTCCCCTAGAATAAAGGAAGGAAAATGAAAAGTGTGCCACTTGCTTAGCATCAGAAAGAACAGAATAACACTATCAATGATTCATGTACTGAAAACACATCCTTCAACAGCGGATCTCTGACACTTCAGGAAAAGGTCCCTGGCCTAAGGCCTCCTCCTCCAGCCTTACTTGCTGTGTGACTCTGGGAAAATATCTTGCCCTCCCTGAGCTTCAGCCCCTTCATCTTCACAGTGTGTGGGGCTGGACCACATAGGGGTTTCTTGCACTCCCTACTTCAGGGCATTTCCTCTATCCCCAGGAAGACGTTGCCTAGCCACAGCCTGCACTATAGAAAGAAAGCAGTTATGTCAGTCAGCCTGGAAGGCCTCCAGGCTCCTCCACACAGTGAGTCAGACACACCCAGCCCTCTCCTGCATAGCCTAGACTCCTGTTTCACAGTCCTCGGGCCCCTCTCCACTCCCTTATGCTGAGAACCAAAGGGGGCTTTCGAAATCCAAACTCCAAGAATTAGCATGTTCAGCGGCATGAAATGACTTATTTAATAAAGGCTGTGTATGTGTGTGTTTAATAAATGGCCTCCAAAAGACTCGTGAGAAACAGCATGCTTGCATAAAGTATGGAAGCCTCTCTTACTATTACACCAAGAATTATGTCTTTCCTGGAAATTAAAACAAACAAATTTTTAAAATACCTCCTGACTGGAAGGCATATTAGCCTGAGGTTTGTGGCTATTGGGGGTGGGGGGAAGGGAGTGGCTGCCTGCAGAGAGCTGTCTTCTGCCAGGCTGTGGAAGGCACCAGAACCAAGCTGGTGAGACTCACGCGCCCTGGCAACAGGGCCTGCTCCATCTGGGTGGCCCATTCCATCCTCCAGGCATGGGGCTCCCTGGAGCAAGGACAGCACATTCCCTGATGATACTTGGAGAAAGCCCAGAACTCAGTGCTCTACACAGTGGGGCCTCATTTAAAGATGTTCCAGATCGTCCAGCCTCTGAGGGATAGCAGCTGCTTGACTACAACTGGTCATACCCAAGCGCTTGCAAGACAGCTCAGCCAGTAAAGAGCAGCTTGTCTCGCAGGTCTAGGGGCCTAATCCCTGGAGCCCACATAGAAGTGAATGCAAAAAAATGGCCTCCACAGCACCTCCACATGCACAGTATGACACACGCATGTACATACCTGTGCGCGCACACACACACACACACACACACACACACACACACACACACACGCACGCACATGCATTAATAATAATTAAAAAGAAAAGGTCATGCCAAGTTCTGGGCCTTGGTATGCATGCTTCCTGAAGACGGAGGATTCGTTTCAGAGAAGCTGTGTCATCACAGACCAGGTGAAAGGGCCCTAACTCACCTGCTGCAGGGTAGAAGGGTGTGGTCTCCATCTCCTCTCCCCACACCTAGAGAGATGCTTGAGGGCCTGACCAGGAAGCCAGGGCTCCCTCACATCTGGAACTGCTCTAGTCAAACTGGACTCTAGTCTGGTTGCAAAAAATATAAAAATGGCCATCTTCAAAGTGAGAAACTGCCCTGGTAATCTCACTCAGAAATCCAGGCTGGCCTTAAACCTACAAGCAATCCTCCTGTCTCTGCTTTTCCAGGGTTCTGGGATTACAAGCTCGAGTCATGACCATGCCCAGCTCCAAAAGCACCTGAGGAAAACTTGCAAACACCAGGAGGAACCTTATATCCAGCTCCCCAGATCCAACTCTCCAGCTTAGGACAGTGTTGGGATCATGCAAGGCAGAGGCTATTTTCCAGTTTTGTACAGATCAAACTAAAAGATAAACATCCTCCACAGTGGACAAGGCAGAGTGGCAGTATCTGCCTAGGCTGAAGTACCCAGTAGGGTTAACAAAGTGAGAAACCCATGTGAGATGAGGCAGAGCCAAGGGCAATGATATCTGTACCACAATGCCTCATTCACCACAGCAAACCAGCCAGGTGTGGTAGTGTACACCTGAAATCAGTCCCAGTACTAGGGAGACTGAAGCAGGTGTGCAAAGTTCAAGGCCAGCCTGGACTCCATGGCAAGATCCTGTCTCAAACAAAGCAAAGCACACCCAGTAAGCCAGGGGCTGAGAGGGTCACCTCTGTAGAATACAGTGCTTGCCTAGCAGGCCCAAGGCCTGGGCTCTAGCCCCAGTACCATGGGGAAGAATGTGTTTTCCAATGGTCCACTTGGGTTACATTTCTAATTGACAGTCTAACTTGGCCAACTGAATGCCTGGCTTCGGAACTCGTTAATTCTATTCTTCATATGGGCTCTATCCTCTAGTTTAAGCCTTATACCCTGAGGGAGCTGACTTCGTTCTAACTGTCCAAAAACTAAGCTGGAGACTAAAGACATGGGGCTGAACTCTATTTTTAGGGGAATTAAGGACTAAAACAGGGGCTGGGGAGAAGGCTCCGTTGATAAACTGCTCTCCCTGAAGGCATGAGAACTTAAGATTTTTAACGTTCACATAAACGGCCAGGTATTGTTCATACACGCGACCCCAGGGCTGGGGCGCTGGAGACAGGAAGGTCCCTGAAGCTCACTGGCCACTCAGAAATGGGTGAGCCCCAAGTTCAGAGAGAAACCCTGTCTCAAAAAATAGATAAGAGTGATTAGGGAAGACACCCGACATTGACCTCTGGCCACCATAGATATGAACACATACAAGTATGTGTACTGCACACACACACGTGCCCACACACACACTTATATAAGATCAAAACAAAGGAAGAAGTGGCTATAAGGGTCTGCAATGGATGGTGATGTGGCTTTGGGACAGTGGTGGGTCCAGTTCCTGGGTAGCCCATAATACTCACGAGCTGATGTTGGTCTTGGCATGCTCCTGCACCAGCTCACCCTTGGGGTTGACAGTGAAGATCCTGTTCAGGGACACTCCCACTTGCTTGTAGGAATACACATCCTGTGTTTAGAAGAGGTTTAACACGTCAGGGGCAACGGAGAGCTTACTGTGCAAATCAGCACACGCCATCTTGGCGAGATGAGGTCACGCTCAGCTAGCTTTCCTCCCTGGGCCTCAGCTCCTTCAACTCTTCAGGACTTGAGCTAACCTCCCACATCAGCTGTCGGGCTGGTTGGCATTCCTCGGGCTTATTTTCTCACCCGTTAGTTTCTCATCTCATAAAAATCTGCCACAGGTTTTAAAAGCAGAACTTTCCAGTCGAGTAGTTCATACCCAGCTCTAGTCTATAGACTACAGAACCTTCTAGCCAGCATGGGTCACATACATGACCTCTGCGAACACTCCTGCCTCCCCTATGAGTCTTTGCTGCGGCCTTCAAACTGAACCTTCCTGGGTTCACGCACACCACCTCCACACATTTCCTTCAGCCGGGGAGATTTCATTGCATGCTTCAGTGCTGGAGGTGCTGCAGCCAATACTGTGGTCAAGCAGTGATGGCCCCACCTGCTAAGAAGGACCCAGCACCTTCGGTGCCCTCGTTTTACTAACTTAACGAATGTGCAATTGCAAGTTGGCGGCTTCAAAATTACCAGCCAGCCTTCAAAGAAGACCAGAGGCCATGGTGACATGACTTTTAACTGCCTTAGGATGAGGTTGCTTCATGGGGACTCCTTGGCCAGGCCTCTGTGGAAACTGGCACCAAGTGCAATGTCTGGCTCCATTGACCCCTCGGGTACTTACGGCAGGCCGGTTCCCAAAGGCAGCATAGAAGGGTTCTGTGTTTGGGAAAAACAGGTTTTTGATGTCTGTCAAACACTGGACTTTGAACTTTTCTGGCTTCTTTTCAATCACTTCTCTATTAAAACAAACAAATAAGTAGCTGGTCAGCATAAGGGGACTTAAGCCTTGTTTGCATTGAAGTGGTTTGAGGGTCAGCAAAGCTGCTTAATGGCGGCCTGGGTGTAGTCCCCAGAACCCACTGGGTAGCAGGAGAGAACTGGCTCCTGCATGTTGGCCTCTGACTTCCACACACACACACATACCATGGCGCATGCACATACACACACAGAGTAAATTAAAACTAATTGAAAAATTTAAATTTTTTTTAAATAGTTTTCAATGTGCAAGCTATAAAGATGGCCCAGCAGCCAAAAAAACAACTCAGAATGAACCTCACTCTCAGTACAAGAAAAACGGAAAGGATCAGCCATGGCCAAGGTGTAACCTCAGAAACAAAAGTTTATGTTAGCATGGGCCAGAGTCACTGGTGAATACACAGGCAAAGTTCCAAGGACATTTATAAATGCCAGGGGAGGCAATGTAGAGAGCTAGGGTCATTACAGGGAAGCAGGTATGCCCTCTGCAAGAGCAGCAACGTGCTTTTAACTGTAGAGCCATCCCTCTAGCCCCAGGATAAAAGTTCTTACATCAGTGGGAGAGGATGCACTTAGTCCTGCTGTGACTTTAAGCTGCCTGGGTGGATTGGTACCCCTTTGGGACCTCCCCTTCTCTGAGAAAAGGGAGGAGGAGGAATGGAGGGAAGGGGACGTGAGGGCGGGACTGGAAGGAGAGGAGGGAGGGGTTCAGATCAGGCTGTGAAGAGATTAAATTAATAAATAAAAGGGGGGGAAAAGAATAGGAAAACGGTGGCCGACACCTGTAACCCCAGAACTGGGGTGTGAGGCCAGGCAGAGGCAGGAGAGTAGCAAAGAAAATCAGGCGTTAGCATGGTCTACATAGTGAGTTCCAGGCCAAAACTGGGCTACAATGGTGAGATACTCCCATAAGGTTCTTCTGCAAACATCCTACAGGTAGTAAAACAACAGTCTCCAGAGCCATTGCAGTTCAGTATCAGGCTTCTGATACTAGCCAGAGAACAACAGAAAAAAAAAAAAAAGGTAAATAAAAGCTTTTAAAAAAAATAGAATTTAGGGGTTCTTTATGTATTTATGTGTTTACTTGATTACATTTATTTGTGTGAGCACACATGCATGCACACATTCATATCACATAGAGACCATAAGAAAACTTAAAGGAATCATTTTTTTCCCACTGTGTGGGTTCCCAGGGATCAAATTCAGGTCATTGGGCTTAGAGCAAGCACCCTTCACACTGATACATCTCACAGGTCCCAGTAGCTTAAACACATACACAGAGGGTGGGCATAAATCAACAATATAACAAGAAGTTAGGGAGATTATTATAAGTCAATAAACAAAAAGCAATACACAAAAGTCAGTGGGTTTTCTTGCATCAGAAACAGGTGAAAATATCACATAAACAGTATTTTTTAACAAAATTTTTAAACATCAAGAATCTAGAAACATACCTAACAAAGAGAAGATGAGCCCTGTTGGTTAAAATTATAAAAACTCACTGACATAATAATAGGGAAGAAAAGCCTAAACGAAATAAAGAGACAGACCGGATTCCTGAATTGGATGATTACAGTACAATGAGCTATTAATAACTGGTCTCTAGATTCACTGCATTTTTATAAAATCATAACAGGCCTTTGGTTCTAACAGAAACTGGGTTCTAAAAGCCACACAGCAGAGCAGCAGGTCTGACAGAGCCTGGATGCTCCTGAGGGTGGGAGGGAAGCTAGGACTAGGATGTTGTGCAGAGGCGGCCAGCTATGGGGCTGGTGTGTCTGCATGCATGCACGTCTTTGTGGGTATACGGAAAGTGTGGAGGCCAGAGGCCAGCCTCAGGTGCCATTCCACAGGTGCTATCGACATATTCTGTTTTCCAAAGTTCCTCACTGGTCTGGGATAGGCAAGGCTGACTGACCAGTGAGGCCCCAGGATTCTAGCTGTCTCTGCCAGCACACCCGTCTCTTCTTTTACATGAGATATGTAGTATTAGGACAACAGCTCTTACATTCTAAGACACTGGAACTTTTGCTGGCCCCCACAGCCAGTTAGTAATACACCTTTAGGTCACTTAAGACTTTAGACTGCCGTTCTACTGTGTACTCGGCCTGTTTATTGGGCCTGCTTTTAAGAGAACGAGGTAACCATCGACCCTACTTGCACCCTAAGCTAGTGAATAGCTGTAATCTTAATTTATGTAGTTGTCCATGTCCCTGACCCAGAGTAGCACATGTGTATTTGTATGTTATGATAATAATTCCTAAACACAGCAAAAACAGAGGTTGAAAGTAAACTTATAAAATGAATCTCCACCATAAATGTTGAGCATATTTGGATATTGCTTAATAAGCAATGAGACTTGTTCTTGGGTCAGTTGCGGTCAGCTGGAGCCCATGACAATCCCTCGTAAAGCTCTGTTAGACATTTCTGTAAAGTGTCCCTCTTTCCTTCCTCCTGTGGTGCTTTCTACGCTGTGTGAGGAAGACAGGGCAGAAACCCTGGGTTAGGGACAGATGCAGACATATACACACAGGGACAGAGTCACAAGTCAGGCAGGCACAGACTCAGACATGAGACAGACAGACGAGATGACAGGAGACAAAGGGAGAAGGAAGTAGAGAATTCAAATCTGGGATCGTTCTTGGTTAGATGACACCGAGAGGAAGTGCTTTGATTTCTTTCATAAATATCATACTGACGCATTATTGGTGACACAGAACTTATTATTAATGTATTCAAAGAGACTGTATTTTGGTGCCCTGTGTGAGGAATCTTTAATGAATTTAATATACACACATGGCTTCAGGGGTTCAAATCCCTCTTCACGCTTGCAAGGCAAGAGCATTTACCAGTTGAGCCATCTCTCCAGCCCAAAAGGCTATTCATTCTGTTAAACTTGGGATGAGAAAGAGAAAGAACAAAGCCGGCCCGGCAGGTCAGTGCATGGGGGTCGGCTGGCTGGACAGTACCTGTGCAAGGCGGAGAAAAGGCTGCTTGGGCTGAGCAGAAGCGGCCCCTGCGGCAGCACCGTGCCCCTCTCGTTGACCCAGTGCAAGTAGCCCCTCGTCATGTCTGCCATGCCGATGGCACGAGCTGAACAGTAGAGAAACTTGTAGCCATTCCTGGAAGACACAACCCATCCACCTTGAATACAGTTATGGGAGAAAACTTTTCGGCGTCCCAAACCCTTAACTCCATCTACCCTACGGAGAAAGGCACAGCTGCAAGGAGTCTCTCACTGCACTGCAGCCTAGCTCTCCAAGTCCTAGCTGGGGTAGCGCTCCCTTACAGTAAGCCACCATTCGCCTGTTCTGCAAACCAGACCACACCACACCGCAGCGGCACAGTGTTTGTGGAACCCTTGCCTTGATGAGCAGGGCAATGGAGGGACATACCTGGGAGGGGGAGGGGTGCCCACCACTGAGAAGGGCAACACCACAGACTGTCCAGCCCACGCCTCTGTAAAGTCTGAGGCTTTCCCCAGCACCCCTCAGCTGCATGCTCCCAGCCTTCCAGACAGACCAAGATGGCCAGAGGTCCCCATGCGGCTCAGCTTGGCCCTGTCCTTAGAGTATAGAAGGCAACTCCTGAAAGCTGTCTGTCCTCTCGCCTCCACTTCAGGCTGTGGCACGCCACACACACAAACTTACATGTGCGCACGTGTACACAAACACACACATACACACGGCATGATAAAAAAATTTTAATTTCAAACCTCACAATTAGACTTAAATAGGTTTAAATGATTTATCACCATCGAATTTTCCAAGACAAGCATTTAGACTGGGTGGTCTAAATTTAGACTTGTGGTGGTCTGAATGAAAGTGCACTCCCACCGGCCCTTAGAGAGAGGCACTATTATGAGGTGTGGCCTTGTTGGAGGAAGTGTGTCACTGTGGAGGCGGGCTTTGAGATCTCAGAAGCTCAAGCTAGGCCTAGTGTGGCATTCACTTCCGCTGCCTACAGATCAAGATGTACAACTCTCAGCATCTTCTCCAGCACCATGTCTGCCTGCGCACTGCCGCTGAGTTTCCCGCCACGACAAGAACGCACTAAACGTCTAAACTGTAAGCCAGCCCCAATTACATGTTTTCCTTTATAACAGTCGCTGCGGTCCAGCCAAACTTTGGGCAGAGTGCAGGGAGTTGTATGGAAAAGTTCGGGAATAGAAGGACCAGGAAGGGACAGGAGCTCCACAAAGAGACCAACAGAGCCAACAAATCTGGGCCCAGGGGCCCCTACAGAGACTGATGAACCAAGCAAGGACCATGCATGGAGAGGGTCCAAACCCTCTGCTCAGATGTAGCCAATAGGCAGCTCAGTCTCCATGTGGATCCCCTGGTAAGGGGAGCAGGGCCTGTCTCTGACATGGACTCTGTTGCCACCTGTTTGATCACTTTCCCCCGGCAGGGCGGCCTTGCCAGGCCACAGAGGAAGAGGGTACAGCCATCCTGATGAGACTTGATAGGCTGGGGTCAGCTGTTAGGAAAGGAGGGCTCCCCTGTTCTAAGAACTAGGGGAAGGAGATGGAGGAAGAGGAAGGGAGGATGGGATCGGGAAGAGACTAGGGAGGGGGCTACAATCGGGATGTAAAATGAATAAATTATAAAAATATAAATTTAAATAAAAAAATAAGAGAAAAAAAAGAAAACAAAAAAAGAGTTACTGTGGTCATGGTATCTCTCCACAGTAGTAGAAACCCTATCCATGACAGTCCTCAACACAGTTGTCTTGGTTGCACCAGATAAATGTAAGATACCTACAGTGATATACTGAGTGACAAGGACAGCATCCCCAGCTTCCAATCTCTGGGTGCCCATAGCACACAGTAATCATGACAATTAAAAATGCCTGGAAGAATGAATGGTCACTCGTACCTGAAGTGTTAGTGCGTAAAGACAGAAGCAGGGAGACTGTGAGTTCTAGATGAGTCTGGGCTATATAGTAAGACCCTGTCTCAAAACTAAGCATCTAGATACTACTGTATATTAAATGCATGGGACGGAGGACCCGGAGATACCCTCGGTTGAGAACCGCTGTTGTGGAGAGAAGGGATTTTGGTCTCCTTTTTAATGCTGGGGGAAAGCAATCTTACCTGCCACTTGAGGAAGCAAGCTCTGTGTCAAGCCCAGGCTCAGTCTTAGCCTGGTCTCCCAGCCTTCCACAGCCTGTTTCCCACCCTCCTCTCTGGATTCATTCTTCACCCACCCACGTAAGACTATCATGCACTGACTCATAGCTCAACCTCTCCTCCCATGTCTACACCCAACCTAGGGGAGCTTCCTGTGGAGTCCTGCTCATCCATGGAGACCCAGCTCGGCTGCTACCATGTCACTGAAACCACCTGGGACACCTCCAGCCAGTGGGACCTAGTCAACCCTTCACTATGTCCTAAACAGTGTCTATTCAATGTAATAACCCCTTCCCACCTTGTCCAGGAATTACTTGGTATCCTGACCTTCCAGGGGTGTTCCTTCAGCTATAAACAGATGCAATTCTCAGTGTCACAAAGACTATTAGCACCTCTAAAACCATAGGCCAGCCACAGGAGGCTGTGGGCAGGAGGAATCACCCACCCAGCCTGGGGGGGGGCAGCTCTGCAAGTTGATTAAATCCTTACCAGCTTCAACTTCTGGAGGCCAAACTTCATAGCAGCCTTCCCATAAAGGTGCATAATCTCTAGTTACCCAAAATATGCAGTCTGTATTATAAATATTATATGTAAACGCTCATTGCCTTTGTTGTTATCTAGATGTGTTCAGCATTCCTCCCCTGCCACTTCCACCTTCTTTCTCCTGGCCATTTCTGACTCACCTAGGCTTCCTTTTGGGGCTAGCAGGAGTCACTGTACACATAGAATTTTCCACCATCACTGTCCTTTCATTGCCTCTCTTTGCAGTGATACACCCACCTCTTTGTAAGTTACTCCGTGCTTGGTGGGAGAGATTCTGTATATAGAGTGGGGTTCACAAACTGGCAGTTACCAGGTAGGAATAGAGCTCTCTATACTTACTGGCTTACTTTATGGTACAGCTTTGCAATGCCCTGGTGAGTCCAATCCTTTCCCAGCGTGGGTAAAATGTGACCAAGAGTATCAGATCTAAATAAAGATGAAGGAAAACAAAAGCAAAAGGTTACAGCAAGGAAATTTTTAAAATGCCCATTTGGCTTAAATATACTACTCACACCTTTATTATCTATCTATCTATCTATCTATCTATCTATCTATCTATTCACTTTCCATCCCAATCATAGCCCCTTCCCTCCTTTTCTCCCAGTCCTACCCTCCTTCCTTATTCTTCATATCCTTCCTCCCCTCCCCTTTAAGAAAGCCCCTACCCACCCATCCCAGCACATTAAGATGTATCAGGACTGGGTGAATCCTCTACCACAGAGGCCTGAAAAGGCAGCCCCACCAGGGAGAAATGATTGAAAAGCATTTAAGAGAGTCCTTGTCAGAGACAGGCCCCACTCCTCTTACTAGGGAACCAACATGAAGACCAAGCTTTCTTATTTAAAAATAAAAAAAAAAGTATGAATGAGGGGCTGGCAAGATGGCTTGCTGCTAAGCCAGGTGAGTTTGATCTCAGCCATTCACATGGCAGGAGAGAAAAGACTGCCGCAAGTGGATCCCTGAGGTCCATGCCCATGTGCACACGTGCATGTACACAAAAATGTAAAACAACAACAACAAAAAAGAAATAATAGCAGGAATGAGAGCCATGTCTTTCTCAATAGAAAGCCCCCCCAGGCTCATGGAATCAAGTGACAACATTACGGTACTGCTATGGTAAGCCATCATGCTGAGGACTGGGTTTGCCCAACCCAAGTGAAGGTCTGCTAACCATTCTAGTATTCTCCATGTTGGAGGATGATGCTCAAAACACAAACCAGCCATCGGGCTCTAGTGGCAGCTATGGAGGTGAAGGTGCTGCCCCTATCTGTGCAGCTCCAAATGCAGCAGAAACTCACTCTGGGTCCCACGATGTTACTCAGAGCAAGATGAATGCCGACTTCAGATCACACTGCAGTCAGACCCACCTTGTGATGGTCCCGTCAATGTCTGAGATGATGACTTTATCGTCCCAGTTCCACAGGTAGATGGTGCCTTCACAGCGACAGGTGCCCTGGTATTGGGTGGTGACACTAAACACCACGTCATTGGGGCCATTCTTCAACTTCAAGCTTTTCTGAAAACACACAGACAATTTGTGTGCTTCAAGGGCAGGTCTGGATTCAAGGGTCATTTGGCTTCCATCCCATGAGAAGGACACTTCACTTAAACCATTTCCCCAGTTCTGCAAAGTTCTCTTTCTTCTGTTAATGGCGTTAGTTCTTTCCGGCTGGACGGGCAAAATAAGTCAAACCTAGCTCTCTCTGGCCCCACTTGTTAAACAACCGCCCAGTCTTCACAAAGCATTCTGCTTCTGAAAGTAATGCACACCTGATCCAGTACTTAGAGAGTACACTGAGTTAAGTGACTGGCTACGACACGTCTCCCAAACCATTGCACAGGAAATGTGAAGGGCCTTGGTGTGAGGACACAGATATAAGATAGAAAAAATGTTTCCCCCAATAGTGTTTTTATTGATTATCATAATGACACATACTGGAAAAAGAGGCCTTAAATTAAAAAAAAAAAAAAAAAAAAAAAGCAGACCAAAGCACATCATCCCAAATTCAGAAAACAAAACTACCTTTGTTCAGTCTTCAGTCTTTGCTGATATACTCTGAGACAACAGCTGGCCACAGGTTGGCTCTAAGTGTCCCCCAGAGCCCTACAGGCAGCTACCATGGGGTCATCTTTTCCCCCATTAAATACCATCCTATCAAACCTTGTTCCCCTTAAATCCTTACAATAGATACACAAGGCTTTATTTGTAGAAAACCAGAGATGTCTGCTCACTGGATGGCCACAATTTTAAATAAGTCCAGGGTGGGATATCTCTCTCTGTCTCTCTGTCTCTATCTCTGTCTCTGTCTCTGTGTCTCTCATACACACACACACACACACACACACACACATGTATACACACACAGGAGGGGAGAATCCTTTGCTTCCAAAGGTTCCCTAAATCCCATCACACCTGCTTGATTTTCACCAATTTTATAGATGCATTTGAGTTAAGAAGCATCTCCCTCAACATAAAGACACTTGGGAGACATATTCAGACATTCCAAAGTCTCTCAGTCACTGATAATGAGAATAAATGGAACCAGTCAAAGCTGCCTCCTCCTTCTAGGTCAGAAAGAAAGAAAAAAAACAGCAAGTCAGAATGCAAAGTCACATAGTGGGTCCATCTGAACAAAGTCAGGATGGAAACATGGGGTACCAAAGTGAAAGGTGTGAGGCCACCAGCAGGCATGCTGACATATGAAAGGTCCTAAGAAGAGTTAAGTGGGAACAAGGAACCCCAAGACTTTCCAGAAATCCCTAAAACTTTACCTAACCATGACCTGAGGACCAGAAATGCAGCATGGTACTCACCAGCTGATCCGATGTGAGCCTCAGGGTCTTTTTGTAGCTGACGTTGGATAAAAGGGAGAGGTGGCTTGAGCTTGATGGCTTGGCAGCTGTGTGCTCTTCATCACTGGAGGATGACTCATGCTTTATTCTGGAACACATGGTAATGCAATTAGGAAACGCATCTGGGTAACCATTAAAAATGCATTAGGCCTGAATCAATGACTTAGTCAATTGGGTCTCCTGGGTGGTCATTTGCCATATGGCTTTAGATTTATCAATGAACTCTCCTACACTCCCATTCATACATGGCTTCATTGTGTGTTGGGGGGGTGCCTCTCCTCAATTACTCTCCGGTTTACCAACTCTCATCACTCACTTTTAACTAGTGTAATTCCACTCCTGATGAACAGGGTTACATCCATTCTGGACCAGAAAGCTACATACTCTCTCTTCTGCATCTTTTCTCTTTCCACTGAAGGCTGAGGGCCAAGCCCTAAGAGTCCAAATGTCTACAGTCCAAACACCATCAATTCCCTCATATCCAATTTCGTCAATTCCACATATCCAATTCCAAACAATTAGAGCACTTCCTGGCCTTAAGAAGACTTGCCATTTCACCCACCAAGACTCCTATAAGTCATTATGAGCCAAGAGCTCTGCCAGCACAGAATCCATAGACCAATGCCCCAGCTCTTCTACTTGCTCCTACAGGTTGGAGCTGGGAGGCAGGGTAAAACTCAGGCCCACCATCTTCAAGTGCCTCAAAGAAAGTAGGTCAGTAAATTAGTTGCTCCCTGAGTTCAATTTTATGGCTTCATCTCTAACCTAATGGTGTCTGCTCTGCCTCCAAAGCTTAGCCCCATGCAAAGTGCTTAATAATGGGCTTGGATGGAATGGAGGAAGCCAAGTTGTCCCCAAAGCAGGCATGTCCCTATTGGTCCTAGTTAGGGTTTCTATTGCTGTGAGAAAACACCATAATCAAAAGCAACCTGGGGAGGAAAGGGTTTATTTCAGCTTATAACTGTCAGGTCACATACTCCATTACGGAAGAATGGAAGTCAGGGCAGGAACCTGGAGGCAGGAGCTGATGCAGAGACCATAGAGGAATGCTGCTTACTGGCTTGATCACCATGGCTTGTTCAGCCTGGTTTCTTGTACAATTGCCCAAGAATAAATGGCACTGCCAATGGTTTGAGCTGGGCCCTCCCACATCAATCATCACATAAGTCAATACCTTAGAGGCTTGCCTATAGGCCAATCTTATGGACGCATCCTCTCAATTAAGATTCCCTCTTCCCAGATTTATTTATTTATTTTTATTATTGTATTATTTGTTTATTGCTTATTTTATTATTTATTTATTATTATATTATTTGTTGCTATTTATTTTGTTTTTTATTTACTTTAAGTAATAAAAATAAATAGATAGATAAATATATAAATAACTCGACCAGCTCACTAGCGTTCATGTCCCTTTATACAGGACATCATACACACAGCTCTCCATTTTCTTTACCTCAGGGAGTGCTTCCCTCTCCTTCTTAGCCAGTCCCTGCCTCCACTTCCCCTGGCCTGCTTTAAGGTCACCCACATAGCCTCCCACACAAGCCTTCCCACTCATTCAAGCATGGCCCAACGTTGGCCAGTACCAAGGAGTCATCACGGGGAACACTCACACAGTACCCCTACTTCTGTGTGGAGACCTGGCTCTGTGTGAATCCAAAAATTGAAAAAAGAAAGAAAGAAAAAGAAAAAGAAGAAAGAAAGAAAGAAAGAAAGAAAGAAAGAAAGAAAGAAAGAAAGAAAGAAAGAAAGAAAGAAAGAGAAAAAGAGAGAGAGAAAGAGAGAAAGAGAGAAAGAAAGAAAGAAAGAAAGAAAGAAAGAAAGAAGGAAAGAAAGAAAGAAAGAAACAGACAATAGCCTGGTGATCTCTCTGCTTTCCTTGGGCTTTTGCCTAAAATGTCAATCACAGCAGGAATGGAGAAGCACTCTTGACAACCCCAAAGCTTGTGAATAAGTTATGGGATCAGTGATGATGTCAAAGGAAACAGACTACATACAGGTTGGGGACTCCGGCTAAGCTCTGTGAGAGTTGAAGCATGACGGCAGCTGTGAGCTGAAAACCCAAGGCTGTCAGCCAGCCCAAGGAAACACATACTGCACTACTTAAGGTGAGTTCATTACTCCTGCCTTTTAGCCTGCTCCCCTCATCCTAAGGTCCAGAACACACGGAAATCCACCCCACCAAACCTCAGGATTCTCCATGAAACAGTGTGCAGAGAATGAGACCGACATCTTAAGTCCAGTGCCAGACAGACCGGAGGACTCCTCTCCACACCTCAGTCAGCTCTTTCCTGCAAAGACGTGCTCAACCAAAGTCCCTTCCTGATCCAATATCTGCAGATTCCATAGGGAGCACTCATTCTTCTGAACCAACATCCTAGATGCTTCCAGGTGGAGCAGACTCCATCCTGGAGCCTGATCCACGTGACAAATACTCCAGACAAAGGCACCCTTGTCAAGCGGGATGAGGCTGAAGGCCCCTCTCTAAGGAGGAAAATTTCACCAACCAGTCCAGAGTGAAATGAGATCTAAATGCAACTGTGGCTCTTCGTAACAACAGATTGATGTGTGCCTTTATGGATGAAGGGGGAGGGAGGGTGTGAGTGTGCAGGTTGGAATCGCTGTGATTCCCATCTGCCACTTAGGAAAAGAACGGCCCACTAAATTCATGTGGCATGCCATGTTGAAGGAACACAGCGAGGGAAACACAGCCTCCAAAACTCAAATGGGAGTTGTGCAGTTGACTGCTGGCAGTTCTCCGATGGGCATGTGGACAGCGGTTGGAAGCTGCCACCTTCCAGACTTCACCGCTCGGGAGCGGAACCAGCTGCTACGCAAAGCCTCCACCTCCCTCTTGCAGTGGTTCATTAAATGTCACTTGCTTTGCAGAGGCTGCAAACAGGGCCCCAAGTCACTCAAAAAAATCTGTGTTCAGATGAGGAACTGTGAACAACATTTAAGTTAGCGCTTGTCACAGCACACATTTTTCAAATGGCATTTTAATTATTTGTATGGTGACAAGCTGTTTGCTCAATTATGGAACTTTGGGGACTGTTCTGTCAATCAGGTCTGTCAATTAGGAAAACATTCCGGTGCCAATTTTTTTTTTCTTATAGGCACCTACGTGACTCTGATAGGACTGCAAGTCAAGGGTGCCTCTGTAAATGAAGACATTTATGCTCCTCAAGAGAGGTTCCACACATTTCAGTCTCAGTTCCATCACACACGAGCCAATTTCTAAATGCTCCGGTTTGAAAAATGTATTTCAGATCAGGGCAGAGTGAGGACTGCTTTTATGTAACAGAAAAGACACTCCTCCACAGTTCAGTCCAGACAGGAAGAAAGCCTTTTGCAGCACACAGAAGAGCTGTACTCAACTCAGGAGGGCTCATAAGTAAGTACCCTGCTGACTGTCCTTCCACCCTCAGCCCAACCCTGTGTCCAGGACTTCCTCCATGGCCAGAAATAGAAAGAATGAAAGTGGTGATAAGAACAATGGTGGCACCATGTCCTCTGTGTCCTGTACCTTTGCCAAGGTGTCACAGCCCATGCTCTTTAACACCTCCTTGGCCTCAGGCGCCCTTTCTTCTGGGTCTAGGCCTGGCCTATATATGAAAGGCACCCAAGCACTTGGCCCAAGCAACACATCTTAAAATAGTTTAAAATGAGCCAGGTATGGTGGCACATGCCTTTAATCCCAGCACTTGGGAGGCAGAGGCAGGTGGACCAATGGTAGTTCAAGACCAGCCTGGTCTACAAAAGGATAGCCAGGGCTACCCAGAGAAACTGTCTCCAAAAACAAGCAAACACACAAACAAACAAAATAGTTTAAGATGACAGGATGATCACATGTCTTGCAGCTGACTAACATCTGACCTGGTGGGCTTATGCATTCTGATCTTCTTGTCACAGGGTCACTGTGAGCATTCAGTGAGGTGGACGGGGGAAAAAAAGAGATGTCAGGGTACCTCATCCTGTTTCACAGATGGTATACAGAGAGGCGCCTTAATGAGCTAAAGACCACAGAGGGGCAATGTGATACCAGCCCGGCTCCTAAGCCCTGCTCCGAGGCACTCTGGCTTTTGGACACCACTGATGAGACAGACTGTTGACCAGAATGCCAGGAAGATAGTCTTGAGGCTCACACTGCTGGGCCTCTCACCGTTCCTGGGCCTGGGCACAGGAGAGCGCAGAGCAGCAGGGCCAGGAGAAAACGACATCGCCCGGGCACCAGCAGCAAAAGCAGAAGGCCCCCAGCTGAGAAACAGCCCATTCATGTGGAACACATTGTACTCCCCAGCCTTCAGCTCTTCCCCACCCCCACCCTGCCCCTCACCCCACCCCCAATTAGTCTTCTCCATGGAGAACAGGAAAGCAGACCCTTCCCTGCCAGCAGAAAATTCTAGACATATAACAGCTTAAGGTAGCTGCAGCCTGGATCCAGAGGGAACAACACCTGAGCCAGCTTCCCCTGTAAGTGAACCAGCACACAACACAGGGAAGCCCTCGTCACATCAGCTAGAGTTCAATTTTCTCAAGAAGCCCCGGCCATAACAGTCCTGGCCTCAGCCTCCAAAGCACAAAAATGATAAAGATATAGATGGACCCACAGTGACTCTGCCCACCTAGTTCTAGCTACTCAGGTTCCCTAGGAACAGGGAGACTGCAAAGATGAGATGTCGGTATGTCAGTGTGACACCGGCACGGCCTGTCCTGTGTCAACCTCAGTTGCTGCAGCAGCAGCAACAGCAGCAGCAGCATGAACGAATGATGTCACCCTCGGAGTCAAGTCACCCTCGAGTCTATAGAGACTAACCTGAACACAGAGCAACTGATGCTGACTGGAGCGTCAAAAGCTAACCAGGGGCTGGAGAGATGGCTTAGTGAGTGGGTGAATGCCTGCTCTGTGGGCATGAGGACCTGAGTCAGGACCCCAGCACCCACTTAGAAGCCAGATGCAGCAGCTCTCTTCTGTAACTCCACTGCTGAAGGTGGGGGATGCGGAGGCAGGTGGAGCCCAAGGTCTCACTGGCCAGGCAATCCAGCCTTTAAAACAGTGAGCCCTGAGTTCAGTGAGAGACCCTGCCTAAGAAAACAAAATGGAAAGTGACAGAGGAAGGCACTCTCTAAAGTGCAGAGCTCTGGCCAGGAGCCAGGGAACATGAAAACTAAGCCAGCCTCCCCTGGAAATGAACCAGGGCACACGGAAAGCCCTCAGCAGATGTTGACCTCTGACCTCCACGCATGCCCTCCTAGGTGCGCGCACACACACCACATGCCAGGACTATGAGAGACACTGGAGCTCACTGGAGACTCACATGTACCTTGACCATCAACTGTCTGAGAGAAGCTGCATATACTGGAGCAACGAGAGAAACCATCCACATAAACCGCTCCCAGTCTCGGTCACCTAGTGACTTCAGAGCCAGAGGGAACCCAGCTCGAAAGACATGAGGCACTGGTTGACCTCAGCAGTGTCCAGCACATGCCCCTTATTTAGCTCGGAAGGGAGTGATACTGCTGTTGGAAGGACACCCAGCCCCGTACCTGGCAACCAGGCTGAGCTGTGAGGGTTGCTCTCCGGTAGTGTGGCCTTTCCCCGGCAGGCACTGCTCAGGCTTGCTTTCCTGGGGAAGAGGAGAAGAAGCCATTAGAGAAACAAGAGAGAGAAAGGATCCTCAGAGAGCTTGGGTCCCCCCAGAGGGCTCCCTAAGGCCCAGGGCAAGACGACGAAGGCACACGTGCAGGGTGGGGATCCTCCCACTCAGGAGGCTCTGGAGGAGTGCTCGCTTTGTTTGGCAGGTCCTCGTTACTTCCTTGCCTGGAAATATCATAAGATTAGGCTGAGAAACATTTCTTTTTGACAGAAATGAGTCTGTTATCCATAAGTGTTCCTGGCACCCGCCCAGACCCCATCATCCCTGTCACAGAGGCACATGCTTTATCGAGAGCTGCCTGGATTCCTGAGCATTTTCACAATATTTTCTTCTAATTGCCGACAGAAGTGTTCGAAAATATTTGCACACCATATTTTTCTCAAGGAAAACGAGAAAGCAGCTCTCTCTTCCAATGCTGCATAATCCTAATGGAAAGCGTGCTTTGGATATACTGGAGGAAGCCTGGTGGGTCTAAGAAAACCCTGGGCCCAGGCCCATGGCTTTCACTCGTGAACCCTATGGCAAGCCACTGGACCCATCAAGCCTCATTTCCTCACCTCTCAAAAAGGAACGAAGTCACGGATGCACTGGCTGTTGATCTATAAAACAGAAAGCCTGGCATATGGCAGGGAGGGAGGGTGGGAAGAGCCAGGACAGGACCTGGGAACTACTGCTGAGTCAGAAGAGGCCAGGGAACATGTCAAAGATGACAGAGACACAGTGAAATTCCCTTGTGTTTGTCCTTCTGTAAGGAGACAGGCTAGTGACTTCCACTGTCATGTTTTAATAAAGCAAGCCAGTTAGGTTGGGCATGGTAGCTCGTGCCTATAATCTCAGCACTAGGGAAGCTGAGACAGGAAGACAGAGTCTGTCTCAAGGAGGGTGGACGTAAATCAGCCTAACAGTGAATATCTTCAAGGATGAGCGCTAGAAACTAATTTAAAGTATTCCTTCGGCGGGTTGGTTGATTAGTTAGTTGGTTGCTTGGTTAGTTGGTTGGTTGGTTAGTTATTTACTTGGTTAGTTAGTTAGTTAGTTAGTTTGGTTGGCTCGATGCAGGGTCTTTCTATGTAAGTCCTGGCTGCCCTGACAGTCACTATGCAGCCTGGGCTGGCCACCAACTTGTGCCAATTCTCCTGCCTTTGCCTCCTGAGTGCTAAAGTTACAGGCATCCAATATCATGCCCAACTTTACTTTATTGGGTTTTGTTTGATTGTTTGTTTGTTCATTTTGGAGGGTCTTGGTTGGGATTTGTTTATAATTGTATGAGCTGATGGGGACTGGATTTGGTTTGGTTCTGTTTTTTATTTTGTTTGGTTTTGGTTTTGGTTTTGAGACAGGGCCTCATTATATGGCCCTAGCTGGCCTGGAACTCACTCGACCAGGCTAGTAGACCAGGCTGACCTTGAGAGCTCTACCTGTCTCTGACTCCTGAGTACTGGAACTAAAGGCATGCACCACTACCACACCAGGCTGCTATTTGTTTTTATAAGTAAAAAAGAAACTGACATAACCAGTCATCTATTATCAGTTGAAAGGTTTAAGTAGGTGATGTGACTACTACAGTTAAGAACTTTTCACGAGGCTAATTCAGAAACATGAATCTGCATGAACAATTATATTTCCATTCTTGAGAGAAACAATTTCATAAACACCCCTTACTTCACACAGGCATTCCCCTCAAGCCTAACTGTTGAGAATCTAGATAGCCTACAACAAATAAGAGGTCTTTGAAGTGTATTTTTTTCCTGAAATTCTGGAACATTCTACCCTCTGGTGAGAAAACTAGAAAGCCCTTTATGTTTTAAGTCCGCTGCAGGATGGCATCCATGTTTGTACTGACTTGTTCAAACCCCTGAAGACTACACAGCAGGTAGCAGTGCACAGACAAGCTAGCAGCATGTCCAAGAGTAATTAGATGAGCATAAGGCTTTTCAAGGCACCTTCTCCCTTTGAACTCACAGCATCACATGAGTTCAGTGATGTTTCTGGTAGTGTTTACAGAACACTCTGCTTTTTTTTTTCATACTACCTTTCAGAAGTAAATACATAGCACATCCCTACACCACAGTAAACAAAGCTGTCAGTGGTTTCTATCTTAGTGGAATTCAGGGTGTGGAGGAGGTGAGAAATGTTAGTCAAATAGTCTCACTAATAAGTGTATAATTATAAATCTTGACAAGATTCACAAAGGAAAGGCCATGGCCTATGAGAGCAGAGATAGTAGACCAGCTTAGTCTGGCAAGAGGCACTGAGTTGCTGATTAATTAAGTGAAGGGGGAGGTAGAGGAATAGCATGTGTAAAGGCCCTGGGGTAGATTCAATTGTGATTAAAAAAATAAAAGATAGGACTAGCAAGGGAGGGCAGAGCTAGAACACTAAGTATTGTAGGATGCTAAGGACCTTGGCCATCACTGGAGGAGCCCTGGGAAGCAGGAGCTAAAGGGATGGATCAATGAACAAGAGGATCTGCTTCACAAACAAGAGGATCTGAGTCAGCACTCAGCACCCAGGTAACGAACCAGGCCCAGCTAAGCACACCCGTAGCTCCAGAGCTGTGTCAGGTGGAGGCAGGCGGCTCACCAGAGCTTGCTGGCTGGCAGCCTAGCTCCACATTCAGTGGGAAACACTGTCTCAAGGGAATAAGGAGGAAAGTAACAGAGCAAGACCACCCAATGTCCTCCTCTGACCTGCTCAAGCACACACACCACAGACATACACATACAAAGCTGTTACCATGCAGACATAGAGCACAGACACACACACACACTCTCGCTCACAGACACATATGCCACACACCCTCACAGATATGTGAACATTAGTTACCATATACATCTATGCACACATCAATAAAAGTTTTAAGCAAGGAGTAACATAAATTAGGAAAATTAAGATCACCATCATAAACAGGCCAATCCAACTACAGTACAGAGAATGAGAAAGAGGAGGCAAGAATGGACACAGCTTAAGGGCAACCTGGGAGAGGGGGAGGAGGTCTGACTCTTGGAAGGGGAAATGTTCAGATTCAGCAGCACTCAATCCATGCCCTCACAGCCTTCCATAGAGTGTGTGTGAATAAATACCATGTCCAGCCACTGATGGGCAGTGGAGCCAGTCCCTACTCTAAGTGTGCCCAAGAGCAACTCTCACGTGCATGCCTCGAAGCTTCTGCTTCACTGGCTGCATGATAAATGGGTGTGGAATATAAACGATTGTCTGGTCTGAAAATAAGATATGAAGGCGCCCCTAAATGCACGTGTGAGTGACCGGATAAAACCAGGAGGTAAAAGCAGAAAAGAGGGCCTTAAGATACACTGTGGGACTGGCTAGAGGAGGAGCAGTTAAGAAAGATCGGAGAAAAGCCTGGAGGCCAAGCAAGGAAGGTGTGCAGGCTGAGAGATGGAGAGAGAGACCCAAAAACCAGGGCCGTTCATGGACATCACAATCAAATCCACACACATCAGGCCTGACCCTTCAGATATGTGACTAAAAAGGCTCAGTCAACAGCCACGGCATGACTCACTGAGTTGTCCTCATCAGCATAACATATTTTAAAACATAAGCTATGATGAAACCCTTCTGAGACGGTTAATATTGTCAACTTGGCAAGATCTAGGTTGGAAAGACCCACCCTAAATGCAGGCAGCACCACCCCACGATCTGGGGTCCTTGGATGAAAGGAGAGAGCCAGCTGGACACCAGCCTTTAGCTCTCTGCCTTCTGTCTGTGGAGAGAATGTGACAGGCTGCTGCAAGCTTCTGCTGCCTTCATGTCTCCTCCTCGGTGGGCCTTACTCTCAAACCGTGAGCCAAAATAACATCGACCTCCCTGACGCTGCTGCTGTCAGGTGTTCTGTCCCAGCAGTGAGACGCGTGCCCAGCACATGTTCTGACTGATAAAGACAGGCAGAGTTCGAGAACAACCTGACCTGGGTCCGTAAGCCAGAGGGTGACTAAGCCAGGCTCTGCTGGCCCCTCCTCCTTCTGCCTGTGGCCCCTCTGCAGTAGGGTCAACTCACCGAAACCTGGTATCATGGCTTGCATCTATTTCACTTACACAAACTGATGGGCATAAACCTGACTACACGAAACCAAACCCTACTGGGTACACCTGCCACATCCCGCTCCCTGCTTACCTCTTTGATTGTGGCGTTTCTTCCTCTCCAGGAAAACCACCATCTTCCTCCCTTTTTGGGCATCTTATCTCTCATGATGGATTCCACAGTGGCCTGTTTTAAATGGATGGTAACATAAATAATGGAACCAAAAAAAAAAGAAAGAAAGAAAAAGAAAAAGAAAATCAACTTAGCGCACTCAAAAGAAAACGTACGTGCAAATCAAAGGAGGAGACGAAAAACATAAATAAAACAACGCAACATACTGTGGGTGGGCTGAAAATTTTAGAAAGGCAGAACCTAATGGCGTCCACAATCACATGGAGGTAACCGAGGCATGAAGACTTAAGAAGATGGGAAAAGAACCAACAAACAACAAACAAAATACAACACAACAACAACAGGAAAGAAAGTGTTAGAAACCATTAGCGGTTAGTAGATCTTAAGTTTTCAAATTAAAATGGCTAACTGATTACAATAGTATTAGCTTCAATACGATGATTACAAAATAAAACATGAAAATAAAAAAAAAAAATGATCACTATGATACAGGATCCGAAAGCTGTAAAACAAAAGTCAAAATACAAAGGCTTTTTTTTTTTTAAATATAAGTCTTCAAAGTTTGACCAACTTTAGCAGACTGATTTAAAAACCAAGGGCTAAAGACAAAAATCACACGGACCCCTTGAATACATCAAAGTTTGATGGAGGAGATTAAATATAAAATAATAATTTTATAGACATTTCCAAGGAGTAACATCTGTCCTAAGGCTATTTGGGGGACCAAGGCAAATGTTACCTAATTTTCCTTCTTTCATTTAGAATGACTAAGTAGCTATTACCTCAGCTAATGAAGAAAGACTTAGTCTTTCAGCCCAACAGGATGCAGGCAGGTAGACAGATAAATGCTTCACAGATTCAGCCTCAAATATGCAGTTCCTACTTTAAAAGATCTGCATCTGCCACAGAGTACAAACCAAGCCCACTAAAATGTGTGCCATGCTCACAATGCCCATGGCAGCAGTCTACAGACACAGTCTGCCCTCTTCTTCCACCCTGACCAAGTCCATCCACAAAAACAAGCCCCGCAACCTAAGAGAAAATACCTAACAGGATTACAGTTTTCAGATGGAGTCTAAGGTTCACCAACAAACAAAAACAGCAAAGAAAACCCTGGGACAGGATTACTGTGAGTAGGCACCAGTCTTGCAGGGCGTTAAATCTACAGCAGTCTACAAGGCTCAGTGTTGGTCTGTGAGTAAACACAACACTGCAACAGAAAATCTAAAGTTCAGATTGAGAAACCAGCTTCAGTTCTGAGGGAAATGAAACCACCACCACCAATCATCAAGCAGAAGGCTATCTAACAATGACACTGGGTGACCCTGGGGTGACCCTGTGAGTCAAGCACCTGCTTTCCTCCAAACTGTGGTCCAGAACCAGGCTGCAACAAGTTCGGAAAGGCTTTCAGGGGATGTATGCCCGATTCCTGAGACAAAAACCCCACTTGCACTGTGTCATCCATGTTCATTCTGTGGCATTGCCAAGAACCAGTATAGAAGTAACCAAGCTTCGGCAATGAAGCATAAAGGATCCTCCTGCCTCCATTTCTACTCCGGATGTTTTTACGTAAGGAAATGTGTGAAGTATGGTCACCGAAAATCACAGAGCCACCAAAAGTCATAGGGCATTGACTCAACAACCTGCCAACCATTACCTCTATTATCAATAAGACACTAAATCCATGTTGAAGCTACTGATAATATTTTCCATAACAGAAAGGATCCTGATTCAGTAATCATCTGGGAGGAGGGAAAAGTGAGTCCCCAAGTCTCCCTCAATTACTCTGAGGATAAAGTACAGATGGGTCAAAGATTTAAAATGAAAGGAAAGACTAGAAGACAATTCAGGGTGTTTTACAAATGAAGATGAGAGACCATTTTTAACATACCAGCTACGTGGCCAACAGCATAATAAAGACTAAATGCTCCCTAGAAAATCATGGGTTAGAAAAACACTGTTAGCAGAGCCCCAAAGCTCTAACCCACTAGGTCATAGCAGGTCAATGGCAGGTCAATGGCAGGGACTGTGCCATTCTGCAGCCTTGTGTGCCCCTTCCTCTGTAAGTTGCATCTCTATCGTACTACTCTTTCTCTCCTTACTACTTTGTAAGCTGTACCCTGGGCTGTGGATACAAGGAAAAAAACCAGGCAGGAACATAACACAAATTGTTTTACAGAGCATGCCTCAGCTGGGCTACCAAACACTTAGCCACCATCGGCAAACTAAAGCACACACAGAAGGCATGCCCAGACTAAACAAAGTGTGATTTGACCCCTAAGAATCTCAAATTCTAGGACGATCTGACAGACTGCAACAGCCTTGGCCGCCAAGCACAAGGCTGTCTAAAAACTGTGACTCCACAGCCCAAAGAACATGTTCAAAATGTAGAAGGAAGACTGGACACAGAAGAACTGAGCAATTCCAGGCAAGTGGAAGAGGAGATTAACACTGTGTGGCTGGAGGGTCCGCCTTCCTCATTCACCGTGGCCTGCAGCTACTCCCCTGCAGGCTCTGAGCTACTCAAGCCCCATCCTCACTCCTGCCTTGGAGAACCAGGCACAGGGCTGGCTCCTTAGCAACACTGTGACGGCAGGCCCCCGCACCTGCCCCAGTGCCCTTCCTTTCCCACCCTTCCACACTATGCTTTCTCTCCTCAGCCTCACTTGGTTCTGCAGCTAGTGTCTGCCCCTCTCCGCCCACTTGTAATTGTAGCATAGCAGGTGCTGGGAGTGGGATCAAGCACCTACAATACCATGTTTTGAGAGTCTTGCCCTGGTGAGGAAGGGAAGCATAAAGTACAAGAAAGAGACAATTTAAATGTTGATATGGGTACTCCTGAGCATCAAGATGCCATGGCCTCAGGTTTCTAAAGTCAAACTGCGATTCCCCCATTAACCTATACCTCCTCAGGCCCATTTTCTTAATCGTGTTAGCGCTCACCTTTGGCAAAGGTTTCTGGAAAGCCTGCATCGCCAGAAGTAGAGGAGCTGCTGTTGTCCAATTGTAATACCTAATGAGACAAGGAGATGGTGTCAGGTCAGAGTGAGGACAGAAAGCGTTTCTACTGCCATGTGGAGTGTCGTGGAAAGGTGGGGAGCCACAATGAAGTCCTTGAACAAGCCAGTGTGATTGCTCCCTTCCCAGCTCTCCACATCAGCCCTATCTACACAATACCTCCCTTTGTCCCATTCACCTCATGGCCATGGAGCAGGTGAAGGGTCAGCAGCAGATAAGGCAGTAAGGTGAACACACAGACATCCACTAGCTGGGCAGAGGCCAAGTCCCACTGTGTGGTCCTTCTCTAAACCATGTCCCACTGAGCTTCCTAGAGAAAGGACAGGCAACTACTCCAGAACCTCCTAAGTCAACACAGAAAACACTTGCAACCTTCTCAGTCGGGGAAGTCTATGGACAGTCTGAAGACACCTCTGCACACCACAAGACTTCAGATGGTGATGTCTCCAAACTAAAGGGCAGCTATGCCACTGCAACTAGGAACAGACAGGGCCAAAGTTCCATTCTGAGCACCACATTCATATCTCATATATATATGCATGCATGTATACAGATACATATATATACATGTTCATATATACATGCATGTACATGTACATATGCATAAATACATACATGCATATATGTATTTGTATATACATGTATGTGCATACACCCGTATGTATATGTATATATGAGCATGTATGATATATATGCATACACACCCTGTATACACACACTATATATATATACACTTACACTGAACACACACACAGACACACACACACACTCCACAAGACTCAATAATTTCAGCCCAGCAGCTGCACAGGAACATAGAATGGTCTGTTTCAAGGTCTGGTACAGGCGCATATTAAAATCCACAAGGCAGGGCTAGGGAGACAGCTCCGTAGCTGAGGTGCTTGCCATGAAAGCTAAGAACCTGACTTCAGATTCCCAGCACCCGCACAAAAAGCCAGGCCTGGTGGCACAGGCCCATAATCCCACCTGCTGGGGAGGTGTAGAGGGGAGATACCATGTGCTTGCTTATGAGCCAGTTCAGCCAAACCAGGAGACCCTGTCTCAAAAACTAAGGTAGAAAGCCGGGCATGGTGGCACACACCTTTAATCCCAGCCACTAGAGAGAGAAGCAGGCAGACCTCAGTGAGTTCAAAGCCAACATGGTCTACATAGTTCCAGGACAGCCAGGGCTACATGGAGAGACCCTTTCTCAAAACAAAAGGTAGACATTGTGGACCTCTGGCCTCCACATACAGACATACATATGTGCACACGTACATACATATACATATATAGGCATACATGTATACACACAAACACACACTCCACAATCTCAACCCAGAAGCTATACGGGAACACAGGATTTTACAAATAATAAAGGGCAACAATTAAGTTTAGCAGAGACTTCCTTACAGCCTGACAGAAACAGACGGCGCCACTGCCAAGAGGACTGTCAACAAGAACTTACTTATTACCAATCTTGACCACGAGATTGGGGTCATCGATGATAGCAGGGTTGTCGGCAAACTGCTGATACGACACGGCTTGTTCCAAAAACGCATCTGTGGTAACAGTGGTAGGACAGGGGGGAAAAAGTCAGAGTGTATTTCTTCAAGAAACAGGCCAGTTTTCAGCTTGCTCATTCCCATGTGTTTGCCTGAGAGTTTATGAACTGCAGTTCATCAGACAGTTCCACAGATCCTACAAAATGCACCTGGAAAGAGGGAGCTTGTCCTTGGTGTTTGGTTTTGTGTGTTTGTTTTCTTTTTTTGGGGGGGGTTCTTACAACAGCAACAAACACATTGTGGGTGGAGCCTACATGTAGAGGCAGAGTAATTCCTGGACACCAGCCTGAGCCACTTTTGTTGGGGTGACCTGAGAGGAGTGATGAGTGATGGAACTCCCCAAGCCTCAACGATCTCCCCATTAGCATGAGCGTGACGATCATGGCCACTTCCCAGGGAGTCCTAAAGATGGGAACAGATGGCCATCAGCATCCTGCCCAGAATGAGGGCTTGATCCGTGCTGGCAGTAGCAATGCCATTTACTGTCATCTGTGCCAAGTGCGGGAGCCGGGGCGGTGGAGGGCCCAGCATGGACCATGCTCATCCTTGCTCATCCCTGGGGAGGGCAGCCTTGCCAAGCCCACAGCAGGCCCTCCAGGCAGGTAGGCTGCAGAATCAGCAGGCCCAGTCCTCAGCCCTGGACCAGAGAGCCTTTGGGTGTCTGGCCAAAGACATTGACTTCCTTCAACTTCCCCATTCAGTCATGCCATGCCTTCGCTCTTGACTGGAGCTCAGTCTCAATGGCCCCAATCCACACACACTCCTCCCCTTGGGGATTCTAAAGCTCTAGGTAGAACCAAGACCCAGAAGACAGCAGACACAGAGGATCACACTTGTCAGGAAGAAAAGTACCTCCTTGTCATGTCAACCCAGACTGGCCTCCACAGGAACCTTCAGAATGATAGTGGAGGCCAGAGTTCTCTCTCTGGGGCTTCTAGCCACATCTGATCACACAGGACCTTGGAATTCCCACCACCACCCCACTGTGCACGCACCAGGCAGGAAGTGCCAATAAGTTACCAGCTTCACTACTCCTTCAGTGGGTTAGGGAGACAGCTACCCCATCACAGCTCAGGAATATAATGGACCAAGGGGTCAGAACTGTGGTCTTATAAGATGCAAAGGAACGAATTGCTAAAAAAGGGCTGGTGGCACTCAGATCGGAAGAGGACCCAATCCCCTGCTAGAAACACAAGCCACTGGGGGATGGGGTGGAGAGACAAAGCAGTAGTGAAGGGGAAGAGGAAAGGTTCAGGAAATAGGTCTGGCTTAAGAATTCAACAGCTAATCGCTGCTGCCACACCAGCTACAGGTCTCAGGCACACCTCACACCACGGGTCTCAGGCATCTGTCACACTAAAGCCTTAAATTTCCAGTATGGCAGATGGTATGTGTAAGGCCTACCAGCATACCAGCCTCTGGAACCCATCAGAAAAACATTTCCAGAATTCTCCAAACTGACTCAACCTTCCACCACCACCACCACCCCCCCCCCCGCACCATCTCTCCTGTGGGGCTGCAGAGATTTCACACACTCTCAAAGTTCTGTTACAGAAACCCTCACCTGCTCCCCTGTCCTCCCTCCCGCAACGGGCTCACCCTGAACATTCTTCAGGGCTGGCCCTGGGCACCGGGGACACCCAACTGTGCTCAACAATTGCCTCTGAGGATGAATGGCCCCAACAGCCTGAAGGCCCTTGCACCCTGACAGAACTCTGAGGACAGCTGACTGCAACCTCACACGTGTGGGGCTGGAGAACGGTGAGCCTTCCATGCACTCATCAACTACAGCCATGGGATAGAGAACCCATTCTAAAAGCCTGGGCTCCAGAGCCTTCTGACCTTCAGCCACAAGGGGGTGCCGCCATGTACAGCCTAGTACCTTTAGTGATCTCTCTGTGGTCACTGAGGCCACCACAGAGGGAGATGGCAATGGATGGCAGGTCCCTCAGGCCATCCGAGGTGCTCTCCACGCCACTGTCAATGCCCGAACTGCCCACCGACTGTGGGGACTGGTTAGCTGACCTGGCTCCATTGTCACTTGCTTGCTTGGGGAGCCCAGCAGGATCTCCACTGAAGGGGAGGGAAAGAGAAGCTGTTCTGAGCATCCCGCCATCCTCACTCCTACTACTATATCAAATGACCCTATAGAAAGCTGCACCATCCCAGAGAAGCTCTGTCACCTCGGGGCAGCTTTGCCATCAAAACATCAGTACATACAGCAAAGTCAAAAGAAATACCTCGGGGTGGCCTGTCACATTCTCCAGCGCTGCTCCAAACTCATATGAAGTAAACCCCAGAGAAGGTGTGTGCCTGGGAGGCCACTGTTACCCACCAGGGCACTGGTCCTCCCTATACCTCAGGGGAGCTATGACTAGGTTGTTCCCCCCAAAGACTGGGTACGACTCCCTCTCCAGGGAGGACTATACAAAGGTCTCTCCCAGCGGTCACTACAACCCAGCCTCATGCTCCTCCATCAGAGAGCCTTGAGCCCACATTCCTGCAGAGAGGGTAGAGAACAGCCATCTCTCTCCCCCCTCCCCCGCCTCTCTCTCACGCACACACAGAGACAAGAGACAGAGAGACAGTCTTACACAGCACAGAGCTGAGGCTGTGCCCAGGTTAAACATGGGCCTTCAGTGTGCTTGCTTTCTCACTGACCAGCCAACATAAGGCGGGCTGCTCTCAAGACTACACAAAATGGTATCAGGACCAGATACGATGGCTTAAGCCTTCAATCCCTGCACTCAAGAAGCTGAGGCAGGAGGACCACAACAAATTCAAGGATACCCTAGAGTTATAATTAGACTCTATCTAAAAAAAAAAAAAAAAAGCAGTTTGAGTAGTGAAAAGAACTTTTTACTTCTTGGGGAAATACAGTGCAGCCACTTCAGGGTCCATGTCCGTGAGGTCATCCAGGTAAACGCCATCAGCTCCGAGGTGTCGACTCCGTTTATCTGGAAGAATGCATGAAATGGGTCAGAGACGCGTTATCCTAGAAACCAACAGCAACTGAGCCCAGTGCTCATCTGCTCCCCAGTACCATCGCTGGTCCTGCCTCACAAGAACCACACAGTGAGACGCCGGCCAGAACGTCACTGCAGAACTCCCTTCTGCGTGTGACAGTGGCATCATAGCACTCATCCACATTGGGCCTGACAGGTTCTAAGCCCTCAACACAGAAGCCATCACCATGTTTACAATTAGTTGTGGCTGACAAAACCTTGCCTCAACACTTCCCTGCTGATACTCCCAAGACACAGCACCCCTACGGCTAGCTGCATGGTGGGTCCCTGGGTACTATGTCCACTGACTTCTCCTCTGCTCCCTGCTCCGTTATGTAGCTGGTTCATACAAACCCATAGCACCTCACCAAGCTAATGGCTAAGCAGGGTGGGGCTCAGCATCACCATTGCGCAGCACGGATGGTGAGCCGCTCAGGCTGCGTTGTTGCGGACAGACATGGTTGGGAAACCCAGAGACATGTCTGAGCCCACACTGGGACAAGGGACAAGCCAATCTCCTCACTTGGCAAGAGAGCACCGACTGAAGATTTAAAGAACGACAGATGCCATGGATGTGGGACTTTTCTGATTTATTTAATACTCTGGATGGGGCTGGAGTGTGTCTGGGGGGCAGTGTGCCTCGGGGTAGCCTGAGCCCCACGCTCAGCTCCATACCTTTTTTCCTGGAAGGTGAATCTGTCTTGCTGTGCTGTGCTGTGCTGGCAGCTGGGGGCTTGAGCTCTTCGGCCACTGGTAAAGGTGGGGCCGCCGCTCCTAAGGCCTCAAGATCCTCCTCGATCACAAACTGCATTTCCATCTGAGCCTTGCTCTGGTGGACGGGCGGCCCCTGGGCCACTGTTGGTGACTGGTCACTAAAAGTGTCTGATGACTCACTATGGATGGTCTGAAAGTGAATTTTATCAGCGATCTTCCGACCCCCTAAGGGGCTGCCCTCTTTCATCTTGTGCAGAGGAGATGACTATAAGAAAAAAGAGAAAGAGAGACCAGGATTGAAGAATGTTGAGAGCCCAGGCAAAGAGGAAAGATGGAGAACCAAATGACAAGAGGTCAGCAGCAATGGTTTGTGGCACTTGCCTGCAGAACCCAAGAACATGATCCCCAAAGCTTCCAGAAAAAACATCACTGCCCATGGCAAATGCAGTGGGTCCCAGGGTCTCACCTGCATTGCCAAGACTGAGTGGTTGGCTAGCACACCAGTGTCTTTGGGAGGTACAGCACGGCCCAGTAGGAGCTGTGGAGCACTTTGGGCCCAGACTGAATCAAAGATGAACAGGAGGAATGCTGTTGCTGGCTGTGACAACGCTGACACATCTGTCACCAGGCCATCGCTGCTGCAGATGAGAACCCCCCACCCTCCCACCCACTCTCCCATGAGCTCTGTGCTCTCCCTGCAGCGCTTTGATTCCCATATTTTCCCTCTTCTCCTCCAAGTCTAGTTGGATCTCAGTTATGTTTATGATTATGAGCAAAAATCAAATAAGCACAGGGAAGAAAGAAAACATCAGTTGCCAGGTAGGAGTGCCGGAGAATGAAGTATGCTGAGGCCCATAGGTGCATGTAGCACCTCCCCACCCTGATGGCCTTCCACAGAACGGGAAGTCGGTCTCATGGTGGGCTATGCTGCAATAATGAGAATAAATGCATTCCTACGCAGGACAGTGTGGGGGAGGGGAACCCTGCAAAAGCACTCTCTCTTACTACAGGGCAAGAGGGTGGCAGGCAGCGAGGACAGTGGCTAAAAAAAAAAAACTAGGGATCTCCGCACTGCTGGCCAGGCACAGCCTGTCTGGGACCTGGGATTAGGCTGCACGGATGTTACACACGAATTGTGAGAAGGTACAGCCTGCATCTCCCTGGATACATGTATCAGACTTCACCAGTGTCCCCCCAGAAATGTGACTGAAGAGGGTTTGGTGGTGATCAGTTTGCAGGGGACGGAAGTTTACCACCCAGAGACCTGCAGTTACAAACGAAAACTGATGTGCGCCAGTAGGGCCCTCCCTATCTGACATCCCTGGGTGGCTCCCAAACAAAAACTGTAACAGCTCTGCAGTTACAGCCCTCGGCCACAAGCGGCACGTCTGCGCTTCCACGCTGTCTCTCCAGCAACTACTGATGTGAATTTGTTAAGATGGCCGCTGGACCAGCACTGAGGCTCACAGACAGGAAAATTAGAATGTTCCTGAAAGAACGAAATACAAGCTGGAGGGGGAAGGGGGCATCCGTAGCTAGTCACAACAGACCTACTCTCTGTCCTCACTCAGGTAAGCATAGTATGTGCACTGAAAGGGGGCTCAAGGGGCCATAACAGCCTCTAAGGACCTTGCGATACAGATATAATGCATATGCACGCATGTATTTATGTGTATACTCATGCATATATGTATGTGTACTAGATATACCACAGACATGGCCTCCCTGTGTAGAACTTGCTGGGCCAGGCCTACCTCTGCCTCCGCTCCCTCCCCAGTGCAAGGATGACAAGCATGCACCAGCACGCCCAGACCTTACGGTTTATTCTTAAAGGCAATGATGACATCATTTAAGATGTTTGTAACGCACTGAAACATGAGACAGAGTGTCTTGAAACAAAATATTGTCATCCTGTTTTTTTGGAAATTTACCTACTATATACAGTATCCACTATATACATGAACCTTTACAGGGGGAGAAACTGAGGCACACCCAAGGAGAAAGAAGGTGAATACAGAGCCGGAGACATGGCTCATAAGTCAAGGGTGCACACTGCTCTTCTTCTAGTGGACCTGAGTTAGGTTCCCAGCAGCCAAGTCAGGCAGCTGGCTCCCTGCGAGCTGGAACCCCAGCTCCAGGGGAATACAACGCCTCTGGTCTCCTTGGGCACTTGCATTTATATGCAAAAACTAACACACGTGTACAAAGACACCATTGAAAGTAAATATATTTTTTAAAGCGCTTAGAGAAGGCTTGAGGAAGCAGACTTTGTATGCATTACTTCTTTTAGCCTATCTGTCTACTCTTAGAGTTCACTGATAAAGGTACGGAGGCCTCTCCTGGCCCAAGGCCACCTTGCTATCAAGGTGGAGAACTCACACTCAAGGCAATGTGTCTCCCAGATCCCCCTCACCTCCACCACACTCAACACAGGTTGAAGACCAAGATCTCACCAACTAGATGTTAAAACTACTCAGCACTGATGAGCTGAAACCTTTGCACTCTGTACTCCTGCTTCCGAGGCCCAGCTCCTTCACTGTCACTCCATCGACCTCTCCTGATCTCTACTGCACCTCCACCCCCTACCCCATACCCCCGACACAGTGGTTTTTCTCTCAAGAACATGGCTGCAAGTGTCTTCTAGCCTTCCCTGATAGCTCAGCCTTTCTTACAGAGGGCTCAGATTCCACAGCTCCTTTCCAATGACATCTCTCTGGTCGTCACTGACCTCACGAAAGTAAGACTGGAAAGTGTTTCTCTTTGCAGCTTCTAGCTTGTACACAAGCTGCGTTGTTTTCTTTACTGACTTTGCACTCAGTTGTGATATACAGTGTAGGTTCCTACGTTCAAAATATACAGTCACAAACCCCAGCCTGAACACATTCGCAGCGTCAGAGCTCTGATAGTGCATCCCTTTGCTGTGCTGGTGTATTAATTCCATGCAATTGGAGATACTTAGAAATCCCCGACGTGCTGTAGAATGAAGATTGAAAGTCTTACCTTTGCAGCCTGGGGCAATTCACCCCACAGCCAGAGCATTTCCAGGTTATTCTTCGGCATCAACCTATCAGCAGACTTATTGACCAGCTCAGAATCACTTTTTGGCGTTGAAGGCCGGGAGCCTGAAGGACTTTAAGGAAATACAAACCCATGATTTGAGAGAGAAGAGAATAGTTATAGTAAGCCCGAAAACATAACCCTCAGGCTGTTCCCTCTGACAGTCCTTCCTTTGGCCACCAGAGGTCAGTGTGCACCACATCCAACAAGGTGACCAGCCTTGTAGCCAAATTGGAGGACAATAAGGAAGGAGCTATTAGTTGGAGGGAGAGGGGAGTGATAGAATCAGAACGTGAAACTCTCAAAAAAAAAAAGACTAATAAAAGGAGGAGAAGAGGAAGAGGAGAGGAAAGAGACGAAACAGGGCAAAGAGAGATGAAAAGTGGGGGAGGGGTTCTTGGGTACAAACTGCTGCCCTATGTCACACCCAGGCCTCTCCCCTGAGCTCTCATTTTCCTACCAAGCACCTCAGCTTTCAGGCCAGTGCAAACAGGTCCTGACCAGCTGATTCCAGGTTTAAACACTATCTTTGAGAACAGGGAAATATCTTGTATACCAACTGCATTACCCTGGATCACGAGGCAGCTGTCTGCAGGAATCTGTCAAAAGGCTCTCTGTGTCAGCCCACCGCAGGGCTCACTCTGCAACCAGCTCCTAAGTCACAGCGCACATTTTTACTCCTAACACTTGAACCAAGTCCTGTGTCATGTTCAGCCAAATTTGGGCCAAAGCAATTGGCTTAGGTCCAGGATTCTCACAGACACCAAGACGAGCGGCAGAAAGGAATGGAACCTTAATTGCCTTCCTCTTTATTCTCCCACACCACTTCAAGAGGAACATAGCCTTTTTACACAAAGCAGGAAATGGCTTCTCCGCAAACCATATCTGTTCCCCTGGCTGAGCTTATCTGAGTTAAGTCCTATCGCCAACTCAAGATGGCATTTCCTCATAGTGCATGCAACACCAGGACCACTTGTAACATATATCTATTTGGGAGATTTCCTACATGGATAGCCTGGTCCTGGGGCCTCCATGAAGCCAGACTACAGGCTATTTGGTCCTCATGTCACAGTGAGGTAGAAAAGGCTCCCCCTTTCCCTTAGCACCCACTAACCACTGATCTTTCCGATCAAAGTAGGCTGCCATAGGGCAACCCTCATGTTCTAACCATGTCTGTGAAGAGGAGGCTTCTGGCAAATCATTCCATGAGCACTTCTACAATGGAACCCGACAATAACAGCTACAACACACACACACACACACACACGCACACACACACAATGGTGGGCCTACACCACACAGGAGAACTACAGAAATGGCTGGAGAGGTAGAGCAGCAAAGTAAACTGCTCTCGCAGATGTCTGGAGATCCCTGCACTTACATCAGGCAGCTCACAACTGCCTGGGACTCCAAGTCTAGGGGATCCAGCACCCACTTCTGAGCTGCACTTACACTTGCACAAAATCACACAGACAGGCAAACACATATACGCATATTTAAAAATAAAATGTTTTCCGCCCAAAGTTGCAGTGAGCATCTTGAACCCCAGCACTCAAGAGGCGGGGCAGAGCTCTGAATCCCAAGCCAGCCTTGTCTATAAAACAATATAGCACATTCTAGGCCAGCCAGGGCTACATTAGTGAGATCCTGTTTCAAGAGAACAAACAAAATCCACAGGGCTGTGCGGGGGTGGGGTGTCCAGTAAATACAATTAAAAGTGAAGTCAATTTTTAAGTAAATTTGTAGAAGTTATGTTCCCCAGATAGAAATTAATCTGTGCTTACTCTCATAATAAAGTTTCAAAAGTACATGAGCAATGTCCACAAAGTAAGCAACACTGAGGACTGAGAGGAGAAATCTCAAGACACTTGGCCCTAATAAAAATACAAACCCATGGCTGGTTCCTAGGCCGCTCTAGATTCTGTTCTAGAGATGCTAAGGAGTGTGTCTGGATCCATTACACAGACAGCCTAACAGGCTTTTTAAATATTTACAGTAAGTGGCTTGACTTATATACCAAAGTGGTATTCTAAAAGTAGCTTGTAGGCTTGTTTGTCAAATGGCCCACCACAGAAAAGATTTGACCTCAGTCTCAGGTTCCCTGCCCTAATTTTCAAGCCACCTACAGAGTCAGGAAGCAACTTAGGTCCAGGATTCTCACAGACACCAAGCCTCCGAGAAGCAAAAAGAAATTTAAATTTTAAACAAGCATAATCGGGACTCATTGGTTACTAGTACTAGCACACACTGCTCTTTCAGAGGACCCAGGTTAAACTCCCACAATCCTTTGTAACTCTAGTTTCCAGGGGAATCCATCTCCCTCATGGCCTTCTTGGGCACTGCATGCATGTGGTACACAGACATACATGCACGCACACATTCACACACATGAAAGTAAACATCTTTAAAATAAAATAGACACGTCTAATCACCTACTTACAACTTAAAATAAAAGGATGTACATATATTTTTCATAAGTAAGTTGATTAGTGAGTAATTTTAAGTGTTAGATCAAAATTTCTAGTCAGTAAGTTTCTTCACAAGTCACTGGGTAAAGGTAAAACTTAAGAGGTTAGATCATGGCTTTCTGTAAGAACTAGTCTACCTTTCCGAAGCATGGAAGTGGGAAGACTGTAGAGGGCAAGAGCTAGAAAGAACTCCCTCGGCCAGGTGAGGGGGAGTCCTCTGGCAATCTACCAGGCTGCTGGAGGCACCGAAAGATATACAACAGAAAAAAGGGGGAAAAAAAATCACAAGTCAGTTCAATGAGATTTCTTATCCCGTTTCTCTACTCTCAGCAATAACTCTAAGAGACGAAAATATTTGGCTATTGAACAGCAAAAGGTATGTCTATGTTGAAATTGGTAGGAAATCAACATGAACTTTCTTTTGAGACAGGGTCTCCTGTTACCTAGGCTGGCCTCAACTGGCTTTGCAGCTGAGGATGGCCTTGAACTTCTGCCCTTCTTTCCCAAGTGCTGGGAATGCAGGTGTGAACCACTGTGCCTGGTTTTATGGCATGATGGGGAGAGAATCCAGAACTTTCACATATGCTAGGGAAGCACTCCAGCCCATCAGCATGAACTTTCTGGGATGCAAAGATAGGAAGCTAACAAAAGACCCGTTGTGTTTCCCATTTCATCTTTGTCCCCTTAGCTAAGTCAAGATCATTCATGTCTAGCTGCAGCTCAGCACTGAATCAAACTACACGATTAAAGACTTGAGCATGGGTTCTGCCTATTGTTTCCTTAGTAAAACACAACATTCTGAATGCGGACGTGTCTACCTATCCTAATGTGTGATCCATTTTACAATAGCCACACAATCTGATGCCGTCAGCATCCTGGAGTCATGTAGCAAACAAGAAAGACAGAGAGACTCTCCCGCGTGTTTTAAACATTCCTTTTACAGTCTTCAGGTTAATGGACAGGTTTTTCCATTGGCTAGCAGTTTCTAAATTACCTGCACTGTTTTCTTCCTAAATCACTATGTTTTCTCTTCTTTTAGGGGATTATCTCTCCTGAACCAGGACAAGAACAGGCATCTTAGAGATGCCCTGTCCTGTACAGTGAACCACTGCCCATGTACAGCCAGGTGACACTGACATGCGCCGGGTATGAAGAAAGAATCACTGATCTTAAAGATTTATTATAAAAACAAGATTTGCAATATCCCATTAATGTTTTTAAGTTGACTGCTCTGTGAAACGTGGGTCAAATAAAACCTACCATTGAAATTAATTTTACGTTTTTATAAAGGTTTATTTCATTTTTATTTGTGTGTGTGTGTGTGTGTGTGTGTGTGTGTGTGTGTGTCTATGTGTGTATGCTATGTGTGTACAGGTCTCCACAGAGACCAGACGAGGGCATAGGAACCTGAAACAGGGGTTACGGGCAGAACGGAGGCACCCAGAGTGTGTTCTGGGGATCAAACTCATGTCCTCCGGAAGAGCAGGAAGTACTGCTCTTCACCACTGAGCCATCTCCCAGCCCTGTTTGTTATTATATATATAACAACAAATATATATATATATAAATCTTCTAAGCACATATGCTGGTTAAATATTAACTGTCAGCTTGACCGAATCTATAATGACCTAGGAGATGGGCTCCTGGGTGAGCATGCCTAGGGGGATGACTTTGATTTGGTTAACTGGGAGACCCACCCACTGTGGGTGGCACCAACCCCCTGTGGGATCCGGGACTCCGTGAATGGAGAAAGGGGGCTTCGTAACAGCATACAGTCTTCTCTCTCTGCTTCCTGCTGGTGGATGCCATGCTTCAAGCTCCACCTTGACTTCCCTGCCAGGAAGGACTGTACCCTTGAACTGTGAACCAAAATACACTGGTATTCCCTTAGGTTGCTTTTGTCAACAACTTATTTTATGATAGCAATAGGAGAATAAATTAAAACAACACGTATAACAGAAAATGTTTAAACCACATAGCTGTAGCTACGCCTTAGGTACCTAACGGAAGAGCTGATCTCTAAGCAGGCAGACCTCCCATCCCCACCCCCACCCCCTGGAAAACAGACATTTCCATCAGTCCCAGCCGGAACCAGGCATGAGACACAGTATACTTTCAACCCATGCTGCTACCTGATTCTCAAGATGACCCTGAGGAAACTGTAACCAAGAGGGGTGCTTTGACAAGGCTGGCAGCCCAGGCCCGGTCCCAGGGCACAACCACTTCTATTCTAAACTACAAGTAAATCTACAGCATGGGTGGCACAGGCCCAGGGATGGCATGACCATCATGTTTCTCAGCCTCTTTTTCACTGTCTCCACATCCCCAAGCATCTTGAGCAAGTTAACAACCTGTCCTCCACCCACCATGACATTTAAAGCTGTGGTCCCTTAGAGGTCACAAACTGTTGTCATGCCCAGGATTTGTCTGAGCCTGTCCCACAGAGAACACAGGATTTGGACCTTTGCCCTTTCTAGGTTCTTGGCAGAACAACTCCAGGGGGCCTCCTGTTCTTATAGGTTCCATGGGCCTGAAAGCTTCTGGAATCTTCAGGAAGGTGACTTGTCCTCTATGCAGCTGCTGCTTGGTCCCGGTCGGCATGGGCACTCCAGGACAAGTGGAAAGGGCATTTCAGGGAAGCATGTGGTCCTGAAGCCAAAGTGTGGATTAACTGCAGGGCAGCACCCCTTTGACGGCGCTCAGTGACATCAATGTCTCTGCATTTCACTTCAAGGCTAAGTAAGAACCCTGCTGCCAGCGGGTACTGGGTAACTCGGCAGGTGTTTTTATTTCTTCCTGCTGTGCCTTTCCTCTCTGGTATATCTGAGATGACGTCTAACGTCAATACAAGCCTTGAGATTTGCACACCTTCCACATTTAATCCTAATCTATATCCTCCCACACACTCTAAAGATTTTCTGATCCTAATTATTTTTAGTTTTAGTTCCTATTCTATTATTTTCTTAGACATGCTTCCTATAGCTGACTTCTAAACCCTCTGGACAAGAAAAGGCAACCTCTGACACACACATCAACTTACCTGGGGCTGGGGGACCACTCTCTATCCGAATTGGGGTATGACGCTGACTGGGGATATGTAGAAATTGAGGGGAGGTTTTCGTTAGAAATATCATCTTGGAATGATGGCACATCAGTAGGAAGAGTTCTGGAGAAATTAAAAACAAAAACAAAAAACTAAATTACCAAGGGCAGAGTCATAATAAAGCTAAGTTTCTTCTTGATTACATCAAAGGGCTTCGTTAATTAGAAGGAAGGTCACTTGTCCTCTATGCAGCTGCTGCTCGGTCCTGGTTGACATGGGCACTCCAGGACAAGTAGAAAGGGCATTTCAGGGAAGCATGTGGTCCTGAAGCCTGTCTGTCACACACTCAGACACATTCTAGAAAGTGAAGACAAGACGGAAATAGAAGAGATAAAATGTCAGCATGGATAAATATGTGATTGTTCATCTGCCTTGGGTGGATTGTAAACTTAAAATGATTTTATCAGAGTATGAGCATAATGACTATACCAATGAATTACCTCTGTAGCATCCTTAAGCATGTGTGTGCACCTTTCTATCATCCTCAGAGCATGTGTATGTACCACTGTAGCATCAAGTGTGTGTGGACTACCATAGTATCCTCAAGTGTGTGCATACCTCTGGTAATATTCGCGTGTGTTCAATGCGGCATCCTCAAAAGTTTGTGTGTACTCTGTAGCATCTTCACCTATGTGTGGGCCACCGTACATCCTCAAGCGTGCATGCCTATGTGTGTGTGTAGTGGGGGATGGAACCCAGGACGCACACATGTGTAGGTAAGCATTCTACCATTGAGCTACTATCTCTTAAATTTTGAGATAGGGTCTCAGTAAGTCACCCAAGCTGGTGATCATCCTTTCCTCAGTCTCCCCAGTTCTGGGCTTCCTGGTGTGTGCTGCCACACCTGGCTTCTACTACAGCATCTTGTCACCTTTCACAGTTCCCCCACAGGAGCCCAAGAGGCAGGTCAGCTAGAGGTGTATCCAGGTGTTCCGTGACGTTCCCATGTACGGGGGGACTGCCATTCAAATAAGCCCACATAAAACGTGTCTCATTTCTAGCCAAAGAAATAAATGGCATCACTCATGAGGATCTCTGAGTTAAACATGACTGTAAAACTCCCTAGCTTGAAGTAGGAGCACAGATATTACAGCACACGGCTCAGGAGCCCATTCCTGCAGAGTCCATCTGTCTATACCTCTGATGCTGCTGCAAGCACTGTGGTTAGGTTCTGGAGTTGGAAACAGAGGAGAGGCCATTATAACTAGCCAAAACCAAACAGCCTCTATACCCACAGCAGATTAGAAGTTACAGTCAGGAAAGGCAATGATGCTAACCAACTTCTAGTGTAAGTCAGAAAAAAAAATTATATATATATTTGAGAACTGGGGAGTGCGGTTCCATTGGTTATATGCCTAGCATGCACGGAGCTGAGTTCCATCCCCAGCACTTGGGACGTCGTTAGAGACAGGGGGTTCAGAATTTCAAGGTCATCTTCAGCCACATAGGACCCTGTCTCAAAAAAGAAAAAATAATTCCCTCTGGACAACGAAGCAGAGGAATATTCCATTCCTGATTTCCTTATCCCTGCTTTATGCTAACAAGACATAAAAATTATCAAAAGCCACATGGAATTATAAAAATTTAAGACAGAAAATATTCTTTGAGAATTAGTTTTCTAAACTGGCTTTTTTTCCTACCAAAATACAATGTATACACACAGAGATTGGCTACAGTATTAGAAGCAAAAAAACAAACCAAACCAAACAAAAAAAGATGAAAGGAGAAAAGCTCACAACTGGGAGCGTAATTCAAATTATAATGGAAAGGTTTGCTTAACATCAAGTGAGTGTGAGCTCCTGTCATTTTCAGCACTGAGCTGACCTCACAGCTACAGACCTGCCTCAAGGCCACAGGCAGAGTTAGGGCTCAGAGAACAAAAACCAGAATTTGGGCAGCCAGTGAGGGGTAAAGGGTGTGACTCCAAGACAGAACAATGGCTTAACATGCACAATGCCATAGACTTGATCCTCAGCACCAGCAAATAAATAACAAGCTCCCAGGAAACAGTTTTGTTCATGACACGCTCATTTGCTGCTTCCTGTTTCTTGACTCTGTTTCAGAAGTTATCAGCCCAGAGGTGTGTCACAACCAGTTGTTTCTTAGGTTAAGAAACTAGAGCAAGGCTTTATTCTTCACTAAGTTGAGCCTAACACCTGATTGCAAAAATTCATCTAAGACGCCTAACAGAATAAAAAGGTTTTTTTTTAATCTTTAAAAATTAATGTCTTTAGCACTAGTTGATAGAGTACTTGCCTGGCACACATAAAACCCCAGGTTCAAAAGCAGCCCATTTAACAGAGTATGATGGCACGTGGCTACAAGGCCAACATTTTCAAGCAAGGGGCGTGATGATCAGACATTCAAGGTGATCCTCAGCTACAAATTCAGTTCAATTTGCCAAAAAGAGAGAAAGAAAGCAGCTCGTCCTCCTCCAACACAGACCCTGTCCTCCCTCGCTGCTTACCTGCTTCCCTCTGTGTCCTCATCGGAGCTCATCTCTATGGGAAACATGTCCTCATCCTCAGATGTATTAACATTGTCATCTCTTTTGAGATTGTCCAACTGAGACTTCCTCCTCCTTTTCCTTCTCTTCTTCCCCAGAGAACCCGTAGATTGGGAGTCACAGGGAGGCAGGCCCTGGGCAGCAGTGGTGGGGTCCAGACCCCTGATCCTATCCACGGAATTCCTCTTCAGCTGGCTTTCCATTCTCGAAGCTCCTTCCGACAGGATAGGGGACGTTGCCAGGTACATGGGGATGACTTCCTAAGCAGGACAGGTGTCGAAGAGCACCATTAATACGGGTGATAGAGAAGACTTATGTGGGAGAGAGCCACAGCAGGACAACCCACAGGGAGGCATTGAATAGAGGGTCAGAGTTCATCAGCTTCTCAAACCCTGCTCTGTACTGAACACAGCACTCATGCAACTCATAATAGAGCCAGGACATTACCAGTGATTTCAAACCACCAAAACTCATCTTAATTATCCAGGGCAGAGAAAAACGAGGGCAGAGTCATGGTACCATTGCTGGGACCTGGTCACAGTTTTACATTTATTTTGTCTGAGTAAATGTGTACGTGTGTTTGTGTTCACATCACAGCTCTGGAATGCATGAGACCCAGTCTTATTGAAAAAAAGAGGAAAAAAAAATCAGATGACAGCTCTAGTCTATGGGCCTGTTGTTCCAGAGCACGTCCAGCTGTGTAGCCAGTGAGGCAGGAGACAGGCACTCCTCAGGAAGAAATATAGAAGGGTAGAGATGGCATAAGTATGAGGGGGTAATTGGTGATACAGCACACAGGTCTCAGCTTCCAGCAGGCTCCCAGCACCCACCGGTGCTGAGCTGGCCTGCTGGGCATACAAGCCCCAAACGGCTCCTCATCTCCTAGAGCCTACAGTGGGCCTCATCCAGGAGCAATCGATGGTTATAATAATCTCAGCTGGTAGACTCAGGGCTTCCCATTTAGACAGGAGCTGCCTGGAGGCTGTGCGGGGTGCAGCAGACAGTGGGGCAGGGAGCAGCCCTTGGCTTCCAGCCCAGAAGCTGTTCCTCCAATAGATAACAGGGAGGCACCTGCCTGGGGCAGTTAAAATTGCAGACACTGGTTTTAGTGTTTGAGGCTCCAACAGAACCTCCTTTCCGGGAAGGAACCAGCCTAAGTGTGTTTAGCAAGAAACTCCGGCACAAGATTGCTTCTCGGGAGCTCCTGAGAGGCTGCTGGCTACCTCACTCTAGCACTCTCCACCCTACCGCACTCACTGAACCCGAAAGCTGGCTGTTTCAGTTAGGCTGGCTGGCCAGCCAGCAGGTTCTCTGGACCTGCCTGTCTCTGCCTGGCAAGACTGCTTTTCTCAGCATTGGTGCTTGAGATTCAAACTAACGTCCTCAAACTTATACAGGAATCACTCTTAACTACCAAGGCATCTCCCCATCGCAGACCCTCAAAGGGTTAAACATGAAGTCATCACACAACCCAGTCATTTCACTCCTAGGCACACAATGGGGGGAAGCGTACGTTCTCACAGAAACTAGAATATGAATGTTCACAGTGTCATTACTCACACTAGCCAAAAGGTGGCAACAACCCAAGATGCTAAAGAGGCAACTTAGGTAAATGAAATGTGGTATCTCAAAGCCATTCAGCCACCAAAAACGCTAACAATTCAGCCCCAAAAGTTGGCTCAGTGGGCAAAGCGTGTGTTGCTGAGCCTGACAACTCAGAGTCCCATCTCTGAGTTGGTGAAGGCGAGAACCAGCTCTCAGAAGGTGCCCTCTGACAGGTAAGTCCTCACTCTGAAGCTACCGGGTGAAGGGCCCAGAACTGCCTTCTCCTCGGGCATGCCTGCTGTGTCCCCACACGCTGTAGGGGCCCTGGACCCCAAGGCCTCCTCACCTGATCATTGTCCGTCTCTTCAACGAAAAAAGCTTCTCCATTGTCTCCCAGCTTCATGTGCAAATCCACAGACTCTCCGTTGATTTCTATGTCCACCTGAAGGGAGAAGATGGTGAAGGACCCAGTGCGCACCTCAGGTCTCAGGTGGTGTCCCTCATCCAAGCACACCTGCCTGAACACTGGGGAGGTGCCCTGGGGAGGTGGGGAGGGAACTTGGGTTTCCAAACATGGCTACACTAGTCCTTTTCAATAGCTCCAATGCTGCCGCAGAACCTTCCCACTGCCCACCAGCATGCACACTTCTCCTCTCTCCGAGGATGAGGAAGGCTGTGATTGCCACCCAGCCAGCAGAAGAGAAGTGACCCCATAGGGCTTCTGAAACCGGGTCATAAAAACACCATGTCCACCTATTTCCTCATAAGCAGCCACCACATGGGAAGGGAGCCATACCATCTGGAAGGTATCTGGGTGGTAGTTCAGAAAGACAATGGACAGGAGGGAGCAGGTGGTCAGCCCTGACTTTTCCCGAGAAGTGGCCTACCGGCCACCCTGCCCTGCTGTGACATGCCCTCCTGCTGTCCTGCCTGCTGTGCCTTCTGAGCCTCAGACTTGGTGGGCACCCATCTTAGAGGACCTGGCACTGCCATGGTAATGGAAACAATGAGATCATTAGTGAGCATTAAATTATGCAGCTAGGCATCTTGACCGGTGGCTCCTGAGAACTCAGGGCAGGAGACAGCACCCCCCTGCTACTCTTCTCTGAGGAGGAGAGGGAGGGGCCCAGGCCTCACCACTTTCTCCCGGGAGCGCAGGACACCCATCTTCCCGAAGCGGACGTGGAAGGGGGAGCACTGCAGACTGCCGTTGGGCTGGCGGATGACGATGATGTCGATACATCCTGACAGCGTGGCAGGGTTCAGCCCCTTGTAGAGCTCCTTTACGGTCACAAACACCTGGCCGGCCAACTGCCCCACGTAATTCATTGTCTGAACCTGACAGACGACAGACAGATCACACGCAGGTTCACGAAAGCAGTTAACATTGGACGGCCACCCACAGCCTCCAACTCGGCACTCCACTTCAGGGACGCAGTGTGCTCATTCTATTTTCACACCTTTGCCCACATCCCTGTTTCCAGAATGTTCTCTGAGACACCCCTGCAACAGCCCATCTCTCCCACGCCATCAAGCCCCACATCCTTCCCACCACAGGGTCCGGCACAGAGAGGCCCAGGTATCCCAACAGAGGGTGCTACTGGGCTCAGTCCATGCATCCCGGGATGGCCATGAATGTGACCTGCCACGTCTGTGTTTGGCAATGTTGTCTCAGTGTCAAACACAAGAGTCCGTGGGCAGCAGAAGTGAACTGGCTTGAGCATCTGAGACCTCAAAGCCTGACCCCATAGTGACGCATTCCTCCAGCAAGTCCATATGCACGCCAACAAAGCCACACCTGCTAATGGTGCCTTGCCCTATAGATTCAAGATGGAGCTCCTTCTCCAGCACCACCTCTGCCCGCATGCTGCCATGCTTCCTGCCGTGACCTAATGGACTATACCTCTGAAACTGTAAATTAAATGGCCTCGGTGTCTCTTCACAGTAAAGGAAACCCAGGTAAGACACTGCTGAACGCCATCTCCGACCAAGTCTGAGAGCTGCATTTGCCTGTGTGTGTAAGCACTAACTATTCAGGGGCTGGCAAGGTGGCTCTACTGGCAACAGGCTTGCCACCAAGCCTGAAAACCTGAGTTCATTCCCCAGGACCTGCATGGAGGAATGGGAACCAACTCCCACAGATTATCCTCTGACCCTCTGACAAACAGACCCACACGCATAAACTAATGTCAGAAATATTTAGAATTCAGTTTAACTCTGTATCCATTTGGCAAAACATCACTTAGAAGACAGCCAGCTGATACAAGTAGAATGGCAGCTACCAGGGCCTGGGAGGGAACAAGAGATTTGGAGTGGTGGATGAGGGTTTCCGGTGCAGAAGACAAGTGCGCTGATGGCTGCGCACTTCAAAACGACTTAAGGGCTGGAGGTGCAGCTCAGTTGGTACGGTGCTTGTCTGGCATGCACAAAGCGCTGGGTTTGATCCCCAGCACTGCATAAACCAGGTACAATGGTGCAGCCTGTAATCCCAGTACTGAGGAGTTTTGTTAAAATGGGAAAATCAGAAATTCAAAGTCATCCTAGGTTTGAGGCCAGCCTAGACTACATGAGGCCCCTATCTCATAAAAACAAGTTAGAAAGACCTGAGGTGCAAGGCACAGCTCCTCCCCAGGAGGCATGTGACAGATGGTGGTCTTTAACAAGCTAGAGTAAACCAGGTCCTCTCAGGTACCTTCTGGGCTCAAATTAGGCAAGGTGGGTAGACAGGGCCCTTCTTTCTCTGCCCTGGTACTAAGGCTCTCTTCTTAATAAGCCCTCTGACGTTTTCTTTTAAAAGTTCTACACAATCAAACCACTAAACAGAGTTTCAAATTTCACTTACTTCAGCTGCCCTGGCATTGAAAAGCTCAAGGAAGAGGCTGATTCCATTAACTTAAATACGATAAGCAGCTGGAAGAAACCTGCCCAGGCAGAGGAGCCTCTCAAAGTCCCATAATCCCATTATTCCAGTGGGGGTTCAGCTTCCCTGCTCTTAAGGGAGCAGGAAGGAAGAGTTTAGATCTGAGTGAGAAAACATCTGGAGAGCTCCAGGGTGAGAGGCAATCAGAGCAACCAAAGAACAAATGATGCTGACAGTTTTCCAGGGGGCCTGCTTGAAGACACTGCCCACGTGACTGCCTCCCAGTCTGCTGGGTTCATCTTGACACTTGACAAGATGGTGCAACCTGGCAGCTCCACATGCTGGAGACGGGATTCTGTGGTGCCTGGCTCTGATGTATTTTTGAAGGAGAACATCACTAGGTCTTATGGAATTCTCTAACATGGCGGTGGGTCTCAGTCTTCCCATGGCTGTGACCCTTTAATACAGTTCCTCATGAGGTGATGATCCCCAACCATAAAGTTATTTTCGTGGCTACTTCACAGCTGTAATTTTGTTACTGTTGTGAATTGTAATGAAAATATCTGACATTACAGTATCTGATATCTGATTTAAGACCCCCATAAAAGGGTTATGACCTCCTGGTTGAGAACCACGTCATTAAACCTAGACAGTGCCTCTGGGAATTCTGCAGTGATAAACTACTTGGATTTTTTTTTTCCCTTTAATGTAGCTGCTTCTGGGTTGGCATTCTGACCCAACACTAAGTTCCCTGAAATGCCATCTCTAGATAAGAACTTCCTAGATAAATGTGGAGCTTACATTGGCAAGGAAACCACACTTCAAGGCCCCAACCTGGAACTGGAGGGTACACACTCTCCCTCATCAATCCTGGCATTCTGCAAGTGCTTGGCACAGCTGCCATCCATCTCAGACTGTCCCAGACATGGCCTCGGGACATCAAGTCTCATGACTTCTCACCTAGTTAGGACATTAGAAAAGTCTACATTTAATCCAAAATTGGCAGAACCCATGTGCAGACTTCGTAAACTGCCAAGAACTGCTTTTTTTTTCATTCCTTTTATTTTTGTTTGTTTGTTTTAAAAATCTGCCAAAATTCAAGAATCCTGCCATAGCTCTCCTAACTCCACAAAATGTGTTAATTCCATTCCACCACCTGGAATATTAAAGTTATCTGAGGGTGGCCTCAGGCCAGCCCCATTGAAAATGTGTCACAATAACATAAGGGGCTCAGAAGACAATAGAATACACCTGGTGTGTGTGTGTGTGTGTGTGTGTGTATGCTTGGCCCATGGGGAGTAGCACTATTAGGAAGTGTGGCCTTGCAGAAATGGGTGTGACCTTCTTGGAGGAAATGTGTCACTGTTGGGGTGGGCTTTGAGGTCTACTATGCTCAAGCTACACCCATTGTGGCACACAGTGTCCTTTTGCTCCCTAGGGATCAAGATGTAGAACTCTCAGATCCTCCAGCACCATGTCTGCCCGGATGCTGCCATGCTTCCCACTATGGCAATAATGGACTAAAGCTCTGAAACTGTAAACCAGCCCCAATGAGATGCTTTCCTTTATAAGGGTTGCCTTGGTCACGGTGTCTCCTCACAGCAATGGAAACCCTAACTAAGACACTTGGACAATTACATATGAAGAGTTCATAAGCCCAGATTCACACAGGGAATCAAGAGACGGATGGCTCAGTCCATAAAGCACATGCCTCAAAAGCATCCCAGCACCCACATAAAAGCCAGGCATGAGCCACTGCGGAAAAGTGGGGAGGGACAGTCGGTCCAACTGAACCAGTAGCCACAAGTGCAGTTAGGGGCCTAGCTCAAAAGATAAGGTGGACCTAAGGAAGGGAATGTCAGTCTCTGGCCCCGACATGTACACACCCACCTACACACACATACAGCTGTAAACACACTCCTCCAATAGACACCTACGCATGCACACATACACAGGCACACATCTGCATACACACACATTTGCACTACACACATATAAAGGCACACATCTGCATACACACACAGTTGCACATACATACCTGAGCGCACATACCTGCTCACAGAGACACACCCACTTGCACACATGCACAAAATAAGGCCTTTCAAAGACCCCAAATAAAAACATTCCATAAATCCTCGAATAGATTCACAAAGCATACACTCAATGCTCCAGTCACTAACACAACAGAGTCCTAAAAAGAACGGCCCATTTGGCACATACTAGCAAATCCCAGCAATTCCATAACAAGAATTGATTCTTCAGATTCAGGATCATGTTTTCAGTATGTGTCTGTGCACAGGCATATACCACAGCACAAATGACCTCAGAGGACAACTAGTCCTCTCCACAGAACTAGTGAGAGTTGAGTTCTTTCTTTCTTTCGATGAATATGGGTTCCAGAAATCGAACTCAAGTCATCCAGTTTGGCAGCAGGCACCTTTACCTGCTAGGCCATCTTACCAGCCCCCAAACAGCACCACCTTTGTGGGAGGAAGTGACCAGAGACTGACTGTGATGGAGGGAGGGAAGCAGAAGTCGCTTAAAAGATCAACAAGACCCTGGATTAATAAATTATGGACCATCCGCATTATATATGGAATAGTATGAGCCTATTAGGAGCGGAAGAGAGTTGTACGCTCCGCAAATATCCACACTCACAGGGCTACCAGCTGCCAGCAAGGGGATGGGCAGGAGACCTTGACGTTTCCATATCCACAAGCATTGCTTTCACATCAGTTTTTAATGGGGAGTCTGAAAAGTCCTGTACACTGGTCTCGGAGTCTCCATGTCAATGAAAACTACATGAAAAGAACATAAAGGAGCTGGCAAGATGGCTCACAAAGCAAAGGTGTTGCTGGCAAGCCTAAGGATAGGAGTTCAATCCCTGGAACCCACCTAAAGGTAGGGGCAGAGAAAAGACACTGACCTCCACAACTCATGCTGTGATGGGCACAATCTCTCCTCTCTCCCTCTCTCTCGCACGCACATACATTTTTAAATACTGCTTCTAATAAGGTTCTCATTAACCTTCATTTTCAAAGAAATGAGGCACAAGTGGTAGCGACAACTAGGGCATGGCCCCTGCTCTGGCAGGAAGGTTGGCTAAGTGACACTTGGGCTTCTCAGAGCCGAGTTCTGGCAACAAGTGGGCATTGTAATCCCAGGTAATGAGTGTTCTCAGGTCCCTGCCAAGAAGCACCCGGGCTTGGCCAGCAAGAGAGGGACACACAGAAGACACAGTGTGGCCCCTGTGCTCTGTGAAGCCTCCCTGGGTTGGGACTCGGAACCTCAGCCCTTAACCGTTAGCTCCCTTGCAGGGCACATGACCTTTGTTCTCCTCGGAAGCCCCAGTGTCTTTTCACACACTTTCGAGAACCCTCTGTGGAGATGCCCATCTTGGTCAAGAATGCTCCCATTCTGAGACCTTTGAACATCGCTGAACCTCCCCCTCCAGTCCTGCCCCAGCCATCAGTAACAGTCACACTTGCCCTGCGTGTTAAAGAGGAGGGTGGTTCTGGCACCTATAGGATGGGTGATTTAAACGGCACCCACCCTGCAGAGGTGCTGGGAAATAGCCTATGTATGGTGTTTTCCACAGTCTACACTCCAGGTAAAAATTAAGTACTGACCCAATGGTGGCAGACAGCTCCAAAAAATACTGCACTAAGTCTCTCCAGCAGAGCACTTTTGCATGTATTTACATTTAAGTCCCTCAGATGTGCCTACGCACACACAAAAAGGCAGAGCAGGGGACACTACTATATCAGATAAATACTGGGATAGTGAAAGGTATATTCATGTTCCACAATAACCATGGTTTCAGGCAGGCAGGGTATAGTGAGACACACCTGTGACTCTAACGCCAAGAAGGCTGAGGCAGGATGATATTGAGTTCCAAGGCTAGCCAGGGCAAAACAGTAAGGTCAAGACCACAGCTCCGAGTTCCCATACAAGGGCTTCCAAGTACAGCCAAATCACCCACCAGTCTTCATTGCTCCCTTTTCTGGTTGCTTTTCAAAAGGCTCCAGAAGCCAGAGCTGTTCGTGTGCAAAGGACAGCAACTAAGCCCATAGGGCCAGCCATCCTGGAACAAGGCAGGCACCCCCCTAGACATCCCACCACACACTTGCTCAAATCAATTCATGTCATTATTGGTCCCTTTCAGACCCTGAACCTAAAAGGGAGAAGACACAGGAAAAATGGATTCACAATCTAAGGTGAGGGAGGAATGAGCCAAGGCAGCTAGCTCAACCATGGGCCAGGGGCTAGCCTTCCCTAGCCAGGACTAGCACAGGTCTACAAAGGGCCCTCGGTGGTACCCTGAATTTCCCCCATTGGAATACTGAAGTCATCTCAATTCACTTGGGCAACAGTCTGGCAAATGAAGTGTGTTTTTTTCCATGACTCTAGATACAGAAGCTGATAAGCAGGCTCCACAAGTGACGTCCCTGGACCACGGAGTTCCAGCTATCAGTGCTCAGTTGTCTTGCTATCTCCTGACTGAAGCCCCGAGAGCAAAAGATAAGCAAAGACCTGGCCCAGCCCCACCAGCAGACACCTCACACACTCCGGACAGCAACAAAGGATCCCACCTCCCTTATCTGTGCCCCAAGTTATCACCCAGGCAACAAGACTGGGCATGTTGTCCCTTTCACTGCCACCCTACTTTCCATAGTGGCAAGTATCACAAGAACGTTGACGACTGGACCTAAAGAGGGTAGAAGTCGAGTGGGGGTGGCACAGCCACCAAGACAGAACCAAACTCAGGGCCCAGGCTTCCCAACCCAACCACCAGGCCCTACACAAGTAGGGAAAAGGGCCAAAAACACACACCCACACACACACAAAACCCGTGACAGCAGAAGCAATGTCAGCAAACAGGAAGCTTTGTCAACATGGGGAACCAAACACACTGGGATCTTTCAGCCTTTCTGGGAATACTGAAAAGTTCCCTCACTGGTGTACATATCAGCCCTTAATTAGTACGCATTCCTAAACTGCTTCCATTCATAAAACGTATATTATGGAACAAGGGACGGATAGTAAATGTCTGAATCCTCAAGGGCTGCATTCTCTCCTCCAAAAACCGTTACGGGCTCATCTTCCCCAGAACTTCACTACTCCATAGGAAGCAGCTGTGTCTCCCGCTCCCCAGACTAGACCTGGCCAGCGCTTTCACTCCTGCTTCCTGCCAAGGAGGGTGGACTTCTGCAGCACCTACTGACTGCACAAATGCTCAGGCAGCCACCTTGACTCTGTCCCCGTGCCCCCACACACACACACCCCAATACTTAAGATGACTTCCAAAGCGTTGCTTTTCCCCCATACTCCCCTGGCCTTCCCCAGGTAAAACTATCTGCAGCTCAGGCCGGTGGAGCCGCAGGCCCAGCGCCCGCTAGACTGCAAAGCTGCGTGGAGGCCTGCGGTGAGCCCGGTAACCTGAGAATCTGGGTTCCCAGCTCGCTGCCACCCAGCAGAGGTGCGCCCTTGGACAAGAAGGTGGACCTCCTAGTCAGTTCTCAGTGTCCTCCGCTGCAAAGCCTGAACCCTAAAGCCCCTTGGGATGAGTCTCATCCGGGTCCCAGCCCACGGGGTCCCTGCAAGCTTGGGTGCTCCGTGGGAAAGCCCGGGGATATGACGCGGCCCACACGGCCTCCCTGAGGGGGGTCACGTCTCAAGAGCCGTCCTTGGAACACAAACTGGGACCCGGGTCCCCAAGGCTACTCACCAAGAGGACACGCGCGCGTGGAGCCGCCTTTGTATGCAAACACCAGGCCAGCCGCTGCTGTCAGCTTTGAGTAGGCAAGGGGCGGGGCCTGAAGGGGGCGGAGCCTCCGGGGAGGCACCAGGGGGAATACGGAGGAACGTGGAACTGGGATGTTTTCATGGCCCACCGACACCCCTCTTACCCCTAATACCCTACCTTCCCCATCCCACCCACCCCTCCCCAAACTGGACTGTTAGCCTTGACTTTCCGGGAGTAGGGGCTCCTTCCCAGAGCCTTCTATTTCTACAGCCTGAGCCCTTTTTTGACCTTATTACCGTTGACACTTAGTTCTCCGGTCTGTGACACAAGTCAGCCATCAATCCCCGTTCGTTCTTAGCGTCCCCGCACCCTCCTCCCTCCTGGCTTACGTTCACCACCGGGCAGCAAAGCCAGGAACGAACAAATAACGGACGGCCGCAAGTCCGGTGGCGGAATGGTTCAAGTCGGACGAAGCCACTCGCAAGGGTCGCTGGGACCCCAAAGGACAATAAATTGTGTTTTACTTTGTTGGGGAGACAGGGACTCCGAGCCGCCTTCTAGGTAGCCTACGATGACCCTGAACTGTCACAAGCAAGCGTACTCCCTACCACACCTAGTGTTTGCAGGCTGGGAATGGACCTCCCAGCCGCTGGAATGCTGGGCAGGCCCTCTAGCAACCGAACTCCGTCACCAGTTAATAAACATCAGGTTATCTATACAGAGACCCTCCAAAGAGGCAGTGCTTTCTGGGAAACAGCACGGCAAAGATCCCGAGGAAGGCTGCTGGGGAAGGGAACTGTATCCGACAGGAGAGTTCGCCAGCCGCAGCAATCCAGGAGACCAGAGAGGAGGGACAGATCAGAGAGCTGTAGAGTGCTTCCGTCTTAGGGAAAAAAACTAGCCTTTTTCAGGCGGGCGTGGGGTTGTCGAAGGCATGCACTCTAGGCTGGCCTTAAATTCCGCGAATCTAAAGATTTGCCTTACACTTCTAATCTTTCCGCTTCCAGGACGCTGAAATTACAGAGGCCCACCCTGACACTGGCTTTATGTGGCTCTGGAGATCCCAGTCAAGGGATTCTGCGATGTCAGGCAAGGGTTCTAGGTCCCCAGTCCAAGACCAGATCCCTGGAGAGGTCACAGCAGGCCTTGCTGGGGAAATGAGCCAGGCTGAGCTGGTTCCACACAGCTCAGGACACAGCAGCTCCGGGAGATCAGCCTGGATGGTGACTTGCGCATCCGGGGCAGGTGTGGAAGCGCTCCAGCTGTGCTTGGGGCAACTCAGCCAGCCGAAAGGACAATCCTTGCAATGCCCACAGACTCCTGAGGCTCTGGGGCCAGGGGTGAAAGCATCCTGCTCCCCCCCCCTCCCCCCCCCCCGCTTTCCAGAAAGCAAGTCCTATATTCTGTCATTTAAGCGAAGCCTTTAAAAAAATGTTTGGTTTTTTTTAATTATTCAGACTTGAAGACAAACGGAGGAGAGTCCGAACAAGTCCAGCCTAAATCCCTTACTCCATAAATGACTGGTGCACGTGCCCCCCACAAACACACCGATTAGCAAAAGTCTGGCCGATTTGTTCACAGCAAGTTCAGTCCAGCTTTGCCTGTAGCCTATAAAAAGATCACCCACAGAGAGAACACTTTTCCCAGAAACATTCACTGAGTCACACTGGATGCTCACACCATAACAAAACAACAACAAAAGTGGACTCTGAAGCACAGGTGCTCTAAGCCGGCAGAGTCTGGATACCCCCTGATGGGGCCCCAGGCTGTGCTGTGAGCAGCGAGGCTGCCTGCTGAGCTGTGACTCAGCCCGGGAGCTGAGGTGATCCCCTGAGCCAATCCCCGTACCTGCTGTGTTCAGCCCAAGTCGGAAGAGGGGAAATAACCTAAGGACTCTAGCTAGGGGGGAAGGGGCCAAGCCTTGGCTCAGCAACACAGCATCCTAGATTCCAGACTCGGTTTTACAATCCAGGAAGTGGGTGGAGGTGCTCGTTAAGCAGGTCCATTTTGAGGGAACGCTGTTAAGATCTTGGCCCTGATGCTGACTAGAGAAATAGGAATTCCCTAAGGACTTGGTGGCTGTTCTACCCAGTGGCTGCAGCTAGCGCCCTGGTCCCTGGTCCCCTCAGAGAGGACAAGCATCAAGTGTCCATCACGAAGGACAAGAGACAATGGCGTGCTGAAAACTGTTGTTCCACTAAACCGGGAGTCTCAGGTGTTCCTCACCACACCAGGAACTTGTCCCTGCCGAGAATATAAAAGACCCCTTTCTAACTGAAAAACCCACCTCGCTTGCTGGCTTGTTGGCAATGGCGGTAGCTGTCAAGTCCTTAGGTTCTGTTTTCCAGACACTGCTACCAGGTCTGACCCCAGGTGCCTGGGCAGGTGTGGACTGAAGGGTGGGCAGCCCTCCCCATGAGATCCCCACAGCCACCCTAGGCAGACAACCGACTGACCTCTCCACTACAGAGGTCAGCTCTGCAAAATCCCAACAGAAGGGCTCCCACAAGCACTGGATGCCATCCCAAAAGGACAGAGTATGGCCGCCAAGGGCAAGGACACTGGTGGACCTTGAGGAACTGAAATTTACTCCCATGCTGGGAGAAGACAAAGGCTGAAGCCTGGTGCCCTCCATTTCACACACTGCTTCCTTGTTCCTCGTCCTGATGGGGCCACCCTGAATGCATCTCCTTTCTCTGCTTTCCCTCATCACCTGCCTGTTTAACTGGCCTGTTGAAAGCCTAAAGCCTGTGGCAGAACCCAGCTTGCTCAGGGAGTTGAGACTGGCAGAGCCTAAGCTCTGACCCAAACTCCGATGGTATAATGAAGCATCTTCATTCTAAGGATTTCCTTTCTGGGGTCCTTCAGAAGCAAGATGGGAAACTTGGTACCATGAGGACAGAGGACAGAGCAGGAGGAAAACCCAGCAGAGACAAAATACAGCCCAGGGCACAGTGGTAGGGCCTGGGAGAAGTTCTGGGAAGTGGATATAAATGACCCTGGTTTCCAAAGGCAGAGGAGGAAGAAGGTAATACAGGAATGGCAAAGCGCAGAAACGAAAGCAGGGAAGGAATACTTTCTAGGGTCACCAGGGCCATCTTAATTAGGGTAGTGCTCCAGGAGGGCCAAGAAATGTCAAAGACATATAGAAAAAATGTCTAGTCGGTGGCAAGTAGGCATCTTGGAGCCCGAGCTACTCCAATCCATCCCCCAACATGCCAGGAAATAAATAGCGCCCAGGCTCCCCAGAGAACCAGGTACACAACATTGCAGCCAACACACACAGCCTCAGGGCTGATCCATGGGGGGCACACCCAACACTGTGGACATGCTCCTAGTCCAGTCTCTGGGGAGAACAGCCACTACCCATGCCTGCCTCACTCACTCTCCATTTGACGCAGTGGCCTGTGGGTGTGGTAGGTACCTGGGCTAGATGAGGGCACTACAGTTGGGCACTGCAGTCTCAAGTAGTGAGCACATGGTCAGACACTATGAACCCAAGAGATGTCATCACTGTTGAGGGGTTTGGGCAGCCTAGTCCCTAAGCAAGAGCACTCAGCCTAGCGTGGAGTCCTGAGTGGGCATTCATTCATCTAGGCAAATCCAAGCCCTCTGGAGAACCTCAGAGCAAGGGACAGACAAAAAGCATTTACAGAGAACCTGAGGTATATCAAGACTGAGGGAGACTGTGGCTGGCCTCAGGTGAGCAGGGACACTCATAGCTGCTATGCAAGATGTCTCTCCCTAAGAGAAGGCAAGAGAGGAACCACCACAATACCCTCTTCACAGTGGGCACCAGGGAAAGATTCCTAATGAGCCAGGCTAGAACAGAAGGTGAAGGACGACACAGGCAGAGAGGTACCGTGGTACGGAGGGAGGCTGAGAGAAGTCAGTGTCAGCGTAGACTGGAGGAATGAGATCCATGATTGGGGGGGAATGGATGCTGCGCGGGGGAAGCTACCGGCTGTTCTACTGGGTTCTGGTAGCAGAGAGGAAAAAAGTCTCAGTTCCCAGTCAGTCCTGAGTCACCTGTGACCTTGTCAGGCAAGTGTGAGGAACACCAGTCCAGTGAATGATGTGTCTCAAGCCTCACATTCCCCAGCTGAGAAACTTGCTGCCCAGAGAGGAGATCAAGGGTGGAGACGTAGAGGGAAGTGGGGGCTGAGTATGGTCAGAGTATGTGACAAGCCTAAGAGAAAATAGCTCTGGGAAACCCATTGCTATGCACAATATATTTAAGTGAGCCTTTCAAAAAGTAAAAGCTTAAAAGCAAACAGAGTTCCTCTGTATAGAGAGTGGCAGAGAGGTGACCAATAGTGATAAAGTGCTGACAGCTGTGGCTGGTGTTTAGAGACTACTTACAAGCCAGTCCCAACTCTAGACTCTGTATATGGCATTTCCTTTTTACCAGGTCCTATGGGGTAGATACCAATGGCTGTCCCAGATCCTTAATGAGGAAGGAAGGCATCAAGAGGTAGTTGAAGTCACATGGCCAGTTAGCAGCCACATGGCCAGGTAGCAGAAACTAGAGCTCATGGAGAACACTTGTCCAGTGTGCTGGCTGGGCCTAGACCTTTCCCTAGCCCAAGGGTTCTTCAGCCCAAGGGCTCCCCAGTCGGTGGAGTTCCGTGTCTTTTCTTCAAGGCCTGCCAGTGTGAGTCTCTTGCCCTTGCTTTGGCCCAGAATGAGGAGGGGCCAGCTCAGTGACATGTTGTATTTGTGATCATCCCACACCCTGGCACAATGACCTCAACCAGCCTACAGAGGCCACTGATCTTTCACCTGAAGTTCACAAGCACCTGCTGTCTCCTTTGAGGGCACAACCTTAGTCTAGACCAGTGGTCCTCAGCCTTCCTAATGCTGTGACTCTTCGACACAGTTCCTCATGTTGTGGTGACCCCCAACCGTAATATTATTTTCACTGCTACCTCATAACTGTAATTTTGATACTGTCATGAATCACAATGTAAGCATCTGATATGCAGGCTATCTGATATGTGACCCCTTTGGGGGTCACGACCCACAAGCTGAGAACCACCTGTCTATAACCTCTTGGGGACAATAAGCAACCTGGATGGATAGGCAATGTGTATCCATCTTGTTGGCCTGAGTTCCAGCCCAGCCTAGCCTTGGGGCAGCTGTACCTGGACATCAACTTCCTTGGCTGTTCATCCTGAGTGACCACCTTCAGCTCAGCACGTTGGGGCAATCAGGTGAGCTACTGCATTTGGACACGGATGTCAAATAAAATTGTTGTCACTGGACCAGCCTTAGCTCTCACTCCGCATTCACGTAGACATATTGCTGAATGACAAGTATTTAAGAAAGAATGTCTACTGTTCATTTTGCCAAACTGTCCCTTGAAGCAGGTCCGGACACCTCAGCTGATGGCAACACTCTGACACAGTGACATGGTACCAACAAGGTGGGAGTCTGTGAAGACAGCCATCTTCTCTCCCATGGGACTCATCCGCCTGTACTACAGAGAGTCACCTGTGCTCTGGGGCCCAGCTCAGTTGCTCCTCTGGGCCTGCCAGGCCCAGGGCTGATGTCTCAATGGCCTCTTGCCCTGTGACCAGCCTGCACACTGAGCTCACCACCAAGCAAGAGTGGGAAATGATCTCACCTCTTGGGAAGAACAGCCCTGGGTCTTACTGAGTTTGTGCTGGCTGTTGCTGATTACTGACACCTCCAGGGAAAAGGACTGTACAACTTTTGGCTGTTGAAGTTAAGCCCAGTAAAACTGAGATGCTTGGATAGATGTATGCCAATCTTATGGAAGCATTATCTCAATTGAAGTTCCTCTCCAATGACTCTAGCTTGTGTCAGGTTGACAAACTACCCATAGAAAACACAAAGGCAAGGGGAAATGGAATTCACTGTCCCTCCCTCTTCTCTCTCTCATTCTACTGCCTTTGGACATATGAACTTCAAGCTTTCCTACTCTTTTGCAAAAACTGAGCAATCCCCCCGACCTTGCTGGTCCTCTGCTTTCAGACCGGAGAGTTCTCAGCACCCAGCATCCTGCATCCCTTGAGCCTGTTCTCTCACAATGCTGTCATCTACCCAAAACTGCCTGTGTTCTATGGAGCCTGTTTCTCTGGAGAACACCAACTGACTCCAGGTATTCACATTTCACACCACTACGGGCATATTGACACTAGTGCAAGTAACAATGTAGTAATATAGTAATATTGTTGTTGAGGAATAGTTATTTTAGGGGCTGGAGAGATAGCTTGGGAGTTAAGAGCACTTGCCGCTCTTTCAGAGAACCGAGGTTCAGTTCCTAGCACCCACATGATGGCTCACCATGATCTGTAACTCCAGCTCCAGGGGACCTGACTCCCTTTTTCTGGCCTCTGTGGGCACCAGGTATGCAAATGGTATATGTACATGCATGCAGGAAAACAGTCATACATACACTTTTTTAAAGAATACTTATTTTAGCAGAGCATGGTGGCATACACCTTTAATCCCAGCACTTGGTAGGCAGAAGCAGACAAATCTGAGTTCGAGGCCAGCCTGGTCTAGAGAGTGAGTTCCAGGACAGCCATGACTACACAAAAAAAACCCTGTCTCAAGAAAAATTAAATATTTTAGCATGTTTACCTACTATTTTACCATCTCTGACAATACTGTCTCTGCTTATCCTGCTGTTTGAGTACAAAACAGCCTTGATGGATTCCTGTGTTTGGAAACTGCTTTCCCAGCTGTGACAGCAAGCAGTTCTGTGATCTTTGGGGCACAGAATCTGGCCAGGTTGACATAGACCAATAGGGACACAACTTGATTATAATTCCACCCGTTTCCTGTCCCACCATCTCTTTCCTGGTGCTGCAGGACTGTGATAAGTGGCCTACATGCCCCCATGGCCACAAACCCCACAAGCCTGCCTTTCCCACCACAATGAACTGGACTGCTTGAGACTATGAGCCAAACAACATTTCTCCCCTCCCTTCCATTGCTTCTGCTGGGTGTTGGGTCATAGAAAACATGATTATTGAGTGACTTCTCTCCAGAAAGCAATGCGCTGCTCACTGCTCCTGCTTCTTGACAGGCCTCATGTTTTCACAAGGACATTTTGCCTGTGGGTGGCCGGGTTTCCTCACATTCCTTTCAGTTTTATTGGGATTTGCTCTGAGATGCAGGTAAGACACTTGGTATTAGTTGAATCCTGCTGAGGCGTGGCTTCAGGCCTGGCTCCCACAGATCTGATACAGCCTTTGCGCTAGGACCCATCTGCTACTAACGTTGTAGGACTCCCTTCCTGCTTTGTTGGCCAAAGCTCTGCAATGTAGGGAGTCCTCCCACCCCGGATGGTTATCTGTTGCTGGTTAGAAGTTTGCCTCCATGGTGAGTGTTAGCCAACGAGGATCATGGGAAAGATCATAGCCACAGCGACTAGGGCTGGGACCTGCTTTCAAAAGAGCTTGATTCAACGTCTTTTGGTGCAAGTTTGGATCCTTTCCACGGGGACCTGTCCCATTGGTTGGCTTGAATGGCATAGCTTTGGCTTCCACCAGTGTGGTAGGTCTAAGAGAGCACAAGGTAGAAGCCAGAATACCTTCTACGACCTAGTTACAGAAGTCATCCCTGGCCACCCTCCCTCACTCCACATTCTGTTCCCGAGAACCAGACGAGTAAGCAAATCCAGCCACACTCAGGGGAAGTAGGATCAGAACTCTCATGTTGAAAGAGAGATCACTAACTGTGGGCCTGTTATGAAGTCACCACCAACTGAAATTATTCCAGGCCTGGATCATCATCTCTGGAGATGGTTCCAACCATAAACCCCTTTTGCAGCTTCAACCAGCCATGTGCAGACTGAAGCTCAGTCAGAGGAAAGGAGGCCCTCTGCAGACTTCTCTGGGACTTCTTCCTCTCCACACTTGGCCCTGCAAATTCTAACACCCCAACTTCAAACTTTTCTTTTTTTGGAGGGGGGAGGGGTGTTTGTTTTGTTTTGTTTTTCAAGACAGGGTTTCTCTATGTAACAGCCCTGGTTGTCCTGGACTCACATTGTAGACCAGGCTGGCCTCGAACTCACAGAGCTCTAGCTGCCTCTGCCTCTGCCTCTGCCCACCAAGTGCTATAATTAAAGACATATACCACCGCACCTGGCTCAAACTTTCCTTTTCTTTGGGGAGGCCTTGGGCAGTACTTAGGGCATTTCTTCCCCACTGAGCTTGCACACTTATGTGTTTTAGGGTGTGTGTGTGTGTGTGTGTGTGTGTGTGTGTGTGTGTGTGTGTTGTAGCACGTGTGTGAGTTCTCAAGGAGGCCAGAGGAGGTCATTAGTTCCACTGGAGGTGGGGTTCTGAGCCTCCCAACATGGGTGCTGGGACTCAAACTCTAGTCTCTGGAAGACCAGCAAGCTATCTGCTGAAACCTGTTGTTGCTTCCTTCCTCCCTCATCGTGGCCCCCACTAACTGCTGTTTCAAACATCTGTCCCCTTCCCTGGCCCCCTGAGAACAGTTCAAGGCAGTGCTGTAACTTTTTCCCTGTTGCTCCATCAGGGCCATAAGTGGCTATCCCTGGTGGCTGCAGTGATCTCTGGAATGAAGCGATGGAGTGAGATCCATGTTCTTCCTTCAGCCAAACGTTGCCGCCTTTTCCCTCTGGTCCACTTCTAGGCCCACAGCGCCCATTTCACCCCTGCATTGTCACCTGAGAAATGATCCTTTGGGGTACACTTCAGAGCAGAATGTGTGCATCTAGCTCTTCAGGCTTCTCCCTCCAAGCCGACCTGAGTGCTGCCTCCCTGCCTGGTCAGACTATTTTGAATGACATGTGTACGAGCCAATCAGAACAGATGTTAGCCACAGCAGCACAGAGGTTGTATCAAATATATCCTAGGCTAACCTACTCTACTCTCATTTTTCTGTTTGGTTAAGACAGAGTCTCATACAACCTAGGATAGCCTCCAGCTTGCTATTTGCCACAGCACAGGCCCCTAACACACAGCTTTATACAATGTTGGAGAGCAAGCCCACGGTTTTTGCATATGAGGCAAGCATTCTACCAATTCAGCTACTCCCCAGCCCCCAGTTGAATTCACTCCAGAGCAGGGGCTGGAGAGATGGCTCAGCAGTTAAGGGCTGACCTTCCCAGCACCCAGTAGCTCTGAAGCCTATGCCTCTGTGGGCATAGAATATTTTTAATTATTTTTCAGGTGCAATGAAGAAAATTATCTGCTGTTAACTATACATTTATGCCTCCTCCAAATTCATACATCAACACGCTCCTCCATTATATGACAGTACCAGGAGGCAGGGCCTTCAGGAGGTGAATAGGCTTAGCTAAGGTCAAGGGTGGACTAGAATCCCTCACCGGAACCACAGCATGCTGGCTCCCTAATCTTGGACCTCCAGCCTCTGCAATGGTAAGAAAAGAATTTCTGTTGCTAAACCACCCCATTTATAGTTTTCTTTCTTAATGCCTGGGATGACCTAACCATTGATTAAACAGACTGGAAAACCTCATTGTAATAAATAAGTAAGTTAAAATAAATAAATAAATGAATCCTAAATCCACAAGGCCAACCTGTCCAGAAGGTTTACTGAGGTTATTTGGTTCTTCCTTGAAGCTGGCCAGCAAGCTGGAGAACCTGAGCCACAGCCTGGGTGAGTCAGTGAGCTGTCCAGCCTCTGGCTTCCTTAAGGGAAGCTGGCTTCCAGATAAAGCCATGTTTCTCCGCAGCCAGTCTGCAGTAATAAGACATCTGAAGTAATTGTTGAGCTACTGGGAGGTGGTTCAGCGAATAGACCTTGGTACCACTTAAGATAAAAGTCTACAGAGCCCAGGGACAGGCTCCTTAATCATCTGAGGAAACTAGAGGGTTGGGGTTTGCCAACAAATGAAGAGAGTTTCAAAGTTGACTGCATAAGCCGCAGCTGCCACCTTGCCGCCTGGACACCTGTCATGGTTGACCTAGAACCTGGGGTTATTGGGGAGAAAGACTTCTTGCTTTTCCCCCATCCCACAGGGTCTGCTGTGTGTGGGGCCCACAGGAGAGGCTCAGCAGACTTACTGAATAACCCATGAGCTGACTTGCATAAGGTTGGTCGACAGAGGAAAGAGGAAAGAGTATGGCTGCTTAGAAGACTTGACGGCAGCTTCCTGGATTTAAACACTACTTTGTACATGGGAAAGTGACATGAAATTTAACATAAAGCACTGCATTGACATTGTATTCAAATAACATGCCATACATCTGAAAGGAGAGTCAAAACACTCCAGGCAGACATTATGCTTTACCTGCCTGGCCTGGGAACACCTTCTTAGCCTTCTGGCCCTTGTTTCTACCTCCCCACTCTTCTGTTTTGTGAATGGAGCTGGGTGGTGGTATCACAGCGCTCTAACCTTCCTTTATCCTTGTGCAATAAGGGAAAGAGATTACCTTCCATGTTTTCCATGGAGTGTTTGTGGCAGCTGCTTACAAATTTCTTTCCATACTCCTTTGAGTGTGTGTATGTGTGCATGCAGAGCCATGCATGCAAAGGCCAGAGGTCAACGTTCAGATCTCCCTGTCTTGCCTTCCACATTTTTGAGAGAGAGAGAGAGAGAGAGAGAGAGAGAGAGAGAGGCTGGAGCTTACTGTTTTTCCACTCTCTTTTAATCTACAGACACACGCACTTGTCTTTTGCCTGTATCGAATTGTTGAGTACTCTATAGGGAAAGAACAAAAGATTTAAAAGTCAGGAGCGATGGCCTAATGTTCCTGCCTCTCATCTGCTGTGTGGCTTTGGCCACGGTGCACCTGAACTTGGATTTGATCACACCTTTAAAGGGAGGCCTCCCATGTCCTCTCACATAGTTGCGATTGATAAAATGGAACTTGGAGTGCCTGAGGAGCGTCACCCAGGCTTGTGTCCTTCTGCTCACTGGAAAAAAGGCAAGGCCAGAGAGTGACACAACGTGTAGGGGAGGCAGAATCCTGATTTGTTACCATGCAGGCCAACCCCTGTGTAAGTGAATGTATGTGCACGTGTGTGTGTGTGTGTGTGTGTGTGTGTGTGTGTGTGTGTGGCGCCCACGCGCACGCATGTGACTGTATCTATATGTATTGCCACATTAAAGCCAGAGTCACCAAGCAGCTTCCAGGCTTCTGGTCTATGTGAGATGCTCAAAGCTCCCTGGAAATATAGCAAGATAAAGGCAGTCTCCAGACTTTGACTTTGCTTGGGAAGAATACGCTACAGAGTTAAAAGGGCAACTTTGCCAAGCTTCAGGAAGCGGGTAAAACCCACAGGGAACCTGCCCAGGTGACACTAAGTGACTGTGGGACTGTGGGACTGTGAGAGTTTTGGTGGAGAATTTTGAAGCTGCAGAGTGAAACCCTTCAGGATAAAGTAAGAAGAGATGAATGTCACAGCCACTCTCCCGCTTTTGTGCATGAGTGTCTGCCTTAGCTACTGTTCTGTTGTGCAACAATACGCCAAGACTAAGGCACCTGTATAAAAGGAAGCATTTAACTGGGGACTCGCTTACAGTTTCAGAGGATGAGTCCATGATCATCGAGGTGGGGCGCATGCCAGCAGGTGAGCAGGGGTGGGGCTGGGGCAGTCACTGAGAATTTACATCTGAGCCACTAGTTGGAGGGAGAGAAAGAGAGGCAGACTGGGCCTGGCACGGGCTTTCAAACCTCAAAGTCCACCCCCAGGGACACACCTCCTCCAGTAAGGCCACACCTCCTAATCCTTCCTAAACAGTCCACTAGCTGGGAACCAGACATTCCAGACATTCAGATGTATGAGTCTACGGGTGCCGTTCTCGTTCAAACCACCATACTGTCTGCTTTCCTTCGCAGCGCATGTTGAATACTGAGCAGAAAAGCCCACAAGGTTGAGGTTGGCTCCTGTATGCTCCTCTCTCTCCCCCTCTCTCTCTCCTCATTCTCTCTTTCACACACACACAAGTCATTCTGGTTGTTGTCTTTGAAACAGTTCACTTTGAAATCCAAGCTCTGTAGAAGCAGAACCGTATCTTGTCTTTTGTATGTCTTTGGCTGAAGATATAAAGTCCCTAAAAAGTTATGTTACACCGCAGTATATTTTGCCACAAGACACTGATCCTGTTTTGTTGAGAAAACAAACTACTTGATAAAGTAAAGGAATGCATATGGGTCACTGTTTTGGAAACTGGACGCAAGATCAGTTGGCCCCTTCTGATGAGCATCCTTGGCTGGGTCACAAAATGGCGAAGGATTAGAAGGAGCGACGGGCACACAGACCTAGGGTAGCCTTGCTTTACAACAGCCCAGTCCCATATGAACTAACTCTCCCAAGTCAATCAGCATCAATCTCTTCCCAGGGTAGTGCCTCCAATGACCTAAGGGATGCCTAACTAGGCCCTGCAGGCATGTTTTGCGGTTCTAAACTACGCAAGGTTGGAGAAAAAAGAAACCAAGAAAGCAAGCAAGACAGAAAGAAAGATGAAAATGAGGATGGAAAGAGCTACATAAAAGTTCATAGGAAGGGAAGGGGCTACAGCTGGGGCACAAAGTGGATAGATTATAATAAATAATAATAAAGAAAAAAATTTAAAAAGAAAAAAGTTTATAGAAAAGCAATTAATATATAGTGCGAATATGAGCCTCCCAAAGCCTTGCCACTTTCTACAAATTCTCTCAACGGTTATCCACTTGAGTTCATGTTCACTTTCAGCAAAGGGCCTGGATACAAAACTGAGTTTATGTTTGAGAAGCCAGTGTGAGAAACTGAGATATCTAAAGAGCACCTAGGGAGATGGCGCTGTGGATGAAAGTGCTCGATATGCAGGCAAGAGAACCACAGTTCAAGTCCCCAGAACTTCTGTTGAATGTCAAGTGTGTCTGCACCAGCATCTATACCCACAACTCTCGTGGGGAGATCAGGGGTGAGGGGGTTCTCTGCAGCTTTCTGGCTGCCAGCCCAGCTCCAGGTTCAGTGAGACACTGTCTCAAAAGACTAAGGTGGAAAATGTAAGAGGAGGATACCCAGCATCCCTGTCTGGCCTCTGACACCCATACCATTGCATGCAAGTTCATGTCAATACACACGTACAACATACATAAATACCAGCACACAAAGCCGCCTTACCCTCCACCCTCCCTGGTTGTCATGTACCTTAGTTGCCTGAAGAAAGTCTGTTCTCCCACACTTGGAGAATAGGCTGTGAGGACCCCATTTGTCTTCCATCAACGTCACAGGAAGGTCCCTGCCTGTGAGCTCTATAGTTTCCCAGTGGCTGGTTCCTGGTTCCTCACCGTCCTGTAGCTATCAGTCGGCTAGGCCAGCCCTCTGTGGTCGTGGTTAGGGTAGGCATGACGGAGTCCCGGGGTTTCCCTCCTCCTGTTCTCTCCTCCCCATCCTCCCTCCCCCAGCTCCCCCCACGTATTGTTTCCCCTTCTCCAGCTTTCTTTCATGACCCCTCTCTGCTAAGGCTCCAGACTCATAGGTGGCTGTCAGGATTGTGATGTCACCACTGGGGTGTGACATCACCATCGGATGGAGCTTAGAAGAGAGAGGTGGATGAGGACTCAAGCAACTGCCTAGAGACCAGCTTGGGCTTCACCATAGAACCTGGGCAATGCCAGAAGTGGGTGGATGGGTCACGATCCTTCTGAGACTGGAGTTCTCAGCAGCTTTTGAAATCACAGAACCCATAATCCAGAAAATGGCACCCAATAAACAGAAACTGTCAAAGGATGAAAGGACCCACTTTTCTTAACAGAGCATGGGAAATTAGTGTTGTTTACCAACACTCATATTGAGGTTTTTGTGATGGATACTAACTAGAAAGCGTTGATTCCAGGAAGTCGAAACTATGCATGAGCTCTCTGAAATGCCTAAAACAGGGGCTGGGGCCATAACCTGGACAGTGACACGCTTGCCTTAAGAATGTGAAAGATGGAGTTCAAGCTCCATCAGCCATCTTCAAAAACCTGCAGAGCATGATAGCTTGAGTTTGTAATCTTAGAATGAGGTGGTTGAAACAGGAACAACCCTGAGGCTCACCAGCCAAGTAAGTCTAGCCTAATTGGTGAGTTCCAAATCAACAAGAGACTCTGTCTCAAAGGAAATAGACAGCCTTCCTGAAGATGAAGACATCTGAAGATGTCATCTGACCTACACATATACAACACACACACACAGGTACACACGTACATATTTTAAAAAAGGAGATACCTAAAACAGAAAGGGGAGCCATGAAGAATCACAGGACACAAGTACTGCATTATACTGACTAGCTCATACAAAGGTTTTTAAATGGCTGTAAAGGTGGAAAGTTATTAAAGGGGAATGAGTCCTATACTACACGGCGACAGTGTCACCACACAGGCGTCAGAAGTCTGCCTGGATGTCGCATTAGGTTCCCAGCCTTTCACCGAGAGTCAAGGCACACCTTGGCTCCTTCCTTCCACATGCTATTTGAAAACCTAAGATTAAAGCTCACCATCAGCTTCCTGGTAGCCAATGCTCCACAACAGTTGTGAAGGGGAAACTTGGAAACCTTAGGCAGAGCCTGACTATGCACAGAGTCTGACTGTGTGCAGAGTCTTGACCGTGCCATTTTGTGTGGCTTTCGGTCAGTGCTCCTGAGCCATGAAAAGAGAGCTAGCTGCCTTTGGAAGATGAGTTCTTACAGGGAGGACTTGGTTTTTTTCTGTTGCTTCGGGCACCCTGCGCTGCTGGTGGCTCTGCAGCGCATGCACCACTGTTTACAGTCTCGGGCAGAAGGATGTAGAAACCACAGGAGATCTCTGCTTTATTTCTTGGCTTGACCTGATGGGACAGCCCCTCTTGGTACTTCACGGGCAAATCTAGCACCCTGAGCTGTCCTCTAAGAGAATGTGACGGTACCTAAAACATCTACGAAAAATTCCTACTGAGCACCAGACTCTTAAAATAACTACAGAGTGTGACAGTCCTCCTAAACCAAAGCTGAGGGTAATTCACATTATTCATCTCTGCCTGAAGTTAGTTCTTTAAAAAAAAAAAAAAACAAACTTTTAATTGATTCTTTGTGAATTACACATCATGTACCCCGATCCCATTCATCTCCCTGTCTCTCCATGTCAACACTCTCTGCTCTTGTACTCTCCCCCTCCCCACCCTGCAAAGGGGAGGACTGGCTCTCTGGTGCTCACACCTTCAGGGCCAGCTCTCCAGCACTGCCCCAGGCAAGGGGCCACACCAGCTCTCCAGAGTGCCAAGGCAGTGAGGGGAAGGGCCAGCTCTTCAAAGTGCCAAAGCCAGTGAAGGGCAGGGCCAGCTCTGCAGAGACCTCAGACATCAACATGGCCCCAGAAGGCAGCCCAGACCAGGATGTGTGCCATCTTCGTGGCCTTTGGTGATAACATGGGCCATGGACACCAACATAACATGGATAGGGTCACAGACCCAGACATGGCATAGGCTGGGGCCTCAGGTGGCAGTGCAGGCTACTCACATCAGACTATCCATCATCACCCTTGCATTTCCAGTTCCTCTTCCCTTCATAGGGTATAAACTGTTCTGATTCTCTTTCTCTCCACATACTTGCTCATTGTAGTGAAGCCTGCCAGCCCACCGCCACACCACAGCTAGTACATCTCTGGGTATCTTCCCCACGTGAGAAGGTACAATTCTTGTCCTCAAATGTGTGAACTATTTTCTTGAGACCAGAGAGAAAATGTTCACTTAATTCAGCATCATGAGCCACAAGAATAAGGTCCATAGTTCTGTGTTTTATGAACTCTCTGACCTTGTGCTACAAATCTATGACAGTCCAAAACAAGAGAATTAAGGTTTTGGTTGAGTTGGGTTGGGTTGGGTTTGGCTTGGTTTGGCTTGATGTGATTGAGACATGGTTGTATATCCCAGGCTGGCCTCAAATTTACCATGTACCTAAGGGCTGGCCTTGAAGTTCTACACTTAATGGTAGCCAAAAGACCAAGGGCCTATTAGCCTTGAACTCCTGATTCTCCCGCTTTTCCCTTCCGGGGCCACCGGAATGGTCACTATGCTACAACTACACACTATACACTACCCACTGCAGCTCTTCGCTGGTCCTCCCTGAAGGATCACACTCACTGTGACCATCATACTGCACTCACAAGGATGCTAGCTCACCTGTTATGACCCAGTGAGCAAAGGGACCATAAGTCATGTTCTAAGCTCAATGCTCAAAGTTGTTTAACCTACCGAGAAAAAGCCAGTGAGGAGACAGGAAATGGAGAAACGGTGGTCTAATGCCAAGGCTGGCATGCAAGAGACAGATGGTGTTGGTTAAAAAAATCTGAAAGACCTGGAAGTGTGGATTTGTGGTCCCTTTAACAAAGGAGTCAGGACTGAGCCAAGGGATCTATCTCTCTTGTGTCTGGAGGCTTCCAGTGTCCTCACTGGGAAAGGGCTAAGGGAAAACATGTTGACTAAGATTCCTTTAATGCTCCTTTCCTGGCCTGACTCAATGAACTCTCTCTCTCTTTATCTTCCTCTCCCCTTCCCCTTCTCTCTCCCTTCCAAAGTAAGCTTCTGTGTCTTGGCAAAAGGAGTCTGAGAAGCCCAAGGAGAGCTGCCTTGTCCCTCATTGAGCAGACCACAGGTGGACCTGGAGTGGCCAGTGGAGAAGAGCCAGCTTCTGAAGGATACTGTGACTCCGCTTTGATCGGCCTCAGGGGTCCTTAGTGGCTTTCCTCCCATCTTTATCCCCATCAAGGATGATCTGGACACGGGGATGCTCCATGCTGGAGATGTATGAAGGCGGAACCACAGTTTTACCCCATGAGTCAAGAAGGAACAAGAAAACTTGCTCTGAAAGTTCAGAGTTCCACATTTGCCCTTGGGCCAGACCATACACCCCACCATGGACTACCCAAGTCCCCACAGGAAAAGCGACTGCCAGATCGCCGGGCTGAATCCTGGCACCCAGCCTATTCTGTTTTATTTCGCCCCACCCCCACCCCAAAAGTCAGGTCTAGTGAACAACAACAAACAAAAGATCTCAGATCTTTCTGGAGTCTAGGATGTCCTGACAGGAGAACCAGGCTCCACTTTGTTCTCTGACATTGCTGGGTGACCCTGCATGTCACCTGAGGACCCCAGGCCCTCCGCTAGAAAGCAACAATGAACAGAACTGTCTGGCACCTTCCACCTCTGACCTAGCATCTAAATCAGGGCTTCTTAAACTCCCACTCATGACAGCTTCTCAACCAAGAAAGCTTATTGTGACCCTGAGTTCATAGGTATATAAAATAATACACAAGTTAAACAATTTCTGCTAATAACTCAGAAAAAAATTACTCAATATAGTTATTTGGCGGCTGAAGACACGGCTCAGTGATTAAAGGCCTGGCTGTTCTTGCAAAGGACTTGGGTTAGATTACCGGTGTCTCACTATTATCTAAACACAGTCCCAGAGGATCAGACGCCATCTTGTGGCCTCTGTGGGCATTGCATGCATATGGCACGCATAAATACAGGTAAAACACTCATGCAGATAAAATCAAAATAAGAAAATCTCTAAAGTAATAGTTTAACATATAATTTTATAATTAAATACAATAGCAAATTTGCATAGTAATGAGATGTGTGTGCTTGCTTGGCTAATGCAATCTAAAGTCACTAATTTGTTATTTACATGTTGAGGACTGATGGTAGCAAAATACAAAAATCTCTTCCTATCATTAAACCGTTATGTTTCTATTAGCGCAATAGCAGAGAAATGTGTATGTACTGTATAAAGCACTGCAAGACGATAGTCATGAACCTGAGCTGACTGCTTCAGGCTGTGTTGGCTGAACCTGCAGAGTGACAGCACATGCGCGCAAAGCACACACACACTGTGTGTGAAGAGCCAAGGCTGCAGTGATGTCATGTGATGCCAGAAACACCTTAGGTCCATCACACATTTGATTTTTAAAAATTAATTCCTGGTAATCACAAGTTCAGAGACCTCTTAAGCCTACTCTTTTTATCCAGTTTTTTTTTTTTTATTAATTACACTTTATTCATTTTGTATCCCTCCATAAGCCCCTCCATCCTCCCCTCCCGGCCCCACTCTCACCCCCCCTTTCTGCATGCATGCCCCTCCCCAAGTCCACTGATAGGGGAGGTCCTCCTCTCCTTCTTTCTGATCTTAGTCTATCAGTTCTCATCAGAAGTGGCTGCATTATCAGGGTTCTAGGTTATCTCCACGAATAGTCCTTGGTTGGAGTATGAGTCTCTGGGAAGTTCCCTGTGTTCAAATTTTCTTGTTCTGTTGCTCTCCTTGTGGAGTTCCTGTCCGTGTGTGTCTTTTTGCTTCTGGGACAACTCACTCAGGATGATCCTTTCCAGGTCCCACCATTTACCTGCAAATTTCATGATTTCCTTATTTTTTCATTGCTGAGTAATACTCCAGCTCTCCAGCTCTTACTATTTCCCACTTTTTACATAAAATTCCATTCACTCTGCCTGTCAGCTGGCCATCAAGCTCAGTATCTGCTTTCACAGTCTGCATGGCAGAGGCTTTCAGAGGCCCTCTGTGGCAGGTTCCTAGGTTGTTTCCTGTTTTCTTCTTCTTTGGATGTCCATCCTCTTTGCCTTTCAGGATGGGTATTGAACATTTTAGTTAGGGTCCTCTCTTTTGCTTAGTTATGTTTAGATGGGTTTATTCTATGTTGTATGTTTATATGAGTGAGTATATACCATGTGTGTCTTTTTGCTTCTGGGACAACTCACTCAGGATGATCCTTTCCAGGTCCTACCATTTACCTGTAAATTTTATGATTTCCTTATTTTTTCATTGCTGAGTAATACTCCATTGTATAGATGTACCACAGTTTCTGCATCCATTCTTCAGTTGAGGGGCATCTGGGCTGTTTCCAGCTTCTGGCTATTACAAATAAAGCTGCTACAAACATGGTTGAGCAAATGCCCTTTTTGTGCCCTTTTGAGCCTCTTTTGGGTATATGCCTAGGAGTGGTACAGCTGGATCTTGGGGAAGCGCTATTCCTAGTTGTCTGAGAAAGTGCCAGATTGATTTCCAGAGTGGTTGTACAAGTTTACACTCCCACCAGCAGTGGAGAAGGGTTCCCCTTTCTCCACAACCTCTCCAGCATGTGTTGTCACTTGAGCTTTTGATCTTGGCCATTCTGATGGGTGTAAGGTGAAATCTCAGGGTTGTTTTGATTTGCATTTCCCTAATGGCTAATGAGGTTGAGGATTTCTTTAAGCGCTTCTCTGCCATTCGATATTCCTCTACAGAGAATTCTCTGTTTAGCTCTGTTCCCCATTTTTTAAGTGGATTACTTGGCTCTAAGAGCCTACTCTTAGAATGCCCCCACCCCACCCTTGAAGTCTCTTCTGGAACATTTGCTTTGTGGCGTCTACTGTGCGAACTAGCCAAGCCACTGCTCCACTCTGCTGCAGTCAGGAGACCCGGGGCTACCCAGCTCCAAGAGAGCACAAAGCTCAGAGAGATACACTTCTATGCCTTCATCGAATGTCTGAGGCCAGTCAGACCAGTCAGAGGCCAGCCACCACTGCCCTGGCTTCGCCACTTCCCCTCTGGCTCTAGGTTCAAGCCTCCTTGGGTCATTTTCATGCTTCACTCTTGTCAGATCCCTTCTGCTGGGTGCCTCTATCCATGCTGCACCCTTGCAATATCAATTATATTGGTAAGTTGCCATGCTTGTTCTTAGTGAAAGCAGGTAAGGAGGCTCCCCTTCTTGTCTGATTTGAGCATGTTAACAAGAGTCGTCTAAGACACCCTGTCCTGGGACAGGTCCCCTGGTCTTGAAATGGGAAAACAGGGAACCAGCAAATAGCACTCTAGAGAACAGATGGAAGATACAGTGTTTCCAACTGAGGTCACCATGTTTACCCCGAAGAATAGAAACGCCTGCAGTGGGGACCAGAAGCTGAAAGCTCACAAACAGAGAGATCAGTTTACTTTGCCTAGGAATTTCCAGTCAGAACCTCCCTCATGACTTCAGCACGTCTTCTGCTGCATCCCGTAAGCCCCTGATTTGATGGTATTTTCTCATTTATTTGCGGCTTCTATCTGTCTGCTGCTTGCTGTTTGTTCTTTTTTTTTTTTTTTTTTTTGCTCACTTTGTGCTTTTCCCTCATTCCAAACTGAAAAGCGTGGCTATCGCAGACCATTTCCCATTCAGAAAAGCCCTGGGCTAAGGGTCTTCTCCTTCTTACCTTCTTCAACCTCACTTTAAGTATCACTCCCTCCACCCCACCCCCAGCAAACTGCGTCAGCTCTGTGCTGCACTCCAAATGCACTCCATCTGCACTCCAAATGCAATGTTCCATTTGTATGCATGACTGTTAGGAATCGCTCTCCAGAGACCGCCACAGCAAAAGGATAAAGACCATTGATTTTTACATATCTAAACTGTGCCTGACACTCAACAAATAGTTTCTAAACGAATGCCTAATTATCACATCATGGAGCTACAAATAGGCTCATCATAGTTACAAATAAAGCTATGATAAAAAATATATTCATCACACTAAAAATAAACGGATGAGCCCTGCCATGGTCCAGAAGGTGTCACCACCCTTGTCAGAGGGCATCTTGATGCTTGCAACATGCCAGGCCCAGTGGCAACTAAGTACATAGGAGAGGACTCTGCTCTCAAGGAAGTTAAGACTGAACAAGATTCCCAGGCCTCTGACGAGAGACAGGAAAAAGAGTCCAAAACAAGGTGCTCCCTAGGGTGGGAAAAGAGATGGTTGATGTGGAAGATTATAAACAGAAAAAGACAGAAAACTGAGCTGTCACTAAAGTGTGGTCACTGACAAATGAGACAAGGCCTCGGGGCCATCCCTAGAGCACCAAGAAGCCACTGAATAGAAAATGAAAGTTCTGCGCAGTGTGAGGCTCTAAATGAAATACTATATGGTTGTAACCGACTGAGTGGGTGCCTGTTGGTAATGAACACTGCCACCCCACAAACTGATATTTAAAAAACAACAACTGGTTATGAGAGCCGCTCAGTGCATTTCTAGATCAGGGCTCGTGACTCTCACCAGCCACCTGGGAGCACTGCACGCAGAGCACTGCACGCATAGTACCTGAAGGAGAAAACCAAAGAGCAGGAAGCGCATCAACAGGAAGGACCAACGTGTGCTTTGCTCCCATTGCTTCAAAAGATGAGCCTTAGGGTTACTACTGCTGTGATGAAACACCGTGACCAAAGCAACTTGGGGAGGGAAGGGCTTACTTCACTCACAGTTCCATATAACAGTGCAACATCAAAGAGGTCAAAGACCGCACAAGAAGACCTACAGAGTCAACCAACCTGGGCCCGGGGGGGCTCACAGAGACTGAACCTCCAACCAAAGAGCATGTTTGTACTGGGCCTAGACCCCCTTCACATAAGTAGCAGCTTGGTCATCATGTGGGTTCCCTAACAATGGAAGCAGGGGCTGTGTCTGACGAGGAGTACAGCTTACTGGCTTGCTCCCCAGGGCTTTTTCAGCCTGCTTTCTTAGAAAACCCAGGACCACATGCCCAAGGATGGCACCACTCACAATAGGCTGGGCCCTACCCCATCAATCACTAATTAAGAAAATGCCCTACAGGCTTGCCCACAGCTCAGTCATATGGAGGCCTTTTCTCAACTGAGGCTCCCCCCTCTCTGATGACTCCAGCCTGTGTTAAGCTGATGTAAAACTAGCCAGCACAACATTAACTCAATATTGGGAACGAGAGAGCCATCTTTACCCGTTTCCTAGTTTTCGTGTCTGTTGCTGTCATAAAACACCCTGACAAAAGCAACCCAGAAGAGAACGTGTTTGCTTTAGCTTACAGTCTGGGTTAATAGTCCATCACTGTGGGGGGAAGTCAAGGCAGGAACCTGAAGCATCCACAATCAGAAACAGAGAGGGAATGAACATATGTATGCTTAGTACTCGGCTCAATTCCTCTACCCGTTTAAGCCCCTAAGTCGCCCACAGTGGACTGGGCTTCCCCACATCAGTGAACATTAGTCATCCAAACAAGCCCTACGAGACATGCCATGGGCCAACCTGATCTAGGCACCCCCTCACTGAGTCCGTTCTAGGTGATTTCAGGTCCTGTCAAGTTGACACACTAACAATCACAACTGAGAGATCTAATCAGATTTGGAAGCAAACAGAGCATTGAGGTAAACGTCCCATTATCAACGGGGTAAAGCCTGCAGTTCCTAGAAGACCAGATAAGTCCTCATGGTCACTGGCATCAGCTCCCGCCATCTAGTCCCCTTCTCCCTGTATCTCCAATGGCTAATCTCTCCAGCCCTGGGGCCCAGTGCTGTTTCTTACCTCATGCTCAGCCAACTGTAAGGGCTCTTCCATCGTTCCCCAGAAGACTCACCTTATGTTGGAGGCCTTTCTCTAAAAGTTCTCTTAACCTTTCTCTAGCCACCTCAGACAAGCTGTTACCACTCCTCTCCCACTGCAGAGGTGTGTGGTAAACAGCAGTGCTCATGTGTGAGACCAGGTGAGTGCCTACTGTATACAGGAGGCAGTATGCCATTAGACATCTCTCTGTGTCTCCCAGACACTGCAAGTGGCGGAGCAATGGCCACGAGTTTGGATTTTCAGCCCCTCCCACAGGAGATGAAGGTGTTCGGTAATTTCGCCCAGTGTCTCTTGCCCTGTTAGGATGAGTTAGTTTTGCAAAGGATGCCACATCTAGGACCAATGGGCAGCATCCCTCACCTGACTCTCCTGTGAACCATAACAGCTGGCCTGCATGTGGGGCCACGGGTAGGCTGGAAACCCAGTAGCCATGGCTTCTACCCCAGGGTCTTCAGAATAAGGAGTTGGTCACAGGAAGCAAAGTCAGGCTACTTCCATGACCAACAGGCTATGCTGCCACCCACAGAAAAAGACCCTGCTTACCCAGAGACTTCCTGCCCCTTCTCACAGAACACTGGCTCCCCATTCCTACCTCAACAGCCACTAACTGCCCGATACTCAGGCTTCCTGGCTTCCCATTGTGTCCACTTCTCTTCTACAGTTTAGAAGTAGAACTTCATCCCTCAGAGTCCCTGGAGCTCTGTTTCCTTTGGCAGCCTTCCTCACTCACTTCATTGGGCCTTCAGATTGGCACAAGGATGAATCTCTTGCTAGGACAAGCACCTCACTAGGCCTCAAGATCCTCTGAAAGCCTTCGTCCCCGCCTTTCTCTTGAGCCCCTCCAGCCTGCGAATTCTTTAAAGGCAGAGCCAACGTGCTATTTGTTTTATAATCTCATATAAGGAAAAAGCCACAGTAGAGTTGAATAAGCCTTGAGAATTGATTCTTCCTTGGACTATTCCAAAAGCCTCCATACCTCCAGTCCTCCTCTTGATGACTCGAAAGTTTAAGAATGAGGATACAAGGCAAAGGGACTGTATGCTAAAAAAAGGACTTGGTAGTTAGCAGGACAGTTTCCCAAATCTCAGTCTCTGAGCTTGCCCCAAGATCAGGTCATATAATTCCTCCAATCTCAGGTCACCCTGGAAAGCTCTGCCACCAAGAAACTCTATATAAAGCCCTTCTCCGGCTCAGGTCTTTGCTGCTTCTAACTCAAGCAGAGGCAGCCCCCCTCCTGCATTTTCCCTTCTCAATAAATATCCTGTGTGAAGTTTGTTGTGTGGTATGACTTTGTGATAATCTCTTGCTCCTGACTGCCAAGATGCTTTTCCGTTTGAGCTGTATCACTTACAATGGAGATCTGGCTGCTGAATATGGGGACTGGTAGAGATCCATAAAGACGGGTTCCTGGGGCAGACTGAACAAGGCCAGAGAATAATCCTAGAGATGATGGGAAGGGATGGGACCTGAGGTATGGACCAGCTGCAAGGAGGAAGGAGTCCACAAGCAGGACCCAGAGGAAGCTGTGAAGAACTCTGGTGTAGCTACCAGTAAGACACTGGTGACCACAGCAGGGACACCTGTCAAGGCAACCAAGGGCATGAGTGTGAATGTGGACCTTCTCCCACTATGAGAGGAGTCTTTAGAATCTAAAGTTTAGAGGATAGTTTTTTAATTACAGAGATGACAAAATCCCGTCTGTGTCTGGAGGGGAATGGGCTAGGAGGAAAAAAATCAGAAACTAGGTCAAGTGGTTAGCTGCTGGACCAGAGCTTATGAAACACAGGTGGTGCTCTGGGAGCACCAACTGAATGGCACAGTCCCATTCTGAAGACTGTGTTTGCCCACCAGCAGGAAGCTGCACTGTGTCAAGGAAGATTTCGTCTTGACACACAAAAGCACAAGAACTGCACTCACATTGATGTTTGAAGGCCACACATTTCGGATCCACCCAGGATCTCTCATTATTGGAATCTGAAAAACACAAACATTAGAGGTTAATTGGCGATATGCAAGAAGCAAATCATGGTCTGGGCCCTGTTCATATGTCAAAGTCTTTATGTATCTGATAGAAAATCATGGACTGGGGACATGGCTCAGCCAGAAAAGCACTTGCTGTACGAACATGCGGAGCTAGTTTGATACCCGGAACCCACATAATAAAGTTGAGCACCGTAGGTGAGTTTGTAATCTCAGTACCAGGGAAGCAGAGACTTGCTCGCCAGCTGGTCTACCCAAATCATCTGCAGTCCAGGCCAGTGAAAGACTCTGTCTCAAAAACCCAAGGTAGGATGTAGGGAGATGGTTCTGCGGGTAAGATCACTTACTGTACGGGCTGGGGGCCTGAGTTCCAATTCCTAGCACTCACCTAAAAAACAAAATGGGCATGACTGTGTGTGTGTGTGTATAGCCCCAACATTGGGGCTGTAGAAAAAGGCAGATACCAGGAGCTCATTGGTCAGCTGAAAGAGGGACCCTGTCTCTAGGCAACAAAGAGAAGAGTGATAGAAGGGAGAAAGACACCCAATATCCTCCTCTGGATTTGGATTCTGCATGTGCATTGATGAGCATTTAACACACACACACACACACACACAGACCGACAGACAGACAGACAGAGACAGAGAACAACAACTGTATGTGGTGGCTCACATCTGTAATCCCAGTGTTCAGAAAACTGAAGCAGGAGAATTACAGAGAGTTTGTGGCCTGCTTAGGCTACATAGTGAGTTCCAGGCCAGCCCAGACTACAGTGTAAGTGAGATCCAATCTTAACAAAACAAAACAGCTAACAACAAAAACGTTTTTAAAAGAGTCAATGGGAACTCTCTAGAATAGGCTGGTCATGGGGGTTAGCCAACCAGTGACTGCTAAAAACCACAGAGCAGCACACTTCAGCACAGAGAACTGCAGCTCAGCTTTGAAAAAAGAATTCAGGGCTAAGCAGCATGGAGTGACTTCCCTTGGCATTCAGAATGTGATGTGGTCAGAAACCCCATTCCTTCCCTCTTTCTCCATCCCATCATCCTACCCGAAGCACACACAACATATGGGGGAAGCCACAGGTCAGGCAGAGAAAAAGCGATGGGATCAGAACTCAGGAGAGCACACCTAAGGACAGCCACACCTATTTCTTAGCTGTGAGTCACACAGCCTGCTTGTTGGGCATTGTATGAACTGAGTCCACAGGGACTGAAGAGCAAAGCCTCGTTCCCTGGTACAGCTGTCAGTACTCTTGTTATAGTGTGCCCACGTTAAAGGAGACCCACAACCATCTCTCTACAAAGGACCCAATTAGCGCCACCCAGAGTGTTTCATGATGCAGGTTTGCCCAGCTTTCTAAAAGGACATGCTAGCTGTCCTGAGCCTCAAATTAATTACATCCTGGTTTTGCTCAGAACACGCCTTTCTCATTTCCTTTCCCTGTTGTTTCGATAAAGAACCCTGATAAAGCAACTTAAGGGAGAAGGGGTTTATTTCAGCTCACAGTTCAAGTCCGTCATGATGAGCAAGTCAGGGTGGCGGGAGCTGAAAGCAGATGGTCACATTATGACCACAGTCCACTGGCAGAGAGTAATAAATGCATGCATGCTGGCTGATGCTCGGCTCCGTTCTCCATTTTTTTCAGTGCAGGATCCCCTGCCTAGGTACCTGCAGTTAAAATGGGTCTCCCCATAACATTCCACACGATCAAGATAGACCCTCACCGGCAAGCTCAGACAGCCATTCCTCTCCCTGGAGGAGTCTAGATTATGTTGAATACATTTGGCAGTTAACACTAACCATCACATTGCATGATTTGAGATCAACTAATACAACTCTAATAATCAAGCTCTGTAGTCCCTCCCCTTCCCGTCTTACTGCCTCTTTGACAGTTCTTCAAATGCGGAAGACACGCCCCACAGAAGTCTGAACTCTTCTGGATCCTCTCCCAAGAGCCTCTTGGCCCCTTCCCCATATTCACACCTGGGCATGCTGCAGGTTTCTGTACTCACAGGGTCCAGCCTGGGGCTTGGGCCTCTATTCTTTGAGCAGCCCCCTTCCCTGCTTATAGAAGCCTTGTCTTCTTGCTTCCCCCTGGGAGTTACTCAGCCTTAGGAGGTGTGTCACATGGTGCCTTCTGAACTTGTGCGCATGGTATAGATGGAGCCTTCTCCAGTCTGAGCTGGTGCAGGTAGGTGGCTCGCTGGCCTCCTCCTCTGCGCTCTTGGTTTCTTAGTTTCTTTTTCAGTTTCTGTTACAATTCAGTGGGAGGGTCAAGGGGTTTATTTGGCTCACAATTCTGCATTACGGCCCATCATTGTGGGGAAACTGAGGCAGCAGGACCTTGAAGCAGCTGGTCATGTTACATCATTGGTCAACAGCAGAGGCCAATGATTGCATGCATGCTGGTGCCCTGGTAGAGCAGCAAGTGCTCTTACCCCCAAGCCATCTCTGCAGCCCCTTGTTTTCTTAATAAGTCTCCAAAATGTGTAGCCATGAGTGAGTCCAATCATGTCCCGGCATGTCCTTGTCTCCAGTTACCAGTTGAGGTTCTGGGCTGATAAAAGCAAGCTGTCATGGCGTCACATGCATCAAATCACCCCAGAAAATCTCCCTGACTGCAGCCTTTCTTCCATCTACATTCCTCCTATTTATGCCCTACCCTGTAGCTCACCCTGCTTCTGGAACAGCTTCCCCAGTCTTCACACAGGCCATCCCTACTGCCTGGGATACATTTCAGCTACATAGACACGGCCAAGTGTGTCATCCCCTCAGTAAAGCTGGCCTTGGCCTCCTCGATGTCATCAGAATTGTACCTTCATGGAGGTACTTGCATGGTTCCCTCACAGCACTTAGCACAGCTTGCAAATATGCATTTGTTTGCACAAGTGTTCATCTAATGACAGCTTCCTCCATACGGACATGGCCTATTCTTGTCATCTAATTCCCTGAAGCCTCTGGCCACGGTAGGCAGTCATTAAATATTGCTGAGTGGAAGAGCAGAGGTATAATTTTCTCAACATTCAGAGCAAGACACTAGTGCTCAGAGGGCCAAATGAATTAGCCCAAGTTACACAACGAGCAGATTGGGGTGCGTGAGCTGAGATTTGTCTCTGGATCGAGCAACTTCAAAGCCAGAATGCTATCTGTATTCCAGGCTGATGGGAGGGGCTAGCACACCCTTACTCTTACACCTTTCCTAAAAGGGTGAGGGCAGGGTCCTTTATTTCCCTCTGCAACTCTCTGTGGCCTCTGCCTTGGGTCCAGGAGTTTTCCTCTATTTTCTATTTCTAGTCATATCCTCTCGGCTATATATATGTAGCAGAGAGGAAGTCCCCAGGCCTCACGCAGTGTTCACATAAGTGAGTGGCTTCTGCAGGACCCTCCCGGCAGGTAGGAGACCACGCTGAGCACATTCCACAGAACAGATCCAGCAAAGGATGCCAGGACCGAGGGGCCCAGGTGTGAGATCCACCAAGGACTTGGCTCCATGTCTCAGAGTGCACTGAGGGGTGTGGTGCTACCTGCTCCAACGTTCCCTGACTCCAGGGGGTAAGCACAACTTGACTTGTGGGTCCAGACTTCATGGATACTCTGGACTGGGGACACCGGGTTTCAGTAGATTGAATGAGGGGTGCAGAAGATGATGGATTTAAGTCCCAGGGCAGAAAACACTGTACAGAGTCCTGAAGTCCTGGGGCAGACACTTGCCAGGAGCCCTGAGCTCTTACTTCTGCCCCAACAAGATCGTCAAGGGCCGGCTACTTCTAGCCTACCTATACCCGAAAAGCGTGGGGACACAAGAGGCAAGCTTGACCGTCCACGAGCTGTGCAGGTTCCTGTGTGTGTGTGTGTGTGAGAGAGAGAGAGAGAGACAGAGAGAGACAGAGAGAGACAGAGAGAGACAGAGAGACAGAGACAGAGACAGAGAGAGACAGAGACAGAGAGAGAGAGAGAATAGGTGTGTGTGTGTGTGTATGTGTATTTAGGAATTGTGGGTAGGGATGTCTGCATGAGTGTATCTAAGTGTGTACGTGTGAGTGTATGTGACTGAGTGTGTGTACCTGTGTGCACATGCATGCATATGGGTGTGCATCTGTTCTAGATTAACAACGTCCTCAGATTTTTGACTCTTGGTACTGAGGTAAAGCATCTGACCACTCCCCCCTTAAATCTGAGCCACCCCGAGTGGCTAACTTGGTCAGTAACATGAAGGACCCATGGCAACTTCCTTACAGACCAGGTTGTGAGAGTCGCCCCACATCCTCCTCTGCCTCCAGCCATGTTCCATCCAACACTCTGGAAGTGTTGGATACCAGGTAGAGGCCCTGGCTCTGAGGTTTCACCACTCAGGGCTCAGGGCCTTGCTTATGACTCTTGTCCACAGTCCCAGTCCCCAGTGTGTTTGAGCCCTTCAGCTCCATCCTCCCACAGGCATAGATGGGTGTCTCCAAACTAGCTCATCTGAGTCAGCCGACACTGAGGGGCAGAAGAATCATAGAGCTGAACAACGCACGCATTCCAGACCTCAAATGTCCCCTGCAATGACGGTGGTGACTTAAGACAGTAAGCTTTCTTTCTTTCTTTCTTTCTTTCTTTCTTTCTTTCTTTCTTTCTTTCTTTCTTTCTTTCTTTCTTTTTTTTTTAAATATATTGTTGGTTTGTTTTGTTTTGTTTCTCTGTGAAGCCTTGGCTGTCCTGGAACTTGCTTTGTAGACTGGCTGGCCTCAAACTCCTCAAACTCACAGAGATCTGCCTGCTTCTGCTCCTTGAGTACTGGAATTACAGGTGTGTGCCACTGTGCCCGGCTAGGACTACACTAGTAAAGGAAACATCTCTCCTTTGTCAGCAACCATTACTAGCCTATAAATCCTCAGGGAGAGGTGTGGTTTGTAAGTCCCCCATCCCCCTTCATGACAAGATGTCATGAGCTCAATCTTATGCAGGCAACCAAAGTTGCTATACATTCAAGAGTGTAGTGGCCACACCAAGCTCTGAAGTCAGCCTTCCACACCATTCCTCACATGCTTCCTCCAGTTTGTACATTTTTTTAGACAGTCTCACTATATAGTGTAGGCTGACCTTGAACTCACAGAGATCTGCCTGCCTCCTGAAAGATGGGGTTAAAAGCAAGCACTACTATGCCCAGCTCACGTCTTACTTTTTAAAACCCTTCATCATTTGGGTATGGGTATGGGTGTACCTCCACAGCAGCGTGTCGAGGTCAGCAGACACCTTCCAGGACTCGGCTCTCTCACTGTGTGAACCCCAGGAATTAAACTCAGGAATCAAGCTTGGTGGCACCCGGCCATGTACCTGGCCTGTCTTGAATTTTTCTGCCCCTTCCTCAACACTGTCCCCCAAGCTTTGGAGGAGAAGATATGGATGTCTCAGTTATGGATGGCATTCAGCAGTCACTTACTCTCCACAATGTGACCTGTTCTAAATCTCTGCAGTAACCACTACTCACCACAACAAACAAACAAACAAAAAGAAATAAATAAATAAAGATTGTTTGTGACCCAATCTGAGAACCAACACTAACCTAGGGGAAAAACATAGTTGTTTGGAAGACAGCTCTGCCAGGCACATCATGTTCATTTAGCAAAACATCAGCAGCTTCCCAATATGCAAGCTAGTAAGGGTGTGAGCAGCATGTTCCAAAAGAGTAAACAGCCAGGACAGAGCACGTGCACAGGAGCAGGAAGGCCGTCTGGACGGGGTGCTCCTGTGTACAGTGGCATGCATGTACCTGGAAGATGGTGGGGATAGTGACTGTGCCCGTCTAGGCAAGAATGTCTGTCTTGTCTGTACAGACAATTTTGACCTTTGTGTGATTCCTCACCAGCACCAGTACCCGTGTGTGTGTGTGTGTGTGTGTGTGTGTGTGTGTGTGTGTGTGTGTGTGTTTATGGCAAAATGACACTCTTCCCTGAGTGAAACCTATCCGATGGCACACTCACCCTCCTGTCTATTTACAACAGCAGCAGGCAGATACCACGTGTTTGATATGTAGGGTCAGGTTGACCGGGAAACTGGCCAAGCCTAGGATCCAGGGCTGGCAGGCTGCTATCCCAGCCTCACTGGCCTCCCTGAAGCCTTGGCCTCCAAGCCTGGAGACAAGCCCAAGAGTGTTGGCTCAGAGCCATCCCTACTCCAGTCCTCTCCACTCCCCACCTCCTCCCCCAACCCCCACAAGCAGGGAAACATTCCCAGAGGGTTTTTCACAGGACTGGAGTCAGTGTTAGGAAACATCAGCTCCGTGGTGGGTACAGAAGAAGTGTAGTCAAAATGAATAGCTAACAGGAAGGGACAGCTGCGCCATCTTGACATAAGGGGAGGCTGGAGAGACAGAGAAAGAGCAACATATGGAAGCAGAGAGAAAGACATGATAGACACAGAGAGATAGAGCCAGAGGGGTAGACAAAGACAGAGAGATAGAAGGACAGACGGAAGGATAGACAGAGACATAGATAAGAAGAGACGGCAATAGAGATAGAGAAGCAGAGAGACAGACAGAGATGTGTGTCAACAAAACAACAACAACAACAACAAACAGGCATAGAAAGACATGGATAGAGATAGAGGAAACTGGAATAGAGAGGCAGAGGCAGAGAACCACGTGAGAACAGAGGCAAACAGGGACACACAAAGACAGAGAGATGCTAGAGACAGAGATACTGGAGGTGCGATGGAGAGACAGAGGGGATCTGAGGGAACAGAGGCTCCCACTGCAGTGTTCCTACCAGTCATCCACACGCTCTGCAGGGTTCCTATTGCACACAGTCCCTTCCTAGCCAGGCCTTGCCAAGGAGGGCAAGGTTTGGCTCTCTCCCTCTCTCAACTCCAAGTGGCAGCTTTAGCCACGCCATCTTTAAACTTATTTATTTTGGAGTTCTTTGAGGTAGTGTTTCACTATGCAACCCAGCAGTCCTGAAACTTGCAGCAATTTTCCTGCCTCGGCCTCCAAAGTACTAGACATGTGCCACCATGCTCTGCAAAATCTTCCATGTCATGTGTTTCTGTTTTTGGTTTGGGGTCTTTGAGGCACTAGGGACAGAAGGCGGGGTCTCACACATGCCAGACCCATGCACCACCACTGAGCTGCACCCTCAGCTCTCCTGTCTTCTTACACTTCGCTGCACTGCTGTCCTCCCAGGGCTGGCTTTGCCAGCGAGGCAGCCATTCACAACAGACCAACCAAGTCAGAACGTAGGTTCCAACCGTCACCTCTCTGGGCTCTCGTGACCTCGAGCCTCCAACCAACCACCTGTCTTCCCTTTTCACCTCAGGACCGTCATTACATAAAGAGGTCATGTTTTCTGTCCCAGATGATGCAGGCTGGCTGCTCCCAGCCTCAACGTCCTGCCTTATCTCTTCTTTCCCACAGAAGCACCATCATCAATGCCTCCCAGACAGCCCATGCTTCCCTGCCTGCCCTAGGTGATATTCCAGCCCTCCTCCTTCCTAGGAGCTCACCACACTTTCTGCTTCTTAACACTCATTTTCATGTCTGCATATCTAACACTCCTTATCAAAGCAAAATTTGAATACCTTTTAAACCCCTGGCCTCCTGGAGCTCGTGACTTTAGAAGGTAAAACTCAGTGGAGACAAACAAAGCGACAATGGCGTACTGATAACCAGACATGTCCTAGGCTACTTTCAGCAAGACAGCATGGGTGATGGCCTAGACAAATAGACTTCTGCCAGCCAGAATAGACACATCAACCCTGCATTCCCCACCCCCACCCGGGGAGCGACACAGGCAGCTTGCTGTCCTCTAGAATAGTAGAGTTTGACCAGCGGAGCTCAACCGTAACCCATCACACACATTCTTTTCTCTGCTGTAAGAGAGATGATGACACACAGTTAACACAAGAGTTTTAAATGACAACAACGTTAGGGAAATTAGTCCAGAAATTAGTATGCTGTTTGAACTTGACAGCCACCAGGCTTTTACTGTTCGGCTGTCACTATCACTATATATCACTAACTAGCAACAGGGCAAGGCAGTGACTCTTTGGTATGACAGTCCCCCAATACGGTTCACCCGGGTCATGCGCTGGGGACAAACCCAAGAGCTTTTGGCAGTCAGAGCAGAGGGGCTAGAGATTGGGTTGGTCAAGTCCAGGCGCACATGCACTGGGCACCCACTGGAACTTAGCCATGCCTGTGCTAAGTGCTGAGCTCATGGGGTAATTTCTATGATGACAGAGACAGGATACTTGGATTGCTCATGGGAGGGAGGGAGGGAGGAAGTGCAGAAGCTGGTATCTGTAATTTGGCATGATGTGTGTCATAGGGAAAGAAGGGAATTTTCTTTGAGAAATGTAGGGAAGGGGAAGGAAGACAATCGAAGAGGACCAGAAAACCCAGGAAGAGATGGGAGGAAGAGCAAAGTCAAGAAACTTAGTAGGATAGTCTTGAGGTTGTGAGGATACAGCTCAAGGCCAGGGGAGAATGAATTGAGGAAGAGCCAAAGAGTTTGAACACTCAGGAAGAGTGGACTCCATACCCCTAGTGACATCACCTGCCCAGTATGGGTGTGGGCAAAGCCAGAGGAGTTCTCAGAAGGGTGAAACTCATACAACTCATTAAGTTAACCGTGCTACTTTGCACCCACAGAGCTGAAGTCCACTTGTAAGGTATTTCTTTCAATACAAGGCAAGAAATAATCCTTGGAAGAGTCTGCAAGGGTCTCAGAACTGCAGAGAGATATAAATTTTAAGTCTTCTTAAATTTTAAGTTTTATTTCTAACTTGCATTGAAAGTAACAGGTTTCCCTGTGGTATTTTTATACATACCTAGGTATTTTCCCCTCCCCCACCTTCTCTCATCTCCCTGACTTGATCCTAGCTGTGTCTGTCCACTTTCCTTAAAGCCTCCTTCCCCCACACTCACTATCCCGTACAAACATATATATAAGATCAGAAGCTGTGAGAGAGAGCATGTTGTATTTGTTTCTCTAAGCCTGGCTGATCTCACTTCATTTTCACAGCTCTATCCATTCTCTCTTTTTTTTCTGTAAATTTCATTTTTCTTTATGGGTGATTAAAATTCTGTTGTGAGCCAGACAAGCTAGCACACTCTTAATTTAATCCCAGTACTTGGGAGGCAGGGGCAGGCAGATCTCTGTGAGTTGGAGGCTGGGCCTGGTCTACTCAGTGAGTTCCAGGACAGTGAGAGCTCCAGAGTCTCAGCTTGACACCCTGTCTCAAAAAAAAACCCAAACAAAGCAAACATTGTATATATGTACCAGATTTCATCATCGATTCATTGTTGATGGCTATCTGGGTTAATTCCATTTCCTTGCTATTGAAATAGCATGTCATTTTTTTATGCAAATAAGTAAGGCACCTGTGGACTTGGCTTCACAGCAGGAAGACTCAGTAAGAGTAGGAGCTTGGGAGAGCAGCTGATACATCTCACCTGACATCTACCTGAGGTCCCTTGGCTTTCATGGCAAGCCTTCTGCTTACAAAACGCAAAGCCTTGACCTTGTTCAGAGCACAACAGATTCCAGCTGAGCAGGTTTGCGCACACGTGCAGAGCTCCTCTTTGGGAAACCAGCCCAGAACTGCCAGCTGCTAAAGGACATGGTGCACTCTGTGGAGTGGGAGGAAAGGATTCAGTCAATGGTCACAGTGCGGCTGCATGGCATCATGCCACTGACAACTGTGACCTCCGACTCTAAGTCATCAACTCAAAAGCAAACGTTCATCTGTAGAAACAGCAGCCCTGAGTGTGGAGAAATCACTGTTTCTGACGACATCAGAGCTTAGATGCTGTCCCGGAGGTGCCTGCGCTGTTCTTGTATTTCTTAGAAGAGGCAGGCGCATGGCAGCCAGTTCTAGCAGCTGTGATCAGGAGAGAAGTTCTACATAAATAACCCAGAGGAAGCCCTTTGGCCTCTAGAACATCCAGTTCCTCCCCAAAAGCCTCTGGCCTCCTGAGACTGCCGTGGTGACCTTACCAAGCACGAATGAGGCTGATCCATAGTCAGCTGGGTCTCTGCCAAGGCAGCAGGCAGTCAAGAAGCCCCACAGCCTTGGTTAGGTCCTGCTTCATGAAGGTGAACTACCTGAAAACACAGACTCTCAAATCCCAGAAAAGCCAGTACCTGGGCAGTATTCTAGCCTGAAAGGGGTTCTGTAGCTTGGGAGAAAATAATGGCACAGTCAGTTCTACACAGAGCAGCACTCCAAGGCCACCACTGGCCTGTCTGGGCTGGGAGGCCACCCAAAGCCCAGAGGCATACTAGGAAGTCACCCAAAGCCCAGGTGCATGACAAGTCAGGCCTGTCTTCCTTCCTTCAATAGTTGTCCTCAGGAGACCCACACTTGAACTCATTTCCCTTTGGGTAGGATGAAGTAGGGTTGGTTCCTCAGCCTGGTAAGAGGGGAGGAAAGTGCTGGGATGAGGACAGAAGGACATCACACACTAGTAAGGATTTGGGGTCTTGGGACTTGCAGAGCTACCTAAGAACATCCTTCTGGTTTTTAGGTTTGTTGCTGTTGTTGTTATGTTTCTTTTCACATCTCATGACCTGCAGAGTCAAAGTGACCATCCAGCTCTGTCCCCATCCTGGCTCCCATCCCCCAGAGGCCCAGGAGTTGTCCGAAAAGGGCTCACATATTCCTGACATTCTCCTCTGTGCACCATGGTCTCTTTGCAACCAACAACAAAAAAAAAGAAAAAAAAAGTGCCACTGTCTCTGTGTGCCCAAAGGCAAGCCACAGGATGTGTGCCTCCAACTCCTCAGCAATAAGATAGATAACAATTATTCCCAGGGGTAGATCAGAGTTTACTCTGTGTGTGTGTGTGTGTGTGTGTGTGTGTGTGTGTGTGTGTGTGTGTGTGTTGGGGGCACCCAAGGAAAGGAGGAACCAAGAATAAAATGGGGAATGGAGGGCTGGAAGGAACAGCCACCCACACCAGTGCCACTCTGCTGAACTGGTCCCGTGTCCCCTCCGGGATGCTCTACATTAAGGACTTTGAGCTGGTGACATGCACCTAGAACAATGAGAGAGAAGTAACTGAATCTTTACACTGAGCTGGCTGGCCAAGAAGGTGGAAGATTAATATTCTAAAGCTGCCTTCCATCTCGTCTCCGGCCAGCAGGCTTTTCAAAAAGGGGTGGAAATAACGGAAGTCAGCCATCCCAGAGTTCAGTCTTGCCCTCTCCAGTGAGGTGGTCAGTCTTGTCCCTTAAATTCATGATAGCTGTGTCTCCCTCCTCTACACTTCTCCCTCATTGTCTGGAGATCTGGACTCAGCCACTTTTTCAAATGCTGAATGTAGGTCAAGTGAGTTGGTTCATCAGGTATAGGCTCCTAATGATCTGACGTCAGTTCCTATAACCCATATGGTGGAAGAAGAAAACCAACTCTCTCAAGTTGTCCTCTGATTGCCACACTCACTTGCCAAGGCACATACATGCTGTGTGTATATCACCCACACCCAAAATAAATAAAAGAAAAATTTAAATGTTCAATGTAGTTAGTATTCCTTGGTGTCAACCTTCCACTCTTCCACAGTCACCTGAGCTGATCAGTTGCCTCAGAACACGCCGTTAGCAGTATGCACCTGCTAAGCTACTAGTGGCCCGAATGTGCAGGATTCTTTTTGCCATACACAGTACAAATGTCCCCATGTAATACAAAATATGGAAGGTCTCCTCTTCATTCCTCCCGGGCCCTAGCAACTCCTCTATCTGGAACACTTGTCCCCAAATTCAATTTCACTTCCTCTGTCCCCTTCAAGTCTTGGCTCAGATGGCATCTTCCTGGTGAAGCCACCATCACTGCCACCTGCCCTCCCTGTTCAGAACCCCATCCCTACCCTCTGCTTTATTTTCCCTCTCATATAGCACATCACTCCGTGTTTGGTTTCATCGTTCATTTATGGACTATTCAGAATGGGAGCTCCAGGGAGGCTAGACTTTAGTCTGGGTTTGTGCCGTGTGGGACAGAATTGTTGGTGAAATTTCTAGCAGAGGAGCTGGCGCCTCAGAGCTCTCAGGAAACACTGCTGGATGGCCGAACTGGGAAAGCACAGCCTGGCGATTGTCTTGGACCACAGTGTTAAGATCCGGATCTGGGCTTAGGATATAACTTAGTGATAGAGTGCTTGCATGTGAGCATGTGAGAGGTCCTAGGTTCAAACCACAGTATCACAATAATGACAACAATTATAATAAATAATAATTATAAAGCCCCACACTGCCTCATTAGACTACTGTTAAAATAGATCTACAGACACTGGGAAAGTAATTGACTTTTTTTTTTCCTTAGGCAGGGTCTCATGTAGCCAAAGGTAACTTTGAATTCCTGATCCTCCAGCCTTCACCTCTCAAGTGCTAGGTTTACTCACATGACTTAGGATACTTTGGGACATAGATGTGAGGCTTTTAGCTAGTTCTCCAACTCTCCAGCGCCACCTACTGTGTACAAGTTATCGGTCCTTGTAATCCACTCTGACCCAGTTCAGACAAGTCTCTATGATTGTTGTTTACAGGAAGGCCTTCAAATAACATAGCTTCCTGACCTCAGCTACTCTCAGATTGCAGTGAATTTCTCAAGATCTCAGAATCCCGTTTGTCTCTGTAGCTTGCAATTTAACAAAAGGTATTTGAGCCAATAGTGTCTCATTTTCTGATGACTTTTATCAAAGGAAGATATCTGTAGAAAAGGAACATGAACAAGTCTTGTCCTACAGTCCTCTGTGATCCAGTTTGGGCAGCCCTAGAGTGTCATGTACCTTGGAGGGAAGTGGAGAAGGAGGTGTGAGAGCAGAGAGGGGAGGAGAAAGCGTTTGTAAGATGCTTAGGAAGCTCCACGCACACTTCACAAAGTTTGTGATGCAAAGCCTAACCCTTGTTTTTCACCAGAATCAGTTGAGAGTTTTCTGGCATTACACACTCCGAGTCCATGCCCATCAGGTACAGAGAGCAAGCAGATGAGCCCAAGTGAGGCAGGCAAAGCCTAGGAGATACTTCAGCCTGGAATCCTATTTGGCTTGGGTTACACACCCATATGAGCATGTGTGCAAGTGTGCACACGCGCACACTCTAATTCCTTCTCATGCATGTACTGTGCACACACTCCATTCCAAATAGTGCACCCAGCAACCCCAGGACCCCCACGGCCTGTCTACCTATACAATAGTGTGCTTCTCTGCCCCTAGTAACACTCAAATATAGATAGTTTCTACTCAGCTATTTCCAGTGTGTTCAGGTATGCAGAACAGGAGGGTAGATCTGGCCCGAATGATTTAGGTTGCATTTGCAGTATGACTAAACTATGTCCATCTTATGCATATACATAATCGGGCTGCACATGACTAAACTAAGTGCACTGTGGGAAGGAATGTGCGCAGTGGGAAAATGAACATGTGATCAAGCAAAATAGAGCTCTACCCACTACCCCAGCTGACAACCCACCCTTCCTTCCTCCAGACTCAAGTGGCCCGCTGTCAGCCTCAGTAGTGGATCCCTCCAAAATCCACACTACCGATTCTCCTCAAGTGAAATTATCTTGTTCCTTTTTACAAATCTGCGCGCCCTTCTTTTCAGCTCTATTAGATAAGAGGCCCAGAACGTGGGAACACCCAGACCACCCAGTAATGCAGGGACTAGGGGCTTGTCAAAGCTCTTGGTGGCTCTGTTATTTTGGGGAACCACTCATTGCTTTGCAACTGGACTTACAAATGAGGCCGCTCGAGAGCAGAGTGACTCACCGAAGCAGAGAAGCTCCCGAGCCAAAGCAAAGAGGAGGAAACAACCTCAGACTTTGGAGTGGCGCTTTCGCAGAAGGTCAAAATACTGACTCTCCCCGGTGAGTGGCAGTACATACCTTTTAGTGTTGAACTCATCCGCATTCCTTTAGGATACCCAGGCATCAGCGTGCAGACTGCATCCTAGATGCCTTCCACTGAGTCATTCTGAGCGTTGGAGAGCGAGGGACGTTAACTCCCTGTAAGAAGGCAGCAGCGACCAGCATCACCCACTGTCATGCTGTGCCGAAGGAGTTTTCCTTTCCCAGGGACAGCTTGGAGTGTCAGATGGAGAAGGGCAGGCACAGGCATCCAAGACACACATACTTTGCACACACATGGTTGAAAGGCCTCCAGTGAGGAACTTGAGGGAATCTTTCATGAGGCACAATAGGATAGGCGAGACGGCTGGTGGGTGGCAGGGGTTCACACAGTGAGTGCAGCTAGATAAGGCCCTGTATCCACGAAAGAGGGGATGGCTCAGAAGGAGGTTTCAGATGGCACACTGGTGGCTCTGGTCTTAGCTGCTCTTAAACATTTTAGCAATTTTGTTTAGCACAGAAAGCATGTTAGTAGCTATAGCCAAGATGACGTCACGAATTAGTTCTTCAAACCATCCCAACCCCCTTGTATATAAACACATGGAACAAAAATGACATCATGGGGGAAAAAAAGACATAGACTTAAATAGATCAGAAATGTAAACAGAGGGCCAGCAAGATGGCTTAGTGGGGAGAGGGGATTGCTGCCAATTCTGATGACCTGAGTTCAATCCCTGACTTCCATTTGTGTGCCATGACACACGATGCCCCCACCCTGGACACAGGCACACACACACACACACACACACACACACACAGAGATAAATGAATATGATTGATTCACAGGCCAACAGACAGTGGCTCATGACTATCTGCGACTCCAGTTCCAGAACATTCAACATCCTCCTCAGGCTTCCACAGGTACCAGGCGCTCCGGAGGGGCACACACATGCAGGCAAAACACCCATGCACACGAAATAATAAGTCAAAAATACAACTGAAAAACATTTCAACAGTTTTCCATTTATTTGTTATGCATTGCGTATATCACGGTGCACAGGCAGAGAACACAGTGGAACTCGCAGGAGCCTGTTCAGAGACTGAACTGAGAGCACCAGGCTGGTGGAGTGGGTCTTCCTCTGCTGAGCAATCTCACTGGATAAGAGCCAATTTACCCCTCCCTCATTCTCTGTCTCTGTGTGTGTCTGTCTCTCTCTCTGTCTCTTTGTCTCTCTGCCTGTCTCTGTCCCTCTCTCTTTCTCTCTCTCCCTCTCTCTCTCTCTCTCTCTCTCTCTCACACACACACACACACACACACACACACACACACACACGCACGCATGCATGCACTCGGGACACTGATATTCCAGGAAGCAACAGCAAATGAAAACACAGAATGTAATTCTGGCATTACTGAAAGTCAAACTTCACTTCCCACAGGAGCTCTGCTGTGATTAGAACGAACGTTTTCAGCCCTGGCCAGGAAACACCACCAGAGCTGTAAGAAAACGGGGATAGCTGGGGCCCAGCCCCATACATTCCTACTCTACACCATCTGGTAGTTCTGTGAGCAAACCTGTCTGTCCAGGGCTGACACGAGCAGATGTCTAAGAGGCTGGACCATAGTGTCCAGCTCAGCAGATAAAGCTAGGTGACCAAGAAGGCTCCACCCACAGTCACACTCCAGACTACAGTGTCCCATCAAGTCTCCCTCCACATGGATATTTCCAGAGATTGGACCCCCGAGAAGCCGCTCTCCTGCTGCTCGTCATGTGCGCACCCCAGCCATTCCTCACCCCCCACGAAGACTCATGCTAGGATCAGGTGGAAGATGACCATCACTTCAGACACATTAGCTCTCTAATTCAGGCTGGAGAACCAGCGTCCATGAGCGAGCGTCAGGTCCCATCCTACACACACAGAGAGAGCAGGAAGCAGGGCCTCCGGGGGAGAGCAGGGTCTTTGGAAATAGGAGGCCCTTGCTGGAGACACAGCATCCGTCGCTGCTGGGATGAGACCCCAGTCCTGCTGATAAAGCTCTCTCACGTCTGTGCGTGATCTGTCTGATCTGAAGCTATAGACGAGCTACAGTAGTTCACTGAGGGATGAGGGTGTGTGATACATTTTTCTTTACTGTTACACGGTGTATGTGGGGGGCTGAGGTCAGAGGACAGCTTTCAGAAGTCAGGTTTCCCCTCCTACCACGTGAACCCCAGGGAAATAAACTCAGATTAGCAAGTGTCCTTCTGCATGAAGCCATCTTGCCTGGACCCACTGTGGGACTCTTTTTTTTTTCTTTCTTAGATTTATTTACTTATTTTATGTAGACGAGTGCTTGTTCTGCATGTATACCTGCAAGCCAGATGAGGGCATCAGATCCCAGTATAGATGGTTGTCAGCTACCATGTGGTTGCTGGGAATTAAACTCTGGATGTTTGCCAAGAGCAGACAGTGCTCTTAACCACTGAGCCACCTCTCCAGCCCCCACTGTGGTTAAGCATGGTTAGAGCGAAGTATGGAAAATGGCAGATATGGTAGCCGGTGTAAGAGTTTACCCAGGGAACAATAATAAACCAGGCATATCACTTCAAGGCACTTAGGATTACCAAAAACCCAAGAATAACTCATGTTTGCAAAAGGCTGTTTCCCAAATTGACTGCTTAGATCCACTCTGACTCACTCTTTCTCCCCGTGTGCTGACACCAAGAGCATTTCGAGCTGGAGTAAAAGCTAGACATTCGATCTCCCCTCGCTTCACCGTCCACCGCAGAGTGTCTATCAAATGCCTATTAATAAACTCGTTTTCTGCTTAGGTCAAATCAGGTAGAAGCACCAACTTGCCAAGTCTCCCCTCCCCCACCTTTTTCCTTTGGAACTGGTTTGACGCTTAAACCACCTCATTCTTAGATGAGGAGAATTCATTTAAGAAGTTCAATAAACACTGTCTTGTTGGTAGCTGAAGATGGTTTGTGCGTTCACTTCTTTTCCATTTGTTAATGATGGCCACTTCTCACTGGAGAAGGATGAGTTCCCTGGGCAAGACCTGGACTGAGACTCTCGTGACATCGCCCTCTAGAGGCTATTTTTGAGCCAGACCACCAGAGCCTTATTAAAAGCTCAGTGGTTCTCAACCTGTGGTTCCAAGTCAAACAACCCTTTCACAGGGGTCGCCTAGACTACTGGAAAACACAGATATTTATGCTATGATTCGTAACAGTAGTAAAATTACAATTGTGAAGTAGCAACAAAAATGGTTGGGCAGTCACCGCAATGTATTAAAGGGTCTCAGTGTTAGGACGATTGAGAACACTGACCCAGACCATCCCTATGCAGGGCTCCCTTGAAGAGGAGGAGTGACAACTAAGGAACAGGTGAGGCTTCAAAAGCCTCACACGGCAGGAAATCAGGGGGCTCCTAGCACAGCCATGAAGGGGAGCCTTCATTTGAAGGCTGGAGAGTGGCACTGCCTGTCAGGAAAGAATGGCAGCTGTGGCTCCAGAGTGGAAGACATTTGGAGAGGCCTCCAGGATGTTACCTCTTCCGGGGACTTCAGTGCATGTTGAGTGGGGCTCACGGGTGACTGTGGAGGGTGATTGCACAGGACTGGCAGGGTCAATGTGGGGGTGGGAGGCTTTGAAAGGGTCAGTGAAGCTCACCATCCCCACATCTGCAGTGGCTCTATGCTCATGTGTAATCACACACACACACACACAGAGAGAGAGAGAGAGAGAGAGAGAGAGAGAGAGAGAGAGAGAGATCTGTAGACTATTCATTTGTGGTTTATTTATAGTAAGGCTCTAAGATGGGTGTGCAGATATTGAAGATCACAGTCAGGCTCAACTTCCTAGGCCGCTCAAGCACACAGGGCCTCTCTGAGGACGTTGACATAAAGGGCCTCTCTGCATACACAAATTTCAACAGGTTTTCCTTTCCCCAGCAGGTCTCAGCAGCCTCAGTCCCAGGGCCAGTAAAGCCTGACAGATCAAGCACAGTTTGGCCCTCATACCCTGTTGCCTCCTCAGCCAGTACTCCGCAGGACACTAGGACGTCAACAACAGCTCTGCCATGACCTCATTTGATAAAAGCATCCATCACAAGCCACCACCTGACAAGAAACCAACCCAAACAAGTGGGCAGACCGAAGGAGCCATATCACGCTTGGTCACTCTCTTTTGCTTGTTTTCTCTATACACCTTCTCCTCACCTGACCTGTATCTACTCAATTTGTTTGCATATTTCTTCCCTCCTCATCTTGAATGTGAGAACTGGGAGGGCCTGGGGGAGGTTGTTTTACACACGAGTTCATTTCCAGCACTTAGAAGGGTGTCTGGCATAGTAGGTTCTAATGAGTATGCATGTATGCATGCATGCATTATGCATGTAATTATTTGTTGTGTGTGTATTTGTGTGTGGGCATGTGCACTGACATGTGGAGGCCACAGGTCAATGATGGGTGCCTTTCTCAGTCACTCGCCACCTTATGCTTTTCACACAGCTCCTCTCACTGAACCCGGAGCTCAAAAATTCAGCTGGGCTGGCTGGCCAGCAAGCTCCAGGGACCTGCTAGTCTCTGCCTCTCCAGCCCTGGGATTATAGAAACAGGCTGCCATGTTAGGCTTTCTGGATTTTCTTGGGGGGGGGGAGGGTAGAGTGGGTTTCTGGTATTTTTGTTTTGTCTTGTTTTTCTTTGTTTTGTGACACAGGATCTCACAACATAGCCTTGGCTGACTTAGAACAGGCTAAGTAGGCCAGCCTGTGACAAGACCCATAAACTGCCTGCCTCTGCCTCCTGAGTGCTGGGGTTAAAGGCGTGCTGGACTTTTTGTGAGCGGATGCTGGGGTCTGCGTGTTTGACAGGCTAGCACTTAACCAACCAAGCCATCTTCTCCCCAGCCTCCTACTGAGAGACAACCATCTATTAGTTTTATTTCAAACATGAAATTATCCACTTTTAATGTTAAAGAAGGATAGGAGAAGGCCTTCCTCCAGTGGATGCACCTGCCTGCGTCAGCATCATTCTTGACACTGAGAAGTATTGGAGTTTGAAGCTCCAGCACCTGGCAGGGACCCAGGGTCACCACTCAGGCCACCATGAGCCTGCCCGGAGTTCACACACTTTATGAGTCTTGTGGAATTTTCCAAGAGCTCATACTTTCCTCACAGCTTCTTCTGATACATTTTTCATGAGGAAAAAACATTCTGCAGTCTTAAAAAAACATATTTTTCTAAGAAAAAAGGAGTAACAATCAGACTGTTCACCAACCTCACCTCATTCGCCCTTGTCATGAGCTGGGAAAGCAGATTCCTCAGCCCCATGCTTTCTGTTCCGTTTTGCTTTGTGTTTGAGACAAGACCTCTATATGTAAACCGAGCTGGCCTTAAACTCATGATCCTTCTGCTTCTACTTCTCAAGTGTTGGGGTTATAGGAATGTGTCACCATGTTCCAGTTTTAAAGGTTAACACACCCTGGGAACCCGAAAGCAGTTGTGTCAAGGACGGTGGCCTTTCTTTAGAGGAAGCAGAGCCAGAATTCCAATCCAGGTACTATGAGCTCTGAGGCTCGGGCACCCTGTGGCCTCTATCTCGAGCAGTGGTCCTCAACCTATGGGTCACAGCCCTTCACAGGACTTGCCTTGATAAACACAGATATTTACATTACAATTGATAACAAAGTTACAGGTATGAAGGGGCAACAGCAATAATTTTATGGTTGGGAGTCACCACAACAGCATTAGAAAAGTTGAGAACCACTGATCTAGATGAAACAATCGGACGTCAAATGTTCCATCTCAATGTGCTTGAGGGAAGGAAAGTGGAGGTGAAGGTTGGGGGACTGGAATAATTCAGGTGGAGCAGCATGGAGCCTCTCAATCACTTAAAAGCAGTGTCTAAGAATTTGTCTTTGGTAACCCAACTCCATAAAGCAATTAAAAAATTCCATTTACATCAGAAACACAATAATGAAGCAAAAAAAAAAATTAGAGACATCCTTTAAAGAAGACTGGAGGCCCCAGGCTCCATCATTGGTTGTGACATTATAAAGGTGGTAGGTAGTATTTGAACTAAACCCATAGAGATGGGCAGGGCTATGGTGGATTGAAGGGAAGAATGGATCCAGTGCCATGTCCATACATGACGATAAATATGCCCTGCAGACCACCAAACAGACCATCCTGGATGCTCACTTATAGCACTGACTTCACTCCTTACTCTAGTGAAATTTCTGGCTAGGTTTCTATGATAAACACCATTACCAAAAGCAACGAGGGAAGGATGGACTTTATTTCATCTCACAACTGTACTCCATCATGGAGGGACGTCAGGACAGGAACTCAACGCAGGAACCTGGAGACAGGAACTGAAGCAGAGGCCAAGGAGGAGTGCTGCTTACTGGCTTGCTCCTCATGGCTTGCTCAGTCTACTTGCTTATACAACCTGCAACCACCAGCCCAGGGGTGACATCACCCACCATTCCACACCAATCATTAAATTTTAAAATGTCCCCACACACTTGCCCACAGGCCAATCTGATAGAAGCAATTCACCGGTTGACATTCCTTCTTCCTGGATGACTACAGTTTGTATCAACTTGGCAAAAACAATAAACAAACAAACTAAACTCAACAAACAAAACATCAGAACATGCCTGCATGTGAGTTTCTGTGTTCATCCCAACTTCTTGTCACTCGTAAGTCCCATTAGGGGGTGTATTATAGCAGCGGTTCTCAGCCTGCAGGTCATGACCCCTTTGTGGGTTGAATGACCCATGGGGGTGTCTTAAGGTGGTCTGAAAACACAAATATTTACATCACAATTCATAAGTGCAGCCAGCTTACAGTTATGAAGTGGCAATGAAACTAATTTTATGGTTGGGGGGAGCTGTGTTAAAGGGTTGCAGCGTTTGGGAGGTTGAGAAGGACTGTTAGGGGATAGTGCTTTCCTGCATGTGATGTCAGGGTGCCGCCTGCAGAGGGAGCTCAAGACCCTCATGCTCACCCCATCCTGGCCAAGGTGGGCCCTAGATGCAGGAGCCGTTTACCAGGCACTCCTCCAACACCTAAGTGAATGGTGTTTAATTTTTAAATTAGAGAATATATATATATATACATATATTTATAATTTGTAATATAAATAAAATTTTATATAGTTATCATATATGAAATATATAGTATATACATACATGTATATACAGATATACATATATAGGCTCATGTGTCACAGCGACCTTCAGCTAGCTGTGTAGTCAGTGATGACCTTCAACTCCTGATCTTTCTGTCTCTACTCCCAAGTCCTGGCATTACATACATGTACCACCATGCCTTGTTATATGCAGTACTGGGGATCAAACCCATGGCTTTGCCGCATGCTAGGCACATACTCTACCAACCAAGCTTCATGCCCAGCCCTGATATTCTTTTCATTTCATATAGTTTAGATGTATCAATTTTATTTGATGTGTGAGTATTTGGCTTGCATGTATATGCCCAAGCACTTTAGGAGAGGGCATCAGATGCCCTGGCACTGGAGTTACGTATGGATAGTTGTGAATCACCATGTGGGTGCTAGGAATTGAACCTGGACCCTCTGCAAGAGCAACACATGCTCTTAACCACTGAGCTACCTCTCCATCCTCCCAGCCCAAATTTTGGCTACTTGTCACTATTGCATTTACAGCCCTAAGTCACAGGCCGCCCTTCCCAGGTTCAATGCTAGTGTTAAGGATACTTGTTATCTGTGGAACCCTGCTGAGCCTTATATCATTAGCTGTTAGAAACATAGCTTTACAGATGGGGAAACTAAGGCTCTAGCAAGCTAAACCTGTGCGTGCCACAGCTGGCATATGAACCCGAACCCTTCCGGCCCTACACCTTGGCCTTCCGGGTCTTATATTTGGCCCATGACTGCTTGCTGTCTTTCAGAATCTGGGTGCCCAGCCAAGATGAATGTCACAGTGCACATCCCAACTAGGAAGAGAGAGAAAAAAATCCCTGACAGTGGACAGCTTGGGGCAGGAACACCCTGTACTCTCAAGCTTTGCCTGTGCTCAAGCTTACCTCCCGGGTGGACTCCATTGCCGTTTGCTGTTTATTGAAATCCTACCCCTCCTCTGCCTGGCTCTTAGGCCAGCTTCTCATAGGCGCCTTCCTGGCCCTGCCGGCACAGTCACTCCTGAACTCTGCGGCTGGCAGACTGCAGCCTGCCCACCCACAGCTGGCCTGACCTCCTTTAGGGACCTGGCTTAGCATCTCCCCCACCCTCCCCAGCTCTGAACACACTCGGGACCCAGAAATGCTTATGGGGCTGAAACAGAGCCCAGAGAGACTCTGTGAATGTCTGTGGCCAACGCTGCAGGTGGGTAGGGCAAACTGGGCAGGTGCCTCCAGGGCTTGCTTCTCTGCCAGCTGCCCTTTCCCAGCCCCATGGTGGCCGAGCTGCTTTTACTCTTCCCAGAAGCCAGGCAGCTGAGCCTGGGCCCCCAGCCAGAGTGACTGCAGCTCCTGTCTCTCTTGTCTGCTCACCAGATCCTCTGATGCCTCCCGCAAGCATCCCTGGTCTCAACCAGTCCATTTGGGCTTCTGCTGCAGTTTCTGGACTTGGTCCCAGTTCCTGTGCTTTGCTAAAGCCACAGCCCTGGGCACCCCCTTGTCTCCCAAGATTCACTGCCAGATCCTGATCCAGATCCTGACCAAACCCCCACTGACAAAGGGAGGCATTGGTTTCACAGGGCCTGCTGGTTAGGCGCTCCAGGATACTATCATGCAGTGGGTCAGGTGCTTTCAGAAAGCAGAGGCTTGAGCCCAGCCCTCAAGGCCCTACAAAGCCCAACCTTTGAACCAACCACCCTTGCAGGGAGCCAGCAGCAATGTCTCTAGCAGCAGAAGCATAGACTATTACTCCTCACTGTTCTGCCCCTCATGGACTCTTTTGCTCTGAGGACAAACAAGAGAAGCCATCCCAGCCTAGGACAGGGGAGTGACCTGTTGTAGACACTGCCTGTTGAGTTCTATAATGAATGAGCATTTGTCTAGTACACAAGACAGTAGGAAAATGACAGAATAAAACGGGACAATAGGTGGATTCCAAACTCTTTTGTCCCTTTATTGTAAAAAGCCGTCAGTGAATGGAGCTCACAATGCTCTGGGCTTTCTCTCACGCCCTCCTTTATGTCCTATACAATCTACACTGAGCACAGTCCAAACATAAGCAGGGGCTAGAAGGTAGCCTATAGAGCAGGTGCTTGCCTTGCAGGCATGAGGACCTGAGTTTCAGCTTCCGTGTAAAGCCCACGTGAAAAATCCCGGATGTGGTGGTGCATGCTTGTAATCACAATTGGGGAGGCAGAGACACAGATCAGTGGGGCTTGTCGGCTACTCGGCCTTAGCCTACACAGCAAGTCCCAGACCAAAGAGTTTCACAGTCAGCTTCCCCAGATGCCTGCTACCTGGGATGGGCAAGACAACAACATGACAATGAGGCCTGTATCTCATGGCTACAGAGTGTCAGTCATCAGGGTGGACGCCAGTGTGTCTGATGAGCATCCTGCCCTGCCCACAAAGGAGGCATGAGTTTACATCTCAGCTGATACACGTGTGGATGCGTGCTACATTTAGGTGACTTCCTATACTGAAAGAAAGAAAGAAAAAGAAAATGCTACTTTGATTCTCGACTAACCACAAAAACCGTTCATTGACTCGTCAGAGCGGCCCTCCCAAAGGGAAGCGACGCTCCTGTCCCCAGGGCTAAGCCTGTGAAAGCGCCTCCTCAAGCATGAGTCCTGACCACCAGTGGGGCTAAGTGATTAGCGGGGCACAAGCAGGAGCAGAATCTAGGGCCTCCTCTCTCTTCAGCTCCCCGGACTGCACTGCAGCCCATCCCTCCATAGCAGCCCCTCGCCTACCACCTGCCCTGAGGACAGTGAACTGACAGGTGCCCAGTGCTCTGGGACGCCAGCAGCCAGGAGCTTCTTCTTGCGGATGCAGAACAGGTGCTCTCTGCTCGCAAAGCCCTCCCTGCTCCTGGCCTAGCCCGTGCATCTGGAACCATTTGGGTCAGGGGCATAACATCTGCGCTGTACGCAAACCCACTGGCCTTTTCAGGAACAGTGAGGCCCAGATTTTAGCCCAGAGCCTATCCCCTATAGTCACTGACACTTGGGGTGATCACAGCCCCCACCTCTTTGGGCTTTAGGGTCTTCAGTGAACATAACTATGTCTATACAACCTCCCCCTTTCCTGGACTTTGGGGTCTGAAACAGGCAGTACAAGAGAACTGAGAGCTCTGGAGCCCAAGGAGGCCCGTGTCATACACAGTACTGTAAATGACCATGACAAACACGAGTCATTCTCGTGCCTCTGCCTTCCTCCCCAATGAGGTAGGGACCAGAAAACACTCAGGATCAAAGCAGACACCAAACATTTTCCATCCAGGGCAAAGAAGCCAGGCTTTGAGTCTGAAATACGCACCACCAACCCACAGGCAGCCAACAACCTGCAAACAAACTTCCATGACAGCCCTGAGGTGGGAGCTTTCAGGGAAGTGACACTGGGAAGGCAGGAGCCTCCTGAGTGGAGCTCCAGACAGCCACAGACCACACAGCTGTGGCCGGGAGCAGAGGCTGAGTCAACAGACAGCCACATGCAACCTTACCCAGGACCATGCCGAATCCAGAGAGCTCTTGTCCCGTGGCGCCTCCCATTTGGAGTTGCAGATACGATCCTGCTCTGCCATGGCTGGACCTCCTCATTCAGTGTCTGGAGAGAAATGACCCCTGGAGACAGCAGCTCATGAGCTGGAGGCTGGGCCTAGTGACACCGGAGTAGGCAAAGTTGCTTCCCTTTACTGAGCTTGGGCCAAGTCACAAGGCCCCAGCAAAGAGCAGGGTGTTGAATTGCAAATCCTTTCCCACCTGGGGACTGGCTGACAAACACAATACCTGGGATGCAAAGAGACCAGAAAACGCCAGTTTCTGTCCAGTTTGTGTGGGGCAACAATAGGGGCATGAGGCCAGCTGGCTCAGCAGGACACTTCAAATCTACCATGTCCACTCCTGCCTTTAAGGTCTATCTGAGGAGTAAAACCCAGAGACTGGGAGTAACTTCCAAGGCTGAGAGTAAGTTCCCAAGACAGAATCTGGATTGAAACCCACATGGGATCTACAGAGGAAATTTGTTGAGAGGAAGTGTTGGCAGAGATATAATCACTCAGGCTTTCTTCCTGGTTGAGTGCATGAAAAAGATGCTTTATAGGAACAACAATCCACAGCCCAGGAGATGGCTCAGTGGGTAAAGGTGCTTGCTGGGTGTCTTGGAGTTTCTATTGCTGCAATAAAAATACCATGACCAAAAGAAGAACCTAGAGACAAGTGCTAATGCAGAGGCCACGGTGGGGTGCTGCTTACTGGCTTGCTCTTCGTGGCCTGCTCAGCTGCTTTCTTATAGAACCCAGGACCACCAGCCCAGGGTTGGCACCACATACAGTGGGCTAGGCCCTCCCACATTAACCACTAATTAAATAAACGCCCTTCAAGCTTGCCTAAAACTTGATCTTATGGAGGCATTTTCTTAATTGGGGTTTCTTCCTCTCAGATGACTTTAGCTTGTGTCAAGTTGACATGAAACTATCTGGCACACTGTGCAAGCATGAGGACTTGAGATCAAATCCCTGGAGCCCATATAAAGTTGGCACCATCGTGGGCATCCACAATCCTGGTGCACCTACAAGAAATAGGAGGTGAAGACAGGAGAATCCCCAGAATCTTGCTGGCAGCTAGCCTGCTGCACACAGTCAAAAGAAGAGACTCTGTCTCAAACAAGGCAGAAGACCAGCCAGAATGGCTGGTTGTCCTTTGACTTCCATGCTTTGGCACACATGCACCACTATTCACACACACACACACACACACACACACACACACACACACACACTACAAACACCATGTACACAAAGGTTCACCCAACAAAGCGACAATTTATGCATTTGTGCTCTATGAGTGTTCCACCAAATCTGAGAGCACTTGCTCTCTGTTACACACTGTCACGGATCTGCTATAGTCAAGAGAGCATGGTTCGGCAGCAGAACTGCATTTCCCACGTGGCTATGTGGCGCACTGGGTTGTATCCCCTTTCCCTGCACTATTCATTGCCCCTATTGCACTCAGCTCCGCATCTCTCAATAACTCTGGATTTGCAATGTTTTCTTATGCCTTGGGAACTATACTGACCATGGAGGCTGCATGATCATGTGTGATTTCCCATAATTAGAGCACATCTCTAATCCTACACACAGAAAGTAGAAGCTTCAAGAGCCGGCCTTGGGTCAAGAAGTGGGAAGTGACAAAGCAGGCTAGGTGACTTAAGGGACAGGGCCCGTAAGCTGATTCTTATATTCCCACAAGTCCTGCCTTCCTTTGGGCTCAGGTGGCCTGCAGGTGCTAAGAGGAAGGCTTACCAAGACCGGTTCTGGGAAATCTGGGATCAGAGGCACATGGGAGGACTGAGCAACAGCGACAAGAAAAGAGGCTTCAGAATATCACCACTGAGCATGTTGGTGGGCGAAGGAAGCCAGAGAGAAGCAAGTGTGCAAAGGGTTGGTGCCCCACCAGAACAAGATGGCAAGTTGACTATTGCTGAAGACACTACATGCTGTGGTCTAAGAACACAGAGAATCCAAGCTTGAACTGAGTGACCTGGCAGCTTCCTCACTGCTGAGCATGAGGAAAGCGTTATGTAGGCTGCTGGGAGAAAAAAAGCCATTTAGCTGTGGACTCTGTGCTTAACACTATGTTGGTCAGGCATGATATGCCCACTGATGCAAGACTGCTATAGAGGCAAGCAACTGCTTTCTGATAGGATTTGGAGCCCACTCCACAGGGAAGAGTTCACATCTGGTCCCATACACCTTATCAAAAGCCCGTGGCTGAGGAGGTCATAGGCCCTAAGCAGGAAAAGCTATTGCTGGTGGTTTGTTACATAGACACAATCTTCCTGTCAAACAGCCTTCAAAGTAATTACACTCATACCCAGCTTTGGACAGAGAAGCTTCCCTTTGCAGTGGGCAGTGGTAAGTGCAGAGACTCCTAACTGCTCCTAATGACAAGAACGGGTGACTGCTAAATGCCCAGCCACAAGTAAGACATCTATAGTGACCTTTCTAACACAAAAAACACCACAGATGAAGAGAAAGAAAGACTATAAGAGCAGGAGAAAGTGGGGGGGGCACCGTGCAGAATTCTGATTCTCAGGTATGACTTGGCTACTGCACTCTTGAACTCGAGACAGAAAAAGAGTCAGCAAAGGATAGTAGGAGGCAAAAGCTGCAGCCTGCCTCAGTTCCCCTGTGTGTACCCCCTCCTCATGTTGCAGCCCCAGAGGCTATGGCATGCCCCTGCCGTCCTCAGCTCTGAACGGGATATTGTATGATTCTTCTGGCACACCTGTAAGATTACACACAGGAAACCAGAGCTCGAAGAGCTGGACGTAAATGGAAAAGCAGGACAGATGACTTCAGAGACAGTAGTACCCTGTTGGCAGGGACTGGATCTATAAAGTCAGGTGTATGTTCCACCCTGGGCCCCTCTGTCCCACCCACTGAGCTCTGATTCTAACCACTCACTAGGGACACCCTGGGTCTTCATTACCCTAGGGAGGATGGGTGCGCACAGTCAGAATAGGCAAGCCACCACTATGACCCAGACTAGTGCCCGAATCTGAATGCCCTGAAAGGTTCTTAAGTGCAAGGGAGAAAATGCCAACGCCCTAGGACACGTCCATCAATCTGGGTCACCACTGCCCTTACTATTTTTAATTTGCCCTGTTGAGATATTTTAAGAAACTCATGACTGACAGGTGATAAGATTGTGGGGCCTTGTACCTGTCAGGTTCGACACTGGCTCACAGACTGATGAGAGCATCGGGCACATGTAACCTGTATCCAGTTGCTGGGCACACTGCTGTGAGGAAGACACAGTGGGCTGCATCTTGGCCATTGTTCCTGGAGCGCCAAGCCTAACCCTGGGGTTTTTGCACACACGGGAAGCATGCTATCTTCTAGACAGAGTGCTTGGTGACATGTGTCTCGCTGCTGGATCAGACAGCTGTGAACGCATGCTGGTTGGGCAGTAGGCCAAGAACGGGGAGGTGACCACTAATGAGACTCGAAGCACGGGCTCAGCTCGGCAGAAGTTCAGCACTGGGCTGAAGCAACAGCTGGAACTAGGCCAGCTCTCATCTAACTCTCCCCCCTAGAAGCTGACAGGACTTAGAGGGACTCCCTCCGCCTCCAGCAGGCTTTCCTTTCCCACCTGGGAAAACCAGGATGAAAACAGACCTTCTCATGCATGTACAGTGGCATACAGTGGTAATCAAGAGACTAGCAGAAGGATCACAAGTTCAAAGCCAGCCTGAATGGCAGTGAGCTCAAGGCTAGTCTGGGCAACTTAATGAAACCCTGAAAAAAAAAAATTCATGAGGTTGTGGGGAGACTGAGGCCATAATCAGAAAGGTCTCAATGTGGTCCTGGTACATTGTGACCCTGGGAAATGGTGACAATTCTTGCTCTCTACAGAAACTTTGAGGTTAGCATCAGGGCACCATGGTGTGGGTGCAGAAACAGTGTGCGTGTGTGCACATGTGTATGCCTATGCGGTACACATGTATTCATGCGTGTGTAAGCCAGAGAAAAACTTCTAGTGTCACTCTTCAGGCACCACCCATGGCTTTCTGGAGACAAAGCGTCTCTGCTTGAAGATCAACAATAGGCTAAGCTGGCTAGCTGGAAGCCTTAGAGATCCTCCTGCCTCCATCTCTATAGCCGCAGGAATTCAAGTGTATCCTGTCACATTTGGCTTTCTTGCGTAGCTTTCGGAGATTAAAATTGAGTCCTAATGCTTGCTGGACAAGAGCTCCCCTTGTTTGATATTAGAATGTTTCAAAGAGAATGTCACAAGACTTTTATCCATGAGTCCATGTCTCACGATCCCCACCACCATTGGGACACCTCAGGTCTATGTCCTCAGCTCTAAAAGATGAGTTTTACTTTGAATATCATCAGCTGCAGGAGGCTCTAACTTCTCACCATAGCACCCTTAAGTTCTCCACCACCCCCTCAGTGATTAGACCAGGACCTGGATAGATGTCCCTTGCAGCTTCCAGCTGTCAAGAATCCGCAGGATGATGCCCTCGCTCCGTCAGCCACATCTGCTCTCACAGCAATCAATGCCCTAATTTCACCCTTCTCGTGCTTGTCCTCTTCCAAGGCCAAGGCCTCTTCCCCATCCCCAAATGATTTCTTCTTCTTCTGGACTTTAAGAGGAAAGGTCAGAGCTTGGAGCTGTCAGTGCTGAGGTCATTCTGGGAGCCACGTGCTCTTCCTACACATTTCATCTCACAGACTTCTTGGAGTTAGACAGGCTTTTCTCAGGTGAAGGATGAGGAAATGCACAGGCCACAATAGGTGCAACTTCCACAGAGTGTTCACATCCCAGTCCCCTGCCTTCATACTTAGAATGTGCCAGGGAGGGTCTGTTATTTATGTCTCACATCATACCCACCACAGCCGCCTCTCGGGATGAGGTTGCGACTTCATTCACTTTGGGCATTGTAGAACAGCAAACAGACACGCATTGGAACTGTTCAAAGCAAGTTCAAGCAAATAGTGACGCATGAATCAGCAAGCGCCCAGCATCTTAATGGATCCCACAGAGGACATGAGGAAATGGATTTTATAAGTCCAGAGATATGTCGTGGGTTATATTTACAGAGCTGCAGTGTTTGATCTGGGTCAGGAGAAAGGTCCCTATAGTAAAAGTATAGTTAGTTGGCAGCTTCAGTGGGTTAAGCTAATATCTGTTTTGTTTAATAGAGGTATTTACAGTAAATAGCCCATTAAGATGTGCTTGTGTTTGAACTGAACAAGTTCGATATATTGGCTGCCTTCATTGTTGCTATGACGAATACCTGACAGACACAAGTTCAGAGAGGAGAGGTTTTAGTTTGGTTTTGGTTTCTGCTCTGGATTGTTATGCTTCTCTGTATCTGTGTGTCGTCTCTCTGACTCTGAGGTTGGTGCTTTGAACTTTGACCTTGTTTCTTTGTCCTAACTGTTAATTTTTCCACTTAGTTCATATTTTTACACTCAGGACAGAGTGGCTTCTGAGCTCCCAGTGGGATGAGTGGAGAACTGGAATCCAACTCCAGGGCTTCTGGTGCTGGTGGTAATGTGATAACACTATATGATTGGTTGGTTGGCCTTGCATCCCTGTGTCAAAGTACCTCAGAGAAACAGTGTAGGAAGGGAGTCCTGGGGAGATGGCTCAGCAGTTAGCAGCACTTGTTCTTCAAGAAGATTAGATTCTCAGCACCTGCCTGGTGGCTAACAACCATCTCTAACTCTAATTACAAGGGAATCCAATGCCTTCTTCTGACCTACACAGGCTCCAGGCATGCTCATGGTGCCCAGACATATATTCAGGCAAAATACCTATACACATAAAAAAAAAACTCTTAAACAAACAAATAAAACAGTGTAGAAAGAAAGGTTTACATTGACTCGTAGTTTCAGACCAGGATCAGCTAGTTGTCTATACAGGCAGAGCATCTTGGTAGAAAGGGCAAAGTGAACCTGAGATGCTTATCCTGTGGTGGATAAGAAACACACACACACACACACACACACACACACACACACACACACACACAGAGCTGGATATGGTATATAATGAGGTCATGAGGGAATGCTCCAGTGATGCTCTTTCTTCCACTGAGCCACGCTTCATTCAGCTTTGAACTCTTCAATAGATATGGTGGTTTGAATATGGTGGTCCCATAAGCTCCTATATTTGAATGCTTAGTCACCAGGGAGCAGCACTATTTGAAAGGATTAAAAGGATTAGGAGGTGTGGCCTTGTTGGAAAAAGTATGTCTCAGTGGGTAGGCTTTGATGTTCCATAAGCCTATGCTAAGCCCAGCCTCTCTCTCTTCCTTCCCCTCTCTTTCTCCCTCTCCTTTCTCTGGCTCCCTTCTTCCTCTTCCTTCTCCCTCTACTTTTTCCCTCCCCCTCCCTTCTCTCTGCTTCTGGATCAGGGTGTAGATCTCAACATTCTAGTGTCATACTTGCTATTATGATCCCCAACATGATGACAATGGACTGACCCTCTGAAACTATAAGCAAGCCCCCAATTAAATGCTTTATTTCATAAAAGTTGCTGCGGTCATAGTGTCTCTTCACAGCAAAAGAGCAGTGACTAAAACAATGGCTTAACCTGAAGATTAGGTTAGTGACACCCAGGAAAACCTGAAGGCCAAGCATGAAGGCAGCTATGAGGAAGTCAACACTAATGCCAACCTAAGCAGTTTCATGGGAATTCAACCACGCTGTAAACTTCAAGGTGGGGTACATGGGGAAAGTAAATGACTTTGCAGTGTTAGCCTAATACCTATTTCAGCTCATCAGGCTCATTAAAACATCAGCACATTTGCACACACACATTTACATATGCGTGTGTGCTTATATATGTGATTACATGTGCAATATTACACATAGCCACAATCATACACACATCCATGATCACTTTTACCCATGACCTCACACACACATGTGTTCATACACTAACACTTACACATGATAAGCAGAATGGTAATCAAGGTACCAGCCACAAGCCTATGGGACATTCAAGCTGAGTCCCTGAGAAAGTCCTTCACAAACCTTGTTTACAAGAATAAAGGCAGGACTAGAGAGAGAGAAAGGAGGTGAGTAACAGGGCCAGCAAGCAAAGTCCATCAGCACCTCTGGGTGAAGGAGAGAGGAAGAGAGCCAACAGGCTGTGCCTGGACAAGAAGGGGTCACGTCCTCAGCCCTGGAATCTCAGAATGTCCCCTCACGTGGTGTCCTTATGGCTTTTGCCATGCTACAAAGCAGAGAGGGATTGTGGTCGTAGGTAGAATTGGGATTGCTAGTCAGTTGCCCTCCAACTAAGAAGGTTAGACCACATTGCTTCTGAACAGCAGTTTGAGAAGCTTCCTAGCTGCCTCACCACCTCAGGCTCCGCTGCACACCCAGCTTAGCTGTCTCCTCTCAGCCTTTGTCCTTGCCATGCATGTCCAGAGGGAACCTCCTTGTCTCTCTCCGTATCCCTCACTCCTCACTCTCTCTCTGTCTCCCCTCTCATCTGCTCAGTGTTCTAGGCCAGTGGGATAAGAGACCCAGACAAGGGGCTTGGGAGATGGCTCCTTGGTGAAGGGTGCTGACTGCCCTCACAGAGGTTTCAAGTTCAGTGCCCAGTACTCACGTCAGGTTCACAACCAACTGCGACTGACTCCAGCTCCAAGGGATCTGACAAACCAGTTCTGGCCTCTGCAGGATGAAAATCCATTTTTGTTATTATTGGTGATGGGGTTGTTGTTGTTGAGACCATTTCTCACTATGTATCTCTGGCTGTCCTGGAACTCACCATGTAGACCAGGCTGACCTTAAACTCACAGAGATCCACCTGCTTCTGCTTCCCAAGTTCCGGGATTAAAGGTGTGGACCACTACACCCAGCTGAAAATTCTCCTTATTAAAATAAATAAAAATAAATAATGTTCTCAAAGATGTGAATGATTAAAGTGTAAATCCTGACAATTATGATGTATTTTGCAGTTGGACAACTAAGAGAGAGACAGTCTGGCCCCTTTTGCTCAGTTTCCTTCCTTGTAGGGTGCTCTGGTTTACAGTGAGCTTATGCAATTGATGGCAATTGATTGTGAAATTTTCAGGGTCCAGAACCAAAAAGTGAAATGAGAGCCCTGTGCCCCAAAATTAGAAAGAATTCCAAGAGGACAAGAGGAGTACCAAGTCAGCTCTTAAGCAGGGATCCCAATAAGATGACAGATAACACACAGCCACATTTGCTGGTGGCTTCTATAATTTCTGGTTTAACTATTCAATAAAGCCATGGAGTTATGGCTCCCTTTCGAATTCCCAGACTCAAAAGCCTTCCCATGTAGGAGTAGAATGAAAGCAAATTTACATTATCTCGGTTTCACTGTGAGTATGGATAAATATCCAGAAGAAGACGAAAATAATTGTCACTGGGCCATATAACCTGTGAAGTCAGGAGGCCCAGTTGCCAATCTAATTCTGTCCCAGGTAGACGCTAGGCCTCTGTTGGGATGAGAAGACCGGCTCTCCAGAAAGCCGTCATTAGCTTACAAATGAGACCGTAAAATGTTCTTAAATAGACTTAACACACATTCTTTCCTCGGACCTGAGAGTGACAGCCTCAAAGTCCTGAGACAGTGTACTACCAGGAGGGTGCAGCCCCGTTGATGAGAGCAATTAGGGTGGCAAAGTTGCTGGAGCCTGGCAAAGCCTTCCCAGGCCTTCTCTTCTTCAGACTGCTCACAGAGATGATGGCAAACAGATGGGAGAGAGGGAGCGTTGTAAAGTTCAAATTCCATGTCTGTCTGTCTGTACCATAGCTTGAACATCTGCATGCCAATGAACTCATTTGATTTGCAGACAAATTCTGCAGCATGGGTAGTATTTTGAGATTGAAAAACAAGGAGTGGGGCACAGAGGGCTTTTAAAACTTGCCCATGGAAGTAAATAAACTGGAAAAAAAAATGTCACACAGCTTACTATTGAACCCCAAAGGATCCCCCTTTCCCACCAACTCGTGCGTTTCTGGATTGTGCCAAATGGAAGAGAGATCCTGCTCTGGACCTCCCTCCAGGGGAGTGTCCTCCAGCTTTGGAGGTTCCCAGAAAGGAGGTGGTGCCGGCTCACCGGGCAGCTAGCCCAGGCTCTGGGCAGTGAGAGGGAGGGAGCGGAGGCCACCACGAGACAGTGATGGAGACCAGCAGCCCGTGGCCCCCGAGGCCCAGCCCCAGCGCAGGGCTGAGCCTGGAAGCGCGGCTGGGCGTGGACACGCGCCTCTGGGCCAAGGTGCTGTTCACCGCGCTCTACTCGCTCATCTTCGCGCTGGGCACGGCGGGCAATGCGCTGTCCGTGCACGTGGTGCTGAAGGCACGGGCCGGGCGCCCCGGGCGCCTGCGCTACCACGTGCTCAGCCTGGCGCTGTCGGCGCTGCTGTTGCTCCTGATCAGCGTGCCCGTGGAGCTCTACAACTTCGTGTGGTCGCACTACCCCTGGGTCTTCGGCGACCTGGGCTGTCGCGGCTACTACTTCGTGCGCGAGCTGTGCGCCTATGCCACTGTGCTGAGCGTGGCCAGCCTGAGCGCAGAGCGCTGCCTGGCTGTGTGCCAGCCGCTGCGGGCCCGCCGCCTGCTCACTCCGCGCCGCACCCGCCGCCTGCTGTCGCTGGTCTGGGTTGCCTCTCTGGGCCTGGCCCTGCCCATGGCGGTGATCATGGGACAGAAGCACGAAGTGGAGAGCGCAGACGGAGAGCCCGAGCCCGCCTCGCGTGTGTGCACGGTGCTCGTGAGCCGCGCCACGCTCCAGGTCTTCATCCAGGTAAGGAGGGAAACCCACAGTGGAAGGGAAACCCACTCCCTAAAGTTGTCCTCTGACACCCACTTCCTCACGCACCCCCTTTTTCAAAAAAAGGAACCACAAGGGGAGCCTGTGAAAATGAAGATTTCATGTCCCATTAGACTCTGTACTTAGGCCACCCCAACCATGTGGCTCTTGAATGGGCCTCCGGGAAATCGAGGGGAGCGTTTCTCTGCGCCTCAACTGGGGGCTGATAGAGTTCTGTCTTCACTTCCTGGACCCTCCTCACCCACTTACTCTCACCTGCTTTTTCCTCCCTAGCTCTGCCTGGCCCCTCTCTGGCATTTAGGTCAAGTCTTTCTTTGTGTGGTCCCTCCCCAATTCCTCTTAACCCTGGAAATGAGCTATATTTCCTCCTCTGTCTGAAGGCCTTCCCTCCTCCCAAGGCCTCTCCTCCTCTGCCCCGCCCCCACGCCCACACCTCCACGTGAGCCACTCTCCCAGCACTTGGTAATGCGTTTTTTGGTTTTTTGTTTGTTTGTTTGTTTTTTGTTTTTTGAAAGCAAGTCTCACCTTTCCAAGTCTCAGGTTTCCAGCAGTTCCGTAAACCAGGGCCCCTTGAATTTACCCTGTCACTGTTCAAATGGACAGTGGTCCTAGGTGTCACACACACACACACACACACACACACACTGCTATAGTGAGAGAAACTAAAGCAGCCCCTCCAGGGTCCTTTCCAGAAATGCAAAGGACCAAAGCAGGGTGCCACCAGCATCCCTTCACTACCCATGGGCACCTAGAGGGTGTGGGAGGGTAAGCACACGAAGGCTCAGAAAGGCACGCCCACCGGTGCATCAGGACATGTGTGGGATTAGGGGGCGGCCTAGATGTCTGGGCCACCACACGCTTCTGCACTGAATTCCTGGTCAGGTGTGGACTGGAGTCTGGAGGGTCCTGTGGAGAGTTCCAAGTCCCTGTGTCCCAGAGCAAAGAATTAGACCAGGGGCATGCTTTATTGGGGGTGGGGGGTGTACTTCCAATTGAAGTGGACAGAGAGCAGACGAGGAGGAAACTGTTCGCAGTTCAAGGGCTCTGAGCCGTGAGGGTAGAGTAGCAGTGACCTTTAATGGGCCTCTTCCCCTTCCCTCTGCCTCCTCATGAAGCCCCCTCATAAGCGGTTACATAGCACCTGCCTCCTTCCACATTTGGAATTCATGAGCTTTTCCTATTCCATGCTCTGTCCCTTACCTGTGGCTACTGGTGCTGGTCACCAGCCTTTCTCTGCCATTGGTTCCTCTCATATTACTTGTGATATCTCTCTCTCCCCACCCTTTTCTCCTGCCCCAGTACCAGGTTGCAGCCCCTGGCATAGAGCTCCTCCTCTGTGCCCTCCCGTGTGTGTCAGCTGGGCCTGGTGGGAAGGGAGGAAGGGGTCTAGGACCTAGCCAGAGGTACTCTGCTTAGCACTCTGCTTTTCACCCGAGAGGAACTGGGAGAAACCACCTGGGAAGAGCCAGCTGTGCCCGTGTTTATCTGTCAGAAACACAGGAAGAAGGTTTAATTTAGAGGAGGATTCAGGACAAGGTTGGTGAGGAGGAATGGAACCCTGAGTCAGAATTATAGGTTTGCTGGCTCCCAGGAGGCCCTTTTTCTGTTCTTTGTCCCTGATGATTTGCTAACTCAGAAAGGGGTGTCTGGTGGTGGGTTTTGTTCACATGCCTGGTTTGTCTAAAAAATAAATAAATAAATAAATAAGCATGGCACTGGTATCATGAGAATAATTAAATGTGACCCTGTGAGAGTGCCAGGGATACAGCACAGCAGTTCCTCAGTTCATGTCCCCCCCCCCTTCCTTCCCCACTTATGCTCTAGAGAGTTGCCCTCCAGTTTTCCTTCCCTCTAAAGCAGCTAACCTGAGCTACCTAAGGACATTATCCATGGCCTCATGCAGCCTTTTTCCCTCCCCCCCTCTCTGCCTCCTCACAAAGTCCCTCCATCAGCATTTGAATAACATGTGTAACCCACAGAACTTGCCCACAGAGCCTCTGAGTGAATGGGTGGGGAAATTACCCACAAGCCACCCCCTCTGCTGTGTTTGCCCTGGGTACGTCCAGGGTGCCCCCTCTTCACTTGGGCCCTGTGGTGCCCCAGCTCTGGCATGGGGCCCCTTTTGCCACATGGCTCTGGGAGCTGTGTCTGTTCTTGCTTGGGTAGAATGAGAGGCATGTCCAGAGCTAGCACTGCAGCCTCCCGGTTTTCTAACCTCTGAGGCTGTGATAACAGATGATTATTTTTAATGACTCATTTTCTTTTTAATTATACATATATGGCTGGGTGTCTGGGTATGTCCACGTGAGAGCCGGTGACTGCAGAGGCTGAAAAGGGGCATCAAATCTCCTAGAGCAGGAATTACAGGCTGCTGGGAGCTGCCCAGCATGGGTGTTGGGATCAGAACCCTAGTGTTCTGCAGGAGCAGTGTGCTCTTAATCACTGAGCCACCGCTCCAGCCCATGGACTGTGGTTTTAAAATGAAGGTAACCAGCCAATGGGAGCCATCTGAAGACACTGTTTGAATATAAAGACTGCAAAAGGCTGAAAAGGGCTGGGGCCCTCAGGGTACTGTGTCCAGAGCTGGAAAAAAGCGGGCAGAGGAGGTTGAGCAGCCAGTGACGTCTCTCCTTGGGAAGCTTCTGACTCCTGTCAATAGCGCAGTATGGCTTCTCTGTGACCTTGGGCTTGCACCATAGCATCACAGTTCCGAGGCTTCCCTTAGCTTTCCCTTCCAGGTCTCTGGTCCCTGCTTCTGCTGATGCAGATTCTGAGTACACAGCAAACCTGACGGCCAGAGCCGAAGGCCTTTGGCACTGGCCTCCATAACACTCGGAATTACCTCCACAGGTGAACGTGCTGGTGTCCTTTGCGCTCCCCTTGGCACTCACTGCTCTCCTGAATGCGGTCACTGTCAACCACCTGATGGCCCTCTACTCCCAGGTACCATCAGCTTCTGCCCAAGTCAGCTCCATCCCCAGCCGCCTGGAGCTCCTGAGTGAGGAAGGCCTCCTGGGCTTCATCGCATGGAGAAAGACCCTGTCCCTGGGGGTCCAAGCCAGCCTGGTGAGACACAAGGATGCCAGCCAGATCCGCAGCCTCCAGCACAGCGCCCAGGTTCTCAGTTAAGTCCTCTGCCACAATACCAAGAGGGAGAGGAGCCCAGCTACCGGGGATGCTTCCATCAGTCCCTGGCTACGTGACCTTGGCAAGCTAGGTCTTTTTCCTAAACCTCAGGGGAGCTGTACATTCTTCCATGGCTTTCCCTCAAAAGCACAATGGGAGAGTTAAAAGAAAGAATTGGAATTCTATGCACAGAAGTACAGATCTGCCCAGGGAGTAGCATACTCAGACAGGCAGATCCTTGGCTCTGTTTCAGAAAGCTGGACTGCATGGGAAGGCCAAGAGTAGCTACAGTGCAGGACTGCAGTCTGGCGGTTGTGGACTCTCAGACTGGCTGGGTCCCCAGATCTCATTCCTCTAGCACTCCCCTCTCCAACTCACAGCACTGATCTGTTTACTTGCTTGCTTTTTTAAGGCTCTGGAACAATCTGGCCTTGTAAGAGACACTTTTAAAAGGACAGGGAATCAGGTCTCTCCAAGCACCCATCATGCCCTAGTTGAAACCTGGGCATTAGCTGAAGTCTGGGGGGATCCAATGAGACGGGTCTGCAACATCACGATCTTGTGGGAACAGATGTAAGAGCTAAGTGCACCGTGGTGTGACATGTGGCAGGAAATCAGCACAGGAAGGTGTGCCAGGCTTTGCTCTATGGCTGCTGGGCAAAAGTTCCAAGAGCCAGTGTCTAGATCTGTTGCCTTCATAGCTCTTTAACATACAGGCCAAATAGTGCTCTCAAACTTCAAGATGTATGGCAATGATCCAGAACATCGTAAAAGCCAGAGTGCAGGGCCCAGCCATGAGATTCCAACCCACGAGGTCCTGGGTGGGATGACGAATGTTCATTTCTTCCAGGATACTAGGTAGTGCTACTGCTGCAGGGCCTCTGCTACATATAACACCCTGGGTTAAATGTGAGCGGTTGCTCCTGCGAGGAGAGGGAAGGTTGTCAGAGTCCAGTAACAAGGTGATGAGAGCTTCCTAGGGTGGCAGCAATGGATAAAGGGAAGAAATAGAGTGGACAGTTGCTGAGGAAGAGCCCATTAAAAGGCAAGATGTGGACGGATAGAACACTATCCTGGCTTGTGGCCTGATGAGGGTGCCCCGTGCATCCAGAAGGAAAAGGAAGAGCTCAGGGAAAGGCTCTGCAGAGCACAAGAGGCATTTATATTATGCTGTACATGCAGTCAGCCAGGTGGGAATATCCAGCCCTAGCTGGGAGTGCATTTCCGAGCTGATTCTGGAAGCATGTTGTGCCACGGACATCACAGGTTCATATTCAGTAACCTTAAAGTTCTCTTCCCACCCTTTGGCTTGAGGAAGAGGCCACAGGAGTTGCTGTTGTCACCTTGGGCACATTCTTCCCTGAACGATGCTGTAACTGAGAACGTGTTTGCTTTCTGTCTGCTATGCCCTCTTTCTCTTTCTCTTTCTCTCTCTCTCACTGTCCTGCAGGAGCCATCGTGGCTGTGTATGTCATCTGCTGGCTGCCGTACCATGCCCGCAGGCTCATGTACTGCTACATCCCTGATGATGGATGGACTGAGTAAGTGCTGACTACTGGGCTGGGCTAGAGCCAGACAATGGAGCCTCAACTGCTCCAAAGTGTTCTGGATCATTGGCCTATAGTCTGTCTGGTCCTGCTCAGGCTATACTCTCAAAACCTTCCAGCTCTAAATGGGGAACAAGGCATTGTGGGTTTTCCTGTTTGTTTGTTTTATGATCAAGTCTTGCTGTATTGTCTCAGTGGGCCTAGTGTTGTCTTTGTAGCCAAGAATGGCAGTCCTCCTTCCTGCCTTAGTTTTCCAAGAATTGGGGTAACAGGTCTGGCTGGATCAGGGCAATCTCTGAAAACCGCTGTGACCTGGTAAGACCATGGGTATGACAGGCTTGTAGGGAGCAGTCAGGGCTATGAGCATCTTGACACCATTACAGAGCAAAGCCTGCAGCCCACAGAGGGTGGGGACAGACATTAAAGAGTTAACTTAGTTCCACGAACTAATAAAGACCACATGAAGACCAAGATGTGACCCCTTTCTGATTACAGTTAGAGAAGAGAAAACTTATGGGCTAGGAATATAGCTCAATCTGTAGAGTGTTTGTCTACTATTCATGAAGTTCCATGTTTAATCCCCAGCATCACATAAATTGGGTATGGTGGTGCATTTACTCCCAGCATTTGTGAAGTGCATGCAGGAGGATCAGAAGTTCAAGGTTATCCTTGGCTACATAAAAAGTGGAAGGCTAGCCTGAGCCACACGAGACTCTTGGAAATCACTATGCCTGTGATCATAAATGGAAGCCAAACTCCCAACAGGGTAGAGATCCCACAGTGACCTAGCTGTGTCCCCAGCTGTCTCTTCCCCAGGAGCAACCAGCTCCCCTCACACACATGTGCACACAGGAGCGTATGTCAAGCCCTTACTACTGCAAGCAATCTCTGCCACGTGGAGCATGATGACTAGAAAACAAAACAACAACAACAACCCTTCATTCTTAATGAAACCATGCCTCCTTGACCACACCACACCACACGGGCTCCCAGCATCTCGCTGACCTGGGCGGATAGCTTCTGCCACCAGGGTGGTCATTTGCTGTGTAGGTGATCAGTAATCGTATCCAGGGAAGTTACGGCAGCTGGAAGGCATCTGGGAAGGACAGCCGTAGAAACCTGTATTATGTCCATTGTGTCCTGCCACCAGGAAGACCTTCCTTGCTCGCCCAGCACTGAAGAGGGGATTTGCAGGCACTGCGAGGAGGTGGCAGCCTCTAACCAGACCCCTGGGTTTCTCTTCCAGCGCGCTCTACGATTTCTATCATTACTTCTACATGGTGACCAACACGCTCTTCTATGTCAGCTTGGCAGTGACCCCAGTCCTCTACAACGCCGTGTCCTCCTCCTTCAGAAAGCTCTTCCTGGAATCCCTCAGCTCCCTGTGTGGTGAACAGCATTCCATGGTGCCCTTACCCCAAGAAGCCCCAGAGTCACCCCCTAGCACCTATAATTTCAGGCTTTGGGGATCCCCAAGAAACCTCAGCCTGGGCGAAATACAAGTATGAAGAGAACAGACAATGGCTGCTTGGGACATGCCCATCCAGACAAGCCACACCGTCACTAACAGTCCAGGTACCTCCTGACCCAGCTCAGCCACTGATGAGCGCATACTGCAAGCAAGCCGCATAACACCTCCTGCCCTCAGCTTCCCACCTGTGCCACGGAACTAAAGAGTAGGACCCACTGCCTAGAGATGAAGGTGCCCAGTGCCAGGCCTGGTACATAGCCAGTACTCAATAAATTTTAGCTGGTGCTGTTTCTTGTTTTCTTTCTCTCTGTGTGTGTGTGTGTGTGGTGTGTGTGTGTGTGTGTGTGTGTGTGTGTGTGTGTGTGTATTTGTGGTCTCATGAGTATGCAGATACATGGATGCCTCCAAATGCTTGTGTATGTGAAGGTCAGAGGTCAACCACCCGCCTTGTTTTTGAGACACAGTTTCACTGGTCTTGAGCTCACCAATGCTGGAGTCCATTCTCTGAACATCTGCTCCAGTCCTCTGTTGCTCTGTGCTCATAGAGTTTAAGTACAAATGTCCTATACACTTCCACAAATAACAAACAAGTAGCCCAGAGGTACTGGCTGAACGGTGGCATTGCATGGGCAGCAGGGAAGCTCTCTAGTCCCTTCTAGCTGGGGACAGCTGTTACAGGCTTTGGAAAGCTAGGGCATCCCCAGCTTCCTGACAGCCTCCACCTATGTGAGTTTACCTGTGGCAGCCAGGATAGCTGGCAGGACAAGGCTGTGTGGCTGAGGGAAACAGCCATATGCTGTGCTGGCCGCAGAGCACACAGGCCCAGCTGCACTTGAGCAGCATCACCTTGGATGAAAGGAGAAGCCAGGACCTGTGTGTATTAGCCAGGCTTAAGGCCCTGGACTGCCACCCAGCACCAGGCCTCCTCCTATGAAACTTTTGCCTTTAAAGGCAAAAGAATATCCTTGGTGAGAATAAATGAGAGTTTGTTCAGGTTAAATTTACACATTCATCATTTTAAAGGGCTAAAAAAAAAATTCACTTGACTCTATAATGAAAGTTGATTCAAGAAAAACTTCAATCTATTAAGTAGGTAATTTCTTTTAGCTCCTCCTCAGGGATCAAATGAAGTTTGACAGCAAACTGACCCAGTGTTTTTCAACGTGGAGGGTCTCCTGGCCTTCCCCCACAAACCCACCCCTGATCCCTGGTGGCCTGATGGGCAAGCGCAAGCTCTCTCTCTCTCTCGCTCTCTCTCTCTCTCCTCTCCCTCCCTCCCTCCCTCCCTCCCTCCCTCTCTCTCTCTCTCTCTCTCTCTCTCTCTCTCTCTCTCTCTCACACACACACACACACACACACACACACACACACACGCTAGTAACTGCCTGAAAGGAACAAATGGCACAGGCAACGGACAATGGGAAGCATACAGAGCAGAAGGCAGGCTGCCCTGACACACAGCCTGGCTCACTGTGCTGAGATTTGTGCATAGCTTGGAGGCTACTGTTTTTCCAGTCCCAGAGTCCTTGAGAGGCAGCCAGAGGCACTGACCATACTTCCCAGTACCTATTCTCATGAGGTTACTCCCTCATCAGCCTCTTCCCACATGAGGAGGGGAGCTAGAAGATCTAGAAGAGCTGTTTCCCAAATGATAGAAGCCAGCACAGCACTGGCCTGGGACCCTGGCCATGGCTGAGGGGGAGGCTGTAAGTTGGGTTTGTCCACAGATGGAAAAGATCCCCAACACTCCCTCACATAACATCCCCCCCACATGCTCCTCAACCAGAGAGAGCTCTCTCTAGCTCCTGTGGCCTTTAACAAACTCAATGGCTCTGGTAGATGTTTTCCTAGGCCCCAGGCCAAGGCTGGGCTCCTTAGCACTCTTGTGCCCCAACAAGAGGTCACTGAGTACTGTGAGGTGGAGTGGCTCACAGTGTGAAGGCTCAAGTAGCCTATGAGGTGGCTCTGGAAGAGCAGGTCCTACTAGCCTGACTAGTCAGAAGACCCTGGCTCAGGAAAAAAAAAAAAAAAAAAGAAGCAGAATTGCTTACCTGGCCTGGTTGTGTGTGACTGCCAAGACCATGTAACACAAACAACATGGCTTAAAAAAAGAAGAAAAAAAAAAAAACAAAAAACAATGTTGTGACTATAAACATGCCAGGTGTGGGATGTGGGACTGATTCAGATGGTCCACAGCAGCAGACTATTTGCCTCATGGGGGCTCTGAGAGGCGCTTTTTGCCAGCTGCGGACAGTTTAAATCTGAGGACTCTGGAGGGAGAATAAATGCCAGAGCCCAGAGAGTGCGGGCTCCCAGAAAAAACAAGGTTGCTCCCTCACAGGCAACCCTGCTGCTCCTGGTGACTGTTGTTGCACTGGGACAAGAAGTTGGAGGTCACCTGAAACGAGGATTGGACTGACTCCAAGGAACCCAATGATCCTAATCAGCAGGAAGCAGCTAAGAGAACTGTGCCCCCTCTCCCACTAACCCTTTCTCTCTCCTACCTGGTTTTGGGATATTGGAAGAGATTGGGGTGGAGTGGGGAGAAAACAATATAGGAAGCACAAATAAAATAGTTTAAAAACTAGCACCTACACCCCAGTGAGTCTCATCATGTGGAGGCTGCAGGTCCGAAAGCCAGGCCTCAGCTGACTTTGTTGTTGTTAACTTTAGCTGTCAACCCAGAGTGACTTTGATCAGATTGGCCTATCGGCATTTCTGTGGGACATATTTTTATAGCTAACTGATGTAGCAGGGCTCAGCCCACTGTGGGTGGCACCATCCCTAGGCAGCGTGTCCTGAGCTGTTTAATAGAGGTATCTCAACAGAAGCTTGGGAGAAAGCCAATAAACAGCGTTCCTCCATGGTTTTGCCTTTAGTTCCCGCCCTGACTTCACTCATTGATGGGTTGAGAACTGGAAGGGTAAGCCAAATAAATCCTTTCCTCTCTAAGTTGCTTTTGATGGGTACTTTACCACAGCAACAGAAAAGCAAACTAGACCAGCCCCGCTCAGCCTCCAGGGTCAGATGCTTTGGCTGCTTCCTTGCTTCTTCAGTTTCTGGCAGCTGAACCTTGATATTCTGTGCTGGCAGATCCAACACTCCAGTCTGCACCTCCTTGTCCCAGGGTCTTGGCATGCTTGTGGCTCCTCGAAGGACATGTCACGTAGGGTATCTTCACTCTATTGCAGCGGTTCTCAACCTTCCTAATGCTGCAACCCTTGAATACAGCACCTCATGTTGTGGTGACCCTGAACCATAAAATATTTTCATTGCTACTTCATAACTATAATTTTGCTACTATTAGGAATCATAACACAAAGAATCTGTGTTTTCTGATGATCTTAGGTGACCCCTGTGAAAAGGCCATTTGAGCACAAAGGGGCCATGGCCCACAGGTTGAGAAACACTATTCAAGTGTGCTCTTAGCCAATTACACAGTAATGGCCCATTAGCAAACGAGGCCAGAATCCTGAAGTGCTGAGGGTTAGGACCAGTATGTCATTGGGGGGCACAATACCTCTTTTGAAGATCATGAAGACCCAAATCTTGGAGGGCAGAAGTGTATCCCTGGAGAGGAGCTTCTACTGAACAGGCACAAGCACAAGCATGTCCCCAGGTTCCCGGCAAGAATACAAGAACTCGCCAGAGTTTAATGAAGAAACAGGGAAACTGGGGCAGCATATTCGGCGAATGACAAATGCAGTCACAGAATTCTTGTTTCTTCTCTGGACATTAAGGGTTTTTAAAAATCTGCACTGGCCTTTCTGGCTGTTCTGTCCATTAAGATGCTAATCATTTCTCCGCTGGGACATCTGCCCAGGCAAGCAGATTGAAAAAGAAATGAGACCAGTTGACGCTGGAGGCAGCTTTGGCTCATGTCCTCACTCAAATAAAAGCTGTCTGTAGAAGCTGAAGCCAGATCTAATGGTTTCAGTACAAATTTCTGAATTAAAAAAGATTCATAAACTTCAGTACTGGGGTCACCTGACGTTTAGCAGAAGGTACAAAATCTAGTGGGTTTGGTATAGACTTATGTCCAACACGCAGCCCCACAAGTGCGCTTCCAGTGGAAAAATACAGGACCAAAACATTTATCCAATACAAGGGCTAGAGAAGCCAACAGTGCCTTCTGACATGACGTGGCCTAGGGAGAAGTACGTTAAGATGGAAAGCAGCTGCAATGCTAACAAGGGTGCTGCTACACTTGAAGATGAGAGTCTGGGACTACTTTTTTCTCCTCTAGCTTCTGTCTAATCTTCTCCAGGCCGCTTAGCCTCTTCGCTTGTTAAGGTGGCCCCGGCAATATCTACTTCCAAGTGTTGTTGCATTAGCAAAATGCCATAACGGATGTTAGTCACCTAGTGAATACCTGGCACACAGCAAAGGCTCGGTATATTCTCTACTCCTTGGGGTTTGCTTTGTAGCTAACAAACATTCTTGGAAGCTGGGTAACTGACCGAAGGGCAGAGGCGTGACTCCAAGGATCCTGGCTTCCATCATTGCTTTTTCTACCCCGCACATGGTACCACAAAAACTCCAAGTTACCTACTGTCATAAAGGCTGAGCCTCTGGCATTTCTCGCCTTTCCTGGTAATATCCCTTACAATGCTGAAAGTGTTTGGGTAGTTTCTCTCTTTAGGAGCCACACATACCAGAAAGGCATTCCTGAGCCCAGATGATGGGGAACAGAGAATGCAGCTCTAAAGTCAGGAACCAGAGAGTTCTGTGTCATGTCACTTAGCCATGACAACCCGCCAAGCATATACTTGGAGCCCCAGACCTTTGGAGACCCAAGGTTGAGTTGTACAATGAGTTCTGTGTTTGGTTTGGAGCATTTTGCCTGGATTTTAGGGATATTCTGAGTTGGTTATATTTGAATCTGAGGCCTCCAGGACTATGTATAACTTAGGATAACTAAGGGTCTCAACAAGCTGCATATCCTGGCAAGGATTCTTATGCATCTTGGAATTCTCTGTAAATGAAGAAACTGGTTGTTTAACAGTTGGTTGTGTTGGGGCTGTTGGAGAGACACTTGAGTATGGCTTTGAGTGTGCAAAATGGTATATGGCTAAGAGTCTATGGCACCACCTCTCCTATGAGAATGTCTATAGAGTGGGAAGAACTCAAGACAGCAGAAATAAACTTGGGGTGGAAACAAAAACTTAGAATCTCACTAACTATATAGCTACTAAAATTTTTATGTGCATTTGTCAGGTCCCCTGGAAGTGGAGTTATAGATAGGTATGAGCTGCCATGTGGGTGCTGGGAATTGAACACAGGTCCTCTGGAAGAGCATCCTGTGCTCTTAACTGCTGAACCATCTTTCCAGCCACCCCCCACAAAGTTTGACTAATATTTGACACATGCTCTTTTACCAAAATATCAAACTAAGTCTTCCAGTTCAGAACAAGTGGAGCAGCTCACTTGATAGACTGTTTCCCCAGCATGGATGAAGCCTTGGATTACTCCCCATCATCACATAACCTGGCATGATGGCACAAGCCTATAATCTCAACCCCCAGAGGTGGAAGCAAGAGAGTTACTGTAAGTTCATAGCCAACTATAGCAACATAGAGAGACCTTGTCTTCAAAACAAAACAAAACTCAGAAGACATTGGGAGTTACTCTGTTTCTTGATGCAGAAAGTGCAGATGGAAACTTTTCACATGGCACTTCTGTCCCTAGTCTGTGACTCCCAATTAGTTCCCACTTCAGTGTTAGTTCAGAAAGAAGCTGGCAGAAACATTGATCCAAAAGAGCAGGTCTGGATCCTGTCTAGAAATAAGACCGGGAGCAGTGTGTACCCAACATCTCTGCCTCCTAGGAAAGCGACAAAGGCTCCAAAATAATAAAAGAGCAAAGCCAAGGGTATGCTTTGCCAGTTAGAAAAACTGAGCTGGTCATGCTGTAATTTATGAATGTAGAACGTGACCCCACATAGAAGACCTGCAGAAGAAATGGGGCACACAGAGCTGGGGCACACTCCCGAAGGTGACTATGATCAAAGTTGATGGTGACATGACATCCATACTTACAAAGAAACATAGCGCCTCTAAGCCATGTGGAAAAGAGCTATGAAGGAGGGAAGAAGCTGGAACCAAAGGAAGATTCTGGAAGCAAGATCAGGATGGAGGAACTCACAGTAGGGACATGGAGTAAGGGTTTAGTGATTCATTTGGGAGTCCTTCTGGAAGAAGAGAATGAAACAGAAATAAGACAAGACCTGGGACGTCTAGAGGAACACTACTGCTAACAAAGGACCACAAGATTTCCTGAGTCAGCAAAAGACCAAAGATTAAAAATTAGTCTTTTAAGTTATTGTTTTAAAGTTAAGCACAAGCCTGAACAAAGGCCAGACAGGTGGAGACATGTCTAGCAACCTTCGGGGAGGAACCAGCCTTACCACATTCTTTTTCTGCCCACTAGAGATACAGTTGCTAGGAAACCAGCCCATATTGCCCCTCTCCCCTAGGACAGCCAAACAAGGAAAGCCAGACCATTAATGGTTTGGGAGCCTTCCTATAGCAAATCAATTAAAAATGCAACATCCCCTTGTGTGTTTCAACCAATAGATGCTTGCCAGCCAGGAATTCCCCTATAGGGAGGGACTGGAATCTTTAAATCAACCATCAAACCTGAGCATGAGGCGCTCTGCTCTTAATGGCTGCGGCCATGAGGGTGTGAGCCCAAGCTATAGCTTGTAATAAAAAGATCCTCGGCATTTTGGGAGCTCTTTCCTTTCTCGTTCCCTGGCCGTTTTGGTAGCTGATCTTGGTTGGGGATTGTCCCGCCTAAGGCAAGAAGACGGTGGCCAAAAAGAAGACAAAAAAGTCTTTGGAGTCAATCAACTCTAGGCTCCAACTTGTTATGAAAGGGGAAAGTATGTTCTGGGATACAAACAGACTCTGAAGATGATCAGACAAGGCAAAGCGAAATTGATTATTCTTGCCAACAACTGCCCAGGTCTGAGGAAATCTGAAACAGAATACTATTCCATGTTGGCTAAAACTGGTGTTCATCACTACAGTGGCAATAATATTGACTTGGGCACAGCGTGTCGAAAATGCTACAGAGTATGCACCCTGGCTATCATTGACCCAGGGGATTCTGATATTATTAGAAGCATGCTGGAACAGACTGGTGAAAAGTAAACCAGGAAAGTTTTTCTTTAATAAAACTTTACCAGAGCTCCCTTTAAAATAAATAAATTAATAATAAAAATATAAAGATCCTCGGGTGTTTTGCACATGAGTTGATTCCTGATGGTCTTTGAGGGTCTCACAAACTGGGCATAACAACAGAAGATCAAGGACTTCATAGGAAGTTTTAAGTGGTCAGCATTAATGATGCACATTAATGGGGTTCATTATGATATTTCCTTTCTTTTATGTGGATACATGAGTGTTGACTGTGCGAATGCACACTATGTGAGTGCAGTGCCCACAGATGTCAGAAAAGGGCATCAGGACTCCTGGAATGGGAGTTATAAGCAGCTATGAGCAGTTATGAGCAGCTATGAGCAGCTCAAGGGGCTGAAACTGAGTCCCCCCAGAAGAGCAGCATGTGTTCATAACCACTGAGACACCACTGAGGTATCTGTCCCACGTGTATTTCAACACATACAAACAGAATGCACTCATCAAATTGGGGTAACTAGCATCCCACTCCCCTTGTTATTTGTTTTCGGACTTCAGACTTCTCCACTCTAGATCTTTATAACGACATTTTATGCATGTTGATCACAGCCATCCCCTGTGCCTGAGGCCATCATGAATCTCTCCTTCTGTGTGTTGGAGCCACACTGTCCACCCCTCTCTATTCTACCTTCCCCACTCTCGCTTTTTCCAACCTCTGGGATTCATTGTTCTGCATTCTGGATGACTCTCTTCAGCTTCTGCTTACAACAAAACACAGCACTACTTGTGTTTCTGTGCCTGGTTTACTGAGGTTTTGTTTGTTTGTTTGTTGCAGTACTAGGGGAATAAACAGGGGCCTGTACATGCTGGGCAAGCACTCAACTAACTGAGCTACATTCTCAGCTTTTATCGAAAAGTTTTGATAAGAAAAGTGATAGAAAAAATTCATGAAACACAGGAGATGCATTATCAAATACATGTGTGCTATTTCCTTTTTTAAAAAATTATAAAGTCATGCACAAGTCTATCATCATCATCATCATCATCATCATCATCATCATCATCATCATCATCATTGGTTTTTCAAGACAGTTTCTCTGTGTGGTCCTGGCTGTTTTGGAACTCACTCTGTAGACCAGGCTGGACTTAGACATTTGCCTGCCTCTGCCTCCCAAGTGCTAGAATTAAAGGCATGTATGAGCCATCACCACTACCTGGTAAGTCTTTCATTATTTAACAAACAAAAATTCAAAGCTTGTGAAAGGTCAGAGGGAAATATGGATCCCTCCTTCAGCACACACACACACACACACACACACACACACACACACTCCTTGAGTCTTCCCTGTTGGAGCCACTGTCAACAGCTTGGCGTTCAGATCTGTAAGCACATGCAAGACTGCACATGGAAATCATGCACATGCTTCAGATGTAAACCAAATGCTGTAAATAAATTATTTCTACAGATTCTGGCTCACCCTCAGAGGCACAGCATGAACAGAGACAAGCAAGAGAAGAAGGGAATGCAGAGACCAAGAGAGATGCCCTTATCAGGGTCGAGAACTCTGAGGGAATAAATAAATAGACCAGATTTATTCCAAGTGAAAATAAGATGCTGACAGTCGATATAGATATAAAGCATGGGGGTGGAGATCAACCCGGATCCAACTGCCCTTTATGAAGGTGAAAGGAAATCCAGGGGTGATGTATATTAATTTTTTGATATCAGAAATGGTGAGGAAAACCAAACTTACTGTAAAAAACAGCCGGCATTTTTCTGCCAGAAGACCAGGGTCCAGGGGCCTCTGAAGATCGACCTTAAAGGCTACAGATTATTCTCAAGTGAGAACTGTGGGGGAAAATGATGACTGCCAATTCCTTGAAACTAATACAGCCATGGGGCTGGAGGTCTAGTTCAAGACAGTGTGTTTGCATAGCATGTGTAAACTGTGTTCTAGATACCAGGCACTGTAAAATCCAAAGGATATAAGAAATGTGATGACTACACCAAGTGGTTATAGAGTCTGGACATGTCTAAGAGGAGAAAGCCCTGCTACACCTATGAAAATCCTCCACACGCTGTTTGCTGAGTTTCCAGAGATGTAGAAATACAGGAAGTAGCCATGTTCTGAGGACACACCCCTGGTATGTGATTGGAAAAGGGGTCAATGCTAAGGAAGGCCCAGGCAGGATGGAGTCACCGGATTGAACCAGACAGATGTGAACAGATCAAGTCCTGGCTGGGGTGCAAGACTGACCTACAGAGTGCCTCCTTGTGTGGCTTATTCCATGCGAGGAGAGAAATTAACATTTGCTAAGCCCTTAGCACAGGGTGCAGAAAGCCTTATATAAATGGTAAGGAGGAAATATGTATTTTGTTAAATGCATGAAAATGAACACTTTATTTGCCCGGTGGATAAAACTGGCAGGTCCCAAACCTGGAGTTCATCTCTCTCATCTCAAGGAGTCTAAGACAACCAATAGGCAAATGTCTGGACAGAAAACTCGTGAAATTAAGAAAGTACTACAGTCTGGGTTTCCCCACTTCTGTCCTAGGGCTATAGATACAATGGAAGAAAGGGGTCATTTTAAAAAAGGTTCAAACCAGTGCTGAGTCTTTGGGGAGAAAGGAGACAGGAGAGGCTTATTCTACTAAGAGAGAAGGGTGTGGCGGAGAGAAAGGCCAGGAACACTTGGGATCTCTGGCCTTCATCAGGGTTGGGAAGGTAATTCTACAGAAACAGCCATGAAGATGGCCAGCTCTCCAGGAAGGCAGGCTCCATGGTCCCACACAGTTCTACAGCTGAGGAGCTATGGTTGCAAAGCACCTGAATGGATGTGAGAGTCTGAGGACAGCCGGTCGGCCACATCAGTTGGACCCATGATAAAATGGATAGGGCCACCATGTTGCTAAGTTGATAGTTAATGCCATCAACCTGGAAAGATCTAGAATCACTTAGGTTAACATTGTCCAGATCTAGGCATGTCCTAGGGGAAGTTTCTAGACTGAATTAGTAGAAGTGAGACTATGTACCCTAAATGTGAATGACACCATCTGATGTTCTAGGGAATGAAAAGAAGAAACATATTCATATTAAATGAAAAGAAACAGAGCTGAGCACAGACATTCCTTCCTCCCTGCTTCCTGACTATGGATGCAATGTGCGCAGCTGCCACCACCGCTTCCCACCACAATACTCTACACTCTCAAACTGTGGGCCAGAATAAACCCTTCCTTCCAAGTGGCTTCTGCCAGGCATTTTTTCACAGCAATAAAAAGTAGGTAATGCACTAAAGTTTCTCAACAACACAAGGAGCCATCTGATAGAGGAGCAAACAACCGGAATTGAACCTGTGATTCACCAATTAGGCTACCTCCCAACGACAAGTGAAGCCTGAGATCTCAGGTGCTTAAAGGAGGGATTGGAATGGGGTGGGGTATAGGGGTGTGTCATCAGGTTCTGTCACAGAACACCATTAAGAGAAGGAAGACGGCTCTGTTTATGGCCCCGGGGTCCTTCCGTTTCTTGGGCCTCCGTCCTAAACAGCCACATCCTGCGGTCAACACAGGTTTTAGAAGCATTGTCAAAAGGTGAGCACTAGGTTCGCAGTGAGGGGTCTTAGTAAGGAGAACAAGGTTTTCACCAAGACTATTTCATGTCCCAAGAGATCACCCATGTTGATCACAGACTCAAGGGGCAAGCCCTGTGCGCCAGAGGTTCTCTGATGTTTCCTTCCCCTGATGGGAGCGTCATCAATAGCACACTTCCAGTTTCTCTCTGCCTCCTCATAGACCCTTCCCCACAGGCAGAGTACTAACCTAGTTCATGGTTTTCGGCTGGGAGAAAATGGTATGCATAGCTTAACATTTTACATTCTCTTTATTGTTAGGTCTCAAACCCAGGGCAAAGAGCTGAGATAACTATTAACATATCAAAGCAGACCTGGCTGGAAAGTTCTCCCAGCATCCCTCAGTCCCCACCTATTAGAGAGTCCTCCTGGCTGGCCTACCTATGTCCTACTCTGAACTCTCCAGCCCAGGGGGGAGGCTACCCTTCCCCACTGCTGCTCTTCCCTCTATAACTCAGCCATTTTGGCTACACCCGTCTCTTGGCCTGGACTGCCTCTTGGTCGGTGGCTCCTCTCTTGCTCTCTCTACCCCTCTCTTCTCATGGTCCAGTTTAGTCTACGGGCCATGTTCAATCTGGACTCTTTCCTCTGCCTGGTTTCTCCTTTTATACCTACAGTTAAAATAGTCTCCATACTTTAGTAGTCATGCCCCCCTCCTTCTATTTCATTTTTTCATTTCTCTTTTCCAGGAGCCCTGCTGCTCAATCTTGCTGAGAAAGGGAAACACCATTTTCTTCAGGAGTGTCACTGTGCCTTATCAGCATTTTGTACTTCTGACAATTCTGTCTTTAGCCAGCTGTTAGCAGTGTCCCCGTGTCTGCAAAGCACTGTGGTCATCCTCACACAGGTCCATGGAGGCATTTAGTTTTACTTTCCAAGACCGGTGGTTGATCTTTATGTTCTGGACACGTTATCACTTCGCTTCTTTCTTACCTTCCTCCATACAGCTTCCCTCATCCTCTCATGCCCCCCTGGCTCTTTGCTGTGTTGATTTCAGCAGTTCCTGTCTCCTTATCTTGTTCAACTGCCTTGCCTGTGCCGTTCAAATGATTGTGGAGGCTGCCTAGGCTCTGTTATCTAGTTCAGCAGTTCTCAGCCTTCCCAATGCTGTGATATAGTTCCTCATGCTGTGATGACCCCCAAACATAAAATCATTTTGTTGTTACTTCATAACTATAATTTTGCTATTATTACGAATCAAAACTTAAACACCTGGTATGCAGGATAGCTGAGGGTTCGCAAACTACACGTTGAGGGCCACTGCTCTAATTTGGTTTGTGTTCGGGTACACAAACACAAACACAGCAAAGGCAAAGTAAGGCAGCCTATCCTCCCCTTCTATCCTCAAGTCTTCCACCTTGAGACTGGGGTTTTGTTTTGTTTTTTCTTGCTCACTGCTACGTATGTCAGCCATGAGCTGCAGGGATCTCCATTTCCATCTCCCGTGTCACTACGAGAAGGCTTGGATCACAGACATGCAACCACCCCCAGCTTCATAGAAGTGCTCGGGTCCTGAACTCAGGTCCTCATGCTTACACAGCATGCGTTTCTCTTTCCCAAAGTGTACTGTCACACCAGGAGATTTTAAGCAGGCAGTCCCTGGAAGTCACTGGCTGAACTTTGTCCCCCTTAAACAATGCAATACATACCCACCACACAAACAAGAAGTGCATTATATGTTTTATTTAGAAGACTGGAACAGTCGAGAGTGTTAGTTTAAATTAACTAATGAAATGGGAGAATGGCATAGGAGCCACTATCTACAGAAGACAAACTGAACTAGAGGAGACCAGTTTTTTGTTCCAAAACAGGAATCATGACATTCACAAATGATTATTTTATAAACACTAATGTAAATACTTTATATCTGTATATTTTATTTTTCCTTGGGGAGAAAGGTTGGCAGTAAATCTTTGGCATCAACTTGGACAGGTTCCTCCTTGGACCGTTTCCAAGCACAGTGCTCATCTATGTCTCAGCGTGCACGTGTTCTGATGAACTCCTCAGCAGCCTGTGTTCCTTCAGCTGCGGGTCACCCTCAACACACTGCTGTCTGGGATGGAGCCTGACTGTTGGGTCTAGAAAACAGCAGTTTGAATTGTGCTTCTGCTTCTGCCCGTGGTTTGTGCGCTTTGCATTCTAATCAGTTCATCTTCAAATGAGAACAGTCGTCATTCACGGATTCACATACTCCATGTATCAACAGGCCGGCAGGGGGCATGCCAGAGTGTTGATTCAAACACGGTGTGGTAACTAGCACACACCTGCTTGCTTCTCTCTGCTCCCACTTTTTCTGGGCAGCCGGCCTCTCCCTAAACGAACTAAAATGAGTAGGAAAATGCAGGCTGCCTCACTGAAAAGTGAACTTCAATCAATCTGGTTCGACACTGTTTTGTTGTTGGTTTGTTTTTTTTTTTAAAGATTGTGTGTGTGTGTGTGTGTGTGTGTGTGTGTGTGTGTGTGTGTATGCGTGCGCACACACACATGCAGGTCTGAGCACACAGAGGTCAGAAGAGAGCTTTGGATCTCTCAGAACTAGAACTACAGACATTTGCAGAATATGTGGCTTATTATGTCTGTGGTGGGATCCAAACTCCAGTCCTCATGACTGAACAGCAAGCACACTTACATAGCTGAGCCATCGCTCCGGCCCTCTTCATTGTCTTGTACATCACTTTGGTTTTTATTAGTTTTTAACATGTAAGCAACTTGGTCCTCTTCCTTTGGAAGGCAAATCTTCAGTCCACTGCTACAATCCTAATTTCCTCCCCAAAGCCCTTTTGGTTTGTAAGAAAGCTTCTTTTCCACTTTGCCCTTTCTAAGAGGTAGGGCGCTTACCCCATACAATTTTAATAGAGTCACATTGTTTCTAAAGTAAAGCAATTAATTTTTATCATAATAACTCTGATGCCTTTGGGCTAGCTTCTGCAAAGAAAACTTGTAGGTAATTAAATCATTCTTATTAAAATAATCTACTCTTTTTTTTTTCCTTGTCTCCAGCCTTTATAGTTAAAAATGTTCCTTTGGAGTATTGCTCTGTTGAGAGTTATAGGAAACGTACCTTGTGGAAATCGCAGTCACAGGCACTGTGACACGATAACCCAAGATTCTCTAGAGCAAGTCAAGTTTGTCCATGGAAGCATATGAACGATAGCAGAGTTAGCAAAACTTCATTCTGCACAAAACGGACTTCAAGATAGCCCAGGGCATGTGCTCCAGCCCAGGACACAGTAGTCTTTGGTTTTCAGTCCTGCCCATCAAGGACTCGTGCCTTTGGCTTTGAATCACTATCTGCCGCAGGACACTGTGACATGTGTCCCAGGGGGCCGCTCATGGCCTGTGTGTTTGAGTTCTTACACTCCTTGGTCTGGGACCTTCACTAGCTTCAGCAGCAGGGGGGTTCCTGATGACCCCACACTCTGAGGAGCTCTGCCAGCCTCTCTCTCTCTTTCTCTCAGATGTGCCTTCCAGTGAGGAAAAACAGTGGCCGGTCTTCCTTGGCGTTGGCTGTCTGAAACTCATCCCGCAACCTGAACTGCCATTCGTCCTCCAGCTCCAGGCGGGCCACAGTCTGGCGAAGTGAGTTCCGGTCTTGGCAGATCACACACAAGGTGGCTCCTTGAGAGAAGGCAAAGACAGAGGCAAGGAAAGAAAGGGGTGAGTTCTCCCAAGAGAGCTTCATGGGGAATCCCACTCACAGGAGCCGAACAGTCAGATGGAAGTGTGCCCAGTGGCCTCTGCTCCTTTTCATGCTGAGATCATGACCTCTGCAGCATAGACGATGGGCAGACTTACTGGGAAGACAGTGTGGAAGCAGAAAAAATGTACTGTACAGAACAGACGAGGAGAAGGGGGAGGAGAGGTGGGGGCTTGATCCCCAATCAAACATCTCAGCTCCAGCCCGGGGCTCTCATGCCATTGCCTATTCTAAGTTCAACCCTGTTTCCTACTCACGTGGGCCTTAGGCAGCTCCCACCTTTGCCACATGTGCGGATACAGGAATTCCCCATCTGCATAGCTCCCAGCCTGCAGCAATCTGCTGGGCTCTGTTCATAGTCCCCTTTACCACTTCTTTTACACATGTTCAGTTATCCCTTTTAGGCCTGACAGGAGTGTCCAACTTTTTCACATTGAGACATCACAATGCTGACATTTACAAAGTTCTGAATAAGCAAGTTTTTTTGTTGTTGTTATTTTGTTTTGTTTTTTCCTTAAAGACCCAAATGCTCCACCTCAACATTTTAAGTAAGTTTGCCATTTGGGAGAACCACATTCTTAGCCCCCCCCCCCCAGTCACAAGCTAGGCAAGTTGTTAGAGGACTGTTCTTGAGGGCAGAGCTTTGACTACTCCCCCCCCACTCTTGCTAATTAGATGAATGAGAGCAAGGAAAACGGGCAAGGTACACAGAATGCCAGCAAGGAAATAGAGCAGGCCTGGAACCTCACATTGACAAGCCCTGTCTACAATCCGTTTTCAGTGTCAACCACTAACAAGAAAAGGACGAAAATTGAAAAAGAGGCAAAAAAAAAGTGCAAAGTGCTCTATACCACGCAGAAGCCTCCGAGGGGTCCCAGGCACCAACACAATGGACTTCGAGGAGAAAGGAACAGAGAAATAAGAAATACCTGCCATTCTTTTCTCTACTGAACAAATCTAAGACCATGAACCTGGTGCTCAGTTCAAGCTTTCTGATATTTTGAGGGGCAAGGCCATGACTTTCCTTCTCTGAGCCTCACATATGCCAGGTGACAGTGTCCAGTCAAACCCAGGGCCAGGCTAGGAGTATGTATTACCTTTCAGAAAATGGAACTGCTTCAGGAAGCTAGCCCCGACAAAAGAGTCGCAGAGGTACAGCAGGAGCCCGCTGAACGTCATGTCAGAGCAGCTGATGTTTAAGGAGTGGGGCCTGGAGCTCACATAACAGACAGAAATCTGAAAGAGAAGGAGCCCAGGAGAAGTGTCACCTTCCAGGAAACTCGCAGTCCCACTCGGGGCTAATATCCAGCAAGTAGGAGGTGCTTGGTCAAGCTGAAGGTGGGGCTTGGGACAGAGACAGTCATCATGTCTCCAAAGCAAAAAAAAGGTTCCAGGGGGCGGGTGTTGCTCCAATTTGTGGTCTTCATAAATTGAGTTGAGAGTAGGGAATGCCTTGCCACCAGAACCGTGGGTTTGATCCCTAAATTCTACTTGACAATCCAACACAGTGCCTCTGCCTCAGGACTGGCAGAGGTTAAGCAGAGTGAGCATCTGAGATGAAGGCTTCAGCTCAGCTTCCCTTCCTAGCCACAGAGTCCATCAACACAGGTCAAAAACATCTGAAGAACTGAATCTGTACTGAGCACGTACGGACTTCTGTGTCTTTGTTTCATTAAGCAATGCAGTACAACTATAACAGAGGGCTTACACTGGGATGGGTCTAGATCATGGGAATGTGATTCCCATATACAGGAGGGTTACATGAGTAATGTTAAGCTAGCACCGTCTTATGCTGGGGATGTGAGCATATGTAAGTTCCCATTAGTTGTGGAGTCCTGGGCTGACCTCCACAGATGCTTGAGGGACACTAATTATGACTCCAAATCCTGGTCCTGGGCCACCTGTTCCATAGACGCCAAGCCGAGGAGTTACCTGAGGTCCTAGGTTAAGGTAGCAGTCTACAGACAACACGGGGTGGCCGTGGTTCTTGAGAGACAGTGGGAAGAAGCGATGGCTGTGGTACTGCAGGAACTTCTCCAGGAGGAGCTGGGCAGGAGCTGCCAGGAACGTGTGCTTACTGTCCGGGGCACAGATGTACTGGGATGGCACGATAGCCACAGAGCTGTCAGACACCTGCCAGGAAGAGGGACAGGCCTCAGGCCACTCAGACGTGTCTTTGGGAAAGCGCTTGAACTCAGATCCCTGGCACCCATGTAAAAGCCAGGTGTGGTCACACATTTCTGTAACCCCCAGGGGATGGGAGAGGGGCGGAGTCAGTGAGCATCTCTGCCGCTCACTGGCCAGGCAAACCAGCCAATCGGTGAGTTCTGGGTGCAGTGCCTGATGGCATCACGCAGGATAAGGGAGAGAGCAGTAGCACAAGACACCCCATATCAACGTCTGGCTTCATGTGCATGCTGACACACGTGTGCAAGCACATGCAAACACACACATACACTTCACCAAAGTGAGCATGATGAGATCACACTGATTTGTACACACTGCTCATTCTGTGGGGAAAATCACTTCAGAGAAAACAAGAGTACACATGGGCCTTGGGAACTATTTTCCAGAGTCTGAGCTACAGATGCATTCAGAGCATTGGTTCTCAATCCGTGGGTCGTGACCCCTTTGGTGACCCTCTAGCACTAAAAATAGTTACATTACAACTCATAACAGTAGCAAAATTAAAGTTCTGAAGTAGAAATGAAAATAATTTTATGGTTGGGGGGTCACCACAACCTGAGGAACTATATTAAAGGGTCACAGTGTTAGGGAAAATCAGCTTCTCCCTGACCCCCAAAGCCTTTCAGCATCCTCCCTCACAGCCCTTCCACCTACTGTCCAGCCATCACCCCCAAGCCCCCACTCTACTACCAGAACAGTTCCCTTGCTGTGGCCAGACTGCTCAAGAAGCAGAATGCATCTAAAACAGAACCTCTGCTGGAAATCATCCGAGCCTCTGCTACAGTCTCACTCTGCAATGTCCTCGCTGGCTCGTTTTGAGGACTTGTTCCTGCATGGTGGCATTGTCTGGGGAGGCTGCAGAGCCTTCAGAGATGGGACCTGGCTGGTAGAAGGAGGGCCTAGGCGGGCTTTGAAAGCCCCCAGTTCCCCTGCTCTCTACATCAAGGCTTACCGCCATCGAGCATCTCACACTCTGCCACCTTAGGGTGAACCACCCTGCTCCTCCTGCCGTCCCCCCTCTGGTGAACGGAAAACCCTGAAACTGGAAGCCAAAAGAGATCTTTCTCCCTTAACTGTCCCACTAGCCATTCTCCCACGGGACGCAAAAGCCAGCTAACAGAATGAACCTGTGCCAGACAAATGGGGCTTGTTTGGACTACACCTGGCCGCATCATTCTTGGGACTTTGGTCTCTTATCATTCTTGTGGCAAAGTCTAGACGTTTCCCATAGCCAGTCACAGAAACTTCCATCTATTTTTCTGTCACTCTTCCCTGTTCCCTGTGCTTCTTTCTCAGGGACACCCATAGACTCCTCGCCACCCGGCTGTCATATTAGGTCACCCTGAAACATCTCCTTCAGCTCTGCGGTACTTCTAACAGTAGGGCTTCACCCAGCATGGCTGACTTCTTCCTCAGCTGCAAGGCCATAGACATGAGGCAGAAAGAACTATACCAGGTGCTTAGCTTATATCCAACAAAATTAATGAAGTAATTTCACTGATATGAAAATGCTTTTAAATGTCAGTAGCTTTCCTATATTTAACTAACACGCAATTAAGATTATGTTCAAGGTGGCTAAAGATCTAAAATAATAATAATAATGATAACAATAACAACAACCACGTAGGGCTGGTTTGGCGGGTGAGGTGGCTTTCTGCCAAGCCTAATGACCCGAGTTAATTCCACGAGATCCACAAGGTGGAAGGAGACAACCAATTCTTTTCAAGTTGTCTTCTGAACTCCAAATATGCATTGTGGAGCACACACACACACACACACACACACACACACACACACACACACACTAAACCTAAGCTTAAAAATGACAATGAGGAAGTAAAAGAAATGGTGAATTTGAAAGGCACACCAGGGCCTTTGATAGAAAGAACTCGTGGTCCCCACGTTAAAGAAATTTAACACATGCAATTTGAAAACAACAACAACAACAACAAAACAAAACCACAGTGGCAGTGTCTTAGCGCGTTGGTTCTCAAGTTCTTGGGTAGAAAAAGCCTCACACTAGAACGTCCTGCTACTCCGAACCCCATGAGGGGTGGGAGGGGCAGCAGCTGTGTAGGACTATTGTCTGGATCCACATCTGCTCCAGGTCAGATGAGGTCATCGTGCAAGGAGTTGGTAGATAGATTCAAGATTCAAGGGTGAAGAGACATTACAAACGAGAACTGGAGGGACCTCCAGGCAGGACTTGGCTAGGTTACCGGCTTTCTGGGGGATATTGACTTTGGTGTTTCTGAAATGGCTGGTTTGCTCAGCTAGGACATGTAGTCACATCTCTCTCACTAGACCCTGGCTGCTGAGCAGACAAATGTGGCCACTGAGCTAGCTAGCCTGGTGTGTGAAGCTAACAGTTCTTTAGGCAAGTGCCATCCAGCAGTGTGGGGAAAAAAGCTTAGTGCGCTACACCCTGCCTGGGTGGGGAGAGCAAGAGCGCACAGAAAAGGCTTGCTTGCTGGTCTTGCACGAGCAGCTTCTCATTGGATACTATGCAGTGTCAGAGAGGGGAGAGTAGTTCCCAGGGCTTGGTACCAAATGTCCCATGCTCTGACTCCCTTTAAGAAATGAGGCATCACCCTCCACCCCCTGGGTTCCTGCTCTCAGTTTTGATATCAGGGCAACCTGGTTTTGGCCTGAGCACCTGCCTGCCAGCTGGGGCTGCCACTCTCACCTTGGATGTGATGTGGAAGGACCTGTGCCCACCCACTGCGATCTGCTTCTTCATGACGCTGAAGCGGTTGAACCGGCAGAGCAGGAGGCCAGCGCTGTGCACACGAAGGTTGAAGTCTATGTCGTCACACGTAAACCTGCTCAGAGTCAGAGGAGGAGTGGGTGTGATTGGGCACAGGCAGCATTAAGGCCCACATTACAGTCAATAGTGGGATCTACCTCTAGGTGGAGACACTCCCCTGTCTCCTCCCTTAAGAGTTAATGGGGGTGGGGGTGGTCTGGTGAGGGGACCACACCTAGGAAGGCAAGTTCACCTTCAGATAATGTTCTTTTTCCCTCCCAGAATTCCGGGCCCTTAATTCAGCCCCTGGGAGACACTGTGAGGTTCAGCTGTGTCTGCCTGCCTTTTAGAGTCCTGCCTCAGAAAGGCATAACTATCTATTTCTTTCGCTTCTGTTTTTTTCCTTTGGATGCTGGCCAGGGCCCAAGCACGCTTTATGTGTGTGTGTGTGTGTGTGTGTGTGTGTGTGTACATACGTGCACATGTGTAGTGAGTATGCTTTTAGATTACCTAACACACACTTTGGGCTTCTCCTTGCTGCCTATCGTGTGGCTACCTGACGCCAAGTGGCTGGCCTCCACATCAGCTCTTCTACATGCTCTGAGACTTACAGCTTGCCAGCCTTCAGGTCTTCCTTTGAAACCTGAACTGGCCTCAAGTTTCCGTTTGAGTTTGTTCTTTCTCCCTGAGCCCCCACTAGTATCTGCTCTTAATTTTTTTTTTTAATTAATGAAACTAAGAACCCCAAGAGGAGACACTGACTCCCCCAGTATCCTATGATGGCATTGCTGGGATTCTCCAGGATTTCCAGTGACTTCTTTATGACCTGTCAGTTCTTCAACCAGCAGAGAAAATGACCTCCTTCCTGTGCCCCCTACACCTCCATTGTGAATTTACTATGCAGCAAGGGTGACCTCAAACTTCTGGTCCTCCTGCCTCCACCTGCCAAGAGCTAGGACTGTATATAGTTTATGTGCTACTGGGGATGAAATCCAGGCCTTCAAATGTGCTAGGTAAGCTGGATCCCCAGGCCTCTACTCAATTGTTAAAAAAGAAACAACCACAGCCCAGAGTGTAAAAAATACTTGGCTTTATATGCATATATATGTTTGTGTATATATATATATATATATATATATATATATATATGCATACTTATCTGAGGCAAACAAGGTCAGAGAGAAATCACCTGCCTGTTCTGCAGGGCGGTGAGTGGCCGAATCTGTGCTCTAGCAGGACAGCCAGCCTAGCTTCCAACCTCACACTCCCAAGCAACCCACTGCCTGGCATACAGGACACTCAGTCAACAGGCTGGAAAGCAACACATTCAAATTACTTTATCGTTTTCTTTGATGATGCTGTGGTTTGAATAGAAATGGCCCCCACAGGCTCACAGATTTGAATACTTGGTTATTAGGGAGTGGCGCTATTTGAGAAGAATGAGGAGGTATAGCCTTGTTGGAGTAGGTGTGGCCCTGTTGGAAGAATTGTGTCACTTGGGGTAAACTTTCCGGTTTCCAATGCTCAAGCCAGCCCCTCCTGCTGCCTGCACATCTGATGTAGAACTCTCAGCTACCTCTTCAGCATCATGTCTGCCTGGATGCTGCCATGCTCTCCACCATGATGATAATGGACTAAACCTCTGAAACCATAAGGCAGCCCCAATGAGATGTTTTCCTTTATGAGGGTTGCCATGGTCACAGCATCTCTTCACAGCGATAGAACATTGACTAGTGTATTGACAGATGGTAAGATTGCTTATCTGGTAAGGAAGCCCAAGTGAAAGAAACACCCAGCACAAGGTAGCTCATTAAGGAAAGCATCTATGAATGAAAGAATGGAGTGGAAGAACACTATAAATTCAGAACAACCAACCCAGCATGGGAGGACCACCAGCACTGTGGGTAGAGCCAATGCTCCAGGGGCTCTGATGATTAATCCTGATTGTCAATATGATAGGCATCAGGGTTACCATAGAAACAAGCCTCTGGGTGTGTCTCTGAGGGAATTTCTAGACCAGGTTAATTGGGGTGGGAAAAAGCCACCCTGTATGTGGGCAGCACCATGGGCCTGGGTCCCACGCTAACTAAAAAAGAATTGAGATGAGCGCCAGGACTCATTTCTCTGTACTTCCTGACTGTGAAGGCAGGGTGACCAGCTGCCTCACACTCTTGCCACCATGCCCTTCCCCACCATGATGTATGTAACTGTCACACTCCGAGTCAGATAAACCCTTCCTTCCCCAGGTTGCTTCTGTCACATATTTGCCACAGCAACGGCACAGTGCAGGTGGAGGGGAGGGGAGTCTGCCAGGCTTGCCCGAGGCCGCATCCTCACCCCACCCTCCACCAGGGGCCCCGAGCTCACCGGTTCTGGTTGTACTGTACGTTCTGGGTCAAGTCTACGTTGAGGATGAGGAAGTCGTGCACGTGGCATCGGGAAAACGGTTCCTGCACCTCACGGCCCCGAGTCTTGCTGGACCACTTCCTCATGCCAATCAGGGCGTAGTGTGTGATGTCAGGGGACGCCTCAATGTGCTGCATGATGTGCTTCAGAGAGACGTTCCTCTCCGACCAGGAAAACTCTCTGCTGGGAGGAGAGAGGCCAGTGTCCCCAGATGACAAGCAGATAGGAGCAAGCCAACCAGGGCACAGCTTCCTAACTGCATGGTGTGTGGCGGACAGGGCTGAGGTGGACAGACCCAGTTCCATCCAACCAAGGGCCTCCAGGTATCCTAGAAAGTACTACACATTTACTGCTGCTTCCGTGTATGGAATGGAGTCACATGCCATGTGTTGAGCTCACTCAGATGATCTTTAGCTCATCTTTACAATGAACTCTAACCTGGGGACTAATAGCACTAAAAAATGAGGAGCCTAGAACTCCAAAAGATTTAGCTGCTGACTGAAAGTCACAAGCAAAATCCATGCCAGGAGGGAAGGGTTTGGGAGCGGGACCTGGGCTAGATTACAACCCGAGGGGCATCTTGGGAGATTAGCAATGGCCCTTTATTGATGGGCTGGAGGGTTTAGATAACTGGATATGTTTGATTTGTGAAAAAAATTTGCATATGTGTTATATTTTGCTTTTGTGTGTGTGCGTATCACACTGAGCAGATGTTGTCCTTTTCCTTTATAAAGATTTAGAGTGTGTATGTGTTCGTGTGTACTTGAGTTCATACAACTGTGTGTGTGTGGAGGGCATATGAGCCCTTAGAATGGGAGTTGCTTTGCTGAATGGGTCTTGTGTTATGTGGGTTCTGAACTCCATCCTAGGATTCTGTACAAAGAATTCTGTGCTGCTGGGTGACCTTCCCTGCCCTCGCATTCTGTCTGTAATACATATATGTACACATATACTATATATACATACATATATGTATACATATATGTATATATATACACATATATATGTAGTATATCATAAATAATTCCTAAAAATCAAAATAATCAGTACTTGGACAATAGGTCCACTTCTGCCGTATCTGGGCCCTGGCTTCCTGTTGTGAACGCTGAGAGGGGACTGCCCGTCACTGCCTTTCATGGTTCCCTGAGTGCAGGGAGGCATGTGCCCAGGCTACCTCACCTGCTCCGTTCTCCAGCACACTCCACATCTGATGCATTCCACATTACACAGGAGTCGTCGGAAATGACAATGAAGGGCCAGATGTCCTGAGGCTTGACCCCCAGCTCCTCCTGCCGGTTCCTCTCCAGCTCCAGGTTGTGGTAGCACAGCTCTTTGATGAGGAAGTGGGCTGCCCCTGCAATGGCCAAGTAACCTGACTCAGGGTTCCATTCTGTACCCATGTGTACAAGACAGAGCCCACACCGGACAAACCAGAACTACTGACCCAAAGGTCACACCCTTCTAGAGTTTATACACACATCTGTGTATTCTTTGTTCTAACAGCTGAGAAAATGAGTTAAATGAATAACGAAACAGTTATAAAGAAATGAAGGATATTCCGAAGAAAACTCTAACATAGGAGCTAAGAGATACTTCAGTTGGTAAAGAATTTGTCTTGCCAGAACACAGACCTGAGTTTGAGCCCCAGGACCTATGGTTTTTAAAATGCTGGAATGGTGGTCTGCATGTAGAATCTCAGCCCTGAGGAGGCAGAGACCAGGAGATCTCTGGGGCTCACTGTCCAGCCAGCCTTGCCAAATCAGTGAGCTCCAGACAATGAGACCTAGTTTCAAAAACCAAGGTGGACCAGCTTTTGGAAAATGATGCCAAGGATGTCCTCTGGCCTCCGCACTCATGCATGTCCACTGGCACACGTAAGCTTCCACAAGCAAAGAATCTGACATCTTTCCCCCTAAAGAAACCATATCTGGCAGCATGTATGTGCCAAAGTCACCTACCGACTCCAGCACTGTTGAAGATGCTTGGGAGTACAAGCATGATGTGGTTGGGCCAGTATTTCTTATAAATGGCCATTTCGTACTCCTTGACCACCAGCACGTGTAGATGGTTGGCCCCATCCATCGCATGGTACAGATTAAAGAGCCCATGCTCGTGACGGCCCGTTGTTGGCGTGAAGGTGGGACTTTTGATGTGTTCGTGACTCTGAAAAGCAGTAGAAAAATGAGGGAGAGCGTGTATAAATGTTGGTGTAAATCCTTGCCGCTTCTCACATCTACTATGGGAAAATGCAGTTGTTTCTAATCTCAGAGAGAACACTGTGGTTAAGCACAGCTGTTAAACCATGGGGAAAATTGGGCTGCCCTAGTTCAGAGCCTGGCCTAGCAGAGCGTATCCTCTCAGAATGTGCCCAGTTTAAGCCTGGGCTAGCTTGCTTGGGGCTCAGAGCAATACAGGGTAGAAAAGCACATCCCAGTGAGGCCACTTTAGACAGACCCTCTCCAGCTGGCCACTAGCCAGTGATAGCCCAGACACAAGAGTGTGCTTGATCAAATTCACAATAACCATTCATCCACACCTCACTTACCTGCAGGCCTCGGAATAAGAAGTCAAACATAGTCTGGGGTAGGAATGGGTGTTATGCAACAAAACCTAACGGGCATACATCAGCTAACCAAACCTGTAGCCATCTCATAATGGAATCTGTCTTAGCAGGTGTTGTTCTGTATGCCCAAACACCCACCATGGACACTGACAGCCCTCGTGGCCTATATATCAGTGCTTGCAAGTGGCACTGTCTCATGCAGCCAAGTCCAGCCTGGCTGACAGCTGGTACTCTGGAGGAGGAGCAGTGTCCTCCACTTATGTCTGTTGACAGGGACTGCTAAATAATAACCAGTCAACCCTGAGGCTCTCAGGCTGAATCTGGGAAGCCAGGAACCCTCCAAGAAGCATCTGTGTGGGGGGAGAGATGGTAGGGACAAGGGTAGAAACCTGCCCTGAACTGTTTATGGAAGAAACATTGAGATGCCGGGGATTCCCTCACACACACACCCCAAATGACAAGGGGGAAAGAGAAGACAGAAAACACAAGTGATTATGGGTTAATCTTTGTGGATGTTGGGGGACAGGCCCTTAGGGAGTCTGGGAATGTTTCTCCTATTCTTTCTACCTCAGCCTAACCAGGTGGTTCATGACAAGGCATTAAGTGTGGGCTGGGCAGACATCTCACCAACACGTGGTGTGTCCCAGGTACCGCGGACATCTCATGTTGGTTATCCTAAGTAATTCTTAGAGAAAATGGTGTGGCTAATTTTGACATGGGATCGCATATGAACTTGAATGACTATACAGCCTTGAAATTCTGATCTTCCTGCCTCCCCTTCCCCAGGGCTAGGATTGCAGAATGTGTCCCCACCCCGAGTTCGTGTGAGGTGGGAGAATCCAGGGCTTTGTGCATGGTTAGGCAAGGAGTCTGACAACTGAGTGCCATCTCCAGCCCCACCAAGAAGCTTTTAAAAATGAATCATTACTGCCCACCTTTGTAAGCCAGGGAAGGGAAGCTCGGCAATATTGAGTGACAACTAATGACATAATTAGCAAGTGTTATACCAAGGCTCAAGTGTGAGTGACTTCTGAGTCCACACCCTCAGCAGCGTCCCCCAGGTTCAGTCACTATTTCTGTGCCCTGCTCCGAATGGCCTTGACTCTTCAGGCGGCTGTGTGTCTACACCCCCAACTCAGTGACCGCCTGGCCCACCGGAACTCTACACCAGTACCTTATCTGTGACGAGTGGCAAGCGCATGCTCTCCAGCTGGCCTCCAGGTTGGCTGAAGACAAAGTGGTGCTCCTTGGACTTGGGGATGATGAAATGGAGTTGGATCTCCTCTCCTAGCATGGAGTAAGAGAAGGCAAAGGCGTGCAGGGTGGACTCATAGAGCTGAGGTGTGAGGGGAAAGGACAGAGCTTATCATCAGAGTCGGACTTACTTCCCCAAAGAACCCAGGCCCAGCCTGGTCATGACTACACCCACCTCTGTGAGTGCAAGAGACTCAAGGCATAGAGCATAGATGCTCAGATCACATCCAAGGTCACCCACACAGCGCCAGAGCCTGTTTCCATCCTGAATCCCATCAGGCTTGCCCAGTCCTGTTGCTTACGTCACCAAGGCTTTCTGCCCTTGGGATCTGACCTAGAGACCCATCAAAGAAGGGTCAGCAAATAAAGCATTCATGTAGCTCTCATTTGTGTGTGCAAGTGTATATGTGTGTATGTGTGTGTATGCATGTGGAGACCATAGGCTAATCTTGAGTGTCTTTCTTCAAGCACTGCCCACGCTATTTTTTGAGACAGGTCTTTCACTAGCTTGGAGCTTGCAAAACTAAGCAAGCCGCCTGGCCAGCGAGCCTCAGGATCTGCCTGCCTGTGTTTGAGCACTGGGTTTACATGTATCTAACGCCATGGCCAGCTTTTTCTTTCTGTGGGTCCTGGAGGTCAAACTTGGGTCTTCACGCTAGCAAGGCAAACAACTAATGCAACAATTCAGCACATCAGCCCTAGATTTTGCTTCTAATCTTTCTTCGTTTAAATAACAGCATGTTAAACCTAGGCCCCACATGTCCTAAGCAAGCACTATACCACTAAGCTACAACCCTAAGCCATATTTCACTTTTTGAGTTAGTGTCTAAGTTGCCCAGGGAAGGCCTTGAACTTGTGAGCCTTCTCCTCCTGCATAGCTAGGATTACAGGCCTGTGCCATTAAGACCAGATTTCAGTTTTCATCCCAATAGGGTATTTTCTGTTGTAGGTGTCATGAGAGCTGGCATATAACAGAGCGATAATCTGCATATAATCTTGGATGTCTTAATACATTCAGCCTTGTGCCAGAATAAACTGAACTTTTACACCCTTTGCACTGTCACTAACAGTCCTGGGAAGGATTGCCATTCCTAGGAGGCAAGATTGCTGTCCCACTGTATGGACATAGAAGCTAGCATGCAGAGGTCCTGGGCTCACCCCTAAGTCTAACCTTACTTTCCTCGTGACTGTTTGTGTGCACTCCTTCCTGGGAGTGACACCCCACCCTCACCCCCATCCCCATCTACCCTTGTTCTTGGCTTGGACAGCCTCTTGGGTCCTCCTGACCTTTGCCTTTCCCTCTTGACAGTCCTCCATTCCAGGAGCTGCAGAGGAAGTGGGCAGTCAAGCAAGCCAGTGCACACTGCCTTCTGTTCCTACCAGGGTTCTACCAGAGCCATAGAGCCTTTTGGGGAGCAAAGGGATTAGACCTGGGGGGCTATGTAGTAAAGGTGGTAATGGGAAGAGGATCCATTAAGGGGGGAGCAGGGAGAAAGAGAGAGGGGGTAGGGGAAGATTCTCAGGAGGCAAAAGGGAGGAGAGAAGGACAGAGACGTGGAGGCCAGAATCAGATGCCAGCAGCTGGCTGCAGCCCCTGCATCCCTCACCAGACTGGATGGAGACGCCTCACCATCCAAAGCATGCTGCTATTTGACGAGCCCCAGACCCGAGCACCTCATGAACGCATGCCAGTGTGCCCACCATCTAAACACAGGGCGTCTCTGCTTCCAGCCTCCTGTGCTCTGGGCTCCCACAAAGGCAGAGAAGAAGGTGTGCCCTTAATTTTAAGTAACAATTCGCTGTTGAAGTTACTGCCATGACTAGTGATTACAACACATGAGACCTTTTCAGTTTATTAAAGTTCAAAAGCCAAGTAAATAGTTTCACCACAGGTATGATTGTCATTGAGTAATTGCTTTTATACTTTTGACATTTTGTAAGTTTTCTACATGTATGGAAGAAATATCTGAAAAACTATAGTAACAACCATACTTAGGCAGGAAAATTCCCAATATATTAATTTGGAAATATGCTGAATAATAAGCTTAGAGCACTGTCTTAGAGTAAATGATTACAACTTTGAGTGTCTTCAACAGTTTATCACGTAATAGATGCAATAGCTACAGCATGTAGAAACTGAGGCATGAATCTGAGAGTGTGTTACCTGTATCAAGACATTAAAATTCAATGTAAAGAAAACATAAACCTTTCCTGCCTAAATAATCTATATACCAATGGTGAAAAAAAATTTTTTTTCAGTGAAATGTGGAGACTTATTTTAAAAAAGAAAAGAAAGTAGTTTCACGTGTTTTGTTGTTATTGTTTTTAATTCTTAAAAACAAAAACCACATGTCCAAGGTGGGGAAAATGCTCTTTGTTTATCTGGCATGAATAGTAATAACTATCTTGACCTGTAAAAATGCTTTCCAATATCATCTAGAGTAAAGCACAGACTTAAAAATGTAGTTCTGAAAAATGCATTTGCTATACCTTTGGTGGCCAAGCTGAAGGCCAGGCTGAATTAAAGCCACCGAATGCTGTTTCCCTTTTTACAAGACAAATGACGAGCAGGAATCCTTGCCTCGGGCCTTCAGTTCCCTCAAATGAGCAGGTGTCTGGCTCCTACATGCTCCAGCCCTCTATGTCCTTCCTGCTTCCCCTGCCTGGGTCTGAGTTAAGATGAACCTCTTAAATGTAAACTGCCAGAGGTTATATGTTTATTACTAGCCAGCCTTTGGTCCTCCACAAAGACTAACAATTAGCTAGGAATTGTCCATCCAAGCTGCGACCTTTCCTACCAGTCTCTGAAGAAGCCCACTTGCTTCCCGGTGCCTAGGGCCTTCTGTGACCCTGTCTCTCTGACCACCCCCCTGGCTGCCTCCTTGGGTTCCAGACATACTCAGCTGAGATCGGTTCTCATCCCCAGCGACTATGCTCATCCATTTTTTTTGTACATGCAATTTTCCTTTCACCTGCTTTGGCCCCTCAGCAAATTCCTAGTGATCCTTAAAAATCCTTTCTCTACCCCCACTGAATTATAAAAATTAAATAGCCCACATCTGAAATGCTTCATCCTAAGGATCCTTCATATTAGGTTTTTTTCAGATTTTGTAAAATTTCTATGGACATTTCAAGTGAGGCATCCATAGTCTAAAATCCCATAGGCTCTGAAGTCGGGACTACTTTGAGCATCATGTTAGTGATGACTTGATTTCCTGACGAGGGATGCCCAAGCTATGTCTTCATTTGTAAAGTGGTGATGACGAGGCTTGGGTGAGAATCTATTAAGAGCCTAGACAGGATAGTTTTCTAGCCTGGATAAATTACTGGTGTGGTTTTAACCTAGCGCCCTGATGGCCAGCCAGAGCCTGAGATGGCCAGAGAACCAGCCCAAGAGTTATCCTTTCATTTAGTCATGACAGGAAAGGCTGGGGCTTGAGAAGGACACGTACATGCTGCTGGCATACAGGAGGTACTCAACAAAGCAAATTCCTCCTTTATCTATGTGATTTCCAAGCCACAACCACACACGACTCTCCTTCCTGCTTCGTGCTGTTCTGGAATCTTGCTCAAGTGCCCACCTCACTCCCAGACCATGAACTCAAAAAACAGAAACAAGGCTTATTTGTGCCTGCATTTCCAGGTCCCTGTAGTACGTTCTCAGTGAGTGTCCCTAGCACTGAAGTAACCTTTGGATTCTCTAGGGCCTGAAGGTAGGAATGACACTCCTACTGTTGGCCACTGATGCCTGAACAACCACAGGGGCACTGCTGTCCTGTAGGGTCAGCAGTGTATTTACAACCCAAAAGGTGAAGTTGGAATGCATGCCACCCAGGAAGACAGAGCTTCCGGAACTCTCTTCCCCTACACTGGAACATCCTCAGGGAGCCACAGGGAAATAAGCGCATGAGCGGCGGTGGTGCTGCGCCAGCAGGTGCTGTTGGGAGCAGCCGGAGAGCCGGCCAGTGCCAGAGGCCTACCTGGTAATGGGGGTGGATGCCCATGTACTGGTGGCACTGCTCGCAGTGGTGGTATGTGTTGTACGCCGCATACTTGGACAGTCTCATCCGTGCCGTCTGACGGCGCACGTACAGGTCCTCTGGCTTCCTGGACGTCCCTCTGTCTGCAAAGACATTCCTAGCGTTAAGGAGCAGCAACCCGGAGCCAACATCCCACCCCTGCCTGCCGAGCTCAAAGGGAGCGCAATGCTCAAAATAAGCAGCCCACCAACGGGCTCTCCCTAAAAACTGTCTCTCACGTCCTAGGCCCTGATCAGAGGAGGACAGTGTCTCAGAGGGGAAACTAACAAGGAGAGGACTCAGACTGCATGGATCACACCTGTGGACCTAAAAACACCTTATAAACATTTTGAAGGAACCCTTACATGACTAGAAAATAAATCAACAGCATGCGTGGTACCCAGCTTCGTAAAGCAACCTGGTAGTAACAGCCCTTTGTTGGGGTTTATCTATGGGAAGGAACACACACACACACACACACACACACACACACACACACCCTTCCTGACAGTGACAAAGAGCCAGGCCGGCAGGTTCTCTTTATCTTTATAGAGACAGGGTCTCACTGCATAGCCTAGGCTTAGCCCAAACTCTTAAGCCTCCTGAGGACTGGGATTACAGGTGTGTACCACCACACCCCGGCTTATAGGTAAGCTGTTTTCCCTGACGTGACATTTACCATGCATTCTCAGACTACACTAACAACCCCTCTGGCCACACCCGGCAGTGTTGCCTTGGCCCTCACATACCATAGACGTCAGAGTTCCTGAGGAGAAAGCAAGAGGCTAAAGATAGGATAACACATACAACCATTTGGTGACAAATTCTCAAATAGAAATATTCATCTTTTACACTCCTTTAGCCAAACCTTCAACATTTTCCAACCACAACAAGTCCTTGGGGCTCTCATAGGCTCTAAGGTAAGGCCCCTTCAACTTGCAAGGGGCAGTCTCAGTGCCGAACCGGGTTCTAGGAAGTCATTCACTTAATACAAATAGCATCACTAAAGATACACCTCAAGCCAGCTGACGTCTATTAATACAGAAGAAGCAATTAAGCCTATGTACTTTGGCCAAGAGTGAAGTAAGACATCCAATGTGTCCTCACTGTGTGTGCGTATGTGTTCATTACCATTTCCCATGGGTACCTGTAGAAGCTTGAGGTTGACCAGATGTCTTCCTCAAGAGTTTTTTTTTCCCCCATTTTAGTTTGTTTTTTTTTTTAGATAAGATCTTATCTGAATCTGAAGCTCACCAGTTGGCAGGCCCCTGTCTCTACTGACTCTAGTTACAAACATGCATTGGTCTTTTTACATGGATGCTAAAGATCTGAACTCAGGTCCTTAGGTGTGGGCAGCAAACACTTTGCCAACCAAGCTGCCTCCCCCTCCCCTAACCTTCAATCTTGATGCTCTGATGGTGTGAACAAATCAGACTGGCATCCTCATACTTCGGGTCATGAATGGTGTAATCAAAAGGCATCTTCTGGAAGAGCTCCAGGTCTGGCCAGGGGTCTGTGAGCTGTAGATAGCGCCAATCCGATTCCTCCTGGAGACCTAGGAGATTGGCAGAAAAAAGGGATGCATGAGAAACAAGAGGTGAGGATGAGTTACTTAACCCAAGGATGCCCAGGGATGATGTGTGGAACCAAATCCTTGTCAATCTATGGCCACCCGGGGACTGCTACTGTCTCTAGAAAGCTTCTGACACAGCCATATTTCAGGATGCCTCTAACAGGACGAGGTCATACACCAGGGTCTGTCTCTACCCAACAGCCTTCACTCTGTCTCCTGTAGACACAGGTCTGCTCTCTGGCCCGCACAATGACCTCCAATCCTCCAGAGTCCTGAGCCCTGAGCCTGTGCTGCGTTCCACCAACATCTACTTCATGTACAGCCTGAGCTCCTTGTACTTGTGGTGCCTGTGCAGGTTTCTTTCCTACTCTGTTATCAAAATCATCCCAGCCAATGTGACTCAGTTGGCGTCCCTCTGCCTTTAGAAAGTACTTGAGCCATTGCTCCCCGCTGTGGAACACTCACACATAAAGCACATTTTATGCCTGCCACATACACTAGGCCTGGTACAGCCTTCTGGTGGCCACCAAGGTTTGCTGGCTGAACAGTCAGCCAAAAAGTCTAATTGGCCAACTTCAATTGCATAATATATTGTATTATTACTGATATCATGTATTATAGTGAATGTATAATATAGAGAAAGTTATAGATGCTAATTTAAGTATATGCTATATATCCAGGCCCTGCTAAAGAACTCCATTCTACAGGCCACAGGCCAGAGAAGCCCAATTCCTGCTTTGGTACTGCCCAGCAGGCTCCCCACATAAGAGGACACCATCCCAGCTCACAGGGCTGTATTAAAGATAAATACAGATAGCATCTATCACAGTGGAGAGAGGCAATAAGCACAAATTGCTTCAGTGTTAGTAACTCATCCTACAAAGTTCTCAAAGGGGGAATAAAAAAAGTCTACCAGAAAAAAAAAAGCCCTTGGGGCAAGTCAAACTGTGAACCTGAGAGTCCATCCTGAAAGGGAGGGACACATACCAGGGCCATTGACAAAGGTCAAAGGACTCTTGCCCAAGCCCAAGGATCACCAGATACAACTCACTGGTATTGATCTCTTCCTCATCGTAAACATCCACCTCCGTCAGCCGAATCAGCATCCTGGACAAGATACTGAGGAACTGCAGGTAGGCACCCGTCTTCCCGATCTGTGAAGACACTAGTATCAGAGCCCAGTGGAAGGAAGCCTGTCCCTGTGCTGAACACCAACTAGAGCAGTCTCCTGCCTCAGGCAGTCTCGCTGAAAGGCACGCCACGGAAGTGAGAACCCTGTGGTTCTCAGCTTGTGCATTGAACAAAGCAAGGATGTGTACTTTGATCTGCTTTTACCCAGAGGCATGGTGTGTCTGTTTGTGTGTGTGTGTGGGTGTGTGTGTGTGTGAGAGAGAGATCGAGTGAATACGCGTGTGAGTGTGCGCATGTGCGTGTATATGTGTGTGTGCACACACGCACACACATGAAGTAAAATTAAACATAAAATTACTGAAAAGAGACCAATGATAGATGGATGCATTGCAGTATGCTCAATCTTATTAATAACCCATACCCTGTTTCCCATTCATTAGATGGGTAAAAAGTTCTAAGGTGGTAAGATCCAGCAGTGTGTAGGTACAAATATGTGGGGGGGGGGGGGGGCTCCTAGAAAACCTGTTCTTTTTTCTAATTTTTATTTGTGTATATGTAGGCATTTGCACATGTGTCCATGCATGTAAAAGTCAGAGGTCAACCTTGGTTGTCATTCTTCAGATACCATCCATCTCATTTTTTGACATAGTCTCTTCATTGGTCTAGAACTTGCTAATTAAGCTAGGCTAGCCCAGGCATCCTCCTGTCTCTACCTCTCCAGCACTGTGATTACAAGTGTGAACCCACATGCCTGGATTTCTAGGTGGGTGCTGGGGCATAAAACTAAGGTCCTTATGCTTTGCCAACAAATCCACCAGCCCCAACTCCATTTTTCCTATTTTCTAATTAGAAAAAGTAATGGATAGTCATTTTAGACAATGAGAAAAATTACAGCTTGATAATAAAGTAGAATGCTGATGATCCTGCCTCCCCTCTAACCACAATGAAGAGCTAGACCTGTTCCCAAGGCATGTTCACATATGCAGCTATTTCTTTCCTGAACTGATAGGGCATGTATTATTCTACAAGTTGATTTCAAGTTAGTTTCTCAGAGAAATTTCACTGGCAACATGGAGTAAGCTCTTAGTTTTGGCTGAATTCTAGGATGCAGTCATCCCCAAATGTGTTCGGCTGAGACTTAGCCAGCGGACTTTCATTCTGTGTCATTTCTAATCATTATAAATAACACTCATATATTCTTCGGATTTGCATTTTGGGGGATGGATCCCTGGAAATGACCATGCCGAGCTGAAAGACAGTACACGTTAAACTCTAATGAAGCAGACAGAGCATTCTAAGAGTGAGGCAACACTCTAACACACCTCACACCTCTGCACTGAGAAGGTCAAAATTTGCTGAGTGTCAGGTGACATTTGAACAAAATGTGGTCTCAGGAACTTGGACCCCACAGTCTTAGTCGCTGACCAGTTCTAAAGATCATCCTCCTGTTCCGCCCATGCCCGCACTGACCCTTGGGGCACCGTGTGTGTGTGTGTCTGTGTGTGTGCAAGTGTGCATAAAGACAAGAGGCCGATACTGGGCACCTTCCTCAGCTGCTCCCACCTTACTTTCGAACCCAGTGTCTTGCCGAGCCTTGAGCGTCTCCCCAGTGGGGGGATGCCACACCCTGTATTTTATATTGTTTTTACATAGTGAGCATCTCACCAATTGAGCCACGTCCCAGTTCTGCTTTCTGCGGATTTCTCTTAGTGATCTCTGAAGGACACACAGTGAACTGATAAAGAGCTGAGTCCCACTCTGTCAACCTGAGCAACACAGACTGTTACTTTGTTTCTAACTGGAAAAGTATTCAGAGGTTGTGTGTGATGGTGAAGGTCAGAAGTATCCAGAGGCTGTGTGTGATGGTGAAGGCCAAACTCCACTTGAAATTGCAAGCAGTTCCTATCCAGACACCATCCCTGTGGCCCGCACACTAGAGGAGAAAACTGGGGTTGCCCAGTGAAAGGAAGAAACCTGCCAAGGAATGGAATGTTAATATCACCCTCCTCGTCCACCTGCTCACTATGGGCCATCAGAAAGATTCTTCATTGTGGTAGCTAGTTTTAACTGTCAACTTGACACTACATTGGGAAGAGTCTTTTATTGTTGTTATTGTTTGAGACAGGGTTTCACTAGGTAGCTGTGGTTGCCCTGGAACTCACTATGTAGACTATCCTGGCCTCGAACTCACAGAGAACCACCTGCCTCTAACCCCCAGTGCTGGGATTAAAGGCGTGTGCCACCACTCCTACGAAGAACTGTTTAGATCAGGTTGGACTATAGCCATGTCTGTGAGGTTTATCCTAATCATGTTAATTGATGTGGGAAGCCACAGCCTAAAGCGGGCATCATCATTTCCTGGGTTTGGGTCTTGAATGATTTAAGAGTGGCATAATCCAGCTGAGTGACTAAGCACGCATGCGCGCATTTCTACGCTCTTTGCTGTGGATGCGATGTGCCTAGTTATTTTAAGTCCCTGCCGCCTTGACTTCCCTGCTGTGATGGACTGTGACCTGCAATCGTGAGCTGAAATAAACCCTTTCTCTTCCCAAGTTGCTCTGTGTCTGTATATCTCATCACAGCAGAAACAGAAAAGAAACCAGGACATCCACAGATGCTGCACAAATGGGTAAGCAGCACTCGGCAGGAGAACCCAAGAAGACCCTGGAGGCCTGGCCTGTGCGGGGGCAGCAGGTATGGCACCCACCTGAGGCGGCCCACTGAGCAGCAGCCTGCGGGGGTGGAAGCCGTCCACCCTGCCCTCGGCTCGGTTGCCGTAGTCCATATGGCTGGGCCTGGGTACTGTCCACTGCCGGTAGTAGAGGGACTGTTCAGTCGATGTCATCATCTTGCTGAGCAGGGGGCGGAAGGAGCTGGTCCACATAACCGAAGGGGAGGGCAGGAGGGAGGTGGACTTGGGCAAGCCGCTGCTGTCGGTGGACATGAGCATGTCATACACAAGCTTGGGCAGGAAGACAATGGGTGGCTGGCGGCAGGCCTTGGCCATGGAGCACTGCGAGGCTTGGAGCACAAGTACATTGGCAGCGGGCACCGTACAGGTGGACGATGAGCCCGAGGAGGAGGAAGAGGAGGACGACAGCTGGGAGGATGGAGCAGCTGGCACCTGCAGGTTCCTCCGGCTAGTCCTGAGGCTGGAATCAGGCTGTGGGGCCGGGCCAGGGCTGTGCCTGCTGATAACCATAGGTCCCTGACTCACTCGGAGACGCTGTATCTCCCCAGGAGGCCTGCCCTCCTCTGCGGGGCCACCGGGTGGAGGTGATCTGGAAAGCTCTCCCTGTGGAGGTCCTGAGGGCTGAGCCAGGGATTCACCATAGAGCACTGAGCCTATACAAGAGAGGAATATGGTGAGGGGCGCTCCAGGAACAACCTGGCACAGACTCACAGCTGGTCCTGGGCCTAGCCCCGGTATGCTGGGATGTCAGACTCTCCTCCACAAACCAGACCTTCCCCCAGTCACCGAGTGCCATGCTGACGAAACAAGGCCTTCTTGTATATCTGTGGGGCAGACTATGCCCTGGCACCTGCTGTCACTCTTGGGCTTCTAAAGCAAATCTTCTGCTGGGTGCTGACTTCTTCCCACCCCAGACCACAGCTTAGTATCCCCAAATCTCAGCTAGGTTCCACTGAACCCCACGCACGCCTACATGCCTCTGAGCTCAGTCTGGAATACTCTCTACCAAAGAACGTCTTTTCCACTGAGGCTCTGCACGGAGAGGACTATTTTCTGGAACCTGCAATGAACAACTGCCCTAAATCTACCCTATATGTGAGACAAACCGAAGGACTTGGTGTGACTCTGTATCTGGAGAGGATTAACATAACGGTGGGTGTTTACAGGCAAAGAAGAATTTATCTTTGTTCTGTTCTAATTGTATTTCTTATCTAGTTTATAGGGTAACGGAGTTCCGTAAGGCATGTGTCCTTAGTTTTGGTTAGCCCTCCCTCTTATTCCTACCTCTCCCCCATCCCACCACCCTAATCGTTTTGTTTGGCCTCAAGCTTTCTCTGTAGCTGAGCATGGCTTTGAACTTCTGATCCTTCTGCCTCCAGCCTCTAAGTACTGGGATGATAGGCATGTGCCACCATGTCCAGCTTATGTGGGACTGGCGATTGAATCTGGGTCTTTGTGCATGTAGAGAAACACTCCACCAACTGGAGTGGCATCCTGAGCCCCCTACATGAAATTTCTTAGGGGCAGAGTTCATGCTGAATTCACCTTTCAACACTCACATTACATCAAATGCCCAGTTTGATATAGCCTTTAAAATGGGTAATGCTATTCCCTGTGCATGGGGTCTCGGCTGAGCTCAGTGACCAAGAACCTCTTGGGTTTGGTGCCCATGTGAGACTTTACACATCATCCCTTCTCCTGGGTACAAGCATTGTGAGCTCCTCTTGCTTGTCCCATGAAGCCCCCTGTATTCACTTCTCTGGACAAGACTCCTGCTTTCCTCAAGCAGTATGCTTGAAGGCAATATCCATGATGGGGACCCCAAAAGACCCGTGCCTCTAGGTGACCAGGACACTATGGCCTACACTACAGCCAGAGGCAGACTAGATCTTTCCTCCCGACAGAAACAGCTGGACCACAGAGTCCTCCTATCCTGCCTTCAAGCCTTCAGATGTACAGTTCTGTTCTAGGCTCTTTTAGAGTCAGTTCTAGACTATTCTAGACCATCTGTTCTCACGGGTCCTGACTAGAAGCCTGGACTCAGAAGGCATGCCCCTGCGTGTGTTCTTCCCAGGCTCTGAAATCAGAGGCAGCCCCATGTGTGATGTTCCAGAGACTCACCAGACGCTTTGGAGGAGAGGGAGGAAGATGCTGAGTCATGGGAGTGGGAGCGCTCCCTCTTCACAGGGCCCCTCTTCTCCGAGGTGGAGCCTGCCTCAAAACACCCTGGGAACACAGAGGAGTCGGCATCTAGAAGTCATGATGTCATTATGCCTCGTTCCTTGTTTCTTCTCTCACTCCTTCATTTACCTGCTGCCATTTTAATCCCAACATACACAACATCACACACGCACTCAAACATATACACAAACGCGCACACACCACACCACACCACACTTAGCTAGGCTGAGCTCGAAAAGGAGTTAAGAAGAGAAGAGGAAGAAGTATGTCAGGTCAGGCCAGTGAGTGCAGTCATAGCACAGGCAGAAGGGAGATGGGAATATTTAATACCATGGTCACAGTCACGCTAAAATTACACACCACACAGAAAGTCCTGTTGAGAAGGCTTTGCCATCTTATAGGACAAACTGCATTCTTGTCTCATGTCACCCAGTCAGCAGGCAGAGGAGTGAGGGGACTTTACACTCATCTCTTTAACCTATGTACCAGCAAATGCCTGGCTTCTATTTTCCCACTGTACCGTGGACTACAGCCAGATACTGTCCTTATTTGTACACCGTATTAAAAACACAGCATCAGACCCCTGGAGCCTACAAATGACGCTAGGCTGGTCTCATCGACTTCAACAACACTCATCACAGTGGCGGGTGAGTTAATTTCCAACAGAGGGAACAAGTGAGTGGACCTACTAGCATTGAAAACAAACCTTGACTTAAACCCTAAGACGTCTCCGCTTTCTTCTTACTCTTTAGGAATTCTGGATCTCAAAAGAACCTATCGAAGTTCCCATCTCCCAGTGCCACCAAGAATGACCGTGCAGGGGAGAAAGGCAGAATCCGAATCTTAAGAGAGTGTTGTCACTTAGAGGATAGCCCCGGAGGATATGAGGCAAGAGCACCTAGGAAAGACCAGCCCGGCCACGCTCACCTTCTGTCCCTGCCTCCTCATCTTCGTCTGTGCTGCTCAGCTTCTCGCCGTCACTCTCCAGGGCCTCGTTCTTGGCCCCCTTCTCCAAGGGGACATCATTGCTCACAAAGTAGGCTGCCAGGCCCAGCTCCTGCTCCAGCGATGTCCTCGCCAGGCAGGAGGAGTTGATCAGCCTCAGGTCACAGTACCTCAGAGACCTGGGGAGGACAGAAGGAATTCATCCATCGCATGCCTTTCCACGGGGAGGTTCTGCTGCGAGGCGACAGAGAGACGTGGCTGCGCCTGCCTCCCATGTTATGCCACCAGGCTACAGAAGGCAGGGTCACACTAAGTCTTGGAGGACACCTACCAGGGATCTACCCCTGTGAGGCATGTAATCAAGACACCACTGACTTTCGGGTAGAGAAGAAGTGAGGCTTGAAGCTCAGTATCACCGCTTCCTGGCACTGGAATCTCTGACAAGATGTGTAGCTTCTCCGAGGCTATGAGTTTTTTTTCCTCCCCATTTAAAAGATGAGGCTTAATATCATAAGGACCTATGTGTGCTGTTAAAGACTGAATTCATTGACTGGATATTCAATTAAGCGAGCCACATGTAATGTGTCCTGGGGTTGTGCTGGAAGCTACGAATAGGACAACAATGGAGTCAGACTGCTGAGAGAGCCTTGTAGAAGGACAAGTGACATCCTAGTGACCTCCTGTCCTAAGTATGTGTAGACTAAAAAGCAAAAGGAGTCATGCGATGGTCATGTGTCTGTGAAGACTGCAGAGACACACGGGTAGGAAGATGTGGTGGTCTGAGTGAGAATGGCTTCCATAGACTCTTATTTGAATGTTTGGAACTGTTTGGGAAGATTAGGAGGTGTGTCCTTGTTGTCACCGGCGATGGGCTTTGAACTTTCAAAAGCCCATGCTAGACCCAGTCAAAGTCAGTCTCTCTCTCTCTCTCTCCAACTTACAGATCAGATGTAAGCTCTCACCTACTGCTCTAGTGCCATGCCTACCTACTTTTCACCATACCTCCCGCCACGGTGATCATATGTTAACCCTCTGAAACTATAAGCAAGCCCCTAATTAATGCTTTCTTCCATATGTTGCCTTGGTCACAGTCTCTTCAACAGCAATAGAACAGTAACTAAGAAAGAAGACATTTACTCTTTATACTCAACTACCTACTCTTTCTGAGTGGCATGATGAGTCACACACACACACACACACACACACACACACACACACACACCAGTCACCACAATGGTCAAGGAACCAGGGAAACTGGCCCAGTTTGGGGGATGATGGGCGCCATCCTAAACATGGCACTGTCCCCTCTAATACACAGAGTTCTCCCAACTGGAGTTCATTTTCCTTCAGTCTGGCACTGCTGCTCTTCCAAACTCCCAGCTGCACTCGACAGTGTCCTCTGAGAACTGGAAAATACTATCTACGCCCCAGACATACTGCCCTGGAAAACCAGCCCAAATACATCACCCGTGCTGACTAGGGCTGGCATTGGGCAGTGGTAACTCAGGCTGTCCTCCTCCCCTCCAGATCTCAGGACCCCAAGGTTCTGATTCCCAACTTACCGTGGCAGTGACTCCCCATGAGGGTCCATCCCACTGAAGATTAGGATGCAGGGCAGGCCCTCCAACTCCAGGTAGGTCTGAGGCCTCCATTCTGCATCCTCAATTTTCTGCCACATCTGTGAATATGAGAAAGAAAGAAAGCTGCAGAAATGAGGCCTGAATATCAGCACCGTCACCTCCCACAGCTGTTAACGAGCTTCACAGAAGCTCCAATTTTTCCCATCCAAAAGATATGAATGAAGGACCCAAGCATACCATTGTGGACTTAATGTACCAATTGGTGCTGGTGAGATGGCTCAAGTATAAGAACATTTGCCACCAAGTCCTTATGACCTGAGTTCAATCCCCAGAGCTACTTGGTGGGAAAGACTTCTACATGCATCCTGCAACATTTACACACACACACACACACAAACACAAAATAAATTAATAAGTGTAAAATAAAACATACTACCTAGGCATGCAATCATGCAATTCACACTTAACATGAGCCACTTCCTAAACCAGTCTGGCTCTAGAACACCCTGATGTCCAACCACTAGCTGGTGAACCTCACATTCCATCTTGTAATACAAAGGAAGAGCTTTGTTCTGCATGTAAGTGTGTGGCGAGTCTCTGTGTTTTCAGTTGGGGAGCTGTGTTCTGTTCCCGTCTATCTCCCACAGCAGGAGCCAGACGTGTGAGGACATCTGCAGACTGGACCATCCTCGGGAAGACAGTGGTTGGCCCGGTTGGCCCTGACATCTCTCTCTGTGTTCTCTGACGATACTGCCCATGCCTCTCTTTCATGGCTTCCACCTATTTGTTCTTTCAATCAACTCTGCCCCCTTCTGCATTTCTGTCACCTATGTGTTTAATAAGAGCCTACAAGGGGCTGGGTACTGCGCTTGGCTCTGAGGGACTGAGATCTGTCCTTCCTTCACTACTTGGACAAGAACAGAGACCCCCACCCCCAAGTGTAGAAGAGGATGCTGAAGTATGAAGGAATAAGCATCATCTAAGGCAGAGAAGAAAGGCGCCTCAGAAAGAGAATAAAAGGCATGCTTCATCTCAGAGGGCTGATACTGCAGGCTGTGTGGACACAGGGAGCCCAGGAGAGGGGCAAGAAGTGGGAAAGCAGCAGAAGGAGGTGGAGGGTGGCCAGGTCTCAAGGGTCTGCTGCCATCGCCCCCTCTCACTGCCCTTCGGTGACCCTCATACAGCCCTCTGGCCCTGAGCACAACACCCACCTTGAGCTGCTTCACAAAGTGATTGCCCACAGTGATGCCAGAACTGGGGTGGCTCAGAATGATCTCAAAGTGCTCCTCCAGAGCCAACCGAGCTCGCACGTGGGCCAGGCGCTCGTAGGCCACAGCCGCCAGGGGCGAACAGGGCACACGCAGCAGGACCATGAGCCCGTGGCCACAGGGGCACTGCTTCGGGGAGTTGAGGAGGTTCTGGGTGATCTCCAGGGTCTCCACTGACGTATGGTTCTTCATCTGTGGGATGCCGCTCACAGCCATCATGGCGGCCGCATAGTGCTGCACAAGAACAAAGGTCCTGATCACCGCACTGTGCAGGCGGGGGAACCTGCAAGGAACACAAACACAGCATGCCCGTGACCCAGGGATGGCCAGGCTTGCCACCAAGACACAGACAAGTCCCAAGTTACAGAGGCAACAGAAACCGTTCTCAACTGCCCTAACATTATGACCCTTTAATACAGTTTCCTTGTGGTGTGGTGACCTTCAGCCAAAAAATTATTTTCATTGCTACTCCATAACTGTAATCTTGCTGCTGTTATGAACGTAATGTAAGTATCTGTGTTTTCCAATGAGTCATCAGAGAGCAAGTGAGGGAGGGGGGTGAACTCCTTTCCTGGAATTCCGTGGCCCAGACGCAGACTTCCACTGTCCTCTTACCCTTGAAGCTACCAAGTATGTCTAGTCACTTTGAAGAGAAACGTACCTTTTCCCTAATGCAGTAACCATGGCCTCAAAGGAGCTGTCATACCGGAGCAAGGGGAGACTGTGTCCTGACAGGGTGGAGTCAATAAACTCAGACAGCCCGAAGTACTTCTTACTCTCATGATACAGATCCACTCCCTAAAACAGAAGAAACACCAGGCAGTCAAGCATCACATGCACACAGAAGGTCCGGGGTTCATAGACCAGGTCTGTCTGTGGACACTGTTGATTGGCATCTTGATCTAAACCAGTGGTTCTCAACCCCTTTGGGGGGTGGGGTGGATGATTCTTTCACAGGGGTCACGTATCAGATATCCTGCAAAGCACACATTTACATTACGGTTCATAACTGTATCTGAATTAGAGTTATGAAGTAGCAACAGAATAATCTTTTCATTGGGGGTCCCCACGTCATGAGGAACTGTATTAAGGAGTCACAGCATTAGGAAGGTTGAGAACCACTGACTCTAATACTGATGCTGTGGTCCCACGGGCGGTACTTCGTAAGCCTCATTTTGCAGGCCTAGAGCAAAGAACAAAGATGGAGTGTCCACATCAGTCGAGTTTCCACTCGTTTGGCCCCAGTCTCCTCAGGGTTGGGGGTAACGAAGAGGTGAACGTGAACTTATCTAATGTACCTTCCGTTGACATAAAATTCTTTCCAAATGAATGCAGGAACTCCTTTGAGCCAAGCAAAGTTGGGAGAGGTTGTCCAAAATGCGAAGGCATAAGCTCTGCTTTCAAACAGCAGAGTGGGTAAGCACCGTGGCCAAGGAGCCTAACCCTTGGTCATCCCCCAGCAGTGGTCCTATGCAGGTGGCCTGCCCCTCTCTTTTCATTCTTGCCATCTGTAAATCAGAAGATCCTCTGGCCCTTTTGCAAGGCACCTAGAGCGGAGTCCATGGGAAGTGCCAAAGAAACATTGATTCCGACGTCCTGGGATAGAAGCCAAACATCCGTATCCTTGGGAGTTTATGGGATGACTGAAGCATTCTGAAGAAGTCCAGAGTTCCAGGGTACTTACTCCTTATATGCCCAGCTAGAATCCAGCCACACAGAATTCACAAATTACCAGAACTCTGGGCATCTACTTTTATAAATGACAACGGGCAGCCAGCTAAAACAAGCCTCCCAGGATAAAGGGGGTGAGTTCAGTTTGATGAATGCTTTGAACGTGGCTGCATAGTAATCCACTCCACGTGGAGCCTGAACCACTACCATCTCCCAGGGCTCCATCTTCAACGTCTCTACCCAGTGCCAGGAAAATGCTCATTTGGAATGTTGCTCTGAGATTCAGAGCTTCAGTTCCTGAAGAGGATGTCAAACCAACTGTACCGCCTACACATTTAAGATGGGACAACCCACAGATGGGCTTCAAACATTTCCCCAAAAACAGCCACAAAGGCTTTAACTCTAACCCCAGGCCAAAGCGAAGATCCAAGGAGCTAGAACCCACTCCCTCCCAGCTGGCCACGGCTTCCACTGAGCTGGCGCCTCTAAACTTAAGCACTCCGGCTACACCGCCACACAGTAAGCACTCACATTGCTGTAGGCGATGGGCCAGTGGATTTCATTATAGGGGCTGATGAGGGTGTGCTGTGTCTGCAGCGCATACGGGAAGGAGGTCACGTGAAGGGTCACGATGTTGGGTGCCTCTTTCACCTCTCTGCAGTTGAGCAGTCTGTCCACTAATCCCACAGACGGATCACTCTGAGAGTAGATGTTAGGAACAGCGCTGCGGAGGGGGGAAGAGGAAAGAAGCGTCAGACGGGAGCACTAACGCTGTTTGATAGCCTTGCAAGAAGAAGGCAGCTGATGAAATAACTAGTTCCCCTGCCTCGCCAGCAATGGAAGCTTATAGCTCTGCTGACAACTAGGAAAAACAAAGGAGGTGATTAGACTTGGTATCTGTCAGGGGCTCTAACAACATAGAAAAACTATCAAGAAGGAAACTGTAGTGGATTTATTGCATGATACAGCATCTACTCTAGAACAGCAATTCGGTGTCAAAAGGTGACGGGGATGTGAGTGAGGGGGGGAGGAGACACAGGGAGACGGATGAGCTTCTTACTGTCCTCCTGACTTGGCAGAGGATATTGGCTGGTGGAGTGCTTATTTCCCTACCATGTGCAAAGCCCTGGTTTGATCCTGTTTGATCCACGTAAAACAGGGCATGGTGGTGCACACATGCGATGCCAGCACTTGGCAGGTAGAGGCAGGAAGATCAGAAGTTCAAGGTCACCCTTAGTGATATACCGAGTTCAAGGGTGGCTTAGGCTACGTGAGACCAGCTCTCAGATGAAGTCCCACTGTCTTGATATGGTTCAAAGATAACATAACAGGACAAATTCTACATTTTTTTAGAAGACAACATTTATAGGAATAGGAAGCCTTTTGGATCCGAAGTCTTGGCAGCCAGGCCTAGCCAGAGCTTTCTTTGTAAGACAATGGCCTCAGTCGGCACCCTCTTAAATCGATGAGATAGAATAAAGAAGTCGATGCTTCATCTTCTGGGTGCCAGGCAGCCACCTGAGACAATGGCTTCCAGATGCTCCATTCCTCCAAACCCACATGCAGACTCTAGACTGTAAAGTGCCTGGGCCCTGGCAGGCTTAAACAGCTACAATCCATGCGAATCAAAGCCTTGCTCTATGATCTGGTCCAGGAACTTCCTTCTTCACCTCTACCAGAGGCGACAGCCAACTGATCAGCTCCAAAGCCAACCTCCTGAAGGTGGCCAACCAACTGACAAACCTCACACACATCTAGGTGAGATTCATTTCAAGGAAGTAAAAACATCCACCCTTCAGGAAGGACCAAACCAGATGCCACCCACAGTCCTAGCCCAGACAGAGCTGTAGCGGGGAGGGCAGCAGCCCACAGCCTCGGCTGTCATTCAGAGGCCATGGCTAAAGGCCTGGCTCTTCCACCACCTCCGACCTGGCTCCTGATTTCACCCGGTGCTCTCCCTTCTGCAGCTCTCAGCCCTTAGCCCTTGGAGATTGCACTGAGTCATCTCAGAGATGACACACAGCTCTAGGGGGCTGAAAACTGCCCACATCCTCTGCTTACAAACAGAGCCCCAGTGCTAGCTCAAGACTTGTGCCCTCATCCCCAAGGAGAAACATTTCACCGTCACAGACCAGGAGGTCTGACCTCACTAGATCCCAGTGGGCGTGGTCGTGGATGAGGACAAAGAGCGTATGTGGGTTCTGGAAGGAGTTTTGCAGAAAGGCCTTAAATCTTGCCTGGGCCTCCGTGTCTAGCTTCAGAACGTGTTGCTCTGCCCTCTGCTTGGTCACAGGCTCTTTCTCCAGGCCCAGCTCCTGCAGAACCCCTGTAACACAGCAGAACACCTCAGGAGCTCCTGGGTTCATTCACCACCAACACACTGTGGGCCAGCCTACGTGGCCTGCCCTGATGGGAGAGGACAACAGTTCAGATACGTGGGCAGGAGAGTACCTCCAGACTCTTCAGCCCAGGGAGCTGGATAAAGGACTGGCGATGTGCACAGTTTCCCCTCCCAGGGGTGCCAGCTAAGCAAGCTCCAAAAGCAACAGCTCTCAAACAGGTAAGACTAAGGATGGGAAATGCCCAAGCGCCTAACAAAATTATCTCAGCTTTAAGCCGTAGGCCCAGCAGCATGCCAGTAAGGAGGTAAGACATGCTATGTGAGCACCAATTAGCAGCAGCCAGTCACAGAACTGAAGGGAGGAATAGCAAAAAAGCCAACTGTTGGTTCTACCTTCCATCTTGAGAAAATCACTGTCTTTGGACATGTTTTATGGTCTATAATAAATGGGCAACAATAGTATACTTGCTCCATCTATGGCACAGCAAAGCGTGGCGACAACATCCACCTGTGACAGCAGACAGTTCAAAGCTCCTTCCCCAGGCCTCACACCTCCTCCTTGAAAGTCCCCCTTACCTGAATGCCAGACATGGAACACGGTCTGCTGGTAGGTCACCTCTGATGGTGGAATGCAAATGAGAAAGTCCACCTTCTCGAAGGACCCCAGGTCCAGATTCTGGGTGCTGGAATCTGCGATTGAGCACACGTGGGAGAGGAGCTTCTGCGCCACCGCCAGCTGAAAGGGCCGGACGCCCCGTGGCTCCGGATGGTAACCTGCAGCCAGAGCCCCGAGGGATCCCGGATGAGCACAGCAGGCAGCTGCCACCCTCAGCTAGAGAGATGGATTGAGTCCCAGAGTGCAGGAGGGAAGGCCTAGCCACACAAAGCAATCTGGGAAAAGAGATGCAGTCATATTCATCCAGGACATGCTCTCAGCCAGGCCCTGGGGCAGCCTCTCAGACATCCTCCCTCCTCAGATAATAAAGTCAGCAAACACTCAGGCGACACATAATTATAGCTTCCACCAGCTGGTGGGGCACTGTGTTCCCTGACAGGGAAAGAAAGGATCACAGTGCCTTAAGCCCTCATCTGAACGAATAATTGCAACAGTGTACTGGTGGAAAAGAATCGGCAGGAAGAAATATCAGGAGAGGACAGATTGCCTCACATCAAAACATCACATTTTAAAACTGGCAGTAGGTCTATTTTAATGGTAAGAGCACAGCCTACCTTCTGGGTGCACCTCAGAAGCTTAAAAAAGTCTCAGATTTTCTGGACAAGTGCTGTAGAGTTTAGACCCATCCCTGAAGGGTTCCTCATTACCTGCTGACCACACCTGAGAGAACTCACTGTCTATACCTGTGCATACTCCCGCTAACACTCACTGTGCACACCTAAGTACCAGCCATAGCCATCATTATCTATGCACATGGCAGCCACCCCTTCCACCACTCACTGAGCCCACCTGTGCTGTCCCCTTTTCTGTCATTTACTGTGCCTACCTGTGCCCTTCCCCCACCACTCACTTGTGCACACGGGAGCCCCACTGGCATCCAGCACGGCTGTTTTCTTGGCAGAGGAAGCAGTGAGGGAGGAAGAGACATGGCCTTGATTTTCCTGGTGAAATTTGTCCAGCAAAATGTCAATGTCACCCTCTGCCCAAAACAGAGAACAGAAGTGGGTTTCGCATCTCAGAGGAAGGCAGCAACCCTCTCTGGACCAGCTACAGTGTCTGGTCTTGGCCCGAAGTAATGTGTGGAGAAGGCCTGGTCTTCCTGTCCCAAAGGTGTGTCCAAAGGTGGTGGAACAAGATAGAAATCGGGTGCTTAAGGTCGGGGGTGAAGGGAGGCATCTTGAGCCTTCTCAGGCAAAGATTAGCCCATAGAGCTTTCTCGAAGGGCATTAAATGAGTCCTGAGGGATCAGAAAGCTGGGGATCGGGTCGGGACTGGGGGTCTGAGTGACTGAATAGGCCACAGAGAGAAAGGCAGAAGAAGGGCACAAAACACAGGGAGAGCCAGCACCAGAAGATGTGATAGGAGTACTGAACATTTGAAGCTAGTCAAAGGTATAAAGGGCGACCCTGTCTCAGACAGACAAACAGGCGGGAAGCACGACCATGGACCTCTACAGCCAGAGCAGGAAGACAGACAGTCAGCCAAAAAGCACTGCCCTACAAAGGAGGCAGAGGACTTGTCAGTGCGCAGAATGGGGGACCCAGGCATAAGAGCTTGGCTGCGGCAGATCCCAGGGCTGAGGGGACCCCAGCCACCTCCCGACCGCATTCACTTCTTCTCTGTGTGCACTTGCACCTGCTACTCACAAGCTCACCTGGACAGAGGCTGTTAAAAAAGGCGCCCAACGAGTCCACTTTGCCAGTGACCAGCTCGTAGTGGACTTCTCTCTGGTACTCTGCAGGGCTGAGGAGGCTCTCAGAGAGAATCCGGGCTTGGTATTTCCCTGGAAGGCAAAGAGCCACTGTTGCTGGACCCTCGGCACAGAATCCTCATGAATTCTCAGACACAGGATGTCTGACCTGCCCCAAGCCCAGCACCATGCCGGCAGAAGAAATGAGTCCAAGGCTTGCAACATCTTGACCAAGAGGGGCTAATACAGAGGCCAAGATTGCTTAGAGAAAACCCCTGGGCCTCACTCTGGATGTCACCACCAGCTGTGTGGCACAGGTAAGTCCCCTAGCCTTCCCAGACCCATCCTCATTGGTCCCAGTGGCTAATGGCAGTGCCAACCTCATGAGCAATAGTGCCAGGCACACTGCAGAAGTATGGGCTTATTATAGACAGTGGGACTCATACCCAGAAAATTAATTAATAAAGGCCAGTCAGTTAAGGAACAGAGAATGTTAAGAGGCCACCAAGATGCTGTGTAGGAACAATGTCCACTTTTAATTAAAAGCGATACAAGAACTTCAGGTTGAAAATATATACCATTTGTGAACATTAAAATAGCACCCCCCCTCCCACAAAAAGAAGCTAGAGAGATGGCTCAGTGGTTAAGAACACTGGCTGCTCTTCCAGAGGACCTGGGTTTAATTCCCAGCACCCACATGGCAGCTCACAATTGTCTGTAACTTCAGTTACAGGAGATCTGACATCCTCATACAGACATGCAGGCAAAACACCAATGCACATAAAATAGAAATAAATTAAAATTAAAGCATTAAAAAAATAAAAGCATGCCATCTTGACTCCCAGCCCCAGGAGCAATGGCTGCACACAGTAGGCTTTCAGGGAAATTTTTAATACTTAATTAACAAAGTAGATCATTGGTTTTTTTGTTTGTTTGTTTTTGTTTTTGTTTTTATCTCAGTCTGGTCCTTAAATAATTGGGGACCAAAGTGGTGGTATGAATGCATTATTTTGGAGCCAGATTTTGGAGCCAAGGCAATTCAGACTCCAAAACTGGGCCCAGTCTCTTCAGGGACCAAACAAACGGGCACTGCTAACCCAGCCACAGACGGCAGGGATGTCTGTAACTAAGCACGTTTTTCAGGGATGAGCAGCTGAGACCAAGGCTACCTTCTAAAGCCACCATCATGGACAAAAGTACTGACTGCCCCTACAACCCAGAGCCCCCAAGACAAAAGAGGAGGACCCACCAGGGTGAGACACTGAACACTCAATAACATGGCTTTCCCACTGGCCAAGGGATAGCCAGGGCTCACCAGTGACGGCGATGCAGGAGTCGATGGCGGCGTTCCGGCAGGCGCAGATAATGACTACATAGTTGGTCTTGGAGAGTTTACCCTCAATGAGCAGCCGGAACATCTCAGAGAGGCCCTCAGCCAGAGAGTAAGCACACTCGATGACATGCACGCTGTCGTTGCAGGAGCTGGCTGCCAGGCCCGCCAGCCAGGGAAGCTGTGCAGAAGTCACAGGGGCAGTGGCGCTAGTGGCTGGCGGGAAGGGTTGTGGAGGCGCCTGCTGGTACTGTCTTATCTCTGTCAGGTGTGATTCACGCCAGGAGCGCAGGAAGATCTGCTCCAAGTCCTCCATCAGCGGCACCTGGTCTGCAGCTGCAAGACACAGTAGCAGTGGAGAGATGGCATCAGCGCCTGCTGGGCAGATGCACCGGCAGCTTGCCACCAATGCCATGGGCATCCAAGAATGCAGAGGATCACACAACCTGAAACAGTGATGTCAAGTCACCAAGGCTTGGAGAATAGAGGGCATAAGATGAAACCAGCCACAAACCCGCCATCCCACCACAAAGAAAAACATGTTCTCTTTCTCTCCATCTACTGTATATAAGGATCTTGGGTACTCAACTTGATTCTTAACCATAACCCTGCAAACAGGTTTCCATGTGTTTATGGTCTCCCTGCACAGCACTGCTGATGGGGGTAAATGACCCTGATGTGGAGGGGTCATGGGGTCATCCTTGTCCCTACTGTAGATCTCTGTATTTCTCTGTATTACTCCATAGGTATTTCTGGAGTACCTGCCTTTAGGTACACCATGATACTTCCAAGGCCGGCTGGGTAGTTTTATGTCAGCTGAACACAAGCTAGAGTCATTTGGGAAGAAGAAACTTCAGTTGAGAAAATATGACCACCAGGCTTGCTATGCAAGCCTGCCTGTGGTGAATTTTCTTGACTAACAGTTGATGTGAGATGGTCCAGCTCATGGGAGATGGCGCTCCTCTAAGCAGGTGGCCATAGGTGGTATAAGAAAGCAAGCTGGATTGAAACCAGATAGTGGGGTAGAGAAATCAGCATTTGAATGAACAAGGGTAAATTGTATACCTTCCACAAGAACATTATACCAACAGGAAAAAAAAAAAACCTCTCCAAGAGAGTTCTGTATGCCAGGAGCTGTGTTCTCTGTATTTTCAATAAAACAACCAGCCAATGCTGTGCAATAGAGGGAAAAAAAAAGAAAGAAAGAAAGGAAGGAAGGAAGGAAGGAAGGAAGGAAGGAAGGAAGAAAGAAAGAAAGAAAGAAAGAAAGAAAGAAAGAAAGAAAGAAAGAAAGAAAGAAAGAAAGAAAAGGAAAGGAAAAGAAAAAAAAAAAAGCTGGGCAAGGCAGTAAGCAGCTATCTTTTGTGGCCTCTGCACCAGTTCCTGCCCTGTTTGAGTTCCTGTCCTGACTTCCCTCAGTGAACTCTTTCCTCCCCATGTTGCTTTTGGTCATGGAGGGTGTTTGTTTGTTTGTTTGTTTAATCACAGCAAAAGAAGGCCTAGGCTTGAAATCTCAACAGTCACTCCCTCCAGCATGACTGGTGTGGTAATTTTGGTCCATTACCCTCAGCATCAGTGGGTACCATCTCTTGGGTACTGAGAGAAAAATGACTCATTGCTCACATGTCCGTCTTCAATGACTGGTGAGGTCAAGCATGTTTTAAAAGCCCCCGTAAGTGTTTTCCTTTGTGAATTATCTGGGTATTCTAGTCTGATATTGCCTTCGAGGAGCTAGAAGAGAGGTCGTTAGACTTCCACCAAGCTGTCCCCACACCAGCTATGGAACCTTGGCTGCCCTGCCCACAGGACAGCAGTGAACATAGCTTAGCACAAATATCATAAACTTCCCTAAAACACCATGGAGTTCAAGTGTGAACTCTGTCGCTGACAATGTTGTGCTGCAAACATCAAAAGGCTGGCCAAGCCTATCACAACTTTCCAACCTGTACTAGCAGCTCAGAACTGTCCCAGAGTTTAATTAGATGGGCTTATAACTTCATTTATTTTCGTACTTATTTCTCATGTATGCCACAGAACACCGTGTGGCAGTCAGAATTCAGCATTCTCTCTTTCCACCATGTAGGTTCCAGGCTCAAACTCATCTTTAGGGTTGGCGGCAAGCACCCTGACTCCTGAGCCATCTCACTGGTCCTGTTGTTTTGATTTTAGTCGACAGTTCTGATTGTGACTAGCTATTTGAATTAGGTAGTCAGATTAGAATTGGCAGATTAGCTGTTACACCCTTGTCTCTAAGAACTCTCCCTTGAGCCCACGTCTCTCTCAAGAGCCACCACCTCTAGGCCAAGCTCCCTTAGAGGTGGCCTATACTCCCTATGCTAGTTTCTTTGCCTCTCTTCTCTCTGACCTGCTCTCATATGGCTTTTGGCACTGTCTTCCTCCTATAACCTTTATCAAGGTGGCTACCCGTCCATATGGGTACAAGTTAATCAGCAGTGTCCTGGCTTTCTACTCCCAGCCACATTGACAGGTGCTCAGCCCTTGGCCTTGACACACTTCCCTTTAGTGACCTCTGTATCCACCTAATCCATTCCCCCAAACCCACCCTCAGTATGCACCAAGTTAGCCCTGCTGAAGCTGCACCCACACATCAAGCAGCAGACCAGCATTCTTGGTCCTGCAGCTCATGCATCCTAACCAAGGATGCTCAGGTAAACACAGCAGCCCATGATAGAGCCCTGGACAGAGGCCAGAGGTCCCAGGGGTGGGGAGCTGTCCAGATTGAGTCAGCAAGGCCTCTCTGAGGAGGTTGCACATGGGTCAAGACTCAAATGACAAGAAGGGGCAAGGTACACAGATGTCCTAGACTAGAGCATTTCATAGGTCCATGATGCTCCAGCAGGACCAACACTACTCAGGAGACAACAGCTGCAGCAGAGTGGGACATGCCACCACCAGGCCTGGGAACGGATGTCTATTTAGCCTGATTGGAAATTGCCAGTGAGCCCCAAGGAAAGAGATGTGATCTGGTCCACAGTTCTCACAGACATGGAGAGCGAGAGGCAAGAGACGTTAGTGATGGGGAGGGTGGTGATGGGGAAAGGGCGAGGCTGGATCCTGGTGAAGCTGTGCCCATTGATAGGTATGTGGACCTTGAGCAGGAGCCTCAAGGAGACCTGACACTGGGTCTGTCAGAACCTTGACCATCCCATACTTACATCCTGAGCCTCCTCAGCCACTGAGCCTCTGACTACCTGGGTATTGAGGATCAAGCCTGAGCCCCTCACTGTCCACCACCCACTGCTCACAGTGGGCCATTGCTGGCCTAGACACTTTCACATAGACTATACCAAGCCCACATTTCCTGAATTTATAGCTTTGGCCTCAGCTTCTGTGGGACTCGAGAGTGCTCCCTCCACAGGGCAGCTGGCCTTGAGAGCAACGCAACCAGAAGTTACCAACACATTTCTCACTTATTCTTGCCACTCACCTGTTCCACCCACCCACCAACCCCCCCTACATACACACCTGCTGTACTCCCTCATACCCAGTCATCTCCCACCTGTGCTACCACACACACACCCTTCACCTGTGCTCCCACATACACTACCCCCCACCGTGCTCTAACCCCCCCCCAACCTGCACTCTCTCCTCAGCTCTCTATAAGGTTGTTCCCCTGATGGTCAAGTCTCTACTCAGGGACCTTTCTTAATGACCCTAAATGGACGCCACATGCCCACCCACCTCTCAAGGGTCCCTTTTCTGAGAAATCTCTCGCCTCTTGCTTCTCTCCTCTGGTTGAGCTGACCCTGCCTGGGGTCAGAGTGTGGGCTTCACTGCCTGTGTCTTTGTGTGTGGAGTGGCAGGTGAGTGAGTGATTACCCCCCTTCCATTTGCTGGCCCCTCCATAGGAAGGTTAGGGGTAACATGGTCTTCATACTCCTCTCTGGCCTCCTAAGTCTATTGGTCCTCCGGGTAAGCGTCCGCCCTAGCCCACAGCTGCACGAGGGCTCACCCAGCTGGACGAGGTAGTAGACGGTCAGCAACAGCTGTGTCTCCTCTGATATGGGCTGCATGGTGGAGGCGCCGTGCTGCTCATAGGCCCGGGAAAGCGACTGCGAGTTCTGGTAGCAGGTGTACAGCAGGGGGCTGATGACCACATCATTCAGGTTTCCACAGAGATAGGGGAAGTTCCCATGGCCTAGGGGAGAAGAAAGCAGCCACTCAGCACTGGTCTGGGGCTCAGCCTTGGTGGGGCGCCATTGCCATACCCTCTGAGCCTAAGAGCCAGGAAAGCTCCCTGAGTCTCTGAAGGGTCCCTTTTCTGAGAAATCTCAAACCTTCTACGGCCCTTGCTGACCTGGTACACTTGCTCTGACCTCCTGGAACCTGGAACAGAAATGTCATCTGCCATATCCAGCCAGAGACAGGGCATTTGCTTGTTTATTGTGTCCAAACCCCTTATTTCACAGTTGAGCAAGTTCAAGCCCAAATAAAAGAAGCTTACCCTAACCTGAACAGCGATGACCTTTGAAACGCCTGGTGTATGTAGCAGTGGGAACTATTCACTTGACTTGTGACCCCAATGCCAAGCTTTATACCTTCCTGAGGCTCTATAGCTACCAGAGTTAGCAAAGCAGGTCGGTGTCTAGACCCAAAGATCTAGAAAGTGAAAGAGCTTCTGAGATGCTGGAGTGGGTGTTAGGCTTGTTCTAATGACAGCTCTTGGGGTACAACTGTCCAAGCAGGGGTCTGATCCCTTCTTGGCCATCATTAGCTACATGACCCTAGGCAAGAACTTGACCTTTGCGCAATGGAGAGATGTTAAATGTTCAGCGCATGGTGAGAATGAATGTTCTCTGTTACCAAAATAACAGTGGACCTCCCTATGTAGAGCCATGCTCAGACTGGGCCACACTCAGTCACGTGGGACTCCACGGGCCACTTCTTGAGAAACACTGCTTCTTATTCTTGAGTATGACTGATTTGCTAAGACACCTGAGCTGGTCCCACCCACGGCTCCAGGTTCACAGTTTAGGCATGTTCTGACTGTAGGGCAGGGCTGTGAATGTGCACCTCTCTTCACTCCCCTCAGATGCTGGGGTGTAGGAACAGCTGGACAGCACTGTTCATGCATGTGCTGGCTTCCAAGAGGCAATGCGGTTGGTTACTTTAACAAAAGAGGTGCCATGCCTGTCATGCAAGGGGCTGGCTCCTGGAAGCTGCCCTGAGAACCACACGAAAGCTAAGTTACAGAACTCCTGTCTGGACCCGGAAGCCTAGGTGGGGGCCAAGGAAAGGATTGTAAGTGAGCACAGAAGAGGATCTTTCAGCTGAGCTCACTCAGTGTGCAGTGCAGGCCTGCAGGGCTCCCTCCTAGGATGCATCCCGCAGCCTGTCCCCAGCTCTGTGTTCTCAGCCTTCTCACCCACAGAACAGCATGAAAGAATTTGCAGCTTGATGGAGAAGGTCAAGGCACTGAAGATCAGATTTGTACTCTCGCTTCTGAACATTGTGTTGTTTTCACTCCTGAGTTTGGCGGCCCTGGTTTATTTTAGGAAAGAAGGCAATGCCCTGTCCCAGTGACCAATTGCCGCCTCTGGCATTTTTCTGCCACGTTCCCACCTCTCTTCCTATAAACGGGGCGTCAAATGTACAGTTAAGGAAGCAGATACATACGGCCCTGCATACCTCCGCATCTCAGGCACTGCTTGCTGAGCCTGCACACAGCTCCCCGTTTCAAAGTCTCCAGCTCACCACAAAAGGATTTCTTCAGCTGGGCTACAACGCTACTACCTCCACGTGACACACGCTAGCCACCACACAGAGGAGATTAAACCACATCTTATTTAATGCTTCTGTAGCCGTGAGCGTGGTGAAGTGCATGGTCCAAAAGAACTAGTGGCTTTGGGTGACAGTGGAACAAGCTGTGGGTTGCTCTGCCCATCTCCCCAGTCCCTGGGGCACTAGCCAAGTAACTGTAGCAGGTTCTGTGAAACAGGGGGTGAAGGAAGGAAAGGACACCAAACAAGCAAACGAGTGTCATGGGGTAGTATCACCACGCCTGCTGGGACAAACTGACACCGTCTGTCCTCAGTGCTCTAGAGACTGGGCCCACGTCATCTGTTCATTGCCCTGGAGAGCTTTTTTTTTTTTTTTTTTTTTTTTGTCTTGGGAGGATGCCTCTGTGGAGTTGGACTGAGATGAGGTCACAGTTTTGTGTGGGATCCCTTGCATGTTTCTGCACCTCCACAGCTGGATGCACAGCTGGACTTGCCTTTAAATATCACTGGCTTGGCCTTGCATATTTTCAGCAAGTTGTCGGGAACGGATACTGGTTCACCGGAGGCCACCAATGGGAAAGTGGCTGACGCTGGCCCCACCAAGCCAGGCTGGGGCACGCAGGGCATGCTGGTACCTTCTAGGAACACAATAAATACATTAGTAAAACATAGCAAATAAGGCATCTGTCCCTAGCCCACCCGATGTACACCCACCTCACAAAATGGCTGCCTGGCCCACCTCCATACCTACAAAACAGCAAGCCTGCTCAGCTCCACCTTTCCCACCAATAGACGGTCTCCTCCAACGGCAGAGAAGCTGCTCAGAGACCTTGCCAGATCAGGGGACTGATACGGAAGCATTGTGAGAGTGTAGACTTCAGGGAGCAGCAGACACATGAGAAGAGTCCCTCCACTATGCCAGAGCCCAGCTGCCCAGAGCCCCTCATTCATCTGCCCACCCACGTGTGCACACGTGCACACACCAGCAGGCCACCACCAGTGGCACCCACCTTTGAGGTCTAAGCAAGACCCTAGCCACTCACCATGCTTAGCTCTGTTGCCAGCACCCTGAGGGAAGCCACCATCCGTGGTCGATTTAGACTCTGGGGACCACCCCTTGTGCCGTTTCTTGGGGGGCCCAGAGTTTGGCAAGATACCTAGACAATATTCAGAGCATGGGTTAGGCCACCATTGGAAACTGGTGTCAATAACATCCTCCCCTGCCTTGGAGAGCAGGCTTTGTTTTGTTTAGAGAGGTGTGGCTCAAATCCAGGACCTTGTATATACTAGGAAAATATTCACGCATGTGCTGGCTTCCAAGAGGCAATGCGGTTGGTTACTACTGAGGTAGTAACTACAATGTACTACTGAGGTACATCCACAACCCTTGGATTTTAAGCCTCTAGTCAAGTATCTAGGCAAAAGTAAACATCCTGTTGATTTTTATAAATGTTTCACTCCAGGGTGGTGTTTAGGCTACATCTCTCTAAGTTTGAGTTCTTTTCTTAAAAAAATAAAATAAAATAAAATAATAATAATAATAAATTCTACTGTGAAAGTGGCTTAGTCAGAAGCAGAGAGAATATAAGTAAAACGCTGAAATGAAACACTCAGCCAGGGCTTGGACTCAGCGGTGCTGCCACCGGCATCAACCGCATTACCAGAGTTCAACAGTTTGGCCACTTGGGGGCAGTGCCGATCCACCTGCACACCCCCTTCCTGCCCTCCAACCTCACCCTCACCTCCACCCAGCCAGGAAAGCTGATTTCAAACCTTCAAAAGCAAGACCAGAAGCTGAACCCACTGTTGCTTTTGGGTCATCCCTGCCCACTCTAGGCTAGCCTGGTCTACATAGCAAGTTCCAGGCCAGAGCCAGGGCTACCTGGTGAGACACTGACTTTAAAAACAAAACAAGCAAAAACCTCTGTCTGAACACAAGCCTATTCCTAGGAACTCAAGAAGCCTGGCATGTGGGGAGTGAGTCATCCTGATACTTGGGGCTCCTGGGTGATGCCAGAGCCAGAGTGGAGACCGAAAGGACGAGCTGAAAGTAATGTCTCCCTCAGCCTAGGCAGAGAATATACATGGACCTGGCAGGTGCTCATCAAAGCTGTCCCTTCCCAGCGTCCGACCAGAGCCACCACGCGGGGCCTCTGGTGTGACAATAAGAGCACATGGCCTGTCACTTGTGCCTGCAGCAGTTTGAGAATGACCGCTGTAGAGTCCCTTGAAAGAAACACCAAACACTACCTCATCTCAGTGGTAAGCAAACGAACACAAAGGTACAAGGACATGAAGTACTTTGCCTACAAGGAGCTCTCAAACCAGCAGGCTTCTTTGCCCTCATGAGCAGGACTCTCACCTCTGCACCAGGTGCCTAGCTCACCAAGCACGGACCCCAGGAGCAGAGGAAGAACTTCTTGAAGAGAGGACCCAGCTCCTGTAGGGATTGCTCCTGAGCTACTGGAGGGCAAGGCTGGAGCTGAGGACCCCAGAGAGGATACTGGCATCCCTCTCCTTAAGAAGGTCAACTGGAAATGCCTCTACTGGGACTCTACCCCAGTGATTGCTCTCAAAACATCAGGAGCCGGGGTGAACCGATTATTCCTCTGTCTCTAGAGAGAACCCCATTTGGCATTTCTGAGGAGGTAATTCAGCACTTTTAGCTTCCTTTCCCCCTCTGCTTGGGAGTACCAGCCCGCCCATGCCTGTGAGACAAGGCTCCTAGTTCCCATCACCTACCAGGAGGCAACATGTCACTGAGAGCAGCGAGTTCCAGGCCTCACTCAATTGGAAGGAGTTTCCTCCACACTGCCTTTGACAGTCTGCTCCCTCACACCCTCAGCCCCCAGGACAGAGAAGGCATGATAGCTCTGATGCATGCCTGAGCTCAACTCTGTGACCCAGGTCAGCCAGGGTCTCTCAGTGAGGCCCTCTCTCTGTCAGGCTCTACCACAGCCATGTGCTGGGGACTCTGAGGTACCTTCAAAGCAAGGTCCCAGTGGGTAGATGGGACCCCACCAGGAACTCTTTTGTGGGAAAGAAGGCTATGGCCCTGAGCTGAGCTCTGGAAAGCCATTGAACAGAGGTAGGGTGAGCACCTACCAGAAACAGGGGCAGAGTGTGGACATCATGGTGAGGCCACCAAGGATATGAACAGTTAAAGGTGGAGAATGAGTTTCAACAGGCTGATTCCAGAAGGCCTTTGAGGCTCCATCAGGGAACTTAAAGATCACCACACAGAGACACATACAACTTCACAAACTAAGGTTGGAAAGTTCAAGTCCAATCCTGAAGGAGCCTCTGTAGGCTAAAGCCTGGGGTCCAGGCTGAGAGGATCTGCTGAGTTGTTACATTAGTTATATGAGTTGTGGGTCACTAAGGGTCACAGAGCTAATGTCAGAGAAGAAGCCACGGACGGCAAGGGGCCTCCTGTCCTTATGACCAAGAGCCAGTCTTCTGGTCATGTGGCTGCCCTGCATTCAGCACCTGGAGAAGAAACAGCCATGGAGGAAGGTGCAGGTCTCGGGGGTAGGGTAGGGAGTGATAAAGGCTCCAGAATGTGGAAGCTACTCAAGACTGAAGAGCTTGGGTTCATGGGGACAGGGGAGTTGCTTTTTTAGCAAATGGTTATACCGTCTACATATTTTGGCCAGAGAAGCCTTCTGGCGAGCCCAGGGTGCCTCTCTGGGCCTCAGTTTCTTCCTCGAAGCTGAAAATAAAACCCAAGCAAACACACTCAACCCATGAACTGCAGCTCCATGACCAGGATGGACATTCTCTAAGAGCCTTTTCAATTTAGTGTCTTGGGCCCAAGCTCCAGCTCAGTCATGTTCCCAGGGCAGGGAAAGAGGGAGGGGCAAAGTAGGAAGGGAAGGGGAGAAGAGAAGACTTGCTGTAAGAAGACTTGAGTACGGAGGAGTCTTGTTCCTAAGGCTTGTTCTTAGGAGCAGCAATGGTGGGAGAAAGAGCACTGGGCCAGGAGTCTGAAGGCAGTCCCCAAGTCTCTTTGCCTCCTACCTCCCACAGGTCTCTAAAACTCACTTATCACCTCCCCCAGGTATTAACTGGGCAGGCAAGCTTCAGTGCTGGGCTGATGCTGACCACAATTGCCAGTATCAACTGATGAGCTCCCAGATGTGCGGCGACTCCATGCAGATGCTGGAGGTCCCCTCACTGTCCTCAAGGTGCCATACTAACCCCCCAGAGGGACTGCTGAAGAGCTGCAAGGTCCTGGGGCTTTTACGGCAGAGCTGGCCTCTGAATTCATTCTCATCTGCTCTGACATCCATTTTTCCCCAATCGTCCTGACACCTACTTCAAAAGAGGTCACCTGCCTGCCATCAGCACAGAACCCTCACTGCCTCTCAGCACACATGCCGCCTCTGTCACGTGACCCACACAGCACCCAGCAGACTGGAGGACATGTGACGCCTGTCCTGATGCTCGCCAAGGCAACGTTAGACCCAGGAGGCTTCATGGCCCTAGGCCTGTAGCTCCCGTGTCCCCTCTGGCCCAGGACCAGAGAAAAGAAGGGCCCCAGCACCCCCAGGATAAGCAGCACTACCTAAGGCTGAGGGACGTGGCAAGACAGACAGGCTATTCTTCGCCAGCTGGGGGTGCTTGGGGGAATCCTTGCCATTGAAGACAGCAGGACTTGTTGCTGTGGTCACCGAGGGGTGATCAGAGGCCGTTCCTGAAAGGAGAAAGGGTGGAAAGGGGGTCAGACCGCAGGCTGCGCCGGAGCCACGCAGGCAAATGGCAAATTAGCTCTGCGCTGGTGAGTTCCATCAAGAAGGTAAAGTTCATGACACAGTGATTCTGCTTTATGCTTGCCTGTGCACACACACATGTACACACACACATTCACATGTGCACATTCACTCTCACACTCATTAACCCACATACACATGCACTGCTGTGTGCACATTCTTGCCCATGAGGACAGACATGTGCACATATGAATATAAACACATTTCTAATTTCACACACGTACACATATGTGCAGGTATGCATATAGGAGCATATATGCATGCTTTCCAGCTTATACATACAATCGTACAGAAACACACTTAATAAACACACAAATATGCAAGGAACCAATATACACAAATACTTGTATGCACACTTAGAAATTCATACATGCTCCTGCTCATATATGAACATGTGAGCAGACAGACACATATGAACATGAACACACAGATACCATGAACCTTTTGCTTTCCCCTCAGTGGGTCTAACATGGGAGAGGGAAGAACTGGAGAGCAAGCGTGGCCGGGGCTTCTTAACCTATGGCCCCACATCTGAGATGGATGGCTCTGCTGGCTTCTACCTTCCTCCACCTCCGCAGTTCAGACTGTATCAAAACACAGCCAGGTTCTTGTCTTCCCCTGCTGGCACTCGGGAGGCAGAGGCAGGTGGGTCTCTGAGTTAGAGGCCAGCCTGGTCTACAGAGAGATAGTTCCAGGACAGACAGGACCATACAGAGAAACCTTGTCTCAAAAACAAAACAAAAAACAAATCGAGAAGGGCTGGCAGTTTGGTTGCCGACAGGTCTGGGCTTCTTAGAGGGTTAGGTTCCCTAAGTCTTGAGCATAACTGAGGGCAAACCTGGACTCTGGTCCTGTAAGGAGGCTTGTGGTGGTCAGGACAGTCTGGAAGTCTTTCAAGTAGAAGCAACATGTAGGGACAGTGGCTCAGGACAGTTAGAATGAGGTTCTGGGGCTGACTACTTCTTGTGAGCTATGTGACCTGGCACACTAGCCGAATCTCTCCACATTTCAGTGTCTCCTCCATAAAATGGGGGTCAGGATAGCAACTGGAGGAGCCTCTGTGTGAAGGACCCAGGAGGGCAGACATCTAGTCCATGGAATAGACCTGGCATGGCACGAGTACCACAAGGAGCCACTGTCACTGTAGTCTCATTTAGCTCACCCCATCACCCAGATGAAAAGGGACCTCCATGTTTCCATAGGGAAAAGAGTTAAAGTCCCCAGAATTAAGAGAATTGCACAACTACTCAGCATGGATAGTGGCTGACAGCTACGTCAAGTACTTAAGACACAAAACCAGCAGGTTCCCCAGGCCACAGGGGCAAAGGGCATGAAGGGCCTGAACACTGGAGGAAGAAGAGGATAGAGGCCAGCCTGCAGAAGAGAGCCTAGAGCCTCTGGAGGACAGCATGTTCCAGCTAGAGGGATGTACAGATGCAGAGGCTGGGACATCAGCTTCACTCCCAGGGCAGTGTGCCCCACTGACTCTCTGGGCAGGAGAAACACAAAGCACCAGTGGCCTTTGAGTCCTCGGGAAGGCTGATGTCTCTAGACAACAGCAGCCATGCTTACTTAAGACATCATCTGTGTGGCCCGGGGCTAGGTGTATGAAACTTGCCTCCCTACCCCCACACTCACTCCCCACCCCGACCCCTGCGAGACCCTGGGCAAGCTTCAGCCTCCATTAGACTCAAATTTTCCAGACACTCCACTGCTCACAGAGCATGGTGAGCCTTCATGGGATACAGGCACAGAGCAGACACAGCCATGGTGAGATAAACGACAGGGATACAGCCTCCTAGAAATCCACCTGAAATGCTGGCTTGGTACCTGTCATCGCTGAGCTCTTATGCTGGGACCTGAGGAATCAGTTGGACTCTGACATGGAATCACATTTCTCATGGAACAGGAGAGTAGGCAAGCTTTCCAAACGTACGCGTTGTTAAAAGCTCAGAGATTCAAAGTGACATAGAACGACAACATGCAAAGTGAAACTTATCAACTCAAAACGGCAAAGAACGAGACAGAACGAGAAGCATGCCCTTTTCCTGTGCTGAAGGATGCTGACGCCGGGTGCATGGCTTTAGCACTTGGGACAGCACTGTAGTCTCACCTGCCAGCTGAGCTCCCACTGGGACACCGGAGTTCATCCCAGGAGCAGGCTCACCGGGGAAGGCAGTCAGGGACCCGGAGCTCTCCAGCAGTGGGAAGAGAGAAGCAGAGTTGGTGTTGGAGTTCTGCCGACTCCTGAACTCTAATGGAGACAAGAAGCACATGTGAAATCTAAGTGGCTCTTCTCCAGTGGCTACAGAATGACTTCCTAGAGTGGAACTGTCCACAGGAGAGAGGGCCATGTGAGCATCTGTAAAGGATGCCAGTGCCTTGCCAGTGTCTCTGTTCCAGTGCAGGGCAGAGGTGCCGTGTTCCAAAAATGGTTCCCTGCCCACAGGGTGGCTCCATCAACAGGGAGAACAAGATTGCCAGGGGGAGGACCAAGAAATACAACTTATGCAACTGAGTTATCTGATCCATGTGCTTAACATCCAAGGAGACAGAGTAACGGCCCAAGGCGCAGGACCAGTCAGCACCTCCCTCCACCCCTACACATCCTCTTCCATAAATTATGCCTCCCAGCAACAGCTCTAACCTGTGAGCAAGAGAACTGGACCCATGAGGAAGACCAGCTTCATCCATGGGGCCTGGGAACTGACGGGTACACAGTGGGAACTTATTAAGCAGTCATAGACTAGAGTAACGGAGGAAGAGAAAATGAGAGGGAAAAGAAGGGGGAAATGAGGAAGAGCACTTAGAGTCAGTCACTCACACCTGGGACCTCTTTCTTTCACTCAGAACCAGTGTGGAAGAATCCAGAACATGCGGGAAAGTAGGGAACAGAAAGACAGCTCTCCTGACTGTTTCCGGGAAGTTCCTTCTTGGACACACTCCACCCACCCAGGGCAGGCCTCAGAATAGTCAATGCACACCATGCAGCCTTTTCCTGCACTCAGCTCACTCCTGGGGACCAGCACCCAAGAGCACCAGGGACTCTCTGGTGACAGTGAGCAGGGCTCAGGGATGCAGAAGCTGGTGATGGAGTGGCACTGGCCAAGCCCAGCTTTCTCAGCCTCCTCTCTGTGTGACACCTTGGGAATCATGGCCTCTTCCTGGGGTCTCTATCTTGCACACTGTGGGGTATTTAGCAGTTTTTAGCAGTGCCAGCAGCAGCCTCTACGCCTTATGATCAGAAGCATCCCCAGACAACAATAAATGCCTCCTGGGAAAAAGAACCACTGTCCCTAGTAACCAACAAAAAGGTTCAGCACCGAGTGTCCCTCTGCTAGTGTTAACCCTGCCCAGTGAGTCTGTCACGTAAGCTGTTCCGAGTTTCAGTGACACCAAGGAGCATCTTCAGTGTCATGCGCTGGGCCCTTGCTGCAGCCTGGAGCACCGTACGGCAGCCCCACCCCCTCTTACCCCCAGCCCCCTCCACCCCTCCGCCCCTCTGGATTCCAGCCCCTCCCTCACCAGAGCCTTTCCAGCAAATCAAAGGTCCTTTGGTCAGCGCCCCTTGTGCATTCCGAACCAGGTAGTACTTGAGGTGCTTCTGTTTCTTGGGCTGCGTAGTCAGCTTCAGATTGATGTGGTTGGAGAATTCAGTGAAGTAGCAGAAGCCTTTCTTCCCACAGCCAACACAGTTCCCAGAGAAACCTGGGCAAGGGAAAGCAAGCCATGAGCCTCTCTCCCTCCCTTTCAACTCCCTTCCAGCCTCCTCTTCAAACAACCACAGTTCATGAGAACTCTGAGCATTTGCACCTCATACCGGCAGTCACCCAGAGTGTGACACAACAGATAACCTGTCACGATAATCAGGCTCAGAAGTCAAGACAACCTTGATGTAACAGCACCAAAGAGACTGGGCCACAGAAGTGAATCTGGGCAGGCATGAGACTTCACCTTCTTGGGTGCATATTGAAAACTACACGTATGTGAATGGATGAAGAAAATGTAGCCTACACACACAAAGGAATTTTATCCAGCACAATGCAGAACATAATTGTATCATCTGAAGGGGAGAAAAAAAAATGAATGGAACTAGTGGTCATCATGTTAAATGAAACAAGCCAGACCAAGAAAGACAAACATGTTGTTTTTCTCTCATATACAAAATCTGTATTCTAAACATATATGTATGTATGTATGTATGTAGGTTTCTCTGTAGCATCTTGGCTGTCCTGGACTCACTTTGCAAACCAGGCTATCCTCAAACTCACAGAGATCTGCCTGCCTCTTCCTCTCTGAGTGCTGGGATTATAGGTCTATGCCACCATGCCCGGCTAGGAATATTTTTATATATGTGACATATATGTTATACAATAAAGGGATAACATTCAGAGGAGGAAGGGAACCAGTGAGGGGATAGGAGGAGGGACAAGAAAGGGTGAGCAAAATATGAGCAAAATATGAGCAAAATACAATGATATACATGCATGAAGATGTCATAATAAAACCCATTGTTTTATATGCTAAGAAAAAACAAATAAAAAGTCATATCCTGAGCTCATTTTAAAGGACCAGAATGAGCGCACTCAGCTCGTCAGGCAGATCAAAATACCAAATGCATGGTGGGGATACTAGGAGTGAGATCCAAGTTCGGTAGCCAGCAGAGTAGAGACACTGTAAAAACAAGGTTGTGCCAGGGCAGATCACCCTCCCACTCCGCCAGCCTGCAGCCCAAGACAGGCCCTCTGGGTAGTGAAGAGAAACTTCCTCCTGTGAGCTACAAACATGTGGAGCATGCATTAAAAAGGATCTCTACAAAGCCCAGCAGCATTCCAACGGAAGAAGCGGTAGGCGCTGGTTAACGCAAGAGGTGACAGCTTGGCCTAACCACTGCTCCTGGGCAAGCCATCCCAAGACAACCGTGCTCGGTCTATAGCAGGTCTGATTCCTGTGAGCCCAAGGTCCTGGGGCAAGGCAGGCCCTGGGGCAAGGCAGGCCCTGGGGCAGAACCAAATGTGCTTCTTTATCACACTCTCGGCTTGGCGGTCTCCAGAGGTCATTTTGTGTGCGGCCATAAAAACCACATGTCTCTACATAAGCACTGCTCTTACACAGTGTGTCCCAGGGACTGTGGCTAGCATTCAAATGAAGTCCAGTAGGTGATGAAAGGTAAAACCACTGCACAAAGTCTCCAATCTGCATTTCTTGAGCGATTTAATATTCTATAAAAAAGGCCTTAGGGACAAAGAAAAATCTCTGCCTGGCCAGGATGGGTACAGAATGACTTGGTCACCCAAATTCGACTCTCACTGTAGCAGTGTGGACAGGTAAGGCGGCATGGACGTGACACTGCTGTGTGAGGCTCAGGGGATAAGCAAGTACGCACACAGTGCCAAGGACATTGTGTCATTCATTGTCAAGTGCACAGGGCGCTCCCCTTAACTGACCCCACTGCCAGTCACTATGGAAAGCAAAAACATTCTTGTGAAATCAGCAGAATCAGAGACACAGAGAGTGGTATCTAACCTCAACCCAAGGATGCAGCTCGGGTCCACAGACACCCAAGGCTGTGGAATCTTCCACCCACCTCTAGCTTCATCCTCTCACTGAGACAAGGTGCCTCTTGACCCATCCACTCCAACCACCCCCACCCTGTCCCGTCTCTGTCTCTTCCACAAACGTCCCACGCATGACCAGCCATTCCTTAAGTACTCAGCTCCTTGAGTCAGAGAGGGGACTGGCACTTTCCCAGGCTCCTACACTCATCTTGCTCAGAGTCCTGGCATCTGCTCAGCATCAGGGAAATGTGTCTTGTTCACCCATAACTCTCCCCACCCTTCCAAAGAGCCATGCTTTGGTGTGACTGTATACACGTTGGGCTGTGCAAGCATGTGTGTGTGACAACATTACCAAGAAGTCGGAAAGAGAGGCATAATTAACCAACTGATTAACAATAATTAACCCTTCTAGTTATCCACTGGCCTCCAACCTAGAAACCTTGAGACACACACAGCCTGACCGGCATCCAAAAATGCAACCTTAAGAAATGTCCACAGTTCCTGAGAAGGAATTCTAAGCCTGAGTATAAAAAAGATGCTGAGCAAGACACAGGCACTACAAGGTCAGGGACACTGAGAGACCATGTCCAGCAGGAAGTGACTGTAGCCATGTAGAACGGCTCCTGATGGCTCAGAGGTCAGAGTAAGCATCTGGCCAGCTGCTTAGTGGAAGTTGGGTGGCAGTAGCAGCAAGCTCCCCTGCAATAGTAAAACCTTCCAGCTGTGGACATAGCTGTGTGTGTGGATGAGAAGAACACAGCTGCTGTTGGGTTTCAGACCATACCAAAGTGGACCTCACCTCCCAGGTCCTCCCAGCATCCCTTGGTCCCTACCTACTGCAGAGTGTGTCTGGCATACCCTCCCCTCTATCCTGAACTTTCCAGCCCAGGGGAAAGTTCACTATATAATCTAGATATTCTGTCTTCTCTTCCTTCTTCCTTTGGTTCTTCTCCCCTTCTCTTCCTCTCCCTTCTCTCTTTGCATGCCCCCTCCCCCTGCCTAACCTCCCCAGGGGGCCTGAGAGCTGCTTCCAATAAACCTGCATTTATATACTATAACTTCATCTTGCAATTAGTTCATTCTGGCCTTTTAATCAGATGTTCCAAGAAGCAGCTGAGGGATAAGGAAAGAAGCCAAGGTGAGTGCCCAGGACCCAGCCTAGAGGAAAGGAGTGACTCAAACCATCAGCTGAGCTGACGGTGTCATCCTAAAACTTCAGAAAATTTCCTGAAGAGCCGTGAACACTTTCAAGAAAGAGTGTGACATGGAGTCCTTCCTTTTGGAAATTGACCCTGAGACTTGGAAGTTTATTTAAAAAACAAACAAACAAACAAAAATAAAACCACCTCATTAGAAAGTGAAGTATCTGGACTGAAGTCTCAGACTCCTACTGAGCACAGATGCCAGAACTGGAGGGACTATTCAGTTACTACACCACCAAAAGTGGTCTGTACGGATAACCTTCTTCTGACCTCCTCAGCACCCTGAGATCTTCCCATGGAGCTAGTTTGGCAACTAGAGTGCTATCTATTTAAGGACCACATCCATGAATGGATGCTGCACCTGCAGGTTACTGTGTTAAGCATGCCCTCCTAAGGGGAGGAAGCCCCTGACCACCCATGCAGCAAGCATGTGGGAATACAGAAGTAAGCAGGCCTCGGGTTCAAGTCCTGACTCAAGGATACCAGGTTACGAGCCAGGCGTGGTGGCCCACTCCTGTAATCCCAGGACTCAGGGAGGCAGAGGCAGGCAGATTGCTATGAGTTTGAGGCCAGCCTGGTCTACAAAGTGAGTCTAGGACAGCCATGGAGTCTAGGCTACACGAAGAAACCCTGTCTGGAAACAGGAAAAAAGAAAAAAGTATACCAGGTTACTTCCCATCTCAGAGCTTCATCTTCATTACCTGCAAACATGACCAGAGGCTAATATTTATTGTACAGCCACTATGTGTTAAGCTGTATGTGTGAAGCCCTTGATGTTACCAACATCCAGGCCCCATGTTGAATTTCATGAAACCTGTGAAATAACCCCTAATGTCTCCAGTTTATAGGTAAGGGGACTGAGACCAGCTTTGGGTTTACTATGTCGTCTCTTCCACAAAACCACCCACAGGAACACTACAAGGGTTAAGGTGTGTCCTGGATATCTCAGACTTGGAGCGCAGTGCCCTCTCTCCTCTTGGGCTAAATGGAAGAGACGAGAGCGCAGGTGGCAAGCCATGTGACTCTGCTGTGGGTTTCCATTGTCCAGTCGCAGACCACAGAAGGTAAGACAGGGAGAAAAGCTGCAACTTCCTTCTGGACTAAAGTGGCGTGATTCCTCCCGGAAGGCCCCACAGTGGCTTCCTGTGGACTTGGTGGGTGGTGTCTACGCACACGGCTTTATGGCTATGTCGGGTGGGGCATGGGGGGCAACCCTAGGCTTGTTTCTGGGATCACTTCCTTTGCAGAAAAAGGGTCTCCATCATTTAGCCCTCATGAATGGGCTGGATTCCCATTGACACACACAGTCCAAAGGAGACCTCCTGGATAGCTCTGTGAGAGATGTGAGTGGCCACAAATCCCATGCTTGTGGTCACATTCCTGTTTGTGGATATGAGTGCACTCTGAGAGCAAAGAAGGGGGAAACAATTTCAGCATTTCACCTTGAACTTTGAGCCAAATCCCAGGCCCATGCAGAAGCACTGACGTCTGTGGAAGAAGCAAGCAGAGCTGGGTCAGATGGACCCCAGAGAGGCAGGGGACAGGGCAGGGTGCTGCGGTACAATGCGGAGGGCTTGAAGTTTCAGTGAAAACATCATAGTTATCTTGGGTCCTATACTAGCCTCAAACTCATCCCCTGCCTCAGTTTCTTTTCTGATAAAAACCAGTCATATGTGTGAGTCCCAAGAAAGTTTTCTAAAACACAATAATTGCCTTACTTTTGGAAGAGTTATTGATTATTTTTGTTTATGTGCGTGCACACATGCATGTGTGTGTATTTGTGTGTAAAATTGTGTGAGGAAATGCCCACGTGTGTACAGGTACTCACACAACCGTTACAAGGTATTGAATCTCCTCGACCTGGAGCAGGTACTAGGAACCGAACTCAGTAACTCTGGAAAAGCAGCAAGCCCTCTTAACCACTGATCTATAGCTGCAGCCCCTAATTGCAGCCTCATTCGTGACACCACCAATATTTCTAAAAGTACGAATTGGATGGGAAAAAAATAAAGGAGAAGAAACACATCATATTAAAAGGCAGGAGCGGAGGATGTAACCCACGCAGCTGAGCGTCTGCTTGGTGTATACGAAGCACCAGGTTTGATCCCAACGCTGCATAAAATTAGGCATAGTGATGCTACCTGTATCCCAGCACTGGGGAGATGAAAGAGGAGGATCTGAAGTTCAAGGTCATGTGAGGCTACATAGTAAGTTTGAAGCTATCCTGGGAGATACATGAGACCATGTCTCAAAATATGAATACATATTTAAAATGCAAAAGAAAAGAAATGAGCCAAAAAAAGTTTTAAGAAAACTTTGGTTGGGTCTTGACTTTAGCATACCAACTTTTAAAAACGAGCATATGATAAAATCTGAACCCACACAGTATTTTACAATATTTACGAATGCTTTAACTTTTTAGATAGGATAGTGGCACTGGCTTCCCAGGGGGAGGAAAAATGTCCTTGTCCTTTAGAAACAGATACACATGGAAACAGTTTCAGATGAAGTACATAGGGGGTAGAACTTGCTTCCAGATAACCCTGGCAGAGAGAGGAGGAAAGAGTCACAAGGCCCGGGCCTGGCAGCACCCCACACTGGAAACTACTGAAGGCTCTTTCCCGCTGTCTGTCAGGGTGGCTTCCCAGCCTCTGTCCTGCAGGACCCAACGAAGGCCCAGCTTCACACACCTCTCCCAGTGTCTATGCCATGGTTCCTGGGATGTCCTTTGTCCCTACTGCATCATCTGGGTTTGAGATGTAAGGCCTGGCAGTGGCCTGGGTGGCCTTCTGGAAGTTAGCCTTTGCCTTCTGTGTGCCACAGACAAACCATAGGCCACAGTGTCTCGACCTCACTTGTTATCCCAGCATCCTCGGGACAGCTCCAGGCACATAAGCTTCAATAAATGTTTGTGTGTTGTCACTCCCACCGTTACTGCTTTTAGCCAACTAGAAAAGCTTTACTGATTTTTTTTCAGGGCCTGTCTTGAACCTGGCTGCCACTAAAACATGCTCTCCATCACCAACATTCCATGCCGACACCGTGGTAACTTTCTGAGGGCACAATGCCCCATAAGGTTGGGTATAAGATTTGCTGGCATAGTTACTTGCTATAGGCCCCATGGACCCCATGGACCCCATGAACCCCAAAACTGTTTCTGCTTGCCTATGTCTTCCCCACCAAATCAGAAGCTCCCAATGGAAGGGTTGGATTCCCAGGTATACTGAAACGTCCGGCTTCATTTGACCTTATACATTCAATAAATGTACAGATAATGTGCCTGCTAACTAAACAACAGACTCATTTTCTCCTAAGAAATAAATGTACCAGGAAGACAGATGTTTTCTTCTCTGATGGCTAAGGTATTGGCCAACTTAATTAATTACTGGCAACAAAACAACAGCAATAAAAACAACAACAAAAAAAAAATTTGAAGCACACACCTAAAATTGTAACCTTTCAATTTTCTCATACAAAATCACTCAGCAGCTTCAAAGTTGCTAGAACAATATTCCTAAAAGCTTTGCTTCCCCTACGATGATCCACAGACCCTGTTTTATGGACCACTAAACAGGGATGAGCCCAGTTACAGCGGGAGCTGTGGGGGCCACCTTGTCCTGGGCAGCCACCCCGGTTAATAGCAGGAAACCTAAACAGTGTTAAGTGTCCGCGCTGAGAGCATAAAGTTATGTTCAAAGGAGAAAGCGCAGGCTATTTCCAGCCAGCCCTTGTTCCTCATTCCGGATGGCTTTTTGCCAGCAATTAACCAAGTTCCTTCCTGAGCATTCCAGCCACTGGGGAGGAGCCAGACTCTTAGGGGCTGGAGGAGAAGAGCTGGAAGACTCCTGTCTCCACGGCTCAAGAGCCAGAAACTCCCTGATTTACTGCCCCAGCAATTCCCATATAGTCACAAAGGGGTGGAATTCAGACAAGACCCCTCATCCCACCTCGTCCTACCCCACCCCACCAGCAGATCAAAAGCCAGCTGTGTGAGGCACTCAGTAATACGAGTACTACGTGCACCCAGTAGCTCCAACAGAGGAGCTGGGGTTCCCCCAGTCTCTGTAATTTTCCAGGATTGTTAGTAAAGAGCTGACCTCAACAGTGCACAGACCTGCCACAGGACCCACACCCTAAACTGTGCTGGCTCCTCCTGGGAGCATTCATCTGCCTCGTTTGAGAGTTTACACACATTGTGACCCCACACAGTCTGGAGGCAGGAAGTATTTCTTTTCTTCCTGATTCCCACTCTCCTCCCCCGAGCCTTCCTCTGCATGATTTTCCCCACCTGGTTTTCGGACATAAGAAGCCCAAAACTGGATGTTTAGAGGGCTGAGACCCTTGGAGAATGCAGAAGAAGTTGTAAACTTTCTCAGTCTGTAATTCTGCCTCAGGAAGTCTCTCTTCTAAAGTAGTGAGACTCCATGTGAAAATGGACCACGCCAAGTCTTATTTCCCCATTCTCCAAAGAGATGAACGGGCAATCCCAAAGTTGTTAAACAATAACAAACCACCCATGTCCAGAACATGTATCCAAAGCCCCTCTGTACTGCATGAATGAAGGGGGAGAAGGAGGCTGCCTGGAGGCCTGCAGATCCTATCCAGATCTCCGGGCTCTTGATCCTAACTTGCCTCTTCCTTGATGTTGCACATGAAGGGAGCATGGCACACAGCAAGAGCGAGCAATCGGGAGTTAGTGAGCCAGTGACTGTTTGAAAGACTGGACAGGTTCCCATGGCCAGGAGGAAAAGCTACAACCCCACTGAACCTTGACCACAACAAAAGCTTGAGGAACACGGTGAGTAAGGGAAGAACTTGGAGCCTAAAAGACTTGAACTTGGGCTCCTGGTTTCTACTTTATACTCTCATGACTTAGGGCAAGTTCATGAGCACGTCTAAGCTCCCCTACAGAACTGTGACAGTCACCACCTTTCCAGGGGGAGCTGTAAATCAAAGCAGAAGATGGCTGGAGAGTCTGGCAATCGCGAGATTGTAACCACATGCACACAAGGAAGCGCACATACACATGGCCTCACTCTCCTGCCTGTTAGTTGCTAAAAGCATCTGGGAAAGGGTTTTTAAGCCCTTTCTGATCCAGACAGGCAAAGGAAGGTTTGAGCAGCAAACTATGAAAACCCCAGTATTAAATGGTAGGCTTTCTAAAGGGAAGCAACTAGTCACTTTTTGAAATTCATGCACACAGCCATACGCATACATGTGTGCGCACACACGCACATGCACAGAAAGGCCAGTGGTCAACCTCGACTGTCATTCCTAAAGAACACTGCCTGGATTCTGAGGTACCCTTGGGTTTGATAATTCAGCTAGGCTGGCTGCACAGCAAGCCCCGAGGAGAATCTGTCTGTCTGGAGTTATTATAAGCAAAACCATCATACCTGACACTTTATAGGTTTTTGTTCTGTTTTATTTGTTTGTTGTTTTGTTTTTGGTAAAGATCAAACATTTAGCTAAAGATCAAACTTGGAGAATGGCAACACTTTCCCAACTAAACTATCTCCCTAGGCCAGGCCAGTCATATTTTAAAATAATTCCCATTTTTCTTTTATCCCATTTAAAAAAAAAATAAAAAGGTACCACAAGGGATGAAAAGAAGCAGGTATAGCACATCAAAGAACCCAATCACCAGCAGCCAAAGCCTCCCTTGCCCTGCCCCACCCACAGGCAGACAGAGCCACAAAGAAAAGGAAGCAAGCACTCACCAAGCAGCGCATTGTGGCCGTTGTCATCAGGCAAGAACCTCTTGTCCACTGCACACACCAGGAGGTGGTCCGGCAGGCTGGGAGACTTGGCACCCACAAGTAGGAAGCCTGCAGGGACCTCAATGGGCTCGTTGGAAATGGAGACAAGACGGAGGTCCTTCCCAGCCTGGCAGAAGCCTAGAAGGGTTAGACAGGACTGGCACGCTGTCCTGAGATCTCCCAAAACCAAGAGCCTGGGGGCACAGGAGCACCCAGGGGTCCTCCTCTCTGGGTTAGGGTTTGACGTTAATTACCTCTGAGACAAAAGCATCAGAAAGTGAGAGCTGTCTCATCTTGCACATACTACACTTGATGGGGCCACAGAACGAGTACACTCAGGGGGAGGACCACAGTAGGGCCTCCCTGGCTTCCCCTGTGGGAATCTCAGGTTCACGGCAGAAGCCTCTCCACACCCCTTGAATCTTTGTATTGCAAAGCTTTTAAATATATTTCCCATGTGGAAAAAGAGGTCTCAAAGGTATCTGAGACTAGGTAAAGAAGAGGGGAGTGGCCGGGGTCTCTTGAGCTGTCTCCTGAGTCCTGCTTTAGATGAGGAGGGGCTAACTTCACAGGCTTCCTGCACTGTCAACCACCAGAGAGATGCAAGATCCTCTCCTCATCCCAGGAGATGACTCTAAGCCCCGGCAACCTTGCATAAGCTTCTCTTTCTTTGGCTGCTCCAGGCTGTCTGCACTGGTCCCTCATCAGATTTTCTCTCAATCCACCAAGCAGCTCACCTTCAGGGCAGCTGGAGAATGTGGGCAAGAGCATCCGGGGTCTATGTACTACACTGTGAGAGCCACGTCAGTGACCACTACTCTCACCGTTCCCCTCTGGGGACACTAGACAGTTCTGTGTCACAGCTGTACTGACTTCTTTGTCCCAGTAACATCAACTGGTAGTCAGGGCCAGGGGTCAAGGTCAGGCCTCAGAGCGCAGAGGGTATGGGCAGCTACCCTGATCATTTTCCAGTCCCGGCCTGTCACCTCTCCCAGGGCCTGCCTGAATGGCCTGTTTATTCGTCTGCAACTCCCAGGAAGCATGCATCTCAACCCATAAGCCTTTGCGCCACTGCTTCCTCCGCAGTTTCCAAGCTTCTCCAACCAAGGTCCTCTCCTGGCTAACTTCCTCCAAAACCCAGAGATAGGACCCTCATCTCTGGGGGTTCTCTGAAACTCTCTGCCTGCATTTTTCCCTCAGCTCCCATGCTGCCACCCACACAAGGTGCATAAAGCATCTGTCCCCCAGGATGGGCCCCCAAGTTCTCATCTCTAATCTCTAGATTTCCAGAGCAAGGAATCAACAAGTAAATTGTGAATTACTGTAACAGCAATGGACAGCTCTTGGTTCAGGGAGTAGCAGGCTTCCCTGGTGCAGAGCATAAGCTCTCGCCACTGCACTGAGATGTTGCTGTACCCAGCACGCCTTGCCTCTGTTCCTCATCAGCTAAAAGACAGTGACACTGCTGACTGCACAGATTCCAAGATAATACAAATATGTTAGCTTCACAGCCAAGAACTGGCAGGCAAGAAAGGTCATTCCTAACCCATTCCAAATCAAATGCCCTGCAAGGTCAACTCTGATTTCCAAACAACAGACCCAAAACAATGACTGTTGGGCTCCATGCCATTCTAGCAGTTGAAACTATCCACAGTGGCTGAGCAGCTGGGCCTGACTCTTAGCTTCCTGTAGCCTATGTGGGGACACAGGCCCAGTTCACATTTCAGGGGACAAGGGAGGGTATGACAGAGCTGCAGATCCTGAGCAGGCATGTAGTGCCTTACCATCTGTGGTGCAACAGCCTTCAGGAGGAGGGGGCAGCTGGTAGGCATTTGGGGGACTGCTGGGTTCCAAGCCTCCTTCTCCCTCTTCCTCTTCTTCCTCGTTGTCCACTCGGCTGCCGCCTAGAAGTGAGAGACAAGAGTGATGGTTTGTAAAGAAGTTGCAGTAGGGCCTTGAAAGCCTCCTCCAGGGTCTTTCCCTCCGCCTGGAGCTACAAGCTCAATGAAGGCAGAGGCCTGGGGAACTGGTCACACAAAGGCGGCCTGGAACCCTCTAGGGAGCCCTCGGTAAAACCTCGCTGCGTTGTAATTCATTGGTCCTAAAGAACACTTGGAAGTTGGATACCCTGATCTTTCTGTAACTGGAGGGAAAAGCCAAGGCTCTCCCAGGGAGGATGACTCCCCAAGACCAAGGTGCACACAGACTCAGGCTCAAGTTCACATCTCTTCTAGCCACCGCAGCTGCACATGTCTGCCCAGGTGCAAGGGAGTTGCTATGGATACAATAGCTTGCTAAGGACTGGATGCAATGCCTCAACACGACACAGTAGGAATTCCAAAAATATTCAAGTATCACCGTGTAAGATGTAGCCTGTATTACAAGTAAGGAACCTGGGGCTGACCCACAGCTGCCCAAGGGCCAGTAGTCGACCCTGTGTCTGCAGCTGCCCCTTGATGTCCTTGCAAACAGCAGTAGCACCGCCTCAACACTGCACAAGGGGGCTGCTGAGTTATACACTGATGTTCATCCCAAGAATGCATATCTTTATTGCTGAAAATACAAATACACAGAGAGAGGAGGGTATTCCAGAACATTCTAGAATCGGGCCAGGCATGCTGTGGCTTTAGGAAAGGAAGAACAGCACATATGGACCTGGTGGGGAAAGCCCTGGCCATGAACACCACCCCTCAACATGGTGTGTTAGTGCAGGCTCCCTGGCTCCCTGAGGATTCCTCCCTCACTGATCCAGCACCCAGCAAGATGCCCAGGGCAGGGGGCCATGCGAAGGAGGGAGCAGCCCACCATCCGATGGTGAAAGCAGGGGGTTCACAAAATTAGCTTTTTTCAAGGCTGCTGACATTTAGTCTTTCCGGTGTCTTTTCTCATAGTGTTCTGGGTAAAAATATTCCTCAGCGTGTCTTTAAATTTCATGTACCAAACAGCGCACAGATTAGCTCGCAGAAAGCATCTTTACAAGCGCCCTTAAATGCACTGCAGTGAGACATGGCTGTCCCCTCTCTTTTTGTTTCCCTGTCCCTAACTGCTGGCTTGCTTTCTCATACTTGGCTCTAACATCCTCCCAGCATCCAAAGGTTTTAGGTTAACAATAACGTTATGTGCAATGGAAAAGCCTAGACCACAGCTCTGGGAAGTTAAGTTTCAGTGATTCAATTGCTGCTGCCCGTGTGGCCACAGGACACTCAGTTTACTTCTCTGGGCAAAATGTGTTGGTTACAGCGTAAGTCCTAATGTCACTGTGAGTTGTAATGTTCTAGAACAGTGGTTCATAGCCTGTGGGTCACGACCCCCACCAGGGTAACATGTTACACAGTTAAATTATGCTTCATAACAGTGGCAAAATTACAGTTATGAAATAGCAATGAAATAATCTTATGCTTTGGGGAGGGTCACCATACCATGAGCAATGGTATTCAAGACTCACAGCATTAGGAAGGTGCTAGAAAATGTGGCACCTCAGTGTGCCACTGAGCTTTCTACCTAGGATTTAACTGTACGAGCTACTGAGGACATAACTTGACAGGCGCCAAGACCTTGAGAAGGAAATAACAGCTCTCTATTTTTCCTGTGGACCTTGTGGGTGCAAAGGACAAATACCAAGCGGTAGGAAAACTGTCGGAAGATTGCACAAGAATGAACACACAGCGTGCGAGGAATGAGTCCAGGCGCCTCATCTCCTTAGCATCTCCCTGTGCTTAAACTAGGTGCAGTTTAGCCCCTGCAAGAGGTCTCAAAGTCCCACCAGACTCCAGGAGCCAGCACCCAGCACCCAGCAAGCAGAGGGCACAGTCCACACGGGGCTCTGATCTAGCTCTGGACGGACCCAGAGAGCGGCATAGACATCAGCCTTGGAGTGGAAATTCTCACACGAGCTTCCTCAACAACCCAAACAAATGCCCCCAAAGCTGGAGCTGTGGGTGAGCCCTATGAGCTCACCAAGATGGGCTGTGCATTATTCTGCTAAGCCCAACGAACCAACATTCCAACACACTTAGAAAGAAACAAGAGAAGAGGGTCTTAAGCCTCAGAGAGCCAAAGGGCTCAGACTGCAGGCAAGGTTAAAGGTCAAAAGTCTGCAGCAGACTTTCCCAACTTTGATGGGCTCCTCAGCCAGCACAAGTCCTGGGGCAGACTAAACAGAAGTGTTTACGGAGGTTTCCTGGCAGGATGAGAGCCTTAAAGTGGTATCAGACAAAACCATCAGGGTTGAGGGCTTAGCGCAGTAACAATAAAGCACAAATCCAAGGACCCCACAGCGCCCCTCACTACAGGCACCTAAGGACATTCGCTCTGCTGCTGGTGCTCAGTTTTCTTGCCATGAGCCGCACATCATTCCGAGCAAGTAGGATTATAGGAAATTACCTGCATTATGCTTAAACAGTAAACTTGTGATGCAGTCATCTGTTATGTTGGTCTTTCTCTTAAAAAAGTCAGGATCATGTAAAAGGATTTTCCCCCTAAAAGGGGGAGTAGGTAAGAGCCCTAATTCAAAGAACAAAGCTATAATAAAGCCCCTGATAAATTACCCCCCACAAATACATAAAATGTTACTAGATCCCCATGAGTTTAGTGTCCCAGCACCTTGGTCATAAGCATCATCAACAATGGTATTGTCTAAGGAAGGCCAGCCATCAGATAAGAGACCCTGACAAGAGACAGACAGACAAAACAAGATGGGGCCAAAAAATGCCTGTCTGGTCTAAGGTTTATGATGCAGAAGATATGGCCCAAGCTTAGTGCTTGGTTTATGGTGACATCTAAGAAACCCAAAAGTCCCCCGCTCCCACCCACCCCTCAGTCTAACTTCTGTGCTGGACAAACAAAATCCCAGGGGACAGTACCAGGCTATTTGCTGAGAAGAGAGGAAAAGCGCCCGAGGAGTCAAGTTGTCACACAAACTCAAAGGCTGAGCAAACCCACTCACATCTGGCAAGGAGCTGGGGCCCTCAGCACCCGAGCAATCATATTCATAAGCCTCAACACTGTCCCTGGGGGCTGAGATGAAGCTCAGAGGCAGAGCAGTAACTAGCAACTAGGAAGTCCTGGGTTCCAGCACAGTCGGGGTGTGGGACATACCACATACCCAACAAAGAGAAGATCCTCTGAAGACGCAACCCACCTCCCTCCCTGCCAACTAGAAGGGGCAAGGTGGGCTGTCCAGGGAGATCTTCAGCAGCAGGAGAAGATGACGGGGGATTCCCCAAGGGCTCACCCACCTAGAAAATTTCAAGCAAAAGCATGAACTTACTGCTACTCTCTGTTCCCATGTGAGCAGCTGTGCACTGATTCTCCCCACATCTGACCCAGTGTCAGCCCTGAGTGGGCAATACACTACCCCTCAAAATCTCCAAGTCACGGAGGACCTCAGCATTCGCAGGTGGACAGACAGTAGAGTTTAGGACGCTACCTAAGTGTTCTACATCATTATCATGACTGCCGTTCTTAATTTGCCACTGGTAAGGCTTTCAACTATAAGTAGTTAAGGATGGCCCTGGAAAGCATAGTTCACAGAAGCCTTTCACCTGGTCAGAAAAAAAAAGGGCAGGTGGCTGGGGGAGGGGAGGAATCAATTAAATAGTATCTAATGAGAGTCTCCACTGAGCAGCAGATCAGAGCAGATGCTGAGACTCACAGGCAAACATTAGACAGAGCTCAGGTACTCTTTTGGAAGAGTTGGGAGGATAGAGGGACCTAGAGGGGACAAGAACTCCACAAGAACACCAACAGAGTCAACTAATCTAGGCCTATGGGGCCTCACAGGGACTGAATGACCAACCAAAGAGCATGCATGGACTGGACCTATGCCCTCTACATATATGTAGCTAATGGGCAGCCTGGTCTTCATGAGGGTTCCCTTCAAGTAGAGCAGGAGCTATTTCTGACATGGACTCGGTAGCCTGCTTTTAGATAATTTTCCCCTAGCTGGGCTGCCATGTCTGCCCTCACTGGAAAAGAATGAGCTTAGTCCAGATCAGATTTGATGTGCTAGAGTAGGCTGGTTCCGGAGGAGGGGGGCTCCCCTTTCCTGGGGAGAAGGGGAGCAGAAAAAGGGAGGTGGGTGGGGAACAGGAGGAGAGGAGGGAGGGGGCTGTGACTGTGAATTAAAGTGAATGAATAAATTAATAACAAGAAAGAAATAATATATCAGCTCCCAGAGAAGTCACAATGAGACTACCTACACCAGAAAACATCAACACTCTCTTAATGACTATCATGGTCTTATCAGAGAACTTCATGTTTTCCTAATGCATAGTGCTAAGCACAATCTAGTTTCCCTTAGACCTGGACCCAGGTTGCTTAGGTCTTTAGCTGTGCCATTTGCAACGCTAAGGAAGCTAGAAAATGACCCACTTTGTCCTCTCACAAGAATAATGGCTCTCAGGTAGCAGCGGCGCTTCAAGACAGGCACCCCACACAGTGCCCTGAAGCCTAACAGAGTGCAAACCTGGCCAACATTTGTCTTTCTTGTTTAATGATGATTTTTTTTTTTTTCACTTTAAACCATGACCTTTTCTACTTCAAAAAACACTGCCGTTTGTGTGTAATTTCAAGCAAAAGCATGAACTTACAAATAAAAAAGAAAATTCTAGAGTAGTAGCTGTTTCATCCTGTACACTGTTTCAGGCTTACTTGACATGAAAACACACACACAGTTCATCTTCCAGATAAAGGAACATCCCGAGCCATCCCCACGCTTGAAGATCACTTATTAATTTCATTCTTGGTACATGTAAAATTCTTAAGGGCTTACTCTTAATATATTTTAAGCTTCTAGAGGAAACTTACACCTGTTTCCACACAGAGACATAACCTCTAAACTATTTTTGCAAAGATAAGACCATGAGTCACAGAAAGAAAAAAAGAAAGAAATACAGAGCTGAGGGTCAAACGTATTAAAATCTCTTTCCAAAGCGAAAATGCAAACCATCTAATCAGGGTCTGAGTAATGCTTTCAGGAGAGTCTAGCACACAGCACTCTCCCCATCTCCTAGGAGTCCAAGATTATTTTTTTTCTTTGTATTTTCTGGCCTGAAACTTACTTTTAAACAAATAAAAGTCTGTGTGCAACTTTCATTCTTTTTTTTTTCTTTTTCCCCAAATGGGGCAAAAAAAGAACTGCAGGTTTATTCCATGCACCTTGGCTACCCATAGAAATAAATAGATGTATACACACACTGAAATATGTATTTCTTACCTTCTAATGAGGACAACTGCTGCTCAGCCTCCAAATACAACTGGGAGAAGATGGGCCGGGGCACCAGGGTGTTGGAGCGTAGGGAAGCCTCGATGGAGTTGTGCAGGACCTCTTCAAAGCGCGTGCTCTTTAGCTGTCCAGCATAAGAATTGCCCATCTCCAGAGCACAAAAAGGATGGTGTCTTCTGGTTAAAATGACATTTCAGTTCTGCAGAGAAGGGCTGCTTGCACACAAAGCCCAACCAGGAGATAAACGCAGCAGCAAGAAGGAAAGGGTTGCGGCCTCTGCTCAGCTCCAGACAGGAGAGGGCGGCTCTCCAAAGCTACTGCCAGGCAATTACAGGAAGTTATATAAGTAACAACCCCCACAGATTCCACACTCACACAGCCCACCACCTCTTAGGATATGCCACCAAGAAGTGTTTAGGCTTTTCCTGATTTTTCCCAGAGATACGATCCTGCCTCCCAGGGTCCCCAGGCAAATGACATAACTTCTTCCACAAATGGCCATTCACTTCTATGACAGCATAAGTCTGGGTTTTAGGATTATAGGAGGCACACAGACATACACACACACAGAGAGAGAGAGAGAGACAGACAGGCAGACACACACACACACACACACACACACACACACACAAAGATACTCAAACACACATATACACACACATCCTAAAGACAGAATTAGCCGACAGCCCCTCTACTATTTTTGTTAAAAAGCTAGCTATTAAAATTCTCTCTTTAGAGTCCAAAAGGTTCTCAGTGGTTCTCAACCTGTGAGTCACGACCCCTTTGGGGCTGAAGGGGTCACCTAAAGCCATCAGAAAACCACAAATATTTACCTTGTGACTCGTAACAGTAGCAAAATTAGTTGTGAAGTAGTAACAAATTAATTTAATAGTTGGGGGTCACCACAACATGAGGAACTGTATTAAAGGGCCTCAGCATTAGGAAGGTTGAGAACCACAGCTTTAGACAGTATTTTAGCGTATTAAATGACTCTATCATACAAGTAATGCATAACAATCCCAGGACCTCTGGAAAAAAAAAATGAGGAAACCACTGACACAAGACGATAATCCTTATTTTATCTGTGCCAACTTCATAACTAATTCACATGCCTAAGTAGACAGCTCATTGGTCTTTAGTGTATTCACCATTTTGTGCGTCTGTTACATGACTGATCTGGCATGTCCATCACCCCCAGAAAGAAGCCTAAGAGCTGTCACTCCCCTGCCCTGCAACAACAAGCTTATTCTCTGTGGCTGCAGCTCTCCTCCCTTGTTCCATCTATTGCCAACGTGGAAGCACTGGCCAGGAAGCCTCCTGACAAAAGTTTCTTCCATGTAGCACAGGGACTCCGCGATACAAATGCATCATGGAAGCCGGGTGGCGGTGGTGGTGGCCATGGCAGTGGCGGCTGTGGAGCGTGCCTTTAATCCCAGAGCTGGGGAAGCAGAGGCAGGTGGACCTCTGTGAGTTCCAGCTTGGTCCACAAAATCGTCTAGGATAGCCAAGGCTACACAGAGGAACCCTGTCTCAAAAAAACCAAAAACATTGAAATGCATCCTGGTATGAATCAGCAGCGTGGTACCAAGGAATTTGATTGCTTGTTTGTTTGTGTTTTGTTTGCAGTCCTGAGGATCAAACCCGTGGCCTCTCAACTGTTAAGTGGAAACGCTACTGAACCTGATATAGGGTCTCGAGTAACCCAGGCTCCCCTGGGCTATGCAGCCAAGGATGGCCTTGAACTCTTAATGCTCCTGCCTCCATTTCCTGATTACTGGGATGACATCTGACATCTGTGCACCACAATGCTCAGCTCCTCATTTCTTTCTGGACAACTTACGTCCTCCATTTGGGTTCCCTCTTTCTTTGCCCCAGCACTTATCAAAGAGTGTTTAATTACTAACTAATCAAAATGGAAGGCCTTACACGACCAATTAAATTATAACTAAGGCTAGTCTTTAGACACTCTACTTTTTAAACTTCTTAAAGGTCTCTTTCTAACTGATGCCCAAGGGGGTTTACAAGAATACTTTGTTCAGAAGAGAACACACAAGCCCTGTCCAAGTGCAAGAGATGTAAGAAAGAAGGCCATTTTTTTTCCTTTTTAAAAAAGATTTATTTAATCATGTATTTTTATGCACATGAAGTAAATGCTCTGTCTTCACATACCAGAAAAGGCAATCAGATCCCAATACAGATGGTTGTGAGCCACCATGGGGCTGCTGGGAATTGAACTCAGGATTTCTGAAAGAACAGCCAGTGCTCTTAGCCACTGAGCCATCTCTCTAGGCCCTCAAATTATTTCTTTCTTGAATACCCTGGCATGTTTCTTTCTGGTGTACTGTTAAACTTTGAAATAACCTAGGGTTCACAGAATAGCACCAGGAGCCTCTGGTTTCTGTCTATAAGAATATTCACTCTAGTCGGAGGCTTATCTTCACCACCACCACTGGCCCATCACTTTTTGCCTTAAGACACGTGCTGTAAATACTCAGGTTCCTTGCTCCATGTCCCACCTGAAGGGGAAATGAATAATGCGGTCTGTGGATATCCTGCCTCTATTGCAGGGGGCAACAGCCTTCCTCTTCCAGCTGAGTCAATGGAGCCTATTAACCACTTCCTGCCTGTGGCAATAACTATTGCCCACAAGGCCCATCCACCAGCTCACCGACATCCAGGGAAATGACCAAAGAATAGTTCAGGAATTCAGCCAACAAAGGGAAAGTGCTCCAGAGTGAAGAGGTCAGCGGCTGACACACTGAAAGATGGTCGGAAGGGGTCCTGCCTCCTGTCCATTGGCTGCTTTGGTTTGCTGCTGTTTTCTTTTACCTGTCTCATACTTCAGGATAGTCACGAGGGGGTTGGCTCCCTTTGGGGACTTGGGAGTGAGGCTTATATAGTTCTCAATTCAGGGTTAGGTAAACCTGGGTCTTGTGTGGTTCTCAATTCAGGGTGGCCCGCCTAAGCTGCCACCATTAATGCCACAAATGCCTCCTGCTTATATCGCATCCTTGTCTGGACAACACCAGGCGCCCAGGAAGAGCTTTCTTTTAGCATATTGACACGGAGCCCTGCAAACTGCAACGGCCCACAACCCTATCCGTTTGCCTGCTTGTGCCAGACTGGCATCCAGAGCCCAGGGAACTAGGTCAATACCTAAGATGAATATAACAGTAAAAGGAAGAAAAAACACAGATCCTTGGAGCAAGAGCAGGCTGCAGTTCTTCCCTGTTTCTCGGGAGAGATAGCTGGGGAACAGGCATGCCACTGACTATAAATTAACATGGAGGTGCAGAGCCTGAAGGAGCCCATGTTGACAGAATGGAAATGGGAGGTGGGGAGGAAAGAGTGTATGTGGCAAAAGAGCAACAGCTAAGCAAAGTTCTCACATTCAAGAAATGGCAACCTTGGGAGGCGGGACATAGGGTGGGTATAATCAAGACATGTTGTCTACATGTTTGAAAGTGTCAAAGGGCAAATTAAAGTATCTTTCTAAAATAAAATCTTTCCTCTGTTCTAAACAAACAGCACAGAATGAATGCTTTTCTGAATAGAAGAACGGACATGACAACGAATTTCAAGACAGGCACGCAAAAATCAAGGTTTTATATTCTCACACTACAATGCTTACTACTTGAACTGTGTAAACTTCATGGTATTTAGCAGAGACACAGGACCCTGGAGAGGAAGGTAGACATCATCTGTTCACAGCATGCAATTCTGATCAGACCATGAATGCATGCATACATGTTTTCATATGCAGAGCAAAATAGCTCATGCGCTGAATATCTAGATTCATGGCTCAAAAATAATGGATCCATCTGATCAATGATGTATGACTAAAACTGACCAGCTACTTTCACTACACAATAAACATAAAATACAAAAATGCTTTCAGGGGGCCAGTGAGTAAAGATGATTGCTACTAAGCCTAAGGACAGGACCCACATGGTGGAAAATGAGAATGAACTCCTTCAAAGTGTCCTGTGACATCTGTGCACACGCACACACTAAAGCAAATGTCTTTTCTAAAAAATTTTAATCTTCTGAAGCAAGGATGTAAATTCCACTGTTTTTTAAAGGTCTGATAGGGTCTAGGAGTAAGTGGTCCTTCATTTAAGTCACATTCCTCCGTGATATAGTCACCAGCACACTGCCCTTACTCAAGCAAATAACTCCACACCTACGCTTATGCAGGCAACACTGATTAAAAGCAGTGGGCCACAGACACACACACAAATACAAAAGACATTCAAGTAGGTGGGAGACTTGGGAAAAAGAAAACAATTTAGTGGAAGGAGAAGTTAAGAGAAGATAATGGGGGACTATGATAAAAAAAAACATTATGTATAAGTATATATATATAATGAAATTATATTTCATATATATAATTATAAAAGAATACACTGTTTAAAATTCTGGACCAGGTGTAGTTGGTCTCTGGTCATAAACAAATAAATAAATAAATAAATAAATAAAGCTTTTCTGTGTAGACATAATTCACCTCTAAGGTATGGACACAATTGCTCAATTTTCTGTTTTACTTCTGTTTTTAAAAGTACATAAAATAGTAAGAAAGTTTAAAACTATGGTAAATGCTTAAAGGATGAAAGAAAGTTCCTTGTGTCCCCATTGCTGAAATTCAGTTACTGTTGATATTTGTCCTTCTAGGTTTTTCTACGTACAAGATTTTACTGACATTTATAAATAGCTCTGAGTTCAAGGCCATCCTGGTATATAGAGTGAGTTCCAGGACAGCCAGGGCTATACAGAGAAACCCTGCCTAGAAAAAACAAAATTTATGTATTTCTAAATGAAAGACTAGTTAGTCCCTAGACCCTATTTAACCTTTATAAAAACAATATTATTAGCTTTAAAGGGCTCGAAAACATAAGTTCACTCCCCAAAACCCAAGGCAGAAAAGAAAACTGATTACTAAAAGTTGTCCTCTGACCTCCACACCTGTGTCATGGCACACACGTACCTGCACTCACACACACACACCAATTATAATAATAAATATAAAACAATTTTTTATTAGAAAAAAAGAAAGAAAGAAAAAGCACGGGAGAGGTGGCTCTGGGGTTACGAGCACTGCCTGCTCTTCTAGAGGACCCAGGTTTGAGGTCCAGCATCCACATGGCAACTCACGACTATTTGTAACTCCAGTTGTAGGGGATCTAACATCCTCCTCTTGCCTCTGCAGACACCAGGCACACATGTGGTACACAAACATACATGCAGGCAAAACATTCACACACATAAAGTAAATTAAATAAAAAAGAAAAAGGATTTTTCTCTTACAACCATAAGCAAACATTGAAGTTTTATCATCCACAAGCGATAGCAATAGAGAAAATATACTCCCTATCTGCAGGCACTTCTGATATCATGGCCATGAGGACACCCTGGTAGATAAGACTGGAGAAGCAGCATTAAGGATGTTGTTAAATGTCACGGCCCTTTTTGTTTTCCCTACGGGACCACAACCAAGCAGTGTGGGCACTTTCCAGATACCATGGTAATATTCTGCCTTATATACAGGTCATGGCCAGGTTATCTTACCTGCAAGCTAAGGAAGAGTTAAACCTGATATGGTGTCCTATCATTCTACTCAGAGTTCTCCTCTTGACCATGAACATAGAGCCTAATTCAGACAATAGAGCCTAGTTCAGGATCAAACAATAGCACTTAAAAACTTCTCCACAGGGTAGACCAAGAATCAAAAGATAGAAAAGGTAAGGACATTTTAATTATTCAATTGTACACTGAGACAATTATAATATTAAGCTAACTTTCTTTACTGGTTAACCATGTCATTGTCCTGTCATATTATTTCCAAGATAAGAAGAAAAAACAAACAAACTATGCCTGGCCACAATTACTCTAAAACATCTCATGAAATCACTAAGAATATTCATACATTTAAACATCTTTTTCTCCCCCACTTCAAGAAAGGTGGTCAAGACCTCGCCTAAGAAAGGTCTTGGCAGATGCCAAAAGGGAAATGCTTTCATGTTTTCTTTTAATGTCTTTATCTTGTTGACATAGTAGCAGATACTCTTTGAAGATGGGGGAGGGGGGTTGAGACTAATCCATGCACTCCCTAGGAGTTCCAGGAAGAGGAACAAAGGAAAGAGTGGTGGTACACAAGAAACAACTTTTAGAACTTTCCAGAACCGTAGGATAGAAGATTCTAGATCAAAAGAACCCTCTGAGTACCTAGCGCACACACACACATATACAAAGATAGGAATCAAGGTGTATGGCCACGAAATATTAAGATGTTAGGTCACCAATGAGGGAAAAAGAGGAGAGAAAGTCACATTCTAGATTCAAAACGACCACAGCAGCTCTGATTTCCTAAAGCAGCACCAGACACTTGAAATAGTAATGTAATGCCTTGGAATTCTGAGGGAATCTTTTCTACCTAGAATCCCATGCTCAATCAAAATCACAAAGCCAAACAATAAGAGAATACATTTTTTAGAAATTCCAGGTCTCCAGGAAATAGAGGTCACTGGCAAATGTCAGCCGTGGAGCCTGCAATCAGCACCCAGCACAGGAGATGGTAAAGGGTTTCACAGGTGTTGGTGATAACATGTGTGAAGTCACGTGTAGCAGGGGACACAAGGTTCTGGGAAGGATGTCCCCAAAGTGACAGACTGGACTATGTAGTGTTTTACACCACACCGGCAGTTTTTCAAGTTCTACAAAAATATGAGGATGAACTATGGGTAGATTCAAAGTGACTTCAAGTCTAGAGAAGAAGCAGTTAGTACCTGCAGGAAACGATGTACAAGAGTATGTGCCTGTCTTGTACATGTGTGTGTCTAGGTACATGCAGGTCTGTCTGGATGTGTGCGTGTCACCACATGTTGGATGTGTGTGTTCAGTTTGCTAGCATACATGCAGACACAGACATATTTGACTAGGCAGTTGGACATGTGTATGTCTTCAGGGAATGTGTGTGTGTGAAGATGTGTAATTGCCACAGGATGTGTGAGAAAGCTAAATTCCCATATTCTACAGTAGGAATGGAAAGATAGTCTAGAAACAAATAAAATACTGAAACAAAAGGCCTTGTTTGGAAATGAAGAGATAAATATCCCAAAAAAGAAACATTGCTGCTTGACCCAGTGAGAAGAACCAGCGGATAAAAGGGTTTTCCACCAAGCCTGAAGCTGGTGGACCCAACACGGTGGAAGGCGACTCAACTCCCACAATCTTCTCTCAGGCCTCTGCATGCACACTGTGACATATCTCCTCTGGAAAAGTAACTGTGACAAGCTTAACAGGGCATAGAAGCCTCTCAAGCACCCTTGTACTCATGGCTAAACCTATGCATGACCGTCCCTTTCAGTGCCTTTCCTAGTCAACGACAGGACACCACACAATTTTAGAGAAGGTTATGGTGCTCCATTCAACTTCTAGCAAACTGAACCCCGGCCCGTGGGCTGTGTGCAGCCAGAGATAGCTATGAATGTGACCCAGCACGAAATTGGAGACTTACTCAAAACCTTCTGAGAGACTTTTGTCATCTTTTCTGAGGTTCTTCAGCACATGCTCTGTAGATGACAACATGATATCAAATGCAAATGTCAAAGGGTGGGACAAACCTACCAGGACACTGACCTAGAGAACCTAAGCGTGCCCGTACTTCAAAGCTAGGTGTCGCCTGGGTGCATTACCTCTCCGTCACATTGAAAGTTGAGAAAATACTGCAACTGTACAGAGAATAAGGCTCTACCTACACCGCTGAAACCTCCAGGCAGAGCCCCACAGTCCCCATTGCAGAACCGGTCCATCACATGTGACAAATCCCAAGGGACATGCAAAAACATACGACTTCATTTTAGCTGTTTTATCTGTTCTCTCCCATCACTTCTCAGTGTAAATTTAGAATGATTTTTGGATAGGCAATGCATGCTTGGTTGTACCTGTGTGGAGCCCAGAGGTCGATGCTGAGTAGCTTCCTCTACCATCCTCCATCATGCTCAACATAGTGTTCAACATCTCCATCTCGCTCAGCAACTTGGCAAACCCAGCTGGCTACTGAGCTACATGAATCTTCTTGTCTCTGCCACCCTAGCGCTGGGATTACAGATGGTGCCGCAACATCCGGCTTCTGAAGTGGGTCCCTGGGGTCCCAACTCAAATCCTCATGCTTGCACATGATGTCTACCAACTGAGACATCTCCCCAGCCCCTAATTTATGTTTGATAGGACAGACGATACATGAGGGCACTTTAGTCCATGTATTAAATTTATAAACCAGTAAATATGCCGTATAGATACACACATAAATATATACTTACATTTGTTCTCTTTATGTCCCATGGAGCTGGGCTGCTGAAGCCCTTAGACAGCCACTACTCAGAAGAGGCAGGAGTGAGGGGAGGTGACAGTGAAGTCTGGAGGATGGAGTGTGGGGATGACAGCATTCAGACGCAGCCCACATCTGAGAAGCACAGCTGGGGCTATAATTTAGGTCCTCAGGATGTCCCTAGGATGACCCCCTGTTCAATCTAAACAGCCTTCCAGCTGACTTTTCTCCCCCAGGTTCTACTGGAAGACCTTACTGCTCTTTACTCCGATCATAGTCGAGAGGAATTTCCCTGAGCAGCAGGAAACAAGATGTGTACCCGGCATTCTTCACTCCAGAGCACAGCACTGCTCAGCCACCGCTTCTGTATGGTCTTCCTTTAGCTAACCTTCACCCCCAAAGCACCACTGTTTGTTCTCTGCCTGCATCTCCACACGGGCCTGGGCCATCTATGGCGAACAGCTTCCCAGATTAACAGCTGCAGAAAGCAGCGAAGAAGTTTACTCCTTGTTCCTGTCCCCTCACTTCTGTCCCCACCTCCCTCAAAGCTTGAAATAATTTCCTATGGAGAAAAATTTCCTCTCTCCACCACCCCAGCCACCCCAGGTTCCTAGAGACGGTGCAGCTTGCCTCAAACATCTCAAAGCCCAAGTTCAGACAGCCAGTGTTCTCAAGCCACAGATTCCTTTGGCCTGGCCCTGCCTGCCCTCCTCCTGTCAGATGCAAAGATCATTCTCCTCCCAGTTTGACCCAACAGTCCAAGAATTCCACCTTCTAAGCCTGCTGCTAAGAGAACATGGGCACATCGCAATGCTGTCCTGCAACATCCATCAGCTAGTCAGGCGGTACGTGTACGTGGTCAGTGTCAGCATCCTTGGTTTGTGTGGCCTTGGTAATGGAATAGGCAGAGGTCACCTTCAAGAGAAAGGGAAAGGGGAGCAGAAAACTCTCTCTTGTGTTAACTATGCCTCCTGGCACAGTTCCAGCCCTTAAAGAAAGCTTTGTGGAGCCAGAAAGGTGCAGAGAAGCCTAATAAGATTGCATGAAGGGATGAGGGAGAGTGAAGAGAACATGAAGATGTCACCCTGTGTAAGGTCATGGAGGGGCCCCTGTTGGCTCTGAAAACAGTGAGAAGCCAGCAGTGGGCTCAGCAATACAGAAGATACCAAGAAGCAACACAAGGCTGGCATGAGTGACAGCAACAAACCAGGCCTTCCCAACCCTCCTGAGACCTCACCCAGGCCTGCAAAGCTCCCTGCATGGGGTCTCATGGCTCCGAGTCCCATGTATTGCCACCACTGTCCAATCTCCCCTTTACCTTGAAAAGAAAGGCCAGGCTCCTGGGGGAGGGAGGGGCGGCAGGGCCTATGCATGGCTCCCTACTGGCTCCCTTCTCCACCTTCCACCTACCCTGCCTGTTCTGAATGCAGCCCAAACACTCCCCAGGCCTCCCTCCGAGTTCTGCCTCTTTCTGGAAACGCTTCCCCCACAGTCTCTGCCAGAACCACACATGCGGATGTCAAAGGCAGCGGCAGGGCCACAGACCCCATAAATTCTCACTGCAGCGCTCCACACTCCAGCCACCACTAATTCTGACTCCACCCTCCAACTTTTGAACAAATTCTAACTAGAAGAATCCTCCAGGCAACAAAAACAGGATGATTTGTGTCTCGGGAGCCCAAAGTTTATGAATATGAACATATGTGTATGTACACATACATGCATAGTGCCTCTGTGCACGCACGTGCCAAAGCCTGCACACGGAGGCCAGAGGACAACCTGCAGGAGTCACTTATCTCCTTCCACAGTGTGGGTCTGGTGGATAACCTCGGGTTGCTAACACTTCGCAGCCTTCACCCTCTTGCTGACTTGAGCCCAAAGTCTTGAGGAATGGAACAGAACAAAGCCATTCCCTCTGATGATGGCATGCTCCTGCCTCCAAGTCCCTTCCAGCAGGCCTGATGGCTCCAATGCTATAGCAGTAGCAAGTCCCGAATATATGATATGGCAATAAAGGCACTAAACTGCAGAATTGCATCCCATAAACGCTTTGGCAGCCCTGCTGACAGGAAACGATGGGGTGAGGGATGGCATTCGAATGGAGATTCCCTGATCTGTCTTGCAGGAACTCATGAACTCCACAGGTGCTATGGAGGCAAGAAAGGCGGGGGACTGGGACTGCGGCTGGGGACCAAGCTACCAGCCCACCTCCTCCCCTGAGCTAGCCCAGCCTGAGAGGAAACTCCACGGATTCACTGCGCCCTTCACAGTCATCTGTTCGCAGAAGGTCAGGGTGAGTCTTTGGAGATCTTTGAGTGCTCTCAAAAAGAATGACAAAGCAGACGGCTTTTCATTCTAGCCATTGCGAGCAGTGAGTGGAAGCACAAAGCTGGGGAAGACGTCACTGGAAAGCCCACTCTGTCCAGGGCCAGCAAAGCAAGCTCCGAAACAGTGTCTGAGGATTCCCTAACCTGCCCTTTGTGATAGCTCTGACTGTGGCTTTGGCATCCACCTTATGTAAAACAAGTCATTTACCTCCTCCTTATTATCCACAGCAAACAGTACCAAGGACATAACTAAGTGGGCTTCCTTCCAGTTAAGTAGCCCACACCTTACAAGAGATAGCCTATCTGCTCCTCCCAGACAGTTCCGTCATAAGCAGGCAAGGCCAACACAGATCTCTTCAACCCCAAAGCCAAATCCACCATACCTTACAGAAAGCTGGTCACTTCTGGGCAGCCCCTAAACCCCTAAACCTCCTAAGAGCAGGTTGCAAACCCCCCCCCCTTAAGGGCGGAAGCACACAGTGGCTCCCCCGCCTCCCTCAGCCCAGCCGGTACCTTTGATCTGCCTGGGAGAACAGGACACAGGACAGGACATAGTGAGCCACTCGGTTCCACCCTGGTGAGCAGCAGGGAGCCTGCGTGCGTGGGGGGTGGGGGGGGGCGACCCGACACCATAGCTCAGGAGCCCTGACACTGAACGGTATCAGAACCGGTATCTACCGCCATGCCGCACACTGCAATCACTCCCCACAGGGAAAAGAAGGGGGGGGGGGTTGGCAGTGGCTGTTCTGAGCTCCATCTGCCCCGCTCCTGCTGGGTCAATGTTCTCAGAACTGAAGTGCTTGCGGGTCACAGTGCTCTCCCCGCAGGTACATAACAATCCATTTGTCTAACCGCAGGCAGTCCAACTGGTCTTTTTTTCAATAATATAGAAGTTTCTGTACTAGGTAGTACAAAACCAAGTACGCTGGTCACAAAGGGTGGTGACCAGAGCTCTGCAGGCCAGTGAGTGGACAGTGCACTGTTTACAGCACTGGCACGAACCAGAAGTAACCAGTGTCCCCCAGGGACAGCAGCTCCTGAACACGGGGAACACCTCGGCACCTTGACCTTCCTTAAGAATCCAGAGAGGCGTGGATTTCATTTTTAGATATGTATTTGTTCTTGTGAAGGCGCATCTATACATGCGTGCAGACATGCCCAAGGCATTCACGTGGAGGTCTGGGGACAGGCCACACCTGCCTCTCACCGGCTTCCAGGGATCGGGACTCAGGTAGCCAGCCTGACACTCTTAAGTGTTTTCACCCGCTGAGCCGTGACCCTGGCCCTCGGGACATACTTCAACTTTTTCATTTACATCGTTTGTTTTTCACGACTGTGAAAAATCTTTGAGAGAACCCCAGCTGGTATCCAGAGCCCTCTATACATTCTATACTTTTCTTCCATGAATCCAGGACTCTAGACCAATCCTAACTGAAAGAGAGGGGAAAGGGAAGGGGACAGACAACTCTATTTGTGGTAGACAACTTTAATCTTTATTTGCCTACAATGATGACTTATTTGAACACAAGTTGGGAGGTTTCAATGCCATTTACCTATGTGAAAAAAAAAATCTAAGAAGTTGAATTATCCTTGTTAGTTCTCAAGTCAGCAAAGGCAGTTCCAGATATTTCTAAATATCATCCCCCAAAGTACCAGGTACCACAAAGTGGAATTACGATACACACACACCTCCATAACGCCCCCAACTCCTGCCTGAACAATGGCTCCTAGGAAGAATGGCATCCAGACCACCATTCATATACTTCCTGTCAACTTTGGAGCAGTGCCCCCTGGTGGTCCTGCTTGACAGATTTAGGAGCCCCAAAGCAGCCTCCCGGGGCCTCTGCCCTCATCGGTCCCCTTCAAAGGAGGATGGAGAAGAACCACCACATCTACAGCACCTGTGGCTTTCTGCCAGAGCACTGTGGGCGATGGTAGGAAACTGTGACTAAAGAAACATCCCAGAAGGACTATCTCAGATAACCTACAACACCCGCATACAATGAAAGCTGTGCATGAAGGCATTGCAAATAGCACACACACCCTCTTAGGCTCTAACACTCAGCAAGAGAATAATTTATGGGCTGACGCTATGGCTCATGGGTGGAGAGCTGACCTAGAAGCCATGAGTTCAGTCCCCACAAGAATACCAGGAAGGAGGGAAGGAAGAGAGGGAGGAGGGAGGGAGGGAAGGAGGGAGAGAGGAAGGGTGGAAGGAAGGGTGGAAGGAAGGAAGGAAGGAAGGAAGGAAGGAAGGAAGGAAGGAAGGAAGGAAGGAAGGAAGGAAGGAAGGGTGGAAGGAAGGGTGGAAAGGAGGGACAAAGGAAAATAGATGGGGGGAGAGAGAGAGGGAGGGAGAAAAAAAGGGAGGGAGAGAAGGAAACAAAAAAGATGTAGAGATGCTACTATGGAACTGGAGAGATGGCTTAGTGGTTAAGAGCACTTGCTGCTCTTCCAGAGGACTCAGGTTCAATTCTCAGCAACCACATGGTAGCATTCAACTCCCTGTAACTCCAGTTCAAGGGGCTCTAATGCCTTCTTCTGACCTCTGTGGGCATGTGCACACATACGGTGCACAGACACATTTAACATAACATGTTCATAGCTGAATAGTGTATGCTTTAAATTATTATATGTGTGTTTAGACATACATTATAATATACTCTGATTACTGTAATACATCAATTGTAACACAGAGTCCATTAAACTCTGAGCAAGTTAACCATTATGTGCCTCAGTTTCCCAAACCTGAAAAATAGAGAAAAAGAAAAGAAAAAAAACACCAAAAACCTCCCGTTTTGAGGAGTGCTGTGTGGATTCTGTAACTCACTATGCCATGGAGTGCTTGCAGTGGTTCCTGGTACATTCAAAGACCAGGCACAGCAGGGTCCCAGCAATGACTATCATCAATAAGCTCTCAGCCTGTGCATATGCAAAAATCATAAAGGGACTGACGAGTACGCGCTGCAGTCGCCCCTACACGGAAGGGTTCAGTGTTTCCAGGTGCTTCTCATTTTTGCTCCGATCAGTTAACTTTTAGGTTGGTCTACGTTAGCTTAAGAAGAAACTTAGCAAAGCAGAGTTTGCCTCCCTTGGGTCTGAATGAAGGAGCTTTGCCATGGTAGCGCTTTTCCCTCCCTGTCAAGATAGACTTGTGACTTGCAGCCTTGCAGCAGGAGGGGAGGGATGAGGCGGTGGGAGGTGGGGTGGGGTGGGGAGTGATGGCAAGGCAGAGAGAGCTAGCTGAGGTGCAGCAAGGCTTGTCCTCCTGATTTAAATTTCAGCCCCTTTCACATGAAAGGCTGCTCTGCCCTGACAAAAGACACCTCCACGTAAACCAAGGTCACTGTCAAGGCCATCACAGCAGCCGCTGCCACGTCAGCTTTTATTTTCCCTCCCTGACCACAGAGACTGGAAGGAATGACTTTCAGGAGGAACCAAAGTCTTTATTTATTCAACAGAACGCTCCAGAAGACTATGACAATCACCATCAACAAGTAAACATGCCTTAAGTTTTACAGAGGCGTGTCCCTGAGCAGTGTCCAGATCGCTCCAGGACGGGCACTGCACAGAAGCTCACAGGTGGTGCTGCTGCCACCACTCAGCACCCAGCACCTGCTCCCTGAAGATGGGAGCCACACTCCGATGCCTTGCTGGGTGTTCCCCAGTTGTAAGGCCCTTATCCATAATATGAATTCCTGCTCACTCTTCAACAACCAGCTGCAGCATCTCTTCCAGAGGAACAGTCCCTTCGACCTGCTTCTAGCATAGAACAGGATTCCCCTTCCTGCTTCTTCCTAGACAGTCCTACTATTCCCCGTGTAGGCTGCTACACTTACATTGATCTCTCGGAACCATCAGCCTGTGTGCCTGGCTGTCTCCCCTCACATGGAGGGAGCTGTAAGAGAATATAGATGTGTCCATCCCCCGCCAATCAAAGTGCCTGGGGAATTAAGAAAAACATCTTTGCAAGTGCTTGGCCTTTTGGCTACAGCCTCACAGAGCAAAGGGTATTTAGAAGAGCTTATTTGCAACGATTGCTTTTCACTAGGGAAGAAGAAGGAGAAAGAGAAGGGCAGGGGGAAAAGGAGGAGCAAAGAGCTCAGAACAACAACAAAACAACACCACCAAAAAAAAAAAAAAAGGAACTTCAAATACCCATATTTAGTCAAAATATTAAAAGCCTACAAACTTATCGGGCATAGCCAGTAAGTTAAAAAGACAAAATAAATAGTGTACACAGAACTGGTGAACTGGCGTAACCTTTTGGGGGAGCTTATGAAAAGCCAAAGCCCTAGTTTTCCCATCTAGCTAGACTGTGCCCAGGCCCTTCTTAAATTAGTGAATTTCAGAATATGGAGGTTCAATGTAGCAAAGAATCCATCCAATCCATTATAATCAATGAATACATTATTGGCCTTTCATTTACATGTATCGACTGTCATCCTGTGGGCGAGGTGGTGGGAGCAAAGAGCAAAGAGAGATGGCCTTCCTCCTAAGAAATGTAGCCAGCTGAGAGAGATCAACAAACAAACTTACATGTCTGGTCTGACAACGAATTTCTACCTCCACATCCAACATACTTGACCCTTCCTGAAATCAGCATTAAAAAACAGTCTAGTTTTAGGGCCCATGAGATAGCTCAGGGGATAAGGGTGATTGCCGCCAGGCCTGGTGACCTGAGTTCAAGTCCCCACACATGGTAGAAGGAGAGAACCAACTCCCATAAGCTGCCTGCAGACTTTCATATGGCTGTTGTGGCTTGCGTGCACACCCCTCTAGAACATACACAGACTAATAACTGCAATAAAACGAGTTCTTTCACTATGTACATCTCACAGAGGCATGGGCCACCATGTCTGTCCAAAAAACTTAAAAACTATCAAATTTGTTCAATTTTCAGCTTTTAAATGGAAGGAACTATTTTGATATACTAAGGCAAATGGGTCTAAATGGCACCTTAGCCGGACTGAGCTACGTAGGAACACACAAAACCATGCACGCACCCACATACTCAAAGACCCACGAGCTACTTCAGCCAGCACATGGTTATGCCCCCTGCCCATGGGGCATTAGAATTTTCCACAGATTTCTACAGCACCCTTTTTCCTCTACACCACAGTGACTCGGGCTACTTCCAGTGCTCTCTGCATGCACATACGAGCATTCTTCTGTTTTTACTGTAGGCTCTATATAGTTCTTAACCGTTTGCCCATGTGTAAGACTTGCTGCCCTTTCTATTGGGATTTTCTCTCTTTTTAAAATGTGCCACTGATGAAGTGTTTGAGCGCTGTGTCCTTAACTCCATCCCAATAAACATAAGTTTTTAATCCTAGGTGCAATGATTTCTTTTTGCGGGGGAAGGTTTCGAGACAGGGTATCTCTGTGTAGCCTTGGCTGCCCTAGACTCACTTTGTACACCAGGCTGGCCTCAAACTCACAGAGATCCACCTGCCTCTGCCTCCCAGAGTGCTGGGATCACGGGTGTGCGCCACGGTGCCCGGCTGGTGCAATGATTTTAAGAACACACATGTTGTATTATAGCTGTAGAGTCTGTATTTTCCCCCTCTAGGAGTAGGAAAGTAAATCTGTATTCTTGCATACAAGACAAAGGCAGAGTGCTCGCTTGGCTCAAGCCCCAGCACAATATAAGCTGACTATGGTTCTGTGCCTATAATCCCAGCACTCTAGAGGTAGAGGCAAGAGGTTGAAGAGTTCACAGTAATCTTTGATGTTACACTGCAAGCTCAAGGCCAGCCTGACAGACCTGAGACACTCAAAAAAAACCTAAAAGTTTCTGATTTATGTATCTATGTGAAGAACAAAAGGTGGACCAAAATGAACAGGCTGGTGTTGGCTTTACAAAATAAAAAAATGACTCCACACAAACTCTACCCCACATACTCCTAATCTTTCCACATCTGCCTGGCTCTCTGCACTGAATCTCTTCTTGGGGCAGGACCCGATACTTGAGGTTTGGTTCTGCAAAACAAAGCTCTGAAGCTCCACGTCATTTGGTCTCTTTCCTCCATCAAACACAAAATAAAGTTCAGACCTCACAGTAAAATGTCCACCCCTGGCACTGGCTTACAGGAAAGCAGTGTCTCCAGGGAAGCGTTGGGACGTCTGTGCCTGGGTTCCAGTCCCAGCCTCCTCGCCCACCGTTATCTTGTGACCACGGCAGACCCCATGCCTCTCTGACCTCCACCCTCCTTGGCAGTACATGGGGCTCTATTTTGTCTGCATGTTTGTCTGTGTACCACGTGTGTGTGCTCATGCAGACCGGTCGAGGGGTGCCAGATCCCCTGGTACTGGAGCTACAGATGGCTGTGAGCTGTCATGTGGGTGCTGAGAATCAAACCTTGGTCTTCTTCAAAAGAAGCCATTGCTCTAACCACGAGCCATCTCTCCAGATCCTGGCCATTTATTTAAAGTGAAGATTATAAATCCCTCTGTTACAAACACAGTTCATCTGTCTTGTGTTATTTGCCTATTGTGAACCCCCACCTCATGTCTTTTGAACCTAAAATTTAAAAACTGGGTGTTGGAAGGGGTAAAAATCATTGGGAGGTTAAGAAACCTCTGAATCCATTTCTCTGGGTCCATATCAGCCAATCTCTCTCCTGAAAGCCTTTCACTAGTGTATGAATTCATTACTCACTCACTCATTTACTCAAATATTTAGGGGTGCCCAATATGTACAATAGGGATGAGTGACAGCTTCCCAGAACCTTCATTTTTCTCAGCAAAATGAGGAGTAAAATACCCTTAAAAGACTGTTGAGTTGAAAGAGAGCCTAACAAACCTTTGACAAACCCTGGCGTGTCCTAGACGCTCAGCAAACACAATTTACATGGAAACTGTCTATAATGAAATGAATAAGGCTCAGCCCGGTCCCAGCAGATCTCCAGTATTGGTAAACATGACACCCCCTGTACCTGTACCCACTAATGTAGGTGCACAGCTCACTGCTTGGAAGAGACAGTCTTTCTCCTCCTACAGACCCAGACAGGCTCGGGCAAGTATCCCTGGCCGTGAAACAATGAGCCTGATTATGACCGCTTACCACTCAGGAGGCACCGGCTGGCTAGCTGACTCATCCGGCCAGCGGCTGCAATTAGAAGCGTTCCAGGCACTTCTGGGTCAGAATGACCCAGCTGCCACAGTTATGTTTTGTTGTTGTGTTGTGTTTCGTTTTGTTTTGCTTTTTTCCCCCAACTGATACAGTTTGTGGTGGATCTTCCAGCAAAAGCTTAAGAAGAGATAAGCATTCCGTGGCTTTGGCTCAAAGCAACAATGTTGTGAACTGTGTCCATGAGACACAGCTTCCAGTCAAGGAAACCATGAACACTTTCATGCTTCTGGCTACAAATGACCCTGGGTATAATTTTCAGGGACCCCCACCCCCACATGCACAAAGCACGATATTTCAATAATAGAATTTCTTGCAAGGGATTTTACCCACCACCCAACATGGGGTACACATAAGTATCATGAGTCTCTAGGTTTCCTGGAGGCAAGGCAGTAAGAGAGAGAGACGAGAATTAATAACTCTGAATATCAAATCCTCGACAAAACTTTCCAGAGGGAAAAAATTAGCATTTTTTTCACATAACTCTTGCTAGTGTTAACTCATTATCATGGTTGGTTTCTACACATTTAAGATGATGTATTCAAATAGCAAAATACATGAAATAATAAGAGCATGTACTTCAGGAGAGAGGCCACAGCGCGCAGATCTTTAGCCCACCATATACTTGTATCGATTGTTTTTTGAGACGCATCGCATTAGCAAAACTCACCATATGGCAAAAGTGGACCTTAAACTCCTGATCCCTTCCAAGTACCACCATGCCCTCTTGTTCATTAATATCTAGAAAAAAGCTGGAAGGGAATACACTAAAAAGTGAACAAGGCATGTTTAGCAAAGAAAAATTATGGCATCTTTTACTTTTTGTTCCTAATTTGTATCCCCTAACTTTGTTTGTTTTGCTTATGCAAATGATCACATGCAAATTTTTAAACGTATTTTTCTATGTACAAGTGTTTTGCCTACATATAAGTATGTAAGTATGTATGTATGTATGCATGTATGCGTACCATGTGTGTGCCTGATACAGACAGAGGTCAGAAGAGGACATCAGGCCCCTGAAACTGGAGTTAGAGGTGGCTTCTCTGTTTGTATGTGTACATGTTCACGTGTGTGCACCTGTGTTTTCATGTGTGCACCAGGTGCACATGGAGGTCAGAGGTCAACACCAGATGTCTTCTTCAATCACTTCCCATCTTGTGTTTTGAAACAAGGCTCTCAATGAACCTAGAGCTCAGTGATTCAGCAAGATTTGGGGCCAGTGACCCCTGAGGATCCTGCTGTCTATGATTCCTCAGTGCCGGGATTACACACATGCGTCACCACGACCCGGCTTTCATGTAGATGTTGGGGGTCAAACTCATTCCTCATGTCTACACAACAAGCACTTTACCAACTGAGCCATCTCCCTCGCCCTCTAAACTCTGTTTTAAAAACAGTGTGTGTTCTATTTAAACAGACACAAGGAATATCTGTAATACTCTGATGTTGCAACAGAATCGGAAACTCAGAATAAAGCATAAAGGCCTTACCAGCAAAAACAAAAAACAAAAAAAAAACTTACATGCTTTTTTCCTACTCAGTCTTCCCAAGTTCAAGAACCTGAACTTTATTCTTTTTCTTTTTTCTTTTTTTTTCTTTTTTGAGACAGGATCTTCCTATGTAGCCTTGCCTGTCCTAGAATTCACTCTGTAGATCAGTAGATCAGGCTGGCCTTGAACTCCCAGAGATCTACCTTCCTCCGCCTCCCCAATGCTGAGATTAAAGTCACGTGCCACCACGCCCAGCCTGAAGTTTATGTCTTATTTGTCTCTTCTTTTTCTTCTTAGGCATCACATGGTTTTCAATGTAACTCTCAAGTTAATTTTTAGCTTAAAATTTAACATAGACTTAACCTGATCTTTTTTACCCCCTGCTTTGCAAAGGTCAACTTTAATATACATAGGAATGCCTGAGAGGTCTTGTTAAAATTCTGTTTCAGTAGATCTAAGCTAGAGCTGAAAATACCATTTCTTTCCTTTAAAAAAAAAAATATTTATTTCTTTAGTAGAGAGAGGCACGTGGGTGCCACAGTGCCCTGGGGACCAGGTCCTATGGAGGTCAGAGGGCAGCTTTCGGGAGTTGGCTCTGAACTTGCACCTTACTGAAGTCTCTCTTGTCTCTGCCATGCCATGTACTCCCAACCAGTATGTGCCTGAGCTTCCAGTCAGCTCTGCTGCCTCTGCCTTCTTGCAGCTCAGAGCAGCTAAGCCAGGACTTCGGGTGTCCACTACGTCTGGCTTTTTACATGGTTTCTGGGGACTGACCCCAAGTCATGAGGCTTGTGCAGCAAACACTTTGACTCGCTGAAGCCGTCCCCCTGGCAGGAAATATCATCTCTAACAAGCCACTTAATTTTTAGTTTGACCCAAGCAGCGAGCTTTTCAGCTTCCCACTCCTACAGTCTCTGCGAGCGGACTTGTGCTGTACATGTTTTCTCTGACTGGCTTTTCTGCTTCGCACAGAGCCCTGGAGCTTACCTACGACGCTGCCTCGGTCCATAGGGCCCTTGGCACCACCACTGTGGAGCATTTCACTGTACAGTGTATTCTTCCTACAGTGGCTGGTGGTCGGTGGAAGCTATTTCCGGTGATTGCTTGTTCGTGAGTTACTGCAAATGGCCCTTGGAGAAGCCTTCTCCTATCTCTCCTGTTATAAACACAGGCTGGTACACAACGATAGAGTTACCATTCCGATAGCAGACTACACAGATGCCATGCCCAAAAGTGCAGCATTGGACCAACTTACATACCCACCATCAGTGAAATCATCCTATAGGTGTCCCATGTCTTTATCCACCCTGGCCCGCTGTCGACTTTTTTCTCATTTTTGCATGCTGGGAATATGCAATGTTGGCTGAGGCAACATGAAATGGTAGCTGATTATGAGAGATTTTTTTCAAGTTTTTTGTTGTGGGAGAGGGAGGATAGAAGTTTTTGTTGTTGTTGTTGTTGTTTTTTCTTTTCATTCATTCATTTACTTTTGTTTTACATCCTGATCAGAGCTTCCCTGGCTCCCTCTCATCCCAGTCCCTCCCTTTCACCTCCCCTTCCTCTATAGCCCCCTGTTCTCCTCAGAGAAACAGAAACCTCCCATCAATTATCAACCCCCCTTGGCATAGCAAGTTGTAGTAGGACTGGGTGCATCTTCTTCTACTGAGGCTAGACAGGACTGTCCAGTCAGGGAAAAGGGATCCAATGGCAGGCAACAGGGTCAGAGATAGCCCCTGCTCCTGCTGTTAGAGGTTCCACATGAGGACCAAGCTGTATACCTGTTACATATGTGTAGTGGGCCTAAGCTGGTCCCATGCATGCTCTCTGTCTGGTGGTTCAGTCTTTGTGAGCAGCCCCTATGAGCCCACATTAGTTGATCCTGTAGGTTTTCTTAATGGTATCTTTGACCTCTCTGGCTCTTTCAATCCTTCCCTCCCCTCTTTCACAAGACTCCCCGATCTCCACTGAATGTTTGGCTGTGGGTCTCTGCATCAGTTTTCATCGGTTTCTGGGTGAGGCCACTCAGATGACAGTTATGCTAGCCTCCTGTCTGCAAGTATAGCAGAATATTATTAATAGTGTCAAGGGTGGGCGCTCTCACGGCAGGGGACTCAAGGTGGGCCAGTCATTGGTTGGTCATTCCAATTTTCTGCTCTCTCTTTTTTTTGAGTAATTTTTAAAAATTCTTTATTAATTATACTTTATTCACTTTGTATCTGTCCTGTAGTTCCCTCCCTCCTCTTTCTGCATGCATGGCCCTCCCCAAGTCCTCTAATAGGGGAGGTCTTCTTTTCCTTCCTTCTGATCCTAATCTATTAGGTCTCATCAGGAGTGGCTGCATTGTCTTCTTCTGTGGCCTGGTAAGGCTGCTCCCCCCTCAGGGGGAGATGATTAAAGAGCAGGCCAATCAGTTCAAGTCAGAGACAGTCCCTGTTCCCATTACTATGGAACCCACTTCGACACTGAACTGCCATGGGCTACACCTATGCAGGGGTCCTAGGTTAAATCCATGAATGGCCCTTGGTTAGAGTATGAGTCTCTGGAAAGACCCCTGTGCTCAGATTTTTTGGTTCTGTTGTTCTCCTTGTGGAGTTTCTGTTCTCTCCAGATCCTACTATTTCCCACTTCTTTCATAAGATTCCCTGCACTCTGCCCAAAGGTTGCCCATAAGGCTCAGCATCTGTTTTGATAGTCTGCAGGGTAGAGCCTTTCAGAGGCCCTTTGTGGCAGGCTCCTGACTTGTTTCCATGTCAGGAAACATGTCTTCTAATGTCCATCCTCTTTGCCTTTCTGGATAAGGATTGCGCATTTTAGCAAGAGTACTCCCTCTTGATTAGTTTCTTTAGGTGTACAGATTTTAGTAGGTTTATCATATATTATATGTCTATATGAGTGAGTATATACCATGTATGTCTTTCTGCTTCTGGGATAGCTCACTTAGGATGATCTTTTCCAGTTCCCACCATTTACCTGTAAATTTCATGATTTCCTTGTTGTTTATTTCTGAGTAATATTCCATTGTGTGGATGTACCACAATTTCTGCATCCATTCTTCAGTTGACTGGCAACTGGGTTGTTTCCAGCTTTTGGCTATTACAAATAAAGCTGCTACAAACATGGCTGAGCAGATGTCCTTATTGTGTACTTGAGTCTTTTTGGATATATGCCTAGGAGTGGTATAGCTGGATCTTGAGGAAGCGCTATTTCTAACTGTCTGAGGAAGTGCCAGATTGATTTCCAGAGTGGTTGTACAAGTTTACATTCCCACCAGCAGTGGAGGAGGGTTCCCCTTTCTCCACAACCTCTCCAGCATGTGTTGTCACTTGAGTTTTTGATCTTAACCATTCTGATGGGAGTACGGTGAAATCTCAGGGTCGTTTTGATTTGCATTTCCCTGATGACTAATGACGTTGAACATTTCTTTAAGTGTTTCTCTGCCATTCGATATTACTCTATTGAGAATTCTCTGTTTAGCTCTGTACCCCATTTTTTAATTGGATTATTTGATTTGTTGCTGTTTAACTTCTTAAGTTCTTTATATATACTAGATATTAGTCCTCTGTCAGACATAGGGTTGGTGAAGATCCTTTCCCAACCTGTAGGCAGTCGTTTTGTTCTGATGACAGTGTCCTTTGCTTTACAGAAGTTTTTCAGTTACATGAGGTCCCATTTATTGATTGTTGCTCTTAGAGCCTGTGCTGTTGGTGTTCTGTTCAGGAAGTTGTCTCCTGTGCCAATGAGTTCAAGGCTCTTTCCTCACTTTTTCTTCTATGTGGTTTAGTGTCCGGTTTTATATTGAGGTCTTTGATCCACTTGGACTTTAGTTTTGAACAGCATGATAAGTATGGATCTATTTGTGTTTTTACACAGGTAGACATCCAGTTAGACCAGTACCATTTGTTGAAGATGCTGTCTTTTTTCCATTGAATGGTTTTGGCATCTTTGTCAAAAATCAGGTGTCCATAAGTGTGTGGATTTATTTCAGGGTTTTCTATTCGATTCCATTGATCCACCAGTCTGTTTCTATGCCAGTATCATGAGGTTTTTAGTATTGTTGCTCTATAGTACAGCTTGAGATCAGGGATGGAGATACCTCCAGAAGATCTTTTACTATAGAGGATTGTTTTAGCAATTCTGGGTTTCTTGTTGTTCCATATGAAGTTGAGAATTTTTTCTTTCAAGGTCTGTAAAGAATTGTCTTGGTAATTTGATGGGAATTGCATTGAATCTGTAGATTGCTTTTGGTAAGATGGCCATTTTTACTATATTAATCCTGCCAAGCCATGAGCATGGGAGATCTTTCCATCTTCTGATATCTTCTTCTTTCTTCAGTGACTGGAAATATTTTTTTCATACAAGTCTTTGATTTGCTTGGTTAGGTTCACACCAAGGTACTTTATGTCCTTTGTGGCCATTGTGAAGGGTGTTGTTCCCCAAATTTCTTTCTCAGTCCTTTTGTTTTTTTGTATACAGTAGGGCTACTGATTTTTTTTTTTTTTTTAGTTAATTTTGTATCCAGCCACTTTGCTGGAGGTGTTAATCAGCTGTAGGAGTTCCCTGGTAGAATTTTTGGGGTCCCTCAGGTATACTATCATATAATCTGCAAATAGTGATACTTTGACTTCTTCCTTTCCAATTTGTATTCCCTTGATCTCCTTTAATTGTCTTATTGCCCTAGCAAGGACTACAAGAACAATGTTAAAGAGATATGGAGAGAGAGGGCAGCCTTGCCTTGTCCCTGATTTCAGTAGGATTGATTTAAGTTTCTCTCCATTGAGTTTGAGATTGGCTACAGGCTTGCTGTATATTGCCCTAGAGTTTTATAAATCCCAGACTAGCTTCAAATTTGCTATGTAGCTGAGGATGACCTTGAACTTCTAATGCTCCTGCTTCTACCTCCTCAGCACTGGAATTACTGGCAAGCCCCGCTATGGCGCTAAGACTTCACTCCAGGGCTTTGTACGTGCTGGCCTCCACCAACCGAGCTCCAGCCTCATCCCAGGCAGTGTGGTTTTATTTGCTCTGCCTTTCTCAAAGGTGAAACTGAACTCTGCTTATTAGCTATCCATTACCCTCCTGTCCTTTTCCATAGTTCTAAATTATCCCTTGACTTTCTCTTCCCAAATGTAAAAGAAACATCTATGAATATTAATACCTCACTGTGCCTGGTACTCTGGTTTCTCTTTTTACTGATTTATAGGTTCTTTTCTCTGAGGGGATAAGGGATTCTCCTCCATCTTCACAAGTTTAATGCAGATTCCTCAACTTTTTTTTTTTTTTAATAATTCCTTCCCATCACTTTCGAATGAGGCAAATTCTGTAGATCCTGGTAAATGGAAACTTCCAAAGTTACTGTGGAAGAAGAATATATATGTATATTCAAACACATTGGCATTTGTTTCATTTTTTTGTTTGTTTGTTTGTTTTTTCAAGACAGGGTCTCACTGTGTAGCCTTGGCTGTCCTGGAACTCACTGTGTGAATCAGGCTGGCCTCAAATTCACAGATATCTGCCTGTGATACTGGGATTAAAGGTGTGACCACCATACTTAGTTCCCTCTGGCTTCTTTTTAAAGTGCTAACTATACACTATAATATAATTCTGTACCTCCAGCGAAAAAAAAAGCAACGTTCAATAAAGTTAAAGATACAGGGTCAGTTGAGAAAAATTGACGGGAACTAATCCTTCATTCCACCTAATTACTGAATGACGTTGGCAAAGTTATGTGGCTGTCCTTTTCATTTTTATAAGATTTCTTTGTTTGTTTTTATTTTACGTGCATGTGTGTTTTGCCTGCATACATACCCACACATCTATACACATTCGTATATACGTACTTACCATGTGCACGCAGTGTCCACAAAAAAGGGATCAGACTTCCCTGGAACTGGAGTCACAAGACAGCTGTGAGCCACCTCGTGGTGTGGGGAACTGAGAGGAGCACCCAGGGCTCTCATCTCCTCTGCCTCCTCTCCTGCTCTTTCAGGACAAACGTGAGCACAGGAAGTGACCCTGCCCTTGTTTGATCTTAATGACCTTATGAGATATTTAACCCTATTTTTTGATGCTCTTTTTTTTTTAACTTTTTGTTTTGTTTGTCTTACTTGCTTATTTTATTGCTGCTGCTCACTTTTTGAAACAGGAACTCTCTCTCTCTCTCTCTCTCTCTCTCTCTCTCTCTCTCTCTGTAGAAAGAGTTAGCCTGAAACTCACTATATAACACAGGCTAGCCTCTAAATTACCATTCTCCTGTGTCAGCCTCCCAAGGGCGGGGGTTACAGGTCTGAGCCACCCCATGCAGCTCTATTAACCCAATTATTGACTTATTGGCAATGCTGGGGATTAATACCAGGGTCTTGCATATACTAGGCAAGTACTCTGCTACTAAGCTACATCCCCAGCGAGAAAAGTGCACTCTGGCATACATATACTAGTTCATCAGAATATTGGCAGTCCAGGTTTCTCCCATACAAACTGTATTGTGTCAAAGGCAGAGAATAGAGCAATGAATTCAAGGAATTCGCGGCTTTCAGCTAGGATGTGTGTGCTTTGTAAGTTCCCGCTGCCGTCTGGAATGCTTTAGGAAAGTGTTCTCCCATAAGGAACTTCTGCGTGTGTGAGTTTAGAGTGGATGAAAAGGAGCTACGAGCCTGCATCCTACCAGAACAGCCCACTGTGACTTCTGTAACTTGTTCTTCAGACACAGATCAAAAACCTGAATTCGAGACCCTTGCAAGGTCCAGACTTGTCAAATACAACCTCAGTGTACCACATCCCTGAGTTATATACCTGGTTAAAGAATTGACCTTACAATCCAAGACAAGTGATCTTGAGATTGGGTGTTGGTTCCACAGCTATTTGCAGAAAGATTAGTATTCATAAAAGCTAAAGGGAAGGGAAATTAAGGGCTAGAGGGGCTGGTGGACCCTACAGCATTTTGGGATACTGTGTCAACAGAACAGTAAAGGTGGTAGATGTTAGCTTTAGGGACTGGCGACACAGCCTCCTGGGCCAGCCTGCCCATTTCCTTGGAGCATTAATCGCCCCAAAAACTGCTCTTCTGTTTCTGTCATCCCACAAGAGTAGGAACTCAGCTAGAACAAGAAACAAGCCATTCACCTATTCTCAACTCCGTCAAGCTCCAGGATGGGCAACGGCCCCTGAGAGTGATAGCTTCACCTCATCACATGAGGTCAAAGTCTATGTAAGTACCAGAGGCAGAGAAGCCTTGGCCAAAGGCCCATGGAACTCAAAGAGAGGCCGTCATTCTAAAAGGAAATACGCATGAAACAAGGGCACACCCTGCACACTTGCTAAAATGTGAAGTACAAGAGCATTAGTTTCGGGTCAGGGTGAGTGTAGGGAGGCACTCCCTTGTGGGTAGTCAGGTCAGGTTGCATGGAACGAGAATTTAGCCCCTGGTAGCTTGACCTCCAACATCTGTCCTGCAATGGCTTCAACAACCAACGCTACTTCTGCAACCTACTCCATAGCAGAAGGAGGAATACTGGCAAAAGATAAAAGCAAGGCAGCCTCCAGGTCAGAAAAACACCACTTTTCCAGAAGCCCCACCCAATGGGCTTCTGCTGACAAAGCACTGGCCAGAAGCTCCGTGACCTCAGCCCCCAAGGGCACTTGCTATTTGAAGACAGCCAAGGCTGGAGATGGCAGAGCGGGCAGAGCTGTCTGGCACCGGCAGCCTTGGAGCCCAGCATCCTTCCAGCCCGTGACTGAGGAGATGAGTGATGTATTTTGGAAAGCACAACATGAGACGCCACGATAAGACCAAACAGACCAAGGCCAAATTGGTCCCAGACTAGGAGGTCGCGCTGACCCTTCTGGGAGAAGAGGATGTTCAGACAGGCCGTAGCACTGTGTGTAAGGACAGTCTGTGAGCCTGCAGAGGTGGCTCTTTCCAGCCCATAAGCACAGCACGAAGACTGTCCCCAGAGGACACCTCCACCGAGGTGCCACACACCACCTCTCTTTATCCGCACATAACTCCAGGAGGCAAAGAGGAAAAAGCGTGAGGACTTGCCCAACGTCACTCAAGTAAGAGACCCGATAGGAATCTGTCACGCTCCCAACCCACAATCTCCTCACCTTTCCCCAGCTTCATCTTGAGAGGCTGGAAATGGCCCTGCCACGATTTGATTCCCACCAGAGCTGAAGCAGACCAAGCTTCAGCTCCAGGCATTTCTCAGAGACAGGATGACAAGCCTCTCTGACAGTGGCTTTGCCCTCGGGAGCCTCAGAGCTCTCTGCCTGTCATGGTCTCTAGTTAACGCTGTACCTATTAGGTCTGGTCTGACCAAATAGTCCCAGCTGAGCCAAAACACTCCTCAGAGCTCAACGATGGTGAAGGAGAATGTTGCAGACCTCCAAGGAAGAACAGGCTTCCTCTTTCCTGTACTGGAAGAAGGACAACATTCCAAAAGCTCACATCTGTGCTGATGTTCCAGGCAACAGATCTTCTGTGGCCCACGTATGAGGTCATGAACACCTGTGCCCCCAGCACTGGGTCCGTGGGGCAGAGATAGGAGGATCATTGAGTCTTGCGCCCTGGCAGCCTAGGTCCAGGGTCAGTGAGAGACACTGTCTCAAAGGAACACAGGACACTGGATGTCCTCATCTGGCCTCTCCATGCATGTGTACACATACCTGCATACACACACGGACCAGCTCTGAATCCACACAACTCTATGGCAAGGGCACCCTCAGGCCTGTCCTTCTGTGTAGCCACATAAGTATGGTGTTACCAAGCAGAGAGGATGAGCTCACAGAACTGACAGGCTCTAAGACGTCTGTAATCCCGTTATCCTAACATGGAAATGAGCCACAGGAATTTTGTGTCTACGCTAAGAATGTGAAGGTGTTTCTCCTGTTTACATAAACTGGGGTCTGTTGAATATCAATCTAAAGATGATTTAAAGTATGTAAGAGGACATGTGTATGTTATATGCAAAGGCCACACCATTTTATGTGCCACTGGGCTCGGGGTAACCGTACTTCCCATGATATCAGCCACGTTCAGGGTTGTACAGTCATTAACACCGAAGGGGGCTCAGCAGAGCTGAGCTTCATGAGCCTTTCCAAATATGGAGGCTTAAAAAGCAAGTGTTGAGCCGGGCATGGTGGCACACGCCTTTAATCCCAGCACTCAGAGTGGCAGAGGCAGGTGGATCGACATGAGTTCGAGGCTAACCTACTCTAGAAAAGAGAATCCAGGACAGCAAAGGCTATACAAAGTAACCTTGTCTTGAAAAAAAAAAAAAATATGTACAGCAAGAAGTTCTTTGTTAGTGCCTGTTACAGGGTTACAACTGATGTTAACACAAAATAGGTCGATTTAAAATTTTAATTTTAGGGCTGAGGAGAAACTCAGTGGGCTGAAAGTATGAGGACTTGAGCACCGTCCCCACGGAGGAGGTGGAGACAGGTGGATCCCTGAAGTTCTCTGGAGCTGGCTAGACAAGCAGCCTGGCAGAGACCAGGGAGACCCTGTCCCCCAAAACACATCTAATTATACAAATACTACGTCAGCATGAGCTGGACCTCCCAACTTGGGAACTGCCAGCTCCACCAGGCACAGATGTATCAACCTGTTACGCGCAATGCAGCTAGTACGGTTAAGAGAGTGCAGCAATCATCGGGTGCCTCCTGGCAAAGACAGGCAAAAACCTGTCAAAAAGATGAGGCTGGAGGCTGGCAAATGGCCAACTGGGTAAAGGCATTTGCTGCCAAGGCTGACAATGCTTGGGACCCACCTGGGTGGAAAGGAAAGAGCTGAACTCTGACCTACACACACACACACATACCCACAGAGAGAGAGAGAGAGAGAAACGGAGAGATGCACAAAGTAAATAAGTAATTTTCTTAAAAAAAAAAAAAAAAGATGAAACTTCTGAGGGCATTTTGTATGCAAGAAGTCATACACTTCATATTTTATTATTTTCCATTTTGTCTCTTTCTCTATTAGAGCTGGAATGGATTGCCCAAGTCCTATTCAAACTGACCCCAATTATCAGCAGTCTGGCGTAAGCTGCCTTGGCAGGGAAAGGCTGGACCTGGACTAGATCGCCCTGCCTAGACCCAGCCCTCTCTAGCTGCCCCCTACCTCTGGTACTCAGCTAAGCTGTATCATATTAGATACCTGACCCTGGCTTTAGAACTCTAGCATCTAGACATGATGAGAAACCACGGAGAGTAGCCGAATTTGCCTTCAAAGAAAAGTAATTATTGTCCGATAGCAAAAAATAGGTGACATCTCTTGTTGTGCAAGTGTGAGGACCTGAGTTTGAATCCCCAGAACCCATGGAAAAGCCAGGTATGTTTGTACTTGTGTCTGTAACCTCAGTACTGACAGGTAATGAAATGAAGATCCCTGGAACTTGATGGTCAGTCTAGGTAGAATAATGAGCCTTGGGTTCAGTGCGAGATTATGTGTCAGGAGACTAAGGCAAAGACTAATAGAGCAAGACACTCAACATTCTCCTCCGACTTCTGTATCTGAACACAATCATTCTCTCTCTCTCTTCCTCTCTCTCTCTTTTTCTCTCTCTCTCTCCCTCACACACACACACACACACACACACAGTGGTCAGTATAAGAATCTCTGCATAATATAAATGTCACACACTTTATGGCTGCCGTGAATACCCAGATGGGCACAGGGGCTACTTTGTTACATGGTTACACATAAAGAAACTGGCAAGCAAAATTGAGACTGGAACCAAAAGCCTGATGGATTACAAACCCTTCAGTATCTGATCTACCATCAGTCACACAGAAACAAGGCACACAGCCAAAATGTCAAGGCACAGCCACTTAAAATAGCATATTTTCCAAATGTCCAAAAGGTTCTAACAGCATGCTATGACAAACACTTTATAAGAGTCTGCAGAGAGCCATGACCTTTTGGCTATTTCTAAAACCAGAAGCAAGGAGGGAAAAAAAATCATTTGCAAAGATCACAAAGTTTTGAAGAAAGTACTCACTCACTGAGCCAAGTCATAACTTATGCCAGAAAACTGTTATTAATACACAGATTTCTGTGAACAGGAAGCTACGTAGAGAGGAGCAGACTTAACAGTGGGCTAGCAAATATGTTGCAATTCATCAAGAAGTCATAGAAAGGGTTCCTCAGTATTTGGTATACACATTGCCTTAGTTTGACATGAGATGTAGGTGACAGTAGGCATGGAAGTCCCAAGAGGACAGTGGCCCTCAGGAGATGCAGAGGGACCCACTGGCTCAGTCAGTGAGCATTCACAGGTACTCACTCACCTTTCCTCTCTTGTAACTCCCCTGAGAATGCATCATGAAGGAGATTACTGTAGAGGTCAGGAGCGCCATCATTATTCTCTCTGCTTGATCAACAGAGCTTGTCTGTCTCATACTGTATACCAGCAAAGTGGCTTCCCCCATCAATCAGGTGGATTTCAAAACCCCTAGTGATTACAAAAATACAAAGAGCCAAAGAGTCAATTAGAGAGGCCCTCGGACCAAAGAAGGACCTGCTACCTGGAGAAGGCAGCAGGTAGGTCAAGGTCAGAGATCTAAAGTAATGCCTGCCCTGAAAGTCCCCAAGTTTGTCCCAGGAATCAAGCTACTAAGCAGATGAAAGAACCAGTGAGCAAACAATGTGAAAAGCGAACTAGCCCACCAGGCTTTCAAGGGAGTGATGCCTCCTCTCTGCTTCCCTCACTCTTGATCTTGAGCACCTGTGAATCAAGAAGACATCAATGATGGCCTGAACTATAAAATTCCCCTGTTGAAGTCCTTATCCCTAGAATTGAAGTTTCTTGGAAGCAGGGTCACTGTAGACAAAACTAGATATGAGGTCAGAGTGGAGAAGAGTGGACCCCTACTCTAATGTGACTTGTAATCTTATTAAAAGGGGGCCTTTTAATTTTTTAATTATTTATAATATAAATTTTAATTATATATAATATATATTACACACATATACTCACGTATGATGGGATGCAAGTGAATTTAGAGTCCACAGAGGCCAGAAGAGAGCTTTGGAGCTGGTTATGAGTACAAGTGGTTATGAGCTACCAATGTCCTAGAAAATGAACCCAGGTCTTCTGGAAGGGCAGAAAGTGCTCTTAACAGCTCAGCTATCTCTCTAGCACCTCTAAAGGAAGTTTTAGACAAACATGTAAGGATAGAACCATGTGAAGACTAGAGTTAGTGCTCCCATGGCCAAGTAAGCCTGAAAGCCAGGAGAAAGGCTTAGAGCTTACGTGTCCCTAGCATTTACAGAGGGACATGTCCTGCCTGGATAACACCTTCACTGAGGCTTCCCATCTCTAGAAGTCAGAAAGGATAGATGACCATTGTCGAAGGTCCCCAGCCTGTGACAAATGGATGTGACAGCCTTAGCAAACCCTTTGCTGATGCCACCAACACGGGACCTTCCCAATCTGCAACCTTTGCATGCAGTCTGAAGCTGAGAGATTCGGGAAGCGGCAGTGATACAGTGGCCCTGAAGAAGTCACTGTGCCAAATCCCCCTGCTATAGACTTACATGCAGCAAAGACACAGGCTCTGAACACAGGACAGTGCCCTACAAGCTTCTGTGCCAAGGACCCAGGTCAACCTTCCACCGTGATACCCCGTGCCCCTAACCTCCTACTGCCCAGTCCTACAGCCTACAGTTCTGAGCACTAGGAAAGGTCTCATGTCCTGCAGGCAAAAGCCTGTCTCTGTCCCTTACCGCCCCGTAAGGGAAATGAAACAGCTCTGACTCTCCCCACCTCCCACAGATCTCTGTCAATAGCTTTACGGCTGTTGCCCCAGCCAACTGGAGAGCTCTAGAGAATAGATACAGACTCACAGGGATCAGGACACATCCACATGGTCTGATACAGATGTGCAGACCATGTGGAGTCAAGGTCGACTCCACCTCAGTCACACTGAGTGAGCACCCACCTGCCATCCCATGGTCTTTGTATAGGTACAGGCATCAGCAGAGCAGAGACCAGGGCGGCCAGAACCAAACTATAGTCTGGGAGAGGTAGCCACTATGTGTTCTCAGTATCTGAAGGAGACAGGATCAGCATGTCTGTGGGACAAGTCTAGACAGTGAGGGTTGAAGTAGGGAGGAGAGGACAGGCTGCTCGTGGAATTTGTGGGAAGGAATTGCACCAAGAGTTAAAGGAGTCCTGATGGTTGAGTCTAACACGGTAGTGCTTACCCTTGTATAGCTCCTGGCTTCCCACATAAGTGTGTCCTTGGGAAGTGCTCTTTCAAGTCTATCTGGCTCCTACACCTCCTGCCAACGACTTGTTCTGAGTGGCTAACGCCAGTCACCTCCAAATACAGCCTGGTTCTGCTTAAGCAAAGGCACCAGAGCCAGCTAGGAAGTGGCGATGACAAAAAACAGCTCCACTCAGCAGGTTGTGGTGAGGGAACACGATGGCACCAGGCAGGCTCAACGCATCCAGAAGGTGGGCGACTGAATGACCTCGAAGAGCCTTAGACTGTCTTTGCTGGGAGATCACGGGTGGGGCAAGCCTGGCCTTATTATAGGGGCCACCATAATATGACCCCATTTTGTACCCACAGCCTCACCCAGAGAATCCTGGTCCTACTGCCTCTACCTTCTATAAACGTGGACAGAGAAGGACACTAGAAACACAAGCAGGGTCAGGCTACGCACGGTGAGCCTTAAGGAACCTGGACTTGATCTAACAGAAAGGGCCCTCTGTTCTGTTGGCATTACCTCTGGGCAGGAAGGCTTCCTTCCTCGAAGTGAACCACCTACGTTCCTGCCATCCCCACACCTCCCAAGGAGGAGGAGGGTCCTGTCTCACAGGATGGGTGGAAAAACACCCTGTCAGAGCTCTTCCCAGGCTGGGAGCTGGCCCTTTGCTCCTCCCCCTTCCAGTTGTGGAACCTTTGACTTGGGTAACCCCCAGCTACACTGAGGCCCTGGGAAGGGAGCATTAACAAGTCCATTTGTCCCCCCACCGCCACCCCACAGTCTCAGCAGGAAAGAAGGGGAGATGCTACTCTGCTTACAAGGCTGGAGCTTGGGTAGAGAATGGAAAAGTGATTCCCTAGTTCCCAAGCCGCCTCCCTTACCCCTCCACTTCTCCCACTCCCGAAAGAAACCATAGCAGAGTTTGAGAACCCTAAGGACAAGACCAGATTTGTGTTATGAAAAGCACTCTTGGGGGCGCAGGGGGAGGGGAGGCTGCAGTGGTATTATGGTGAGTCACAGTGGAGCCCCAGTGAGAGCCCATATAGCAGCCCAGCGTAAGACCCATGCCACAGGGAGCATGGACAGTCTCCTCTCCCAGCAGCTCCACTACACACTCACACGCGCACACACATTCACGAAGGCACAGACACACATCCACTGGCAAGGAAATCCCTAAGGCTAGGCAATTACCTGCCTGTGATGTCCTGGGGACCCCCAGAAGGAAGCTAGGAGTCCAACTCCACTCCAGAGAGGGTGCAAACCACTGATATTATTTGTTCCCATTGCTAAGCTGTCTACACATTTCCAATTTAATGCCAGATTCAAGTTTGCAAAGTCTCTTTAAGAAATAAGTGCTGGGCCCCATGAGGCTTTTCCTAGCTGCATTCCAAAGCATGCAATGTCTTGGGTAGCTAAATCAGCTTCGGTGGGTAGGTCCATGTGGGCCTCTCCTTCACAAAGCCCAGGGAAGTTGGGGAAAGAATTCCTCTGCCAATGGGAATCTGAATGTGTCACAAACTCCTACTGGGTTGGATCAAGCATAATATCAAAGCACTCTGCCTTTGCTCTCAGAGAAGTGTGCTGTCACCTCTTGTCCCCAGAGGAGGGCCAGTGAGTGATCACCCTAGCCCCAGAACATCTGCCTGATCCTTTCAGACAGAATCCCTCCAGGGAGACACAGGAGGAGACAGGGATGTGGCCACCTTGAAGTCACTAAGTCAATGCCCCCTGCCCTCCTTCCATACTCAGGTCCCCATGGAAAGCCACATGTCTCACTGGAATTCCAGCTGAGGAAGGGCCAGATGGTGCTGCCACCACCTCCAGGGGAGGGGACAGAGAAAGCAGGACAGGAGTAGGAGCTGCCTCGTTCACAGCTATACCATTTAGGACAGGAAATACATTTTAAAACCTGGTTTCTTATCGAAGCATCTCAGATACGAAATAAATAATATAATGTCTTCAGTCATTCCACTCATTCATTCTTTTCTATTCACAAGGTTTTCCTCTCACCCCTACCCTATGAGCTAGCTCTTCTTCATGGGCACAGTCTGTATCAGATTTGACCTGTTACCTCGGGTTGTCATTCCCAGTACTCTATGTTTAAAAAAAAAAAAAAATCTAAGTGAGTGGGTATGTGGATGAATGAATAGATTGAATAGCTGAGTGGATGAGTAGGTGGAGAGATAAGTGGCTGGGCTGGTGAATGGATATGTGGGTGGATGGATGGATGGACAGATGGACAGTGGGTGGGTCAGTGGGTGGATAGGTGGATGGATGGATGACAAATGGATGAACAGGTAGAGGGTGGATGAATGGGTTCAACAAATGGTCCTCAAGTGTATCATGTGCCACGCACAGTGTGAGCCCCAGGATGGTACCTGCACCCAACTTCGGAGGCACTCATAGCATAACAAGGGGAAACGTCACTGAATAAACTATGCATGGAAAGTCATATAACATGGAGAAGGAAGCAAAGGACTCAGCACAGACAGAAACTACACAAGTTGAGTCATGAAGACCACACAAGCGTCCTTTGGTCACTGGAGTAGTGGTACACTTTCCTGAACCTTCAGAGGCATTCCTTTGGTTGTTGTAATCCCCATTTCTTTCTCTCTAACAAGCCTCCTGCAGTCAGGGCCCATCTTCTTTTTCTTCTCTTCCCCAAACCAAGAATCATAAAAATGCAAGAACACCACATAAAAACAGCATCAGTAATGTGACATGATACAGTGACAGTGGTTGACAAAGGGTCTCTCAACTGGGGAAGTCCAGGGTCAACAACACAGTCTCTTGACTTGAAGAAGCTATTTTCTCTGATCCCGAATCCCTTATGCACAATGAGTCATGTGGAGATGTCAATATACCAGCACTGTTTAAAAGATTCAGTGATGTCACAAGACCCTGTCTCAAAAAGTAAGCAAAATTTAAAAGTTGGATATGATGGCACAGGCCAAGACAGACACAGCAGTTCTTTGAATCTGAGGCCAGTCTGACTTACATATTGAGTTCCAAGGCAAGCCAATGTGGCATACTGAGACCCTGTCTCAAAATACATACATACATACATACATACATGCATACATACATACATACATACATACATGATTTTATGGGAATTACATGCAAACAAATGACTAGTCTCTCTCTCTCTCTCTCTCACACACACACACACACATACACACACACACTTTGCCTCTAGTGTTAATCTAAACATATATCCAGCTCCCATTGCCTTTTGGCATATAGATTCAACTCCATTTCAGCTGGCCCAGTCTCCCAAGCAAAAGGACTCCCCATTTGCCACCCTCCATTCAGCTGTGAGTTCCTTTAGGAATGAGCCCAGGCTATACTCAGCTCTACAACCCTGAAGCTTAGCTTAGCACTTGCCAGAGTGTCACTCAGAAATGGCTGACTGGCAGGCTTGGGGTACAGCTCAGTGGCAGAGTACTTGTCTAGCATGTGTGAAGCCCTGAGCTAAGACTTCAGCACTGCATAAAACTGGGTGTGATGGTGTGCACCAGGGAATCCGACAACCAAAAACATAGAGGCAGGGAAGTCACAAGTTCACCATCATTCTGAGCTACATAGCAAGTCCAAGGTAAATCTGGGATGCATGAGTGCTGGGAGGGAGGACTGGGGAGAGGGGTAAAGGAAGGGAAGGACAGAAGGAGGGAGACCTGCATGCATCACTGGCTAAAAAAAAAACCACAGGTTATACTGATGTATGATTGCTCCCCACCCACTCCCCCGTAAGGAAGGTAAGCCAGGATTGTCCCCCACATAAGCCAGGATCTCCTCAATCAACATGTAAGATTTGCTACACAGAAGACCAAGCCAGGGAAAAGTACGGCATGAACACTCGGCAAGAAATAGATGTGAATTATTACAAGGAAGACACTGTTCTTACACTTTTTAGGCAGGAGTGAGAACTAACAATGATCTAAAATGATTGGGAAATGGGTTGTTCTTGTTCACTGAAATATCTGAGAATCAGAAAAAAAAAAAAAAAAATCCCAAGAAGACCATGGAAGACTTCCTGGAGGACATGACCTTGAATGACTAAAAGGGTCCTTATGGCCTCAGCATGTGCTAGCAACTATCACAGTCCAGTGGGTGGCTGATGTGAAGACAGCTCAGGGACAGTGAGCTCCAGATGAGGAGAGCTTTCCCAGATTCAAGCCTCCAACTCCAACAGCAAACTCTGAAGGTGGACAGGGGCCTTCTTCACATCCTGGGACCAAGACACAACCCTCCAAAAGTACCTAAGAGTTCTAACAGGCCCCCAAGACCACTGCAAAAATAAAGGAAATGGCAGGCAGCTGCCAGGATCAGCCAGGGAACTGTCTGAAAGTCTGCCCTGGCCTGATTGCCCACTGGAACTACAAACAGGAAAACTATTGGCCCCACAAAACCTTTAAATTTTTCTTTTTTCATTCAGTTCAAAGACAGAGAAACTCCACTCATCACCTTCTCCAGGCCAGGGGTATGTTGTAGGCATCTGACATATTTTCTGCCCCCATGGGTGACTTGCCGGTCTATAGTTGAAAGACCTGACTGTCTTTGGCTACAAATCTTACATGATAATTCAGTAAAACACAAAATTAGTTAAGATGCTCAAAGCATCATGAGAATTCTTTAGATCCCAGTAGGGTCACAGAGACTTTTCCTGTGTCACACACAGCTGTGTCTTGCAGGAAGCTTCTAATTGTCATGTTAGTCCTGAAGTCTTCTCCGTTGTCACTCAGGGTGAGGAAGGCTCCTGAGGCTGACTACCTGACTACTGTTACAGCTGAGGTGCCTGGCATCCCTACCTGAATAAAAACGGCCCCCATAGGTTCATAGGGAGTGGTACTGCTAGGAGGTATGGCCTTGTTGGATAGGTGTGTCCTGTTTGGAGGAAGTGTGTCACTGAGGGCCGGCTTTAAGGTCTTAGATGCTCAATCCAGGCCTAGTGGCTCACAGTCTCTTCCTGCTGCTTGCCAATCTGGATGTAGAACTCTCAGCTCCCTCTCCAGCACCAAGTCTGCCTGCATGCTGCCATGCTTTCCACCGTGAAGATAATGTACTAAACTTCTAAAATTTTAAGCCAGCCCCAGTTAAATGTTTTCCTTTGTAAGAGCTGCCCTCGCCGTGCTGTCTCTTCACAATAATAAAATGCTAAGACACTGGGTTACACACTTGTAGCTCACTGCACCTGCTGCCAATTCAAGCAGACCCACAAAATGTGTTCTTTTATTTTGTTTTGCTATTAGTAAGCATATAAGTTCTCTTGCTTGACTGTTGTCAAGAAAATCTTGGCAAGAATCATGTCTACTTTGTTCATTACAGTAGACTGAAAGCATAAGACTGAATACAAATATGTTGAATTAATTAGTTATTTTATTTATGGAGTTAGTTTCTTGGAGTGGGATGTTGACTAGCCACTTCAGCCACATAAGACTTATAATTTGAGGCTACGGAGATGCCTCAGCGGTTAGAAGCATTGATGCTGTTGCAGAGTACTGGAATTCAGTTCCTGTCACCACATCTGGCAGCTCACAACTTCCTGTAACTCTAAGGGCTCACAGCTGTCTGTAACTATAGCTCCCGGAGATCTGAAGCCTGACTCTGCAGGCACTCATACTCACATACACATAGACACACACATGCACATAATTAAATAGCATGAAGAAAATTTTTTTAAAGAATTATGAATTCTTCCTTTGAGTTTTACTAAATTAAATGCAGTTCCTAGAAAGGAGCACCTACAGGGAGGGAGGAAGGTGGCCAAAAGCCCTTGCAGTGTGGTGGGATTACTGTCATTCGTCGCAATGGTTGGTCAGCGACGTCTGGCAGAAATAAGTGTGGTGATCGTATCTGAAACAGTTGTTGCCTTTTCATGGGGTTCCAGAGAAGTTTAGTATGTCTAGCCTTTAAAATGTTTTAAATGAAAAACAAAAAGGCAGCTTCGGTAGAGTTGCCTGTGGCCCAGCACAGTGAGGGTACAAAACACCATGAATTGTTCACTTTTTTTTTTCAAGTTTTTTTAGATAGATGTATTTATTTATCTATTTATTTATTTATTTTCATTATTACTTTACTTACATAAGTGCTTTGCCTTCCTGTACGTCTCTGCACTGTGTGCATGCCTGGTGCCTTCAGAGGTCAGAAGAGGGTGTCAGATCCCCTGGGACCAGAGTTATTACAGACAGTTGTAAACTACCATGCTGGTGCTGAATCTTCTACAAAAACAATGAGTGCTCCTAACCACTGAGCCAACTCTGGAGCCCCTAACTGTTCATTTTGAAATGGTAAATTTTAAACTGTACAGATTATAATATATACACATACATACATACATACATACATACATATATAGTATATGACATACTAGAAGTTTTGGCTTCTTTAAAAATTTAGTTATGTTATAGAAACATGTTTTTATTGTAAACCCAAGTGTGGAATGTGGGAATGCTGATAACAGCCTCATGAATGTGTGATCTTTATCAGCTGGAAACTGCCTCATGCAGGAGGCATGGGTTTTGCCAGCTGGAAAACATCTTTGTGTGGACTCTAAGACGGTATAAATAGGAGCCCATAGAAAGGAGGGGATGAGGGAGGGAGGGAGGGAGGGAGGGAGGGAGGGAGGGAGGGAGGGAGGGAGGGAGGGAGACAGAGAAATGGAAAAAAACTAGGCTTCCAGATAGTGCAGAGAATGCTGATTCAAGGAGGCTGATGCTGATTCATCTGCTGCTGCTATTTGCTCTTTGGCTGGACTGCTGAAATTCTAAACAGAAAGAATGGAATCACCCCAAGAACTAAGTCTGAAGAAGTCTACATTCCCTGTCCCTACTAACCTTCTTTTTCTCCTATCATGGGTTGGGGGTTTAAAGGGAAGAAAAGGCATTTATGAACCCCAAATAAAGTAAGTTTTTAAAAATCAAAGCCTACAATATGTAGTATAAATTATAATATAAATATAATACTCATAAATTATAAAATTAAACTTAAGCAGCTTGAGATCACAACAATTCCTTTGTTCAGGAGCAGTGTTCAAGGTCACTGTTGTACACTGGACCCTGAGAGATGCCAGCAGGGCACAGGGACTTTCCCAACAATGCTTTTAAACAGAAAGTTAATACTCCATGGAGACACCTTCAAGCCACAAGCTAGAAGCCACCTGGTAACAAACAAGCCATTGTAGGAATACAAAGAGCAAAGCAAAGGGAGAAGGGTACCCCTGGCAAAGACAGGCAAGTGCTGGACCACACAACCCAAAGAGGTGGGAACCACTAAGAATGGGTACTGGGTGTCTGTTTAGGGCCAAACAGGGGCCCAATGAGTCGCTGAGAGTTCTCCATTCTCAGGGTGCTGAGGTCCCAAGGAGGTAAGAGGCTAGGAAGTCCACAGATGAGGTCTATGGGAAGTCAGAGCTGTCTACCTGTACAAGCCCTTCAGCTGACCCTCCCTGGCAGTCACCTTCAAGTCTCAAAGCTGCTTCTTTGTCGTGGAGACATCTCAGTTTTCCAAGATGGCGCTGCTGCTGTCTTCCCCACTCCACAGGGCTTGCTTGTTTGAGGGCAGCCTTCTCTGAATTCACCCCTGAGCTCTCTGAGTGAGTTTACTAAGAGTCTCCTGATACCTGGAATGTTCTCCCCGCCCCATTTTCACTTCTTTATTGATTCCCAGGAACCCAAGACCAAAGTTTGTTTTCCAGGTTGTCTTTATTGACTTCCTAGGTTTCTGTGTCTCAGCTCTGCAGTTATAAAGTGGGGAGGTTGTCCAGTGTCAGAAATGCCATGACCTCCAGAAAAATGTCTTCTGGGAAATGAACAACGTGACCTTCTAATGTTATTCCATCAACTCCTGGCTGCCCACAGCCAGCCATTCACTAAAAGAAGGTTCTCAATCATCCTGCTGCGGTGACCCTTTAATATAGCTCTTCATGTTGTGGTGACCCCCCCCCAAGGCATAAAATTATTGTAGTTGTTATTTTATATCTGTAGTTTTGCTACTGTTATGAATTGCGATGTAAATATCTGATATACAGGATATCTGATATGTAACCCCCGCAAAGGCGTTGAGACCCACAGATTGAGAACCACTGTCTTAGGGGAACGCTGTGTTTTCTGCGTGGCAAAAGTGAACCCCAGCCCCTTAGTCCTGTGCTCTTGCCAAAGCTTGAGGCTGCAGGAGCCACTGGCCCCTGGTGGGCAAGTTAAACACCAGAAAGAATCATTACCTTGCAAGACTGAACACAATGAATTCAAAAGCCACGGTACTGACAAACCTCTGCCACCGTCAGACAGAGACTAACGCCAGTGAGTCAGCTCAGCGAGGATTGTTGTAGAAGGAACCACGAGCAGGAACTGCTCCTCCATTGCCCATGTCCACTAGAAAAGGCCTTTGTAATGAATGACAAGGGGAGAGCTGGCAAGATGACTCGGTGGAGAGGCCGCCTCACGGAGCCTTAGTTCCTGAACCCAGTCCCTGGAACCACAAGGTGACTTCTGCAGGCTGTCTTCTGACCTCTGAGTGCACACTGCGGCACGTGGGCCCCACCCAATAAATAAACAAATAAATAAGGAATTGTAAATCCGTATACCACCCTCTATCTTATTTTGATCTCTGTGCAATCAGTGAGTATCAGCTGTGGCTCCATCCAGTGGGAGTGGGGGTGGGGGTGGGGTGGGGGGTTGGGTGATTTGTGTGGCACTCAGAATTAAACCTAGTGTCTCCCTACACGCTGGGCAAGCACTCTACCATTACAAAGGTCTGTATCTCAGACCTTTGAATTTTTGCTTTTAAATTTTAAGACGGGGAACTCACTTAGATGCCCAAGACAAACCTGAACTCACTGCATAGCTTTGGTAGGTCTTGAGGTTGTGATCCTCCTGCCTCAGCCACCTAAGTACCTGTGACACTAGGAGGCCTAGCTTGGTGGAGAAATTTTAAATATAAAAAATCAGAATGTCATATTCAAACCACTGGCCAAGCCAGGTGTGGCAACAAGTGCCTTTAATCCCAGCACTCAGGGAAGTCGAGGCAGGTGGATCCCTGTGAGTTCAAGTCCAGCCTCGTCTACAGATCAAGTCCAGGACAGCCAAGGCTACACAGAAAACCCTGTTTTAAAAAACAAACAACAAACAAACAAACAAACAAAAAATCAAGCAAGCCACTGGCCAATTCTAGTACCTCAGTGTCACACAGACATCTGCCATTTCATGCCATGCACCGGAATCTGATCCAGCATCTGTATCTGGTAGTGTTTTCTAATATACATGGACAAAGGTATATAATGAGAAAGAACTCAGCAATTCCAAGGGAACAATGACCCAGTGCTTTCAACAAAGAATATCAAGGAAAGATTGCTACAGGTCAAAAGAAGCTTATGTAACTTACTAATCAAGCCACTGCCTGGGACTGGGAAGTTGGCTCCGACAGTAAAGAGCTAAGAAAGCACAGAACTTGTTCAGTTCACCAGCACCTATGTAAATAAAAGCCAGGCAAAGATCAGCCCCATCCCAGACCGCGGTGTGCAGTACTAGGAAGCCTGACAGGAGGACCCCTGTGGCTTGTTAAGCAACTAATCTAACCAAATCAGCAAATTCCAGGCTCAGTGAGAGTCCCTGTCTCAAAATGGAAGGCGGGAAAAGATTGAGAAAGACACCTATCATCTGTCTCTGGCCGCCACATGCATGTGCACGCATGGCCACACACAGGAACACGCACAAACCAAAACACAAACAAAAAATTTTAAAAGTGGGATGTGGTGGCACCCCCATTTAATCCTGGCACTCAAGACACAAAGGCTTGAAGACCACTGTGAATTTGAGGCTAGCCTGGTCTACATAGTGCGCTCCAGGCCAGCTAGAGCTAAGCAGTGGGATCCTATCTCAAATAACAGAATAAGAACAGTACCTGGGCTGTAGGGTCCTGCTTCCAATGACCAGGCTAACTGCGCAGACGCCTTAGTGGCACATCTGAGGTGATAGGTGACCACTCAGGCCACGGAGGCTGCCACAACAGAGCGCCTTGGACAATGCAGCTTCCAGCAGCTTCCAGCAGCTTCCAGCTCACATGCTGAAGCTGTAAGCCCAAGACCAAAGTACAACTCCACCAGCTCAGCCCCCGATTTAAAACCAGCACCTTCTTGCTGTGTCCACACACAGTACAGAGTCAGGCCTCTCTTCTAAGAAAGCCAATCCTATTCATAACCCAACCAGCTCCCGAAGGCCGCACCCGTGGATACCACCACTCTGGGTACTAGCTTCTGATGCATACATTTTTTTAAATTATTTTATTACACTGGTTTTATTTGTTCAGTGTGTGCATGGGGCAGGGGAGGGGGTGCACAGGTGCCGCAGCACATATGTGGAGGTCAGGGGGCTTTCGGGAGTCACCCCCTCCGGCCATGTGGGTCCTGTGACTTGAACTCAGGTCATCAGGCTTGACAGCAAGCATCTTTACCCTCTGACTCATCTCACTGGCCTTGGATTCTTGGGGGCAGGGGGTGTTACTTGTTTAATACAAGATTGCAAGTGGCCCAGCCTGGCCTTCGAGGCTCTGTGTAGCTGGGGATGGCCTTGAACTTCTAATCTTTCTGCCTCTACCTACCAGGTGCTGGAAATATAGGCAAGCACCACAATGCTAGTTCCATACAGTCCTGAGGCTTGAACCCAGGGACTCAAAACCATGGGGAAGATGAAGATCAACACTCAAGGCTGTCCTCTGACCTCCACACACGAACAGAGGTATGCACAAGCTTACACCCACACCCACACACACATGCACATGAACACCCACATGCATGCACACAGGGCCGTGAGAAGGAGGGAGAGACAAGAAGAGTAATGGTGGGAGTGTAGTCTGGCAAGAAATGGGAATGGTGCAGATCTAGACAGAAAACAAAAAAATCATCTTTGACAAATCTCTCTCTGAAGCCAAGTCTCTACCGTTTATGCTGGCTTTAAAAGAATGTTTTGTTTCCTTTCCTTCTAAATTTGAGTTTAGACTAGCTGTCCTGGAAAACTGTTTGTTCTTGAAAAGGTTGTGTGTGTTCTTGTTCAAGCCGGGAGAAGGAAGTGGAGAGGAGGGAAGGGTGGGAGACTAGTCCTTGGGCATGATAGGTGAGGCCTGGAGGAAGGCCAGGAGCAGGAGGCTGAGACCATGGTACCCAAGAGCCATAGGCACGCCACAGATCTAGTGTTGGCGGAGTGTGCTGGTGTAATAGGAAAACCCCACGCCTTCGGCCTCACAAAGTTCACAAGAGACCCCTACTTTCTTTTCTTCCTTCCTTCTTTCCTTCCTTCCTTCCTTCCTTCCTTCCTTCCTTTCTTTCTTTCTTTCTTTGGGTTTCTAAGACACAGTTTCTCTGTGTAGTCCTAGCTGTTCTGGACTCCCTTTGTAGACCAGGCTAGCCTGAAAATCACAGAGCTCTGCCTGCCTCTGCCTCCCAAGTGCTGGGATTACAGATGTGTGCCACCACACCTGGCTAAGGGGGGATCCCCACTCTTAACTAGACCTACACAGGGAGGCCTCTGGGCCACCACCAGAGTGGCCACAGGGGTGATCTCCAGCCCTGTCCTTCGTTGTGGTACCATACATAACTGGCTCCACCCTCCCACATCCCTGTGTCTCTGATGAATAACCACAGCAAGCCTTCACAGCTCTTCCTACAGGTCATTGATTTGCTGTCACACCTCCCTATGACCACACCCCCACAGACCACACCCTTATGGACCACAACTCTCATAGAACACATCTCCATAGGCCACACCCCCATAGACCACACCACCTATTTGCCCCATCTTATGAAAGTATCATTGTATCAGGAATCCATCAAGGGATTAATCACTGTATCAGGCCAGAGAGCAGTCACTTCCCCAAAAGCCCATCAACTGCTAACCTAGTACGGAAGCATTCGAGGGACATTTCGTATTCAAACCATAACATCTTTCCAGAAGACAGGCAGCCCAGTGGCACCAGCACAGACTAGAGGCTCCGTGGGTTCTGGTTTAAAATACCAGTCGAGCCCCCTTCCAAGCAATATGGCTGGTCACTAGGCTCTCTAAACTGCTATTTCTCAGGAATGGACCAGAGATAATAAAACTTAGCTCGAAGACTCTAGAATAATCAGATATGTGTTCGTTTAATATACTAAGGGCTACAGATACAATAGCAAAAGATATAGATGCATAGAAAACAGACAGTACAGTATCTGGAGACAGTAAGTATTCTCACCATGTTTGTAATTATTGTCTTTACTTAAATAACCTAGTAAACTGCAAATATATGAACTAAAAAAAGGCACAAAATTTTGCTAATTCCGTACACTTGAAAAATTCTGGGGCTAGAGAGATGGCTCAGCAGTTAGAAACACTCACTGTTCTTCCAGAGGACCAGTGTTCAGTTCTAACCAGCTATATTAAGTGGCCTACAACCATCCATATCTCAAGCTCCAGGGTATCTAATGCCCTCTTCTCACTTCCTCAGCCACCTATATGCATGTGCACATACCCATACACAGATACACACATACACATAACTAAAATTAAATTCTTGAAGAAGAAGAGAAGGGAGAGGAGAAGAAGAAGAATGGGAGGAAGAAGAAAAAAGGAAAGGAAGAAAACAACAGGAAGAACAAGAAGGAGAAGAAGTCATTGTCACTACCACCCAGGCTTTAGTAAGGGTCAGTTTGGCTACATAGATAAAGGGGGGATGCCAAGGGTATAGTTCTTAAAAATAATCAAACACAACAAGAAGTTGGCACGTGTGGTACTTGCTGAACACATATCAAAGTCATCCTCCTACAAGGCACACTATAAACTGGAATATGAGAGCAGAGTCTCTCTTGATAAACTCTTTGCTATAGCCCAGAAACAAAGGGGCCAGGCTATCTAAGTGACTTCACACTCAAGAATCCCACCACAGCTCTCGACTGTATCTGTCTGCCTGTCAGCTCCCTACCAGTCCTGCTGTGATTCTAACATGTCATGACATGAAGGGAGAAAAGCAAAGCCAGCCGCAAGCGCAATTACACGGTATTATATAACTGAGCTGAATGTGTTCATTGGCCAACTCCAAGAGGCCATAATCCTCAGTTCAGATATGCGGAGTTCCCAGGTGATGGGATCTAACTCTTGCCATTGAGAATCTGGGCAGCAGTAAGGTAAGGTAAACATAACACAATATGGTCAGTACAAGCGAGCCAGATGCTGCCTGACTGAGGATCCTGACCACAGTCCTGCAGACATTCAAGACATGTCCTGCCTGAAAACATGGAGAACAGAGGAAGCTCCTTCACCTTGCCCATGTCTCACACTCACATTTAAACGGCACTGCAGCAGCCATCCCTCATCCTCTTTGTTTCTGTTTGCTGTTCTTCTTAAGCTTTTTCTCCCCTGAGAGGTTCCCGGTTGATAGAAGACTTAAGACAAAAAGTACACTCAGTACTTGTCCACCAATCGGAACACAGATCGTTTTTTTTTTTTGTTTTTGTTTTGTGTGTGTGTGTGTGTGTGTGTGTGTGTTTATGAGGCGGGATCTCACTGTGTAGCCCCGGCTGGCCTGGAAATCACTATGTAGACCAGGCTGACCTTGAATTCCACCCCTTCCAGGGCATCAAGAGATTGTAACCATTTTACCTAATAAATAACAATCTTCTATCTCCACACTTTTGAACAGTTCCCATAAGGAAGAGGCATAACTTTATAATACTTAACACTATTTATTCACTATAATAAAAATAATTGATTAAGCATAGAGGACAATACAACTTCAAGTTGTTCAAAGCCAAAATTCCATAATTTAAAGAAATAATATCAAAGAAAACCTGATATCTGCAGCTATCAAAACTTGTAGTGGAGTACTGACAGTGTTAATATTTATTTTAAAATGATGCCACACACACAACAGATACTATTTGAAAGAGACTTATTGGATGGAGGTGGAGAGAGAGGGGGGGAGATAATGGAGGGGTTGCCCCCAGGAAAGAAAGCAAGGCAGAGAGGGCAAGAGAGGACAGTAAGAGCAGAGAGCAGGAGAAAGTTAGGAGGCAGGGCCCCTATGGGCAGCGACCAGTGATGACATCACAGGTGGCTAAGGAACCTAGGAATGGGCTAGTGCATCGACTTGTGAACGAACAGTAAGGACAAAGACAAAAGCTCCCTCCAGAACAACAAGGAAATGGTATCTAAATGTGGAAGGGCCTTTTAACATTGGCGGCACCTTTAAACCCAGCACTCTGGAGGCAGAGACAGGCAGCTCTCTATGAGCCCGAGGTCTGGTCTACAGAGTGAGTTCCAGCCTATACAATGAGACCTTGTCTCAAGAGAAAAACAAAACAGAACAACAACAATGGCAGAGAACAGGGCCACCAAGATGAATCAGAAGGTAAAGGCACTTGCTGCCAATCCTAATGACCTGTGCTCCATGTCTGGCCCACCCCACATGGTAGAAGGACAGAACTGTGGGAAGTTGTCCTCTGACCTGCAATGGCACGCACATGCACACGCGCGCACACACACAAACACAGACCCTCCAAAACAAACAACAAACAAATGTAAAGAAATGTCCCAAATGCTGACAGTGCTGACCTCTAGGAGGAAGGAACTCATTTCTTGTTTCACATTCTCTTCCGTTTATAAATTTTTTCTGCACTCAGCACATATAATCTTTGGGTCTGAAGAGAATGCTTTTTAATCTTTTAATCAGATAAGGAAATCAATACATCTCCCTCTGAACAAAACAGAGAGATGGACAAAATGGTTAATGCTAATGTCATCGATCAACCCCTGCAGACTATTAACACTGGATGTTGGCTCAGGGCTCCCTCACTCTGGCCTCCCATGGGGAGACCTTGGGCTTCGAGGGCACAGGATGGGGACAATAACAGTATGTAGACATGCCTTTGATGTCCTCAGCTGTCACTGGGACAGCAGACCAGGGGAAACAAAAGCTCATTCTCCCAGCTTTGGCCACAGCCGGACTCCGGGCTCCCCACCTTTTAACACTGTCAGGCTCCCCGGTATGACCTCTGCCCCCACACACAAAGGCTTCATTCAGCAGCATGGCCAGCCATGTTGAAAATTCTCTCCAGACTCAGCCACTGAGAGAATTTTTGTTTCCAAACTAGCTTTGTGTTTCCATGACTTAACGGGGCTGAAAAAGGAGTTTTGAAACGAATTAACCAAATAATAATAATAACAATAATAATTTCTTCCAAAATTAGCAATAATTTGGGATTCATAACAATTTTTTCAGGGCAAAGAAATGCTAGAAACCTTTTGTATAATTGTACTTTTTTTAAAAAAAACTTCTCCAGTGAACACATCTGACTATTAGAACATTTTTAAAAGTTATCCTTAATCTTAACAAGTGGAAACTCACATTCCCCAGACTGTATTTAAATTTCACATATCATCTAGCCAGGTTTCTAACCTGTTTAAGTGGGTGGGAAGGTCTGATAGGAGCTGATAGTTAAAGTTGGCCAGCAGTTTAGGCAAGCTCGTCCCTGAAGGAGCCCAGGCAGGTCATGCCCATGCCAACCGCAAGGTTAACTTCACCCTACAGGTCAGGGTGCCCCAATCAGCCCAGGATTCTGCAGGCTGCCAGATGCCATCAGCACAGCACACTGCCTGCCCTGACTCATATCCCCACACAACTACCACACAGTCTTGACTCACAGTGGTCTAAAGCTGATCTGTGCTCATGGCTATCAGGATGCACTGAGTTACCTAAACAGACATCTATTTGAGTTGATCATAAGCAGCACCAGCTTTGTTTTTTGAGAAGCCTCACATAGCCCAGGCTAGCCTCAAATATTCTATGTAGCTGTAGATGCTCAAGAACTGATGATTTCCTGCCTCTGCCTCCAGAGTGCTGAGATTACAGGCATACTCCAGACATAGGCCTTATGCTGGGGATGGAACCCAGTGTTCTATCAATTCAGCTATATCTCCTGTTGAAAGAGCATCAGCTCTAACCACCTTAAAAGAAATCAGCCCAAAGCAATTTAATGGAGGGCAGGAAGCCTTTCCAACAAATGGTACTGGAACAACTTGGCCAAGAAATGAACCTGGACCTAAACCATGAAGGCTTCTACAATAGGTGACCCCCAGTGACCCACAGACTAAAAAAAAAGCATATGACCAGAAAACAATTCTTTAATTAATAGAATGTTTTCATGATCTACAGTTAGTCGGAGTTTTTAAATTTGACATCAAAAGCATAATACAGACACTCATATTGAGATAACACACATATACAAATACACACAGAGAACGACAAAGACTCACAGACATACAGACACACATAGAAGCACAGAGATACATATACAAACACACACACACAAACACACACACAGCTGATACACTAGACTTCATTAAAATTAAAAAGCTCTGCTCTGCCAAAGACCCTGCTAAGAAAATGAAGAAACAGAGCCCCTGGAAGAAGACACTCACAAAACACACGCCCAGCTTCAGGTAGAAGAAAGCATGTCAGTGCAATCAGAAAAGAGATCAAGGGTGTGAAGAGTCGCTTAACTAAAGCAGGAAGAACAGACAACAGAGAACCTGGAAGGAAAACATTAATAAACACTAAACAAGAGGGGGCAGGAGGGATGGCTCAGAGGCCTATGCCTTTTACAGAGGACCTGAGTTCAGTTCTCAGCACCCTTATCCAGCAGCTCACAAGCACCTGTAGCTCCAGCTCCACAGGATCCAAAGCCCTCTTCTGGCCTCTGTGGACACCCTCACATTGTAAGAAAAGGCACCAGAGGGTCTGGGAGAGAGACAGAGAGAGGGCTCAGCAGGTAAAGATGCCCATCACCAAGCCTGACAACCTGAGCTCAGTCCCACTAGTGAAATGGAAGAGGATAGCTGATCTCTACCTGGCCCTCCCAGCCATAGCACTTGGGAGGCAAAGAAAACAGCCATCCAGCTCGGTGTGGCAGTGCCCACTATTAATCCTTAGGAGCACTTAGGAGGCAGAAGCAGGCAGATCTCTGTGAGTCCAAGACCAACCTGGTTTACATAGTCACATAGTAAGGCCCTATTTAAAAAAAAAAAAAAAAAAAAGCCAGACAAAATTGAAAGTAAAAATAATAATATTTTGGCTCAATTATGTCCAGCCAATGAGGGACAACCTGTCATTTCCAGGCAGTAAAATCAGCATTCTAATAAACTGAAACTTTGAATTTCGGCATCATAACACGCTAAGGAAACAGCACAGTTGGTAAAGTGTTTGCATGAAAGAAAGCATGAGGTCCTGGGTTCAATCCCCCAGCACCCATGTGAAAACAAAAGCCAACAGATACAGCTGTGCTGTGGAGGCAGAGACAGGAAGATTCCTGGGGCTCACTGGCCAGCCAGTCTAACGAAATAGCAAGCCCCAAAGTTCAGCGAGAGACTGTCTCAAAAACTAAGGTGGAAAGTGATTAAGTCACCTGATACACACACACACACACGTGCACACAAAAACATAACAATATTTAGTAGGGAAAAAACCATAATAATTGACAATTATTTTTACATTGATTGTATTTATTAGTTTGGTTTTTTGTTTTTGTTTTTTATTTTTTCACACTAGGACCTTATGTTGTAGGCAAGATTGGCCTCAACTCACTGCGACCCTCCTGCCTCTGCCTCCAGAATGCTAGGACAGGCATTCCATGAGGCCTAGGGACATGTATTTTAAAGCGGCATTTATCCCATGTTTACCCTAGGCAATTTATGATCAAGTGGAGATTCAGTGGTCTGGGGGTGCCTCTTCAAGATGTCGTGGTGGACAGGTCTATGTGGTCAGAATCTCAAGAGACACCCTTCGACGCCCTTCCCACCCCACCCCCATCTTCCACCTCCTGCCCTAGGCCACCACCTGGCACCAGTCCTTCTAGTGACAGTGACATGGCTGCTTCCCGAGGAGCTTTCGGCAGCTGCTGCCTCCACTCTCCAGCCTGGCTTTCCTTCACCCCTATGGTGTCTTTGCCCAAACTGATCCCCACCCACAGAGATAAAGAACTGTTTCTGAGCTACCATGGCTGGCCCCTTGGTGAGAGGCCACTCAGCAGGACAGCCCTGGGGAGTCCAGATGCCTCTGGAGTCATTTTCTCACTGAAGTTCCCATCCCAGGACAGGGATATGAGTCACAGAGGCTGGATGGTGGTGGTGTCCCATAGCAAACCATTTTCTTAAATAATTTATTTTTCTCTATCTTATGTGCATTGGTGTTTTACCTGCGTGTGCATCTGTGTGAGAATGTTGAATCCGCTAGAGCTGGAGTTACAGACAATTGAGGGTGAGTTACACACACCCATGTGGGTGCTGGGAATTGAACCAGGGTCCTCCTGGAGAGTAGCCAGTGCTCTTAACCGCTGAGCCTTCTCCCCATCTTTGTCTCTCTCCAGTCAATTATCTAAAGAATCCCAATACAGTAACAGAGGCCGGAACAGAGGTGCAAGGCTTGGGCTTGGAAAAGGTGACAGCACACAGTTACTGCTCATAGGTCCTGGGTTCCTCTGAGGGTTATAAAAAAAAGTTCTGGAACCAGACACTGGGAAAGCTGTACAACTCTAAACTTATTTTCCTTTTAAATTGAATTGTGTACATTACACAATTCACATTAAATGTACACATTTACATGCAATGTAAAATATGATTTTAAAATATTTACTGTGGAGCCAGCAAAATGGTTCAGTGGGTAAAGGCGCTTGCTGCCAAGTCTGATAACCATACCCACATGGTGGCAGGTGGAAGAAGAGAACCAACTCCTGCAAGTTGTTCTCTGACCTTCACATATGTGCCGTGTCAAGGTGTGCACACGAATAAATAAATAAATGCAAAATTTTCAGTGCATACAAAAAAAGAGCCGAATGATATAGCCCCAATATAGGCACACTTTGGTACTGGTGGTCTTGGAGTGGGGAGTTGGTTTTTCTCCTTGAAAACTCTTTTATTGAGATATCCCTAACAAGCCACCTAAGCCTGCTCACTATAAAATACAAATAGCAGTCACAACTTTGCTAGGCTGTAAGGCCAAAGAGAAGTCACCGTATGGTCAATGCTGACAAAGAGGCAACTCATCCGCTTTAAGTCAGAAGGCCACTCAGTGAAGCAACCATGATGAGTAAATGAATTACTTTCATGGAACAAGCTTCTTGTCGATGATCTTCTCTTGCCATTCCATACTTTCTCTCAGGGTCTAGGACATCGCTAAACATACAAGAGACGCTTTAAGGTCTGAGAGATGACTCAGAAGAGCACTGACTGCACTTCTAGAGGACCTGGATTCATTTCCCAGCCCCCACATCAGGCAGCTCACCAGTGACACCAGCTGTGACACCAGCTCCAGGGAATCCACCATCCTTCTCTCACCTCCATGAGCACAAATCCCTACACATGAGACTGAACTGAATGATATTTTTGGCTCATACATAGGCAAGACCTCAGAGGTAAGCCTTTAATTTCTTTTTAGCTGTTGCTGCCTGTGTTCCAGAAGTCCCAGGCAGAGCAAATACTCATTGAGCTCCTACTGCGAGCTAGCCACTGCATAGGGTGGGTTACCACATTGAGCAAGGGATGCTTGAGCTTCTTCAGTGCTTCTTGTGGGCATCCTAGAGCAGCTGTTCTCAACCTGTGGGTCACAACCCCTCAGAAGGTCAAATGACCCTTTCACAGAGGTCACCTAAGACCACTGGAAATATTAGATATTTTCATTGAAATTCAGAACAGTAGCAAAATTACCATTATGAAGTAGCAAGGAAAAAATGCTATGATTGGGGGTCACCACAATATGAGGAACTGTATTAAAGGGTCTCAGCATTAGGAAGGTTGAAAGCCACTGGGCTAGAGGAAGGGGGATGGCAAACAAACACCATTGCAGATGGAGGTGTCATTGTAGTACGACTCAGCCTTTTAGTTTTGAATGAAACTGCCTACCCAGACTCCAGTCCAGAAATACTGCATCTCACAATTGCTCTCCCAAATCCTTACAAATCCAGAATGTGTCAGTTCTCAGAGTTCCTGAATGATGACTGACCCCTACCGCCTGTCATTTCAGTCAGAAGCACTGTATACATTTAACTTATACATTTATTTACCTTATGGGCCTCCATGCATGGAAGGGAAGAAAACATATACTGTTCAGGAGAGTCCAGGAATTGAACCCAGGTCCCCAGGCTTGCAAGGCAAGCATTTTACCAACTGAGCTATCTTCCTAGCCCTGGTTCTGTTCTTACCTTGGCTAGGTTCATGGGGTAATGGTTCTTAAACCTGACTGTTCATCAGAGATACCTGAAGTCACATTAAACCAAAAGTTTCTGGGTAGTTCTAGGTGGGGAGACCCAAGAACCCACATTTTGTAATACTAGTCCAAGCACTACAGTTCATGAGTTGTCACTGTAGCTTACAGGGCAAAGTTTACAAAAGGCCATTAACAAAGTTAAAGTCAGAAGGAAGCTTGTAGGTAACCTAGAGCAACTTCCTTAAGAGACAGATGGAAACAAGTGTCTTAAGAGAAGAACCAGGTCCCTCAAGGTCAAAGTGAACAGTAAAGCAGGTTCTTTGACTCCAGGACCTGGACCATTCTGTTACACAACCTCGTGCCCAATTTACCTCTGTCTACTTATCAGGGAACACTGATCCAGCTTCATCCACATTTATAATTTTACATAATAAAGGGTCATGAGAATCAATTATATCAGGATTCATACTGGGAGGCAGAGAGATGGCTCAGAGGTTAGGAGAATGATGCTCTTGAAGAGTCCCTGAGTTCTGTCCCCAGAATCCACATCAAGCCGCTCACAACCACCAGATCCACATGATACAACACCCTCTCCTGGCCTCCACAGGTAACTACACTTATAGGAATAGACACACAGGCAGGCACACTTTCTGCCCCGGAGACAGAGTTTCTCTGTGTAGCTTTAGCTGTCCTGGAACTCACTATGTAGACCAGGCCGGCTTCAAACTTATAGAGATCCACCTGCTTCTGTCTCCCAAGTGCTGGGATTAAAGGCATACACACATTTTTTTTTAAGTCTCATTTTTAAAAAAGATTTAGATTGTGTGTTCCCAAGAGAGTTTAGTTTTGCCATACAAACATTGAAATATATCTCTTCTACTCAAAAGAAAGCATAACAAAAACATTACCAACATCTATATCAAACCAAACTCTAGTAGATAAAATTAGGGCACAAGTTTTCATCCCCAAAAACTCTTAATTCAGCAGCAGCATAAATAAAATACAACTTGAATCCCATATGTCCTAGAGATGGACCGGGACCTAAAAGTTGGTTTAAAAACTAATTATTTCCACAGAGACTAAGAAAGCCAACACTAGTCTTCATTCATTTCACCTCTTGTCCCAAAAATTAATTGTTTTTTGCCACCTCCTAAGAGCAGGCAAATTTGATATACATTTCTTACCATCAGTCAGGGGTGTTTTCTCATTGTGGAAAAAATACACATAGGAAAGCTGTAAGAAATTGTTATTGAAATGGTAAAGGTATAATTTGTCTACACAATAAAATATACAATCATTATTTATAACAACAGTATAAAAATAATATAGCCAATATTCATAATCATTATGTAGAGAATTCAGATACAAAATTATATAAATTGAATATCTTACAATTTTGGCCAACTTCTAGGTGTGGTGGCATATGACTTTAATTCCAGCACTCTGGTGGCATAAGTGGGCAGATCACTGAAAAGTTCAAGGTCAGCCTAGTCTACACAGGAGTTCCAAGACAGTCGGGATACACACTGAGACTTGTCTCAAAAAAAAAAAAAAAAATTACCAACTTTTAGGAACTACTGGAAATTCATCTTTATGCCAAGAAAACATATGCCAAAGAGTTCAAGCAGTTAAATGAAGATTATAATTATAATTTCTGGTTTGCTTTTTTAATTCCTTTGCCTATTGGGGGTGGGGTGGGGTTGAGATAGTGTTCTCAGCCTTAGATGTCCTGGCACTCACTCTATAGGCTAGGCTGACCTCAAGCTCAGAGATGTGTCTGTCTCTCCCTCCAGAGTGCTGGGATTAACAGCGTGTGCCACCATGCTCAGCTCCCCTGCATATTCTTAAAGTTTTGGTCACAATATATATTGTTTCTGCAGTAGCCTTCTCCTGCCATATTTTCAGTATTATTAGCTTTCAAGTACTACAGTTTAGCACTGTATCTAAAAAAGCCGAAATTACCCATTAAGCAATGTCTGGCTGACAGGATTAACTGTGCCTTTACGGCACAGACTCTCCAGAAGAGCTTCCCTAGTCCTGACTCCACCAAGCCCACAACATCTCTACAGGCATCCTTGCCACGGCTAGCGCACCGAGCCGGGACGGGAAGCTCCCTTCTGAGGATGCAGTGCCATCAATAAGTAGGCTAGTTGTCAACCCCTGGTCCCAGTGGTTCGATTATCACACCTGAGCATAGGGCAGAGGGCAGCAGGCTTACTTCTCTCTGTCACCCTCTCCTTTCTTTTCCAACCTCTGCTTGGAGGTTGCCTCAGAACCTCTAAATAATTCAAACACTGAAGCCCCAAACTGGACACAGTAAAAGGGAAACTTCTAATGTCAGATGAAATAGTAGGGCCAGACGGAGCATGAGTGAGGTCGGACAAGCTCAGTGAGTGGTTTCCTGAATGGAAGAGCAATCAATGCTATAGTAATCACAGAAACTTTAGCTGGAGTGGAAGATTACAACGCCTGGTTAAAATTCTTAAACAAGGGTAAAGACACAAAGCCACATGAAGGATAATTCCAAATTACCCACCAGTCCAAGATTCCAACTGTTGTCCCCGAGTTTAAAACATTTTAAGTCAGAAGCTACATTAGCCACCTTCAATATCAAGAAGGGCCAAAGTGGGATGCCAATTTCAGACTAAAATAACTTCTAACTCCATGAAGAATACAGAATGAGGAGGAACACAACACCTGGAGCAAACGTTGTGGGGTAACCAAATGTCACAGATCCTACTGTAAACTCTAAATGAACCAGAGTTCGCATGGGGAGGGAGAAGGCAGACGCATTCCTTCACCCACCAAGGTGTTTTACATTTAAATCTAGTTTGCTTGTTGTAAATAAGCTTCAGAGCAAGCATCAGAAATGCCACCGCTGCGAGGTGGCAGAGAGGTCTGGAAAGCTGAAGAAACGCTAAGAAAACCAAGATGGAATCTAAGTGCTGTGTAAAACTCCCACCAACATCATTCCACCAAACACTGCAAACCTAGACCGGCGCGTGTCTTCTTGAGACTAAGTTCAGAATCCTCCTGTGAAACTTTTGCCTTTAAAGGCAAAAGAATATCCTTGGTGAGAATAAATGAGAGTTTGTTCAGGTTAAATTTACACATTCATCATTTTAAAGGGCTAAAAAAAATAATTCACTTGACTCTATAATGAAAGTTGATTCAAGAAAAACTTCAATCTATTAAGTAGGTAATTTCTTTTAGCTCCTCCTCAGGGATCAAATGAAGTTTGACAGCAAACTGACCCAGTGTTTTTCAGCGTGGAGGGTCTCCTGGCCTTCCCCCACAAACCCACCCCTGATCCCTGGTGGCCTGATGGGCAAGCGCAAGCTCTCTCTCTCTCCTCTCCCTCTCTCTCTCTCTCTCTCTCTCTCACACACACACACACACACACACACACACACACACACACCACTTACTTTCTCTCCGACTTCAGAACAGTAGCCTTTGTTTCAGGTTCCCAAATGGGATCCAGTAACCAAAACTCCTTAACCAGTGATCACCACCGTCACCAGCCTTTCATGGGTGTTCCCTAGCCACTCTGGGAAGAAGTCTGGTTTCTCCCGCGTCTCACATGCTGCAGAAGACACGGCTGCCATGGGGGAAGGGGGTCAGTGAACGACAAACATCCTCCCTAATTCGGAGCCGAGGCGCACTCAACCCGGAGCAGCCCTGTCTTTTTCCTAAAGTTCTTACCTAAGCAGCAGGAGCGTTCAGCATGTGCCAAGCGCACTCAGACTCTGGCTCTGCCTCTCCTTCTGGCTTTGGCTCTGAGTGTCTGCCTCACTCATTCACATGCACACACATGGACAAGGACGCCTCCCACAGCCCTTGGCGCACGACCGCCCCGCGGCCACCCTCACCTCGCGCCCTTTGTCCTCGCCCTGCGTCCTCGGAGCCCGCGCTGGCCGAGCCGGCGCTGCGCAAAGCCCGGAGCCGCGGAGCCGTAGAGTCCGCCCGTCCGGGTCTTGCGGGCCGCCGTGCTTGCGGGGGACCTGAGATGGGGCTGCGGCTCCGACCAGGTGTGGGCGGAGGAAGGGGGACTGACCAGCTGCGCGGGGGTCGCGCTCACTGCGTCCCGTGCCGGCTGCACGCACCCACGGCTTCGCTGCGCTCTCACGGGGTTTGCGGCTTGGGAGGGGTCCGCGCGGAAGTCGGAAACCTCCGGGGACAGAGGTCATTTGTTGCTTGGCCGCTGTTGACCGAAGAGGAGGAGGGGTTGGGGGAGACGCGCCAGGGAGAGAGAGACCCCCTCCAGAGGGCTACACCCGGCGCAGGGCGTGTCTGTGGACTGCAGGAAGACACCCTGGCGGTTCAAGCAGACAGAGGTAGGGGACTGGGCTCCCCAACAGTGAAAGCTGATTAAGTCCCCTACAGTGTGAAACCTACCTAAGACGAGCCGGGGAAGATTTTAAAACCCTGGACACCCGAGGGTGTAACCTGAACTTTCTCTGGTGCGAGTGTGGGTCAGAAGGATGGGTGCAGGAGAGAAGGAACAAACCTGCATTGCCGTGCAGACCTTTCTGGCCCCTGCAACCCAGAGGTGGCCACTAGCAGCCAGCAGAGGAAGTGGGGGAAATCCAGGAAGCTAGACAGCAGAAGGGCCCCATGACCATCATCCTCACCTCCTCTCTACCACCTCTATCCGGGTAGCCCTTGTGCCTTCAGAACTTGCCAGAGACATCCCAGCGCCTGGTACCCTCTGCCGTTCAAGAACCCCAGCAGGGCTAGTGAAATAGTTCCGTGGGTACAGGAGCTTGCAGCCGAAAACTGAGCCCCAGTGTTGGATACCTGGTACTCACATGAGGAAAGGCTAGAAGCAATTCCCGAAAACTGTCCTCTGACCTCCAATCTGCAGCAAACACCGATTTTAAAAAATAAGTAAATAAAACAATTTAAGGATACCAGCAGAGGGCTTGAGCCAGTCTTTAGAAAAACAGGGAGATGGTTTAGCTAAGAGAGGGAGACAACGACAACAGGAGAATGAGAGTCAATCTCTGACAAAAGTGGGCAGGTTGAGAAATGCTCCCTCATCCCCATTTTCAGAATGGCAGAGGTATCAGCTTCCTTTTCTTAATTAGGAAATACTCCAAACACAGGCTAGACTAGGGACAGTAACATGATGAGCCCTGTGCCTACGACCCAGCCAAGCCTAACTGGCTGCAGATGTTTCTGTAATAAATTTCAAGATGTTGGGACTGTAGTCCTATTGATAGAGTGCCTAGGACACAGAGAGTTCTACATAAGCGTAAGTCAAGCCTGGTGGCCCATGCCTGTAAAGCCAACCCTCCAGGAAATGGGAACTGGAAGATCAGACATTCAAGGTCATCTTAGGCTACGTTGAGTTTGAGACTAGTCTGGACTAAGTAAAACTGCAGCTCAAGAGGGGAAAAAAAGGAAAAACAAACAAAAACAATTTTTCCTGTACACTTGGAGCCCCTGGACAACCCTCTAGGCTGCAGCTTTTTCCTCCCAACCCAACCTTCCATACTGTTCCAAATGGTACTTCCACAGCTGCTGTAAGGCAGGCACAGCCCTTACCAGCACTGCAACTCTCCGTGTGGAATCACACTGCTGCAGTTTGTAACCTGCACCCTTTGTTCTGTTTCGCTCACGAGAATGCTTACAAGATTTACCTGATCTTACAGGCAGAGCCAGTTCCTTCATCAGAACTGCTGAATAATCCCTGGCATGAGCCTGGGACAGTTAATGTTTCTATTCTTCGGTTGATGGACATTTAAACTTCTCAAGAGTATGAACAAGACTGAAATGAACACTCTCAAGTTACAGAGTAACTGTTGCATTAATGGTGACCAACATGTTCACCTTATGGTTTGGGTCAGAAACTGCAGTTGTTTTTAAATTTTTGTACATTCATATAACTTTTTTATGTATAGTTTTATATGTATATGCATATATAACATACTTTGGTCATATTCTCCCATCACAATCTTATCGCATCTTCTTCCTCCTCATATTGGAATTCCTTCTTCATAAGTTCTCCTCCTGTTTTCATATCTGTGTGTGTCTGTGTGTGTGTGTGTATGTGTGTGTGGAATCTGTGGGTGTGTGTTCCTGCATTTAACTAGCATTGCCTGAATAATCCCTGGTTGACAGTTATTTACCTGAAGGCACCCTTACATTTTGACAGCTTATCTACCAAACAAATAACATACAGAGTGAAACTCAGCAAACGTTTTATAGAGGCAAGGAGTATTTGAAGTTTTCCCAGCTTAATTGAGGCAAAGTTCTTTTTATAAGTATTTAAAATGCAACCTTTTAAACTTGAGAAGAGGCTGGGTGTTGCTCAGTGGAAGAATGCTTGCCTGGCAAGTACATGGCCCTTGAGTCTATCCCCAATGCTGCAAAATAAACAAACAAATAAAGAAATAGCACCAGGCTTGGCTCATGGCTGTAAAAACACCCCCTAACAAAGCTGATCAGGCCCACCCGCCGCAGTCAGCTTGCTGCAGAAGAAAGAGACTCCAAATGGCTTCCTCTCAATCACAAGGCCGTCGCCACACACAAAAGGGCAATCACTTTCAATGAAGACAAAAGTACAACTGGGCTCAGCATTAAACTTAATATGACCACGGTGTTGCACTGAGATTGAAAAAAACAAAACTCACTCCTTCACACATATATCCCCTCTAGTCCTCATCCCCATCCTCACATATATTTCTTCCTCATGTGTCTATCTGTACATATCCAATGATCCCCAGCACATATAAGCACATGGATGCTGCCTGCAAACCTTCACTGGTTATTGTAAGGACTCTGGAAAAAAAAAAAAAAAAACAGAAACAAAACACTGCATCCTAACTTTGAAAATCTGTAATGAATTCTGCATAGACTCCTACCAATTAAGAATTAATTAGAAAACAAAGTGAGGCTCACTAGAAAAGGCATTGACTGTTTTCCAGCCTAATGAATCATGCTTGTTCCTAGTTCATTAACTTTAACGCCAGCACAAAGAGAAATGCTTTGGTTTAGTTTTCATGGGGCTGAACCTGACCTGTTGATTTTATGTCTTTATTGAACTTGAACCAAAACTTGAAAATTAAAAAAACAGGAATTAATTTCAAAATATATTCTTAAATGAAATGAGTCAACCTGATTTAAAATGTTACTGACAAGAATGGGGCCAAACCCAGATCTGTGTTGGTCAACTGCAAACTTACCAAGGAACTGTCACTCTCTGAGCCTATTCATCGATCTGAAGTCTTTCCCCAGAGGCCATGAGGTCAGCCAGGCAATTAGACATGGATTCTGGGCACCTTTGTCTCAGTGCCTAGCATTATCCTTTAAAAAGTCACACACACACACACACTCACTCTCTCACACACGCATTCCTCTCTGCCTCATTCATAACACTCCCATACGTTTCCTTCTTACACATCTATTCATGTGTGCTCCGCCTCCCAACACATACCTACATCTAAAAGTGCACAGAGCACAGTGTCCCTTTCCCACGTGCATCCATGGCTATCCATAGTATCTCTTTCCATACACACAGATGCTCTCCCACGTATCTTTTGACACAAACATTTCTCCATTTCATGACATCTTCTTCAGCTTGTGTTTCCTGTCCTCCCAGCTCCTCTCATAGCTTTTACTTTTTACCATGTACATGTTTTCACACCACTTTGCCAAATACAATTTCATTCATGCTGGTGTCTTCGTGTATTTGCATATCTGGACACAAGCACAGTTAAGTAAATATTTTTAAATAAATAGATAGAAATTAAGCCCTCACCCAGTTCCAGTTGTGGCAGTTATTTAAGCAGTTGTATCGGGCATGCAAGTGGATGTGGCTTTCAAAACCCCCAATTTGCCTGTCAAGCAGTTTAGAATCTTGTATGAGTTGCCTGCCACTTGTTTCCATACAAAGAAGGCTTTTAAATGGCTTGAGGGCTCTTGAAGTTTGTTCTCTGATGTCTGTAAATTGCACCCCATTTATGTAGTTAAACAGCATTCCCTGGGGGGAGAGTGCTTCTCTCCCCATAGAGAAATGCTTACATCCAGCTTCCTTAAATGATCCCAAGATGTAAGGGTGAATATTTACTTAGGCTGCCACAGCAGACTCACTGACTCACAGATGGGGACGAAAAAAGATCCCAGATCAAAGTGTGGGCAGATTGGGGCCTTCCCCTGGCTTCCAGGAAAATGTTCAAGCCCCTGTTGCTGGCTCTCTTCTTCCTGTGTTTCTTCACAATACTTCCCTCTAAACCCCTCTGTGTCCCAATTCCTTCTTATCATAATACTAGACATAGAGGAGTAAGTCCTACCCTCACAACCTCATTTGATGTTAACTCTTTTTAAATATCCCCTCTCTACATAAGGCCACGTTCTAAGGTACTGATATAACTGATGGGGATTTGGGGGAAGGGGCGACTGACCCATACATAGCAGCAGGCTTGTTTCTGCATTTGCTGCTTTACCAGCAAGAGGCACTAAACTTCACCTTAATAAGTCTAGGCTTATCTCAGCATCTCAGTAGGGTGCTTGTCCAGCATGCACAGAGTGCTCAGGTCAGTCCCCAGCGCTGTATTAAACCAGACAAAATGGTGCACACCATTCCCAGCTACACAGCAAGCTTTAAGGTCAGTCTGGGATCCAGGAGCCCCTGTACAAACAAATAGCATTATATCACGGCCTGATGTGGCATTTTCTCATTTAAACTTTAAGTCCAATCTAACTGAATCCCTTCCATTCCACTTCACACTACCACCTTTCAAGGGGTATAGCCCATCCAAAACAAAAACAAAGCATAACAAAAACCAGAGTGGGGGAGGGGTGGGCAGTTGAGGAAGGGAGAGGCTGAACTCCCACAGTGAAGTTGCTCCACCTGGTGGAGAGCCAAGGAACTTGATGGTGCATTTTCTGACCATGTGCCAGCTTGATTCCCAGTACAGGAGCACTAGATGGACAAGTGAAGAAATCAGAGGCAAAACCAGGATATACCCCAGAGGTATTGTGCAGAAAACTAGAAGTTAAACAAGGTATGTTTAGCAATAAACAGACTATCACCAAACGCACTAAAGCAAGTGGAACAGAAAAAGATTAACTCAACTCCTCTGACAAGACTTTCCTTCAAACTCTGGGTGCAGAGTTGATGAAAATCGCACTTCAGAACTGGACTTCCATAAAAGAAAAGTCACTCCAGTCTGAGCCACTGAGATTGCAAATTCCAGGGCAACCCGGGCTACATAAGGAGCTCAAGACTAGCCTGAGCTACATACACAGTGAGTTCAAGGCTCATCTGGGCTACGAGGTTTTAAAGAAAGAGAAGGAGCAGGAGGTGAGGGAGAAGAAGTAGAAAAAGAAGGAAGATAGAAAGAAGAGGAGGAGAGAAGGAAAAAGGAAGAAACTAGAAGAGGAGAAGGGAATTAAAGAGAAGAAAGGAAGGAAGAAGAGAAGAGAAGGGAGGAAGAGAGGAACAGGAAGAAGGGGAGGAGGAGGAGCAGGAAGGGAATATGGGGAAGAGAAAGTGGGGGGGAAGGAAGAGAAGAGCAAGAGCAGGAAAGGGAGGAAAGGGAAGAGGCAGGATGAAAGGGAAGAGGGAGAGGAGGAAGGGGAGAAGGAAGAGGGGAACAGGAAGGAGGGAAAAGAAAAGGAGGGAGTAAATGGGGAGGAAAAGGAGGAGGAAGTAAGGAGGAAGACAGGAACAGGAAGAAGGGAAAAGGGGAAGAAAGGAGAAGAAAGGGAAAAGAAAAGGGAGGAGGAATAATGTAAAGGTTTGAAGAAGGCTCTGTGTGTGCACAGAAACAACTCTGAAGTATTAGGCAATATTTAAGGACCTTTCTAGTTATAACAGTGGCTACAAGATAGCAGGAATGAATAAAACCCAAATGCTGTAAACACTCTCTGGGTGGGTGACCACCTTGTCATTCTCAGCATCATTCACTTGCCCTGTCTCCAAAGTATATTATGTCCATGACAACATGCCTGCTTAGTGACTGCACCCAGTTGTGTCCTAATTAGGAATACCATTTCTGTGATGAAACAACATGACCAAATGAAACGTGGGAGGAAAGGGTGTATGTGGCTTATGCTTCTATATCATTGTTCATCATCAAAGAAAGTCAGGACAGAAAGTCAGGGTCTTGGAGGAAGGAGCTGATGCAGAGGCCAGGAAGGGGTGCTGCTTACTGGCTTGCTCCCCATGCTCAGCCTGCATTCCCATAGAACCCACAGTGGGCTGGGCCCTCCCACATCAATCACTAATTAAGAAAATGTTCTACAGTTGGATTTTATGGAGGCCTTTTCTCCTATCAGATGACTCTAGCTTGTGTCAAGCTGACATAAAACTAGTCAGGACACCATCCATGTTTGTTCTAAACCTTTAATCCCCAAATATCACATCAGAGAAATTAACCTGGCTTTGATTTAACAAAGTATCAGTTTTGGGGACTGGGTGCTTGCAGAGCCAGGAGGCCCTAGTTTCCTACTTGGACAATTAGGACCAGACCATGACCCAGCCAGTATTTTACAGAGTACTCTCAAACCTCTGAGTTTTTAATGTGCTAGTTCTGGATAGAGCCATGGAACCTGCATTTTTAGCACCCAGCCCCCACTCAGGTAATGTCAATGTCGAACTCGTGACTCAATGAGATCTCTCCTGTGTTCTCATATTCTCTCTCTCTCACCCTTTCTTCCTCCCTCCGACCCCTTCTAGATCTCAAGTATCCCAAGCTGGCCTCACTACTCACTATTTAGCTGTGGATGACCCTGAACTCCTGACCTGCCTACCTCCACCTCCAAGGGCTTGGGATTAAAAGTGTGCTACCGCATCTGGTTTATATAGCGATGAGAATGAAATCAAGGCTTTGTGTACACTAGGCAAACACTCTGCTGATCTTCTTCATCCATGCTCCCTTCAGTGTCTCTTATAAGGACATCCCAATTCTTGAGAGGTTTTGCTAGTTCCCTTAACAACCAGTTCTTTGGGCACAGGTTTTAAGCACATGAATTTCAGAAGGGAATATGTGCATTCAGTCCCCAGTGACGAACACAAAGGATCCACTGGCTGCAGGCCCGCTGAGTCACCACAAAACCAGCCATCTAATCTTCCAGAGTCTCTGGACCTTCACTTACTGTCCCAGATCAGCCTGCTTTAAGGTCCCAAAGTCGTTTATTTTTCCCTCCTTCCCTGAATTGCCATTGTTAGACACGTTCAATTTGTTCTTATGCTTTCTCGTCACATATCTTCACCAACCTGAGAGCTCCTAGTACTCCAGGAATGTCCCTGTCAGAGTTAGGTGTCTCTTCAGCTCCTGACCTACTATCCACCACCTCCAAAAAAAAAAAAAAATGCAACAATACAGGAATGATTTAGACCTCAACCTACAGCCACATAACTGGGCTTCTTCTGTGACTGTGGGAAGATCGAACCCTGTTCTCCCTCTCTGCAGGCCAGTGCTCAAGGTCTATCCTTAGCCTCTCACCTGATATAAGCCACACCCCTCCTCTACTGGCCTAACTCCTTTTGACTGTAGAAGCATGGTTGGTCTTCAACAAGCTGCCCAAGGGTCCAAATACCAAAATGAATTATCCACGTGAACTCAAATCGCGTGTCTACCACTAACCAGCTGGCTAGCCCTGTAGGGTACATTTCATAATCTTACTGGTCTTCGATTTCCTGATCTGTAAAATCGGGAAGAAAACTGTCCTCGGAGTTTTGCTGGCAGTGGAAGTTTGATTTTTGTTGTTGTCCTGGTTTTTCAAGACATGGTTTCTCACTGTGTAACCTAGGCTGGCCTCCAACATCCCGTGGTCCTGCCTCAGCATCTAGAGTGCTGTTATTTCGAGCATACACAACCACACTTGGCCACACCCTTCAGATTTAGTTTGAGGTTTACATGAACAAAGGTATGCAGAGTTCTTCAACAGAGGGTGGATAAGGGGGCCTTGAAATTAGCCATTCCTATTCTCCAGCGCCGATCTCTCTGAGCTCCTTTCGGTAGAGGCACTCCTAGTTACTGTAAGAAACTCTCTGCCCTGCACAAAATGAGCTCTTCCTCTTCTAAGGATAATCCCCCCACAGCCGTATTCTATTTCTATCCTCTTTCCACCCATCTCTCCTTGCTAGCTGCCATGCTCCAAGTTAAATGCTGGAGTTCCTCAGACTACAGAAGACCTCTGAGCCCTAGAAGTGTATATAATCTAGTGGGGCCCAACTTCCTCCAAAAGTCCTCCCTGCCCTCACTAAGCCCCAGGTCTGACTCCTGCAGCTCAGGATCTTCCCTCCAGCCCCAAATTTCCACATTGCTTTACCCTTTCATTCAGACACACAGGGGATGGAGACATGGCTCAGTAGAGAAGAGCACTTTCTGCCCTTCCAGGAGGGCCAGAGCATTCACATCCAGAGGCTCACAACACATGCAACTCCAGCTCAGGGGGAACCCGAAGCCTCAAGCCTCCACAGGCATTGCACTCATGTGCATGTCCCCACACACATACACATAATTTAAAAGGAAGTAAATAGGGGCTGGAGAGATGGCTCAGTGGTTAAGAGCACTGACTGTCCTTCCAGAGGACCCAGGTTCATTCCCCAGTGCCGATATGGTGGCTCACAACTGTTTTTAATTCCAGTTCCAGAGGACCTGACGCCCTCAGTGCAGACATGCATGCAGGCAAAACACCAATGCACATAAGATAAAACTAAATAAAATATTTTTAAATGTAAATGAATAAATCTTTTAAAAAGTGTACATGTCTTACCAGGTACAGTGGCACACCCCTCTAATCCCAGCACTTGGGAGGCAGAGGCAGAAGGATCTCTGTGAGTTCAAGGGAGCTCCAGGATAAGCCGGAATACATAGAGAGACCCGGTCTCAAGCAAACGAAAAAATAGCCATCTCTGTTTAAGTAAATTATCCTTTAAGTCATTTTACATAGCGACTTGATTTGGTAAGAACTCCCTACTTAACAAACTAAGACACAGAGTCTTAGAAACTGGCTCGAGACCTTATGATTTGAAAACATACCTTATGGCTCCAGGTAACTTTTTTGTTCTAGTTTAGTTTACATGTATAGGTGTTTTGCTTGCTTGTATGTCTGTCTAACATGTGTGTCCCTGGTGCCGGTGAAGACCAGAAAAGGGCATTAGATCCCCCCCTGGGCCTGGAGTTAACAGATGGTTGTGAGCCACCATATGGGTGATGGGAATTGAACTAGGGTCCTCTGGAAGGGCAGACCATGCTCTTAAATGCAGAACCATCTCTCTAGGCCCCCAATTAAAAGTATTTTATCTATCTCCTCCACTGTCATATTCAAAACAGTATCTTCTTGAGCCCAGTCTAAAACCTGATACAATAAGGAATCAAAACCTGATACAGCAAGTGGAAAAATTTTTAAAAAAAAAAAAGGGGGGGTTTGTGGCTTTAGGACAAAGTCTGCTCCCACGGACACACTTCAGCTGGCTTCGATTTCAAACACGTGATCTTGCTGCCTGAGCCTCTATGGCGCTGGGCTTAGAAGCATGCGCCTTTTGGTCACTAGGATGGCTTGTTTACGAGCATGTGCTAGGCATCTTCAGATGCTTGATGGGTGCCCGACAGTCTCTCGGGACTCAGAACCTGCAGTCCGCCGGTGGGGATGTGGGAACGTCCGCTCCGGTCCCCCTGAATCCCTGCTCCACCTCTTTGTTTTCTTTCGCCATCCTTTCTGAGGATCCATCCTCCGGCATACCCGTGCGCCAGCAGCGGGCGAGGACTGGGGCGCGCGGGAGAGCGCCACGGAAGACAGTGCGCATGTGCAAAGGCCGGCGCACTGCGCATGCGGGAAGATGGCCGGCCCGGGAACCTGAGCGCCTCCGCGGTCACCCCTGGTCCCCTTCGCGCCTGAGCGCAGCGCTGGGCGAGAGGGGTCGCGGTGCTCCGTGGGTGGATCCGCGGCGCCCCGTGGGTGGAGCGGGCGGCCGGGGCGGCGCTGAAGGGGCTGCGGGGCCGGGAACGCGCGCGCCGAGCCCGCCGGGGAAGGCGGGAGGGCGCGTGGGGCGCGAGGGGCGCGGGGCAGCATGAGTCAGCAGCGGCCGGCGCGGAGACTGCCCAGCCTGCTGGTGGACCCGGCGCAGGAAACCGTGCGCCGCCGCTGCCGGGACCCCATCAACGTGGAGACCCTACTGGTGAGCGGGGGTCAGGGGCTACTGGGGGTCACGTGCTGCGGGGCGTACTCCTGGCTTCGGACCCTCTGCATCCGGTCGCTTGGTGCCCGGGGCTCAGAGCCCTGCACCTCCGATTCTTGAACCGCCTTGTGTTTTTTACTTGTTCCTATTCCATTTACTTACTTGGTGGAGGCAGGGGGTAGGTGCGGTCGCGGGTTCCAGGGAGTCGCGTTTAGAACTTGGAAGGCAACTTGGGGAAGTCTGTTCCTTGCCTCCACAGTGGTTCGCGGGCTGGAACTCAGGTTGAGTTTTTAAAGCTTGGTGGCAAGTACCTTAACCAACTGAGCGATTTTGGTGTTTGACAGGGGAAATGAAAGAGCGACAGTTCCCTCCGTTCTGTGCTTCCCACCGCTCTCAGGACCCCTGCTGGATCGTCCTTTGTCCATATCTCCTGATTTCTCTCCAAGGCAAGCAATATCCAAGCCATTCCGGCCAATCCTTGCCAGATAGTTCATGAGCTTTGCCTTGTCTGACTCCTCACAACAACCTTGAGACTGTTATTCTTGTCTTAAGTTTGTCAGAACAGTCTCAGAGATATGTGACTTGCCTGTGGCTAAGTAATGAGGAAACTGGGAGGAACCTCAGAATGACTGCAAGTGACAGCCTTTCCTAATTTCTTTCCCTTCTTTTGCTTTTTTTTTTTTTTAAGTGATTTCTATTCAGTTTCTACTTGATCGTACATTACCGCCAGCACTGTGCTGAGGATTTGGGTCCTAAGCACCCTCTAGATTACTGTAAACAAGATCACTGTAGGTTTTGTCAATGCTGGTATCAGTCTCATACCTTATCTTGTGTGGCAGCTAACCACTCACTCTTGGCTTAGAACTCTGTTGTGTCTTTAACAGCCACAGTGGGTCCCCTTGTCCCTTTCTCCTTTCTTTTCAGACATGTGGTGTCTCTCTACAGTTTGTTCATGTAGGTGATCTCTCACTACCCCTTAACTTGTGGCCTATAACCATGGAGTTTCTTGAGGATTTGATAGACACTTTACCTGCTCACACTGGTAAAACCACTTAGCTTTTCATGTTGCATGAGAAGATAAGGTCCTCCTAAGTCTTAGATATTCTTAGCCAATCTGGTGATATCAGTTGCTTCGAGGTAACTCCCAAATCTAATACATTTTTTTTTCCAGAGCATTCCAGCTGTAAGTTAGATGTCCCTACTTAGATATAAAACTTTTTAAACATATTATGTCTGTGTGTATGTACTGGTGTGTACTGTGTGTGTACTGGTGCCCACAGAGGCCAGAAGAGGGAGTCAGGTCATCTGGAGCTAAAGTTAACAAGTGGTTGTGTGCTGGCATGTGGATGATGGGAACTGAACTCAGCCCACTAGAACAGCAAACGCTTGTAACTGCTGAGCCATCTTTCCAGCCACAGATTTCAGATTGTTATATCCGATGCCAGATTCACGGTCCCCTTGCCTCATTCTCACTGTAATGTTGCCATGCCTGCTGTGGTGCCCAAGCATTGCTCTGTTACCTTTTCTCTCTTCAAGGATTGCCTCCAGATACCCAGGCCCACACTCATCTCAGGTCTCTGAAGTTATTGACATCAGTAGCTGTCATCAACTGCTATTCAGTGTTCTAATGCCATCTCAAGCAGTTTCCTGCCGCTGTTGCCACCCTTCACTGTTGTGTGTTTTTTTTCTCCCGTAATTGTCTCAAAAGAGTGTTTCTGATCTCATTTGGCCAAAGAATATAATTGTGATTCCTTAGTGCTCCCAGGACAGAGTAGAAACCTCTTAACATAATCTGGCTCCAGGTTTGTTGTTGCTAAATATTATTTTGTGTGTGTGTGTTTCCATACTCCATCCTTGGCCCTGTTTTCTCAAGTTAATATTGTCATCGAGGTGTCTGAAATCCAGATGTATAGATAACTTGTCTTTAGACGAGTATCTTTAGCCCTTCCTTAGCCTCAAGACTTGTTAGTCATACTCTGTGTGCCCTAGAGCAATGCTGTGCTTGACTGCTCCCTTCTCCGCAGAGCTTTTGTCTTTCTGTCCATTTCATGCTGTACTGAAGATCTATCTGGCCATGCACAAAATGATTAAGCAAAAAGTTAATAAAGTCAGAACTCTGTATTTTCTTGCCTGTAAAAGAGTGACTTAAGGCTGATGTAGTAACACACGCCTTTAATCCCAGCACTCAAAAGGAAGAGGTAGGTAGATTTCTGTGAGTTGGAGCCAGCCTGGTCTACAAAGTGAGTCCAGGACCTAGGGCTCTGTTAACAGAAGAAAAAGAAACTTGTCTGTCGTTTTAATTGACTAAGAAATGTGAAGATTTAATAAGCCGTTGTGCAGGGCAGTTATATGTCTTGCTGAGTTGCCAGGATAAATTGCTTAAACCAGATCTGGGCTTTGAGCAGGGAGACAATAGTGCTGGATGGAGGTGAACTTGGTTTGCACATTAGAATATAGGGAAGTTCTTGCCCAATGACATGAATGCAGTCACCTTGGAGCGGTCACCTTCAGTGAGCTCCTGAAGGAGCATTGCTCCCACACAGGGAGCTAGTACAGAGAGGCCTCTGCATAGAGAGAACTAGCTATTTAGGAGGCAGTGCCGAGGACATCAGTCTCTAAATGTCACCTTTTTATTTTTCTCTCCCACCTTTAAAGATTCTAGCCAGGTGTGGAGGCCCAGTTCTGTAATGCTAGTCCTTGGGCGACAGAGGCAGGAGGATGGTGAGTTAAAGGCCTATCTGGCCTGTGTAGCAAGCTCCAGGCCAACCTGGGCTGTACAATAAGATCCCGATCCCATCCTTATCCCATCCCTCCAAACAGAAGATTCTGAAGCTGCTCAAAGCTGTAGATGTAAGGGATGGGGCCCAGGGATGGTAGTGTAGCACTTTGTGTTCCCAGATGTAGGCACAGAGGTTTCTAGACGTGACAGTGGAGCAGCAAGGAAGTGGTTGGGAACATGTCAAATGTGCAACTCACTTACCGGATCACTGCTGAGTGTTCTCTGACAGTCCTGAGGTCTGTGATGGTATCCGCTGGGGTGGGGAGGGGTCTGGTCTTCTGCCCTTATGTCCATGTGGCCCCAAGATGGCTTTGTGGCTTCACAGAGAGTATTAGCCAGGCATGGTGAGCACACTTAAGTGTCCCAGCACTCAGGAGGCTGAAGCAGGAGGACGGCACGATTAAAACCAGCCTGACCTGCACAGGGACTTCTACAATAGTCAGGACAGGATAGCAAGACGCTGTCTTAGAAAGAGGAGGGATTTCATACCCAGGGGAGAAAACCAATGATGGTTTGGAATCCGTTTCCTGTGTCAGTGCAGCTGGTGTGTAATGGATCTGCATTTATTGCAGGTTGGGCATCCTTTCTCGTGTCTAATTGGAGTGCTGTCCCTGTACCAACCTGGGCAAGCAGAAGAGGTGCCCTTCTAAAGCAAATGGCCAGCCGGTAGGGAGGCAGTCTGTGCAGAGCTTGGCCTTGCTGCTGTACGTTAAGAAAGAAAGCTTCTGCAGCAGGTGGCTCTGAGTGCATACTTAAACCTCAGGATACCTGTTCACACACGCTTTTCACATCAGTGTGAGAGGCTGGGGTTATTTCTCAGTTCAAGAAACTTGCTTTGAGGCCAGAGTGTGTGCTCAGTTGGTAGTGTTTACTTAGCATACACGGAACCCTGGGTTCAATCCCTGGGACCAAATAAATGGGCATTGAGGCACACACCTGCAATCTTGGCCCTCAATGGAGACAGGAAACCCAAAAATTCAAAGTCATCCTTATGAACAGGTTGACTTTGAGGTTAGCGTGGGTGGTATGAGACCTTTCTCAAAAAGCCTTAGAGGCCAGCATGATAGCAAGGTAGGTTATGGCACCTGCTGCCAAGCCCGACAGCCTGAGTTCAAGCTTCCGGGAACCATATGGTGGGAGGAAAGAACCAACTCCACAGGTTGCCCTCTGATTTCCACATGTACACCATTGCACCTACACACACGAAATACATAAATGTAAGGGAGAGGGGAGCCTTGCTTCAATAGCTAGGCCCTGTCACAGTGTGTTTGGAGAAGGGTTACATGCAAAAATAGCAGTGACCATCGGTCACACTTGTCTGTGGTCGACTTTCACAGGACTGCTTCAGAGTTCTGATACTGGATGCCGTTGCCGGCAGAGTTGAGAGCTAGTCCCTGCCTGTGGGAGAAGCATCCATCTTCAGTGTTACACAGATTGTTATATCCGATGCCAGATTCACAGTCCCCTTGCCTCATTCTCACCGTAATGTCAGCAGGGGACGGGCTCATTTCAGTCCCAGACTGCCCTAAACTGCTTTTGTGGCAAGAAGTCATCTCAAGTGCACCTGCTACCAGATGTTCTCATCTTGTCAGAGGTGAAGAATCACCTACAGAGGCTCCGTAGCTCCGGTGTGAGCAGCTTCCCTGTTGTCCCCTGACTTCCAGCTGTTCCACTGCTGGCCTCCAGGTGCCCCACGCCTGGCCCTTTAACCAGCCTCCCATCCCATTTGTGCCACATTCATAGACCATGAGCGAGATTGTCATAGACCTTCAGTACGGTCTTTATGTGGTTGGTCCTCTTTCCAGCTGTGAAACTAGACTATTCCCACATGGCCATAGCGTGTACTTATGCAGGGAGCAAAAACAATTCGTAAATGTATCGCAAGTCATCCAAGTTTACTTATCTTCAGCAGCCTCCGAGTAGTCGGCAGCATGGCGAGAACAACACCGGGGCTGCCGCCAGTTGCCTGGTTGTTTCAGTAATTTAACAGTGTATTTACTTCTCTATCCATAGCACATACTGCTTCCCATTACTTCTTTAAGGCTTCTGACGGTTCGTTAATGGGGGTGCGTGGCTGACTGAGAGAGTTGGTGAGCAAATTAGCCTTCCTTACCGTCATTCTCCCCAGCGCCTGCATAGAGGAGTGTCTGTCAGAAGGTTCCCACTTACCATCTTCCGCCGGCCTTCCTTGAGTCACACGGAAGCACACGCAGCCTGAGAGGGTCCTTACAGGGGGTTACACCACAGACAAGGTGCAGCTTGGAAAGACCCTTTTTCTCACACCCTCATTACCTCAGGATGGGGGGGCTTTAAAAAAACTATCATTGAACAAAGTCAATTTATTTGCATTGCTGTTTATAAAATGTGAGTTAATTTTTGTTGGTTTTTTTCTTTCCAGCCATCAAAAATAAGGATTAATCTAGAAGAAAACGTACAGTATGTGTCCATGAGAAGTAAGTTGATTCCTAAGTAGGTTTGGATTTTATAGTTTGAGAGTCATGTGCTTGGTTTTGAGAAGTAGAACAGCAGCACAGGGTACCTTGGTGGCTGAAGTTGAGGGTGGATGGGGGTGTGGTGTCTGTGCCCCTCTCATAGTGCAGTGGCAGCACCACGTGGCAGCATAGCCTCCTGCCTGCATGCTTTCCTCTTCCTGGCTTTGCTCTGTCATGGGGTCTCGTTTAGGATACTGGATGATCTTTGTGCTTGGCGGCCCCTCCATTGATTTCCTCCTGATTTGGTCCTCCTCATGGGCAGATTTTTCCTTTATGGATGCCCAGGTATCTCTCTCAGAAACCATCTTGTGTTTGCCTGAGCATCTGCCACCATCTCCCCTGTGGCTGGTCAGTGAGTTGAGTCAGCTTGACCTTTGAAGTGTTTTTTCAACTGGCCCACACCAACTGATGATGACATCTGCATGAATGACCGATGCTTCAGAATACACCTGTGGATAGTCATTCATCATAAATGAGTAGGCCAAGCCCAGAAAGGTTAAGCAGCTCTCTCAGAGTCAGTGTTGCATCCCATGTGTACAGCTGTGGAGCTGCAGTCTTCATCCTGTCTGTATAGGCCGCACCTCTGCCTGTCGGCTCTGACTCCCAAGCCCAGTCAGGGCTCTGCTAGCAATTCTACCCCTAGTCTGGACGCCAGTGAGTGCCCAGTTCTCAGGTGTTACTTTGTCCCTCCTTGAAGTTGGGAGCTTCCCCTCTTCATCTTCCTGTGTTGCTCCCAACATCCTCCCAGTCCTCCACTCCAGCAAAGATTGCATTTCATGCTCTCAAGTGACTTTGAATACTGCTCAGCACATACCTCTGTTTAGAGCAGAGGTCCTTATCAGGCCCATGCAGTTCTCTTGGTTGGAGAGGTGTCCCCACAGCAGCCCTTGTTAGAGAGATGTTCCGTTAGATTTGTTCTTTATAAAATGGCTGACATTCTCGGAATGTGCTTATAACCCGAGCTAATAAGATTAAAATGTACCCAATAAACATCTAGCCAGTGAGTGAGTATAAAGTGAGAATACTGAAACCTGGCTTGTCTTGTGAGCACTATTGGAGTTTATGTACCCAAGTACTAGGATAACTCAGTAAATACTCCATGCATTTAGATGTGAAGCCATCAAGAATAATGAATTAAGCCAGGTAGGAGTGGTGCACCCCTTTAATCCCAGCACTTGAAGTCAGAAGCAAGCGAAACTCAGAGTTCAAGGCCAGCCTAGTCAACAGAGTGAGTTTCAGGACAGCGAGGGCAACACAGAAACCCTGTCTTGGAAAATGAATGAAGTATATTTGTTCATACATCATGATGTTCACAATAGTAAAAGAACATATTACAAAATGATACCTTCCTACTTTTGCTTTTAAAAACTGTATGTATGGATGCCTGGAGAGATGGCTCAGTAGTTAAGAGCACTTGTTGTTCTTCCAGGGGACCCATATTGATTCCCAGCACCTATACAGTGGCTCACAACCACCTGCAACTCCATTTCCAGGGGATCCTATGCTTTTTTCTGACCTCTGTGGATACTGGACACACACATGGTGTGCGCACATGCAAGCAGAACACTCTTATACATAAAATAAGTTGCTCAGTGATGAGGTGCTTGCCTGGCATCTGTGGGCCTGGTTCATGATGCCTCAACAACACCCCCAAGGAAGAATGACTAAAAACTGTATATTGTATTTTGGCAGATTACATGTATGGAACGAAGGCATTTAATTGTGAAATCATTTCTAGCCCTGTTCCTGTGTAGTGTGGAGATGGTTACAGAAATTTCTTCTCTGATAAGAGATACCAGACTTGTATAAATAAATACTAGTGGAAACAGGTAATTAGTGGAAACTCACACTGGCCTTTATTGAAACCTGATGCCTTTGCTTAGACCAGCTGAGGCTTTCATCCAGCTAGAGAAATGTTTCCATAGAAACTACTAGTGACGGATTATTGCAAGGGGGTTTCTGTGGCTGTCTGTTCTGATCCTGAGGGAATAAGCGTCTGATCAAGAGGGCTGAGAAGTGTGGGGTCATGTGGTCCTGTGTCCTCATTTACAGAAGCTCTGAAAGTGAAGAGGCCCCGTTTTGATGTGTCACTGGTGTACTTAACTCGAAAGTTTATGGATCTTGTCAGATCTGCCCCTGGGGGCATCCTTGACTTAAACAAGGTTGCCACAAAACTGGGAGTCCGGAAAAGGCGTGTGTACGACATCACCAACGTCTTGGATGGCATCGAGCTTGTGGAAAAGAAATCCAAGAACCACATACGGTGGATGTGAGTTGCTGCCCGTCATTCTCTGCTCCTTCCCCTTCTCTTTGAGTGAGTGGCAGTCCTGCCCAGCTGCTGCAGTGTTTGGGGATAGAAAGTGGAGTTGTTATGATTCTTCTCAGGCAAAAGTTGGTTAAGGTTTTCTTGTCTCACAGTACACTTAAATGTATGTGACTACTTAGGGGGAAATGGGAACATTAGCTGCAGAGTACTGTTCACATGCTGTGGAAAACCTAAATGGAATAAGGCAGTTAATTAGTTAATTTTCCCATTACAATCATAAAAATGAAACCACTGAGGGGATTTTTAAAATGGATTTCCTTAGTAAAAATTAGTAACTGAAGACATGATTCTCAAGAGCAGTGTAGTGCACAGCCCAAAAACCAGCTCCCCGGGTTGCAATTGGATCTCTCCAGGGAGGAGCAGGCATCTGCGTTCTGAGCGGGTACACTGGGTGACTGTGACGCTGACACACTGCCCTGGCTGTAATACCCAAAAGGCCCGAAGATAGGACATGGACGGAGCTGTGTGCATGCGCACACAGAAGAGAGCTGCAAACTTAGGAAAAAGAATTTCCGCATTCGAGTACATCAGAGATACCACAGGCAGATGTAAAACCCAAAGATCATCAGATGACTAAACGAATGTTAGAGGAAAGGGGTTCGTGAAGGACACTGGTTGAGGAAAAATACAGGCAACCTGATGCGACCATACTCCTTTAGGGTACTGTGTAGTCATTTAAATCCCAGCACTGGGGAGGCAGAGGCAGGTGGCTCTCTGTGAGTTCAAGGCCAGCCAAGGCTACATAGAGAGACCCTGTCCCAAGAAAAGAACAGGCATAACCACCCAGACAGTGTTAAAGGAAACGCAGACATGAGGTTCTAGCAGGTTTTCTCACTTGGCCAGCTGTCCCTCATAGACAGCCTTGCTCTCCTCCCAGCAGCTGCTGACCGTGTGTTTGTCTCCTTCTGCAGAGGCTCTGACCTGAACAACTTTGGAGCCGTACCCCAGCAGAAGAAGCTGCAGGCCGAGCTCTCTGACCTGTCGGCGATGGAAGACGCCTTGGATGAGTTGATTAAAGATTGTGCTCAGCAACTGTTGGAGTTAACAGATGACAAAGAAAATGAAAGATATCCTTCCATCCATACCTTTTTAGAATTTCTGCTTCCAAAGTAGATGATGTGTTAGGGAGAGCTTGGGGATACATATTCAGGATAGAAAATTAGGTCCTTAAAAGTTAGAGTAAATTGAAGTTTGGTGCTGTAACCTCAGACATACAGAAGCAATCATGTTGGTTGTAGCTTCTTTGTGTTTAATGGTTAAGTCATCGTGACAGTTGGCAGTGACAGACTCAGCTTGCTGTTGCTACTTAAATTAAGGAGTGTTTCTTTATTTCTGTATTTTCTGTCCTGCACAGTGAAGTGTTTGTCAGCTTTTGTGAAAGTCAGGTTTTCCCTAATCTGTGGGCTAATTTATTTCTAAAACATTGCCACTGCGTTAATGTCACCGGTTGTGGTGCAACACGCTGATAGAATTTGCTAAAAGAGGCAGAGGCAGGAGGATCACGAGTTCGAGGCCAGCCTGAATTAGTGTCTGAGCTCAGCACTCCACGCAGAAGCTCATGGAACAGGACCCAGAAGAGGCTGGTTGGTCCTCTGCGTCTGCTTCTCCCGGGCCCCAAGACTGTTCTGCTGTCTGTGACTTTCAGTGCCCTCTCTGAGTGCCTGTGAATTTGAGCTGCCCCTCGATTCATGCTCCCTCTACTCTGCACGGCAGCCAAATCCTATTACCACAGGACAGATGTTAGAAAATGGACGCCAAGGCTCGCAATGCCACAGCCAACCAGAGAGTCTGTAGTCTAAAAGAAAGGAAGCCAGAGAAACTGGATTGAGTGAAGCGTCCAGCAACATGTAGAAGGAGTTGAGAGGCATTGGATGATTGAAATGCTTTTAAAGGGAGATCACAGGTGCATGGCAGCATGGAGAACTTGCTTCCAGTTCTTCCTGTTCTGGAGACTAGTTTTCCCTGCCTTCTGGAGGATTCTTACCCAAACCCGGAGTGCTTTTTTCTCAAGTTCTCTTAGAAAGTGCTAGCATTAACTCTAGGAGTGAGAATGTACACTGAACGTACTGTAGGTGGGGATTTGAGCATAGTGGTCCCCCTGAACTGTGGTTTTGCTTTCTGTAATTTCTGCTGCCACAATCAGCTATGATATAAGAGTTTTAAGTCAAAATTCTAGAATTTGGTGTTTTTTTTAAATAATTTTTAGTATGCTCTATGTTGTAGCTGCACTCTTCTTATTGATTTCTTACCATGCCTAATTTATAAATTCAATCTTATTATAGAACTGTACTGTAGGAAAATGCACACTGCATGTTGGGTTTGGTATTAATCTATGGCTTTCGACGTCCACTGGGGATTTGAAACAGCTGTACCCAACCCTTTATGTTTAGGATTCAGGCTTTATTAATTTTTTTTCTCCAGGCATTGCTATAATCAGTATTTGGTATAAAGGAGCTCTTTGAATTACAAATATTATAAAACACCATAAAATCTTAATTCTTTTTTGAAATAATTATCATGAAGTTTTTTTTTGTTTTTTTTTTGTTTTTTTTCTGACTGCTTCCCTTCATTGTAAGGTTGTATCCTGTAAATGCTAAGCTATTCTAGTACCTGCATTCACTTAAGAGATGGTGATATGGCTGTGTGTGGTGGCACACACCTTTATTCCCAGCACTCAGGAGGCAGATAAAGGCAGGTCTCCGAGTTCAAGGCTAGCCTGGTCTATACAGTAAGTTCCAGGCCAGCCAGTGCAAAATAGTAAGACTTTGCCTCAAAAAAAAACAGGGACAGGGCTGGGGGTTGGTGATGCGCCCCTTTTGTCAGATCCTTGACCACGTTTCACACTAGCGTACGTGACCTATCAAGATATCCACAGCATTCAAGCTTTCCACGAACAGATTGTCATTGCAGTGAAGGCTCCAGAGGAAACCAGACTGGATGTTCCGGCTCCCAGAGAAGTAGGTAGCACTGTGCTGCAGAAAGGATTTTCAAAGGGAGGACCTGAGTTAGCTGCCATGTCTGTGACCACTACAGTCACGTATTAACTTTGTGCTTGTCAGACTATACCCCTGTTAGCTTAACTATGAGTGAGGTAGTCCTGGTAATCTTCTCAGAGATGAGAGAGCCAAGGACAGAGAGGGAGAAGTACTTCAGGAGCCCCCATGGTGACCAGCAGGACCAGGCATAGGACAGAGTTTGGCTTGCAAGCACTCTTCAGCCATGCTGCTGCTGATGGGCCATGGAAGCATTGGTCTTAAAGTTCTGAAAGTAATAGCTGTTACTGTCAGAGCTTCAGTGACCTCACCAAAGATCAAGAATGAGCTACGACACTGAGTCACAGGTGCACAACATTTGTAAGATCAGCCTTTGTGTCCACTGCCAGCTACTTCAGCAAAGTTTGTGTTGACAGTAATTGTCACCGGAAAGCTACTTGGTGAGGTGGCTTTCTGGGGTCAGATCCAAAGCCAGTGGCCCGTCTCAACACAGATCATGGAGTTCTGACAGCTGGGTAGCCCCCAGGCTGCACATGCCCAGCCCTTCATTGCGATAGTGAAGGATGCTCCCACCATCCTCCTTTCTTCTGTCCCCAGCAGAGCACTGTCCAAGTGAGACCCTGTTACCTGACAGTGGGTCATCAGTCATGAAGGAGCACTAGCTTTTCCCTCCGTCACATTCAGATGGTGACTTGATGGCATTCCCTAGTTTGATTCGGATTTAGGACAAGTATCCAAGTAACACATTTAGGATGAGTTACTCCACAGATGCTGAAACTCTTTCAAACTGACTAGCCACTAATCTTGCAGCACAGCTTTTCTTTGGGGTATGCTAATCCATCTACAGGAACCAATGGGGCTTGGTGTCTCGATGCTCTGATCTGCTTGACTGTAATTGCTAAATCGCTCTGAGCCTCTGAGCTCATCCTGAGCCTCTTTTGTTCCCATTTAGAACTCCGTGATTGAGGTCCTCCAGGCTGGCTGTTTTCAGCACTGTGCTGGGCCAGTGGATACTAGTGTGTACTGTGTGCCTGGTAGAGGGCTGGCACGGTGAACTTCAGCTCATTCTGGCTTCCTTCTTGTTCGTGTAAATAGTTTTGTTTAGATATCACCCATCCGCTTTTCTGCTACCATGGCAAAGTTAAGTAATTGTGACAGAGACGGTGTGGCCTAAAAAGTCCCTCTTTTTAATTTGTTTTAAAAGCTTCTGTGTAATCGTGTGGGGATATGTGCACCTCAGTGCAAATGCCCATGGAGGCCTCAGCGTTGGCTTCCCTGGAACTGGAGCTACAGGTGGTTGTGATTGTCATGATATGGGTGATCTTCCTCAAGAGGGACCAGTGAGCCATACCTTAGTTCCCCAGGAATCTGTTTACAGAATGATTTTGTGGCTGGCAAACTTTGAAGTCCTTTCTATTGACTGTCAGTTAGGAGCAACATTGTTTTCTTGCATTATTTAATGGTAAAAGGTTTCCCTGGCTCTCCAGTCACCCAACTTTTGTCAGTCTGTCTCAACTGTCTGGTACCAGGTCAGACATAAAGTTTAGAGTCTCTCTAAGGAACAATAACTCACCCATTTGCTTGGAGGAAACACCATAGTGGACAAAGAGCTGCAGCAACGGTGGTGTCTAGACCAACCTGTCCATGTGGATGTGGAAAGGGAGGGCTTGAGGAGAGCCAGGCCAGCTCCCAATGGGAAAGACAAGGAGTCGTAACTGAAAATGCCCCTTCCACGTTGAGCCGCTAAATACAAGCAAACACATTTTTAATTTCTTGTGGGAAAACCATTGGTACTTGCTTCTGGGTAAATTAAACTGAGGCCAGAGAACAACCATCATTTAACATAGCTCTCTTTGCACTTGATGTTTCGAATTACACAAGGCATGTTTTGATTGCATCCTTTCCTCTTACATCATTTAACTGGACAGGAGAATAGCCTTCCAGTGACCTCAGTACCTCTGCACTAGTTTGGAACCCAAAGCCCTTACTGTACAGCAGAGTTGGGTACTCCAGAGCTCTCTGCCACCAGAGGAGGAGCAGCTTCCGAGGACTCAGCTTTCAGTGCGGTAGCTCCAAGACCATTGCTGCTCACATGGCTAAGCAGAGGTCTTAACTGGGGAGTGGCCAGTAGTTTAAAATGTAGTGACAGTTGGAAGCATGCTTTTCTCAGATGCACAGTAGAAAGGAAACTACAAGAATTGAAGTTCATTGAAAAACTGTGATTAGTGGATGCCGTGCTCACCTGTATGGTTTCTGCATCCCTTGCTAGGATTCTATCACAGTGCATATCAGGAGCACCAAAGGACCCATTGATGTCTATCTGTGCGAAGTAGAACAGAACCACTCAAGTGGTAAAATGACCGATGGAATAGGAGCCTCTCCATCTAAAAGTAGACATCCGGAATGCCCAGAGAAAGGTAAACAGACCACTTTTACGATTAGAGAAATACCATGGTTCTAATACTTTGTATATAACCTGCAAACATATCTGTAAGGGTTTTTTTTTATGATTTATGTTTATTTTTAATTGTGTGTGTATGTGTGTCTGTGTGTGGGTATGTGCACATGAGTGCAGGTGCCCTTGCAGGCCAAAGAGACCCCCTGGAGCTGGATTACAGGCACTTGTGTGCTCACGTGAGTGTAGGTGCCATTGCAGGCCAAAGGTGTTGGCTCCAGTGGAGCTATAATTACAGGCGCTTATGAGATGTGGGTGCTAGAAAAGGAACCCTGATCCTCACGAACAGCAGTGGAAGCCCTTCCCTTCTGTGCCATTTCTCCAGCCTCTGTTTAAGATACTTTTGTGCATCCTATATCCCATGCACTCCTGAAATCCCAGCACTGGGAAAGCTAAAGCAAGAAGATCCAGATTGCAAACCAGCCTCAGCTACATAGAGGGCCTGACTCTTAAAAACTCTGTGACTGTGTTCGGCACCATTTTAGTATGGTGAAGAGAGCTTTAGAGTTGGTTTTGTGGGGGCACCAGCTCATGTACTCTGGGCAAAAGAGGCTGTCTGCATTCTCTAGCAGGTGCTTTCCAACCACAGGCTTGGAGTGCCTGTTGGTCTGTGAGCCTGAAAAGTTCATTTCTGCCATTGGTGTGAGAGTAGTTTCTTGACCAGGGGACTTCATTCCTTTTAAACTGCTGAATCATGTGCTCAGCTGCTGTTACAGCCACCACTCAGTCTCTTTGTCTTATTTCAGAAGACAAGCCTCCTCAGTGAGGTGAGAGGAACTACTCAGAGGGAGTGGCTGACAGCACTGCAAAGTGATGAAGGCTTTTGGAGCATCCTGCGTAGATGAATTATGTACCGATTTGATCCTCAGCAATAAGTCTCCGTGGAGTGCTCTTGTTCTCATTCTAAGTCCGTAGCAGCGTTGAAGGCCAGTAGTGTTCTCTAGTAGCTTCCTGCTTCAGTTCCTGGATGGTTTCCACATTCAAAAAAAGCGCTTTCGATAATCCTTCACTGCCTTTTGTCAGTGAAATGGACCTCTTGCCTTCTGAAATAATTTTATCACAAAGAATGTCACAAGAACAGACATCTGGCCAGCTGGCCGTGGACTCCGCCCTGCCCTGATGGATGGTGTTAGTTGCCTTACAGTGGTTCACATTTGCAGTGAGGTGCTGTGCGCTGGTGAGGCGCACACACGGGGCCAAATGTGGCACCTTTGTATATATCTGTATCATGTTTAGATTGCTTATGAAATGTGTCTGAGTGACACTTCTACCCTAAACAGCCAAAATAATGTATATAGGGAAAATGACAGACAACGCTCTACTTCCTCCGTACCCGTAACTTATTAGAACCCTCTGAATGGGGGTGAGAGGAGTTTTTTTTTAAAGTTTTATGTGAAGAAGTTTCACAGATGCCTGTACATTTAGCTTCATGTACTGAAAGTATTTTAATACGGTCCCCAGTGCTACAGTTGGAGTCAGCTACTTCTTGATTCTAAGCTGCCTACAGAGTCGTATGTCCCCGTAGATTGGTGGCATGCCTCAAGGCACTGGGGGAAACTACAGAAATGCCGTCTGGCAGTGGATCAGTTCACCACAACGTGAATTTGGTCATGGTGAAATTAAAAGCATTATTATGCTTCTTGTGAGCAGATCTCACAATGTGTTTCTGCGTGCAGCCTTGCTCCTCCACAGAGGGGCTTACCTCCCGTGCATTGTACCCTGCCCACACTCAACTCTCGTCCCGCCTTCCCAAGCACCCAGCTATTTCTACCTCAGTGGGTAAGTCATTTACCTCTCTGTGCCTCAGTTTACTCAGTAATCTTACCACTAGACTGTGAGCTCCGCAAGAGACCTTTTTCATAGTTGTGCTCAGTACCGTGCACCACGCCTAGTCCAGAACAAGTGCCCAATAAATGTCTAGCAAACAGGTGAGCGGGCGAGTGCGGCGTGGGGCTGATAGGACCTGGCTTGTTGTACAGGAGTCTGGGACGCATCATCAGTATGTTAAATCTCCCTTGCTTTACAAAAGATTTGAAGCAACTTGAAATAACAACTGTGTATACAAAAAAAAAAAAAAAAGATTTAAAATAGGGATCCAAAATTAAAATATTTTAAAAAAATAACACTGCCTGCCCTGTGTTCTTTATTCACAGTGAGCCCAGCAACCTGCTGGTGTATTTCAAGATTCCTCGAAAGTACCATTTTTGGCCTCCAGGTGTTCCCTCCTTATATATAAAAGGTTGTTGTTTGAAATTAGCCAAAGAAAGTCTTAGAACAGTGTTCTCAACCTTCCTAATGCTTCGACCCTTTCATACAGTTCCATGTTGTGACGCCTAACCATAAAATTATTTTTGTTGCTACTTTATAGCAGTAATTCTGCTGCTGTTATCATAATGTGAACATCTGTGTTTTCTGATGGTCTTAGGGAAACCCCTGTGAAAGGGTTGTTTGACCCCCAAAGGGGTTGCGACCCACAGGTTGAGCACTGCTGGCTTAGAAGGTACTCCGTTTCCTCATTGGACTAGTTGGTGGAATGATTTGATGAGACAGGGAATGCAAGAGAAACGGCAAATGGGTAACAGACTTTAGACACACATTTGATGAAGGGATAGTTCTGGCATCTGTGTATAGAGGCCTAAGCCCCCAGGAACTGCTGAGCTTTGTGGAGCACACTGGCAGATGTTGGTTCATGTGTGATAGTTAAAACCAGGAGAGGAATTCATCCAATGAGATACCACCACAGAGGAGCAGGTAGGTCTGGAGAATGTGGAAGAATGAGTAACAAAAGACAGGGCAAGCAGAGGGTGGTGGGTTTGGAGGAAGCATTAGCAGAGGTGAGCAGAGGTCTCTGACCTGTGGGGTGCAGCAGCTGCTCTGCTTTGCTCTGCACGAAATCCTGTGGACGGGAACTTCTCTAAGTAGTGAATGTCTATTCACTCCTGTCTTCTGCTGCTTGGCCTCTTCCTTTTAGAACTGATAAAATGGGGTTCTGCAGGTTAGTTTCCAGGGCTTTCCTCCGCTGGCCTCACGAGTATGCTACCTACTCTACTGCGAGTGACTGGGGCAACCCCCCTTTGAGCTCCAGTGAGTTCCTGAGTCTAGTCCTGAGGAGGTCTGTGGCCAAGTGTGCATGTACACTCGCTCCCTTCTTTCTCTGACTGTCCATCAGGAGCAGTGGCTTCATCCTTCCTCACTAGGGCCTCTCGGTCCCTAAGCAAGTGTTCACAGCAGCTCCAGGGAAATGGCTCTCTGTACAGAGACGTGTAGCAAAAGGAGAGAGCATTGGATAAAAACACCGTAGTGTTAGGTCTCTATGAAGAACTCTGGTATTACTCCTGCATCCTTGTCTTAAACACGCAAGAAAATGGCCTGGCCTCTCTGGTCAGTTTGAAGAAGGGAACCAAATGTTAAGGGTGCTATCGCTTTGGGCTAGTCTTTGAGAACTTCCTGCCTATGGAAATATACATTGTTGTTTTGAAGAAATAGTTTAGTTATTAAAGTGCCTGCTGCACAAACATGACCTAGATTTGGATGACCATCGTCTGCATGAAATGCTGGGCACCATGGTATATCCCTGTAACACCAGCAGAATCTGACCCCTGAAGCTCACTGACCAACTAGCCTAGCCAAACTGAGCCCCAAGTCCAGAGAAAGACACTATCAAAAGTAAAATGGAACATTACTGAGGAAGAGAGCCAGTGTCAACCTCTGGCCTTCATATTCAATACACAACACATTCACACATTTTTAAAAGCCATTCTTAGGGGGTGCATAGCTGTAGTTGTTGAGTTATTCCATACACACACACACACACACTTCGACATTCAGCAATGTCTAGAAATGCGTTGGATACAAGGCTAAGGTGCTACTAACACCTGGAAGGAAGTAGAGGACAGCATGTCACTGAACAATGTCACCAAACATGATAAACCTAGACAGTGGATTTCTCCTGTCCAAAGTGTCAGTGGCTTTGAAGATGAAAAGCCCAAGTTAGGGCAGAAACGGGCAAATATCCTGTCTAGCTCAGTGATGGCTTGTTAGGTCCATCTATCCACCAACCTGAAAGTTGATGTCCCCAGTCTTCTCTATCAGTAATGAGATTGTTTTCTGAGACAGGATATCTCTCTCTCTGTAGACCTGGTTATTCTGGAATTTGCTATATAAGCCATGCTGGCCTCAAACTAAAGGAGATCTACCTGCCTTGCTTCCCAGTTGCTGGGATTAAAGGTGTGGCTACCACAGCTGGCTTCATGATATCTTGACCCATCTCAGGCTTCTGTGTCTTAACAGTTGACGCCACACATGGAAGAGAAAGAAATGATTTACTGGAAAGGACTGTGACAGACTTTGTAGACACCCTGTACTACCAAGGACTATCTATATTCAGCCACTAGTAACAAAAGTCTTCAAATAACTGGCTGAAACTAGATTATATCGTGTTTAGGGAATCCAGAGTTGGCACTTTGTTCCCTTTAAGGCTTCTTCCAGGTGGTGTCATGCTTGTCTTCCATTAACAAGATTACTTCAGGGCTGGAGAGATGGCTCAGAGATTAAGAGCACTGGCTGTTCTTCCAAAGATCCTGAGTTCAATCCCCAGCAACCACATGGTGGCTCACAACCATCTGTAATGTGAGAGATCTGGTGCCTTCCTCTAGCACTCAGGCACACTAGGAGGCAGAAAACTGGATGGATGGATAGACAGACAGACAGACAGACAGACAGATCTTAAAAACAAAACAAAAAATCCAGGAAACAAAACAAAAAAATCCAGGAACACCCAGCCACTAGCCAGCTGGAAGGAGGAAGAGAAGAGGTCATGCTCTTAGGGCCCTTCTGCAGGCTCAAACTAACAGTGTTGACCACTTCTTAACCACAGACTTGGAAATGGAATCTTAAGGTGGACACAGCCATGTGTGGTAACAACCAGGAGTTAGCTCTGCCTCTGAAGAAGGGAGGAATAGATAGAGGGTGTAGTGCTCTTCCCTTCTGCGGACTGGGAGACGCATTAGTTTCAGGCAGTGGGCTGTGAGGCAGTTAGCTTCCACATCATGCATCTCCAAGACACAAGAGCCACAGCTGGCCTTGAGGCCTGACGGGCTGCATGGAACAGATCCTCTGCCAATCCCCACGAGGCATGAAATGTGTCAGATGTTCAGCTGCAATAATCTAGCCCATCTTAATGAATGTGTGCAGGGACAGCGGCCTTCTGCAGTCCAGAGAGGGAGAGAATAAGCCAGTCAGAATTTCCTCATCAAACTAGCGTTTAAATAAATCCCTTGGAGAACCTGGAACTGTTGTCATTTGCTTCTGATCAACAGGGTTGAAATAGTGGTCACTCAATAAACCAACTGAATCCAGTTGTTGTTCATAGGTAATATGAAAGGAATCCAACACAAGTCTTTGTGATTGCCATCTAGTGAGACATTAGTTATTCAGACTGAATTTCCTTTTACCTAAGTAGATATTGCTAGAGAACAGAGAATAACATGGCATAGATTGGGGGGGGGGGGGTGTGTTTGTTTTTGTTGTTTCTTTTGTTTTCTTTTGAGATGGTTTCTCTGTGTAGCCCTGGCTGTCCTGGAATTGAATCTAAGACCAGGCTAGTCTCGAACTCAGAGATTTGCCTTGCTCTTCCTGAGGTACCACGACACCCAGGTTACTGTGGATTTTCAACAGGCCTGTTCGGATAACATTTTGGTTAATGAGAGAATTGCCATGTAAGCCTAGGACCTATTTTATTTGATCCTCGGCGCTCATGTAAGAAAATCCCACTGGTGGGAGCCCTAGGACTCACTGACCAGCCAGCATAGCCAGTGAGCCCCCGGCCAACAAGAGACCCTGCCTCAAAAATCAAGGCGGGCAGCTCCTGAGGTGTGACACCAGTGGTTGCTCATACACACACACACACACACACACACACACACACAGACACACACACACACGTATACATACCCAAGAAGGGGAAAATGTGAGTATCAGACACTAGGGTGATGAGATAGCTCAGCTTCTTGCAAGCATGAAGACCTCAGTTTGGTTCCCAGTAACCACATAAAAAGGCTAGATGGGGGGGGGGGGGCGGTGGAGAGGGCTGGCACACGCCTTTAATCCCAGCACTTGGGAGGCAGAAGCAGGTGGCTCTCTGTGAGTTCAAGGCCAGCCTGGTCCATGAAGGAAGATTCAGGGCAGCCAAGGGTACATAGAGAAACCCTATGTCAAACAAAAGAAAGCAAAAGGCTAGATATTAGTGGTGAGCATTTGTAATTCTATTGCTGAGGAGAGAGATACAGGAGGATCCCTGGGGCTTGCTTGGGTAGCTAGCTTAGATTTCCCAGCAGGTTCCTAGCCAGTTAAAGACAGCACTTGAGACAATACATCCAAAGCTGACCTCTGCCCGCCACAATGCACATACATGTGCACCTGCAGACACACATGCACCTATACATGTATGACTACACGCACACACATACAAGAAGACAATATTCTGCTATAGTGGTTTGCCTGTTTCCCATAGGCTCTCGTGTTTGAACACCTCCTCCCAGCTGGTGGCGCTGTTTGGGAAGGTTGTGGAACCTGGGAGGTGGAGCTTTGCTGAAGGAAGTTATTGTTTGTTATTTTGTTTGTTTAATCAATCATGTATACAATGTTCTGCCTGTATGCCAGCAGGGGGCACCAGATCTCATTATAGACCCACCAAATGGTTTCTGGGAATTGAACTCGGGACCTCTGGAGGAACAAGCAGTGCTCTTAACCTCTGAGCCATCTCTCCACCCCTGAAGGAAGTTATTGATCTAAAAGTGACCACTGGGGATTTAGACTGAGTCTCACTCTTCCATACTGTTAGCTGATTGTCGATGCAATGTGTCCAGCCAGTGTCCTGCTCCCGTTCTCATGCCTTCCCCACCTGCTACCATGCCTTCAGCATTGTGGACCATAATATCCCCCTGGAAACTGGAAACCAAAATAAACTATATTTTTTCCTAAAGTTGCTTGTGGGGGGCATTTTATGACAGCAATAACGAAGTAACTAAGACACCTGCCTGTGAGCAGTTTTCTGTCCTTCAGAACCTCCTATGCAGAGACTTCGATTGTCACGTTGGTCTGTGACATTGGCCCTGTTGAACCGAAAGTAGCATCTTACTTAGATGTCTTAGTAAGACATAGACGGGCAAGAGGGCCACAGATAAATCCATCCCTGGTACCAAGTACTGTATCCTTCCAGGGGAAACCACAGATGGCGTGTTCACACGAGAAATGAGTTACTCAGAAGCTAGAAGGCTGTGGTAGCCAAAAGGGACATTAAGGTAACACATTCATAAATTCGGAAGTGGCTACTGCAAGGCTACCATAGCCCAGGTGTCAGAGGAAAGCCTCCGTACTGCTAGCCTTTAAACTCCAGGAGCAGAAGACACATAAGACCTTGGACCTCTGCTGGGAAAAACAGACTTTGTTATAGAGTTGGTGGTAGGTTGTGATTTTCTACTGTGCATGTCACTAAGAAGGCCGCAGTCAGTGGTGCCATTTCCAGTGGGTACCACAGCTACTCCTGCGGCTGCCAGGGGAATCTAGAAAGGAGCTGTCATTATCTTCTGTTGCCATGGGAAGACTGATGGAAGCTGGAGCTGAGAAGAGTGTTGCACCTCATGCCTTCCATTCGACTATTACTAGCTAGCATCCTAACCTGCAGGCAGCAAGGGAACTATAGGGGGTGTCTTTTGCAGAGCCCCAGTCCCACAGATCAGGAAGTAAAAGGGTGAACTTGGACATGGGAGACAGTAGGAAATATTCAGCATTCCTTTCCCACTCAAGATGGCTCTATGAAGTGTCAGTCTCCGCTCTGCCCCTGGCTCACTGCCACAGACACATCTTACAAATAGAAATGACAGATTTAAATGATAAAAATGCCTTTGCTGTTCTCATTCTGGAACCCTAAGTTGATTTTTCAGAGTGCGAATTGACACGGAAGTGAATGGTTTCTCAGAGATTTTTGTTCCCGTAGCATGTTGCATGACCCAAACTGCATGCCATGCTCTGAGCGACCTCGGCCACCTGCCTCATCTCGTTCTTCTCTATGATGATTGGTACAAGACTTGGCAATGACAACAGATGGTTCCCTCATCCCCAGGGTCGCCCTGCTCTCTGACTTTTTCTCAGCGCACATGCCCGCATGCCCTCAAACCACACCCCCCACCCTGCACACTGGGCCTCCTGGCAGTGCTGTCTACAAAGGTGGCAACCTCAGCTGTTTGCACTGTTCCGAAGCTCTATGCCAAGAACGCAAGCCCACCAGCCTTTAAGCTGGACGTGTCTCAACACGGAACCACAGCGCTCACAAAGGCAGTGGCCGCGCGGTCAGGGGCTGGGAAGTGAGCCCAGGCATTTTTGGAGCATTCCAGTCAGGGAGCTCAGCACCTATCATGCTGTGTAGGCGGAAGCAAAACAACCAGCCACCCTGCATCGGATGAGTATCCCCTTACTCTGCACATTTGTGCTAGGTGGCTAGCCCCCGAGGGCAGCGAGAGGGCCAAAGAAGTAAGCAGAAATCTAAAGAACACAACGAAATTAATAGGGGGAGGGGATTGTTCCAGATTTTTCTGAGAGGGTGCAGGGATTGCTTCCTCTAAGTGTTTGTTGTTGCTGATGGCTAATTTATTCAGAAAGGCAAGAACTGAGTCTGAAGCCCAAAGGTTGTTTGATTCATCTTATATTTGGGTTTCAGTCTCCCCAGGAGTTAACAAGCCTCCTTTTCAGTGTGTCTCTGGCTGCTCTTATGCTAAAAAAGTGCACAGGTTTCTGTTCCAGATCGAATTCTTGATTCCATGAAGGTTGTAGGGGTGGGAGCGAGGAAGCCCAGGCTCTGTGGTATTCACCGCATGTATGACGGGTCCCGGAACACACGTAAGTTGTCTTCACACTTTGTCATTTCAAGCGTTAATAATGCAGCAGTGATGTGTTTCTCCTGCTTGCTTGAGGTTTTTTATTATTGTATGTGAGGAAGCTGAGGGAGGCGTGTGGGCATGGGTGGGTGTGAAGGCCAGGAGACGACCTGAGGAGAGGGTTTTCTTTTTCCACCTTTACTTGGGTTTCAGGAATTGAACTCGGGTCACCATGCTTGTGCAGGAAGCACCTTTACCTGCTGGACCTTTTCACCAGCCTTGTATTTTTTTTTTTAAAACAGGGTCTAACTAAGTAGCCCAGACTGCCCCTTAACTAAGATGCAATCCTCCTGCCTGAACCTCCCAAATGTTGAGATTACAGGCATGAGCCTCTGTGCCCGGCTATATAACTTTCTTGAGAGACCAGAGTTATGGACTCAGAATGCATACTGTCCTGCTGTGCCAAGGCAAAGGGACAGGGTAGGGAGAGCACAAGAAACTTTGCTGGGTTTGAATGAGCAGCATCAGCGCTTCATGATGACGAGGACATCCTGCTGCTACGTGGGCAGCATCCTGGCTGTGATGCTGTGCTGGAATTTTCTGACTTCCCCAGTGGGGAAATTAGGTAACAGGCACACAGAATCTGTCCATATTCATTCCCAAAACCCCCGTGACTTTACAATTCCAGCAAACTAAGATTCAAACAGGAAAAAAAAAAAGGGAGAGAGAGAAGGCCTGAGGGCTTCTCTCATCTCTAATGAGTCTGTCTTCCAGGTTCCCAACCCTGTGGGTCTTCAGGCTTCCCTTTGAGACATTGCTCTTCTTCTCACAAGATCTTGGTATGTAACTACTGATTTAAAGTGGCCCTGTCCGTCAATTTTATTTGTAGCAATTTCTCTTTTTCTATTTCTTTCCAGTCGACTAATACAACTGGGGTCCAGTGAGGTGGCTCAGTGGGTAAGGTCACTTCCTGCCAAGCGTGACAACCTGAATTTCATACCCAACACCCACATTGTAGAAAGAGAAAACTTATTCTTAAAAGCTGTTCTTGATCGCCACACATGCACCATGAAATGTACATGTGTTGCAAAGGTGGGCACACACACAATAAATAAACAAATAAATAAATAAATAAATAGGTGGATTTAACAAATAATAATTTTAATTATCATATAATTAAATATATTAAATAATTATTTAATAAATAAATGTTTGTAGGTAGTCTAAGGATTCCAGTGTAAAAGCATAACAACAGCTGAGGAAAAACAGTGTAGAAAGTATTTTTCAGGAAGTTGGGGGGTCATAGCACAATTGAGTTCTTGCACAGTGCCCTGGGTTTGATCCTTGGCCCCACATAACAGCATGGTGGAACATGCCTGTAGTCCCAGCATGTAGGAGGTCAAGACGGGAAGATTAAAATTTGATGGTTGGGCTGGGAGATGGTTCAGTGGTTATAGCACTTACCTCAGAGTGGGAGAGCCCCAGAACCCATGTATAAAGAGGGTAGAGCAGTGTGCATCCATCACCCCAGCGCCCCTCCAGCAAGAAGGGAGCCAGAGTCAGGAGAATGCCAGAAGCTTGCACACCAGCAGACCTGGCATGCACAGTACTGAACAACAGAAGACCCTGCATCAAACAAGGGGGTCAGTGAGGACCGACCCATAGCCAAAGCTGACCTCTGACCTCCACACATGCCCTGTGCCACTGTGCGTATATGTGTATACCTACACTCACACTGCACACAACCAACATACTACACAACACCTACTAAAAGTTCAAGGTCAACCTGGGCTGCACGGTTAGTGCAAACCCAGCCTAAGACACATGAGACCCTGTTGAAGGAACAGAAGTAGGCAGAGGAAGAGGAGGAAGAAACGGAGAAGGTGGAGGAGGATGTGGATAAGAAGGAGGAGGAGAAATGGTCAGTCAATAGTGAAAATATATACATACATACAAACACAACCACTTTCTCTGCCCAACTCATGACCTCCCTCCATTGCACATGGCCACCTCACTGATGAAGATAACTAGAGATGAATATGTCAGCCATTCAGAGTCAGTATTCCTCATCTACATTCCTTCATTTCCAGGTCTGGTCCTCTCTTCCTCTTCACACTCCCTTAACTGATAGCAGAAGATCATGAGGACATGATGATCGGAGACCAATTAATAAGCTTTCAGGTTCCTTTTGTAAATGAGGATTTGCTTCTGTCTTCTCCCTAACCACAGCCTATAAGCTGAGAAAGACCTGCGGAGCCTGGACTTCAGTCCTGGAGAGGGCTGGGGCAGGAGGTACTCACAGTGCTTAGAGTCAGACATTCAATTTTCCTATCTTATAAAGCGCCATATGTCCTGGCTATTTCCTAAATAACTTCTGGTTGAATTAGGTGATAATATTAGGATAAATGAAAAGCTGTTTGTCCCTAGTGGGGAAAAATTAGTCTTCAAAGGAATATTAAAATGCTGCTCTGCTAAACCTCATTAAATGTGTTTCCATCGAACCATGCGATGGCTTATTCAATCACAGAGTCTAATGAATAAAAAAAAAATGCCGTTACTTGATGCTGAAAGCAAGGCAAGACATTGCTTGCCAGTTTCCTGGAGGAGCCAATCATCGTGTCCAGGATGTGACAAAAGTCTTTCAGAGCTTCTACCGATAGCGTCAGCCGAAAATACCCTCACACCCCTCAGCTGTCTGCAGACAGGCTCCATTTCACAGCTGGCTTAGGAAACCTATTTGTCAGTCTTCAAAGCATATTTATAACCACTTAGCTGCCCTGCTTCTCTGAGGCACAGCCAGATTTTGATGCAGAAAATTAAACAAGAGCTGGGGCTGTAGCTTCTTCCTACCACAGTGCTTGTCCAGCATGTGTGAGGCTGAGCGTACCATCTCTGAACCAGAAAAAAAAAAAAAAAAACCTCAAGAAGGAAGGCTGGGTTGAGGTAAATATATCCTGTTTAGACAGGTACTTGTAGCAGTTTCGGGCTACAATGCAATTGTACATTCCACAGCTGTTGAAACCATAGTCTACTTACAGTCACCACCCGCACTGATTAGAGCCACTGAATAGACTCAATTCCATCTTCCCACTTTGTCAGGGTAAGTACCACCATCCTTGTTTTAGAAAGGAAGGGTCCGAGGCTCTGGAGTACGAACAAGATGTTGCCCAGAGTTCCATGGCTGAGGAAGACTGAGTGCAGTGTGTACCCCCAAACAGGCAGTGTGATCCGAGAGCCCACACTCAGACCCTTTGAAAACAAAGGTGACCTCTGGTCAGACTATGTGATTTAAGGCTCTTAACACTATAGAGGAAGCCTTAAATTTCAGACAGTTCTTCATGAGTCGGGATGAAATGTTGTCTCTCTAACTGAGATACCCATGCTACCCATCCCAGTTTTCTGGCCACTGACCACTTTTCCATCCTGTAACCAGTATTATGAATACACATAGGAGGGGGAAGACAGGTAACAAGAAGAGGTGCATCAGTGGTCTAAGGAACACCCCCAACCATAAATTTATTTTTGTTGCTACTTTTTAACTGTAATTTTGCTGCCGAGCATTGTCTTAATTCCTAATAACATCAGAAATATGTGTTTTCTGATGGTCATGACCCACAGGTTGAGAACTACTGCTTTACAGCATGACTTCAGGAATCTGAAATGCTCCTGTTCATTAATATTCAAGGAGGGTATTTGATTTAAACTCTGTGGTACTTTAAGTAAACCACAGAAACTAATCTGCCACAGGACAGGGCGGAGGAGGGTTGGGGGTGAGCCCACTGAGAGAGCACTTACCTCCTATATGCAAGATCTTAGGTTTGAGCCCCAGTCCCACACAGAAGTAAGACTCTGCCACTGAGAATGTACAAAGTGGCCATTAATGCTCAGAGTAGGCATTTTTGCTTATTAATTCTTCGCAGCATCTCAAGTAGGATTCTCTGAACCTTGTGGAAAATATACAACCCAGTTTTGTTTTTTAAGAAGTTAAGAAAATTGGGGCAAAGGCTAAAGGAGAGCAGAAATTAGCACAAGGGGGGGTGGGAGTGGGGGTGAGCCCCGGAGAGCATGCTGTTGTGCCTATGTCACTCACTGCATTTTGGTCTAAAAATAACCAGCAGCACCACTTTTCTGAAAACATGGCTGCTGCTTTGGGAAACATTGTCCCCTTTGTCAGCCATGGACCCTCTTGTCCCCTTTGTACTTGGTTCTTTCTGGTCAGCATTAGAAAAGGTCCTCTTGATTCTGCCCTTTGTCTGGTTTCTGGTTTGGGGGAGGGGGTGGCCAGTGTTTTTGTTTTCCTCTGAGAGACTACCAGCAGCTGGGATGATGAAGAGTCGCTTGAGCTTTTTAAAACGAATGACCCTGAGGAGCATTTGAGGATTCATTTGTCAAGCGGAGTTGGAACGTCTTCTGTGGGCAAGCTCATGTTTCCAATTTGGGATTCCCGAGCAATCAGCTGCGGAGCGGCTCACATCCGCTTGACGTCAGCAGTGAGCCCTGTGGTATCTTTAGTAGCTCACTGTGCACAGTGACACCAAGGGATGAGCTGTCTCCTGAAAAACAGCCTGTTTGACATATGTTTATGGAGCTACAACTTGGCAGTGAGATCAGAACTCTCTTCTAGAAAACTCTACCACACACAATGGGCAAATCTGAAAGGGAGAGTTTCTGTTTCCTAATGGCCCTCCCTTTCCTGTTCGGGTCATTGCTACACCCTCGTGTAACCACAACCTAGGCTATACAAACATTGACAGCATTCCTTCCATCAGCATTCAAATAGATGAGCTGAACATAAAATAAAAATCAAAAAAATTTAGATATATACCAGTGTAGAGCCAAATTCTGTTGTACATAAAATGTCTCCTGTTTTCATTTTGTTTGCACAAATGAAAACATCAAAAACACCCAACGCAAATCCTAAAATCAATGTTATTTTGCCTTTAATAATGACTTTGGGATGTGTGTGTGTGTGTGTGTGTGTGTGTGTGTGTTTAAAAGTGTATGGGGTGTGGCAGTTGCATGAGCACAAATGCATGTGTGTGGGCATTCTTGTTGAAACTGCAGGAGGACCTCAGGAATCCCACTGACCTGGGGCTTTACGCTACAGCTATGTTAGCTGGCTTGCAGACCCCCAAGATCTGATCTGCCTACCTCACATCCCCAGCGCTGAATTACAGGTGGGCTGTATCTGGCTTTTGCGAGGTGTTAGGGATTGAATGAACGTCCTTATACTTACGGAGCAAGCACTTCATCTACTGAGCTGTCCCCCGGCCTCATCACTTTAAAACTCCGTTTTGTGGGAGCAGAGAGATAACCCTGTCTTGCACTTGTGTCTCATCACCTCTGCTCCTTAAGCTTCGTGGAGAGAAGGTCTTAGTCTGTCTTTGCTCTTGCTCTATCTAGAAGGCCTAAAGCAATGTACCATGTAGAGACTGCACCACTGCACTTATCTATCTATCTACCGTCTATCATGGTAGTCACTCAATGGGTGAATGAACGAGTTAACAAACTAGCATATAAAAACGCAGGGCAAGGCAGTCCGGTAAGATGGCTCAGCAGTTAAAGGTGTTTGCTGCCCAGCCTGACAAACTGAATTTGATCTCCAGGACCCACAGGGTGGAAGGGGAAAACCCCAAGTTGTCCTCTGACCCTAACATATGAAACATCGTCCTAGTACACACTCACATATACACATTAAATAATAAATGTTAGAAAAAAATAAAAAACGGAATGGTGGCAAATTTATTAGTCTGACCACAACAAGGACACACATGGTTTTGGCACAGGGCTTGGGTCGAGGCCATTTCAGCTGTGATGAGTTTAGCAAAGAGCTGCATTGCTCACAAAGGAAAGGAAAAACGTATTTTTTAATGTTTTCATGCTGGGAACACACTGTGATTTGGTTTCCCTTCCTGTTGCTATGATAAAGCAACTTAAGGGAGAAAGGATTTATTATAGATAGCAGTCAAAGCAGCAGGAGCTTGAAGCATCTGGTCACATCTAATCCACAATCAGAAAGCAGGGAACAAGAGCTGGGTATGGTGCACACACACACACACACACACACACACACACACACACACACACACCTTGGGAGCCAGAGGCAGGCAGATATTTTTGAGTTCAAGGCCAGCCAGGTCCGAATGGTAAGTTCTAGAATAGTTGGGAGTACATGGAGATACCCTGTCTTGAAGGAAGGAAGGAAGGAAGGAAGGAAGGAAGGAAGGAAGGAAGGAAGGAAGGAAGGAAGGAAGGAAAGAAGGAAGGAAAGAAGGAAGGAAGGAAGGAAAGAAGGAAAGAAGGAAAGAAGGAAGGAAGGAAGGAAGGAAGGAAGGAAGGAAGGAAGGAAGGAAGGAAGGAAGGAAGGAAGGAAGGCAAGCAGGCTTCTTATATAGTCTAGGATCCCTCTATCCAGGGAGTGGTCCCATCTACAATTAAGATGAGTCTTCCCATATAAATTAACATAATCAAAGTAACTACCCACAGGCCTGTCCAGAGATAGGTCATTCTAGATCATCCTGTCAAGTTGACAGTTGGCAGTAACCAGCACACTGGCTGTGTGCCCTTGCAGGTCCGTGGTTGACTGTTTCCTTGACCACTGGCATAGATCTACCAGATGTATAGCCTCAGACCTGAGACATCCTCAGGACTTGCAGAATGGGGGAACAATTCTAAGCACTTCATCTGCGATTACCATTTAGAGTCTCTCCAGAATCCATTTCACAGTGGACCTCCGGGAATGCCCAAGAAGGAATGAGCCCTGCAGGGGCTGCTAATGGCAAACATCCATTTTGGATCTCCTTAGTAAACCCAAGTCCAGAAATGGCTATGTCTTCAAGTGGAGTGGATTAAAGAGTCCATTGATTTTTATAATCAGTAATTTCTTACTCCTAAGAAAGTCAAAGATTCTTACAAGTCAGAATCTCAAGTGATCAAATTAGGTTTATCTAGTCTGTAGAAGACAGGATGCTATTGACTACCTCTGGGGCCACTTTCTCTTCATGTACAAATTTGGACATCCCTTTCAACCTTGTCTAAGGGCATGGCCAAGGTGGTGACTACAAATTATTTAAATGTAAAGGAAATAGTACCACACCTCTTCCTGGGAGAGCGTAAGCCAGCTCTCATCCATCCCTACGTGGAAACTGTGAGCTTGCTGAGAGAACCCCAGAACTTTGCTTCATGTAAATGAGCACCACACAGCATACAATGCGGTCCTTTCCTAGTAATACTAAACAAAGTGTGACTTGTTCCACTGGCCCTTTATTTACAACACTGGAGCTGGGTGACCTGGCTTGAATCTGCAATGCTCCTCTGGAGGCCCTGTGTTAAAGGCTTGGCTGCCAACTGATGGGCTTTGGGAAGTCACTGAATCCCGAGGGCTGTGATTTCATCAATAGATTAACCCAGCAATTGATTCATAATTTCCTGGCATTGTTGGGGAGTGATGGAAAGTAATAAGTAGAACCTGGTTGGGGAAAAGAGGTCCCTGGGGACATGACCTTGAAAGTATGGTCTGCCGTGAGGTGAGCAGCTCACCTGTGCCCTGCTGTGGTGTTTAGTTGTACTTGATTCAAGCTAAAGTCAACCTCAATTAAGAGAACGCCTCCCGAGGCCTGCCCACAGCCGTGCCAAGCATTGAGGCCCACCTACCTCCACACAACAAGAACAGAAGACACAGAGGCCAGTCCACTTCCATGCCACACAGCACGGGAAGGCAGAAGACACTCAGAGGCCCACCAGCCTTGTGGCCCACCTGCAGCAGGAGCCAGTGGGATGTGCAAGTATCTGGTGGACAGCTTGGGAGAGAAGGAGAAGTGGAAGTTTGAGCTTTATGAAGAGAGGCAGAACTGGAGATACCAGGGTGAAGAGGCCTGTTGTGAGTAGCCTGCCTGGCCCCACCTGAGATGGTGAGGTTCCAGCCCATGCTGCCACTGAAGGTCATGTTTGGGTTTGTGGCCATGCAACAGCAGGAGTCTGTGTCAATGCCCATTGCTCATATTGCCACTAAAGACCACGGGGCATCCCTTGTCTGGACTGGCACCTGGGACCCATGTTGATGTCCAAGGGCTGTGCAGAGCTGGCCCCGCCTCTTGCCAGCTGCAGCACTCAGGAGAGCAGCCATGCACCTCACCCGGGCAGCACAGCACAGCTGGCCTCGATGGAAAAGGGCCAGGGCTGGTGAGCCAGCCCCAAGGGTGCAAGAGCAGGAGAGTTGGTCCAACACTCAGGAGAGTAGTCCCCACCCCTCAACTGATCCTCACAGTACAGCTGCAGTCCCGAGGGCAGGAGAGCTGGCCCCGCCCCTTGCCAGCTGCAGCACTGGGGGGACTAGCTGAGGCAGTAATGGAGAGCTCGCCGTGGTGGTATGGGTGCTGGAGAGCTGGTGGGCTGACCGCTTAGCTACCACCTGGGCCCAGATCCAGGGCTTTGAGTAGGCCCACCCTACCATCTAGCCCATCTATGAACTGCTAGAGTGGCTGAGGTCCTGGGACCTACAGATCCAAAGCTGCAGGATCTCCATGGCACAGGGCAACAACACCTGAGAGGAGTCCCAGTGAAGATTTGGTATTGGTAGTACGGCAGAAGCCAGAGGCCTCAAACCATACTGATAACTCATTGAGGTGAACATTTGCAAATAAAGATGTGTGGACAAAAGGATATACTGTGGGACACAGTGTGACATTACAGCTTTCACGATGAGATTTTTGTTTTGTTTAATTTTTATTTTTATTTTCCTTTGATGGGGAGGTTGCAAGGGTGGAGGGCAGATGGGAAGGGATAGGGAAATGAGTGGGCTTGAGATGCATGATGTGAAACTCATGAAGAACCAATAAAAAGTTAAAAGAAAACAAAACAAACAACAACAACAACAAAAAGACGGTGCCTCCATAAGATTGGCCTGCAGGTAAGCCTGTGGGGCATTTTCTTAATTAGTGATTGATGGGGAAGAGCCCAGCCCATAGTGGGTAGTGCAATCCTTCTGGGTTCTATAAGAAAGCAGAATGGCGTCACAGATGTGAGCATCCATGTGAGTGCTGGGAATCAAATCTTGATCCTCTACAAGAACAAGTGCTCTAAGGCACTGAGTCATCTCTCTTGCCCCTCCGCACAACATTTTAAGGGAAGCCGGCAGGTAGATAATTGTGTGCCATTTTGTTTTAAGCCATGGACATAGATAGGTGGCCATTCTCTCATTTTCAGAGTCCGTATGAAATGATGGGCATTTTCTAAGCTTTAACACTACAGAGCGTATGAAATCTATTCCCAGACCTCTTGGGACTGCTTGGCTGGGCCATTGAGTCTACTTCCTCCACTGGCCTGAGGGTCCTTGTTTCTGTTGACAGCTGAAAAGGAAAATATGGGCTGTGATACTGAGACCATGCTGGAACAATGGCCGGCTCAGCACTGAAGCTCTAAGGCCTTACCTGCCTCTCTCTGCTGCCCTCGCTGGACAGCCCGTTTCCCCAGGCCCATCACAACATACCGAGCGCCATTCTTCCAACCTGAGCTGTTGAGAATTCAGGCAAGTCTTAAGAATTCATGTGGAGAGTCAATGGGATGGCGCAGTCGGTAAAGATGCTTGCTGTCAGGCTTGCGGACCTGTGTTTGATTCCCTACGACCTCTATGATGGAAAGAGGGAACCAACTCCCAACAGTTGTTTTCTGACTGCCACACAAAAAGACTCATTTGGAGAGGGATTCACAGCTATTTTCCCCCTTGGGTTTTTTGAAACAGGGTTTCTCTGTGTATAGCTTTGGCTGTCCTGGAACTTACTGTGTAGACCAGGCTGGCCTCAAATCACAGAAATCTGCCTGCCTTTGCCTCCCAAGTGCTGGGATTAAAGGCATGCACCACCACTGCCCGGTGCTACATTTTTTTTTTTTAATGAACTAAAACAACTACCAAAAATTACAAGAATTAAGAAAGTACCCTCAAAAAAAAAAAGAAAGTACCCTCAGCCGGGCACAGTAGCCCACATCCTGTAATCCCAGAACTCGGGGAGGCAAAGGAAGGCAGATCTCTGTCAATTTGAGGTGAGCCTTGTCTACAAAGCGAGTCCAGGGCAGCCAAGGCTACACAGAGATACCCTGTCTCAGAAAGGGGATGGGTGGAAGCAGTCATCTCAGTAGTAACACTAAATGTCAATAACCTTAACACTGCAATTAAAAGGCTATACTAGCTGATTGGGTTAAAAACAAGAGTCAAGATCCAACTGCTAGGGCTGGGGAGATGTTTCAGAAATTAGGAGTGCTAGCTGCTTTTTCAAAGCACCCCAGTCCAATTCTCAACATCACGCTAGCATCCGTAACTACCTCTGGAGGATACAGTGGCATCTCCTGGCCTCTGTGGGTATGCACACCCTGATACATAGATAAAAATAGTAAAAACAAATCTTTTTCTAAATCCAACTATTAGGAAGTTTGTTTTTTTTTTTTTGTTTTGTTTTGTTTTTTATTCAAAAACCAGGAATGCATACAAAACAGCAGGCACAAATGTACTGTGACTCAGCCCTGGAGGAAGATAACAGGTTTTAGATAGTTTCTAGAACCCTAAAAAGGTCATGGAGATGTAGCCCAGTTGGTAGTGTGATTGTCTGGCTGGCACCCTGGGTTCATGTCCACACTATATCAACCAGGTGTGGTGGGGTATGCCTGTCATCCTAGCATTGGGGAGGTAGTGGCAGGAGGACCAGAAAGAAGCCTAACGTTATCATAGTGAGATACATAGTGAGATAGGTGTTAGCCTGGGCTAAAAGCCTATTGCAAACAGACATCCTGTCCCAACACAGTTTAGGCTTTTGAGTTGCAGAGCCGGATTTGCACCTCGAGAACAATCTATGATGACTCATCTGAAAGGCTTTCTCCTGGGCCCTTGTCAACAGCTGAGTCACTAATTTGCTTGGACTGACAAATTGGACCGTGTCCCTTCCGAGCCTTTTCTATTCATGTGCCCCACCACTGCCAGACCATTGCTTTCCCCAGAAACAATGCCCAGAAGGCGTCACGTTAGGCTCTTTTTGGCTCAACTCTTTCCCAACACTATAAATAGCTGAAAGCAAAATTTGTAAATTCAGGGGTGTACTTCTGGACTCAGACTTACTGTGCAGCGAGTGTCTTTCTCTGCTTTAATTTGGCTTTCTTAGCTAGGCAAGACTTAAGACAGTTTGCTGAACTTGCATGCTCTCTTTGACATTTTTCCTTTTAAGCCAACACTCAAGGTGGGTGTTTAAAAATGCACCCCTGTGTCTCAGCTCTGTCCCATCCCTCCAAAGCTTTAAGCCAGAAATTTTCAACCTGTGGGTTGCAACCCCAAATGACCATCTGAAAACACAGATATTTACATTATAGTTTACAACAGTAGCAATGAAAATAATTCTGTGGTTCTGGGTCACAACCCACAAGGAACTGTATTAAAGCGTCAAAGCATTAGGACAGTTGAGAACCACTGCTTTAACCTATATCCGAAAAGAGAAGCAATCCTTCCTCTCTTCCCCATCCCTCATCCTCCTCACTTCCAAAGGCTTACCATGTCAAATGCCAAATTAAAGGCCCAGACTCAAAGGAGAAACTTTCAGCAAGTACTTCTTTCAAAGTCCTCTGTATATTAGTTATTCTCATTATTAGGAGGACAAGTCTCAGGACTGTGGAGATGGCCCAATTGGTGAAATACTTGCTACATAGCAAGCGTGGTGACCTGAGCTCAGACCCTGGGAATCCATGTGAAAGCCAGACACATCTGTAAACCCAGGCCTAAAGAAACAGAGCGACAGAAGGACCTTGGAGCTCATTGGCCAGCCAGTCTAGTCAATTGGGAAGTTCCAGTTTAAATATCTAGTTTCAAAAAAAATAAGGTGGAGGTGCTGGAGTGATGGTTCAGCAGATAAGAGCACTGGCTGCTCTTCCAGAGGACCCAGGTTCAATTCTGAGGAGATGGCTCACAATCATCTATGTCTCTGGTTCCAAGAGATCTGATGCCCTTGTTTTTCTTTTCTTCCTTTTCCTCCTCCTCGTCGTCCTCCTCCTTTTTCTCTTCTGGTTTTTCAAGACAGGGTTTCTCTGTGTAGCCCTTGCTGTCCTGGAGCTCATTCTGAAGACCAGACTGGCCTGGAACTCAGAGATCTGCATGCCTCTACCTCCCCAGTGCTGGGATTAAAGGCCTTCATCACAACACCACTACCTGACTCTGATGTTCTCTTTTGGCATCTTCAGGCACAGATATACATGCAGGGAGAACACTTATACAAAGTAATATTAAAATTAAGAGGTAGGAGAGACTGAGGAAGAACCCCAGTATTAACCTCTGGTCTCTACACAATGGGAACACACAGGCAAACACACAGACACACCTACAGATACAAAAGGACAGAGCTATGTGTGGTTCATAGGCAGAATGGGTGTGTATGGATGAATACCTATCCAAGGCTCAGAGGGGGACTGTTACAAATTGTTGGGTAGTTAGTTATTGTTCCTCCCTAGTGTTTTGGGGTACTACTCAAGTCCTCACACATGCTAAGTAAGTGGGCTTCTACTGAGATACATCTCAGCCCTTTTAAACATTTATTTTGGGGCAGAGTCTCACTACATAGTCCAGGCTAAACTGGTACTCCCAATCCTTTTGCATCTGCCTCCGGAGGGCTGAGAGGGTAGCTAGCCTTGCTCACACCATGATTTCCCACTTCTGGCTTCCAGAATTGTGAGAGAAATAAATGTTTGTTTTAAGCCAACTAGTTTGTGGTAATTTATTATGACAGTCCTCAGGCACTATCTTAATTCTCACCTGAACCTCCCGGCTTTGTCTTACAGTGAGCCACACCCTGGCCCACAGACCTCTAAACAGCAAACACTGACACAGACAATGAACTCCTGAGGCCTGAGAAGGGATCTGAAGTGAATGGATCAACACCCAGCGCGACCCACAGACACCCACTCAGTACCTCCTTCCCTGAGTGTCCTCACCACTCAGCCTGATGAGCCCCAGCTACCTCGGTTAGATAAGATTCATCCCACGAGCAGCCACAGGGACATCCTTATTCTTATTTCCCGGGTCCACACCCTACTCACCTTCAGGTTTTAGGTTCCACACCACCTAAGCAGCAAGTACACCTGACTCCATCCTGTATCACTGCATTGGGCATCTTTCTCATCGCTGCTACAACATTCCAGACACAAGTAACTTAAGCCAGCAAGAGTTTACTCTGCCTTACTACTGGAAGGTACAGTCACCCCTTCATGATGGGGAAAGCATGGAGGCAGGAGCAGGAAGCAACAGGTCACACTGTATCCACAGTCAGGAAGCAGAGAGAGATGAATGCTGGAGCTCAGCTGTGTCAGGTCCAAAACAAACTCCAGACAAATGGTGTCTAATGGCATGCCAAAGTGTCTGCTGGCCTCCAGACTCACTGACTACCTGTGGCTCCTTTCAGTTCTTCTCACCCAGTCCCCTATTCTAAACTCCAGCTCATGGGGTTCCCTCCCCCCTCCCTCCGTTTCTCATTCCTATATAATGCTGCCATTTTGACCATGCACTTTCTTGGCTTTTGGTTGCCTCCCTTGGCCCACTATGCCTGTGTTCTTTGCTCTGTCATCTTTTCCTCTCTCACTGTACCCCTCTCTCTCCTCTCATGGCCAGGTTCAATCTGCTGACCATGTTTAGTTTACTTCTTTCTCTCCCTGCTCTGGACTCTCCCTCGTCTCTACAACAAAAACCTTCTCAACCATACCGTGAAGCACCCATGTCCTCATGTCAACCAAGGTGACCTTCTCTTTTTTGTGCAGTCTGTTACCCCAGCCCGAGGAATGGTGATGCCCTTATTTGGAATGGGTCTTCCCAATTCAGTTGACTGACTCTAGGAATTACCTCCCAAACACACCGAGAGGCTTATCTCCCAGAAGCCTCTAGATCCTGTCAAGCTAATATTATTGCCAGGTGGTGATGGTGCATGCCTTTTATTCCAGTACTAGGGGGGCAAAGGCAGGCAGATCTCTAAGTGCAAGGCCAGCCTAGTCTACAGGACCAGTTCCAGGACAGCCAGGAATGCACAGAGAAACCCTGTCTAAGAAAAAAAAAAGGAAAGAAAGAAAAGGAAAAAAAAAAGAAAGAGAAAAAGAAAAAAAGAGTAATGTTAGAAATGTTAATCATCAGCATAAGCAAAGATGCTTGGTTGGGTTAGAACTCAAACAATAGGGGGATTTCTTGGCTGGTGGCCAAAAAAACAAAAAAACAAAAAAACAAAAAACCAAGGATAAGAAAACTTAGGCAAAAAAAAAAAAAAAGAAAAGTTAGGCATGGAAATGTCTAATGGGTCAGGAACTAGTTTCTGTCTGCTGTCTGCAGTTTGCAGTCAGCACACTGGAAATCTGTTTTGCCTTGTTAACAAACAGCTCTCAGCAGGTCCCGTGTCTTCTACCCCATCCACAACTCAGAGACCTTGATCTTCACTCTGATTAGTCCCGCTTGGAGGGTACAGTCACTTCTGGATCAATCAACTGAGCTCAGAAAGGACAGAGCGCTCTGCACACTCAAGCCAGCTGGGAGGAAGAGCTGCTTCTCTAGAACCATGTGCTCCCCCAAACAGAACCAGGCACAGTTGGACAGAATCGATGTTGGGATGCAACAACAGGACATCCATCTTGCCCACCCCCTCTTCTGAGTGCTTTTCCACTAAGACCCTGACCATCCTTGTCAGGTATTTTTAGTTCAATATCTGTACTTGCTCAGGAGACTGTCAGTCCCCTTGGAAGGAGTCTTTTGTCACATCTAGGCTTCAAATGGACCTTCACATGTGGCTGTTGTTCAATCAAGTTTTGTTGGAGGAAATTACATGGTGTGTGTGTGTGTGTTCTTTCATGTGGATGCAGGTGTATGATGTGGCAGAGTGAGGTCAAGTGAACTTGTTTGTTCATGCAATGGAGACCGGAGGTCAACCACAGATGTTCCTCAAATGCTGTCCACCTTGGTTTTCTGAGAAAGGGTTTCTCACTGCTCTGGAACCTGCCAATTGGACTAGTCTGGCTAGCCTGTGAACCCTAAGGATCTTCCTGTCTCTGTCTCTCCAGTGCCGGGCTTGAACTCTGGTCTTCATGATTGTATGGCAAGCGCTTTACCAAATGTGCTTGAGCCCTGAATGACATTTTAAAAAGGAAATAAAGAAAAGTTGTTTACATACTTCCAAACTCCCAGAGGACCCTGTTTCCCCACCCCCATGGTTAGTTAATCCCTTCTCCAGTAAATGAGGCTACTCACGGGCAACATTAGGCTCCCACGTGCTGGAACCTGATACATTCAGAACATTCCCGGCATTTTAAAATTAAGTCCAATGTCCCCTGCATTTTTTGTGTATGAATGTGTACAGATTTATAAATAGAAGTGGAAAAACAGTAAGCTATGTGAACTCAGTTGGTGGGGGCCCTGGATTTAGACCCCCAAATATAGCTGGCTGACAATTCACCAGGAGCAGGGTTTTTTGTTTTGTTTTGTTTTTTTTTTAGTTCAACTAAGCTCATCATTTTATACATTCTGAGCAACCATCCTGAATAGTTATTCAATAGTACATTTTTTTCCACGTTACTTTTTTTCCCCAAGTGTGTGGCTTTTTCTTTAAAAAAGAGATGAGAATCTCAGGCACAGATAAATATATACTCTCTGGCACTTGGCTATATTACAATTCTCTATAGGCAGTTTTGTCTCATGTCTGTGGGGTTGGTTTAAATTTGGAAACTTCCGGAAGGCCTAAGTCTCATGCTCCTTTTCCCATAACTTAAGTCAGTGGCAGGAGTCCTGTGAGTGAGACAGACAGAAAGAAGCTCAGCCCAAAGGTTCTCAAGGGCAAAGGCTTCAGTGGCACTTTCATTTATGACCCACCACAAACAGTCAAGCAGTTCCAGAACTTTCCCAGCATTCTCACACTTGTTCCACCTACATGGTTTGTTGTTGTTGTTGTTGTTTTTCCTTTGCTCACCCTGCTCCAAACCCCATACAGCTTCCAAGAGCTAGCCTTACTGCCGGATGTGACGCCACTGATTATAGTTGACTTAGGCATTTCCCAGCGTGCATTTGGCCCATGTTTAAAATGTCAGCCCTATCTCGCAACTTTTGCCATAAGTATCATGTTATTAACAAGGGGTTAGGTTTCTAGACCCTACACGTCTGTCTCAGTTTTTTTCCAGCCTCTATGGTAAAATACCCTGACAAACCAACTTCAGGGACAAAGGATTTTTTCTCACTCATAACCTGAGCTACAGTCCATCATGCAAGGAAGTCTGTAAAGCAGGATCTTGGAGTAGCTCTTCGAGTCACATCCACACCAGAAAGCAGAGAGTGATAAATGCCTGCTACTGCCCAGCTCCCACTTTCCATTTACTATTATTTCTCTCATGGCGTTTTGCCTGCATGTGTGTCTGTGTGAGGGTGTAGGATCTTCTGGAACTGGAGTTACAGATAGTTGTAAGCTGCCATATGGGTGCTGGGAATTGAACCTGGGTTCTCTGAAAGAGCAGCCAGTTCTCTTAGCCGCTGAGCTATCTCTCCACTTCCCATCCCCCCACCCCCACCCCTGCCTTTCTCCATTTATTCAGGCCAGTACCCCACGGGAAATGGTGCGACCACAGTAGGCAGGTCTTCCAACCTCAATTAGTATAATCAAGCTAATCCTTACCAGAGCTTCCTCAGAGGCCTGTGGCCCAAGTTGTTCCAGATCCTGTCAAATTGACAATAAAACTGACCATCACAGCATCCTTGTTGCCCAGATGGGCTAGGGGCACCCTGTGGGAGATTTGGGAAAGGAATGGACCGGGATAGTTTCATGTAGCCCTTCCTGCTCAGTGGTTCTTTCTTCCCATCACCGATGCTCGGTAGATGCCAAGGATGAACCACCAGGAATCAAAGGCTACAGATTTCTAAGTAGATGAAACAGTCCTGGGTTGGCAATGTCTAGGTCTCCTCATGAGGAGGAAAGTGGGGCTGGAGACATGGCTCAGTGGTTAAGTGCACTGGCTGTTCTTCCAGAAGACCCAGGTTTGATTCCCAGCACCCATTTGGCAGTTAATGATTATCTATACTTCCAGTTCCAGGGGATTTAACATTCTGCACACAAAGTAAAATTTAATAAAGTTTTAAAATATTTTTCAAAAAAAAAATCAGAAAAAGCTATTTAAATCATCCACCATTGCTTCCTATTTGACACAGCAAAGTACAGTCCTAAACTGACTCATGACATCTTTCCGATGCCATATTTTGGAGCCCAAAATATGTTGGTCATAAAGGAGCCATTGATTGACTTTACTAGTCCTCGTGTCCTTCCATGGCCATGCTCGGAAGGGGATAGAACAATGCAAAATCTACATGGATTAAGGCAGAGAAGCATTCAAAGGACATTCCCATGTTTTGAGACAGTCATGGGACACTAGAAATGTCCTCAAATACCCTCCTTTTCAGCTCTGGTGTCATCCCAGCTTCCCCCTGGCCATGAATAATCCATTAACAACTCTCATTATTATTCCAGAAGGTTGGAGCACTTGAGTCTCTATACCAGCTAATACAAAGCTAAGCCCCACCCACCTGCCCCTCATGTGCCTCCATAATGGAGTTCTAGTTCCTTTTCTTCAATAAAACACTATGACCAAACATACTATCAAGAAGGAAAGATTTATTTGACTTATAATTCTAGATTACAGTCCATCTTTGAGAGCAAGTCAAAGTAGGAACTCATGCAACAAATGGATCCTTGCTTACCTGCTAGGATGATTGTTTATGCTCAGCTAGTTTTCTTAATTTGTACAGTTCAAGACCACCTGACCGAGAAATAGTGCCACCAACAGGGTCTTCCCATATTAATTAACAATCAAAGACAAACATTTACAGACATGCACACAACTTGATCTAGACAATTCTTCAGCTAAGGCTCTCTTCCTAGGTGATTTCAGGTTGTGGTGAATCGACATTTAAAACTAATCAAGAGGTATGTGAGATAGCTCAGCCGTTAAGAGCACCCCTCCATGGCCTCTGCATCAGCTCCTGCCTCCAGATTCTGCCTTATGTTAGTTTCTGTCCTCACCGCTTCTGACGATGAACAGTGCTGTGGAAATGTAAAGCCAAATCAACCCTCTCTCCACGTTTTTGGTCATGGCATTGCATCGTACCAACAGTAACCATAGGACATATACATAAATTAAAAATAAAATAAATCATTAAGAAAACCTGATCACATATGGTTATAGACTGGTTATCAATTACTCCCTGCAAATGGAGCAGTAGCCCCAAAGATGGGACAAGGGCTGCTCTGAGGGACTGCAGCACAGACTTGTGCCCTCTATAGCATTTATCAAAGTGCACTAGCAGGACCTCTGAGAATGTTATGCTTTATCCAATCAAAGAGTTTCATCTGACAATGGCGTAGGACTTTTCAGGAAACAAAACAATGGTTTTGCCAATGAGCAAAGACTGAGTCACTGCTGTGATGTTGCTGGAGAGAGAAGAGAGGGAGCTGAGGGAGCTGTGGGCCCAGGCCATCTTGTTATTGTTTTTTAGTTTGTGTTGGAGTCAGTAGTGTATGTTTTTCCAAAGTATTTTCATACCACTTATTTGATTTTCACAATATCCCCCTGACATAGGACTGCCTTGGATATTCAATGAAGTCAAAATGAAAAAAATGGGGCTCAGAAAAGGATTATTGGCTGTGTAGGAGTCCATAAGAAAATCAGGCTTAATTTTCAAACTAAGTAACACCAGGAGCGATTGCCTTATGAGCATCCATGGCACTCTATAAAGGGGAGACTCATCACCACAGCCACCATACCCACACCTGCCAAAGCTGTCGCCACCTATACCACTACCATCACAGCCATCCCTGTCACCTCTTGGAGAGCGATGGAAGTGTGGCTAGGGCTAAGGGAACCCATGCAGGGAGCATGATGGATGGAGCCAGAAGAAACACAAAAAAAAATGTGTTGCCACCAATGTGCCTGGAGGAGCCAAAGGAGAAGATAGGGCCTGGACCCACAGCAAGAGCTCTGCCTGTAGGACAGGACCACTAGGAGAGAGCTGAGCGAAAGGCAAGAAATAGCTTCCTTCCTTCTGCCCTGTTGCACTTCCTGTTGATGCCTTCCATTAGCCAAAAGCAACTGGCAGCATTGAGTCAGTGAGATCAGCCCCCCACAGCCACAAGCCAGTGGATAAGAGCAGAACAGACCAGTCCAGAGGAAATGGAAGCTGTCCAAGAATGATCTACCATGCGCTCATTTCATGGCAGAGACTACATCAAGGAGTTTACACGGTGGCTTCCTGCTTCCTTTGTCCTCATCCTGTGCCATGGCTACGGACTCTCAGCTGCTCAACTCCAGCATATGAAAAGTGAAGCCTTATTTTTCTAGAATTTTATTTAATTTCTATATTGAACCTCCATGCTGGTGAATGGCAGAAACCTTATCTCCACCCACACATTAAAGCATTTTCGTTTAGTTTTGTTGTTTTAGGTGATACTAAGGATTGAACTCAATATCTCTATCCTTTGTGGCTTTGCCAGTGACAACATGAACACATAGTTTTACCAGGGACTTCATGGATGTTCACAGGGCTTTCATGGGATAGAGTCAACATTTGTTTTCATTCCCTTTCGACAGCAGCATCTTTCGAGGTGTCTTTGTTCTCATCTAGATTCTTGTCACTGGGGCAGTCATGATGACCTGCCTTGCTTTAGGACCTCTCTGGGCTGTATTCTCTTTCAGTCCTCTAGGGGACTCACTTGTCTATCACCCATAATATAATGAAGGTGGTAATTTAGGTGCTTATGGTTGTGGAGGTGCCTGTGGCAGAGGACACACAGGAGTAGGACAATGACTCAGGCTTTCACAAAAAAGCAAAGGGGGGGTGCAGAAAAAGAGAGAGACCAACTAATGTGACTGACCTTGAAGAAACTCCCACATAGGTTGACGGCCTGTGGGGTAAGAGCAGTCAGAGTAGGAAAAAACCAAGAAGGCCTTTGATCTGGTCTCTACCCAAGCCTCAACCAAGGGAGTATGAAATAAAAGCAGCTCACGTCCCAGGCATGGGGTGAGAATGTTCCATTTGTGTCCTTAAGTAACTCGAGGGTGATTTATTGTATCTCCATTTAACTGTCTGATCTGGGCCCTGCAGAATCCAGAGGGAACCTGGAGAAACACTGTAGGCAACCACAAACTCAGCCAAATATGGCTCCAGAGTGGCTTTGCAAGGGCCGAAATCACTGCTCAGGCATGTGGTCTTTGATTTAATGAGTGCATTCTTTTCCATGCCAATCAGACAGGATCAGAAACATTTTGTATTCACATGGAATAGACAAAAATATGCATTCATGGTTTCTCCTGGGTGCTATTTGGCGCACTTACTTTCTGTCATACTGCAGAGTAGGGAAGTCTGGATCAAAGGGGCCATGGAGCATTGTATTGACCCGTTTCATTGGTTCTGTTTTGTTTCTGAGACAGCGTCTCTCATTATGCAGCCCAGGGTGGCCTGGAACTCCCTACATAGTCCTGGCTAACCTCAAACACAGACAGTCCTGCTTCCCCTCCCAATCCTGGGATTACAAGTGTTTGCCCCAGCATATCAGTGATTCATTGCACTGATGGAGCTTTCCGCTTAGCAGGATGAGAAAAGGGTAAGTAGCCTGTGGAGGACTCAGTAATATCCATGTGTTCTTGAAGATTCAGAAACCAGCATGTCAATAAAGCCCCGAAAGAGGCAGTAGCCAGGAGAATGATGGGGTGCCGCTCCAAAGAAAAACAAAATTGCTGCACGTCATAGCTCCCATCACAAAGGAATCATGATGTTCCACAGCTGCCTGAGTGCTACAGCTAGAAATATGGACATGGGAGGCTGCTAACATTAAATGGTCCAAGAGGTCTGTAGCAGATTCAGGCTGTGGTGCAGCCCTCCCGCTTGGACCATGTAAACGAGCCAACCCTGTGGTGATGGAGGTGTTCATGGTAGAGAGGATGCATGCCTTTTGCCAAATAGTTCCTGCTATGTTATTGGGCCACGGTAGGAAGGGAGGAGTTACCTATGGAATGTCTCATGATCTGGGTATGTATCAGGTGATGAAAAGGTAGAAGGTAAAGCTGGAGCTGAAATAGATGCATCAGGAAAGGGGAACAGGCATCCAAACACCTGTATGTGATGGCTAATACTGTCAGCTTGAATGGGTCTAGAAGCACCTTGAGTACAAACCTCCGGGAATGTGCATGAAGATGTTTTGAGAGTGAGTTAACTGTCATGAGAAGACCTACCTTAAATGTCAGCAGAAGCTAACATGGGCTAGGGCCCCAGACTGCATCAAAAGGAGAGAGTGAGCTGGCATAGTGTCCATCTCTCTCTGCTTCCTGACTGTGGATGTAATGTGACCAACTGCCTCTCCCACTAGGACATCCTCAAACTGTGAGTCGAAACAAATGCTTCCTTCCTCAAGCTGCTTTTCTTGGGTACTTTATTACCACAATGACAAAAGTGCCAATTCACCTTGACATGCCCACAGTGGTGTCAGCTCGCCTTCCTCATCGCAGCATTTCTATGGCCATCCATTAGGTGGGAGAGAGTGGGAAGTCACAGAAGACTGGCTGATGGATGAGGAAGGGCCTGAATTTGATTTGCAAATGGGTTGCCTTTGCTTATGGATGCAAGCTGAATCTGGAGGACAGTTGCCTTATAGTACCTCTCCTGGATGGGCCATAAATGACCCTGGTAAGAAGTCCTCACAGTGGTGGACATCCAAGCAGTGTCCTTAGGCATGCACTGTGTGTATGTATGGGGGGAGGTGAGGAGGTGTGTAGGAGGAGTCATTTAGCAGAGGCAAGAAGAATATGATCTCATGGTAGTGGCAAATGTCCTGGCAGGCTGAAAGGAAGAGAAAGAATGGAGACAGCAGGTCTGGGAAAGGGACATACTCATAGCTAGAGTATATGCAAATGGACACAGAGAACCTAGGTCTTTGTATTCTGTTAATAACCAGGAAGCATTAATCATGGTATTAAATGCCCAAGTAGGAAAAATAGCTCCCCCATTGCAGCATGAGCCTGGAAACTGGCATCACAAATACACAAACAGATGGCCGCAGAGGCAGAAGCTCCGGGTGAGTTAACCACATCGCTCCCACTCAGCAAGCCCATGCCACCTTTGTGGACTGTGTTGTGCCTTCAGGAAAGAGCTTGTTCTCTGCTTCAAGAAGTGCAGTTGTGAGACTGAGGCTGAGTCCCCGTTCCCTGCAGCAGGGTCCTGAGCAGTCCTGCAGAAACTGAGCCCAAGAGACATTTCTGACCCTGCAGGACTCTTCAGACAGGCACTCTGTGCTCTGCAACCATCCTTCGGGCTGACTGTAAGTCCGTTCACAGGACCTGCACGGCAATGGGGAACTGTCACATCCATTTCTGCTCTCTGCCTTCCACCCTTGGCAGGTGTCACACCAGCTTGTCGGTCTGGAGACTTTTTCTGACCTCTTGATCTTTCACAAAGATGACTCCCCAGTGACCCAGCCCCCTTGCAACCTTACTCTGCTTCAGAATCTGCTTCTCAGAAGCTGTGACAAGATGCCATGGACCACGTGACCTGGGATTCCTTAGCAATGACATCAATAGGGCCAGCTGTTACAGGTTCCATGGAGGCTCCTGTCCCAGAGACCAGTGCACATTCTGGTGTGCAAATGCCTTGACCTGAATGTGGGCCAGAGAGCTACTTGCAGGGGAAACTGTAATTAGATCCTAGCTCCAGAGTGTATTAGGGTGCAAGCATGAGGCCTGCTGCAGGAGGAGGCAGCAGTGAGCCACAGTGAGAAGCCAGCTTTCTCATCTGACATAGCCTCACAGGAAATTCTGAGGATTCCGAGAATTCTAAATTTGAATCTGGCCTTTCAGGGTGTCAAGGTAGGTGGGTGGAACCTTATGTAACAGTGTCTTCACTTGACTGATAAGTTTCAAGTATTTATTTTAAACATTTAAACATCTGAAAATGTTAGGAGTCAGCCTTGAGATTAATTTCACTTGGGTCAGTGGGATGCAGTGATTGGTGCCAAAGTCACTGCAGTTATCACTGGCCATCCTGCATAGGGCTTTTGTGAATCCTCCTGAGATCTGTCATGACCTCTGACTGGGCACAGATACAATGTACAACTGAAATGTCACCTTGAAATGACCAATAGGTCATTAGACCCTAGACCAAACTAGGGTCTAAAGTGAAGTAACAAGTTATATGTTCATGGAAAAGTCTTCTAATAATGAAGACAAATTGAAATGTAAGCTGAAAATTTGTTTCTCAGACACATAATCAAAACTCTCAGAGCTGGGGGAGGAGGAGGGGAGTTCAATGGAAGAGAGCCTCAGTGGCATCTGCAAGTCCCTGGCCCCATCTCCAGCTCCACCAAACAGAAAACAATCAAAATCCCCAGACCTTCCAAGACAACCAAGGCTGTATAGCAGATCCTACCTAAGAAACAAACAAAGCCCCCTGGCTCAGTTGGTAGAGTGCTTGCCTAGCATGCATGAAACCCTGGGTTCAATTCCTAGTACCCTATGAAGAGAGCAGGGTGGTACATGCCTATAATCCCACCACTTACGAAGTATAAAGCAGGGGATCAGAAATTCAAGGTTAAAGGGCTTGAGGCCAGTATACTTGGTATACATGAGACCCTGTGTTTATGTCACCAGCCATACTGAGAGACTGATTTAACTTAATAAACTACATAAATTTTGCCTCATCATTTTCATAAGAAGAGGCTATCAGCTCTAAGCATCAGGCAATAATGTAGGGAAAAGTAAGAATGCTAGAGAAATGGCTCAGTCTTTAAATGCACTGGCTTCATTTTCAGAGGACCCAGGTTCGATTTCCAGCAGCCACACAGAGTGATTCAGAACTGCCTGCAACACTGCCTCCTGGAGATCCAATGTCTTCTTCTGGCCTCTGCAGTGACCATACACACACACACAAATAAAAATAATAGCCGGGTATGGTAGCAAGTGCTTTTAATCCCAGCACTTGGGAGGCAGGGGTAGATAGATCTGAGTTTGAGGTCAGCCTGGTCTACAGAGTCAGACCCAGGACAGCCAGGGCACAGAGAAACCCTGTCTCAAAAAACAAAAAGAAGGAGGAAGGAAGGAAGGAAAGAAAGGAAGAAAGAGAGAGGAAGGAAGGAAGGAAGGAAGGAGGAAGGAAGGAAGGAAGGAAGGAAGGAAGGAAGGAAGGAAAGAAAGAAAGAAAGAAAGAAAGAAGGAAAGAAGGAAAGAAGAAGGAAAGAAGGAAAGAAGGAAAGAAGGAAAGAAGGAAAGAAGGAAAGAAGGAAAGGTGTGTATTGCCACACACCTCCCAGTGCTCAGGAGGCAGTAGCGGGGGGATCTCGGCGAGTCTAAGGCTTTTCTACATAGCAAATGCCAGACTGCTCAGAGTTATCTAGTGACATCTTGTCTCAGTAATAATAATTACCACCATCATCTAAAAATTATTTTAAAATGATATAAGATGGTTATAAACATGGTTGTTTACTTTGGATGTGTTTTTATCATATTTATACTTACTATTGTGTGAGAGAGACTAGATGAGAGTGCGTGTATGCCATGGTGCACACGTGGAGGTCAGAGAACAGTGAGTCCTCACTTCCCACCTTGTTTCTGAGGAGATCTCATATTCTTTCCGCTGCTCTGACTACTCCAGCCTAGCTGACCTGAAAGCTTCCAGGAGACTCTCCTGCCTCCTCCTTCCATCTCACAGTAGGAATGCAGGAATACAGCTGTGAGCTACCACATCTGAGTTTCTATGGGTCCCAGGGATCAAACGTGGGTCCTCAGGCTTGCTCCTGCTGAGCCATCTCACTGATCCCATGTTTTCTCTTTATGATGTTCCTGCAGTTTGTTGTTGATGTCCCCTGAATAAATGCTCCTTTCAGGATTAGGACGTAGCCTAGCGGTAGAGAACTTGTTTAGCAAGTGCAGGCCCCAACCAAATCCCTTTAATGTTGTATTACAAATGTATCTCTTCTTTCTCTTAAAGGGCCCTCCATAGTGACTAAACCTCGGGCCTCATTACGCCTGGATTTACTCCTGAAAAACTATCGTGATTTTAGAAGGTGGTGTGGATTGTCCCTGGTTCACAGAAAAGCCAAGGGCTGGGATGAAGTTGCTTACTCACTCAGTCTGGTGGCTTTCTGCTAGACTCTGGCATTTCCAGGCGCCAGTCTGTGTGTGGACCCTCCATTTACTCCTACTCCACAAGTTCTCATAGAGAAAGCCAAAAGGGATCTTGCAAGAAAGAGTCCTCGATGAGCGAGCCTCGGCCAAGAGGCTATAGCATCCAGCTCTGCCACAGCCCACACAGAGATGTGAAGGTAGGGAGACAGACACCAGAACCAAATGACTCGAACAGCCAGCTTCTTCAGGAGCACAAGGCAGGTGCAGCCAGGAGTTCTGTGTCCCAGAGAAGGACCTCAGTGAAACACTGGTGTGGCTCCCAAACAATCGAGAGGGGGAAGGGCAGATGGCGGAAGGATTTCATGTCTGTACTTCCGGGCTCCTGAAACAGCCCAGCTTTGCAAAGAAATTGCTTGGCTGTGCAGGGCCAAGGCCACACCCAGGTTCAGGATTGCTGGCAAGGGGCCTGACTGACCAGTCATCTTTGGCCTTGGGCCTGTGGACACTCCTTTTGTTAATCAGGACTCTTGAGAATCACGAAGCATTGTCTATCCTGTGTAAACCCACAGATTTAGTCACTAGTACAGCAAACAAAATATATTTTGAAAGTAATAAAGTAAAATCACAAAAACATTGCCTTTGAGAGCAAAGAGGATCTAAATGTCACCGGAGGGTGTGACTCTTAAAGGGGGGACTCTGATAAAGTATTGACAAGGACAATGAAAATGTGAACAAGGGGCCAGAGAGATGGCTTAGCAATTAAGCACATCCTCACCTTGTGGCCCACAATCACCTGTAACTCCAGCTCCAGGGACCAATGCCCACTTCCGGCCTCCAAGCGTTCCTGCACGCACTTGCATATTCACACTTGAACTTACACACTTGCACGCACACATACATAAACAAGGGGCTGGAGAGATGAGTCAGCAGTTCCAAGCACTTTTTGCTCTTCCAGAGGACCAAGGTTTGATTCCCAGAACTCATTTGGGGACTCACAATCAATCATTTCTAACTCCAGTTCCAGGAAATCCGATGCCCTCTTCTGGCATCCGCAGTATGCACAAGGTATGCAGACAGATATGCAGGCAAAACGTCCATACACATAAAATAAAGTAAAAATAATTAAACATATATACATGTTACACTAAAAAATATTTTAAAAAGCATGTCAATGAGGATATTAAAGTCTTTTTTTCCCAAAAGTGAAGTGGACACTGTGAGAATCGCCGTCTCAGCTGAGGCTGGATATTGTTTCACTGATGTTAAAATCTCTTTTGTGAGATGGTGAAGACTGTGGTAATACTGGCCAGCAGCTGCTGGCTGTTGCCGTGTGCTGGGTGGACCCTGTGCAGTGTGTCTCTTTTAATCCCTAAAAGAACCTTAAGAGACAGACACTATTGTTAACCAAATTTTGCTTCTGAAGGAGCTGGTAAGCTTAGGGAGAGTCCCGTGCCTATAGCGTCACATCCTGACTCAGGACTTGAACCCAGCCAGTCTGATTTCATCAGGCATATCCTTAGCTGTCCCACCACTCTGCTGCAGTAGGTGATCTAAGATTTTTGTCTGTAACCCCCAGAAAAAGAAAAAGAAAAAAAAAAAAAGATATGGGACTGGGGAATATAGTTAGAGTGCTTGCCTTGTAGGCTCTGGATTCCATAAATAACCAGGTATGGTGGCACACACTGTAATCCCAGTCCTCAGGAAATAAAAGCAGGAGGATCAGAAGTTCAAGGTCTTCCTTGGCTACAAGGTTAGTTCAAGGCCAGCTTGGGATATATGAGGCCCTGTCTGAAATAACAAAAATAATGTTTTCTTCACAAAAGTTAGTATCTGGGACATCTGAAGGCCTGAGAGCTACTAATGCAGCCCATTCAAAGGCAGGACATTTAATGGGGGTAGGAGAGAGATGGTCTATTGTCATCCTGGCCAGATGGACGCAGTGTGAGATATAAAAAAAGACCTGTTTGGTGCATCTTCAGCATTTGTGAGACACAGGCATCTGGAGAGTTCTTCTGCTATAAGACAATAGCTGACTTTAGGAATGAATTCTGAAAATAATTCCAACCTGCATTCCCAGGGATATCCTGCCTTTGACAATGCGCTCTGTGCACACACAACCCCCACTCCCCGCCCCCCACCCCCCACCCTCGAGAACATGTTTGCATTCCTTTGCTCAGTGGGAATTTCCCGCACCAGGGCCTGGAGGCTCCACCTCCTCCCACTCAAGGTCTGGGCTTCCAGGTTGGCTGTCTCCATGGTGAAGGTGAGAAGAAGAGAGAGGTTTGATCATTTCCATAGCAACTACACAGGAGTGGTGGTTTCCTTGGCAACAGCGGGAAGGTAGAAGCAGCTGGGCTCAAAAGATCCCTCCCCCATCTCAGCTCCTCCACTACAAAGACCACACTGCAATAAAGGCGCAGGCAACTGGGATAGAAGGGCAGTGTCCTGTCTGAGATCAGAAAGCCAGTTGGGAACACATTATTTCATTACTTGGTTTCTCGTCTATTAAATGGTCTAAAAATAGGAGCAATTGAGTCGGATTGTGAGAAATGTCAACATGAACCTGTGCATGTGTGTGCTAAGGTAAATCATTGTTACTGTGAAGTACCTATGACTATCACACAGCGATGACCGTTATTGCTCAAATGCAGACAGGAGCAAAGCAAATTTTATGAAGCCATCCAAGAAACAAGGAGGCCTGGAGTCAGGAGCCAAGTGGGTCTTTCTGAGTCTTGCTGGAAAAAGCTGGTATTGGGGCTGGAAGCCAAGCAATGGAATTAAAGATTCAGTATTCCTCTTTTCCTTCCTCCTCTTCCTCTTCCTCTTCTTCTTCTCAAATTTTATTTTATGTGCATGAATGTTTTGTATCCATGTATGTCTGTGTGCCACATGCATGCCTAGTCTATACCACGGATGCCAGTGTAGGACCCCCTGGAACTGTAGTTACAGAAAGTTGTGAGCCACCATGTAGGTGTTGGGACTCGAACTTGGAACCTCTAGAAGAGCAGCCAGTGCTCTTAACCACTAACCATCTCTCCAGGCTCCCAATGTTCTTGCAACATACCCATGATCTTCACACTGTGGTCTCCCTGGCCTGACTGGGATGCCTTTGTTTCCGTACTTCAACCTTAACCCCAAAGCAGAGCTTCTACAGTGCTCCTTCCCCGCATCACCCAATCACCCATGGTTTTCACAGTAAAGGCTATGCAGGAAGTAGGTACAATAAGGGAGGAAGTCTCCCAACCCATCAACTGCTGATTATCAGTTTAGACCACAGTCTGGGCTGCCAGAAGATTAGCAGATACTCTGCTATGTTCCCAAGTGATGTGGCCAATATGAGCCTCTTGTGTCCTTCCTGAATCATGCACTATACGAATTACTATGGTTTTGTTCTGGCATCTATGTTGCTTAGAAAGTGAAGCATCACCCTGGAAAGACAAGCAGCTTTAGGAGCAACCTGATTCTTAGGATCCAATCTTAAATTCTGATACATCCTAGCAGTGTAGCTTTGGGTGACTCAGCTTCCCAAGCATCAATTTTCTGATATATAAATTTCTTATGCTGCTGTCCACAGATTTGTGCAGTTAAGAGATAGCATATATAGCTGAGCATATATATGTATATATACAAATATAGACACACACATATATATAGAGAGAGAGCATATATATCCGTGAATATATATGTACCATCTTTAGCTCCAGCACATCTTTAGTCCCATTATTCTAGAGGCAGAAGCAAGAAGATCTCTGTGAGTTTGAAGCCAGCCTGTGGGTATGTCTATGGGGGATTATCTTGATTTTTAATTGATATAGAAGGGTCCAGGCAGAACAGGTGATTCTAGGATATACATACATACATACATACATACATACATACATACATGCATATACACTTAAAGCTGGCTGGCTAAGCATGAGCCTGTGAGTGAGTGAACCAATGAGCGCCTTCCTCCATGGTGTGTGCTTCAAGGTTCTGCCTGAGTGTCTGGCCTAGTTTCTTTCTTCAGTGATGGACCGAGGACCTAGAGTTATACACTGAAATAAACCCTTTCCTTCCCAGGTTGCTTTTGGTCATGGTGTTTGTCTTGGCAACAGAATAAAACTTGAGGACATATACCCATGCTAATGGATACGCAGATGCAGAATTCCAGGACCGAGTAACTAGGCATATAGATGCATGGGTAGAATGTTTGAGCAGTGTACACAAACCCTGGTTTTGATCCCCACTACCGCATCAACCAGGAGAGTTGCTTCACACCTATAATCCCAGCACTTGTGAAATGAAAGAAGCAGGATCATAAATTCAAGGTCAGCCGTGGCTACATAGTGAGTTCAAAGGTCCCCTGGGCTACATGAGACCACATATTAAATAAATAAAGAAGAGGAGAGCAACCCATTAGCGTCCTAACTAATATACTTCCTTTTAGCAGAGAGGTGGTGAGGATGGGAAAAATGCTGCGCTCCCTTGAAGAACTGTAATTTAGATAGCCACTCCCCATCGCTGAGCAACACCAACGGGCCCTTCCCTCATCTCAGATCTCATCAGCAAAAGCACTCTACTAAAGCAGACAGGACCAGTCTTCAGGAATCCCAACCATCATGTCTAGTTCATTTTGAGCTTCCTTTGATGCCAGATAATCTTACACCCCTTGGGGTACATGTGGGGAGCAGATGAAGTCCTGAATGGATACGTGTTGTTCACATAAGCATGGCCATGTCAAGGATCCCAATGTCTCAGGTCCACGGAAATGGCAAAGCCCTCCCCTGGTCCATATGTGGATATTGACAGTGTGTACAAAAACTAGCAACTACAGCTTCCTCCTTTTGGATGATCACAACCTGACTGTGCTCCCCTACAAAGACACCTCCAACACACACACACACACACACACACACACACACACACACACTGAGATTAGCTAACCCTACCTTCTCATTTAGCTATAAATACAATACCCCCCTCCCCTGCCAAAAAAAAAACCATGCTGAGGGTCCTCAGTTTCTAGGCTTCTAATGGTGTGCCTCCATCAGAGGCCATGGGCCCACCCAATCCCAACTTTTCTATGTGTGTGCCTTTCATTTCTTCATTTCCTGCTACTCTAATGAACTCAATCCCTAAGCCACGTCAACAACATACATTCCCTGAGGAGTCCATCCATTCACTCCCTTCCGGGTGTCAACAACCCTTGGAAAGCCAGAGCTATGAACTCTCACTGCCTATGTGGTGAGGTTCTTTAGATTAAAGAAGTTCTTATGCTTCCTTAAGTGCCCAGAGCTGCTTGATGGACAGTCCCCATCATCAACGAGAACATCTCAGGCTCCTGGGACTGTCCCAGAACTCCATCTATCAACCCCAGTCATCCATCCTCACCATGCCCCCAGGGTTGTGATTCAGATGTCATAGGGAGAAGGGTAAGATGGCAGCCCACTCAGAAGCCAGAGCCATGCCAAGGGTGGAGGGGCTTGGAGATAAGGGAGCCTAGGGTTTTCTAGGCTCTGCAGGACCATGTGCCAGGGAAAGACGAGAATCCCTAATGTGTGTTCGCAGGCAGGGTGCTTATCAGGGACAGGGACCGGCCCTGGGAGGGGCATGGTAAGAGCAAGAACAGAGCACACAGAGAAGATGAGGCTCAGCCACACGTGATCAGGGGCTGAGATGACTTCGCCTTATCTAGCCTCGCCGGTTTACCTTCCCCGTGGGTACAGGTTACCCCAAAACATCATGACCTTGGACTAGCAAGCTATCCCGAGCTAATGTAAACCCTGAAAGGGGCAACAGGCCTTCCAGTAGCTTGGGAAGCAAGTGAGTCCACTAAGATTCCTCTTAAGAAGGCGGGGCAGAAACCAGTCAGAGATAAAACAGCAAGCCAGATGCTCAGCATAGCAGTCAGCGCTGGAACTCAGCCATTCGTCCTCTTGTTCAAATCAGGGATAGGAGGCTATCAGGCTGAGGTGGCTGCAGGGCCTCGTTCCTATGGAAACAAATAGAAATCCAGATCCAAGCAAAGTATTAAAAAAAAAAAAAGTTTCTTAAGCTTCACCAATCAGAGAGCACCAGCCAACCTCCACAACTCAGTTGAACCAATAAAATCTTCTCTTTGCCCTGCTTTTGCAAATACCTTGTAAAAGTTTGCCCACACCTCCGGGTGGAGCACCTGCAGCTGGGTGCTTCCCTGTGTGCTGATGACTGAAGGCTCTCATAAACTCTTTAAATTTATAATGTGCCCACATTTGCCTCTTAATGCTCTGAGCCCACTGGTGGCAGTAAGCCCTTTGCCCAGGCACCATACCAGCTAGCCTGTCCTCACAGGTGATAAGACATTTGAACACAGGGACAGGCCCTGCTCCTTTGTGCAAGGGCTATCTAACGTTCAGAGGAATGGGAGTTCAGGGCAAGGCAGTCTCTGAAATTGCCTAGGTGACACTGAGACACAATCAACAAATAAACCAAAACAGAAACTCATGCAGGAATGTTAGCTTAGTAATCAAAAAGTGTCCGATTGACGTTAGGCTTCCTGGCTGTGTGACCTTGGCCAAGTGTCCAAGCCTCTTGGAGCCAAATCTGAAAGTGATCACCATGTTATTTACTTTACAGGCTAGACATTCGATTTAAAATTAACACATGTTGCCAGGTGCAGTGGCACATGCCTTTATTCCCAGCACTCAGGGAGCAGAGGCAGGTGGATCTCTATGAGTCTGTGGCCAGCCTGGTCTACAGAGAGAGGTCCATGACAGTCAGAACTACATCGTGAGACCCTGAAAGTTAAGACATGTCACCAGCACTGTCCTTGACTGATGCAGAGACAGAGAGTGCTAGCCGTCAGCCTTTCCACCTGACAACCACTCAGCCACTGTGGGTATTGTGGAAAATGTTGTTCTGACCTGAGGGCCATTAACTCTGTTTGTTATGGCCTAATGAAGGCCAGGCGCCGAGTCCAGAACCATGGTGACTCCATGACAGTGGTTCTTGGTCTCTGCATAGAAATATCAGGCTATCCTGTGGTGGGCTCTGGTTTAGAGGTTGCCAAGGTCGGTCTAAACTCAGTTACTCCAAGTGACCCTGGCCACACACACACACCTGCATGCAATGGGGGAGGGTCGCACAACGAAAAGGCAATCAAACCCATATCAAGGGTGAGACCAGCCACTAGCAGCTCTCATAATTGGGAGAATTGGAGTCATCTTTGCCACCCAAGTTTGCTGAAAGTGGGAGGAAGCAGAATATTTTTATTCTTGGTAACCTAAAAAACGCTGTTATAAACAGAATAGCTGGAAGATTCCAAGCTACAGTCTTGTTCTACAGCTCAGGAAACCGAAGGCCAGAGAGGGTCTGTAGCTTGTCAAGGCCAAACAGACCATCTGTGGATGATTGAGGACTCTGCCCGCTGCATCATTTTATTTTATTTATCTATTGCTTTTCTTTTTTATGATTCTGTGAGGTTTTTGTTTATTCGTTTCTTTATTTTGAGATTAGGGCTTTTCCTTTTTTCCTTCTTTCTTCCTTTTTTTAAGTGTGTCTGTGATCTTCTAGCTCCCACTTTAAAAAGAGTTCAGAACAGCAAAGCGGGGTGGGGTGGCACTTGCCTGTGTGTAATCTCGGCCCTAAAGAAACAAATGCAGGATAAGCAGGCCTGTGGTTAGAGGGCAATGTGTGGGAGCTGGATCTCCCCTTCTACCCTGTGGGATTCAGCGGCCAAACTCGGGTCATCAGGCTTTATCTGATGAGCCACCTCCTCGGCCGGGTTGTTTCGTGAGAGACACAGTCTTACGGCTTAAGCTGGCCTGGAGCTCACTATGTAGTCCAAGGCCTCAAACTTGTGATTGTCCTGCACTTGCCTCCTTGGGGCTGGGATTACAGGCAAAAGCCGACACATCCAGTGTCACTGTGAGCTTGAAGAACACGGGCAGCCGTGCTCACAAGCATCGACAGCCCAGACTACCAGCCCCCCTGTGTCCTAACTCACTGACCTAGGCTCTTATAGATTTGAGAATGATAAGGAGAGATGGGGATGGAGGATCAAAAGTGAAAAAGCGGGGACTGGAAAGTGGTTAAGAGCACGTACTGCTCTTCTGAGGAACCTGGATTTTGTATGCAGTACCTATCCAAGCTTGTTTCCCAGCACCCACACTAATGTCAGGTGGCTTACAATTGCCTGCAATTCATGTTCCAAAGCATTGGATATCCTCTTTTTCCCTCCGTAGGTATCTAAACTCATGTGTATATACACCACACAGACAGTCAGACACACACACACACACACACACACACACACACACACACATATACTAAAATAAATTTGGGGACCTGGAGAAATAGCTCACTGTTTGAGAGTGTGTGCTTTCCTACAGAGGGCCCAAGTTCAGTTCCCAGCACCCATGTCAAGCAGCTGACAACAACCTATAACTCTAGCTCCAGAGAATCCCATATCCGATTCTGGCCACCAAGGGCAACTGTACACACATGGCAGAGATATGAAATACACATAAACAAAAGTAAATCTTATTTTAAAGATTTCATCGAAAAGGCAGAGTGCAAGTGATACAGTCTGCTTTTACTTAAAATCCCACAAATGGGGTGGCTTCATGACGGAAAGTTTATAGGCTGCAGCTGTCGCTCATTGGTAGAGCGCTTGCCTAGCATGTGTGAAACTCTGGGCTTAATAATCAGCACCTTAAAAACTGGATGTGGTGGTACTCACCCGCCATGCCTCCCTTCAGGAGCAAGAGGCAGGAGTATCAGATACTCAGGGGCATCCTCAGCTATACAGCATGTTCAAAGCCAACCTGGGATGTACCAGAACCCCTCCCAGAAAAACAAAACACGATAAAGCAAACAATCAAAATCAGAAATGTTCCTCTGCACAGTTCTGGGGGCTGAAAGCCTAAGATCTTCCTCAGTACCAGCAGACTCAGTCCTTCTGAGGGTCAGGAGAGGGACCGGTGCCATCATCCCTTCTTGGCGTGGGTGGATAGTTGCCTCCTCATCTACCTGGCCTACTCTGTATGTCTGCATCTAAATTTCCCACTTTATTAGGATACCCAGCCTCTGAGACTGGAGACCCACTCTACTCCAAGATCGCCTCAACCGAGCTAATCACACTGCAATAGTTCTGCTTTCAAATAAAGTCCCATTCTGAGGTACCAAGGCCAGGACTGTGGAGAACAAATCTGGAGACTAGTGGATATGCAAGTCAAGTTCTAAGAGAGTCTTTTCCTTCGAGAATTGGTTCAGAGTGACAAACCTTCATACTGCAGAGCCTAGACTGTACATTTAGAAGTTTGACATATGACATTGTAGGTCAATGAGAAAAGAGTGGTCTACTCCAGGTAGCCCCGTTAGTCTATCCTATGTCTGCTCTAACCGTATTTGGGGAATATGGTACCCAGTTGAATATGAGATTCATTCCATCATGGCTTCCATAACAAAACCTGTTCATGGGAGAAACAGCATAGATTAGAAGGAGGTGAACTGTGTTCCTCTAGAGTTGATAGCTGAAAACCTATATTTAGAGATGAAGACTTGGGGAGGTAACTGCTTTAGAATGAAGTCATTTGCATGGGCCCTGATCCAATATAATGAGAACCCCAAGTTTATTAGAAATACAAGATCATGTTAGAACCTTAAATCTGCAACAAGCCCTGGACAAAGAATAAAGTCACTATCGCCCAAACATCTCCCAGACTGAAGTTCTATTTGCCAGGGAAAAGGTTCGTTGGACATACACACTGCCTGAAAAGAACCTAGCAACCTGAGTTTGATCCTCACAAGACATGTTAAAACTAAAGAAACAAATGTGGCTCACATCTGTGATTGCTGCACTCCTGCAGGAAGACGGGGAGCTAGAGACAGGAGTGTTGCCCAGAAGCTCACTGGACAGCTATCCTGGAGTAGTAGAGCATGGGCAGAAACAAGAGAGACCCTTCTTCAACAAAGTGCAAGCCTAGAACACACTTCCATAAAGTTATTGTCACACACACACACACAAAAGAAAGAGAAGACAAAGGGAAGGAAGACATTAAAAATGAATGTATTATCATGCTCGGATGTATACATATAAAAATAATCACATTCTATTTGTTCCTTTTGTCTGTCACAATACTGACAGAAGCACTTTAAAGAAGAAAAAAACAAACAGACTTATTTTGGCTCACAGTTTCAGAGAGTCCAGCCCATTGTGTTGAGCAGACAAGGCAGAGAGATGGCAATGACATCATGGGGGTGGGGTGGGAATCAGAGAAAGGGGGGTGATGCCTGGCCCTCTATTGTAGGTGGGCCCTGGCCCACGAGCTGGTGGCACTCATATTTGGGTATATCGTCCTCCCTCAGTCTTCATCCCCTGCCCCCTAATTTTTTTGCAGTTCAGATTTTCTATAACACTGAACTGTCTTAATGGTAAAACTTAGCCAGCAACATGGCTCAGTGGGTAACAGTGCTTGCCACACAAGTCTGGCCTCCTGAGTTCCATTCTTGGAACCCAAATATATGCATATGTACATATGCAATACATATTATGCGTGTGCATATATGTATGCATATTTGATTGTCTTCCTTAAAGAAAACACTAGACATCCTCAATCATCGACAGACTGTGACAAGGAGATCCCCTCAGAGGACTCTGCTGAGGCTCTGCCATGTGGGCAAAGCAATGCTTTTGCTGGGCTCTTCTGTACTTGTCCTCAACAGCCAGGAGCAACACAGACTGGAACACTGGCCTTGAGCTGCAATCTTCCCCATGGCCTCTGCCTCTTTGTAAATGCCAAACAGCATTGCCTATTTGGACAGCGAGCATCTGTGCTTCTTTTGCAATACCACAGTGGAAGCCACCGGCCGTTCCATTACCCAGTGTCCTTTTTACAGGGACACACAGAGGAAGTTTTGGCAGAAGCTTCATTCCAGGAAAATGCCAGAGCTCTTGCGAATCGATTTGTATGCATTCTTTTGTCAGGAAAAAAAAAAGAAAAGTATGTAACTCAGTGTGTTCCTCCCTTCATTTTAGCTGCCAGGAAATGCAGACCCAAACTTGAGATCCCTTTAGAATAATCAGTTGTTAGGATTATGAGGTTCTAATACAGTAGGGCCAAAGACCATCCTCAGAACGCATGACCTGCTTTAGTACCTACAGAGAAGTCAAGGCTGGCTCCCTGTCTGTTGCTGCCTTTCTCAGGTGCTCAGTCTCCCTGTTTCCTTGAAATAGGCCTCTCTGAATCTATTCCCAAGTGTCTCCCTTTGCACTGTGGCTGCTGTGACTCTCCTGTGAATCCCCCTGTGTAACCTTAGACTTGTGCTACCCTGTACCAGAGCAGACAGAAATAGAAACAAAGTTGTGTTTTCCAGTAACCTACATCACAGCTGCCTTTCATGCAGATGCCATGCCTCTCTTAGACTGCCTCTTGTTTTATTTTACATTCTGTGCTGTTCTTGTGATATTTCCTAAATTCTCACAGCCCTAGGGACTCCACCTTAGCATGGCATCTTCAAGCCTTCCTGTTGTGTCTCTCTTCTTTCACAGAGGCCAGTTCCAGTTAGCTTCTGAGACAGTGAAGACTGGCTGTCCATGTGGACAACTGGTCTACCTCTAGAGAATTTCCCTTATATAGAACTTTCCAGACATTCCTTCTAACCCACGGTATTTCAAAATCCTAGAACACATATATCTGTGGGGTCTATCCTGCCCTGTGAAAATTATGTGAATGAAGGTAAGGAATATGTCTTTGGGGTCAGGGAGTGAATGTTTACACGTTTACATAAACATGGAGAAGCCAGAGATCAGTACTGGGTGTCTGCCTCAATCACTCTATACCTCCCCCCCGCCCTTTTTAAGGTATGGTCTCTCCCTGAACCTGGAGTTCACTGAACAGGCTAGGCTTTCTGTCTAGAAAGCCTCAGGGATCCTCTTACCTTTAGATACTCTAGTTTCTGAGGTTCCAGGTGCACACTAAGGCATCCAGCTTTCTTATGTGGGTCCTCAGTATCCAAATTCAGGTCCTCATACTTGTGTTTTCTAGTAACCTACATCACAGCTGCCTTTCATGCAGATGCCATGCCTCTCTTAGACTGCCTCTTGTTTTACTCTACACTCTGTGCTGTTCTTGTGATATTTCCTAAATGGAAAGCACTGTAGTGACTGAGCATCTTCTCAGCCTTGACATATCTTTTTGTTTTCGTATCCCTACAGCATCACAAAGCCTCCCTGCTGAGCACAAATTTACATGACATTTATTGAACAGAGAGTGATGGAAGGACTTCCTGGTTCAGGAAGTATACTCAGGCAGGATATGGGATGGGTCCACCTCCCTGGACTTTCCTCTATGAGGTCACAGCAAGAGATTGTGGCAGGTGAGAGGGAGCAGGCCGAAAACGTAGGCAAGAACCACCTAATTGCTTGCCAAGGCAGAGAGGCTTATAACGATGAGTCACCACTAATTAAAGGGCTGATCATTTGTTATCTTATTCAGTCTTTACCCCCAAAAAACTTAAGCCAAGAGGTACGCAGTTTGCTGTGTGATTAACAAATAGATCTAGAGAAGTTCAGTCTGATTATGAAACTCTCCAGTCCTACAGTTCAGGAGAAAGCCAGCCCAGGCCCCCTTCTTCTAGGCCACAGAAACTCTTCCCCAACTAGAGGCCTGAGGAGGACATTCTCACAAGGTGCAATGGCCATTTTGGGGGAAGGGGTCATCCTTCACACCACACAATGTAACCACGTGCTGCTACAACAAACATAGCTATTTCAGACACAGGAGACTTGAAAAAGCCATGGGAGGAAGGGCAGTCTAACACAGCTTGGGTTTATTTTTGTGAGTAGAATGACAGCCATAGATATATGACTGAAGGTTCAGGAGGTGTTGGAAAGAGAAATATTTGGGTTTTATCGCCAAACCCAGAAACTCCTGCAGAGTTCTAATCTTTGATGAATTCTGTCTGTTTAACAGGCAAAACTAATAATAATGAGGGGGAGGGCAGGGGACATTTCAACACATGACACATCAAACACCTGACCCCTGAGATGACTCCTCCACAGGCATAAAGCCTCTCTGGCTTCCGAGCCTGAGCACAGTTTAAATGGGTCATGTTTGTGACGCAGCAGCAAAGCGGAGGTACATACAGTTCTCCAGGGCAGTTGATGGCGAGGCACCTAACCAGAAAATGAATATGCCTTTCAACGGGCCACATTTTTCATACCTTGCCAAATGCTCTTATTTCCTTTGGTGGGTGTCTCTGTCTCTAACAATTCAAAAGTGGGCAAAAGTGGGCAGAAATGGAGAATTCAAAGAATATGACAGAGCTTTGGCCAAAAAGGTCAAAGAGAAAGAAAAGCCTGAGAAGTCAGAACCAGGTGAGGCTCTGAAGCCATGAATTCTCCTCAGGATACTATGCCAGGTGTTGGGAATATACAGTCTCACAGACTGGACTATTTTTCCAAAGGGTTTTAAAAATACAATCTTTTAAAGATACCTGCAGCTACTTTTTAAGATACCAGTCAACTACAGTTGGTACTCTAAAGAAATGCAAGGTCCTGATTGCTCCTGAGGAAACCGTAAGGTAGCTCTAAGCAAGGCAGGCAGAAAGGGAGGGGGATCCCATAGGTGGGGGTCCCACAGGTGGAGACAACTTCTGGGGAGAAGAGCCTAACAGGGGCAAACATACCCTCACCCCAACCCAACCTCTGCCCCCGACACTGTCTCTGAACTTGGTGCTTGCTTTGATCTTCCCTTCATTCCATTGCAAATCACTTCTGACCCACAGCTTTCCCAGCTTCCTAACAGCTCTTGAAAAGAGGCCATGAGGTTCTGAACAAAGCAAAGGCTTCCTGCACAGAGCCAGAGCTTCTAGACGAGGCACATTCTACTGAGGTAGGCTGCTTTTCCTTCTTGATTTTGGCACCTCAGTTTTGTTTTCTCATAAGGTAACATGCACAATGAAACACACACAGGGTAAGGTGTTCCCTCTTCATGTGTAGAGTTTCGTGTTTTTTTTGGGTAGTCATGGAGTTTGACCACCACTGTGTGGTGGTGGTGGTGGTGTGTGTGTGTGTGTGTGTGTGTGTGTGTGTGTATACCTATGTGCTGGTGTGCTCACCTGAGCTGTCATGTGTAGAAGCCAGAGGTCAACAATAGGCATTTTCTATTGTTCTTCACCTTAATTTTAGGTTTTGAGACAGGGTCTCTATTGTACCTGTGTCTTGCCTCTGTTTCAGCCAGACTTACAGGCTAGCCAGTCTTCTGGGATCTGCCTTTTTGGCCTGACTCCCTCAGTACACACTACCACACCCATCTTTCATGTGGGTCCTGGGGATCCAAACTAGGTCCTCCTTCTTGTACAGCAAGCACTTTACACTGAGTCATCTTCCCAGCCCATAATGCCAGAATATTTTCATGACCCTGTAAAGAAGTCCCATACCTATTTAGCAGTTGCTCAGCACCACACCCCTTCCTGGACCATCTTTTTTGATGGAAACAGCTGATTCTCTATCAGGTCAGAACTAGGACATCTTCCTGTTTTATAAATCCTAGGTGGGACCTGGAACCAGTGAAGACTGGGGCTGAGGTCCCATCAGCAGCTGGTGCCAGAGAAATGGGTGCGTGTTTTTTAAAATCCACAGCTGTGGGGGTCTCTGTATAAAGTTTAGCTGGTAAAACACCTGACCAGCTTTTGCAAACTTGGCTTATAAACTTGGCTTGGTGGCACGCCTTTATTCTCAGCACTTGGGAGACAAAGGCAGAAGGATCAGAAGTTCAAGAGTGTCCTCAGCTACACAGAGAGTTTTCAGCCAGTCTGGGTCACAGCTGTAAGAATTGTTGGGGTTGAGGGTGGATCTCAGATGTGCCTGGGAACTCTTACAACACAATAGATACAGAGTTCCAGTAGGGATCACTTTTTCTACCACACTCCCTGATTCTGCTGCCAGAGCCTCAGTGAGGCCTGGGCTGTGCCCATTACCAGGACTGCAGAGCTGCCTCACCAAAGAGAGTGCACAGAAAATTGAATGCCCTCTTCACTCCATGCCACTTTATTTTGAGTGCTACAGTTCTACCTCAGACCCAGCATGCCCCAGCATTTTCAGCTTGAAGTTCTTTTGGTCACAACCACAATGTCTCACACTGAAGGGAACAGGGTAAGTAGGCAGGAGAGGGAGCACTGCTAGAAGGGGTATCAGGGCTCAAAGCCCAGATCCCAAAGGCAAAGTCTGTTTTGTGAAAACTAGTGGTTTTCTGCTCTAGGCCCAGAAGCTGTGTGTGCCGTTGGGGGCAGGTGAATGAATGAGCAAGTTCAGCCTGGCTGCTCTCACAGGATATACAGTCACCTGGAGCATGCCTTGACACTCCTAGAAGCTCACCCTAAAGCATCACCAGAGGTTCACTGTCTCTCTTTCGGAAGCAACCGTCCTGCCTGGCTATCTCTGACATTGGTTCGGGCAAGGTGATCCTCAATAGCTGTTCCTGTCTATTAATATTAGGGGTGGGAGTGGGCTGCAACAGGGAACACGTCCCTTTCAGAGATCTTTAGGCCTCTCTGCCAATGGACTCTATTCCCAGAGCTCTGCAGATCATTGGGAGGGACTGGCTGTACAAGTCAAAGCTTGGTTGTGTTCACTGTCACAGTGAGGACACTCAGGATCTGGCCCACCACAGCCTTTCTTTGTCTCTCCATATAGCTGCTGCTAGAAATTTCCATTAAAATTTTCCCTTTTTGGAATTCTAATAGGGTATTCTGTTAACAAGAGAACATTCTGTTTCTAAAAGATAGCATATATATATCAGGAACCCAAGGGCCTCAAGAGTGACTGAAACAAGAAACAGGGAAACTGTCAGAACATCTCCTGGGTTTGGGGGGAGGTCAGTGTGAGCTCTTGCAGACAGGCTCCCAAGGCTTGTCACATCTGGCCAGCTCAGCTGGCCCTGCCTGACTTGACCAGCTTCCCCTTTCAAGGGCCTGGAAGAAGTAGAGAAACAAATCACAAATCAAAAGTCAGCATCTGATTAGCGAGCTTGGCTCCACCTCTGGTCTAGTTTGCTGAAGCAGAGAGAGCCAGAATCCCACGGCAGGCCTGAGCTGTGGGTGGGACTAGTGTTAAATAAAGGAATAGACACTGGGAAGATGGCTCAGTTGGTAAAGTGTTTGCCATTCAAGCATGAGGAGCTGGAGTCAGTTCCCCAGAATCTACCTAAGAATGGATAAGTAACCATCTAGGTATGGTATTTCATGCTTATAATCCCAGTGCTGAAGAGGCAGACAGAGAGACCCCTGGAGTCTGTTGGCTGCTCAGCCTAGCCTATTTGTAAGCTCCAGGTCAGCGAAAGACTATCTCAAAGAACAGCAGCTGAGGGTGTCTTTTGACCTCTACACTGGGGGCTGGTGACCTCTGAAGACCCCTCAGAGCCCCAATAGCTGCAGGAGGAGATATTAGCTCTACACAGCCTTGCCCAGGGCAGCTCAGCCAAGTACAGAGGGTGCCAACTCCACTTCCACACCGTGGAGGGGTGCCAGGCAATTCACAGGGTCGTCTCTGCAACAGTAACAGTCATAAATACTCAGCTATGAGATGTGCTCTCTTGGCCCTGGGAGGCTTAAATGGGCCTCTTTATTTCCCAGCCCCCCCCTGTTAAAGGGGGAGCACAGCAGAGCTGGGAGGAAGGACATTCCAGAAATGCCACAGAGCCCTCAGTGATCCTGCTAAAGGAAGCACTTCAGAAGGAGGGAGCTGCAGGAAGGGGCCCAGGCCCCAGGGCCAGTGGCTGCTAGGGTGAGGGGAGGGACTGTCCTTGCTCTCAGAGAAACCCCTGGGGCCAGGGCTGGGCTAGCTTCTCATCCAGACCAGTTTTCCACTACGTCACACCTTCTTTGGTTCAAATTGGTGGAATGTTACCACAGTATGGCATCTGAGTGAACTCCAAAGACAGTTGTGTTGGTCAAAGATCCTTGGGGGAAGTGTCCAGGATCAACTTTAAACCAAATCATTTTCAAACAGTCTCCACCCAAGTCCAGCTTGTTTACTCAGAGGGGGAAACACGCCATTTTCAGGCCTGCAGCTGTTGAGGAGTCCACTGGGGGCACAGTGATATAAAAGGAAAGAGAAAGCACAGCCAGTAGTCCCTTCCTCGTTCCTCCCGACTGACTTCTTTTTGTTTTCAAATGGTGGAACTGAGGATGGAACCCAGAGCCTCAAGTAAGCTGTATGAGTCTTCTCCTTCCAGCTACCTTTCCAGTCCTGAGTGTAGGGCTGGGTATAGCTATCACTGGCCACACAGACAGCCTATGCTATTCATGCTGGGGTGATAGCCCATTGGTAAAGTGCTCGCTTTGAAATCATGAGGAAAGAGTTTGATCCAACAGAATACACACACACACACAAAGGCCGTACCTGGTGGTGCATCCTTGTAATCCAGCACTGAGGAGATGAAGAGCCAGCCTAATTAAGATGCTCCAGACCAATGAGAGACTCTGCCTCAAAACACATAAGGTAGATAGTCCCTGAGGAAGGATAATAGAGGTTGTCTTCTGTCTTCCACATTTATCTATAAATACATGCACACGTGCACTCATGGGCACACACACATACACGGCAGAATACGAAGAAATCATGGGTAGGCAAGATAGCCCAGTGTGCATGAGGCTGAGGTGAAAGGCAGCTCCCCCTGTTACAGCTGCTTTTATTCTCCTGTCAATTACAGAAAATAGGGTGGGAAATTTGAGCTTATTGTCAGGAGGTCCAAGAATGGGACTACGGCTTATGTGGGCCTGTTAGGACCAAAGCACCAATGTTAGAACCGTAGGAATGTAGAGAAACGTGCGCCTGTGCAGGTTACACGTGGGTTCACAAATCACACCACGAAATCGGTTCCACGTGGGAGGTTTATTAGGGGAAAGGGGGTTGCAGAGAGAGAGAGAGAGAGGAAGAGAGAGAGAGGAAGAGTAAGAGAGGAAGAGTAAGAGAGAGAGAGAGAGAGGGGAGTGCTCCAGTTCTCTTATAGGGTGACCCAGGGCATGCGCAGGTAGTTCCAGGTGGTCAGCAGGTGGTCTGGGTGTCTTCACAAATGCCTGATAACTGGTCTGTCAGGTCCCTTGGGGCTGCCTGTAGAAGTGCCTGCTTACTGATCCCAACAGGGCCTGTGTCACCTATTTCATGAATGGGACATCTGAGTCATCATTTAAATTAAACACAGGTGTTCACCTCAGCAGTCCTCATGGCTGAGAAATGTCTCTGAGGGTCCCATTCCATTGGCTCTACTCTCTGGGGACTCTAGTGAAGAAACTAGGAGGGTCAGGACTGGGAGAAAAAGAACACAGACACTTAGGATGGCATCTCCCAACTGACATCATGGTAAATACTAAGTTGTAGACATTCTGTGCATAATGCCCAGTCTCAAATTCTGATCCCAAGCCAGGTATGATGATCTATGCCTATAATCTCAGTACTTGAGACGGGGAGGCAAGAGGATCAGGAGTTTAAAGTTAGCTTCAGTAAGTTTGGAACTAGCCTGGACTACATGAGACTTTGACAAAAAAAAAAAAAAAATCCTGATCCTAGAACTTCTTACTCTTTCATATATAGGACAGCTCATTTATCATAATTTCATATCTATAAAACAATTCAATGATTCAAAAACTACAAGGTCATTATCAAATGAAAGATGGGGACCGTTCAACACCTCATACACATGTAGGAGATATTTAGAGAAGGTATTTGTTCTTTTAACCATTATTATTCTATCTATTCCCTACCCCACCCCCCGTCATGTGTTGTGTGTGTCTCCGTGTCTGTGTCCACACATGTGTATAGGCATGTTTGTGCCACAGTGAGTGTATGGAGGTCAGAGGACACTTTTGAGAGTATCTCTCTCCTTCCACAAAGTGGGTCCTGAGAATCAAACTCACTCATGTCACCAGGCTTGGCAGGAAGTGCCCTTACCTACTAAGCCATCTCTCAGATCCTGGGAATTCGTTCTTGAATTGTCCATTGTGGCCAGTTGTGTTTTTCAGACTCTGAAGCTGCATTTGGGAAGACAAGGGCTGATTCTTTTGTGTGTAAGCAGCTGTCACTAGATCTCCACTGGTTGATCTACCTGCCCTTGGACCATCACCCCAACTGCGGGTCTGGACATCTGACCCACATCACAGTCATCAGACTGACACAGAGAGCAAGGAGCGGAACCTAAGGGGCAGAACAAGGAGGAAACACAGCCCTTAAGCTTAAAGCTTCCGCAGTGAGCAGGACAGAAAGCAGATAGGTATAAGTCCAAGCAGTGTGAGCTGAAGACTCCAGAGGAGCCTAGCAGTGAGGCGTGGGGCTCGGAGATGCCTGCATGAAAGGGTGTCTGCGGGTACAGGAGGGCAATCTCACTTACTCTAGCTCATCAACAATGTATTGCTGAGGACCTACTCCTTGGGAGCACTGGGCTCCAGGCGGCAGTTACAATGGAGAGTGAGACATGGGAAAACAGACCAAGAGGAGCTTTTTGGTCTTACTTAAGAGCTTCTTACTCCTGGTTGGTGCCAGTAACAAGAACATAGAGGATACTGAGGAAAGAGCATGAGGCAGCGAGAGCCCAGCTGGGCCTGGAGGCTGAGTACAGGACTCAGCCTGGCCAGAGGAGGAAACACTACCAATAAACAAAGTGGTCCTTAGAAGATCCAGGGACTCTTGGCTTAACTCTGGGAGTTGAAGTTTCCAGAAGCCTGTGGCTACAGGGACTGGCACTGGGATAGCAAGACCCAGCAGTAGCCTTTTGGAGCCTTTTTTCTGCATGTGACAGATACTCAGCACTCAGCTAGGCACAAAAGAGGAAAGTAAGAAATGCCCCGAGGATGACAGCAGGAAAAACCACAGGAATGGCTTCACCGTGACCGGTTTGGTGTCAGCCAGCTTCTGTCTCTTGTTTGCAGCTTTGGGCCAATAAAGGAGGAAGCTAAGCCTTTGGTTCGGCTCTCCCCTTGGCAGACTGGCAGGCAGTGGATCAGATTATGTTCCAAAGGTTAACTGCATGACCTCAGTCCTGGCACTGCCTCTGGAGCCAGGAGTGCTCAGACTCAGACTCTGTGGCATACCCGAGTTCCCCTGTGACATCTCTCAGCCTCTGTGGGCCTTCGAAGAGGCCAAAGGAGGGACAACTCTTGTGCCTAGTGCAGCACCTGGCAGAGGATAGCATATACCAAGTGTTCCCCCTTGAAAGTGAAAGGAGAACACACACACACACACACACACACCTACCTACACATTGCATCCTCTGTCCTCTCTTGTGCCAATGAGTAGTTAGAGGAAACAACGTATCCTGATAAGAAGGAAATGAAGCTCGAAGTGTGAGCCCTGCATTCACAGTCCTATCTGGACTTCTCTCAAGTGGCTCAGTCCCTGTCCATGTGGGTCACAAGGTTCAATGGATATTCAAACACACACACACACACACACACACACACACACACACACACACACACACACAGTGAGTCCGTGTGCTCTGTTTAAGGGTTTCCAGACAGCCAATGTCCCCATTTCAGGAAGGCTGTTCCTGCCACGAACAATGACTCTAGGTTGCAGGCACCAAGGCATGTCTTAGAGAAGTCAGGGACTTGAAGGTCCCTGCTCCCAACTCTCTGCTTGTGCAGGAAGCCAGAGAGGCCACAGTTGGCACTTACGGCAAGGGTGGGGCTCCCTGGGGTCAAAGTCAGAGAAAGGCGGAAATCGGTGGGACTGGGTGGGTCCTGCCGATGAGACTGAGCCAGCGTTTGTTTAGAGTCTCTAGTCTGTGCCAGGCCCTGAGCCAGCTGACTTACATACATTAAACAATTTATCTCCAGGACAACCCTGGGACCCGGGGCATGCTGTTATCTTCATTACACAAGTTCTGATGGGCCTGGAGACATGCCTTTGTGCCCACCATGCCAGTGTGGGTCCTGTCATTGCTCAGATCTCCCTTAAATCATCACTTTTTCAAACAGCCTCCTGGGTGCTGTTTCTAGCCCAGCACTACCGCCTGCCCCATCTTTTACTTTGCATAATGTTTTTAGGGTCCTCAAACCTTCATATATACTCCATGGCGTGAGAGTACTGCACACACATCACACCTACACATATGCAGATTGGAAAAAAAAAAAGCAAAAGAAAGACATTTTCTCCTGTTGCCCACCACTCCTCTTAGATTCAGTATGAGAAATGAGACTTTTCACTGATACACAGAGTCACCCACAATCTCAGCAATGTGGCTATGAAGTAGTGTTTGGGGCTCATAGCAAACTTCCTATTGCGTAGCTTACACAGCACTCAACACATGGCAGGTATTAGAAGAGGGCTCGTTGTAGCTGGGGAGACAGCCCTTTAAACCTGTTCCTTAGCTATGTACTCTACACACATCGTAGCTGCTTCTTTGTTTGAGAAAAATGTATTTTGTCTACAAAAGCATCTAATTTGTTCTTTTCTTTCTTTCTTTCTTTCTTTTTTATAAAGAGGGTCTCATGTATCATCCTTGGCCAGCCTCAAACTCGTTATAGAACTGAGGCTTGTTTCCATTTCTGATCCTTCTGCCTCTATCCCCCAAGTTCTGGGATTATAGGCAGGCACCATCACACTTGGCTCACAAGCATCCAGCTTGAATACACGCAGCCACAGCTCAGACCATGCCGATGCTACTGTAACTACAGCGCTTCTCTGCTTTGCACGCTCCCTTTCCTTCTCTTTTCCTACCCCCAGCTTAATGATCACCACAGGCATTGAGCTAGTACCCTCCCACTACCACTGACACATAGCAGGTGCTTGGTCACAGCTTCTCCCTTCCTTTCCCCATCTCTCTAAGGTGTGGCTGAATCACACATTCCCTCCACCTCAAGCTTTGGGGTGGCAGTCCCCTTCTGCTGAATTCTTATATCCTTATCCTCCTTCCCTGCCATTCAGCAAACTTTGAAAGGGGACATTTCTCTCTAAACATGTGTGTATCCAAACCCAGACTTCAAGTTCCTAGGAAATATGGATTATACCTAATGGCTCAAGGCCTTGCCATGTTTACCCTCTAACATGGTAAACACTAGCCCTGGCATTCATTGTAGCAGATCTTCTAAGAGCAATGATTGCCCTTACAGGTATTCATCAAACCTTTCGACAATGGGACATGATGTGGTCATCTACAAGGTTCATAACTGAGCACAACAAGGAAAGAATCACAAAAGAAAAACATAACATTTTCAGCAAGTTTATGGTTTTGTGTCAGGCTGAGATCATAGCCATTCTTGGCTGCACTAGGCTTCCTGCAGATGGACATTTTGTTTTTGTTTTTCAAGACAGGGTTTCTCCGTGTAGCCCTGGCTGTCCTGTAACTTGTTTTGTAGACCAGGCTTGCCTCGAACTCACAGAGATCTGCCTGCCTCTGCCTCCCTGAGTGCTGGGATTATAGGCGTGCACCACTGTGGCTGGCTCTGATAGAACTTTTTAAAGACAAGACATAATGGATATAGAGCAAGCCAAGAAAGAAAGTAACACTAAAGTGTGAATCAGATTGGCTCAGAACTGAGTTTTCTCTAGACCTCTGTAGACCAAGCCTGGCCTCCATCACCATAATGCTTCATTCCCTGCCCAGAAAATAGCATGTGCCTCTGTGGGTGGAATTTTAGGACCAGAGTTGGTCATGATGGGAAAATCCCCAGCATATAAACAAAGGCTGGATTAGAGGTAATATGGTTCAAGGGTTAAACCAGGAAAGCAGAATCAGGTCTCAGTGGTCTTATTGCCCCCAGAGTGTTGGAGCCAGAGGTGAGAGGCAGACCTGAGGGTCTCATGGGACAGAGAGCAAGAGGAACTGTGAGGATAGCTTGGATGGTCTGAGCAGCCCGAAACCAGCCTCACTGATGTTGACAGTGTCCAGATTGATGGCTCGGGGAGAGAAACACCCTTGTGTTAGGCGTCCAACTTGCTCACTGGTGACAAAACCAAAGGAGAAGATGCAGCAGTGAGATTTCAATTTCCTATTCCCTAACCATTGTGTGTGTGTGTGTGTGTGTGTGTGTGTGTGTGTGTGAGTTGGGAGGAATCTTTTTCCTTCAAGCACTCCTCACATTCGGTGCTCTCAGAAGTGTCCAGAGCCCAGAATCTGGCCCCTGGCCAGCTTGCAAGATTCCATTTCACTCTGGGATTACACTTTTGTCAGGCTTTGACGTTTGGGTCAAACTGCTCAGGAGACCTCATGGCCGGAATCTGCCACGGCTGCATTTTGCAAAACTGCCCTCTTTGCATAAGCTACAGCCTCAGAGTCTGTCACCGAGAGTCACTGAGAAGAACAAGGAGCTCCTTCATTCCTGACACTGTGACTCGGACCTGGAAGCCCTTCTCTAGAAAAGCTGCAAACAGCTTTTTCTGGCTACTTCTCCACAGCAGGAAAAGTCTTTAATGGGCGTTTGGATTTTCAAATCAGATATGCAAATAAGCTGATAGTAGCTTTTAAAATACAAAACAACAATCTTTAATGACATTGGCAAAGCCTTTGGCTTGTGAGTTCATGCTTCTCTGAGGAAATGGATTTACAAGGCCTAGAAGGAAATAAGGAGGCTGACTTTTATGTCTATTTTCATTTTCCACTGAAGTCCTGTTTCCTTTTGACTTTGTATACAAAGGAAAGGCGGGTTGCTGTCCTGTTATTACAGATAACCTGGATCGTTAGAGTCCACTAGTTTATCTAAATAGGTCTCTAATAAACCACTCAATGTTCCCAAAATATTGCTCCCTGGTTAGTAACAAGGATAATAGTACATAATGCTTTAGTGAGCAGCTGTTACATAACATAGCTATAATGCACTCAGCACACATCAGAAATACTGTGAGGTGTAGCTCAGCATGCAGTAGATTAAAAAAAAAAAAGTCATATTGTTACCTGGCTATATCTGTCCCACCCTGAAGTGCGACTTCTGAAGATCTGTTGCAAAGGCAATCATCAGTGTGACAAAGGAGCTGTGTGCATGTGTGTGTGTGCATCCAGTGTTATTTCTGGTTTTGTTACCAAGGACAAAAACTAGAAATACAGACACATATGGGAACAGATGGAAATATTACATTAATTTCTAATTGTGAAAAATTATGTGGTTGTGAAAATCAAGCTTGTCAGGTGACTGGGATGGAGTTCAAAAAATGTTAAGAAAGACTGGATGGGTGCTGGAGAGATGGCTCATCAGATAAGAGCACTGGCTGCTCTTCCAGAGGACCAGGTTCAATTCCCATCACTCACATGGCAGCTCACAACTATCTGTAGCTCCAGTTTCAGGGAATCTGGTACCTTCACAGACATGCAGGCAAAACACCAATGCATATCAAATAAAAATAAATAAATCTTAAAAGAAGGAGAAGGAAAAGAAGAAGAAGAAGCTACAAGTTTGGGGCTAGGGATGTAGCTCATGGTTGGTAGAGGATCAAAGCCCTGGGGTTGACCTGCAGCTCTTCGTAAAGTGGGCATGGTAGTACATGCCTATAATTCCAGCTCTCTGGAGATGCAAGCAGGAAGACCAGAAGTACACGTTAGAAGCCAGCCTCATGAGACTATCTCAAAAGCAACAGAATACAGAAAAACAAGCAAACAAACTCAAACCAAACGACAAGAGATGCAACAGGTCAGGCATAGTGCGCACACCTTTAACCCTAGCGAATGGGCGGCAGAGGCAGTACATCTCTACATAGAGAGTTTCAGGACAGTCAGGGCTATGTAGAGAGAGCCTGTCTCAAACAAACAGACAAACAAACAAACAACAAAATAATAGAGACAGCATTGGTGGTACAGTGGTGAGAACAGCTACCTTCCACCGAAGAGCAAACTACCAACCCAGAATGCATAAAAAATACTTTTGAAAATGACCAGAAGTTTCTCACGTAACTGCTCATATGCGCTTAAAGATCCATACCAACCCACATCTGTGTTGCTATGGAGGGAAATGAGGACATTACATTCTAGTTGTCACTGTGTCTGTCAGAGACACATTGTATGTCTGGTTCTGGCAGGAAGCTATGCTGTCAGAAGGCTGGACTGAAGGTCAGGGGTCAGACAGAGGCAGAGGAAAAAGGGTTCTCGGACAACAGGCTATATAATATAATGTTTATGTGTATGAGAAATGGTGTCAGTTACTAGTCATGAAAATACTAGAAAAAAAGTAATGGTTTTGAATACTCAACACCCTTGTGAAATAGTCCCTTCTCCCTATTTTATAAATAAGCGAATTGATGATTTGGCTCATAAAGGTTAAGCGAAAAGTCAAGGCTGTCTGATTCCAGAGTTTAATTTCTTTTCCTGAAAGCACAGTACACAATCACGGTAAGAAAAACAAAACAGACAAATCCACAGATACTAGACGAAGTGTAATGATGACTCTGTAACCCCTGAGCACCGGAGAGGCTGCTGTTAAAACTGGGGTAAACAGCTCCACAGACTGTGCGTATACTCTATGGCAATATCGATGTACTCTTGAGGTTTGTGGGGGCTGCACCCTTAAAGGAAGCCATGTTTCTGTGCTTGCTTACTCTAGAAGGTGGGATCCTAGGCAGGAAATAAGGTTTGTCTTAGGGAGGAAGAAGCAGGCCCAGGACCTGCCTTGCTCAGCCCAGTGTGGTTCTTGCGGAGGGAACCACTGGGACCATCAGCTCACCACAATGCAATGATGAGACAGTGGTGTTTACAGTGACCACTAGCCTCTAAGAGAGCGAGCCCCTGGGACAGCTGTGAAAGAATTAAGACCAGCTCTGAAGAAGTGTGGATATCTCCACACAGAGGTCTGGGCAGAGTCTGTGGCTGACCTCATGGTGCCTGTCGTGGCCACCAAGAGTCTTAGCTGTATGTTTTGATTAACACCAACTGCGTCTGTGCATCTGAAGGATGACCTGCTAGCCTTGTCACAATTATAGCCTCATTGCCAGTGGGAATCTCATCTAGAGGTAGCACAGAACAGAGATACCTCCCTCTTCCTTTGAGTTGACAATGGTGACATAGGCCTGTCTCAGCAAACATGTCTCAGCAGCAAGAGGGTCCTTCAGATGCTTTTGTGATTTAGAAAGAAGTGACCAAGTGTTTCTTCTCTCCACCCAGATTGTCTCTTCACAGGGAAGATAATGGGCATCTGCTCTAAGGGCAGCCATGTTGCCACCATCCTGGAGACAGCTAACAGAAGCAGGTGGTCAGCCCCCAAAAGCACAGTCAAGTTCATGTTGTTTAGAGGGTGGCAGCAAGGACTTGCACTGCTGATTTGAAGACTGGTACCTCCACACACTGGGATGGGGAATTGAACCTAGGACCTCATGTTATGACGCTAAGCTGTATACTCCAGTCATCAGATGAGTGGATACATGTGGAATATGTATATAAAAAAAATACAAAGCTAATCTTATTGACTCCTTGCTTAAAACCGGCCAGTGCCATCCCGTGAGATGAATCCCAAGCTCTTTACCACAGCCTCAAGCCCAAGGTGCTCTGTCCACACACACACACACACACACACACACACACACACACACACACCCTTTATTTTCTTAAGTCCCATACCACAGTGGCAAGGAAGCCTTCCAGGCCTTTGCACATGCTTTTGCTTAGAGTATTTCCTATCTGGGCACCTGGGCAATTCTGATGTACCCCAGAATCAGCTTAAAATGTCCCTCGCCTGGGAAGCTTTCCTTAAGCACACTGTCCTCAGATTCAGTTTCTTTTGCTTAGGCGTCTGGAGTCACAGCACTCGCTACGCATTGTTGGCATGTTTTGCCCAGAGACAAGGCCCTTACCAGCGTGTGCTTTATCCCCAGTGGTTAGTGTACATTAGCACTCATTAAGATGTCAAGTGTCTGAATGGTGAAGGGATATAGTTTTTATACAAAGCGCCATGCCATAGTTCCACCTGCCCATGCCTCTCACTATTGTTGATGACCACATAACAGGATTCAGATGACTGCACCTCAGTATGTGTGACTAAACCTTCATGTACACCTCCTTATTGAAATCTATCCCCTAAAGATGCACACCTTTTCACCTGCAGTGCCTAGCACACAATAGATGCACAAAATAAAACAAACAAACAAAACCCTCCTTACTACCCTGCCAGGAGAAATGGTTCTGAGTCTTTCCATATCCTTTCCATTCTTTATCTCACACCTGGCTCCTGCCCCTACCTTTAAGGCCCTTCTGTATCTTTGTGGAGCTGAGTGTGTCTTTCCCAGACAGAGTCCAGCTTTCCTCCAGGGAGCCCCTACACCTGATCATTGATCATCCTGAGATTGTGTTTCCTTTTTTAACGATTTATTTATTTATGTGTATGAGTACTCTAATTTGTATGTAGAGCCTGAACAACAGAAGAGGGTATCAGATCCCATTGCAGATGGCTGTAAACCACAATGTGGTTACTGGGAATTGAACTCAGAACCTCTGGAAGAGCAGTCAGTGATCTTAACTGCCGAGCCATCTCTCCAGGCCAGACTGCATTTTTTTGCATGTGTGAACCCTGCCTATAGACTACCCTCTGCCACTTCACTGTATTTAATGACTAAGTGAATGCATGGAAAGTTACATTCCTACTCTTGTGACCTTCCTGGTAAGGCTTCAAGGTACATTGCCATCTGCCTGATTTACTGCTACAGACCCAGGGACCCTGAAAGTCTGAGCACACCAAAACAAGGGAGAAATCTTTTTTTGCACATGACCAAACTGAGTTCCCCACTGAGAAGGTCACACAATCAGTTACATAACCGTAGAGCTGGCTGAGCTATCAAGATTGATACCCGTGCATTTCAAGAGTTGTGAGTCATCAAGATCTCATTCCTATTTCTGGTGTGACATAATGTACTTTTTATTTCTCAACAAAATAATGTTGATTATTAAAACTGTTAAGCACTGGCCTAGAAAGTTGGTTCAGCAATAGCAGGCATAAGATCTGAGGTTCCATTCCTAAGCATGGCAAAGAAAGACAGAAACAAGCACACAAAAACAAAAAATGTAGCAATTTATAGTTGATAGCATCTTGTAAAACAACAACAACAACAATAAAAACAAACCAAAAAACCATCAGCACTAGCTACTTATGGTGCCATGTATTAGAGTCACTTGGTTCCTAAAGAATGAGTTCTCCTGGTCGGACTCTGGCTCTGCATCTCTAACATTTTCCTGGATGCAGTATCTGTCTCCAGCATCATTATAAACAGTGGTTAAATATCGATTTTGGGCTCACTCATGGGAAAACGCTAGCATTTCTAATCATCATCATCGCTTCCTGCTTCTAAGAACTTTCTGAAGGCGTCGTAGACCAGGCTTGTTGAACTTTTACAGAAAAGCACTGATAAGATCCAAAGAGGTTACTAGGAGGAACCTGAATGTCATGTCTTGAGTGTTTGTACACGTGTAAGGCATGTCTGCACCTGCCTATGAAATACTTGGTGCTTTAGGGCTTTCAGAAATTCAAGGGTGGGGCTGGGGAGATGGCTCTGTGTGGGTAAGAACACTGGGGAACTTGAGTTCAGATCCCCAGCTTCCGTGTAAACAGCTGGGAGTAGCTACAGACCTATAACTCCAATACAGAGTCTGGAGCAGGGGAGACAGAGGGGTCACCGCAGCCTGTTAGCCAGCCAGCCTCGCTCAAAAAGAAGGCAAGCTCCAGGGTCAGTGAGAGGCCCTGCCTTAGGAGACGAAGCCAGAGAGTGACAAAACAGAGTACCTCCTCGGTGTGTGTGCTTGCGTACACATCAGCATATAGATGATTACACTGCACCTCAGGTAGACACATATGTGCACATTTGTGTGCGCAAACACACGCACGCACGCACGCACGCACAATGCCAATGTGAACAAAATAAGCAAATTCCTCAGACACGGTCCGTGTACAGAGAACGACCCTGACAGATGTTTACTAATGAACTAGTTCGTTTTACAAAAAGTATTCTCATACTGTTTGTTGGTACACGCCTATAATCCCAGCACTTATGAGGCATAGGCAGGCAGAAGAGACCTCATTCCTATTTCTGGCATGACATGATATACTTTTTGTTTCGACAGAAACAAGCACACAAAAACAAAAAATATAAGCCAAGGTCAGCCTTGGCCATCAGCCTGAACTACTTGAAGCCCTATCTCAAACAAAACAAAACAAAACAAAACAAAACAAAACAAAACCAAACCACCAACCAAAAATCTCTCAAAGGTTGAGTGTCTCTCAGAAGGCCATTTCCGGGGAACATGGTGTGTGTACAGTAGTGTTTTAGGGCTAGAAGGCAGGTCAACTCCCTCAGGTCCTGTCCATCAACGTGACAGTGAGACTGGCACAGGCCCGAGTGACCTCAAACCAGAAGACCTGCTGCATTACAGCAGGCATTGGGTCTTTCATCTCAGGCCAAAGACAGTCAAAGTGCCAGCTTGGAGCAGCTGCCTCAGTTCTCCAGCTTCTGTACAAGCCATCTGGGAGACAGATCAAAAGAGCCAAACTTGAAGTGGTCAGGTTCCCATTGGCCTCCCAGGAATGTTGTTCTCAACAAGGGTAGAGAGCTGTGAAATAGGAGCTGTGGTCCTGGAAGGCCATTGACTGGTCTATCTCCTTTATTTGGCATATTAGGAAACTGAGGCCTGAGAAGAGAAGGGTTATGGCTAGACTCACATCCTGAGCTGCATCTGTCAAACAGCTCTGTGGCTCTCACAGTGGTTTTGCATTGCTATTCTTACCATTAATATTTTACCTATTTTTCTTAGTACTTCTGAATTCCTGCCTAGGACTTTCCAGAATTAATGTGTCTTGTTCAAGGCTGTTTAACACACTTTCTGGTGGGTTCACTGAGTAAGGATGCTTGCTGCCAAATCTGATAACCTGAGTTCACTCTGAGGTCCACATGGTAATGGAGAAAACCAACTCTCACAGTTATCCTCTAACTTCTTCATGTGCACTGTGGCACACCACAACCAGAGTATACACACATGTACTGTATCTTAGTTAGGGTTTCTGTGGCTGTGATGAAACACCATGACCAAGAGCAACTGGGGAGGAAAGGGTTTGTTTCAGCTTATATCTCTCAGGTCACACTCCGTCACTAAGGGAACCCAGGGAAGGAACCTGGAGGCTTACTGGCCTGATCCCATTGACTTGTTCAGTCTACTTTCACTCCATGACTCCTGCCCAGGAATGGCACCAACCCTGTGGGGATCAGCCCAGCTATCCCAATCATTAATCAAGAAAATGCACTACACACTCGCTGACAGACAATATGATGGAGAGGCATCTTTTCTCTCATTTTTTTCTTTAATTTATTTGTTTGTTTTGTTTTTGAGACAGGGTCTCACTATACAGCAATGTAGCTCTGGCTGTCCTAGAACATACTATGTAGACCAGGCTGGTCTTGAACTCACAGAGACCTACTTGCCTCTGCCTCTCAAGTGTTGGGATTAAAGGCATGTGCCAGGCAGGGAGCCATTTTCTCAGTTGAGAGTCTTCTTCCCAGATAACTCTAGCTTGTGTCAACTTGGGGGAAAAAATCCAACTGGTACACACTAAAAATAAAATAACAATTTGTTTTTGGATTTAATTTTTGCAGTAATTTAAAACATGGCTTTCCTTTTACTTTCTTGCCTTTGACGGTGCTGCAAATGAACAGACTTTCCAATGCTAAGAGCATGGTGACAGGAACATGTACTTTGCCAAGATTCAAATAGTGCCCAAAATACTCCTTACCAAATGGCTGCCTCACCCAGGAAATCTTTACCCATTCTTGATCTGAGAAGCCACCTGCAAAGAACAAAATCACACAGGAAGAAGACAGCCCATGAGAAGGGAGCCCAGAGCCTGTCAATGAGACTCCTGCCTCCTCTGCCTTCTGGGCCTTTAAGGAGGCAGACTCCTCCCTTGGTAGCATCAGTTCATCAGCCTGATGGTTAGGATCCTTCAGATGTGTCCTCACCATAGAAACTCAGCTTCCTCCCTATGGGAAACTTTTGTTCCACCCACATTTCTTCCTCACTGGCAGTGTTGTGCCAACCTATCCCAGACTTGCTCATTCCAATGGCTTCTACTGGTCTAATTTTCAGTCTATTCTATAAGACGCCCTCCCCAGTTGTCCTCAACCTCTCTGATAGAAATTGTTGCATGGTTCTCTTGAATGCTTAGTATTCCCTCCATAGTATGTCTTCTGCAGTTAGGCCCTTATAGGTGATTACTACTAGTTTTATAGGCAAGGAAATAGGCCAGTATAGGAAAATAATTTTCTCAAAGTCAAGAGAGGCACAGAATGGGAAAAGAATTTACCCATGGACATGATGGCTTGCACACCTTTAGTCACTGTACTCAGGAGACAGAGGCAGGTGTATTTGTGAGTTTGAGGCCATCCTGGTCTATGGAGCAAGTTCCAGGACATTCAAGAAACCCTGGCTCAAAAAACATAACAAAACAAAGAAATCAAAAACAAAGAAAGAATTCAAAGACAGCCAGGGCTCCAGCAAGCCTTGCCTGTCTAAAGAAAAAAAAAAAAAAAAAAAAAACAAAAAAACAAAAAAACAAAAAAACAGCAAGCAAACAAGCAGGCAAAGACGTCAAGTGTTACCGTTATTTCCATCTCCTCCTGGTCCAGGAACTGACCATCAAGAGATGGTAGAATTGACTTACAGAGTAGAAATAGCTTCCATGTTGGAATCTTCTTTGATATGGACAAGATTAAAGGAAAACAGGGAATGTTGAGGCCCTCAGACATCAGCGACAATGAGAAGCCTGTTGGGGAGGGAGGATGCAGCATGTTAACCCAGGAAAAAGGAGTAGGCCTGCTAGAGTGGAGGGACGGGAAGCTGGTCCTCAGCCCCTTTCCAAGGACTCTCCTCAGTTGGCCCAACCAGAAGACAAGTCATCAGGAGCTTGGGAAGGCAGCCCCTGGAGGCCAGTCCTGGACACAGAGCAGGTGAATAGCATGCATCGAAGCAAATAGAACATTCAGTGAAGGTTCCAGCATCACTGGGAAAGCAGGAAAGCTGGGATGCTTGCTCTGCCCGTAGACCTCACCCCCACCAACCAGGGCCTTTCTGGTGTACCCAAGGTGGCTAGAAAGGATTCTAGTTCTTACGCTCATTGCTTAGTCAGCCCTTCTTCAGGCAACAGGTACTCTGAGCTTGCACCTACTCCTTGCCAAATCCTGTGTATCTCACTGCCCATCCCAAATCACCTTGACTTTCCTATCTGTAAAGTTCTTCTAATGCCAGGCATACACAGAGCATTGGACTCATTTTGATCAGCACTTCCCCTGAGGACCACAATGACCTGAGCTAAATGGGGTTGCAACAGTCACTCCTAAGATGCCAGGAGGGAGTGTTGGTGGGCTTCACCGCGGAATCATATCATCTTTGAGTGTAAGTGGGGTTGGTCATCATCAGGGCTGGGGTTTCTCAAAGCTGAGGGATTGGCATTGTGCCCATGGATGTAATGCTCTGAACCAGTGTTCCTGACTGGAAGCTCTCAGCACCAGCCAGCCAAGTCCCAGCTGCTGCTCTGTGTGTCAGGCTGGTGAAAACAACCCTTTCTGTCACAGGCCTGACTCTCACCTGCTATGTGGGGAAAGAAATGCTGAGATTTGAAGTGCCTTCCCTTGAAGGTCCTCCCAGCAACAGCAAACAGCCAGTAGGTGTTTCACAGCTGTGCAGCCCACAGCTGCTGAACTCTGCCAATGGGCAGATTGGCAAGAAATCTGGGTTCAGAGGCCATGACCGCTGGCTCTCAGCTTTGGAGTAGTTGCCACAATATGCATATAGGAAGGGGCAATGGAGTAACCAGGGACCACTTTACTTCAATATTAAGTTTGCTCTCTTTCACTGATAGAGACTGGGTAGTCTCAGGTCATCCTGACGCCGTCCTCCTCTTCCTGGAAACTTCAGAACATACTCACAGAACTGGAACCAGTAGGAACCATAAGAGGGTGTGAAAGGACAGAGTTCCCACTCTGTGTGTGTGTGTCTGTCTGTGAATGTCTCTTTGTGTGTGTGTGCGCGCGCCCCTTTTCTCTCTCTCTCTCTTCCTCTGTGTCTGTCTCTCTTCTCTCTCTCTCTCTCTCTGTGTGTGTGTGTGTGTGAGAGAGAGAGAGAGAGAGAAAGAGAGAGAGAGAAAGGAGACTTGGATATTTGCATTGCTCCTTGTGCTGTGTTTTCTGATTAGAATTTTAATACTACTTCTGCAAAGCTCAACAAGATTACAGTATGCACTCAGAGTTACTTGGTTGAAAACAACTGTCACTGAATACCTGTCCCTCTCTTGGATCACAAGCCTAATAAAGACCCAGAGGAAATTTAGTCTGTTGCCATCACTGTGCAATCAACTTCTGAGTAGAAGTGAATGAATAAAGGAAAGAGGCAGTGCTGAGGCCCATGAGATACTGGGAAGTGTGAGCTTGTCTTCACTGAGTGTGGACTCAATACACTGAATGCGGTATGAACTTTCTCCTATTTGTTCCCCATGAATATCCTAGGAGAGATATTGGGAGAGAGGGGGAAAAGGAGAGGAAAAGAGAAAGGGAGAGGGAGAGGTCACAGAAATGAGTTAGTTGACATAGGCAGAAAGGGCCCAAGTGGGATTTGAAAGGAAGTTTTTGTGATTCTATCAAAAGGACCTTCACCCCTACTGCTCATGACCAGAGAAATGACCTGACCATGCCCTCATCAGTAGGGCTGGGTTACAAGCAGGATGGCTTTTTCTATATTCATTTTTTGGAGGCCAAAGCAGTCAACGGAATAACACAAGGGTAGCCTCAGCCATCAAAGTGTCAGTCTGAAGACCAGAAGTACAAAGTGTTTCCTCGTTGCATAATAGGACAGGCTTTCATGGAAACTGAGTTTATTCCTGTGTGCTAAGGAGTCTCCACTTAACCTACAGTGACCTTTTCCCTTTGTATGGTTTGCAGATTTTTAATCAATCACAGGCTAAGCCACTTCATTATATATGGTAGTCTATGCATTAGTAAACCATTCTTTTGTTTGTTTTGTTTTGCTTTTTTGAGACAGATTTCTCTGTGTAACAGAGCCCTGGCTGTCCTGAACTCCCTTTGTAGACCAGGCTTGGCCTCAAACTCACAGAGATCCACCTGCCTCTGCCTCTTGAGTGCTGGGATTAAAGGCATGGGCCACTACACCCAGCATGGTAAACTATTCCTTGACTGGCTTCCTTGGGCCTTGAGCTGTTACCCTGCTTCTGAAGATTTGTTCCCAAGTTGTATCTAGTCACTTCCAGGTGACTTACTGCACATGGTTGTAAGGTCAGTAGGAGGTCCAGCTGGAGAGGGCTTACCTGATACCACTGCAGCTGGACAGTTCCAGGGTGGCATTGGCCTTCTTTCCATGTACCCTCTATGCTGTCCCTCCACAATTGCAAACTGCTCTCTCTAGTCACTGCTGACGTGTTCTTTTATTCACTTCCTGCTTTCCCATCTCCATCACGAAGACTGGGAAGGACCAGGTGAGAGAGGAAACACGGTGGACTAACATCAGGGGCAAACTTGGTGTATCAGGAGAACAGGGTAGAGGATTAAGGTCAAAATTAGCATATGAAAGCTGGAGCAATGGCTCAGCTGTTAGGAGTGCTGCTTGTTCTTCTAGAAGGTGGGGTTCAATTCCTAGTACCTACAGGGCAGTTCACAACTGTCTGTAGCTCCAGTTCCAGGGCCTCCAATGCTCTCTTCTTGCCTTCAAGATCACTGCACACAGATAGTACACAGCAGTACATTCAGGCAAAATGTCCATACACACAAAAATAACATTCTTTTAAATTAGCATATAAAAGACCCAGTTGGAAGAGACAAAGATTAGAGCCCTTGGAGAGTATCTTCCTCACATCCCTACCTCCTCAACAAGGCCAACATCTGACATCATGAGCAGCAAAAGTAGATGCTGTACAGAAAAGTACATGCTGAATGTTCCATTCCACTGGACCTGTACAGGTTATCAACGATTGTCTTACTCCTATGGTAGTACACTCTTTCTTAAGAAAATGTCCCTGAAGCTGGGTGGTGGTGGCACACACCTTTAATCCCAGCACTCAGAAGGCAGAGGAGGAGAATCTCTGAGTTTGAGGCCAGCTTGATCTACAGAGCAAGTTTTAGGACAGAAAGATCCTGTGTGTGTGGGGGGGGTGAGGGAAAAAACCGAAAATCCAAAAACCAAAAAAAGAAAAAGAAAGAAAAAAAGAAAGAAAGAAAGAAAGAGAGAAAATGTCCCTGCTTCTTCTACACATGTGTCTCAGTCTAATTTCTTGTTCTGGGACACAAAAACCTGGAAATCCTGGTGGATACCCAGGAGACTCTGACATCTGCTTGTAACAAAGGGTTCTCCATGGAACCACAAGCACCTTGCTAAGCATTCTCTTAAAAACTTACAGGGGACAAGAGCTTGAGCACTCAGAAGAGCCAACTCCTTCATTCAAAGAGCAAGAAGTGTTAGTGGAGGAAGAGCCAGGTCAGGGAGGGGTGGGAGTTTGGTGGGGAAAGGGTAAGGGCTTGACAAGTGGAACAAGAACACAAGGAGCTGCCCTCTGTGTCTGTGGGAATCAGTTTTATCAGAGAAAGAAGAGGCAGCTTTGTTCCATTTTCAGGAAAAGCCAGAAAGACTAGAGGAAACAGGAAAGCAGGCTGTCACTCCTGGCAGAAAGCCCTAAGTCCAGGCTGAAGCTTTCCTCCATAATCAAAGCTGACCCAACACTGGGTTGGGGGAAGAGAACTCACTTGAAACATCCTGGACCCGTGGCTATCTTAACTAATGGGGACAAAGGGATTGCCAGCAATGACATCAAGATCTCCTGCCAAACCAGCAACACTGGAGTCCACAAGCAGTGTTTCCCAGGACCCCAGACGTTTCTTGACACCATGATTAATTCCCAGACACCACAGGTCTGTGTTTTCAGAGTGACCTGCCATTTCCCTCTGAGGACAGATGTGAGCCCCAAACAGCTCCTTCTCCCCTGGGAGTCATTTCACAGCACACGGGGGAAGAAGCTGTATCTTTCATCTAGAGATCTTAAGGAGCCTTAATAACAACCACGCGTCATTATTCCTGCTTTGTGGATGGGGACGCTGACTCACAGAGGGCTTTGGTGATTCTCTCATTCACGTTGGGAGTTATTACCAGAACCATGAATGAGACTTAGGATGAAACTCTACTTCATAAACCTTTAAACTTGTACCCTTTATAGTAGTGGAGTTTACAAAAATAATGACCCCTTTTGCACTGAGAGTTCACGCCTTTGTTCTGTTATTAAGTCTGACTTATGTGCTGCATAAGCATCTCAGTATAGTCATCCAACTTGAATGCTTCGGTGTGAAGCAAGGTGGGAAAAATTGTGCATTTTATTGGCAATGCCTGGACCACTCATAGTTCATTGTTCATTTACCTACTTACCCATCTATCTATCCATCCACACGTCATTCAGTAACTCATTCCAGTGACACACACCTCAGTCTCTATGACATCATTTTAAAATAGGCACAGTGATATTACCATTGGCAAAAGGCTGTTTTGGAAATTAAGATAATTTCTATGAAGTACCCTGCCTAACATATGGTAAACCCTTAAGGTAATTATTATCATTAAAGAAGCAATTACAAGAGACATATCAACACACACACACACACACACACACACAAGTGAGTTCTTGAACAGCCCTTTATAAGAAAGGACAAAATTGCGGCTAAAGGGAGTTAATTCCTGGGCAAGAGATAGATCTTTCAAACTAAATAGAAATGAGTACATGGCCTTTCAGTAAACAAAAGAAGGAGTGTCCTGGGTCCTCACTTTATGCCATGAAGTGTCAGAAGTATTGGGAAGATAGTAAATCAACATGAACCACTTAAAATGTGCAGACAGAGGATAGAATTAGGGTGAAGCCCTAGGCACTCACAGGCCTGCCTTTATTCCCGATTATTCTTCCTTAGAATAGAACAAATACCTTTGCAAATTCTTGCTTGACTCATCTGAAGTCAGGACACCTGAAACTCAGCGTTAAAAAGGAGACGGGATGGGACAGTTGAGGTATAAGAGGAGAAAGCAGAAGAGGAGATACCTCAGAGAGGAGCAAGCACAGGGGGCAAGCATGAAGGCCTATTTGGAAGGAACTGAGTTAGCATCATTAGGAAGCTGCCAATTCCTCCTAACCTCTTGCAGCTCCAAGCTTCTGTGCTCTCTAAAACCTGGATCTGAAATTCTCCCCAGCCTAGACACAAAATCCTCAAGCTATAAAGAAAAGCATTCACAGATTTGACCTGGTGAAAAATAGAAATGTTTGTGTGACAAAAGATACCCAAGCCCAGAAAGAAAAGCCACAAACTGGGAGAAAAATCTTTACAAAATGTATTGTATTTTATATATTATGACAATGTGGAACATTCTCAATGCCAAGGTACTCCTACACACAGTAGGAAAGAGGCAGAGCCAACAAAGGATGTAAACAGGAGTTTGAGAAGAAATGGGCATCCGAAATACTCATGCCAGCAACAACTAAGAGAATGCAAAAGGAAACGGTATGTTATTGTGTTTGCTTGTTTAACTGACAAGATTAAAAACATTTAGAATATGTCCTATTGGCATGGGTGTAAGAATGGATGGCAATGTGAACTCATTATTATTATTAGTAGTAGTATTTATTAGTGTGGTATGTGTGCACACGCATACATACCAAAACACACATCTGAAGGACAGTTGTGTAGCCGTGGTTCTTGAAATCAACTCATATGGCCAGACTTTCAAGAGAGAGTCTCCTCCCCGCTGAGCTCCTGGCCAGCTCAAAGCCTTTTTAACAGATAGTTTTGCAGTAGCTGTGACTTTTCGGGATGTTGTATTAAATAATTTGCTTTTAGGAATTAGTCTCATTCACATCTATCGCCACACAAAGGCAAAAGTGCAAGAATGGCAATATGAAAAAACATTTATTTACTCTTTTTGTTTGTTTGTTTGTTTTGTTTTGTTTTTAGAGACAGGGTTTTTCTGTGTAGCCCTGGCTCTCCTGGAACTCACTCTGTAGACCTCGAACTCACAGAGATGCACCTCCCTCTGCCTTCCAAGTGCTGGGATTAAAGGATTGTGCCACCACTACCCAGCATGAAAACATTTACTAAAAGGCAGCACTCAGGACACGGAGACACAGAGAAATGATGTAACTTACTCAGCAACATCCAGGTAACGTGGTGGTGGCAGGTAGCTCAGGCAATTGTCCCCCGGGTCTGTCCTCAACTGTTGTGCTATTGAATACAGTAAATACAATGTAGGCTAGAGTACAATTGTTAGAGAATGAAGATTTCTGTCTACCCATGTGGGCGTGCCCCGGGACACACTAATGGGAATATAAAGTTGCAAAATGCTATGACATGGTACTATTCTATGTATACAAAGGATATATATATATGTATATATATATATATATGTAAAGGATATACATGATCTATATATGCAAATAATTGTAAGAATGTACAACAGCCTTGAGTAAGAAGACCATGCACATGAAAGAAGAGCCAGCACCAGGCATGGCGGGTCACATCTGTAATCCCAGAACTTGAAAGTTTGAGGCAGGAGGATGAAATGGGGAAGAGATAGACCCCTCAAGTTAAAAACTAGAAACCAGGGGGATGGGAAACACGGTCAAAATGTACTGTATCAATTTTTTTTTAAATTAAAAAACAAAAGAAAACAAGTAGAAACGGGTACATGGTTTTTCAATAGATAAAAGAAGGGGATTCCCCGGGCCATTAATTAATACCATGAAGTGTCAGAAGGTCTAGAAAGGGATTCCTAGCTGGCAGGTGTTAGTTAAGGAACAGTCATGAGTTAGAGGCTCTCCAGGACTACATAGTAAGTTTCTTGCTAGCCTGCGTTCCTGAGTGAGACTATGTCTAAAAACAAAAATTAAGACGTTACCAGATCGTGGGCGTAAAAGCACTAGAAGACAACATTTCAGGTCATAGTCTATATATATCTGGCTTGCTTGAACTTTTAACTAGAGTTCATATGCTTATTTCTTTTGTAAATAAAAATGGTCATGCTGGCAAAAAAAAAATTAAAAGGAAGAAAGGCAAATAGAAAGTGGTTTAATAGTCATCAAAACACAAGATTTTAGGTGCTTTTCTTCCAGGTAAGCAATGGTGTCTTGTAAAAGTATCTTTAAATAAATTACTTACTGTTTTGTGTGTCTGTGCATGGTAAGTGTGGGGGTTCCATGTCACAATGCATGTGTGAAGGTCAGAGGACAACTTTGTGGAAGTGATCCTCCCCTTCCACCTTTCAGCGTGTTCCTGAGATGAAGCTCAAATCACGAGGCTCGCGTGGCAAGCACCTTTACCTTCTGAGCCAGCAGTTCTCAATCTGTGGGTCTCAAGCCCTTTGAGGTCAAATGACACTTCCATGGGGGCTGAATATCAGACAGCCTGCACATCAAATATTTATATTACGATTCGAAACAGCGGCAAAGTTGCAGTTATGAAGTACAAGAGAAAATAATTTTATGGTTGGAGGTCACAACATGAGGAACTGTATTAAAGTGTCACAGCTTTAAGGATGAAAACCGCTGTGCTATCACAACAGCTCCCCAAATTTTCTGTACCTAATGGGTATCCACAGAGGTGTGTGTATCTTATTATTAGTGTTCTTTTATTTATTTACTCGTTTGTGTTTTGTGTGTACCTGTATGTATGCACATATTCAGACACACATATATGTGTGTGTGCCGGTATGTGTGGAGGTCAGAGGTTGACACTGGTTGTCTTTCTCAATTGTTTTACACTTTCTTTCTTATTTATCTGAGATCCAGTCTCTGAGCCTGGAGCTCCTCTGGGCTGGCTGGCTAGCAAGCCTCAGGGATCTTGCTGTGTCTGTGTCTCCAGAGATTACAGGTGTGTGATAGGCTTTTTACAAGTGTGCTGGGGACTGAACTCAGGTCCTCATACTTGTATGATAAGCACTTTACTGACTGAATCAGCACCTTAGCTTCGCATTTTAGGGTTCTTTGAGATAGGTTCTCCAGCAATCCAGGCTGGCCTCAAACTTGCTATGTAGCTAAAGATGGCATTGAACTCCCGATCCTCTTGCCTCTACTGCTTGAGTGCTGGGATTACAGATGCTCACCACCATACCAGGTACTACTGTTGTTTTAAAACAAGGTTTCCAAGAATTGAGACCATACCATGGCTACTCCACCAAAGTCCATAAAAACATAAAGCCTGTCACTTCAAAATTAATTTGTAACCTGAAGATCACAGTGTTCCTTTTGAAAGCTCATAATACTATTATCATCAGGAAAAAGGACTTGTAAGATCTGTAATCATGATTATCTAATTATCTTGCTCCAGTGCATCGATGGGAGGAGTAGTTAGCTGGCCCTGGCTTTGGGTCTGTGGAGGTATGAAGGAGTAAATTCACCCACAGGCTTGAAGAACTACTTTTGACCAGAAGCCAGTTTTATTATCTGCAAGAAAAAGGGCTCTCCTGAGTCATCAAGGGCCTCTTCCTGTCTTCGTCCAAGTCGGAATGGCTTCTCCCCAGAAGCAGAAACGTTCCTGGAACACGTGCTGGGTGAAGCGCAGTTTTGACAAAGCTAGGGCTGTAGCACACCTGCAGATTTACCTTGATATCCCCAAAGAGCTTACAGCCCACATTTAGGGGCGAACTGTAGCTTCTTTTAGAAAGACCCATCAATAAGCATACGTTTTCAAATTGTGAAATTCAATATGCTGTTTAGTATCTTTGTTGTTGTTTTCGAGACTATTTCTCCACGTAGCTCTGGCTGTTCTGGAACTTGTTCTAGACTAGGCTGGCCTTAAACCTGCCAGCCTCCGCTGGGATTAAAGGCAGTTATGAAGTAAATTGCCCTCTTCAGCATCTTTAGAAAGGGGGAAAATCCCATTTAATTAGAAACAAGTGTATTTTCATTTGTTTAGGTGCTCATTTCAAAATTTCTTTTGCATCTTTCACTTCAGTACTTTTCTCTTATTCTCAACCAGCCTGCAATACTTGCAGAATTCTTCCCGTGAATGTGACAGAGCTTGTTTGGATTATTCAGTTGCTGGACGACTGGGTCCACTCCCAGGGCTTTGGTCATTATGAACATTCTGAATAGCCCTGCTGTAAACATCTTCACGCAAAGTCCTCCCCTCTTTGGATCATTTCCTTACACTTGGACTTCCTTAAATGGGCTTACTGGGTCAAAGGGGCTCTGTGAACAGTTTTATAGCTCTTGGCACATAGTTTTCAGATTGCGCCGAGAGGATCGTCGACCAACGATTCGGGGGCAGCGAGAGGGCAGGAATGCGGAGAAGCGGCCCCTCTTTTACTCCTCAAAGCAGGGACTCCGAGAATGCAGAAGAGTTCCTCATTGCCCTCCTGTTCCCTCCGCCTTGCCCTCCTGTTCCCTCCGCCTGGCCAGTGCCTAAGCTCTAAGGCTAGGGACACACCGCGGTCAGGGAAGAACACAAAGGTTTCGGAGGGCACAAAGATTTCGGAGAGCACAGGAGTCGAGCCCCGGAGGCAGGAGCAACTCCTCCCTCCAGGCTTCCCAACCCCGGGAATCAAAAGAGTCCCAGACACCTAGCGCAGGTTAGGGGCGCGGCCTCCCCGCCCCCTACAGCCCCAGGCCATGGCCCCGGGCGCGCAGGCCCGGGTAGGGCGCTGACCCGGGGCGCTGCAGTTCGGCGCGGCGTGCATAGCTGCGCGCTGAGTCAGCGGGACACGGCGGGAGGGGGGCGCGGACGTCAGCTAGGCCGCGGGGTCCGGCGGGCGACGCGGGGCACGCGACGGGGACCACAGGGCATCGCGCGGCCACCCGTTCCGACTCCCAGCTCCGGGAGCGGGACAGACGACGCAACCAGACCAGTGGAGACGGAGCGGAAAAGAAGCTTCTCAGCTCTGCTCCGCGGCGGGGCGGGGCCGGAGGCCAGGGGGCGGGGCGTGCAGCGAGGACGCGCCGGGGTGGGCGGGGCGGGGGAGCGCGCGGCCGACCCGCGGGCGGAGGGGCTTGTGGGTAGCGGCGGCGCGCGGCCGGGAAGGGCCGCGGCGCGGACTGCGTGCGAGGGGAGCGGGCTTGTGGGCGCGCGAGGCAGCCGGCGGCGACATGCGGGCGGACGGGCGGCGGCCCTAGCGGCCTGAGCCCCGAGGGCGGGGCGGTGCGGCGCGGGCGCCCCTTCCCCGCGCCCGCCCGCGGGGTCCTGGCGAGCTCGCTACGGGTCGGGCGGCGCGCGTGCGGCTGAGGGGCGGGGACGCCGTGTGCCTCGCTGCACCCGGCCGGGCCGGGCGGCTCCTCAGACAGCGGCGCGCGGCGGGCCCGGGCAGAGGTTCCGCGGGCGGCGCTAGGCCGGGCGAAGCGGCATGAGCCGGCCCCCACCGACGGGGAAAATGCCCGGCGCCCCCGAGGCCGCGCCGGGGGACGGGGCGGGCGCGGGCCGCCAGAGGAAGCTGGAGGCGCTCATCCGAGACCCTCGCTCGCCCATCAACGTGGAGAGCTTGCTGGTAGGTGCCGGCTTGGGAGGGAGCTCCCCGCCCTGCCTGGTCCCCGTTGGCCCACCCGCCCAGCTTCCGGCTGTCCGGGGGGACTGGAGAGTCAGGTTCCGGAGTGGAGACCCCACCGGGGATTCCTCCGATCCACCCCCCTGTGCACGGGTGTCATCTCGGCCGCCCCCTTTTCTTGGAGCGCGCTGGGAGGAAACACCCGTGGTCTCCTTCCCGCCTACCTAGTCGGTTTAGGGCGGAAAGGTGGAGGATTGGCTGTGCTTCCTACCCCAGACTAGCTAATTTGAAAGTGTCACGCAGCGTGGGAGCTAGGGTGAAATCCAGGGAGAGAGAAACCCGATGCTCTCCCTATTGGGAGTACCACCTGGGGTACATGACAAAGAGCTGCCCTCCCTTCGTCCTCTTCGTCGGAAATCTGGGAGCGCACAGCTCAAGTTTGCTTCTTTTCAGTTGCCCTTGGACATTCCATAGTAGCTGTTTAGTGCATTTGAATTTATGTAAATTAAATTTCCGGAGATTGTTGCTCCGGAGCCAAGACATGAGTTTGAATTGTAGAATGGAATAAATCTTCTTGCCCTTCTCGTCTTGCCCATAGTATTCAAAATCCAAAATAAGAGCCTCGGGAAGGCTGCTGGCTGGAGCTCGATTAAGAAAAGAACGCGTTTTACAATAAACGCCACATAGAATGCTGTCATAGTTCTGGTCTTTTTGGGGGAAGCGATTATGTTTGGCAAGATAGAGATGCATTTATGGGAAAAAGTGTGACCACGTATCCTGAGGAGAAGGCGAAAAAAGATACTCGTGCTATCAGCTCTGGAGGGCTAGTCGTAGGGTGGGTGATCAGGCATTCTGTGCCAAAAAGCATGTCAGCTCTGGGCCCTACTAGGAGAAGCCTAGTGACTCTGTGATGAGAAAAACTGTCTCCTCCCTTTCCACTGACTAACTTTTCTTCTGAGGCCGTTGGTTATCCTTTGAGGTTTCTGGAATCATTTGCAGAGTGACTCAGTCCTGTTTGGCCACAATGCAGGAACTGACTAGAGAGTGGGTATCTTTCTATAGGATGTGTAGATGTAGAGATTTGGCTTTTGGGGGATGAGTTGGGGGGTTATTTATTTATTTTGCCTGGTAGTAGGTTCCTGTGTTCTTTTAGGACGGTTTTTGGAAGTCTTTAGCTCATAGTAGGATTAGTTGCATGGAGGTCATAGCCCTTCTGTAGATAAAGCAAAGCTTCTCTGGCGTCACTGCCAGCATTTTCACTTTGGTATTTCGCTAGCAAAACTTTGATCCTAGGCCAGAAAGTTCAGTTAAAAATAGTATCTGTAAATCTCAAATATTCACCAGGCTCATTCTCAATCCCAGATAGAAATGTCTTTACATTCACATTCATCTCTTGTATTTTAGTGATGTTAATCATCATTATTAGAATCATTCTGAGCTAGGAACTAAGCTGTTTAATACCTGTGACATGACAATATGTCTTATTAAAATATTTCTTGAATTATTACACATGGTCAGTAACAGTTTAGTTCCTTCATTGAATAATTAGTACAGCCAAGACCCACATTTGTTATTGTGACATTTACTGTTATGAGGGTTGACATCCGTTTGATGATTTGACAGCAGGCTTACTGCTGTTTTTAGTTGATTACATTTCATTGAGAGTCAGTACAAGTCTTGTTGATAGATATTGAAAACATTGGTAAAGTTAAAATAATTATTTCTAAGTTATGTATATTTTATTGTAGAATATTAGAATGAATTATGTGTTGGTTGGTTTCATGTCAGTTTGACACAAGCTGGAGTTAACTGAAAGGAAGGATATCAGTTGAGAAAATGTCTCCCTAAGAGCCAGCTATAGGATATTTTCCTAATTAGTGATTGATGAGGGAAAGCCCAGCCCATTGTGGGTGATGCCATCCCTGGGCTGACGGACCTGGGTCCTATAGACAGGCTGAGCAAAGCATGGGGAGCAAGCCAGTAAGCAGCACTCCAAGGTTCTGCATCAGTGCCTTCTTCCAGTTTTCTGCCGTTTTGAGTTCCTATCCTGACTTCCTGTGCTGTGGAAGTGTAAGCCATAAACCCTTTCCTTCCAAGTTGCTTTGGTCATGGTGGTTCATCACAGCAATGGTAACCCTGACTACGAGAATTTTTAAAAATTTTAATTGTAGTAGTAGTAGTATACATAAAACGTGCCATTTTAAACCATGTTGAAGTGCGCGATTGTATGATATTAAATACGTCCACATTGTTGTGCCAATCATCACTGCCATTCATCCTCAACCTTTTTATTCCTCCAAGTTTTAATTCAGCATATTAGTCTTTAAACTGACATTATAAAAAATGTTTTTTTTAATATTTATGAAATAGTAGCTGTTATTACTTTAAAGATCTGAAATCTTACTATGAGATGTACTTCACAGATAATCATTGCTTAACATAACCTTGTATTTCTTTTGGTTTTATTCTAGAAAAAATATCTTTAATAGTTTAATACAAACACAGCATGGAATTTAGTTACTGTTTTCAAAAGCTTCGAAAGTACCATGACACTCGATGGTGAAACATACCAGGATATTCTGAAACATGTTTTCAGTAGGCTAGGCACACCATTCATAGGAAGACAAGTTACACAAGATAGCATACAGTATCAGTGCATGGTACATCTTTACTCCCATCTGACTTCTGAGTGCACTTGACAAATTTTTGTTAGCTTTGTTTTCTTTGAGGTAGGAAATGATTTTTGTTACAGATATTTCTTGTCACACAGTTTTAGGTGCATGCAATTATCATTTTGAGTTTGCTGTCGTAAGTGCTAATCATTGTCAAGCTTATGTAGGGCTGGATTCCAGAACACTATCAGCGTGCAGACGAAATTATCTTGTTTCTGTGCAGAGGCTAGTTGCTTTATTTGGCCCTAAAATAAGCAACTCTTTTGAAGTTGCAGATTGTGAGCTGGTTGGTACTATTTAAAAATAGTTTCAAGAGAGATTTGCTTCTGTAATTAAAAAAACAAAACTATCTTGTGTGATTGAGTGTGGGCATGTGCCCTGCAGTGGCACGTGTGTGTGGAGGTCAGAGGACAACTGTGGGAGTCAGTTCTCTACTCCTATATCACCTAGGGATCAAATTCAGGTCAAGCGGTTTTCAGGCTTGATGGGAAGTAAGTACCTGTACAGCTGAGCCTTTTTGAAGGTCATTGTTTGAACTATTTCTAAGGGAGGACCTTAAGTGATGCTCGTTTGTAGAGTTTGAAACTTTTGGTATGTCTCTGTGTTGTTGTCACAGATCCTCACATTGCTTGCCCTATGGTTTAAGTTAATATGTATTCTGGAGAAATGTCTTAAGGTTTGTGCTTTGGGATTTTCTGTAGTTCTTTCAGAGTATGCAGTCATGGTAACCTATGGGTTTTGTGAATGGGTAAAGGTGATCAAGTATTTATTTATAATTTCAAAAGGTGGAAAAACAAAATACCCATTAAAACTTTTTAAATTTACGTTTAGTTATGTGTGTGTGTTTTGGGTGGGGTGTTGTGTGTCATGGCACAGGTGTGGAGGTCAGAGGACAATTTGCAGAAGTTTCCTTCTACCATGAGGATCCCAGTAATCAAACTAAGGCTATCAGGCTTGGCATCAACTGCCTGTAACTGCCGAGCCATCTGCTTGGCCCCAGAAACACCTACTAGGACTGGCACCTGCCATCTGTATGAAAATACTACTATATGGAAATTTTATTTTTGGTAATTGTGGGAATTGAGACCTTGCATATGCGAGGTGAATGTCGCCTCCATCTCCATGAAAATACTTACTGTAGTGTCTAGGTTCTTTCCATGTAGTGCTGGCTTTTCACCCGATTAAAATACAGTTGCACATGTTATGACTGAGACTATTTTGCAGATGTAATAAAAATGAGATAGAATAAAAGATGAAAAAATATTTTGTACATACTCTTGTGAAGTAGATGTACATTTAGAATGTACAGATTAATTACTTTAAAAAACACATTTAGGTTATTTTTTTACATTTATTTATTTGTGAGTACGTGTGTAGAGAACTGAGGAAAACTTGGTTGATTGTTACTATGTGGGCTTTGAGATCTAACTCAGGTTTGTCAGGCTAGCCACTAGTGTTCTTTCCTGCTTGCTAAGCCATTTATACTATAGATATTAGAAATAAATTTAATAAATGTTATAACCTGGGCAAGGTGTGCACACCTGATTTAATCCCAGCACTCAGGAGGCAGAGGCAGGCAGAGCTCTGTGAGTTTGAGGCCAGCCTGGTCTATAGAGTGATTTCCAAGCCAGCCCCAGCTACGTAGTGAGTTCTTGCCTTAAAATAAATTTTGTTATAAATGATTCGTGCTAAGTCTTTGTAAGGAAGGACTTGTTTTTATTTTTCTTGGGTTGATAATGAGGTAGAATTGCTGTGTCATAGGATATATGTATGTTTGCTTTTTTAGGAAGTGACCAGATCTTTTTAAAGTGGTTATACTATTTTACACTTGTGCCAACAACACAGAAGGGAGAATTCCAGTTGTTCTCCATCTTTCATAACATTAAAAAAATCCTGTGGTGGGTCATGGTTGGTCACTGTGTTGTAATTTGCACATTCTGATGACTACTGCAAATACTGGCTATTTATATATAAATATGTGAATCATCTGTTAGAGTATTTGCCCCTTTGAAAAGTTGGGGCTATCATATAAGTTTTTATGTGCTAGACATAGAAATGATTTTGTGTGTAAAGGAAATGCTGTGAGATTTGCTTTGTGAATATTTTTTCTTAGTGTGTGCTATGTCTGTTTCTAACCATTTCAAAAATTGTTACTGTTTTTTTTTCTGCCCAAGTAATTGTTGCCTAGTCCTATCTCTTGGAAATACCCTCTTTTGCTTTTATTCTAAAAGCTTTATGAGTTAACATTTATATATAGGCGTAGGATACATTTCATCAAGTTTAGTGTAGGTGCGAGTTAGGGACTGAAACTGATTTTCTTTTTTTCTCCACATGACTGGTTACTCAGACTACTTACTACTCAGCACCATTCTTATTATCATCATAATCATCATTGTCATTTTGGGAAAAGTGGTTTTCCTTTTTTGCTGGGTTGCTTTGTCATCTTTGCCAAAAATCAGAAATTAGAAATAGACTTTTGTGTGTTTTCTTAATAGTCATCTTCAAATTCTTAGTTATGGTTATGTTGTCTAACTAAGCTTTGTTTAAAACTGATTTTAGTTTTATCTGTGGAAATGGGCAGCTGGCCAGCCGTAGCTGGGAAGATAGGAAACATCTTACCTTTAAAATTATTCTACAGTGGTTGCTCATGAGGAGGGTTACTGGGAAAGAGAAAGTTGATGGCTCAGGATGACCTTATAGGCCCAGGATGACATGTCACTGAAAATCTAAAGGGCTCAGTTGATAGAGGTGCTTGCTGCCAAGCTTGGTGACCTTGAGTTTGGTCTTGGGACTCACATGGTGGACAAAGAGAATTGACTCCCACAAGTTATCCTCTGATCTCTACATATGCACGGTGGCACATACACACAAGAAATGTAAACAAACAAACAAAAAAAAAACACAGCTCACAAAAGCACAATTACTTTTAATAGGCTAGCTTATTATATGGAGCTTAATATGCAAGTTAGTATCAAGTCACAGTGCTTGCCTGTTCCTTATCCTTGCTGAAAGCTGCTCCTTCCATTTGTGCTTTCCTGCTCCTTGAAGGGGTGATCACACTATGTAGATGTTTTTGGACAGGTCTGCAGATGGCTTGTTTTAAATGACTTTCATTTACCTTTTTGGAAAGTATTCTGTTGACGGTGGCTAGTCTCTTCATTCTCACATTTCGTTTATTCTTCTCCTTTCTGATATTAGGGTTGCTTTTTGGTTCATTGGTGTTAACTCTTTTGGAGAATATTTCTAAGGATGTTATGGCTTGTTTTCCAGGTATCTAAATTTTTTTTTTTTATAATTGGTTTTATATTTAATGCCTCATTTACTTTATTCTGTAAAAGATTTTTGAACAATTTTGGTTATGATGTAAGTGATAGAAAATTTATTTTTAAGGGATTACAGATTGGGAACTAGTTTCTAACACTTCCCTACACATGCTACAGTACAGATGAACCTCAAAACATTCTACTGGGGAAAGAAGCCACATGCAGTGATGGCATATTGTGTGTGACAATTTAAGTAAAGGTTAGCTTTTAGCTCTGGAGATGAGAAGGGACTTCTTTTAGTAGAAGCAAGCCTGCTGTACTACTTGGGTAATAGTGCTGAGGAAGTCTTACAGTGTTAAAGTATTGCATTTTTAATGCTTTCTGGCCATTGAGGTTATTTATTTAATTTACTTATTGTTGTAAAGTGAAGAACGCACTGTATAGCCGACTGGTCTTGAATGTCCTTTGTAGCCCAGGCTGCCCCTGAGCTCAAGAACCTCTGTTCTCAGCTTCCTGAGTACTAGGGTGATAGGTATGGGGGCAATACCTGGCTTGTGTGTTTATTTTAATTTTATGCATAGAATATAAACTCTATTAGGATATAGCTGTTTTTGTCTTCCTGTTATGTTCTTTAGCTATTTGCTGAATTAAAAAGTAATTCAGTTTTAAGTAATAGGAGTGAATCTTTTTAATATAATTTATTTATTACAATTTATTCAGTTTGTATCCCAGCTGTAGCCCACCCTCGTTCCATCCCAGTCCATCTCTCCCTCCTTCCCTCCCTTTATCCCTTATCTCCTCCCATTCCACTTCCCCAGTCCACTGGTAGTGGAGGGCCTCCTCCCCTTATAGGAGTGAATCTTTAGAGGTGTTTTACCTCTAGAAGTGATATTACAGCAGACCCCAAGTAAACATTTTGATGTGTTTCTGTTATTTGGCCCTGGTCTATCCATAAGAAGGAAGATAGGCAAATATTTGTATGCTCAGAGGATAGGTTTGAGAGATTAGAATAGTTGGTTTTGTAGGAAAAGTAATTGTATTGTAGATATTTTCCAGGTTGTACTGAAATGGTGTGTCTAGAAAAAGATAAAAATTCATTTTATTCTGTGTTTTAGGTGAAGTTAAGACACTGTGAGCTAAATAGCCTCTAATCACTTGTGTGTCATCTCTTCCCCTGCCTTAGATTCTAGTCAGTCACATCTAGTTCCCTGTGGAGCCAGGTGATTTCTGTGTTGTCAGCTTTTCATGATCAAGAAGAGCTGAGATGACGGTAGTAAATTTCAGGTTATTCCTCAAAACAGTATATTGGCTGTTAGTAATAAAGCAATATTTGCTTACTGACAAAATTAAAAACAAAGTCAAAGGGCATGATTTTGATCAAGAATGCAGATGTCTCCCAGCAGTTGGGATGCAGAGACAGACAGATCTGTGAATTCGAGGCCAGCCTGGTCTGCAAAGTGAGTTTCAGGACAGCTGGGGCTAAACAGAGAAACCTCTTTCCAGAAAACCTGGAAAGAGAGGAGTAAAAACAAAGTCATTAGAAGTCATAGTGAGGGGCTAGAGAGATGGCTCAGTGGCTACGAGGTCCAGCTGCTCTTCAAGAGGGTTCAATCCTCAGCACTCATGTGGCAGCTCATAGCTGTCAGTTCCAGTTCCAGGGGATCCCACCCCAAAGCAAACAAACAAACAAACAAGTCGTGGTGAAAGACTATATTGAAAAACTTTCAGATAGCAAGCATATTTCAAAACAACTTTTATTACATTTTATGTTTATTTGTATGTATGTATATGTGTTCATGGGTATGTATGTGCCACTCGGAAGTCAGAGGACAATTTTTCAGAGTATCTCCTACCAGGGAATCAAACTCAGATTATCAGACATGGCAGCAGGTGTTTTTACACACTGAGCCATTTTGCCAATTCCGTGGTTATTAACATTTTATTTGACTTTTTTCCTATTTAGTGTTTGTAATGTTTCCTTTTCTAATAAATGTAATTGCCTGTTGTATATTTAAAAGTTACAAAAAAAATTGAGTTAGAGTTACCCTTTGTTAGAGGTATTCTATTAGAGAAAGGGAGTAATATATAATATAGTATTTGCTTGTAAATCCTTCATAATGGTTGAATATATAAGTATAATTTGCAGACATAGACACTGTCCATCTGTCTATCTCTTAATTTATTCTTAGAATAAATTAGATCTCAGGTCTGAGATCAAAGTCAGGCTGAGGAACAATAATACAATGATACTGTTGTTTTCTAGCTTTTCAGGCTATTTTTATTTTCATCAGTATTTTTTGTTTCAGTTTGTTTTTGGGGGTAGGGTGTTTATTATGTAAAGCTGGCTGTCCTGGAACCATGTAGAGACCAGGCTGGGCTTGAACTCACAGAGATCTACCTGTCTCTGCCTTCTGAGTGCTGGGAATAAAAGCATGTGCTACCACACCTCAGCTTCATTGAGGTATTCTTTATTTGCTATAAATTCATCCATTTTACATTTGCAGTTTAATTAATGTAGAAGTTCTCATTACCTCTAAAATTCTGTTGTGTAGGTTCTCAGTCCTGACTTAAGTCCCAGCTCCTGCTCTGCATCTATAAGTTTATCTTTGTGTGTGTGTTTATGTGAATTCTACATAAATGGTACTCTACAGTTATATTAGTTACTTTTACTTTTTTTAAAAAATTATATTGGTTACTTTTGTGTTGCTGTGATAAAACACTATGACCAAGGCAACTTGTAGAAGGTTTATTTTGGCTTACAGTCCCAGGGAGATAAGAGCCCATCCATCATGGCAAAGGAAGTATGACAGTAAGTGGCAGGCATGGAAGCAGAACAGGGAGGTGAGAGAGCTCACATCCCTAGCCACCAGCAGGAATCAAAGAGAACAAACTGGAAGTAGTTGAGGCTTTTTACTTTGCCTACTCCCAGTAACATACTTCTCCAACAAGGCTGCGCCTCGTAAAGGTTTTACAGCTTCTCCAAACAGCACCACCACCTGGAGTTGTTCAGATACCCACATTTGTGAGGGACATTTCTGCTTAAATTGTCACACACAATATGCCATCATTGCATCTGGCTTCTTTCCCCAGTATGTTTTGAGGTTCATCTGTATTGTAGCATGTGTTAGTATTTTGTTCCTTAGTATTGCAGAATAATGTTATTGCATGAATTACATATTACATTTTGTTTATGAATTTACCATATGTGAGGACATGTTTTTATCTCTCACGAATTTCAAGGAATGAGATTGTAGGGTAATGTGGTAGTTTATGCTTAATTTTGAAAAGCTGCCAATATTTTCTGAAATGGCTGTACAATTTCATATTCTTTTTATTAATGAATAATAGTACTTGCAGTGTACTTTACTAATAACATGAATTTTAGTTGGTGCTTTCTAAAGAGAGATTGTTCTTTTGATTTTTATCAGTGTACTCTGAATGTGGTCTAGTTTAAATCAATATATTTAAATTGTCTTTGTGCAAAGACATGCTAATCAAGTAATGAAGAGGGTTTTTTCCCCTGCACATGAGAGTCATAGTTAACAAGCATTTTTCTTTTATTAAAGATAAACTTTGTTAGAAAACCTTTTACTTCTTAGTAATGAAAAACTCTTCTTGAACTGTGAAAACTCTGGTAGAAGCACTGGACTCAACTAGTTGGGCTCCTTTCTATTCTCTTTTCATCTCTCTTTTTCTTGAGACAGGGTCTCACTATGTAGCCCAGGCTGGCCCCAAACTGTCTTTCCTCCTGTCTTAGCATCCCCAGTGCTAAGATTACAGGTATGTACCACCACATTTTGTTTAGTTATCGTTAAACAACACATGTTGAGGACTCTGATGTAAACATGGCCTTTTCACCTATTTTGGTTCTGTTTTGGGTTCATCTTTTAATTTTAATAAGTTGTTAGGAATAAATTGATAAACATTCTGTTATCTTGAGTTAGAGTGCTGTATCTCTCTTTTCTGCATACAGATTAGAAACAATTCTTATTGTTACTCTAATAACTAGGTTCCTGTAGAGTGCTAACTGCCATGCTGAAACAGTTGCATTGGCTTTGTCTTTAAATACCCCGCAAATTAGTATACAGATAACATGTCCACTCTTGTTCACAGCTGGCAACGCATGCTGATTTGTGCAGTTATGTTATTTGCACATTTTTGGGTCTTCTCAGATGATTCCTTATTTGAGAATTATGTATGCATAAGACTTTAGTATTTTTCCTTTTATTTAAGCATATTTCATCTAGAATCTATACTCTTAGATGATTGTAATTGTTTGGAATTTTTACTAAATACAGCCTTTGCCCTTGAGAAGAGGGAAGGGGCTACAAGGATGTAAAGTGAATAAAATAAATAAATAAATGAGAAAAAAAACCCAATATATTTGTTCTTGAAAAAAAGAATCAGGGAAATTTTAGCAAAGAATTCTTTATTTGCTTTTTCTCTCATGTTAAATTCATGTTAAAATTACTTTTGGTTGTAGGGTTTTTGTTTGTTTTTTTAAGACTACGAAGATATCCTCTGTAAAGGAGTGTGCCACCCTGCTGGCTTGGTGTTTGTGTGTGTGTGTGTGTGTCAAGTATATAACATACATTAACATAGTTGTCTTGAACTGATTTTTTTTTTAAGATTTATTTATTTACTACGTATACAGTGTTCTGCCTCTATGTATACCTGCATACCAGAAGAGGGCACCAGATCTCATTATGGATGCTTGTGAGCCACCATCTGGTTGCTGGGAATTGAACTCAGGACCTTTGGAAGAGCAGCCAGTGCCCTTAACCTCTGAGCCATCTCTCCAGCCCTGAACTGGTTCTTTTAAAAGCTACTGAAAATGAATTTTGTTATGTTGAATTTTTGCAAAAGCACTTGAAATATTAAATGTGGGGATACTACTGTGAACACCCTCATGTCGGGATCTCCCTTTGCAGATCCTTTTGGGGGAGCTCCCCAAGTCAGGTCTCCTGAAGTAGGTGACTGAGATAGCCAGGAGTTTCCATGCATTGAAGGAGCATTTCTGGTGATAATGATGCACGTCATCTTCAGGAAGAAGATGAAAGGTACTGTGTATATACTTTTTTTCTTGTACTGAGTGGTAAAATGAGACCCAGATGTTCAATATCTTTTCAGAAGATAGAGTTGTGTATGTGGCTGATATATTGAAGGATGGTAGGATCATAACATTTTATCTTTTAGGACTCTACAAATCAGATTAATTAAGGCTAGCCAGCTTCTCTGCCTTTTCTCTGTTCCTCCTTCCCTTCCTTAATTTGCTGGGCTTTCCTAAAAGAAGCATAAGTTGTTTTGTTTTTTAAAGAAATACTATGTGATAAGGTATACATAATAACAAATTTATCATTACATCTTATGCTAGTTTAAAAAGTGTGTACAAAAACTTATTTCTAAGAAGTTTTAAAAATTTACATTAATATATGTGTGTGTGTTTGTCTGTGTACATGGTATGTACTTGTATAGGTGTACACATGCCACAGTGCATTTGTGGAAACGAGGGAACAACTTTTGGGAGTTAGTTCTCTTCCTTCCACTGTGTGAGTCCCATGGATTGAAGGATTGAACTCAGGGCTTCAGCCTTGGTAGCCAGGGCCTCCACTGGATGAGCCTCCTTATTGTCCTCAAATGTATAATTTTGCTATGTGACTGCGAATGACCTTAAAGTTCCGATTTTCATTACTATGTTTATTCTTTTCCTGTTGAGATAGAATTGCATGTATACCAGAGTGGCCTAAATTTGCCATGTAGCAAACAACGGCCTTGAACTTTTGTTCTTTCTACCTCTACTTACCCCAGTCCTTGAGCTTACAGGCCTGTGCCATCATTCCCCATTTATGTAGAGCCAAAGATTGAAGCCAGGGTTTTGTGCATGTTAAGCAAGTATTCTACTAACTGGACTATCGCCTCAGCCCAAAATATGTAATTTTGATATTTCATATTTAATAAACAGAAAAGTAAAAAATAATGGTCATCGTAGATATATCATCAGCCTAATTTATGAGGAAAAACTTAACTAGAAATTTAAAATTGAATGTAAGTTCCTTCAAATTATAGCTCCCAAATCAGTGTGTCCTATTTCTATCCTGTGGTTATCCCTGTGTTTAGAAAACAGAGAAGGCTTCAAACATTCTTTTGTGGTATTGGCAGAGGCAGGTGGATTTCTGAGTATGTCAGCCTGGTCTACACAGCAAGTTCTAGGATAGCCAGGGCTACCCAGAGAAAAATCTGTCTCAGAAAAACAAACAAAAAACCCCCAAAACAACAATAAAAAGAAAACAAAAAAGTGTAAAATACAATCTATTTTTTTCCAGTTTTTGTTTTTTTAAGACAGGATTTCTCTGTGTAGCCTTGGATGTCCTGGACTTGCTTTGTAGACCAGGCTGTCCTCAAACCCACAGAGATCCACCTGCCACTGCTTCCCTGAGTGGTGGGATTACAGATGTGTGCCACTGCATCTGGCTTACAATCTTCATTTTTAAAACAATTTTGAATTTTAATATGCAAAGCAGCTTGGTTATATCAAGCAATACTAGAGTACTGTTTAGATTTTTAAAGTGTGTTAAAAATTTTTTTAAGATTGATTTATTTACTTTATGTATATGAGTGCTCTATCTGCATGTGCACCTGCACCCCAGAAGAGGGTGTCAGATTCCAGTATAGATGGTTGTGAGCCACCATGTAGGTGCTAGGTAGGAGTTGAACTCAGGATCTCTGGAAGAACAGACAATACTCTTAAACAGTGAGCCATCTCTCCAGCTGTATTGTTTAAATCATTTTCTCAACCGAGCATAGAGGTGCATGCCTTTAGTTCTAGCACTTGGGAGGCAGAAGCAGGTCGATCTCTACGAGGCTAGCCTGGTCTACAAACCAAGTCCTAGGACAGTCGGAGTTGTTACACGGAGAAACCTTGTATCAAAAATAAACCAAACCAAACCAGAACCAACCAACCAAATAATTGTTTTCTCCATAGAAAATTAGAGAAGACAGACAATTCATCAGTAGCTGATATGGTACCCATTTTTTATTAGTCCTTCAAGTACTTTTGATAATATAATACTTTAATTTTTAAAAAAATATTTATTTATTCATGTACATGAGTGCTCTATTTGCACATATGACTACATGACAGAAGAGGCATTAGACAGAAGAGAGCATCAAATCCTAGTATAGATGTTTGGGAGCCACTATATGGTTGCTGGGACTCTTAAACAGCTCCCCCATCTCTCCAGCCACTAGTTTTTTTGTTATTAAGGAATGTGTATATATTATCTTTTAGAAACTTGAAATATATATTGTAGAAGTTTGAAAAACTGTGCTTATTGATTTAAAAAAAACATTTGTATGATTGTTTTGTATGCAAGTGTGTCTGTGTACCACATGTACGCTTGCTGCCCTTGGAGTTCACAAGGGGGCATTGCAGCCACTGGAACTGGAGTTAGAGATGGCTTTGAACTGTCATGTAGGGTAGGTGCTAGGCATTGAACCTGAATCCTGTGGAAGGATAGTCAGTGCTCCTAATTATCTGAGCCATCTCCAGACTGCCTGTGTTTATTGAGTTTGGAGATAATAATTATAGAACTTAGAGGAGAATGGCAGCATATTTTTTTACCTTTAATATTTTGAGTTACCATAGCTAATAAAACTGCACACTTCCGGCCAGTATCTAATGAGTATGAAGTGCTAGAGTGGCATAGTAAAAGAATCTTTAGAGTTGTAGCAGTTGGTTCGGAAGATGTAGCTGAGTTGGTAGAATGCCTTGCCTAGCATGCTCTGGCCTTAAACTCCAGCACCACGTAAAGTCAGCACGGGTTATGAACCTCAACACTCAGGCAGAGGTGGGAGGATAAGAAGTTCAAAATCATCCTTGGCTCTGTAGCAAGTTTGAGGTCAGGCTGGGCTCTGTGAGAGGCTGTCTCAAAAGACCAAACAAACAATAAACCCTAAATATTTAACTACTTTACTTATTTTTATATCCTGGTCTATGTAGGGAGTTCAGACTAGCTAGGACTACATAGTAAGATCTTGTCTCAAAAATAAATCTACAAAATAGAATAAGGAAAAATACAATTTTTTGAAAAAAAAAATTTTAAAAGTTCCGAAAGTAATATATGCCTGTTAAAAATTATAAGAGATATAATCTATAACCTTTTCTCTGTGGCCTGTGTTATTCAGGCAATAGCCTATGATGTCAGGGCATCCCTCTTGTTTGCATTTAATAGCATAAGGCATTATTTTCTTTTTGGTCTCATGCATATAAAAGCAAGACTGCTTTCCCAGATAATCATAGCTTATGCGAGAGTCAGGTCTTTCTACCCTGTGGGTTCTGTGGACTAAGGTCATGAGTCTTTGCGTGGCAAGGACTTTTATCTTCTGAGCCATCCCACCAGTGTCAGCACACAGTCTTTTTTCTTCTTCCTGTTTACTGTGTAAAGTTTGTTAATATTTGAAGCACTCCTGTTTACACAGTAAATGAGACACTCTGGACAGGAAGAAGGTGTGGGAATTTACTCTGAATTTTATGGCATCTGTTTATTTTTATTTTATGACTATGGGTGTTTTGCTTTTGTGTATGTCTGCACCTCTTGCCTGCCTGGTGCCCATGAAGGCGAGAAGAAAGCATTGAGTCCCCTGGCATTGGAGTTGCAGATGGTTGTTAGCTATCATGTGGGTGCTGGGAATCTAACCCTGGTCCTCTGGAAGAGCAGCCACTGCTGTAACCCCTGAACCATCTTTCTATCTCCACCAGCACATATTCATCAGCCAACAAAATTCATCTAAACTTAATTTGGCTCTTTCCAGAGAGGCCTGTATCCCCCCCCCCCCCCCCCCCCCCCGCTAGAAACAGACAAATCCTTTTCTAATTGTAATTGTTCCAGGCACTGGCTGGTTGCTGAGATGCCTGCTGTCTTCTCTTTCAGAGAGCTCTTGGGATTTGTTTGAACCACCAGCCTCATTTCATAGCTGCCTCTTTCTGTCTGATGTGTAAGTCCAAAGGCGCTTCTATGGTCAGTCCTTTTCTTGGCTGTTCTTCATCTGCAACAAAGTTTTCCGCTTTTGTTCTGAGGTTGACATACTTGCTTGCATCTTCAAATTCCTTCCCAAATATCAGCTTTTCCTTGCCTTAAGTACCTGCGTTTCTCCTAAGGGGGAGCCCTCTTAGAACTTGGGAGTGTCTGCTCTCAGTGTGTGTTTAGGGTCCCTGCCATGTAGGGTTCTCTTCATTGAGTCACCCGTGTTATCTTTCTCTTAGAACCTTCTCAGTCTGATGTACTTGGGTTATCTATCTGCTTCCTCTCCTCACAGCTGTCACTTGTTGACAGCTTTCTTGTCTGTATCTTATTGTTTGTTGAAGATGTAGGCATCTGACTCACAGACTTTTCAGAAGAGATTGGCACTGGATTTTGTGTGTGTGAACTTAGTGTTTACATGGACAGAGTACTCAGAATCCTGCCTTTCATCTCCTAATTCCACCACCTCTTACTTTCTCCACATAATTCACTCACAGAATCCCATGTAACTGTTCTGTATCTCATTATTACCTGAAATCCACTTTGCTGTTCAGATCACAGATGTAAAACATTACGTTCTCTGTCCTGCTCTAAGCTTCTTACTGATCAGATTTTTGAGATAAAAGACTCTGAACCTCTAAATGCTTCCTTCACTAGTAGGCAAGAGTGCAGTGTCCATCAATTCAGATCTTTTTCTATATCCTCAGTTTCCTTGTACCATTGAACCTCTTCTATATGCATCTGGCACAATCTAGGTTCCAGATCAGTTTGTCTTTGATCTACACAAAAACTGTTTGTTGAGTAATAATGGAGGACAGTCAGACAACTAATGGATTGCTAACATTTCGTATTGCTGGTCACCAGTCTCTGAAAGCTGTCAAGGTGGGAGGGTAATCTTTCCTTCTCCTTAGGGGCTTTCATTTCTTTCAGCTTAGAAACAAACTCTCTTTCACAGATGGTGTTCCTGTTTCCTGGAAAATAGAAGTCATCAAAAGAAGATTCCTTAAGTTTCCTGTCACTTGACACACCAGTTTATCTTTTTAGTACCATTTGTTCTTCCTTTCCTTCTGTTTCACTCATGTTTTGCTTATCATCAGAAAAATCCTCAACTCCTTTACCTCTTTCCTTCTTGCTTGCTGATAAACTCTCATTGACTTTAATTTCTCTATTAATTTTTACTTCTAATTTTGCTAATGTGTTCAAATAGCTAACAAAACAATATAAATAACCAATTTGCCCCTTGAAAGAAACCTCAAGTACTATATAGCTTCTGTCTCTTGGATCAGCATATTTCCAGGACTTGCTTGATGGTTTATGTGTTGATGACTTTGTTTTATCCACTTTGGACTGAGATATATTTATCTGCTGGCATCTCTCCTTGATTCACTATAGTCTCTCAGAGATAAGATCACTTGCAAATCTGCTATGATTTGGTCTCAGACTCAGTGATTATTTCCTCTGTCATTTCTCCTGGGCCAACCCAGAAATCCAGTCCTGCTAGTCCACTTCCCAAACACAGTTCACATCTCTCCTGCCACCTTGCTTTCTCCTCTCCTGCTCAGAAGACTGTCATATCATTTCTGTATCAGCACAGGATTTTCCTCTCCAGTGGTCTTTGCTCCAGTTTTTCTAGTCCTACAACTTTCTGTTCTCTAGCTAAAGTACTTATTGTAAATGCAAGTCTTAATTTACTCCTTAACTTAGAATACTTAAACAATGAATTTCCCATTCATTCAAGGAAAGTTTAAGTGTGCTTCTCTGGACAGAGCAGGCTGGCACATCAGTTAGATCTAGGTTCCTATCTCACTCATTTTTTTTTTTCCTGATCATTTTCCGTTATACTTAGCTATCAGCTCTTGGAGGGCTTACTATGCTCAATACGAGCATACTTTCCTTGGTAAGGGTTTTGCCATAACATTTTTGGAGCATTCTTTTTTGAACAGTGCCCTTTCTTGGGTCTCCAGTGCACATTTTCTTGTAGATTTGCATGGGTGCACCAAAATAAAACACATTTCCTAAAAGGTGTGAAAAACAAGCCTCTTCTCTTCTCTTCCTTTGTGGGGATCAAATTGGCACATTACTGAAAGATGGTGCTTCCCGCTGTTTCATTCTGTGTTTACTGTCTGTGTTAGGTCTCCTTGTCTTCTGCAGTCTTCTGTCACATCCAGTGTACTGTGTATTTCACATATGGGTTTGTTTGTTTGTTTGTTTTTTTGTTTCTAGAATTTTGATCTCTATCATGTATATGTTTCTGCTGGACATTTTCAATGTTTCTTGAACATAAAAAATGTATTGTGGTCAGATCACATGACATAAGATTCTCTGTGTCACTTTAAATATGCAATTCAGTACCACTCCATACATACCTAGTATTGTGCAGCCATTAGCATGATCCATTTTTAAAACTTCATTACCTAAAATAGAAATACCTATCGAGCAGCAACTCCCTATCTTCACTGCAGCTGTTGCTATAGTTCTCTGCAAAGTGTTCACATGAAATCATTCAGTTTTTGCCTTTGTGTCTAGTTTATTTCAAAGAGTCATCCATTTGCTATGTCCCATAGCTCTTGTGCATGTAAGGAACATACTTATATCTTTAATCTTCTTGATCATTATTTGTGTTGTCTTGTCATTCATACATTTCTGTTCAGTGTGTGTTAAATTTTCCCACTCCTTAGCTTGCAAGTAATGTTTTATGGGTTGACTGAATGCTTCTAATTTCAACAGTGATTTGTTGTAAGGAGCTTGGGGAGGAAAAGTAAGTGATACTTACAATTTGCCCTTTTTTTTTTTCTAAACTTATTGGATTTTATAGGATGTGAAATATAGTAGAGAGTAGACCTTGCTTTACACACACATATATATATGATACATGTAAATATGATAGTGATATATTGGAAATTATGTGTGGTTCCCACCAATATAATTTCCAGTATGTGAAATTTGAAGCCATTCATAATAGTATTTTCAATGCATTTAACAAGTACAGTGTGTGAATGAATAATGCTAACAGGAAAGGCAGTACATGCAAAGTTGGAATCTCTTTCTTTAAAAGACAGGTAGACAGCACATACTCCATTCACAGTTACTATAAAGGAGAGATCAAAGGACAGATATTCACTATTGTGAAATGCAAAGACTTTTAGGGCCATTTTTATTGTATATAATAATGCTCTATTCACTTAACAGTATATCCCTTTTTCTACTAACCAATTTGTCTATTAACCATCACAACCAAGATATGCAAATGGTTTTATCATTCTAAAAAGTTTCCTCATTTTCTTTTATAGTCAGTCTAATCTCCCATGTCTTCTAACAGCTTCTTTAAAAACCTTTTTGTTTTTCCCGAGACGAGGTTACTCTGTGTAGCCTTCCTTTGCTATCCTGGACTCACTTTGTAGACCAGGCTGGCCTTGAACTCACAGCTATCTGCCTTCCCTGAGTGCTGGGATTAAAGGCATGTGCCACCATGCTTCGCTGTCTTCTAACAACTTAATCTTTTCTTTCAGTGTAAATTACTTCTCTCTTCTAGAATTTCTTAGAAAATTGAAATCTGTAGTATAAAAGCATATACTTTTGTGTATCTTTCATTTTGCATGTTTTTTTTTTTTTTTTTTTTTTTTTTTTGCAATTCATCCTTATTGTTGGATTTATTTGTCAAAATGTGCACAGGGAATAAAAGGTAAGTTAAGTATCTTATCAATTCTGGCAGAAAATTTGGGACTTTGAAGTCAGATAAGAAGCATTAACTTTGGAGATAGTAGCAACCAAAGCTGACTTATCATTGTTTCCTAGTGTGTTTAAAAAAAAAAATACTGCAGATCAAGTGCATCATGTTACTGAGCATTGAACTTGAAGTTGTGCTTTTTGTAAAAATACATGAAATAAAAGTCAGCTCTGTACTACTGTTCTTGCTCCATTTGATTTTATAAGGAAACTATATGTTTAGTCCTTTAAAATTTGAAACTTGTGGCTCAGTGTATGATCATTTTTGTACATCTTAACTTATTATTTTTATTTTATTTATTACAATTTATTCCCCTTATATCCCAGATGGAGCCTCCCATTCTCCCTCCCAGCCCTCCCCTTCCTCCAGCTCCCTCTTTTCCCTCTTCTCTTTCCCTGCCCCTCCCCCAGTCCACTGATTGGGGGCGGTCCTCCTCCCCTTTCATCTGACCCTACCCTATCAGGTCTCATCAGGACTGGCTGCATTGTCTTTCTCTGTGGCCTGGTAAGATCACCCCTCAGGGGGAGGTGATCAAAGAGCCAGCCACTGAGTTCATGTCAGAGGCAGCCCCTGTTCCCCTTACTAGGGAACACACTTGGAGACTGAACTGCCATGGGCTACATCTGTGCAGGGGTTCTAGGTTATCTCCATGCATTGTCCTTGGTTGGTCTCAGAAAAGACCCCTGTGCCCAGATTCTTTGTTTTTGTTGCTCTCCTTGTGGAGCTTCTGTCCCCTCCATGTCTTTTTTATCTCCCTCTTCTTTCATAAGATTTCCTACACTCTGCCCAAAGTTTAGCTATGAGTCTCAGCATCTGCTTTGATATCCTGCTGGGTAGAGTCTTTGAGAGGTCCTCTGTGGTAGGCTCCTGTCCTATTTTCCCTGTTTTCTCCTTCTTCAGATGTCCATCATGTTTGCCTTGCTGAATGTGGATTGAACTTCTTACCCAGGGTCTTTTTGCTTAAAAAAAGATTAAGTTTGTGTTTATGTGTCTATGGTATGTGTGTGCATGTATGTGTGTGTGTACATAGACACATATACCATCTTAGGTTGGAGGAGGGAATCCCCTGGAGCTGGAGTTACAGGAAGTTACAAAACTGCCAGACATAAATGCTGGGAATTGAAATCAGGTCCTCTGCAAGAGCAGCAAGTTCTCTTAATCACTGAGCCATCTCTCTAGCCTCTTTTGTACATGTTCTATGAAATCTTAAAAAAAAAAAAAATACTTGGAAGGCCAGTTGTGGTGGCTCTCACTTTGAATTCCAGTAGTTTTACTCCCTGTACAAGGGAAGAGGCAGGGAGATCTTTGAGTTGAGGCTACTTTGATCTACATACCAAGTTCCAGGCCAGCCAAGTCTGAATAGTCTGAATAGTCTGTCTCACAAAACAGCAACAAGACAATACATTTTTGGCTGGAGAGATGGTCCTGTGTTTAAGAGCACTTTTCAGATCCCAGCACCAATGTCAGACAATTTGCAACCATCTGTTACTTCTGCTCTAGGGTCTCTGATGTCCTCTTCTGGCCCTTGTAGGCACCCCCATGCAGGTGACATGTATTCACACACTAGCAAATAGACTCATAAAAAAGAAAATATAAATAAATCTTAAAAAATTATGTTTAACAGTTTTTGAGGACATCACAATCAGATTAAGTTATTGATGATTTTGACCTGTCTTACATTTGTTCCTTTTCCTACCTGTTTCTTTGACCAGGAAAGGTTTATTGCCTTTGTCCATTTGGCTTTAGTATTTGTTTTTGTTGAGTTTTGTTTGGTTGGTTGGTTTTTGTTTTAGATTTTTGCTTTTATCAGTCTTTTTTATGTATTTAGTATCTTCAAATGTAGAGTCATTATATTGTGACATTTTAAAATCCATTTCCTTAAAGTCTGCTTTGTTTGATGCTTGCTCTTTTAATTGTTTTCTTTCCCTCCCTCCCTCCTTCCCTTCCTTCCTCTCTTCTCTCTCTCTTTCTCTTTTTTCTTTCTTTCCATCCTTCGTTCCTTCCTTCTTTTCTTCCGTCCGTCCCTCCCTCCCTCATTTCCTTCTTCCTCTTTGAGACAGTGTTTCTTTGTGTAGCCCTGACTATCCTGGAACTCACTCTATAAACCAGGCTGGCCTCAAACTCAGAGATCCTCCTGCCTCTGCCTCCTCAGTGCTGGGATTAAAGTCATGCACCACCACTCCCCAGAGAAAAAGTAACTCTGGTTACTTTTCCTGTTCATAACAAATGTAATTATTGGGATTTTAATTTACCACTTTAGAATTTACTTTTTGAAAGTTGATTCATTGTTTGTGTGTGTGTGTGTGTGTGGCGTGTGCGTCTTTTTATTTCTCTCCTCAGTGCACTTGGGATTAATTACTTTGATTATCTTATCCCTTCAATCACTCTTGCTTATTATGCATCTTTTTCTTTACTGGCTTCTCTAGACTTGTTATTTTGGTTTTCAAATTCTTACACTTTTAAAAATACAAAGTTTCTTTATTTTAAAAAGTTGTTTTGCTTTAGTGTTGTTGCCCAAGCCGGCCTTGATCATGGGGGCTAAATGGACCCTCCTGTCTCAGATTCTTAGGCAACTACAGGTGTACACCCCCTTACCTGGCTTAATGATATATTTTTTTCTATTTTGCTTCTGACAGGCAATGGAAGGTCAGAATTATTATGGGACAGATCATGAGAAGTGAGCACTTGTGAAATGAAATGCTACTGAAATGAAATGCTACTGATTTGAACACTTTGTGTATAAAAGCGATAGTGTTTTCAGGTTTTTGCCCTTTCCCACCTTAAATATAGACTACTCAGTTACAATACTGACACTAACTGAAACCATTGTAGTTATTTTGTTTTTAACTTTGGTAGTTTTTCAAGGAAATATAATGAAATACAGAAGCCTTAGTTATACTTATCTCTTGGTTCACACCACTTCATAGTGAATTTCACGCCATTCTGTTTTCTCTCGAGGAATCTTCACCTGTAAGTACTTGAATTTTCTAATCAAGTCTGATGTAATTAGTTCTTGTTTATTTAATTTTTTCAGTGCTAAGAATTAAACCCAGCTAAGCCACAGAGCTGCATTCCTAGCACTACTCATTTGTTTGCTTTTAGATAGACTTTCATGTAGTCCAGTGTAGCCTTAAAATGCTCTATGTAGCCTTGGCTGGCTCTGAATCCTCTTGCCTCTATTTCCAGTATTTCAGGCATGTGACACCATACTTTGTTTCCTTTTAAAACTTTATTTTGATGCACGATATCATTAATTTTCACTCAACTTTAGCTGGAATTAATGGCATACACTATTATGCCTAGCCATATTTGGTGTTTTAATACTGAGTGTTCCTATAATGGGGGTATTTTCTTACTGTGTTAGCTGGCTGCAATACTAACTTTCAGATGGAAGGAGGTTTGCTCACTAAGCTCCTTACAGCAAGTCATTGATTTATGATGTAGACCCTTATTGAAATGATATACCAGATCTGTCAGTGGGTTTACCTGTTTCACATCTTTGCATTTTTTGAGAAAATGAACCTATTTTGTGATTGTGTGTTAATTTTTTATATCCTAAGAATCCGAGTACCTATTTATTCCTTCTAACCCCAGCTTAGCTGTAGGGTTGGGTCTTGGAGTTGTAGCAGTGACTCAAAACATCAACATTCCCTTCCTGCCAGTTTACATTTTAATGGGAGCCATATGATAATAGTTAGGTGACTTAGTATATAAGGTAAAGGGAAAGAGGGGAAAGGACAAGAAACCATTTAAAGTGTAGACAGTAAGATCTTGAAGAGTAGAGATCTGGTTGAGAGAACTGACTATACAAATACAGCGTGAGCCCTCCCAAGGAAAATGGCTTGTCTGAAGTCTGAGCTGAGAACATGCCTGGCATAATCCACTTTAAAGGCCTTTTATTTAAAACAATTGAAAATAACAAATAAATTTAAATAAAAAACAATTGAAAATAAATTTTATATACACTTTACATAGAGACCCCATTCAGATAGTGCCCAAGTAATCCTTATTGAATATAATGGTGATCACTGGACATGGCGGTGCACAGCTGTAATCCTAGCACTCAGGAAGGCAGAGGCAGGCAGATCTCTGTGCATTCAAGGCCAGCCTGATCTACAAAGCGAGTACAGGACAGTGGGGGAAGAAAGAAAAGAAAATAATGGTGATCTAGGATCATGTATTTCATCTAATTTCCATGTCCTTCTATCTTCTTCCATCTGGAACATGTCTGGGAGGCCTTTCTTTTGAGCTGCCTGCTCTCCAGAGTTTTGAAGATTCCAAGTCATTATCTCTGAATTTGGGTTTGTAAGTTTTTTTCTGGTGGTTAGAGCATGGTTGGTATTTTTGGCTGGTATCTCAGACATGATGCTGTGTTCTCAAATCTTTTTGGTGGGCATGTGATCATTGATGATATTAGCGCTGGCCTCTTGTAATCTGCTGTTTCTCAGTTTTCCTTTTTCGTAATAATAAATATGTTCTGAGCTGCCATGTGGGTATTAGGAACAGAACCCTTGTCTCCTGCAAGACCTACACGTTTTTAATTACCGAGCCATCTCTCTAACTTCTGAGTATTTTGTGAGGAGGCACTTGGAGTATGTGAAAACTGTGTTTTTATTTCTTTTTACCCACTAGTTTTAGAATCTATTGAAATTTTCCAATATAATTTTACTTTGCTCTTACTGGATGGTGATTTTCTAATTCAGTTATTTCATGTACATTTATTAGTCAAGTGTTTTTTTTTTTTTCTGTAAGATTTTATTTAAGGTGGGGTTTGATCCTCCATTACTATCATAACTACACAGGCTTCTACAGCACGTAGAGTCACACTAGAGTACCTGCCATTACTTACTTGATGATCAGGTTCCAAATATGCATATATATTTATATAATAAGTATTATATATTTATATAACAAATACAAGTTTTATAATTTATATAACAAAATCAAGTTTTGGTGACAAAACTTTAAAAAGGTCAGTGTGGCTGCAGCAGAATGAGTAAAAATAATAGGAGATGAAGTTAGTTCATAACTGGGAGTTTGTGCTTTATTCTCAATGAAATAGGAAGCTAGTGGAGATTCTGAATAGAGAATCTCCAGAAGCATTCTCTGTGTTCCATTAAATAATCTGAGAGGAGTGGGCAAGAAAGACTGCAAACAAGACCAGGTAGGCATTTACAAAAGCTCAAGCAAAGTAATGGTGGTTTGTAAGGGTGGTAGAACTGGAGGGACTCTGAATTCACTATGAAAGTCCTGCAAACGTGAATTTGGGCTTGAGAGATATAAGGTCCAGATTAATATCCAAATGCTTGAGTATTGGGAAGAGTAAGATTGCTATTAACGGAGATGTGAAAGACTGAAGTAGATGTTGTTGTAGTGAGAAGGGATAGGACACAGCTTTGGATGTTTGAGAGACTTATCCTGGATTTGAATTGCTTTTTTGGAGGTGGGGGAATTCATTGTGTTTAGAACCCCTTAGTGCACAGATGACATTTATAGACCTGAAACAGGGTAAATGCCAGAGAAGAAGTGAGTTTAAAATGCAAGAGGCCAACACAGGAAAAAAACAGTAAAGGTGACAGGACAGTCTGGACAGATACTGGAAAACCACTTATATTCACCAAAACCAAATGAAGAAAGATTTTCAAGAAGTTCATAGCAAAAGACCGTCCACAGATATGAACAAATTTGATCTTTGGGTGAATGATGTATGTAGGTCATTGATGAGCTTAAATTATTTTATTATTATAGTAGGTGGTGGTAGGAAAACTCAATCTTCCTACTGCTGCGATCCTTTACTAGAGTTTCTCATGTTGTAGTGACCCCCAACCATAAATTTATTTTTATTGTGACTTGATAACTGTAATTTGCTGCTGTTATGGATCATTACGTAAATATCTGATATGCAGGATATCTGATGAGTGACCCTTGTGAAAGGGTCTTTGGGGTCATGACCCACAGATTGAGAACCACTGTGTTGAAGCTCGGAAGATAAGATGTTGCTTTAAGTGCAGACAAAGTGTTTAAAATTGAAATTATGGAGGTGTTACAGTTACTGGTGGTGTTACCTCAGGACTGACTGAGTGTTTAATTATGATAAGATTAGTCTTTGGGAGAGTAACAGTGCATAAGGAGCCAAGATATCGAAACTGAGATTAGCGAGCCCTGGGGGTAATAGGTGATTAAACAAAGAAGTGGTAGTGAGTCACTGGTTATCTGATGCAAAGCTAAGTCAACCTGGTCTACAGAGTGACACCAATAACTACACACACACACACACGCACACACACATGCACACGCACAAACACGCTTGTCTTGTAAAAAACAAAACAAAATTTTCAAATTCAGTATGTCTACTCTAATGTTTGTATCATAATATCTTAGAGTCTTCCTCAAAAATAAACAAGACCAAAGAACACTTTCTTACACTCACAGAACATGGCTTTCCCCAGTAAAGAAGGGATGTTGACTGATGAAGCAGTGAAAGACCAGTTGAGCAGATAAAGAATATACAGTTGACTGTGAAAGATCATTGTCTAGGCAGGTCTGTATATTAGGTAAATAATGTGAACCACGTGTGTAGTTTACATTTTTCTAGTAGTTTCTTTAAAAACGTAGAAAGAGGGGTCTCAGAAATTGAAAACAGAGGACTCATGTTTAATTTTTGGCACCCACATGATGGCTCACAACTGTCTGTCTGTAACTCCATTTTCATGGTATCTGATGCCCTCTTCTGGTCTTCATGACCACCAGTCACACACACACACACACACACACACCTTTACAAATAATTTTTTAAAGTAGAAGTTAGTGAATAAAACAAATTTCAATAATAGATTTCATTTAACCTCATTAACAAAATGTGATCATTTCAACATGTGATTGGTTTTTTAAAATGTGAGTTTATATATTTTACACTCTTGTTTTGGTCCTAAATCCTGGAAATCTGATGTGTATTCTGTATTTAGAATGCATCTCAGTTCAAACCAGCCATCATTTAATAGCTTCATATGGTTAGTGGCTTCTGTAATGGACAGTAGAACTTTATAGCAAGTGTGAATGAAGGGTAGTAAAACTGTAGGTCAGAGGGTTACATGTCAGCTCAGTATCGCATTGTTTAGCCATTTGGAAGCTATTGAATAATTTTGATGAGGGACCAAACTCAAGATTGAGTATTACTCAGCATTGGAACCAGGTGTAGATTGGAGCAGAAGAGGAGAGGACAGGTTAGAAGTCATGAGAGCCTGAAAAACAAATATTGGAGGAAATGTCCTTAGTTCAGAGAGAATGGCAGAGGGAAGGCATTTTAAATCTGATTGTAGTCTGATTGTGACGGAATGGCACTGCTGATTAGATGGAGCTGTCAGCGCTGTGCAGAGTGACTCATTCACCTTTGCTATGTTGACACCAATGTGTTGGGTAAGCACTTATTTAATAGTTTGTGTGTGTTTATAAACATATATGTACGTGCATGTTTGGAATATAGAAAATAAAAGTTTTTGCTTAAAGGAAGATAATGAACTATTTCTTGCCTTCAGGGAATTTGTAGTTGTTAATTTCTAATCTTGTGATCCTGTTAGTAATAACTTTTTGAAAAAAATGTGCAAATAGATATTTAGTTATTTATATAATACATATAAATATTTAAAGATTATAAATGATACATAAAACAAGTTTTAAAATGAAAGGTAAATCTACAGATAAACAGTTAAATATCACTTAATTTTACTAATGTATGAATGAACCCTTTTCACTAATTGAAATATACTATTTTTAAAATTTGGTATACTGTCAGTGATTTTGAAGATGAGGGTCTCACTGGAATTTATATTGTTCCTAGCTTCTGAGGACTGTCACAGTTTTGCTGTTTTGTTTTTTTTATGATGATATAAATAAAGGGCACACAGCATACCAGTTACTATATTTGTTCATTCTGTTCATCATCTAGTAACTTTTTTTTGGTGCTGGGACTTAGTAAACTGTTTTCTCTGGTGGTGGGAGACAGATCATAAAAGTGAACTAGGTTAGCTTCATTTTTCTATTTTAGAACATAAGTTTAAAATCCACTCAACTGCTCTGGTTCTGTCACCATGGAGACTTAGTTGGTGCCCTTGACCTCAAGTCAAGGTGTCTGTGCACAGAGCTGTTCTGTAGAAGATTAAGGGAGTTTGAATTAACATTAGGCACAGTGTACAGTAGAACACTCCCATTAGAGACAAGGACGGTCATTATTACATCAAGGTGGAAGTACGCTCTCTAAAACTGTCTAACAGAGTTTATGTACATGCATCTAACAGAATAAGCAGCGACAGTGAGTGACAGAATAAAATAGTTTCAAAAATACATGCAGCTGCTTTTAGGTTTAGCTGGCTTAGAATATAATTTAATGGTTTTAAGTGTGCAAGTTAACATAGTTTATTCATCTGAAGACCCAAATGCATTTTACTCAGCAGTACTCACATATGCCTGGGGATATTTCTAGACATCTCTATAGCAGTAATTTCTTTGAAAACATTAAAGTGATTGCCATTTACTGCTAAGACTGTTGTCTTTACTTAGACTTTCCCCCAAACTACCCACCAGGATACTGTTGTTAATAACTTGCTGTCATGAGCAAGATCAGTAAATTTAGAGCAATTTAGCTTTTAATAGGAGAATATATAATTCATCTATAAGCCCAATGACTTTTTAAAAGATGTGTTGTGAAAGATTACCCAGAAACTTTTGTATAAAGCTGGAAGCTTTCTGTAGTTTTCATCTTACCACAAAGGGTTAAAAATATTTTCTTATACTTTTACACTCTTATTTTTACAAATTTTAAGTTTTGGTGAATATAGTGCTCTGTAGGTTTTAAAAGCTTGCCCTTTGAATGTGTGTAGCACTGTCTATTAAGTTTCTTTGATCTGTGATTGAGGACAGATCTTAAAACTTAGTTATCTGCATTTTTATGTATATGTATTCAAGAGTTTTATGTTTAAACCAAAGCACCACCTCTGCTACTGGTGACTGTTACAAAAGCTTTCTGCAGCGTTAATGTTTAAAAAGTACTGCTCTAACACTTTTGTTATAGCAGTGTCCAGTGTTATCTATCATTTGTTACCTATCTATAGATTAGCGCTTGTGGGTGCTTCCTTCCAGTTGTCCAGTAAGCCTCACTGCACAATTTATTTGCTTTATTTTTCTCTGATTTGTTTCTTAATCTTGAGTGCCTTTCAAGGACATGTGCTGTCCAAAAAAAAAAAAAAAAAAAAAAAAAGCCCCTTCATTTTCCATCAGTTGTTTCTGGTATATGTCAGTCAAAACAAAGGAAAACGCAGGGAGAAGTTAAAAGAGATTTCTCAAATCATTATCATTACATTTAATGAAAATTAGTTCAATGCTTGATTCAATTCAGGACATTAAATATCAGTGTCTAGGTCTTAAATGGCTGTTTGATAGTTTTTAATATGTGGTTGTTCTGTGTACATTAGAGGAACAACTTGAGAATTATCTCTCCTACCACATAGGGCTTTAGAGATTGAATCAGATTGTCAAGCTTGGTTGTTGGTGCCTTTTACCCATCTTGCCATCCTGCTAGCCCCAAAATAATGTGTCCTTAAAAAGTCATACAAAGCAATAATGGAGAAATTAGAATAGGATCAGGCTTTTAACCAAAAGAGTAAGAAACACTGTATTAATTAAAGTATAATTGTGATCACTCTAAGTCCCTTAGTGTGTACCTAGCATCACACGCTTGTCAGTACCTACAGCCTGGATTAAGTCCCCAAGGCTTGAGCTTTTGTTGTTGTTGTTTTTTGTTTGTTTGTTTTTGAGACAGCTTAATGTCTTGAACAGGAATAACAGGGAGCCTAGGAGGCTCTGTGCTTTAAGAAGGCATTTCTGCCTGACTTCTGGCTATTTCCTTAATGTTCTTTATAATACTGATAATGATTTTTCTTTAATTTGAGAACATTTGCTCATCATCGTTTTAAAAAATTAACATGCCAGAGAAAATTATATTCTCTTAGTTGTTAGTTCCTTCCCTGATTAGTCAAATCTGAGATAGCTGTACTGTTGAAATGCAGATTTTATCATTAGAGTCTATCAGGATAGACTTTGGGTGATCTTGAACATTACTGAGGAAGTTAATGTGAGTACTATTTCATTCTTTTTTGCCTCATATTTTTGGATATGAGAGTTTATAAGAGCTTAATATGTGGAAGAGGTGAAGGGCCAATTGCTGTTTTCTTTTTGTTTTCTGTTACTACTTGCATTTTTGGTTTTAATTTACGCCTGTGGTGTGTATGTCAATTTTTAAATAGTTGCAATGTAATGGACACTATACATATTTGAATTCTATAGTTTGCTAAGTTTTGACATGTTTTTTTTCTCCCCTTCTAAAATGGCATAATTTTAATCTGTACCATCCAGGCAGAGGATGAGAGGAAGAGTGCCTCCATGGGAGAGTGAGTGCAGGGCATGGTTGTTTGGAAGGCTAGAGGCCAGCCGGATGGGTGTTCCTCACTTGCAGGATCGTTTATACCTTCCTGTAGTTGAAAGTGCACATGCTTCTCTCTGTCCTTGGTATGAATGATACCTACTATTTCATCAGTAGGGAACTCACTGTCTAGACAAGGGTGGCTTTGAATTCATGAAGATCCACCTGCCTCTACTTCCCAAGTGCCTGCTCTTGGGGGAGGGTTTTTTGTTTGTGTATGTGTTTCATTTTATTTTCATTTTGACACAGGGTTTCTTTGTGTAGCTCTGGCTGTTCTGGAACTCACTGTATAGATCAGGCTGGCTTCAAACTCAGAGATGGCTCCAGAATACTGGGATTAAAGGCCTGCCCCACCACAGCCTGGTTTCTTTGGCTTCTTGGAGGAGGAGGGCATGCTTTAGGAGATTTTTTTTTTATAGTTTTAGATAAGAGTTTCATAAGAGGAAATAGGAAGACTATGCTTTATTGAGCCAGTGATTGGCTTTTATAATGAAGTTAATCCATGTGGCATGTGTTTCACTTTCACCTTAAATTTTTAAATATTTATCTATTATTATAGGTTTATATGATTGATACATATATGTGAATGCAAGCATACGTGTATCATGGTGTTTGTGTAAAGGCCAGACAACAACAACTGGAAGTTGGTTCTCCCCTTCCACCTTGTTGAGGCAAGGTCAATTGTTTTCTGCTGTTCTGAATACTCTAGGCTAGGGATTTCTGGAGATTATCTGTCTCACCTCTTGGTAAAAGGGCTAGAGTATACAGATATATCAGGCTTTTTACCATGGGTGGGTAGGTTCTGGGATCAAGCTTGGGTCATCAGGCTAGTGCAGCACTTTACCTGCTGAGCCATTCCAATAGCCTCTCTACCTTTTAATTCATTCCTTTGCCTGTGTTCCTTCGTATATCTTGTCTTCTTCAAGTAAACATCTCTTTTACTAGGCAATAAAACTCTTGTTGTTGAAGATGGGATAAAGTTAGTCTGTCATATTATTGGGCTTAAAAAAAAATCTTCCAATACCTACAAAACAATACAGTATTATAAATAGCTTTTGTTTAGCTCTTAGTAATAAATGACAGCAGGTCAGTTAATATTACTTGGATTTTTCTGGGTGAAATAGAAACCAAACATTTTTGTGTGACTATATATAAGCCTAGGCTAATATATAGTCTGCATTTATCCCAGGATATGTACTCATAATTGAAGATTTGGAGCTAGAAACCTCAGATGAGAAAAACATGCAGTGATTGTTTTCCTGGGTTTGGGTTACCTTACTTAGTATGATCTTTTTTAGTTCCATCCATTTACCTGGAGAAGGTGTCTGTCATCTTGTTTACTCTGGGTTTACTCTTCCCTTTTATATGCACTGAGCACAAAATTAATGATTGTTAAATAAGTGAATATATCTTTGCAGTATTTCAATGTGGGTTGGTATTTACTCAGTATGAACAGCATATATAATATTTAAAGACTTTTGAATGCTTGAAAATTATATAAACTTGCTTTTTACTCTTTATTTTTTAACAGGATGGCTTAAATTCCTTGGTTCTTGATTTGGATTTTCCAGCTTTGAGGAAAAATAAAAATATAGATAATTTCTTAAATAGATGTAAGTATATTTATTTTTGCTATTCATGTTTGGACACATAGCTGTGTTTTTAAATGGGTTGTATTTGGTTAATTTTTTTGGTATTTATATCTATTAACTTGTTAACTCATATCCAAGCCATAGTTACATTGTTACGAGACACCATGACCAAGAAACCTCATATATAAAAGAAAGCATTTAATTAGGGGCTTGATTATAGTTTCAGAGGTTTAGTTCATTGTCATGGCAGGGAGCATGGTGACACATACCACACTGGAGCAGTAGCTGAGAGCTACACCTTCATCCACAGGCCAAGAGAGGGCCATGAGGCTTGGCTTTTGAAACCCAAAGCCCACCCCCAGAGGCACACTTCCTCCAACAGGGCCACACCTACTAATCCATCTAATCCTTTCCAGTAGTGCCACTCCCTGATGACTAAGTACTTGAATATATGAGCCTACGGGGGCCATTCTTATTCAAACTACTACAACCTATTAATTTATTAAAATTTATTAAGTTTGCCATTTGTTTCATTTAAAAATAAACTTTTGTGGGTGATGGTGGCACATGCCTTTAATTCCAGCACTCAGGGGATGGGAGGAGGCAGAGGTAGGCAAATCTCTTTGAGTTCAAGGCCAGCCTGGTTTACAGAGCTAGTCTAGGACAGCCAGGGCTACACAAAAACCCTGCCTCAAAGGAGGGGAAAAAGCCAAAAAAATAATATTTTGTATTTTCAAAGTAATTTTGCTGAACTAAGTTATAATATGTAAAGTAGATAAAATTTAAAATTATGTATTAATTGTTAAAGACTATATAACTCTTTTGGCTATGGCTGATCTAAGCGAAATTTTAAGTTAATACTGAAACTCTATGACTTTGCTTTTATTTACCCAGAAGACTTGAATAAGCTTAGTTTCAGTAATTGTATACGTTTAGACCCCTTAAGGAAAAATGATCTGTTGGCAGTTAGTACCGTGTACATTCTTATTCTTCATGTTTGTCAGCATTATGTTGGTAAGTAGATTCTGAAAATATATTACCAAAATGAGTTGGGCATGATGGCTCGTGCTTGAATGTAGCAATACAACAGCCAAGGAGGTTTAAGGCTATCCTGGGCTATAAAACAAAACAGGGAGAGAGGGGAAAAGAAAGGGAAGGGGGAGGGGGAAGAAAAGGAGGAAGGGGAAAGAAAAGGAAAGGGGAAAGAAAGAAAGTTAGTTAATCCCAGGGTCTTGGAGAGGTGGCTCAGCTGTTAAGAATACATACTGTTTTTTGTGGAGGACCTGAATTCCATTCCCAGTTCCCAGTTCAGGCAACTCACAATCACTTCTTGCTAACTTCCTGGGGAATCGGATGCCCTCTTCTGGGTTCTGAGGGCAATTTGTTCACACACACAAACCCACAGTTTTAAACATAACACACAAAATTTAAAATTCTGAAAATGTGTAATATAAGGGGGAAAGAGATTGAGAATGATTAATGTACCTTCTTTATCCCCACAGCTAAGTCCTTCATTTTGAAGTTGTCATTACTAGGGTGTTGCTCATTTAATAGTTAGTTGATATATTTGAAATATGTAATTGCCATCTTTTAAAGAAGTGGGTTAAGCGTCAATTTCTGAATTTAGAATTGCAAGTGATATTATCTCTTCCTTCTCTCTTTTGAGATAACGTCTAGCAAGATGGCCTAAGCTGGCCTAGAACGCACAGTCCTTGTGTTTAGCCTCCTGGTCTTGGCTGACATGCTAGGCTTTTTGGTTGCTTTCTGTCATGCTAAAGCACATTGGAATTGCCTGGATCATTGATGTTACTTGCACACAGTAGAGTGAGAAGTGGAACAGATTTAGTCTGTGGACATGTGCCAACAAATCATGAAGCTTTGGTTCCTTGATGTGAAGATAACATACCTTAGAGTAGTTGTTTATTTCCGTGCTGGGGATTGAACCTAGGACCTCACATCAAGCAGTCTGTTGCCGAGCTACACTCCATCCCCACATTTTAAAGTTTTCAAATAGGATCCTATAAAGACTAACAGGATCAGCTAAAGATTAATTCTAATATGTAGAAAAAATGTTTATAATATGGTGACTACTTTAGAAAATTCCTACTATATATGATTGTTACTAAATGTATGGTGATCTTTTAATTGTAGATGAGAAAATTGTGAAAAAAATCAGAGGTTTACAGATGAAAGCAGAAGACTATGATGTCGTGAAAGTTATTGGGAGAGGTGCTTTTGGTGAAGTTCAGTTGGTAAGAAAGGATTTGTTTGGTTTTTACTACTTTTTTTTAACATAACAGCTGAATAGTTCTAAATTCTGTTCTCAGCCATTTGAGAATTGGTTTTATGTCTTTGGTCAAATCATTCTATCTCTGAAAGCCTCAGTGTTTCTTTCTTTAAAAAGGGTTAGCTTGCCACTAACTATTCCAGCTCTAAAACAGTGATTTGAAATAATTTCAGTTTGGTTTCATATGTGATTGCCTAGAAGTTAATACAATACCATATTATACTCTGGTATAATATTATATGAGAGCTGTGTTTTCATTAGGAATGGTCAGACCTAAACTGGACGTGATAGCGAATGCCTTCAATCCTAGCATTCAGGAGGCTGAGGCAAGCCAGTTTCTGATTTCAGAGCAAGCCAGATATACAGCAAGTTCTAGGTGAGTCAGAGGTACACAGTGAGATCCTGTCAAAAACAACAAAACATCAGATTGAAAGCATTTCTATTTAGCAAGCTGTTACATATTATATATAAATATGTAATATACACATATATGTATATATTATCATATACACATCCATCACAATGAAAGCATTCTTTATCTTTGCAGGTGAAAGTGCAAATATAACTTTGAACAGTAAATGTTATATTTATTTTAAGTGAGGCATTAAATTATTTTTCTGTTTTTAATAAAAGCATGAGACTCTAATTAGTTCTTAGAGTCGAGGTCTTGTCCTTTAACCTGTTTGATCCTCTTGATGGCATTGAGAACACTGTAAGTGAGATCACTGGAAGTAAATTCTTCTCCAAGTTCTGACTGGAAGAATAGAGACACTAATACCTATTTTGTGAGGGTTACTGTGGAAGATGACGATTTAAGTTCATTGATAAGGTAGTAATGCTACTCAGGGTTATTTGTTTTATTACTATTATTGCTTATTTGATATATAAAGCCAAATCACATTTTACAGGAACACATCGTTTTCTGTATACTTAAGATTTATTGCTGCCTGGTGATGGTGGCACACGCCTTTAATTCTAGCACTGGGAAGGCAGAGGCAGGAGGATCTCTGATTTTGAGGCCAGCCTACTGTACAGAATGAATTCCAGGACAGCCAGGGCTACATAGAAAAAAACCCTGTCTCCAAAAACAAAACAAAAAATGTTTATTGCAATTGTGGAAGAGATAACTAGAATTTAGAGTTGAATTTTGGACAGACGGGTGTCAGATTTTGACCTATCTTTGTGTCAGATTTTGACCTATCTTTGTTTTTCTTTTAGTTGTTGTTGTGTTTTTTTGTTTTGTTTTTAAAGACCAGATCTCCTACATTCTACGCTGGCTTACATTCTAGCTGGGCAGGGGCTAAAGCTGGGATACAAAGTAAATAAACTGTAATTAATATAAATAAAATTAAAAAAAAACAACTAAAAATTTTAAAATGTTGTCTGAGGGTCAAGGGAGGCTGGAGAGAGACTCAGTGGGTAAGAGCATCAGCTGCTCTTCCAGAGGACACAGGTCTTATTCTTGACACTTAAATGGTGGCTTGCACTGTCTGTAACTGTAGTTCCCAGAGATCTGACACCCTCTTCAGGACTCTGTGAGCACTGCATGCATATGGTTCACAGACATAATATGCAGGCAAAACACCCATACACATAAACAATTAAAATTTCCATTAAAAAGTAATACGAAAAAGCAATAGCTGCCTCTCTAGGGCCTATGACCTTAGTAGTAAAATGTTAAAAGACATTTTTGTGTAGAATATCTAAATCTGTGGAAGAAAAATGAGTGTTAACTACTTCTGTTGCTAGCCTACAGGATATTGGTTTCCTGTCATACAGGTTTTAGTTCTTGCATCTTGGAGTAGCATTAGTAACAATTTAATGTTAAAGCATTTTTGTGAGTACTAAATAGGATTGAACATATATTTCTCCTAGTGGATTTTGTCAGGTATTTAAGTGGGTTTTACTTTTAAATAATCAAGTATTATTTGGGTTTTAGATATACATAGGTATATTACTTGCATGGGGCCACCGTGTCAATATTAGACTGCATGAAAAACAACAGAAATTTCTTTTCATGCCAGTTCTTGGAAGATTTGGGGACCAGCTTATTGATTATCTTTTTTTTTTTTTAATTTATTTTGATGATGAGAAACATTTGGGACTGTTGGAAAAGTATCAGTTAAAATTTTTCCCTGGCTTGTAAGATGGCTCAGTGGGTAAAGCTGGCAACCTAAATTCAGTCCTTTGAACTTCCATAAGGGTAAAAGCAGAGAGGTGACTCCATAAAGTTGCCTCTTATCTCTGCATGTGTGCCAGGTCAGCTTCCCCCAACCCCACGCCTCCCAACACACAGAGTAATAATAATTAAAAAAATAGTGACTAAAGGGATGGTTCAGCTGTTAAAAGAGCACTTGTTTCTCTTCTTCCCAAGTTCTCAAGACACACAGAGTCATAATTAATGTCTCTTTTCCTTCATTTCTTATGTTTAATTTTTTAGACATAGTGTCTGTCTTTATATTTCTTCAGTCTCCACTTTTCTTTTTTCAGTATTCATTGCCTTTACTTTCATCTAAGTAACTCTTCCATTACTCAGTCGTATGTGAGTACCTGCTTTCTAGTCCACTCCTGCTCAGTGTTTCACCAAAGTAATGTTGATTTCAAGTTGTAAAGTGCTGATGGAGAGAATATTAAGACCATGTGTATTAAATATTTTTTTCCATATTTGTTCTTTGCCTGCTCCCCTGGACTGATACTGCTCTTTGGCAGACATTTCCTCATACTTTTATATCCTTATATTGTTAGGTACCACATCTACTCCCGCTCCTGGTGTGAGCATGTTGAATCTACTTAGGGGCTTTTATACCATATAAATAGGTTTTTCATTATTTCTGCCTCACCCTGTGTTAAGGCAAAAAACAGTTTTAATGTGTGATGTAACTATTGGCCCCTCCCTCCTTAGTTTACTCAATTAGTGTGATACCTTTATCCTGGTCAGCATTCATGGGGCTGGAGAAATGGATTAGCAGGTAAAAATAAGGATGCTGGTTTGCTGGTTTCCCCATAATGACAACAACCTTTAACTCCAGCTCTAGGGCATCTGATGCTCTCTTTAGGCTTCTACAGGCACTGCATTCATGTCCATTTCTCTTTATACACACACACACACACACACAATATTAAGAAATTTTAAAATGTCATCTTTCTTAGCTATCTATTCTAAGCCAGTTGCTCAGAGTGTGTTTTGTTTTTCTATATGCCTTTTAGTCAGTTTCACTCTGTGCCTGTCAGTCAGTACTCACCTTAAAAGAAAAACTTTGGAAATTAAGCACTTCTTTCATTTTACCCTTGTCTGGGTGAACTCTTTCCTCCATGTCTTTAATTCATGTTTTATTTATAATATTACATCCTATGTTGTGGTTTGTATGTTGATAATTTATTTCCTTATATATACATATGTGTCTGTATATATATATGTGTGTGTTTATGTGTCTGTCTCTATGAATATGTATACACACACACACACACACACACACATACACACACACACACACAGACTGTGTCTTTTGACCTTAGTAGTAAATGATAGCTCTTAATCTGAAAAGATTCATCTACACCTGGGGCATTGTCTTCTTTAGTAAAGTACATACTTAAAATAGTATCAGTAGAGAAGTATAGAGAAAAGAGCAGCCCTTCCCCTATAGCAATTGTCAGTTCATCCCTGCATTGTGTGTATGCATATGTAATTCTCTAATACTGTTCATGTAAACGCAGCTTCTTGATTTTTTTTTTTAATATAAAGCTGGATCTTTACTTTTATAAGGTTGTTTCTGAGCTGCAAAAATTATTTCCCTTCCTCAGATGTTTTCGTAGTTCTTGTATGTACTATTCAGTCTTGGCTGCCGTAACAGAAAGCATGAGGACATTGTTTTACTTGCATCTTTAGTGGAAGCTTCATTCACATCAAGCATTAATCCAGGTTAGTTTAGTATACAAATTGGATTTTCTTATAAAAATATGATTTTAATAGTAAAAAATAAATTTGAAAGCCTCGAGTGGCATGTCCTAATAAGAATGATTTTTCAGAGTTGTCCATGGGGTTCTAAGAATATCCTAAGTATGTTCTTGAGCTTCATTTAGGAATGTCCCATCTATTTAAGTCTTTCTTTTTCTCTCTCTTAAAAAGAAATACATCTTAACTATAGAAAGGATGGAGTGGGGAGGAAAGAGGAGTTGCTTAAATTCCATCAGTTAGGGTATAACCATGGTTAGTGTTTTATCTTTTCATCCCTTTTTTGGAGGGAGGGGAGGGGTGTCTTTGTTTCTCAGTTGGATGGTGTTTTGTACTCAGTGTATTTTCAAAGTTAAAAATAAGGAATTTTCCCCTGACCGGGTGGGGGGGGGCGGTGCAGCCTTACCAGGCCACAGAAGAAGACAATGCAGCCAGTCCTGATGGGAACTGATAGACTAGGATCAGAGGGAAGGGGAGGAGGACCTCCCATCAGTGGACTTGGGGAGGGGCATGGGAGGAGACTAGGAAGGGGGCTACCTCTCGGATACAAAGTGAATAAACTGTAATAAATAAAACAATAAGTAAATTTAAAAAATGAGGAATTTGACAGTATTTTCTGTATCAAATAGAACTGTTAGGAGAGGTTATTTTCCTTGCCCTTTAAGTACTGAGATTAGTGATGGGAGCACATGCATCACTTCATGGTAGAATGAGTCTTATTTCGTTTGCCTGTGGTAGACTTGTCTAATGTTTTTGTTGACTGTATTCTGTGTGCTAAATTTACAGTCATAATTTCTCATTTTGTCTTTGCTTTGAAAATTAGGAATTAAGTAAATTAAGTCACCTAATTCATAAATATCTGCCCTTTCCCAGGTTTGTTTACATCTGAACCCATGTTTTTAAACATTACTCTGTTCATTGTGACAGTGAATAGCAACTATGGCTTGACTGTTCATGTATCTGTCCATCTATATTGAATAGAAAAGGAGCTGGAGAATAAAGGGGAGTCTGCAGAGATGCTGAGGGAGATTATGATAGAATAACTCAGAGACATCCTCAGAGGAAGATGAGTGGAAACCTCCCTAAAGTAGCAGCCTTTATTGTGCTACTTTGTTCTATCACTGCTAATGAATTTTAAAGGTATGGTATAGACATTTGGCATAAGACTAATGCCTATGAGTTATATCAGAGATGAAAAGCTAGTGGTTCCCATCTTGTGCTGTGAGCCAGTAACTGTCCTAGCTCAGCGTTTAAATGAAATTCAGCCTTATAGTCAAAATACTCCTTAATATGTTCAAGGTGTTAGAGATACTGCATAGAGATAGCAATGTGTTGGATTGTTGAATTGGACAGTTTAGCATTGTGCCACCCACTGGGCAGTTCCACAGTGAAAGCATGATTTTGTTGAAAGAAACTAAGGAAGCAGGCCTGCAAACAGCATATCTGTGAGATGAGCAACTGAGTACATAGAATTGTACACTGAAGAGTAGCTGCCCTGGCAAAGATGAAAACAGTCAAGTTTCTCATTCAGAAGTCTTCTTGGGGCTACAGTGTATACTATTTATTCTAGTAAATGATTGTTGGTTTTCCACCAGTTACTAGATACCTTTTAGTCTTAGTTCTCAGCTCTATGATAGAGCAAAATTCTCAGAATTTTATATGTTGTATTCTAAGTATAAATAATGAAAATAATAATGGAAATTAATTGATTCTTAGTGCTCTGTGTATTGTTTTCTTTAATGAAGTTAGAGAATATTCAGATTCCAGTTTGTTTTTAAATAAGTGAAGGCTTGAAGAATATATATATATTAATATAACATATAATATGCATAGAAGAGAGTACCTTAGTAACTTCTAAAAATTTGTTAATAGGTTTTTTTTTTTTTTGTTATTTACTTTGAGCTAATCTGGTTATTGAACACAAGCCAGTTAGAAAGATAGTATGTCTGCTGTGGTAGAGTTTTCTAACTTTGCAGTTGTCATCCTTTAATTCCAGACTTTTGCCTTGTGTTTTTGTATTTATTTCTGGTGCATTTATTTTCATTGTTGTATAAACCTTATGTCACTATGCAGGCATAGTATGGATTGCGAGTAGAGTCTAGTAACAGCACAGAAGACAAATATAAGCTATAGCTCTCGTCACCTGTTGCAGTTTCTATTTTTATGTAATGTTACAACATTTCAAAATAATCAAATTTCAGAACATTTTAAGGGAGACATTTCTGATACAGGAATGCTTTATATGTTCTGTCAAATTACTGACATGGGAGTGTTATATTTTTCAGCTGAAAATGGGGATTTGTAGTTTTCTTTCTCTAATTCTGTTAGTTTTTACTTAATGAATCTCCAAGTTTATTTATTAAAGGTGCAAACATTTAAAATTATTACTCTTCTCCCCCACTGTGGTCTGGGACTCGTTATGTATGTATTATAGGCTGGCTTGGAATTCATAGAGATAAAGACTGTCTTTGCTGTAAGTCTGTTTTACTAGTTACATTCATTCCTATTGTAACTTTTTTCTCCTTGCTGTTTTCTATGGCAAACATGTTTATCTTTTTTTTAATCTTCAGATGATCTGGTTTATATCTAAACCACATAAGTTTATATTTTGCTTTTTAATTGTTTGGTAATTCATTAGTGGGTATATTTAGTCTATTATATTTGCACATATTTTAAACAGCTTAAAATTATCTTGGATGCCTCTGAATCTATCATTTTCATTTATTCATTTTTATCTTTATTTTTCAAAATTATTTGTGCTCAGATTCACTGAACTTCTCACTTTTTAATCAATGGTCTATTAAGCTCTTCTGAAGTTTTCATATGTTACCATATTTTTCAGTTACAGATTTTTAATTGATTTTTATTATTTCTATTACATGTGTGGTTTTTTTTTCCTCCCCCTCAAGGCAGAGTTTTTCTTTGTAGCTTGCCTGTCCTAGGTATGCTTTGTAGATTAGGCTTTCCTTGAACTCAGAGCCATCTGCCTGCCTCTGCCTCCCTGAGCGCTAAGATTCTGGGTGTGCACTACCGTGCCCGGCTTACCTGTGTTCTTTTACCTAAGCCTATTTCTAAGAGCTGTTTTTCCTGCCTTTTTTTTAATTACACTTTATTCATTTTGTATCCCACATAAGCCCCTCCGTCCTCCCCTCCCCATCCCACCCTCACTCCCCTTTCTGCATGCATGCCCCTCCCCAAGTCTACTGATAGGGGAGGTCCTCCTCTCCTTCTTTCTAATCTTAGTCTATCAGTTCTCATCAAAAGTGGCTGCATTGTCCTCTTCTGTGGCCTGGTAAGGCTGCTCCCCCCTGAGGGGGAGGTGATCAAAGAGCAGGCCAATCAGATTATGTCAGAGGCAGTCCCTCTTCTCATTTTTTTTTTTTTTACTTAATTGTAAGAAAGATTAAGCCAAACCTAACCTTTTCTATTGACTGCCTTTTTCTTAATGATAAGTTATGCTTTCTTTTTTTTCCTCTTTAGTAAGGTTTAAAGTATTTGCTAGATCTTGTAGATATGGTGTAGAGAGCTGAGGTTTGTTAATGTCTTTGAAGACTGTTTTTATTTTGATAGTCTGTTCAGTGACTTCCTGATTGGTCATCCTTAATTTGTATAGGCTCAGTTTTATACTTTGTCAGAGTAGGTGTGTTGACAGAGCAAGGTAGTGATATCAAGTCCTTTTACCTTGACAGGACTTAGCCTCTAGTTGAACTGTTGTTCTTTTTTGATATTTACATTTACTGTTAGGTTTTGTTAGGTAGTAGTAGAGCAGGCCTTAGTTTAGAACAGTGGTTTTCAACCTATGGGTTGTGACCCCTTTGGGGGTTAAACACTCCTTTCACAGATATCCTGCATATCAGGTATTTATATTACGATTCATAACAGTAGCAAAATTACCGTTAGGAAGTAGCAACAAGATAATTTTATACTTGGGGGTCACCACAACATGAGGAACTATATTGAAGGGTCACAGCATTGGGAAGATTGAAAACTACTAGAACATAATTTGACCTGTAAGCTGCATGCCCAGAGCATAGTTTGTCCTGCCAGGTGCATACCCAGGAAATATGCAAGGTATTCTTCAGTCTGCTTCAGTGTTTCTGTCCTGCTATCAAACCTGTTGTAGATGTGTTAGTAAACCTGGGATGATTTCTCTCCCATGAGAAAAATAGCCAGTAGCAGAACTCAGCTACTTCATTTCTTTGGGATTCTAATTTTGTTCCCACCCTCACTCCCCAACTCAGCAGGATCACTGTGCTCTGCTTAGGAAATTCTTGCTGTACATCAATTGGGATGTTGTTTTAAAGCTGTTCTGGGCCATTATAGGGTTGACTTGATGAGTTAGTCATGTGCTTCTCATTTTGCAAAGCCTCAGTGGAAACTGTTGCTTTAGCCTTGATTTTTTTTTTTTCTTTCTTTCTTTCTTTTTTTTTTTTTTTCTGAGACAGGGTTTCTCTGTGTAGCCTTGGCTGTCCCAGACTCACAGAGATCCACTTGCCTTTGCCTCACAGAGTGCTGGGATTACAAGTGTGCATACTATTTGCTGTTGGTTTACAGTGGAGGGCTAGCTGGTTCCTGTTACTCCATCATAACCAGAAGGGTATGATGCTGAGTGATGAATATTTGTATTGGTTGTGCTAGGGATTGTCTATTTTCTATAAGAGGCTTGTTAAAAGTCCACTCAAATAAAATTATTTGGTTTTGTTAGGAGACTTTCTGTATTAAAGGGAATATTTTTATGATTTTTTTATATTATATTTATATAGCATTGGATTTGCAAATTATGCTGTTTTCTTTCTTGTTTCTTCTGGGAAAGATAGGAGCATTCCTTTGACTTTCTTTATTTTTAATCAATAAAAGTATGATTCTAGATGTAGGTAGTATTTGACAAGAGGTAACTAGAATATTACTATTTATTCTTCCTTAATCCCAGCACTCCAGAGGCAGGCAGATCTCCACTTTCACGATTAGAGACAGAGACTCTACGGTCAAGATTAGCCTGGTCTATGTAGCAGGTACTGGGCCAGCCAGGACTATATGGTGAGACCTTGACTAAAAAAATCCTCTCAAATTCATAGTTGTTTAATCACAGAAAAATGTTTTTTAGATATTCATTTATCAGATATCTTTTGAGTGTGTGTCTTATTTTTACCAGTTTTGAACTTGTCACTGGGGATTAGTAGAGGACAAAACAGGTCTGAAGAATATCTGTCTTACTGAGTTTATTACACTGTCCTCTGGGGAACCTCCTGTAAGTAACAAACATCCAAAATAATTATAGATTGTAGAAAGGAAGCAACTGGAGTTGTGAGGGAATGGGAATGCTGAGATTCTTCCTTCCTTCCTTCCTTCCTTCCTTCCTTCCTTCCTTCCTTCCTTCCTTCCTTCCTTCCTTTCTTTCTTTCTTTTTTCTTTCTTTCCTTTTTTTTTTTTTTTTTTGTTCTGTTTTTGGTTTTTAGGTTTTTCTAGACAGGGTTTCTCTGTGTAGCCTTGGCTATCTTGGACTCTTTGTTGTAGATCAGGCTGGCCTCAGACTCAGAGATATGCCTGCCTCTATGCCCCAAATGCTGAGATTACAGGTGTGCACCACCACCCATGATGTCTTTATAGTTTCTAAGAAAATGTTTATTACCGGTTCCAAGCAAGGATCTTAGTTTGATTGGGTAGTCAGAGAAAGCCTCTTTGAAGAGGCTGAGTTGAAAGGAGCTCGTGTCCTTGGGTGAGAGGTGCAGTCACGGACTGTGATGGGATTTCTAATGAAAAATATATAAAGAAGAAAGGTTCAGTCTTAGAGGGACTAAAAGAAGATAATTGTGCTTAAAGTATGAACATGAACAAAAGGACAGATTTAAATTGGGAAGATGGCTCTGGCTAGTCAAGACTTTAGGCACTGTGGTCAGGAACTTAATCTCTTTTTAGCTTCTTCCTCCAAATGCCAGTGAGCTTCCCAGAAGGAGAGAACTGCTGGTGGGCTGGGGTATTGGGTTGGCATGAATCTGGCTCTGTTTGAGGTAGGTTATGCTAACTTTGGGTTTACAGGTATTTAAACAGACTCTGGATGCAGGGAACATGCCAGTCTCAGCTTGCCACCTTTATAGTCTTCAGGCAGATTGAGTTCTCTGTACCTTATATTTACTATTCTGACAGGTAGAAAGGATCCTTCACTGGGACTACTTAGATTAAGGTAATGATTCAAAACACAATAGTGCTTGGCACATACTCTGTAATAGCCACAAATCTTTATCTTTGGATTAAATTCTGGTGGTGAGAGATAGGACAAATAAGTTGTGGTTCTTAAAAGATGTAAGATTAGTAAGAGAAACAGAGCAAAAGCAAGGAAGAGAGAATGAATTGGAGACATGCTGGCAGGAGAGGGGAGACAGTGGGTTAAAGGTAAAGTTCCTTGATCAGAATAGGTGTTCTGAGAAGGCAGTGTTTAAACTGGGGTCTGAAGGAGTTAGAAACTGAACTCAGGAGAGAGGACTTTCCATAGAGAATAGCACATGCAATGGAGACAAGCTGAGGAGTAACCAGAATTGGTTTGTTACATGGCTCAGTAGACTGAGCGGATGTAAGAGAGAAAAACTAGTTGAGATTTTGTTGGCAATTGGAGTAAAAAATGTTGGACCTTGTTGGCAACAATGGGAGCAGCTAGACATGGCTGGATTAAAAACAAATTAAATCTAGAGCTGCATGAGTCTCTAGCAAAGGAATTTTTATCCTGATCAGCTTCAGTAATGGAATAGCCATTTGCCAGCTTAGGAGCTACAGTAGGAAAGAGATACATTCAGGAATACAGCTTGGATGTTTCAGTTTTATATGAATTACCAGTTGTTATTTATTATTATCTAGAATGTGTTAGCTGTTATAGCTTAGACTCTATATTTCTTGGCTTTGTGGTACTGTGCTATGTTTTAGGAATTAAGTGGTTGTGAATAGACCTTATTAATCTGAAGAAATTTGTAGTCTATTAAGCAAAATAGGAATTGATCAAATAACCATATTTTGGTTGTTTTTTTTTCTTGGACATTAATCTTTTAAGTAAATACTTAGAATAATGAGAATGAGTTTTTTTATAAAAAGTCAGGTTATTCCTTAAAAACTAATCTATTAGACTCTTAATGTTAAGATAGTGAGTGGTGTGTACACACATCCCCCCACATATACATACACACTGATTTCAGACTTAAAGAAACGTTTTTGCCCCTCAGTAAACATTTTTTTAAATTGCCTGTTAAAAAATAGTTAATTAATCTGAGGGAATTTATCTAGTTGAAAGAGATAGTTGCTTATTTGACTAGAATAAAAAAGTATTTTCTGAACTATTTGGGCCTTATGTATGTTCTTCCTCGTAAGTATTATACTTCTGCTTTGGGGACTTATGTCGAGACAGGATCTTACGTGCATTTATTTGGCAAAGGGTCAGTTTGCTTTGCAGCTAATCAGCAGCAGCATCTAGCACTATGAATCTTCTTAAAGCAATTAAAGTATTGCTCATTTTTGCTTCTTTTTTTTAAACTCATAGGTTCGTCATAAGGCATCACAGAAGGTTTATGCAATGAAGCTTCTTAGTAAGTTTGAAATGATAAAAAGATCAGATTCTGCTTTTTTCTGGGAAGAAAGAGACATTATGGCCTTTGCCAATAGTCCCTGGGTGGTTCAGGTAAGCATGCCAACTTTTATAAGTTTGTTCAGTTAAAGTGCCCATTCAGAAGAGTGTTTTGCGTGCTGAGTGTTATGTGCTTTGTTCGCATAGTAAAAATGCAATTATTTTTTATTAGACCTGATTCAGGATGCTTGTTTAATGTTCCTTGGTGGAATGTCTATATAGACATGGCATGCAATGATTACTTAGGTTGTTTATAAAAAAATGATTACTCGAAACTATTTCCTTCTTAATTATATGAAGATTTGGCCTGATCAACCAGTATGCCACTCTGAATTAATTCCTTCATTGGATGGATTTGTACATACTGAATTAAGGTAGACCTCATGTGATATCCTCAGCCTCTCTCTCTCTCTTTTTTTTTTTTTTGAGACTGTGTAGCCTTGACTGTCGTGGACTCTCTCTCTGTATAGACCAGGCTGGCCTTGAACTCATAGATCCACAGGCCCCTACTTCCCAGAGTGCTGGGATTAAAGGCATGCGCCACCACACCCAGCTTCTCAGCCTATCTTTAATGGCAGGAAAAGCTTTCTAAAGTAAGCATCTTAAAAATTTGACAGTCCTTTATATATTTTCTGTAATATATGATGTTCTCAGTGCTCCTGATTCTGCTTTATAACTAACTGTGAATTAAAGAATTGATTAATATATTGCTTCTTTTTCTGATATGTGCATCACTATCCTTGCTTCTCTACATGATATTTAAAATCTATAAACATATTGTGATGAGGTAATCACATACTAGTGTGTGCTCTAACATGCTTAAGTAAGCAAGGTGTGTGTTTCGTACTTGCTTGAAAGAGGTGGTGTGGAGGGTTTGTGTGTGTGTTTTGTTGTTGTTGGTGGTGGTGGCATTTATTTATCTATTTATTTATTTATTTATTCCCATGTGTCACTTAAAAGGTTATTAGTACAGCTTTAAAAAAATCATGTTGGGGGGGTTGTAGAGATATTCATCAGTTAAGAGCCAGGCTGCTCTTTCAGAGGACCCAGGTTTGATCAGCACCTGCATATTTACATAGCAGCCTACATCTGTAACTCCAGCAGACACCAGTCACACACGTGTAGCACTTACATACATGCAGGCAAAACACTCAAATATATAAAATAAAGTTAAAAATGAAATTGAGCCTTAAATCTCCTGTTTTTATTTGGTTAATTGTAGCCATTATTTAGAAATTTTGATGTGTATAATTTGAACTGTTTGTGTGAGGGAAGTGCCATTTATGGGCCTTGATAATTTGCTTAAATAAGGAATAATAATAATAATAATAATAATAATAATAATAATGAATGATAATGCTGGCATTGTGGATACAGCTGTAATCCCAGCACTTAGAAGACTGTACAAGGGGATTCTTTCTGAATTCTGCTTGATCTACATAAGGAAATCTTGTCTCAAAAAGAAGAAAAAAAAAAGGATAGCACTAAAGTATCCCAATTTTAGCTTTAAATCACTCATTGGCGATTTCTAGTTAACCATTCCATATATTGGTGTCTTTTGACCTTTGATCCTACTGAGTGGATTCCTACTGAGAAAGAAGAGATCTTTTTATTATTGAAATAGTCTCTGGGTGCTGCTTTTGTGGTGGGGTTGAGGGTCCCTGTGTTGTTCGCTGGTTTATACAGATACCTTGTCTTGGGATACTCTCTTTCTGGGGTCTGGGAGCAGGTGACAATGCTGCTTGCTGCTTATCCTGTATAAGAAGATGGAGAGGAGGAAAGAGGAGTTAGTTCTCTTCCAAGTGTGGCTACTGAGTACTTTTTCATTGAAATGAGTTTCGTTTCTGTCTGTTGAATTGGGATCTGTTAGATGTTTCTAAACTGCTCCTACCTCCACCTTCCTTCTGTGTAAGGCCTGAGCAATAGTTTGTTTAGTTTGCAGAGAGCTGTTCTCTTCTTTGTTTCTATTATCTCTTTAATTTTTTAAAATTTAGTTTCCGACATTGTGTTTTCCATGAGAGAAAAACATTTATTTATATATATTTTATAGTATGCCATGTAAAATTGTCTGCTGTTTTCTTATTAAACAGTCCTGACTCAGAAGTAAAGGATTTCATAAATTTTAACTGTTTTAGTTGTAGTCTGTTTTTTCACTAATAATAATAATTTTGGGGTTTTGTTTTGTTCATGTCTTTGTTTTTAGTATAATTTTGTTCTTCCCCTTTTCCAGCTCTTTTGTGCCTTTCAAGATGACAGGTACCTGTACATGGTGATGGAGTACATGCCAGGTGGAGACCTTGTGAACCTTATGAGTAATTATGATGTGCCTGAAAAATGGGCCAAGTTTTATACTGCTGAGGTAGTGCTTGCACTGGATGCAATACACTCCATGGGCTTAATACACAGAGACGTGAAGCCTGATAACATGCTTTTGGATAAACATGGACACCTAAAATTAGCAGATTTTGGCACGTGTATGAAAATGGATGAAGTAAGTAGGCCAGTAAAAAATGCTATTAAAAAATTTTGTCCATATTGTGTTTTTGTGTACGAAAGGGAAAGAGAGAGAGAGAAAGAAAAGAGAGAGCGAGAGAACATGTGCATGCAATGGAGCGCATGTGGAGGTCAGAAGACAACTCTATGGAGTCACTTGTCTCTGCCATTATATGGGTTCTGGAGACATGCTCAGCTCACCAGGCTTGTACAGCAATCACCTTTATCTGCTGAACCTTCTTGCTAGGCTTTGTGTGTGTGTGTGTGTGTGTGTGTGTGTATGTTAATAAAAAAATGCAAATCAGGACTTTTTCATTTTTGAGTAAAAATGAATTTAGTTTTGATAAGGGTATAAGAACACCAAAACAAACTAATTTAGAATATTTCCTTTACTAATCATTCATCTAGGCATAAAATACTTTATTAGTGGCTTTCTTATTGCAAGAGAAAATCAGTGCTCAGTTCATTTATCTTCTTCATAGAGTGTTGATGATTAGAGCTAGTTAATACTAGTTTAGGTGTGTAGAATTGGACCACAAAACTGTAAGTTCAAGTTCAGGAGTATTTGTACTACCATTATTATTTCTGTGTGGTTTCTTGTTTGTTTGTTTGGTTTTTCATTTTGTTATGATTTTTTTTGTCCCCTTTTAAGAAAGGAGGTGGGAGCTGGAGAGATGGCCCAGCTTTTAAGAGCACTGACTGTTCTTTCAGAGAACCCGGGTTCAATTCCCAGCATCAACATGGCAGCTCAAAACTGTCTGTAACTCCTGTTCCAGGGAACCCTACAACCTCATACAGACATACATGCTGGCAAAACACCAATGTATATAAAATACAAATACATAAATAATTTTTTTTAACAAAGAAAGGAGATGATATAAAAAGAAATTATTCACTGCTTCCCAAATACCACTTTGGTATCATAGGGTAAATACGGAGTCATCATTTAATATAATATTTTGCTGTCAGACACTTTATGATTAGTTGGTTCAGAAACATTAACTTCATGGCTAATTATGATACTGGTTTGTTTTGATTATTTGATTTTATATTTGTCCTCTGTCTGTACTGTTAATTCCTATGGAGAAGATGGCTTATAAATAGTAAGTACTCTGTAATCTATGCTTTCAGGAAACTGAATTTCACTTTTGGTATGGTTTTTGTGACCTTCCAGAATGCTCACCACCAACAACACATGTACACAAACACTTGAAGTGTCCATAGACACTGATCTTTTTTTTTTTTAAATTATATCGAACTCTTAATTTTCTAGTAATTGTTTGATGAATAATGGTGTTACAAGTTTGAGTTCTATCAATGTTTGCCTTTCCTTTATTATTGTCACTACACCAGAGACAGACCAGAGCCTAGTAGCCAAATCTAGTCTCTGGCTTTGTGGTCTACATGAAAAAGAGTGTTTTTTATGTGTGCCAGAGATGTTTAAGGAAGAAGATGAATTGATAGCTAGTATGCACCCCTTCAAGTTTTTATAGTTTGTCAGCAATATAGACATCAGTTTTCAGTGGTCCTTGCTTTCTCTTCCATGTCAGAGAAAGCGTGGTGCCTACAGAGGCTAGAAGAGGGCATTGGAACTTCTGGAACTGGACTTACAGGTCGTTGTGAGCCACCATGGTAGGTGCTGGGAATTGAACCATCTGGAAGAGCTCTGTAACTGCTGAGCCATCTCATTAGCCCATGACCTCAGTTTCTAATATCTGATGATTCTTCTTGTGTTTATTTCTGAAAAATTCTATTTTCCTCAGTTGCACATTAAAAAATGAAAATGGCAATACTTGCTGCATAGGAGCAATGCCAGTATATTGTTCAGAAAGTACATAGCTTAGACAGTTGGGGTGGCTTAGTGGGTAAAGACATTTGCCACCAAGTCCCTTCTTGGGATTTAGTGAAAGGACAAAACCAACTCCTGTAAGTTGTATGCTTGTGTGCACCCTCTCCAGTTATTGATTATCAATCAGTCAATAATAAAGGGGACAACAAAAGAAACTATGTAATTGTAATTAAATAAAAATAATTAGTATCCAAGGGACTAACTAAGGGAATCCGACTAGACAGGTTTATGCAGCTATGGGCAGGTGAAAATGTGTGTCTGAACACTTGGACTGTTTAGTTGGAACACAAGGACAGATAACACCTGTGCTGTACTGGCTGAGCACCTCAGGAAGTGGTAGGTGTACCTTTGCAGGGACACGGTGCTCAGTTCTAGTCCTCAGAAATGGACTGGAAGGCCTGATGCCTACTTAAGTCAGTCCAGGGCCTTTAATACTTCTAAAAATTAAGAGTTTTCATTTAAATTTTTCTTTTTTATCTTCATAGGAGGCATTTTGAATTGTTTGTAAGACCAAACTGAAGACTTATGATTGATCAATTTTTAAGTTTTCAGTAAACTCTCTGACTATATTTTGCCAATGACAAATCATCAAATATATTTAGAAAACATTTAATTTAATATATTCAAAGTAATTTTTGGGTTTATTTGTGGCAAATGCATGTGTGTGCAGGTACGCTTGGCTATGAGTGCATGTGTGGAAACGGGGTATGTTAGGTGTCTTCTGTCTCTCTCCACCATTTTATTTTATTTAGATTGTGTGTGTGTGTGTGTGTATATCCATACATGTGTGTACACCTGTGCATATCCATGAGGAACCCAGTGGAGGAGGTCAGGTGTCTTCTATCACTCCTTACCTTATTACCTTGAGACAGGGTTTCTCACTGAACTGGAAACCAATTTCAGTTAGGTTGGTCAGCATCTTCACGTGCGTGTGCGTGCACACGCTCACACAAACACACCACCCCCAGTTCGGAGATTACAAACATACATACAGTCATGCCTGGCCTTTTTTGTGAGTGTTAAGGATTTGAACTCAGGTCATTATACTTGCTCTACAAGTACTCCTACTCACTGAGCCATCTTCCTTGCCCTGCATGTTTTTTTGTTTTGTTTTTTAAAGCATAGTCTCTCGCTGTATCTTGAGCACACTCTTTTTGGCAAGACTGGCCGGCTAGTAAATCCCTGGGGTCTGCCTCTCTCCACCATTTCACCTCCCTTCTTCAGCCTGGAGTTTCAGGCATGTACTGCCACACCTGGCTTTTTTTACTTGGTTGCTAGGAATCCAAATTCAGGTCCTCACTCTTTACAACAAGCACTTTTACCCACTTTCCCAGCCCCCAATCCAAGTAATTTTGAGTAACCTTTTGAAAACGATTGCCTGGTTATCTTGTTCTCTAGCTCAGACTACTTCAGTAGATGCAGCAGGTTGATGAAAGGTCAAGCTCCATAGGCGGTGCTACAAAGCCTCTTAAGATATGGCTCTCTGTGCTGTCATGTGACAATGCCTTGGAGCTCCAACGCTGTGATTTATTATACAAGTCTTTCATAATGTTACTTAATGATTCATGTGCTTTATAGATGCTGGATGGAGGCCATTTTTTTTATTCACACGTGAAAACCTGGCTCAAAGTTTGCTACTTTGTGAAGGCTCCTTAGGTTGCTCCATATCCTCTCAGCACATCTCCCTTTACTGTATTGGCCTTGATTTTGACACTATAGAATATTACAAAATTGTCTGGTGTTTTTTTTCCTTAGCCCTAGAACCAAGAAGCTTTTGATTCCTTTTATTGGGGAATGGTATTTAGCAGTCATCTCTATGGGAGCTAGATGTGCTCATTGCTCCCAAAGTGTCACGACTTTCAGGCTCAGTTGGTGCGTAGAGCTAGGAGGCATGGGTTATACATACCAAGTATTAAGCCACATGCCCATGTGTTTACATTTGAGTCTCTGTCTCTATAGATAGTATATCAACTGCCACTATTTAACATTGATATATCTGGTATAAGTTGAACAACACAGGACTCAGTCTAATCTTCCTCTTTTCTTTCTGTAATTTCCTAACAGTTAAAAACAAAACAAATAAACAAAACCCCTCTGGCTCTCATTAGCTAGTTATAGATTTGTTTTTACTTGTTTAACCCTAGTGTACATTTAAAATTGTTTCATAATTACTGGTCCCGCTACTGTAATAAATAAATTTGTTAATACTGCATTTTGGATTGAAGATGTCTTCCTAAAATAGGTTTTCTCAAAGCTTCTTGTTAATGTCACTGTCTTATTTTATTCTATGTAGAAATCCTCACTAAGTATTTCTACATTATCTTTTCAAGCTTCATAGAAATTATTAATTCATATAATGAGTTCTATACCTCGTTTGCTGTATTTGGAAAAATAACATTCCACTTATTCTGCTAAATTAAGGATACATAATTACTATTTTTGAAATTAATTTCTCTTGTTTGGTATGCTTTATAGCATTTAAACATTTGTACAAATCATGTCCACAAAATACACTGAACTTTCCTTTCCAAGGAGGTCATGTTACTTAGAGCTATTTGTTGTTGGTTGTGGAGGTAGTGAATAGTTATGGAGAGTGAACCTAGGACTGTGCACACTAGGCAGACACTTTTAGCAACAAGCTGTGTCCTTAGCCCTAATAGCTTCTTAACAAAATGTTAGTATTTCTATAGTTTTCTTGTGAGAAATGTGGGATGCACCATTAGCAGGTAGAGAAAGAGAAGAATTAATGTATTAAAATCTTAACAAATTGGACAGAACTTGGGGTGAAGGAGCTTTACACTGCTAGAATAATTTCAGTTAACAGCAGACACTGTGATGCCTTTGTGTGCACATACGCGTGCTCACTTTCTCTTGCTCTTCTCCCTTCTTCTTTCTGTCTTCTGTGATGGATGATTCTTTCTCAATTAATTAATTAATTTATGTATTTTATGTATATGAGTGCTCTGTCTTCATGGACACCAAAAGAGGCAATCAGATCCCATTATAGATGATTGTGAGCCACAGTGTGATTGCTGGGAATTGAAATCAGGATCTCTTCAAGAAGAATTAAGTACTCTTAACCACTGAACCATCTCTCCAGCCTGTGATGGATGATTTTTATCTTTGCCAAAAAGACAACTTCAGTGGATGAGATACCCATCAAGCTTGAGGATCTGATCTCCCACAAAAGACTAAACATGGTGGTACATACCTATAACCCCAGTACTGGAGAGGCAGAGGGTCCCTGGGCTATGCTGACTAGCTAGTCTGGCCAGTTACTGAGCTCAAGGTTTCATGAGAGACACTGTCTCAGAAAATAAGGGGAAGAGTGAGAGAGGAACGTAGCCAGTATTGACCTATGATTTACATGCATACAGGCACGCATGCACACATTCCTGAACACATTGTACATACACAGACTCTAAGAAGGTACTCACAAAAGTATTTTACTATCCAGCAAAACCAAACACAGGTTAAAGGTATTGAATCACTTTGCCAAATATGTTGATGATATAGCTTTATATTAGAAAAATGTAAAACCAAGAAGTGTCAAACCTTATAGTTTTGACACATTTTAGTTTAAATGCTTACTACATTTCCTCAGTCTGTTCTTGATAAACTTTGGACCATTTCTTAATCCGATATCCAAGCTGAGAGTTGTTTTGCCATCTAAGTGCTTTTGTTTCTTTCCAAAGCAGCAAAGCTGCTTTTTTTCTCGTGAGCCATTTATTTTCCCCATGTTGTATTATTAAGATCTCATTTTGTATCCTCTTACTTTATAATGTAAGAAATAAACAACTTAAAAATTGTCAGTTTCTATAGTTTTGGTAGCCCACTGACATTACCTTTTTCCATGGATGAAATTTATCCCTGGTCTTCCTGATACAGACATTTCTATGCATTTGGTGGTTGATGTATATACCTCCTGAGTCTTGAAACCATGTCATCAGTGGCATTCTATTGGAAGTGATCTAGGCCACTGTCTGTCTGATAAATCAGTTGTCAGTGTATGCTCATCCCGCATGTTTGCCTTTGTTTTTTTGTTTTTTTTTTTAATTCTGCTCTTTACCCAGACAGGCATGGTGCATTGTGATACAGCAGTTGGAACTCCTGATTACATATCACCCGAGGTTCTGAAGTCACAAGGAGGTGATGGCTACTATGGGCGAGAATGTGATTGGTGGTCTGTAGGTGTTTTCCTTTTTGAGATGCTAGTGGGTGAGTCATTATTTGAATTTGTTCTGTTTTGAAAACCCTTCTTATAGTACCTTGTAGTTCAGTCAAGAATTGGAGAATATAAAGAAATTGTTGTGTTCAAGGGTGGAATTAGAATCTCTGAAAACTGAACTAGAACCTGATGTAGAACTGGTGAGATGGCTTAAGATAGTGGTTCTAACCAGTGGGTCATGACCCCTGTGGTGAGGTGTTGAGTGACCTTTTCATAGGGGTCACTGACCTAAGACTATTGGAAAACACTGATACTTACATTACGATTCATAACAGTAGCAAAATTGCAGTTATGAAGTAGCAACAAAATAATTTTATAGTCGGGGGTCACCACAACATGAGGAACTTTATTAAAAAGTCACAGTATTAGAAAGGTTGAATACCACTAGGGTAAGGTGTAAAAGACGCTTGTGGCTGAGCCTGACAATCTGAGTTTGATCTTCAGGACTCAGGTGAAGGTAGAAGAGAACCAACACCTGCAAATTGTCCTCTGACCTCCACCTGTGAGTGTGACCTGTGCATGCTTACACATGTACATGCCAGTAAATAAGTAAATGAAGTAGAATCTGATCTAAGACTAGCATAGTGATTGAAAAGAAGTATAACATGAAAAGAAATTAGAAGTATGCTGCATGTTAGTAGAAGTGTTCTCCAGTAGATCCTTTTCTTATTTTTCTAAGTGTTTTCATATAGCTGATGCTGCCCTCAAACTCATAATCTCCTGCTTCAGCTTCTTGTATGCTGAGATTGCAGATGTGCCACTGCTCATCACTAGATCTTTTTAAATTAAGGTAATATTAGAGCAAGAGCAAATTCACAGCTTTTTTAGACCTCCACTAATCTTTTTAATCAGCCCCCCTGGAGCTGAGCTGGAGTTCTACGGAACTGTGAGTCTCATGGCATAGGTGCTGGGACCCAAACTCTAGAAGTGTTAGCAGCAAATGCTCTCAACTGCTGAGCCCCTTTATTGTCCTAGCCCCCATAGATGGCAAGGTTGTTGTTTCTAAAGATTTACTTATTTACTTGTTTTGTATGCATGTGTTACAAGTGCCTAAAGAAGACACAGAAGGGCATTGAATCCCCTGGAGTTAGAGTTACAGTTGGTTGTGAGCACCTGACACAGGTGCTGGGAACAGAATTTTGGCCCTTTATAAGAGCACTGCATGCTTTTAACTGCTAAGACATTAATTGCTCCCAAGATTTCTTAATAATCTTATTTATTGTAAATATTTTAAAGGGTTGAGTAAATATTTAAGTAAATTTTAATATTTGTTCCAGTAGTTAGAGACCACTGAAACTGTTCTTTAGTTCATATACTGTTTTGGGCTTTTTGTTTGTTAGAGACAGGATCTCTCTATGAAGGCTTGACTTCCCTGAACTGAACACAGAAACAAATATATACTCTTTCCCCTCCTTTTCTCTTTTTTTCCTTCTTCTTTGTCTCCCCCCACCCACCTCCACACTTTTTTCTTTATTCTTTTGAGACAATCTTGTTATGTAGACCAGGCTGTCCTGGAATCTAGAAAAGATATAGCTGCCTCTGCCTCTGCCTCTGCCTCTGCCTCTGCCTCTGCCTCTGCCTCTGCCTCTGCCTCTGCCTCTGCCTCTGCCTCTGCCTCTGCCTCTGGAGTGCTGGTATTAAAGGTGTTCACCATCACAGTGAGATGAATCACATTGTTATTTTCAATTAGAATGTTAAGATATAAATTTTTTGTTTGTGTGTTTAATTCAAGACAGGGTCTCACTTTGTAGCTCTGACTGTCCTGGCACTCAAACAGAGATCTGCCTGCCTCTGCTTCCTGAGTGCTGGGATTTAAGGCATATGCTATTATGTCTGATCCCAAGATTTAATATTTCAATTAGAGAAAACTCAAAGGCAAATTTTTTTTTTTTAAGGGTAGAAGGTCTTTGGTGTGATTACATTTTAAGTGTATTTGTATATGTCTGTTCATTTTCACTGTGATTCTTGGCATGTAGGCCAGTTGCTCTTTCATGAAAGATATGTTTAAACCTAAGATATTTAAATGCTATATAAAAAGTTAAATTTGAATTCTGTATTCTAATCATTACTATTTTTTTTTTAACTTAGGGGACACTCCATTTTATGCAGATTCACTTGTAGGAACCTACAGCAAAATTATGGATCATAAAAATTCCCTTTGTTTCCCTGAAGATACAGAAATTTCTAAACATGCAAAGAATCTTATATGTGCCTTCTTAACAGACAGGTAGTGTACACACAGAGAGAAAACCCTTTCACTTTTAAAATCTGCAGAAGTGAAATCATGCTTGCTTTGTATGAATATGAAGTCAGCCTCTCTTGTTATACTATTTGCATTTCATTTTGGTTTAGCCCCATGCTTCAGCCTGACATTGGGTTACCTTCATTGTTTTGTGTCTACATCCTATTTATAATCTAAGTTGTACATCAATCCTGTGTCTATAAAAGTACATAAATGAGTTAGTAAATGACTACATTTGAATGATAAAGTTCACATTACTTGTTTTGCCCCTTTATGTAGTAATCCATATAATTCTTGATTATATAACTTTGGAGAGGCCAACCATTTCTATAGATAAATAGTTGGTATTTATAGTCTTAAGAACTTTAAAGTTAGGAGTGGTGACTCAGGTGTGGTGGTGCACGTCTGTAGTATATGTGCCGCCATCGCGAGCACATGGTGCTCGCCTTTAGTCCCAGCACTCAGGAGACAGAGGCAGTCAGAGCTCTGAGTTTGAAGCTAGCCTGGTCTACAGATAGCCAGGTTCCAGGATAGCCAGGGCTACATGGTAAGACACTGTCTTCCCCCACCCCTCAAACAAAGAACTATTTGGTTAAGATGGAAGTGTTTCTTTCCATCTCTTTAATTTGCATTTGTATGAACAAGTCTCTTATGGAAATTCTGTGATTTTTTTTTTTTCTCTCTCTTTTGGTTTTTTTGAGACAGGGTTTCTCTGTGTAGCTTTGTCTGTCTTGGACTCACTTTGTAGACCAGGCTGGTCTTGAACTCAGAGAGATCTGGCTGTCTCTTCCTCCCGAGTGCTGGGATTATAGCTTGGGCCACCACACACAGCTGAATTCTATGATCTGAAAAAAGCAAATAGATGAACAAAGGTGTGAATGCTGTCTTAAAAAGCGTGAGCAAGCTATTTGGTTTTTCCTTGGTTTCTCTAATAATTTGTTGAAAAGAACTGTAAACTTTGGTAGTTATATGGTTGATAAACAACCAGTGTTGACAAAATCAACTATAACCCAAATGGTGTTTGCTGGGGTGAGTGAGGATTTCATTATAACACAAGGTACAAACTGGAAATTCACCAGGAACACATTTACCTTAGATGATTTCTATTTCCATGTAGTTTTCAGGAATGCTCATGGGTGTTAAAAGAATGAAATTCTTAGCCTTTTTTTTTCTTTTATTCAGAATGATTATTTTAATATAAATGGAGAGAGAGCTTCTAGTAGTAAATAGGGATAGTTCAAACTTCATATCTGAGTTTTTTAAGAGGAAAGGGATTTTTAAATGGTGCTTCTGTGAGAGCAGCCTGAAGTAAATCTTTGTCAAGTGGGTCATGCAATTTGGTATATTCAGAGGGAGTTTTTTTAACCTGGAAATTTTGTACTTCTGATTCACAACAGAAAGATAATAGAAGTAGAATTTATTTCCCACCTAGTTTACTATGCATCCACACATCATTATGTGTCTTTATCTGTCCAAATGTCAGACACATAGCTTATATTTGAAAAACATTTAAGCTGAAACTCTTCATAAAAATATTTCAATTTATGATCCTTGTTTTGGTGATAATATTAAAAATTAATATTCTTATTTTTCATAATGTATTTTTTAACTGCATTGTTTAGGGAGGTACGACTTGGAAGAAATGGGGTAGAAGAAATCAAACAGCATCCTTTCTTTAAGAATGACCAGTGGAATTGGGATAACATAAGAGAGAGTAAGTCACGCAGTCAGAGTGTTTCCGTTTCATCACATTTTGGATCTTATAAATTCATTTCCTCTTCTGAAACAGCAGACATGTGATAGAGTGTATGATAACTCATTTTAAATTGAGAGATCTTTTAAAGGATTTATTTTATCTTATTTTTTTATGTGTGAGTGCTCTATCTTCATATATACCTCCGTGCCAGAAGAGGGCATTAGATCCCAGTATAAAGCACATGATTGTGAGATGTGGTTGCTGGGAATTGAACTCAGGACCCGTGGAAGAGCAGACAGTGCTCTTAAATGCTGAGCCATGTCTACAGCCCAGTATGCATTTTTCTTTATTTATTATGTATACAATGTTCTGCCTGTATGTACACCTGCATGCCAGAAGAGGGCACCAGATCTCATAGATGGTTGTGAGCCACCATGTGGTTGCTGGGAATTGAACTCAGGACTTCTGGGGGAGCAGTCAGTGCTCCTAACCTCTGAGCCATCTCTCCAGCCCCAGTATGCATTTTTTTTAAAGCAACATTTCTCAATTCTTTTTGTAATAGACAGTATCCATTTCTTAATTTTCAATTTTGTGGATCTCAGTAATGGAATATTATCCTTTAACTTGAGTACCTAAGTTAATAAATTAATAGTTAGTTGTTGAGACTGCACTCTGATAAAACATAGTAATTTACTTTATGTATATATTATGTTGATTAATTTTAAGAATATTTCTGCTTTAAAAATGTAGAAAATGAGAATTCTCTACAATATATATATATTATTGCTACTTGTAATTTTTAGCTTCTAGAGTGATATAATTGGCCTTCCTTGTTTGATATATTAACCCATATTTAAAACTGACCTAATATAGTAATAAACTACGTATAAAGTTTTAGTTTTAGGAAATGTTGAATAGAAGATCAGTTGCTAGGTTTTTGTATAAAATATGTTATCGTAAAAATGAGTTGATCTTTTATTTTGGCTATGAGTGAAATAATATTTTTTTTCCTTGCAGCGGCAGCTCCAGTGGTGCCTGAACTCAGCAGTGACATAGACAGCAGCAATTTTGACGACATTGAGGATGACAAAGGCGATGTAGAGACCTTCCCGATCCCTAAAGCGTTTGTGGGAAATCAGCTGCCTTTTATAGGATTTACCTACTTTAGAGAAAATTTGTATGTGATTTTATTTGTTAAGTGTTATTGTTATAATAGCCTAGCTGTCAGGCTTTTTTTTTTTTTCCTAATGGACTATCTAAACTACTTTTAATTTTATTTTTTATTTGATATTTGAATGTTACATTTTATTTATTTACAAATGATTGAAAGGCACTGTCATATATTCGTTTGAAGATATACAGTAAGAACAAATACTTTGAGTTTGTTATCTTGTGAATCACAGAATTGTAAAAAAGGTAGAATGTGATTTGCCTTTAAACAGATTATCTCAGTAGATGCTCTGTAAGGGATTTTTGACTGGCAACCAAGGAGGAACCACTGAAAACTGTTAAATATTGGGATAAGATGTTAAAAGTGTTTGAGAAACTTCCTGGTACACTCAGATGTAATGATGAGAATGACCAGGTGTCACAATTTGCCCAGGTTTGGGTGTTTCCTAGAATGAGATAACAAATCCAGAAAAAGCTCAGGCAAATGAAGATGGATTAGTCACCTTCCTAATAGTGATAATATTCTAAAACTGTTTTGAGTGCTGAACAAAATAAGGGTATTGTCCTGAAGGGATGGCACAGTGGTTAAGAGCACTGGTTGCTCTTCCAGGCGACCCAGGTTTGATTTCCAGCAGCCACATGGCAGCTCACCACCATCTGTAATTCCAGTTCCAGGGGATCTGATGCCCTTTTCTGGCCTCCATGGGCACCAGGTACGCATATGGTGCACGGACTAATATTTAGGCAAAATATCTATACACATAAAGAATATATGTTTTTTTAAAAAGCATGGATGAAAGAAACTTATCCATGTTTATAGATGGTGGGAAGGACACAACTGAAAAAGAAATTGACAGTAATATCAAAATGATGCCTTAAGGGCTGACAAGATGGCCCACTAGGTAAGGCCCTTGCTGCTAAGTCTGATGACCCACATGGTGAAAAGAGAGAACCAGTTCCCACAACTTATCTTCTGACCTCTGCATGTATCTCTTGGCCTTTGTGTACATGAACACACCCAATAAATGAGTGTAAAAAATTAAATATTTTGAAAAGAAAATGTATAAATTTCAACATTGAGCTCATATGTTATCTTTGCAAAAAAGAGGAAATGTTCCTTTCTAAGAGAAACGATAGAATATGATCATTGTGGAAACTCAAGTGGAATCAAGGGGTCCGTGCTGTGACTCTAGTCCTAATGAAGTTAAGGCCTTTTGTGGAGAGGCTGAGGGGGTGACTGCCTGCCCAGCAGCAGAGCGAGTGCTTCCCTCAGTGTGCTCAAGTAAGACCTTAAGGAGGCTTGGTTATGTAAGACAAGTGAAAAGCCTTTCTCCCGTTTTTCCAGGTTATTAAGTGACTCTCCATCTTGTAGAGAAAATGATGCAACACAAACAAGGAAAAGTGAAGTATGTATACATTTTTACTGTGTTTGCTACTTTAGTCACATGTTCAACACTTATGCCATTGATTTTTTTTTAATTATCTCTATTTTTGTATACAAGTGTTTTGCCTGTCTTTATGTCTGTTCATTAAGTACATGCAGTGTCAGCGAGGTCAGAAGAGGGAATGGAATCTAGTTCCTTTGCAGAGTAGCCAGTGCTCTTAACGACTGGACCATCTCTCTCACCCCATCATAACACTGGTTTTTAGCCATGTACTTGGTATTTCTTTATTGCTCATGCAATACCATTCTTAGAGAATAAAGCGCTGTGTCTGTAGCACAACGTTGAAGTGATCAATTACGTGACTATGCACTTTCAGCTTTGCTATAGATTTAACAGCTGCGATGCCAGTTAGAAGACGCTATGATCTCAGGGCTTTGAAAGAGCATAAGCAGCGGGGCACAGAAGTAGGGCAGATTCAAACCTGCGCTTCTGCTTACCGGTGTATTCATATAATGTTAAAATATTTTGTGACTGTGCTCACTTCAGCAGCACATATACCAAAATATCTTGTGACTGCTTACAAAGCTAAATCATACACATACAGGTATAAGTTATAATGCTGTTTTTTCTTCAGATGTAACAAAAGGTAGAAAACGTGTTGGATAATTTTGGAATGATATACATCATAGGTCTTTTATTAAATATGACAAGCATTAAAATGTGTCTTGTATGTTTTTTTTGACTAGGAAAGTCAGGAGGTACGTGTCAAATACCCTGAAAAGGAGAAACACTCATGTTTTACTCTAACCATAGTCTGCTCCCACTTGAAGTACTGCATCTGCTCAAGAGACTGCCCATCCTTTTTCCTATCAAGTACCCTTTCACTATTTTTCTTATGAATCTAGTGTTTAAAATATGAATTATGTAATTTTTGTTTTTATTTATCAAGGACATGTATGTTCATAGTATTGCAGCATCTAAAAGTACTTAGCTTGACTAGCTCATGAGCTTGTATTTTTTTTTTTAAAGTCCTATTGTGTGAAAGTCATTTGTGCTTTTTCTCTGTGTGTGTGTGTACACATACATGGAGAAGGATAAAGATAGTTAACTCAGCCTGGGTGTGGGGGTGCATGCCTTTGATCCCAGCACTTGAGAGGTGGAGGTAGGAGAAGCTTTGTAAGTTGGAAGCCAGCCTGGTCTACAGAGCGAGTTCCAGGACAGTCAGTTCAGTCAGAGCTCCACAAAGAAACGCTATTTTGAACAACAACAAAAAAAGATAGTTGACTTTATTTACTTACAAGTTTAGTGTGTGCAGCTGTGATTGGATGTGTTTATATGTACACATGTGTGGAAGCCAGTTGTCAGTATTTCCTGAAAACTCTACATGTTTGTTTTGTTTTGTTTTTTTTTAGAAAGTGTCTCAGTGTATCTGGAATTCAGAGATTAGTCCAGACCGACTGGCCAGTGAGCCCCAGACATTTGCCAGTCTCTGCTGCACTTTTCCCTCAAACTCCCACTCCCTCAGCACTGGAGTTAGAGACTCAAACTGTGTGCCTTGATTTTGTTGTTTCATTTGGTTGGTGTTCTATTTTGTTTTGGAGACGAGTTTCGCGTTGTAGGCCTATCTAACCTGAAGCTTAACATCTAGGCCAGGTTGGCCTCCACCAGCTTTAGCTTTAGTGCTGGGGGTTAACATAGCTGGACTTCGTGTGTGTGTTACTTAGTCCCTGGTGCTTGTGCAGTAAGCATCTTACTGGCTGAGTCATCTCCCTGGCTCCTAGCCTATAGTTGTTTTGAAACAGTAGAGGTTTTTGTTTGTTTGTTGTTGTTTTAAAGATAAATTTAATATTTAAGAAACAAACTCATTAGAACTTTGGTGTATCATTTTTGCCTTGGCCTGACAGTATTTACTGTTTTAAATTTCAGCCCTGGAGCTCAGTATATAGAGCAAGCTGGCCTTGAATTCCCAGAGATCCTCCTTCCTCTGCCTCCTGAGTGGTTTAAAGGCATGTGCCAATACACCTAGAAGACATTGTCTTACGTATTTTGTTCCTGTTAATGGGACAAAACTTGTTAACTCATGTAGGGCAATATTTTAAATGATGTAGTATTATTTAATTCTTTTTTATCATTTTAACTTGCTTTAAAACATAGCTAAAAAGGATTTGAAACTATTAGCTGTCTACTCAGGATTCATTTAATCCCTGGTAGTAGTGTTCCTGTTGCTGTGTAGGAAATCACAGAAGAGTATATTCCTATAAATGTGTTTGTATGTATATATATATGCTGTGAAGGAGAGAGCAGGAGGCAAGGGAGCTCTAAGTCAAAGTCATACCAAGCAGGTACAAATCCCATATTCTTACTGAGAGATCTAGTAAGTGGGAAAGGCAAAATAGGATCATTGTTTTCTTTAAGCCTCTTATCTTTATGACCAAAACTTACAACTTCTTATTTTTTTTGACAGATTCAGAAAAAATTATATGCACTAGAAGAACACCTTAGCAGTGAGGTGCAAGCCAAGGAGGAGCTGGAACAGAAGTGCAAGTATGCTGCCGAGCAGTACCTTTTAAAGTTGAAGCTCAAACACAGTGCTGAAAATGAAAAGCACAAATTGACTAGATAAATACTTCTTCAACTAATAGACTATGCTTTTGTAAATTAGGATTACTTTAGTTACTGTTTCTTTCTAAAATTTTTTAGATCTATTAATACTCGCCTAGAGAAAACAGCAAAGGAGCTAGAAGAGGAGGTAAAAATTTCCTGTACTTTATAACATTTCTGTTAGTAAAAATCTTTGAAACCCTTTTAGCTACAGAGTTCTCATCGTGCCATGCAATACATATTGGTAGAACTTATCTGTGTCATAGGTGAACAAGATGGAAATTATTATAGGGTATCTTTTGTTACCTAGATTTGTTTTGCCAATTTGAGTTAATTTAGTTTGTACAGGTATTCCAAGATTTAAAAAAAATTGTGATGGTATATATGTATGAAAATGCCATAATGAAACCATTACTTTGTATGCTAATGTAAAAATTAATTTTTAAAATCTTGTTTTTATATGATGATTGAAATGATGTTTCAATAGTGATAGAAAGTTCCAGAAAGCTTGACTGTAATAAATTAAATTTGCGAACATGAAGAACACTAAAACTTTAACAAAACAATGATAGTCTTTTTTTAAGTCTTTTTTTAAAAAAATGTGTTTGATATTACTGACAGTATTTGACTGATTTCTTTCCATATTTCCTTTTGACAATAATGTTAACTTATTTCAGATTACCTTTAGAAAAAATGTGGAATCAGCCCTGAGACAGTTGGAAAGAGAAAAGGCCCTTCTTCAACATAAAAATGCAGAATATCAACGAAAAGCTGATCATGAAGCTGACAAGAAACGGAATTTGGAAAATGATGGTTTGTGATATAGAATAATAAATACATAAGAAGAAAAACATTAAATGTATGTTATATTGAGGCTTTCTGCTAAAATGCTTTGTTTCATAGTTAACAGCTTAAAAGATCAACTTGAAGATTTGAAGAAAAGGAACCAGAGCTCTCAGATATCCACTGAGAAGGTCAATCAGCTCCAGAAACAAGTAGGTTGGTCTGTGTATGGAAAGTGATGGGTTTATCCATGCCTGTTAATACTGATTGTAATTGCAGTGTTGCTAAAGCTGTTAGCTATAATAATTAAAGGGGTAATGCCTGGGAAAATAGAGTTTCTTATTTAAATAGCTTGTAACAAGATAATAAATTGATGTATTTTCATTATGTTGCATTGTGGTTATCTGCTTGCTTATGAATTGGATAACAGCTGGATGAAGCTAATGCTTTGCTGAGAACAGAGTCTGATACTGCAGCGCGGTTAAGAAAAACCCAGGCAGAAAGTTCCAAACAGATTCAACAGCTGGAATCTAACAATAGAGATCTACAAGATAAAAACTGCCTGCTTGAGACTGCCAAGTTAAAACTTGAAAAGGAATTTATCAATCTTCAGTCAGCTCTAGAATCTGAAAGAAGGGACCGGACCCATGGATCAGAGATAATTAATGATTTACAAGGTATGAAAATAATGATTGTACTGATTTGATTTTGATAATTTATAATTTTGAAATAAATTTAGATGGATAATGCATTGCAGTAACCTGGGTTTAGGGGTTTGTTTGTCTTTTTTCTGTTTGTTTGTTTTGTGGTGTTTTTGTTTGTTTTTCGAGACAGGGTTTCTCTACATAGACCCAGATGTCCTGAACTTGCTTTGTAGACTAGTCTGGCCTCGAACTCTTAGATGAATTCCCTGCCTATGCCTGGGATTAAAGGTGTGCAACCACCACTGGTTTGTTTTCTTTTTTTAATGTGGTATTGTGTTAGTGAAGGTAGAGACTGGGCTGGAGAGGCAGACTGTTGCTGTGTAAGAGCACATATTGCTAAGAAGTTCAGTTCCTAGCATTTCTAGCAGGAGGCTTACAACTGCCTGTAACTTCAGGGATTCCAACCCCTCTTCTGACTTCCTTTGACGCTGCATTACATACAAAAACTTATCCTCAGACACAAACACAGACACATAATTTAAAAAAAAAATACAAAACAAAATTAGACATTACAAGTATATTGATAGAATTTGCGAACAAAAAAAATGTGCTTTTAATTAGTATCTCCTAGATTTCTGCTGTCAACTGAGTTCCAGCTAAATTAACTTTAAAGTAATCTGACAGATTATAAAAACTTACTCACAAATAGGAACTCTAAAATATGAGGTAGATAATTTTAACTCTTAATTGAATGCATTTTGAATATGTTATTTTCAACAGTGTTTTTTTTTTTTTTTTTTTTTTTTTTTTTTAGGTAGGATATCTGGCCTGGAAGAAGATTTGAAGACTAGCAAAGCCTTACTGTCAAAAGTAGAGGTAGAGAAGAGACAGCTGCAGGAGAAGCTCACTGACTTAGAGAAGGTAAATATGGTGTGCTACGCTTGTGGTAAGAGAAGGGCAGTGAGACTTTAGATGAGAAAGTTACCAAAATAGAGCAATGAAGTAATCCTTCGCTAGGTAGAGTATTTTTATGTATACATGGACTGTTTTTCTACTTGGACTTGACTGCGCAGCAAGGACTGTAAACTTTAGTAGAGGCAACCCTTGCTATGCTGGACTACACGAACTCGGCGTATATAACGATGTTGCTCTTTTAGAAACCCCGAGGAAATTAGGACTCATTAAGATAAATATTTTATTCTTTGAGAATTGTATACAGCATAGAATAATTCAAAAGTTGTCTGTGATATCTTAAAAATTAATATAATACAAAATTAAAATATGACTTGTGACGTTCATATTTTTTTTTTAAATACTGTGGATCCAGGGATTATTTCCAGTTAATATTTTATTTCCATTTGTTTATTCATTGAGCTGAATATTTAGTGCTTTCTGTAGTAGAAATATCAGGATACAGTCTGATAGGTGACCGTGGGGACACAAACTTTTGATCCCAGCTCTCAGGAGACAGAAGCAGGTGAATCTCCAAGTTAAAGGCTAGCCAGGGGCTACCTGGGGAATCTTTGGGTCAACAAAAAGAAAAGTAATAATAAAGCCCCTAGGTAATTTCAATGCATTGTATGCAAACAAAATGCCAGCTGTTTGGACACAGTAGGCCTTTCAGGTGTAGAGAATGATAGATCAGAGGTAGACAGGAAAAGATGTACACTCTGCCTTGAGGATAGCCACTTGAACAGAGCTGAGGATAGAGAACAGCAGTGGTTGGATTTGCTTGTTTTAGTATTTCTGAAGTATGTTGTCTGGGTCAACAAACTAACCTTTAAGGGTCAGATTATGAATACTTGAGGTTTTGTTTGCCATGTGGTCTGTATTCTAAATCCTGGGACACATGTAGAAAATAGACTTGACTTCTTTTATCTAAGACTTTCAAACTTAAAACATGTCTGGTTGGTCATGTAGCTCAGTGGTACAGTGCTTGCTTAGCATGTCTAAAACCCTGAGTTCAGTCACCAGCATCACAGAAAAAGACCTACTAATTGGGTAGTAGGACATCTTGAGGTTCTGTTGTTGTTGAATGTAGCTAGATTTGAAACACCACTTTTTGTTTGTTTGAGACAGTCTTACTGTGTAGGCCAGGCTGGCCTCAAATTTTCAGAGATCTGTCTGCCTTTGCCTCCTGAGTGCTGGAATTAAAGGTCTGGCCATCACACCTGGCCATTAGATAACATTTTTAAAGTTTGAAAAATAATACTTCAGGAAGGGAAACTTTGTGACTAAAGAATAGCAGCATCCTGCAGCTGGAGAGAGGGCTCATCAGTTAAGAGCACTTGTTCTTTTAGAGGACCCAGGTTTGGTTCCCAGCACTCACAAACTGGCTCACAATCTGTCACCCTTTTATGACTTATATGGGTACCAGGCACCCATGTGGTACACATACATACATAGAAGCAACATATAGACACACACATACTCACTTAAAACAAGTATTTTTTCTTTTAAGATTTATTTATTTATTTATTTATTATTTATATACAGTATTCTGCCTTCATGTGTGCCTGCAGAATCTGGCCAGAAGGCACCAGATTTCAATATAGATGGTTAAAAGCTACTACCTTGTGTTGCTGTGGATTGAACTCAGGACCTTTGGAAGAACATCCATCGCTCTTAACCTCTGAACCATCTCTCCAGCCAAAATAAGTAATTTTTTTAAAAAAAAGTAAAATTAGAGATAGCTGGGAACCTTCAGAGGTGACAGGAAGTTGAGAGTAGGGATACAGTGTCAAGAGCATCAGTAGATAGTGTCAGGGTTGCAGATGGAGAAATAGAATAAGAGGTGAGAAATACTGAATGGTGAGAATAGCACTGTAGTCATTTTGCTGGAATTAATAGGTTCAGTTCCGATCTCAAAACAACAGAGTGGATGGGTGGTAAAGTCCATTGGTAACTTTTATAAGAAACTTGGAGAAAGAAGGAAAGGAAAATACTGAACATTCATAGTGAGACTATTTAAAAGTATTTTAAAAGTTTTTGAAGTTCTATGAATAGTTACCATTGGAAATGTTTCATAGGAAAAGAGCAACATGGAAATAGATATGACGTATCAACTGAAAGTAATACAGCAGAGTTTAGAACAAGAAGAAGCTGAACACAAGACCACAAAAGCACGGCTAGCAGATAAAAATAAGATCTATGAAACCATTGAAGAAGCGAAATCAGAAGCCATGAAAGGTATGCATTGTAAGGAGTATTCCAGCAACATTTTCCAAGAGTTAATTATATTTTTATTGACAAGTCTTGGGAAGAGAAAGGAAGAAAATTATTGGGGAAACTTTATATATGTATTTTTTTAAATTAATTACAATTTATTCATTTTGTATCCCAGCTGTAGCCCCCTTTCTCATCCCCTTCCATTCCCAACCTTCTTCCCTCTTCTCCTCCCATGCCCCTCCCCCAGTCCACTGATTGGGGAAGTCCTCCTCCTCTTCCATCTGACCCTAGCCTATCAGGTCTCATCAGGACTGGCTGCATTGTCTTCCTCTGTGGTGTGGTAAGGCTGCTCTCCCCTCAGAAGGAGGTAATCAAAGAGCTAGACACTGGGTTCATGTCAGAGACAGCCCCTGTTCCCCTTACTAGGAAACCCACTTGGACACTGAGCTGCCATAGGCTACATCTGAGCAGGGGTTCAAGGTTATCTCCATGCATTGTCCTTGGTTGGAATATCAGTCTCAGAAAAGACCCCCATGCCCAGATATTTTGGTTCTGTTGCTCTCCTTGTGGAGCTCCCGTCTCTTCCATGTCTTATTTCCCCCTTTTTTCATAATATTCCCTGCACTCTGCTCAAAATTTGTCTATGAGTCTCAGCATCTGCTTTGATGTCCTACTGGGTAGAGTCTTTCAGAAGCCCTCTGTGATAGGATCCTGTCCTGTTTCCTGTTTTTTTCCTTTTCGGGTATCCATCCCATTTACCTTTCTGAATGAGGACTGATCTCTTACCCAGGGTCCTCCTTCTTGCTTAGTTTCTTCAAATGTACAGATTTTAGTATCTTTATCCTATATTATATGTTTAATATCCACTTATTAAGTGAGTATATACTGTGTGTGTTTTTCTGCTTCTGGGATACCTCACTTAGGATGATCTTTTCTAGATCCCACCATTTGCCTGCAAATTTCATGATTTCCTTGTTTTTAATTGCTGAGTAGTATTCCATTGTGTAAATGTACCACAATTTCTGCATCCATTCCTCTGTTGAGGGACATCTGAGTTGTTTCCAGATTCTGGCTGTTAATGAACAAAGCTGCTACGAACATGGTTGAGCAAATGCCCTTGTTGTATACTTGGAGCGTATTTTGGATATACACCTATGAGTGGTATAGCTGGATCTTGAGGTAGCACTATTCCTAATTGTCTGAGAAAGCACCAGATTGATTTCCAAAGTGGTTGTAGAAGTTTGCACTTCTACCAGCAATGGAGGAGGGATCTCCTTTCTCCACGTCCTCTCCAGAATGTGTTGTCACTTGTCACTTGACTTTTTGATCTTAGCCATTCTGTTGGGTGTAAGGTGAAATCTCAGGGTCCTTTTGATTTGTATAGGTCTTTTTTTTTTTTTTTAACCTTCGCTTCATTACGAAAATTTCTAAATACAGAATTTCTCTACCATAATTTTAGGTCTGAAAGAAAGTGATATTTCAGTGGCATTAATGGTGAAAGGTGTGCAGTGTGGTATTTTATATCTACTGATTTGGGAAATATGTTCTTTGACATATATTTACTATAGTTTGACACTTCTCCAGCTGTGTTGAAAAATTACTAATAGTTGTATAAGACAAGAACTTATGAAGTAGCTAGTCCAGTTGGACTCAGTAGTAGCTCACTGAGTAATTTGCACACTGACATAGTAAAGATGCCAGTCAGATTTTATTAAAGGCACGTTGTACTAATAGTTCCCAAAATAAGCTTCCACAAACCAGTCGTTGTTTTAGAGTTGTCTTGGCATAGTTTGTTTCCTCACTATGTATTATTAAAATAGATTTGAAATCACAGAAATAATCAGTTCTTGAAAATATTTGTGTCCAACTCTGGAACAGAAATTTTATTTCTTATTGAGGCATGATATTATGAATAGCTTTGCAAGAAGTAGCCTTTTAGTCTTTAAGTAAAATTAACATTTAGATTTTCTTATTCCAACTAATTTACCTTAAAGCACTGACTGAGGATGATAAGAAATGAAACAAGTCATGAACAATAGTGAACGTCTTTAATCCCAGGCAGAGGCAGGTGGGTCTCAGCTAGGCTTACAGTTGTGACTCTTTGAGAACAAAAGAGGAATAAGGTACTTTATTTAGAAATGTATAGTCTGAAGAGATTAAGTTGATGAACAGTGTATTTCTTGTCTATAACCTAGAAGAGAGTTAAGTTTTGAAGTTAATTTATATGCAATGAAATATAAACACTTTTGATGTTTGTGTTACAGTCATGTAGTTACTACCAAAGCTGTAGAATGTATCTACCTCCTCAGTAAGCTTTCTTGTGTTTCCTTTTATCTGCACCAATATTATGTGATTTTTAAAAAAATATTTGTTTGTTTGTTTGTTTTTAGATAGTGTTTCTCTGTGTAGTCCTGGCTGTCCTGGAACTCTCTGTAGATCAGGCACCTTGAACTCAAGAGATCTACCTGCCTCTTCCTCCTGAGTGATGGGATTAAAGGCATGTGCCATCACCACTCAGCTAATATTTTTATTTATTTATTGAATAAGTGAATGCATTTATTTATTTGTTGATTGCTTTTGAAACTGACAAAAATGAATCAATTTAATGTAATATAACTTCTTTGTTTCTAATGGTTACTTGGAACATTAATACATGATATGTGATGCTTGCTGATAATTTTACATATAAAGACATAGCACTTAAATATTACAGATTTTATTTAAGCCTGGCTCTAAAATTCTTGCTCTTCGTACTGTATGTTATCACCTGTATAGATTAAGAATGTGGCTTGAACAAGTAATTATTATCAGTATGACCTTGTTCAGTTGCTTAAACTTTGCTCATAACTTGTTCTCTGTAAAGGTATAATGATGGTGTTGTTAGGCTGTGAAAATCAAGAGTACATGTAAATAATTAGGAATACTGTCTACTTAGTAGCATGTAGAGAATGTTTCATTTGTCTGTGCACACTTCTAAAAACCCTTCATTAAATATTTTTAATTCTGGTCAGGGAGATGGTTTGATGGATAAAGTTCTTACTGTGCATGGATGAGCCCATGTAAAAGCCAGGCAGAGAGGTGATTCCTGGGGCAAGCTCACTAGCTAGATGCACCAAAATTAGTGGGTTCCACATGGACCCATAGACCCTGCCGCACGATCACTGGAGGTCAAACAAGAAAAATATCTGACATCAGCTTTAGGCCTCTACACACATGCAAGCACATGTACACTTTAAAAAATAAAATTTAAAAATACCCTTAAAATGTATGAATTTAATTTTTAAATAATGCAACGTTTTGTACTTAATAGTTGGATGTTAAACAGTAGGTATGAGAGGGCATAGGAATCCTACTTGGATATGAACTGAAACAGTTGCATTTAAAATTGAAGTTACTTGCATAGGAATACACTTGATCACCTTTAGAGGAAAGTGCTTGGGCTGAAGAGATGGCTCAGCAGTAGGAGACACTGACTGCTTTTCCAGAGGTCTTGAGTTCAATTCCAAGCAACCACATGGTGGCTCACAGCCATCTATAATGGGATCTGATTCTCTCTCTTCTAGTGTGTATGAAGACAGCACTCACATATAATAAATAAATAAATATTTTTTTAAAAGACGAAAAGTGCTTTTAAAGAGTTGCTTTTCTGATTGTAGGTTTATTATAAATCATTTAAAAAAATGAAGGAAAGTATAACTCAAAAAAAGCAAAGATTAGTTACAATCCTAAGTAAGCGTAATACTTTATAGATTTACTCCATTTTCGCTACCATTTTACTAATTCTTAAAAACAAAACAAAAAACAAAACCCTGTGAGCATTAGTGAGCACCAATGAAGTACCTGCCAAATACCTGGCAGTGTTTTACCTTTTTGCCATATTCAGGAGGTTAAATACTGTTACTCTCCTAGATGGAAGGAAATTGAAGAAAGAGAAGTTAACTTAGCTTCTCAAATAATTAATAAGTGGCAGAGTCAGCTCAGAAAGTTTGATTCCTGAATCTTACTACCTCCCAAAACATAGTTTTCAACACCTGCATAATAATATACTAACAGGGAAAGAGAAGTCATGGAATTTGCCTGGATGCCTTGAGGTAAAAATAGTCATACTGTTTATTGAAAGATGCCAGTGTCTTATAGAGAAACAAAGGCAAAATGTCTTTTTTTTATTAGAATAAATTTGATATCACAAGTAGTGTGATGCATTTTATACTCTACAAATAAGACATCTAATTTTTAAGCCAAAATTCATATTTCAAATATATTTGAAATGATAAAAATATTCAGTTAGAACCATAACTATAAGATAGTACCACTTGCCCTTAATTAAAATACATTTCAACTCATTTTTGTCTCTACTGTTGCTGTAATAGAAATGGAGAAGAAGCTGTTGGAAGAAAGGACTTTAAAACAGAAAGTGGAAAACCTGCTCCTGGAGGCCGAGAAGAGATGCTCGATACTGGACTGTGACCTCAAGCAGTCTCAGCAGAAGCTAAACGAGCTACTGAAGCAGAAAGATGTATTAAATGAGGACGTAAGTGTGACTTATACTAAGTAAAATGAGTGAGCCAGTAATAACCTAGTTTTAGTAGGAGGTCTAATGGTGACTGCATTATTTAATTCTTTTTCCTTGTAATATTCTGTAGTATACATTGGCTTTAATGGATTTTGGTGATAGAGTAAATCAGTTATTGAATAAGTTTAAGATACACCGTAAAGATTATGTTTTATTTAAAAATATTAGAATCATTATCTGTATTTTAATGTGAGATACATAAGAAAATCATTCTTGAGCTGGGCATGGTAGCGCAATGGTAATCCCAGCACTCAGGGAGGCAGAGGCAAGCGGATCTCTGTGAGTTTGAAGCCAGCCTAGTCTACAAGGTGAGTCCAGGACAGCCAGGCTATACCTATCTTTGAAAAACCAAATAAATAAATAAATAAATAAATAAAAAAGAAAGAAAGAAAATCATTCTTGTGAAAAATAATTCACTTAAATGTCAAGTAATTTTTTTTATTACCTATTTTTTAGGTTAGAAACTTGACATTAAAAATAGAGCAGGAAACTCAGAAGCGTTGTCTTATGCAAAATGACCTGAAGATGCAGACCCAGCAAGTTAACACCCTAAAAATGTCAGAAAAGCAGATAAAACAAGAAAATAATCATCTCATGGAAATGAAAATGAACTTGGAAAAGCAAAATGCTGAACTTCGAAAGTAAGTTAATTGGTTCATACAGTTTGATGGAGTGTTTCTGGGAGTTTTTGTGTGTTATTGGTATTTATTTAAAATGAAAGCTGTGTGTGGTGGTAATTCCTTTAATTACACTTGGGAGTGTGAAACAAGAGCCAGCTTATATAGCAAGATAAATGTAAAATAAAACTAATAATATAACACATTGCATTAGCTGTTGGATTAATGACATAATGTAGCCTTGGGAAAAGCCTGTATACAGGAATTAGTTTTTTTTTTTTTTGTTTTTTTTTTTTTTTAATGTGTGTTTTTTCATGTTTTGTTGTTGTTACTGTTTATAAAGTTTCACTATGTATCCCTGGCTGGCCACAGCCTTCCTGGAATCTTTTTTCCTCAGCCTCCAGAGATCTAGGATTAGAGGTATAACTCATCATATCTGGCTTGCAGTTGTTCAGATTCTTGTTTTGTGTTCTCATGCGTGGCCTTGTGAAAATTTCCAGGCTGGCTTTGAACTCATCATCACTCCCACCTCAGGCTCCTAGTTGCTGGGATTATAGGCTCTGGCACCAGGCCTGGTGGGGATGAGAGTTTTAAAAGGTAGTGATGAAGTTAGTGCTAGCATGAAAATGACTTGATTTCAGACATTCTTACTTTGCAAAATGGCTGGGTTAAAATGTATGTAAGCTATTAACAAAGACTTTGTGTTTACAGAGAGCGGCAGGATGCAGACGGGCAGATGAAGGAACTGCAAGACCAGCTTGAAGCTGAGCAGTATTTCTCAGTAAGGCACTTTCTGCAGAACCAGGAGAATGGTTGTCTTTTAACTGAAACAAATATTTATTTTACTTTATGTGTATTTGTATTTGGGAGACAGGCACATAAGTGCATGCCTGGTACCTTGGGAGGTCAGAAGAGGGGAAAATGCATAACTTTCATTGTTTGCCCTTGCTTGTTTTGGTTTTGGGTGTTTTAAACAGCTTCACTATCGAGCTGGTCTCTAGTTTGCAAACTTTCTGCCTTCACACCTGAGTGCTAGGATTATAGTAATTTACCACCACACCAGACAGATATGGATGGGCTCTTACATAACTCATAAAAAGCAAACAGGGATTGGGGATGTAGCTCAGTGGTAAAATACTTATAGCATAAAGGAGGTCCTGAGTTCAATACCCAGCACCATAAAGAAGGAAAAAAAAAAAAAGTACTGATAAAAGGCTGTAAATTGTTTAACAGGAATCCCTTATCTGCCTGGCTTGGTGGTTTGTGCTTATAGTTGCAACCACCATACAGACTGAGGTAGTGAGGTCACTTGAACCCACAACATTGAGGCCAGTCTCCACAACAGAAGGAAAGACACTGTCTCAAAACAAGAAATCAGCTGTTGTTGACATAATTCTAAGCATAGCTATTAACCAGCCTGTGAAGCTGGTTACAAGAATCACCTTTTGGAAGAATATGCATTTAGGTTTTTTTTTTTTAATATATAATTTTTTAAATTGTATGTGTTTTGCCTGCATACATATCTGTGTGAGGGTATTGGATCCTAGAGTTACAGACAGTTGTGAGCTGCTGTGGGTACTAGGAATTGAACCTTGGTCCTCTAGAAGAGCAGTCAGTACTCTTAACCACTGAGCCATCTCTCCAGCCCAAATATGTGCTTTTATAATTGTCATACTGACCTTTATGGATTTTTTGAGGCTACTTTAAAAATATGAAATATTTTCTTCCCCCCCTCCTTTTTTTTTTTTTTTTTTTTTTTGGTTTTGTTTTGTTTTGTTTTGTTTTGTTTTGTTAGGGACAATGTTTCTCTGTGTAACATTTCTGTCCTGAAATTTATTCTGTAGGCCAGGCTGGCTTTGAACTCAGAGATCTACTTGCCTTTGCTTCCCAGTAGCTGGAATTAAAGACATGTGCTACCTCCACCCAGCAATAAGAAGTATTTTTATGTAGTACTTTCATTGATCTGTCAACTGAAAGAAAGACAGAAAAATCAGCAGTATTATTTGCCATCTCTTCATTTATCTGACCAACCTGTATATTTAACTGGAATTGTGCTGTGGTACCCTGTTGAAAGTGATACTTTTACATTATTAACTGCTTCTTTTAGGGGTTGAGTTTGCTGGGGACTAGACGTAGGGTATGCAATCTACTGTACAGTTAGCCTACTAGTCAGATGTTTGTATTTTAATTTGTGACTAGAAAAGGGGAAAGCCACAAAACTACTCATTTCTCAGGACCCCAAAATTACCCAACATTAAGAAAATATTTCTATAAATTGAGGTTTTTGCCTGGCGAGGGTTTGAATATAAGTCATATTCTTGGTAATAACGGACGTGCATTTCTTTTTTGTTGCTTAGACCCTCTATAAGACACAAGTTAGAGAACTTAAGGAAGAAAGTGAAGAGAAGACTAAACTTTGTAAAGAGTTGCAACAGAAGAAGCAGGATTTACAGGATGAAAGGTAAGGAAGGGTCCTTATCCCTTGTCCATATGTAAGTGCCCTGTTCCAAGTCCGTTTTTTACCAAGTAAAAAAATCTGATGAAAAATGAAATAGACAAATCTTTTGACTTCATATTGAAAATGGATTATTAAAATGCCATCTCCAAGGGATCTGAGACTTCACTTATTTAGACTGTGTGTTTAGAATACATGATAGGCTCTGAGTTCATTCCCGTACCATATGCCGTCTGTGATCGGTCTATCTCGGAAATACAGAGACTCCTTGGCTGCCCAGCTGGAGATCACTCTAACCAAAGCAGATTCTGAGCAGCTGGCTCGTTCCATTGCTGAGGAACAATACTCTGATTTGGAAAAAGAGAAGATCATGAAAGAACTGGAGATCAAAGAGATGATGGCTAGACACAAACAAGAACTTACTGAAAAGGATGCTACAATTGCTTCTGTAAGTAAAATTCTTGGTGTTTGGATTTGTAATTAAATTGCTGTCTCATAAAATCTCAAACATTTGGGAGCTGTCAGTTGTAAATTTCAAATGACTATACTTATTAGCAGACTGTAACAGTCTAACTAAAGGTACATTTCAAAAGAAAGTAAAATAGAAAGCAGTTGGTCTTATGCTGTCAGTTGTGCAGACCTACCGAATGCTATGCACGGTAAGGGGGTTAATAGTCGACAGAAGAAGGTACATATACAAAACCTTGTGTATGCAGATAGTAATATAAAGCCAGTGTGAGAAGGCACAGTAAATACACAGTTTTAGAATAATGGTATTTTGGGGTGAATGGAATAAACTTGATCCTTACTAATTAGGTAAATTGTATCTAATTTAAGAACCAAATGTGAAAAAAAATTTTTTTTAAGTTATCAGACAGAATTAAAATTACTGTGTGACAGAAGACAGCCTAAATAACAAAGAGAAGATATTTGTAATGTGTATATTTAACAGAGGATTGATATCTATAACACATACAGAACACCTGTAATTCAGTAAAGTAGATGAAACAATTTAGAAGAAAACTGGCCAAAAGAGACAGCTCAAATATGTAAGTAGGTGCTTCACTTAACTGTTCTCTATCACAAGGTCAGGTGGATGTCATAGCTTTAAGGTAAGATACCATTGCATACCCTTTCCACACTGAAAATAGGAACCTAACAAGTTCAAGTGTCTGGAAAATGGCATTTTTTTTTTTACAACAAATGGAGTGTTAAGTTTAAATTGATAAGTATAATATAGTCAGCAGTATGACAGTTTCTGGCAAATTTTAAGTATGCAGTACAACCCCAAGAAAGTTCACAGGAAGATAACTGTGCTAAACAAACTAGCACTGTGTTTATAGCCACATGATCCCTATAAATAGCAAACCCTCTCACATGTCTCCATCGATAAACAGTTGTGAGGGATGGAGAGATGGCTCAGTGCTTAAGAGCACTGGCTACTCTTCCAAAGGACCCAGGTTTGATTCCCTGCACCCACATGGTAGCTCATAGTTCTCTTATAACTACATTCCAGTTCAAGAGAGTCTGATGTCCCTTCTGGCCTCTGAGGGCACTGCACTCACATGCTATAAAGATATACATTCAGGCAAAACACTTATACAGTTAATTAAAATAAAACAGGTGAAGGGATAACAGGTACATGCCTGTAGTCCCAACATTTGGAAGGTGAAGGAGTTATACAACAAGGTGACGGTCAGTCTAGAATACATGAAACCCTGTCTTAGCAAACAAAACTGGAAGATACATTAAGTATGGTAGAAAACAGAAGTAAACAGAAGTTGGATCTAAATGAATTTATATCTAAATGAAATTTATATACCTTCATATATATCAGCAGGGTAACACATTTTGTTGTTCTTTATTTTGATCTCAAGATGACCCAGAATTCACATTTCTTTTCCTGCCTCCCAAACAATGAAATTAGAAACATTCACCACTGTTCCCACATAGCATCTTCAGTCTCAGTATTTCTGGCTACCTGGGCCTTACTATGTAGACCAGATTATTCTGTCTTCTGAGTGCTAGGATTAAATGTGTGCCTTACCATGCTTGGTGAGTTTAATTCTTCAGTGTATTAAGTAAGTCATAATTTAAAAAAAATCACATATATTACTTCATGTCTATATAATGGAAATTTTCAGTATTTGGTGGGAAAGTGGAACATAATTTATAGTAAAACTATAGGAAGAAAGGATAGGAATATAATCTGAAAGGAATGTAGAAAAAAAGGATTCAACTTTTTCAATAAAAACACATATTTTGAGCCAGGTGGTGGTGGCCCATGCCATTAATCCCAGCAACTGGAAGACAGATCTCTGAATTTAAGATCAGCCTGATCTATAGATTGAGTTCCAAGACAGTCAGATCTACACAGAGAGACCCTGTCTCAAACAAAACTAAACAAAAATCTCATTTTTTTCTTTTAAAATAACATTCTGAAAGAAATACTACAGTTTTAAAAATTGTTCAGCATAATAGAAACACAAGCCTTTGTTTTCCCTTTTCTTGACTTATTGAGTGGTTTTGTTATTAAAAACAAAAACTGCTAAGGATTTTTGGGCTACATATGAAGTTTTGAGGGAGCAACATTTTTATCAAGGATAAGGCTGGTTTTGGTAACAGAAGGTGAAGTGAAGGTGTGAGAAAATGGTCTTTTGGTCTCAATTTGGATTACTATTTGACAACTAAAATTTTGTAAAGTGATATGTGAGTTTTCCCTCTGCTTCTTTTTCTCAGCTTGAAGAAACAAATAGGACACTAACTAGTGATGTTGCAAATCTTGCAAACGAGAAAGAAGAATTAAACAACAAGCTGAAAGATACTCAAGAGCGTATGTATTAGCAGGAGGTAAAGCTTATTGTGGTTATACCTAGTAGCTGTCGTTACTGGTGTAACTTTAATATTTGTTTATTTCAGAACTGTCAAAGTTGAAAGATGAAGAGATCAGTGCAGCGGCTATTAAAGCACAGTTTGAGAAGCAGCTGTTGACTGAGAGAACTCTAAAGACTCAAGTACGTCATCAGAATGAAAATGTGGTTTTGAATTTTGTTTTTATTCCAGTCACCTGTCTTTTCTAGCTCTACAGGGTGGAAGCTTTGTGTTCATCACAATATCACTATTAGAGCAATATCCTGTTTTTGTTTTTGTTTTTGTTTTTTTTTTGATCAAGAAAAAAACTTAATGTGTATGGAAATGTCCTGCATTCTCTCCCAGCTTCTTTTTATTATTTGCTAGTAGCCTGAAAAGAGTCAGATGATCTGACAGGGCATGTGTGATTACTGACACCCTTCTGCCAGCTTCCACAGTTGTAGTTGTAGTGTAAACATGTGGGTGCTAGGGATATTTTCTGTTGTTGGACGGGGTACAATGCAGAATTCACTCTCTTCAGAATAGGAAGAAGAACATCTACCTATTAAAATTTCACTTACAATAGAAAATGATATCAGATCAATCCTATAGTTCAGTGGGGAACACATCCAGGGACTGGCATATGCTAGGCAAGCATTTTACCTAAGCTATACTCACAGCCCTGTAAACACTTTAAACAGTCATTCTCAAAAACCATGAGATAGCTCAGTGAGTAAAGGCTTCTACTATCAAAAACTGAGAATGAAAAATTGTTTAGAATACAGAATGGGTATTAATAGAAGTATATTATTTAAGGTAAAAAGTATTTTGTGTGTGCATGTGTCATATGTGTGAATATGTTCATGTGTGTATGCACATGTAGAGTGTGCATATGTGCATGCATGTGGAGACCAGATGTTGGCTTCTGGTATCTTCCTATATTACTATCTGCTTAAAAAAAAAAAAAAAAGATTTTTCATAAATGTGTGTGCCCATGGAAGCCAGCAGAGGGTGTTGGTTCCACTGGAGCTGAAGTTACAAGTGGTTCTAAGTGTCTTACATAGGTACTGGGAACTGAACTCAGCTTTTCCAGAAAAACAGAAAGCAGTTTTAACCATTGAGCCATCTCTCTAGCCCCTCTCCACTTTACTTTTTGAGATAGGATCTCTCATCAAATCTAGAGATCACAATTGGTCAAGAGTAGCTGACTGGTGAACTTAAGGGATCCTTCTGTCTCTACCTCCCTGGCATTGAGGTTAGAAGCATGCACCAGTGTGCCTGGATTTACATATGGGTACTGGGGATCTGAACTCTGGTCCTTGTGCTTGTACAGCAGACACTTTTCTGACTAAGCCATCTTCCCAACCCCAGAAGTGTTCCTTTATAACCGTGTGTACAGGAAAGGAATTACTGGTGGTTATGTAGCTTATAATGGTGAGTTCCTGAGAAAACATTAATATAGCTTAATATATATATTATGCTTATTTCCTTAAGGCTGTGAATAAGTTGGCAGAGATCATGAATCGAAAAGAACCTGTCAAGCGTGGTAGTGACACAGATGTGCGAAGAAAAGAGAAGGAGAACAGAAAGCTACATATGGAGCTTAAGTCTGAGCGTGAAAAATTGACACAACAGATGATCAAATACCAGAAAGAACTGAATGAAATGCAGGCTGTAAGATTGCTCTTTTACAATGAAAACATTTTTTTCTTTTTAAAAACAATGTTTTTGTTTTTTGTTTTGTTTTGTTTTGTTTTTGTCTTTGGTTAAGGAGCATTTCTATTAGTAATTACTACTAAATCATGACCCACAATTACAATCTACATTTCATCTGTTAATACATTTTTTACAGCAAATAGCTGAAGAGAGCCAAATTCGAATTGAACTCCAAATGACCTTGGACAGTAAAGATAGTGACATTGAACAGCTGCGGTCACAGCTCCAGGCCTTGCATATTGGTATGGACAGTTCCAGTATAGGCAGTGGACCAGGGGATGCTGAGCCTGACGATGGATTTCCAGGTACACATTCTTGGTCAGCCCTTGCATTTGCCTTAAATTTAAGTCAGGTAATTGCTTTTAAGTTTCATGACTGACTTTGCTCTTGAGAAAAAGGTTTGTCATTTCTTTAAGTGAAAATCTACTTCTTGGAGTCACATGACATTTGGACTTGTTTCATTAAAAACAAACAAGTAAATATATTCGAATGTTTAGGTGTTTAACTCATTATGTAGTGTCTGTCTTTTAAGCTTTTATTTATTTATTTTTTTCTTCTTTCTGCTCACTTTCTTACTTGCGGGTGTGTAGTCCATATCACTCAGTCACACACTATGGAGTCCATGTCCTTCACCTACCAGCGTTCCTCTACCTCTCTCAATATTGCCACTAAGCCCTCCAGTTCACACATGCTTCTTGACTCTGACTCTGAAGAAGATTCTTTGCCTTACTCACCCATTTCATCGGAGCCTATTAGTACAGGTGATATCCTGAAAAGCTTTCTGTCTCTGCAGTTCTCCCAGCTATTTAATTTTGTCCTTTTGGGAAAAAAAAATTACATTAACTAACATCCACTCACTCCAACATGCTGTGTAGATGCAGTAAAAATAAACTGCTGCATGAACTATAATTTTCTTTTAAGGTATTTTTCAAATAGCTTGTGCTTGTATTTGCTGGATTGTTTGATTTTTTGCTGACTTTTCAGAAACAAAGGAGTATGTTCCAAATCCTTGAAAGTGCATGGCTTCATCTATTTTCAGAAAACTTTTCTGTAGTTCTGTATCAAGAAAAGATATTTTTGACAGTACAGAAAAGAACAAAAACATGTGACCTGTTTCAGAGAACATGTTCAGATTTTCATGGAGTATATACATGTCCATAAATGTGCTAAGCCTTCAGAGAACACATGAAACAGTTTGGCCTGGGTCACACACTGAAAAAGACTCACAGGTGAAATGATGGAGAGTCCTGAGTATGCCTTTTAAACTCACAGAGGTTCTCACTGATCTCTGTACTCCAGTTCTCTCATTTACATGAGGGATGGAATTCTATGTATGGAGCTGTGAGGACCTAGAGAACTTACATAAAGCATCAAGTACAGTTGGGGCATAGTAGTTAAAATCTGTAATGACTTGCACTATTAGAATATTCTCTTAGAATGGCATCCCCCCTGCCAATTTTATTTGAAAAATACTGATCAAATTTATCAGCACAGTAGTCAATGAGTTAAGATGTTAATTATGAATGGGTTTTACTGATTTTGGTATTTTGGGGCTTAGAAATTTTGGTTTTCCTGTTGCTTCTTAAACAAGTTTGGTCTGTATTTTACTCAGTGAGATTAGCCATTCTAAAATTCCCTGTTTTCTGAACACACTCATTTAACGTACTTTCTACTCCACAGTGCAAAGTACATGTCTAGTCAGCTTGGGCTCTCCAGGAAGAGTGAGGGGCTTGATGTAGACATGCAGTGAAAAGATCGCAGTGCTCGTGTGTTGTGAATTTTGCCAGTGCATGAATTTAATCAATGTGGTGTTTGATGTTATAATTCAGAGTATTTATTTCCAATGTGACATGACCTGGATTTTGTTTTCCGCTGTGTAATGTGCATTATTACAATAGCCCGGGTACTATATGGTCTAAATTGTAAAGGGCAGATTTGATTAAAAGTTTCATAAATTCCTCATTTTCAGGGAGAATCATTTTATTTATCTTCATATGTTATGCTTACTTACAGAATCAAGATTAGAAGGATGGTTGTCATTACCTGTGCGGAACAACACTAAAAAGTTTGGATGGGTTAAAAAGGTAATTAGTGCTTTTGAATATGGTTTCTTTGGCTTCTGGTTTAACTCTAGCCATTTTCCTTCTGGAGTTGTAGGGTAAATGTGCCTACACTTCCTGACATAAAAAAACTTATCTATACTTTCTGATGTGGACTGATACAATTTTGTTTATCTCTGTGGAAGAAATTTTACTGTTCATGGGTTGTTACTGAAATAGGTTTTGAGGTCATTATAGTAGCCTGTTCTGGTGCTATGGTGTCCTAGTGGGCAGCAGAACACTACAGCACCAAATATGGTAGGAAGACTGTATTTCTGTGCTACTGTGTATGTCTTGTTCACTTTGACTAGGCTGATGCAGATTCACTTTTTACATAGATCCCAAAGCTTAAAATATATCTGGTTTCAGTTTCATTGTTACAGAAAAATAAATAAAAGTCTGTAAGTAAGTCTGTTGTTACCTTAAGTAAAAGTTCCCAAAAGCATCGTTAGTACTTTTTATTTACTTTCATAGCATTTGACTTTATCACAAATACAAATTTTCCTGTAAAAGAAAATAAACACAGTGTATAGTAATTTCATCAGTTTCTTCTTTTCCTCTTTTTAATAGTATGTGATTGTAAGCAGCAAGAAGATTCTTTTCTATGACAGCGAACAAGATAAAGAGCAATCAAACCCTTACATGGTTTTAGACATAGAGTAAGTATCAGACTTGGGTTACAGTGTGGCGAGAGGATTAGGACTTTGTCGTCATGACAGTTACAGCACCCTCTCACTCTACTGGTGGGCCGTCTCCCTCTCAGCGCCTTTATAGACAGCTGGCACTGCGTGGTGTGGGAGACATCCGCATCTCATGGCTTTTTACTATGTGATTTTCTAACAGAAGCTCAACCTGGGCTTTCTTTATCTTATTAATTATCGAAACAGTAAAAAAAGCTAGTCATCAGCGTAGCGACTTTAATCCCAGCACTTGAGAGACAGACTGATCTACAGTAGTAGCCAGAACTACATTGGCTACTGTCTGGCTATTCAGACAGAGATTGACCCTGTCTGAAAACAATAACAAAAAGAAACAGACAAAAAAACCAAATGAGTCTATGAATTTCTAGGGTCAATAAGTAGCTGATTTTTAGCATCTGATACAAGATACCAATGTAGTATAATTCTTGGCTAATATTTTACTTATTCCTTTACTTAAAAATCTTCTATAGCAAGCTGTTTCATGTTCGACCTGTTACCCAGACAGATGTATACAGAGCAGATGCTAAGGAAATTCCAAGGATATTCCAGGTAAACACATTGCATGTTTTTTCCTTGTTAGAGGTTCACGTGTGACATGTTTTAAATTTCTTTCTTCATTGGCCTCGGCCTTTGTCGCATTACTTTTCTGTCCCAGCCCCAATTGGGACAATTGGGTGTTGCTTGTCCTGTGCTTCTGGCCATTGTTACCCATTGTACAAGATTGGCTATTGTTTTTTAGAATGTGAACTTATTTCTGTTTTGGTTTTATTCTCTAACTCTGGAAATTTTAAAAAGTCAAGTAACAAGTTGAAAGCTGTGGCACTTTTGCTTTTTATTTAAACTGAGGCCAAGCTTTTCCTTTTATTGTTTCCATTTAAAAGTTTTCCAGACCATAATTTCTGGAGAGATAGATGCCTAGGTGGTTAAAGAGCTTTTACTGTTCCATGAAATGACCATTGACAGCAGGTGGCTCACTGACACCTCGAACTCCAGCTCCATAGGTTCCAGTGCCCCCTCTGACCACAATGGGCACTTGTGCACAGGCACACAAATACACACTTAAAAATTTATTAAGAGTTCTGTATAAAGACAACTGTGCCCAGCCAAGGGTGGTGGTGTACGACTGTAATCCCAGCACTTAGGAGGCAGAGGCAGGCAGATCTCTGTGAATTCGAGGCCAGGCTGTCTACAAAGTGAATCTAGGACATCCAAGGCTACACAGAGAAACCCTGTCTGAAAAAGAAAAACCAGCTACTGTTTTACCTTAAGGTACCTAATCCACCTTAAGGGAGTTACTGTCTTTCCTCCCACCCTCAAGTGCTTATGCTCTTTTATTTGGGCATTTATTTGCATATTTCTTTTATCCCTCTACTCTCCAGACTTGTAAAATGAAAATGTGCATACAGTTCACCCACTCTTCTATTATTCAGGAGTATAAACAACAATTAGGATAGTTCTCTTATCAGACTTTTGTTGTTTGTTTGGATAAGGAGGGACACGGAAGACTGAAAACAGAGCTTTGACCTTCCAATGAACTATACTTCTAGCCCTAAATGTGGTCCCACAGGAGTGAAGGAAAAACCTACCTAATTAAGTGTAAATTTGCCTTTTGTTGGCCTATTCTGATAGTTTTGCTATAGCAAAATAAAAGATGCTATAAATAAGGAGATCCTGTTTAGTGTGAAGCAAAGCAACAGTCTCATGTCTCTTACATGAGCTCTGTCTTCCCACGAAGTGGAAAATTAGTTTCAGGCTTTTATGCATTCTAGTGAGCCATACTTGTGGCTTACATAAACCTTTCATCAGGTAAATCTGCTTAGGTTTGAACCTCAACTTCATTTTGCTCTCATTGGGTGATTTATCAGAATATGAGTAATTTATCAGTTGATAATAAAAATAACATAATGTGGGTCCTGGAGAGATGACTCAGCAGTTAAGAATAAGACGGGTTTTGGTTCTCAGTACCCCTGTGGTGGCTCACAACCATCTCTATTGCACTTTTAGGGGATTGATGCCCTTTTCTGACTTCTGAAAGTACCAGACGTATATATGGTACACATACATACATGCAAGAAAAATATTTGTAAAATATATCTTTAGTGTGTAACAGTCATTCCTGTCCTCTTGGTGTTTATAGATTCTGTATGCCAATGAAGGAGAAAGTAAGAAGGAACCAGAATTTCCAGTGGAACCAGTGGGAGAAAAATCTAATTATATTTGCCACAAAGGACATGAGTTTATTCCTACTCTTTATCACTTCCCAACCAACTGTGAAGCCTGTATGAAGCCGCTGTGGCACATGTTCAAGCCTCCCCCTGCTCTGGAGTGTCGTCGGTGCCACATTAAATGTCATAAAGATCACATGGACAAAAAGGAAGAGATAATAGCACCTTGTAAAGGTAAGTTAGGAAGCTCTTGCTGTGCTTTTCTTGGGCTTGGATCATTTTAAGCACATTAATTCATTTCAAATGATTATTTTTATAGTTTATTATGATATATCATCGGCAAAGAATCTGTTGTTATTAGCGAATTCAACAGAAGAACAGCAGAAGTGGGTTAGTCGGTTGGTGAAAAAAATACCTAAAAAGCCTCCAGCTCCAGACCCTTTTGCTCGATCATCCCCTAGAACCTCAATGAAAATACAACAAAACCAGTCCATCCGGCGGCCCAGTCGACAGCTTGCTCCAAACAAACCAAGGTAATCAATGAAATATGGTAAAAGTTGAAGCTGCTTTTTAAGAAATTCCCTTTTCTATTTAGGCTAAAAACTTTGATAACTATAATTTTCCTTTGCTTGATACTTTAATGAGTCATTGGGAACCAAATATTTTAAACTTATAGTAAACATGTCTTATTCACTGATATGGTAAAAATATATTTTATAAGTTATACATATTAAATACAACCAAAATTTAAAAGTGATATTTTATTACTTTGCTATATAATCATAGTATTTTCATCTTTAATAAGCACATGGACTGATTAGTGGTTTGGAAGATGGCATTAAGATTACAAATAGACTGTCACATAGGTAATCACACATGTTGCACGCTTCTTTTACTTAGGTGATCCGAGAGGCAGAACTGAAAGAAGCTTTAGTTTTAATTCACATCCATAAGTGCAAAACAGTGTTTGTGACTTAAAGAGCAATACAGTTCAGCTTGTAAGTGCACATACAGAGTGACGTGGGCAATGCTTATAATTGAAGTGGTGGTGTGGAGGGAGGTCAGAATGACCTTGGTACTAAGAAACACTGAATTTCTCATATGGCTGCACTGACTTCATTTCATTATGCATTTGGATTCAGAAGAGCCATTTTCTATTAGGTACTATGGCATTTCTAAACATTGTTTCTCATTGAATGTGAAGGTTGGTTAGCTAATGGACAAAGCATTAACCAAGGTCAGGGATCTGATTTCAGCCATCTTCTTGCCTAACATAGGACCTTCAGCATATGAATGATAATGTACACTGACTTTATCAGACCACAAACTTTGCATATGAAACTTTCTGGAAGTAATAGCTCAAGGAAATCATTTAGAATGACAAAGGTAGAATTGGTGTTTCAGCAGCAAAATGGTTGGATATTTTATGTGTGCAAACATGATAAAATTAGTGAGCATGGTGGGACATGCCTTTAGTCCCAGCACTCAGGAGGCAGGGGCAGGAGGATCTCTGTGAGTTTGGGTCCAGCTTGGTCTACATATTAAGTTCCAGGACAGCCAGAGCTACATAGTGAGATCTTGTCACAAAAGAAAAATAAAATCGTAAGATTAATGTAAAATAGTGACCACATGATAGTACTTAAACTAAAGACTCAAAAGGTACTTACTGAGCAGGTTCGATTTAGGAATGTGCACACACACACACAGATATGTAAAAACATGTTTAAAGGGGGCTAGAGAGGTGGCTCAGCAGTTACAGCCAACTCCTACTACTCTTGGAGAGGATGAAGTTAGTTTCCAGCACTTGCTTCAGGAGGCTCACAACTGCCTGTTACCCCAGGGCTGGGGTATCCATTACCCTTTTCTGGACTTTAACAACTGCACCTATTTGCACATAAGTACAGACACACACACACATACATAATTTAAAAATTTTTTTAACCTTAAAAGAATTGAGAGGCACTGAAGGCTATTTTGTGTGTGCTTTGTGTAAAATATCTGAAATTTAAGTTTCTGTGATCAGTATTGTACAACTGTTAATGCAAACATACTGTTTCAGTACCTAATTACACTCTCCTAGGGCTTGTACTCAGCACCTCAGATTGGAGGCTAGCACATCTAAAAAGCATGGCACTAGCATCCAGTGAGGGCCATTTGCACCATAACCTGGCTGAGGACTTCCTGTCACAAGACACAGAAAGCTTGCCCAAGAAAGCTTGCTCTGTATAACAGAACTACTTCCAAGGAACTGATTCATTCATTAAATGACTCAGTTATCTTCTTAGGATCTGTTTCTCAGCATTGCTACCTGGGGATCACGTTTCCAACAAAGAGATCTAAGGGTTATATCCACACAGAGATCTGCCTGCTTCTGCCTCCCAAGAACGATGTGCCCAAGGTCATAGTTGTGAGCATCAGACCAGGTTTCAGAGTCTTCACCTTTAGCTGTAAATTCCACTGTTTGATGATGATGTGAGCAGAAATTGATAGTTTAAAAATGGACTTGGAAGTGCTGCTTTTATAGTATTCTCTTGGTCAGGTGGTGCATGCCTTTAATCATAGCCCTTGAAAGGCAGCGGCAGCAGGCAGATCTCTGTGAGTTCAAGGTCTACATACTGAGCTCTAGACCAGGCAGTGCTATTGAGACCATGTTTTTAAAAGAAGAAAAAACAGCCTTATTTAGCAAAGGAATTATATTAAAACCACAAATTCTATTTGTAATTTTATGTTGTGCTGAGTCTGGGAGAGGACAGAGTAGCAGCTGATAGAAAATGATAAAGTGACATGGAGACGAAGCCTGAATCCAACGAAAAAAGGATGGTGGAATTTGCTAAATAACTTTGACTTAATTGTTTAAATTTAAGTTTTTCAATAACTTACCAAACATCTAAATTGAGTTCTCATAGAAAAAAAAGTAAAGAAAAAAAAAAAAAAGCCTGAGTTCAGAAAGATGGTATTTTTAACTTGAAATAACCAAAATTAGCTGACTGAATGGAAGAGAATGAAGGAGAGGTTTTTAGAGAGGTCTTATATTTTGCACTAATAATGTAGTGTATAGTTTTAAATATAAAATTGCAGTATTGGAAGGGAAATGGCCCAGTTGGTAAGAGGACATGTGCAATCATGACACCTGAGTTCCATTCCCAGTGTCCCAAGTAAAACTTCTGTGTGATAGCACATACCTGTAAGACCAGCATTAGGTACCAGAATAGGGTCCTGGGAATTTACTAGCCAAGCAGCCTAGCCAAAGTGTTGAGCTTCAAGTCTAGTGAGAGGTCCTCTCTCAAGGAAATAAGGCATTAAGTAATAGAGAAAGACATACCCAATACACACACACAGGTCACACAGCTGTGGTACTGGCACACATCTCAAAGGCTTCAAAAGGGCATAAAATACAGATTTCTTTAAAATATCTGTAAATAGAGTTTACTTAGATACTCAGGAAATTTGGAAGATTTCAGCCTTTCAAATATTCAACACTTTTGAAAGAGTAATTCGGATTGGTTTATCTATGTTAAGTTTATAATCTGTCTCCTTTCTTTTCCTTCCATGGCTTATAGTGCTGGGCACTTTGAAGGGGATGTTGGCAGATGTTGAACTTTCATACTTTTCAGAGTGTCAGAATAATTTCCCAAAGTTTACCATCTATATCAAAAATCACTCTGGTTAGTTGGACATGGTAGGACATGCCTGTAATCCTAGCACTTGTGAAGCAGCGGCAGGAGGATCAGGAGTTCAAAGCTAAGCCTAGTTTGAAGCCATCCTAGGCTAGATTAGACCTATGTGAAAAACAGAAACAAAAAGAAAAATTATTCAGGTTAGTTAAATATGTAAATACTGAGGCCTTTTTCTACTCCTGTTCAGTCATATCCAGATGTCAGAATGAGGTCTGAGAGTACTTAATAGATAAATCTTATACACTCAACTTTAGAGCCACTGACAATGTAACCACAGGTGTAACCTTGGGGACCAGAAAGTTCTTTGGCAGAAATTCATGAGCATCACAGTTATGAATAATTAAAGGCTTACCCCACCTCCCTGCTTTAAATAAAGGTGACTGCAATGTTACAGTATAGGTTGTTCAATTGGAACGAACTGGTCAGGCTCAGTGGATAAAAGTTCAAACCCATATGGTAGAAGAGATAGTATTTGCATAAATTGTCCTGACCTGCAGGCAATTTCTCATTCATTCCTTCAGTCCACTCATGGCATGTGTATACACACACACACACACACACACACACACAATAAATAAATAAATGAATGTAATTTTTAAAAAAGCAGAAGGTTTGTATAATCTGGAGAAGCTAGAGTATTAATTATTTTTTTTAATAAAAAAACATGAGGGGCTGAAGAGATGACTCAGCAGTTAAGACCACTGGCTGCTCTTCTAGGGGACCTGGGCTTCTAGCACCCACAGCATCTCACAGCTATCTGTATCTCTAGTTGGAATGGATCTGACACTCTCACACAGACATACAAACAAAACACCAATGCACATAAAATAAAAATTAAAATATTGAAAAGAAAACATGATTCATGCTCTGGTTTATGTTTAATTTATTTAGCCAAGTTAAGTTGACAGTGCCATTTAACATGCCTGTGGCTGTCTCTTGTTCCCTATTACAACGTAGCTATTGACCCACTCAGCAGGTAGATGTACTTCTGGAATTGAGAAAGCTGTGTTTCTGTTGTTGTTTATCGTTTATGGTGTTATTTATTAAACAACAACTTTCTCACATTGAGAATCAGGGTAGCTACATCTTTATCTGGACAGTAGGAATGAGTGCGAAGAGCAAATTATGTTCTTTGCCCAGACAGAATTTGTCTTGAGTTCTTTCCAGAGAGCCCTTCTGTAGTGTGCCTGGCCAACATGACCACACCTGCATACCCCAGTGGAAAAACTTCCCTGGTGCTTCCATCTGAACTGTTGCCACTCTGCTCCTGAAGGGGAACTTCGAGCGCATAGAGCACCTTCTAGCCACAGCGCTACAGTCTGCAGTTTATAAAGGATAGAGCATATAAACTTCTGAACCTCCTGTTACAGATTGCTTGATTTGGCATTTAAAGAATGGGATTGGTCATTTGATGATGTTGATGGTGATGATGATGATGACGATGTTTTTGATTTCTGAAGAAATAAATGGGTAAATCAAAAAAATGAATGAGTTTTTAGTACTTCCATCTAGTGCATGTGGTTTGCACTTAGTCTTTCCTTGTCTCTTTTTTGTTGGACTAGTTTTGAAATTTTATAATGTTTTTAATAGGGTATGCTTAAAAACTAGTTTTCAGAAACAATATTTCTAACTAGAATTGCCATGGCAAGTCTAAAAGTGAAATGCTATGTTCAGATTCTTTTTGTTTGTTTAGTTTTTCAAGACAGGGTTTTTCTATGTAGCCCTGGCTATATTGGAACTCACTTTGTAGACCAGGCTGGCCTCTAACTCACTGAGATATACCTGCCTTTGTCTCCTGAGGTCTGGGATTAAAGGCGTGCTCCACTACCGCTGGACTGGCTATATTCAGATTTTTTTATTGGCTATAAATATTCCAGTATTATTGGAATTAAGATACTTTATCTTAGAATTAAGCGTGTAGAAATAAAGAAAGGGTGGGCTGGAGAGATGACTCAGAGGTTAAGAGCACTGACTATTCTTCCAGAGGTTCTGAGTTCAATTCCCAGCAACCACATGGTGGCTCGTACCATCTATAATGAGATCTGGTGCCCTCCTCTGGCCTGCAGATCCACATGCAGGCAGAATACCGTATAAATAATAAATACATAAATCTTAAAAAAAGGAAACAAACCTTTGTTTCATTCTATAGAAATTATATTCAGAGAATTAAAACTTAACAGTGTTTTCAATCTCAGACTAGTTTGTGAACATAGCATGGGTTTGTTTCTTTGTTTTCTCTATGTTTTTCTCCTTCCTTCTTTCTAACTTGCAAGAATTAAAGCCATAAAAACTTTATAAGTCTGATACGGTGCAATGAAGTAGCTTTTTCTGATTTGTCTTTGTGATGTCGTAAAAATTTAACATTACTCTTGCTAAAAGAAAGGAAGTGACTTGGAAATGTGAAGCCCCAGGCATTGTGGCCCACTTTGAATTCCAGCACTTGTGGGGTGAGGGTGGGGGTCATCTTCCAGTTACATAGTGAATTTGAGGCCTGTCTAGGCTACATGAGAACTTGTCTCAAAAAGAGCACTAGGCATTGAAATATGCAAGGCTGCAGTTTTCCTCCCAGATAGCAGGAGAGGCTTGTGAGAGCTATACCAGTCAAGGCTGGTAATGAGACCCTGCCTCAGAGAACAGAACAGGAGAATGTAAAGTGGTTTGCTTAATAACGAGGTTGAATGAAAATTAAACCTCATGACTTTAAATCTTCACATAGAATAGACACATAAGAATGTGAAGTGAATGAATAAACAATGAAAAAAGTAATGTGTCAACTGAGCATGTTGTGAGGGCATGTACCTACATCATGTAATACTGTAACCTCTATATCCAGGCTTGTGATTGTCTTTACATAGGTATACTACAGTGTGTTTATTTCTCTTGTAGTTTCTTTGTTGTGTTTTGTGGTAAAGAGGATAGAGCCCAGGGTCTTGGGCTTGCTAGGCAAGTGTTGGACCCCTGAGCTGTACTCTAGTGGCTAAAGTCTAGCCCTTTATTTCTATTTTATAGATATGAAAAAATATGGCTTGAGGTCCTACAGCTATATAGAGGCTGACCATAAATAATGCTTTCAGCCACATAAGGCAGCGAGTAGTTCAGCACCATAAAAGGCCCTGTAGTGCTTTCTTTTAACTTTAATAGTGCCTGTTAACTGCATCGAATGTTGGTGGCCAGTGTGGGACTTAGAAAGGCGATTGTTGGCTTTAGAAAGAATGTAATTGCATGTACCTAAAACTAAGAAAAGTAATACAGTTGAGTATGTTAATGCATGAATTGCGTTTTAGAAATACAGAGGAAATACAGCTTAATGATAAAAATGAAATACTTTTTCAGGGAATTTAACTTTTTTTTATTTAACTGTATCAACTAATATTATTTTTCTTCCCTTTCTAGCTAACTGCCTTCTGTGAAAGCAGTTATTGAAGATGATTATATTCATCCAGCCACAAGACTGAAATATGATCTTAAAACATAACTAAAAAGCTATATTTTACCGAGAGACTGATCACACACATACATGCGCGCACGCACACACATGTGCGTGCTTTCTTCCCCCATGAAATAATTACAAATCATGGAGAGGTTTTCTGGGCTGTTTTGAAACAAGTTGAGCGAACAGTGATTGGTGAGTAAAGGTGTCGCGCAACCCTTCCAGATGTGCTTCATAAACCTCTTGGCAGTCACACTACATTGTACAGGATTGAGAAGAGTTTAAAGAAATCACATGTCAGCTTCAACAGAGGGTTTTCACCAGCACATTAGCCAGAAGAATTTGGGAGTGGATCCCACTATAGTGATGCTGACTGCATCTCTAAGGAGTGACCATGATGTTGTGTTCATGTATGTATGTACATATGAGTTGAGCCTAATATATGTGTGTGTGTTTGTGTGTATATAGATATATATATGAGGCTCAACTCATATATACATATACACACACACATATATATACACACACACACACAAACATTGTACTGTAATACTGCAAGTTTTTTTTTAACTTACCATTTTATTTTTTATACACATTAATCAGACATCATTCAGTTGCAACTATGCACTTGTATAAAGCCATAATGTTGGAGTTTATATCCTTCATTCATGTACCTGATAGGAGATGCATGTTTATGTAAACAGTAACTGTAACAAAGTTTGAAGTTAATTATTCCAGTTTCCTAATGCTTATGGTAGGCAACTTTACCCATTTTGAATGCCTTAATTTAATTTTCTTTCCCCCAAATCTCAACCCTTTTCTATATTTAAGAAAAGAACAAGTTTACCAGCTCTTAAGATGCAGCTTGCTTTGTGGGGAAAGTAGTGCACCATTTTACATGTAGTAGCTATATCAGTGTCAGCCTATTTGATGTATAACGGTTTTTAATGTATTTGGTCATAGAAACAATAATGGATTATATTGAAACTAATGTGTGTGATGTACATCTGTTATTTTTTTCATCCCTTTTTACAGACTTCAGCTAGTATGTGACTACAGAATTTTGAATTTGCTGGTTATCCTAGATGTATTTTTATTTATGGTAAAGACAATTTTTTTTTCACATTTTCATTCAAGATTCAGAAATTGTCTCAAATATAAAGAAAACTAACATGTACTGTAGATATATTTTAAATATTTAAATGTGTTCCTAAAACAAACAACTGTATGTGGCAGTATTTCAACTTTGATATCTGGGAAGAGGCAGCCTCAGAAATGGTTAGTTTGTTTTTTATTATTATTAAATGCTGCTGAGGTTAGAGAACAGGTAGGAGCTATCCTGCCATGCTGCTGGCCCAGGTAGGTGTGCTGAAGTGCACAGCAGTGGGCGGCAGCAGGCTCTGTACATATGAGAAGTTCACTATGGTAGTGAAATGTTTGCCTGATACTACAGTGAAGCCAGTAAACATTTTTTATTGCTTCCCTCTGGGGTCAGTGTAGAGATGTTGTAAAAAGTTTAATCCTTGTTATAGATGCTATTGTGGAAATAGTGGCCTTCGGCCCATTGATATACTAAATCCAGTTCTGTGACCTTCAGATAGCCCAGTTGCATCTTTCATGCTGTCTGTGCAGGCCATTTTCCTGGAAGTAGCTGTGCACTGCAGCTCTCGTTTGATACCCAGCTTCCTTCCTTCCTTCCTTTCTTCCCTCTCTTTTCCTTCCCTCCCTTCCTCCCTTTCTCTCTCTTCTTTCCTCCCTCTCTCCCTCCCTCCTTCAGATTTAAAAATGAAAATATATAAAATTTATATAGAAGAACTATTTCCATTCATTAGAGTTGTTTAAAAGGAGACTGATTTAATATTTTATATAAAGATTTTGTTACACTATGGAAGGTTCTATCCTATTCTGAATTGGAGAGTATATATATATATATATATTTTTAAATAAACTTTATTAAGGTGAAATAATGTCAAGTTTACACATGAATAATTGAAGTAAAAAAAAGTAAAAAGTTAAATTTTGGATGCTGTGTGTATATATGTATTAAGAGTTTGAAGAATCATGTTGTAATGCAACTGTGCAAGGCAATTGATGTGAAGGATTCAGGGGAATAAAACATTCTGAGGGGTGAAAAATCTCTCCATGGAGCTTCTTCACATATGGTTTAATAAGGATTTATAAGGTCATTTGTCCAGCTGACAGAATTGCATGTGAAAAAACACGTGACCTTAGGGAAGCATTTGCTTTTCCTCTTGTCATTTGCATGTACCTGCCACCCCCCCCAATCCAACAGATTACAAGAGTACCTAATTTTATGCCAGTTTCACTTTTTCTTGAGGCCCCCAAACCTTCAAGATAAATGCTAATCAGAGCAGATATTGTTCCTTTGCTCAGTTTCTCCCAGAGCTATAAATAATCCAGTTGAGACCTAAAAGACAGGGAATCCTGGATTTCTTTAGTTGGATGCTGTACTTTTGCTTTGTGGAAACAAAAAAAAGAAGTAAAAGAAAATTTTAAGTTACCAGTATTACTGTTGAAAATTAATGTAAAATTAATTTTTAAGCATTAATTTTCAGTAACATTATCTAAAAGCAAGAGTAAAACCAAACAAACAAAAAAACTTTCTGAAAGTTTGAAATTCCCTAACCAGCTAAATAAGTGAGTTAGTGATCCCAAGGGAAGGCTGGGGTTTGTGGCCAGCCTTTGAGAGGCTACAGGCCCTAGAGGGGCCTTTCATTAGTTTTATGATCCTAGTGAGATATGCTCGAGGCTGCCAAACCAGCTGAAAACACCATGCTGCTGCTGTCGGTCTGTTAGGATCCCAGGGTTAAGTAGGGAACTCAGACATTAAGAAACCTTACAGTGATGCTCTAAGTAGCATGTTGAAACTCTCAAGTAGAGCAAGTAGCTTCCGAGTGTCTCAAGCCCTTTATGCTACTGAGTCTCCTTTCCTGCCTGAAGGTGGCTTCAGCTCCCCTGGGCTCATGGAGGTGCCACAGCCAATGTTAAAGCACTTTGACAAGCACTGTGTGACAGTGCTGAGTATTGTGCCCTGGGCCCTTGCCTTGTTCCCTTCACTGTGGTGACATTTGTTTGGAACTGTAATAAGTTATAAACTGCATGATTTAGAGAGTCATCCTGGACCAGCTGCCCCCTCCCAACAAAAAAAATCATATCTTCTTGATTTATTTTTTATTTTATTGCATCTTTGTAGTAATGTAATTGTATTTTTATGCCTGCTTTTTGTTTAAAAAAATAAATAAAAGAAACTAAGATGTCAGCATCTTTTCCTGTGAAATAGTTGTGAATGAACTGCAGCTTTTTAACCTGTCTCTTCAAAAAGTGCCAAGAGAAAATGGGGATGTCATCGTAGTAAAACCACTTCTGCCTTAGTTCCTGGAGAGTTTGGCCCAGGATTCTGCCTGTGGACTTAAATGTCTGGTTTTAGGTGGGAAGGGAGAGGACACAGGGTGCCTTTCTGTCAGAAAATAGTGTGATGGCAGTCTTTAGAAGGTTCCTTACTGGTAATCCAGGGCTGCCATCAGGTCTGTGGTTGGGTGTTTTGAGTGGCAGCACATTGACTTGTAAAGTGGGGACTGTAGCAACCTTACAGGGATTGTTAGTTTGAAATAGGATGATAATTTGAGATGCTGCAGCAACTCAGATGTTCCTTCACTAGAGGGAAATGGCCAGTTGTGGTGATGTATGCTGGTAAAATATGCTGAAGAGATAGAGGCAGAAAGATGAGTTTGAGCCAGCTTGGGCTACAAAAGGGTAATGGTCTCCTCCTCGTCCTTCTTCTTTCTTCTCTTCTTCGTTTTTAAGTTAAAAGAAATGCTTTAAGTAGTGGTAAAATATCTAAAACACTTGTTGGGGTAAAGACCACAAATTATATTAAATTAATAGATTGTCAGTGTGTGTGAGGAAGGATGAACTTGGGTTTTGTTTTCTGACAATGGTTGAAATAACCATAGAATGATTTATGTTTAGATGTAGTATTTCTCTCCTGGGTCCAGGGCAATCTACCTAACAAGATAAGCTGTCTTGCTAAGGTGCTGTACCTGCCTAATTGAAAATTCATGACAGTTTAAGATTCAGTGGGGTTCAATAAATGAAAGTTTATTTTACATAGGAAACTAAACATTTTCCAGTAAACATCATTTACTTACTTGGAATATACCATGATAATGACATTCACATAGAAGAAGAAAGTGAGTTTTTAAATGTTGGGTTTATAAAACATCAGAGGAAGTACTGTAACCAACAATGCTTAAGATATGTTACGTTAGTAAGATATTGGTAAGATATATAGTAAGAATTGGGTAGGACTCAGCAATATTCCTTACTGTATACCTTCTAGTAGTTAAAACCTCTATTAAATTCCAGCAGTGGTAACTGTGAGGTATAGCCCTTAAAACATGGCAGCATTGTGCTTAATCCAGGAAGACCATTGGGATTTCGTCATCTAAACAGATCGGGCTCTGTTTAAGAACCCATTGAGGCACACTGTGAAGTGTCGGAGCACTGCTTAGTATATTAACCTAGTTGCATCTGTGCACAGTTCAGTAGCACTGCTTGGCATGAGGGGATGGCACGCCGCATTATGACATACAAGGCCAAGCTCTTGTTGATGGAAGAGTTAAACTGCCCAGGTGCAAACAGTTCCACTTCTGACTGGGCACACCTCACTTCTGGTGGGAAAACTGTTTAAGGTTCTGAAAGCCGCAGTGTAGATATGGCTGGCTCTTGAGCGAGAGCGTAATCATGACTTTGAGTCAAGATGGCCTTGGGTAGCTTTCATCATTGCGCTCTAGTCCAGCGTGCCCATTGATACCTTGGGCTATGTAGCGAGACTTTAGCAGGACAGAAAAACACACACACAAACTCAGTGTCTGAGCCCTCCCACAGCCTAAAGAGTGGGGGAAAGGAAGTTGGCATTTTAAATAGTGACTCTCCCCTCCCTCCTTGTCTTTCTTCTCTGAGTCTGCTGTGTAGCCCAGGCTACCTCAGACTCCAAAGTGCTGGGATTGTAGGTTTGCACTTCCATATCCAGCTAAGTGGCTTTTTACAAGCATGATTTAAGGTTCCTGAACATCGTTGACTAGTAAAAGATTTTAAATGTAGGAACACAAAGCAACGGTGCATCCCCTGGTTGAGTCATTTGAAGTCGCTGTGTGTAGAAAGGCTGTCATTCAGCCTTGGTGACAGGCTTCCGGTAGTGAAGTACTGTTGCTGTTACCCATATATTTAAAGCCAACATGATCACAAAACGGATAAGAACTGAAAGAAATAAAAAGAAAGTTCTAACATTAAAAAGAACTAGACATTATACTGCCTTAAGTAGAAACTTACGCAAGGTTTCATCCTGACCCCCAGACAAAACAAGAGTGTGAGGACAGTGGTGTTTCCAGGTATTTCCAGACCAAGGGCTTTCCTATGGAAATACCTGAGCACCCAGCCATGCATCCTTGGTACTTCACTGAAGTATTATGGCTCTGGCTAAGAAGTGTAACTAAGACCCCTTTGCTTACGCCTCCAGGACATGAGCATCTCAGAGTGCTGCGTTCTGCAAAGAACATTCCAGTAAAGTGTACCCACGGAACCATGAGGGAGGCTGAGGGAATTGAGGCCCCAGTGAAAAGCGAACCTGGGCAACACAGCAGAGACCTCATCTCATGAAATTATTTCTGAGACAGCAGCCCTGTGTCAGTCAGTACATGTTGTATAATGAAGTGGCCACAGAAAATGTGACTGTTAGATCATGAGAACAGTGACCTAACTTGTCCTTTAAAACATGAAGGCTTGTGTTTGTTTCATGACAGGTCTTCCTGACTCAAACTCTTACGTAGTTGAGGATTACTTTAAACTGACTGTCCTACTTCTGCATCCCAAGTGCTGGAATTACAATTTTAGGATGTGTTGCGGATTAAAGCCAGGGCTCCTCCCATTGCAAGGCAAGCCACCTTACCAAGTATGCCGTAGATACATATGGCATACTAGCACTCTCTCGCTCTCTATCTCTCTCTCTCTCTTGAGCTATGTCTTTCTTTGTTTTCTTTTTTTTTTGGACAGGGTCTCTTTATGTAGCCCTGGCTGTTCTGAAACTTTATGTAACCTGGTTTGCCTTGAATTCAGATCAGCCTACCTCTGCATCCTGAGTGCTATAACTAAAGTCAGTGTTGACAGAAGGGACTTCTGCAGCTTGCTTTCTCAATTCTAGTGCTGAGGATATTTGCCAATCATTGGATAGGTTTCTGTTATTTTCACTTTCCAAAGATGCTGTGTTGCAAATTAAGAACAGCCCAAGGGGTTAATTAATCTCTTTAAGTAACCAAAATATTTTCTTAGCTTTTTTGCATGTGCACACATGCATGTGCGCACACACACACTCCTACCCGTGTCCCTGTGAACACATAGCACATGGTGCTACTTGAACCGCTGCTTTAAAACACTGTTGGAGGTCTCAAAGGCATGTCTATAGTTCTCCTGTAGGAGTCTATAGACTGCTGTAGCCTCACTTATCTCCTCTCCTTCCCTCTCTCACAGCTCCCTGCCTCCCATGCCCTGGTCACGTTAAATGTTGCTCCCCTGATCAAATCCTTACTCAGCTTGTAAAACCTTGCTGCTCAGCAGATAATGCTCTCCGCGCCCTCAGAGTAGGCAGGGCTCCTTCAGCTACCTTCCCTGCTGCTCCCAGGCTAGCCTGGCTCTTTTGCCTCAGCTGGTTAAGTAAATGGGACTACAGGTGCATGCCACCACACCCAGCAGCCCTGCTATGAAAACCCACTTCACAGCATAATTTCAGCAGTTAATTGCCCTGTGGAAGTAGAAACTCCAGGATGAGAATCGACTCTCCAGAGAATGCAAGGAATAGATGCTTAATACAGACAGTCACTGTTGAAAACTAAATTTATACTATTTTGTTCTGAATCCATAGTCCAGTTAAACTAAATGGATCTGTTAAGCTTTATAATGGGTTCCAGGTGGATACCCAAGTCTCACCAAAAAATGCAAACAGGAAGTCAAAAGTTTCTGCTTACTTGTCAAATCATTGGTGGTCATTAAAGTTGTTATTATTCTTGCTGTAAAAGAAAATTCATAATAGTAAATTACTTCTCACACATTTTGATATTTCTGTTTAGGTCATTCTTTTCCATTTTACTGTAATGCTATATAGTATCTTCTTGAATGATGTTGATGGGCCCCTTTTTAATACTGTATTGTGTAACCATCTAATGAGCAGCCATGTAATGTGGCCCAGTCATATAGAAGCTGCTCAAAAAAGCGAAGTGATTTGCAAGAGTAGCTCAGCATTGCCAGGGAGGGCTCCTGTCTCTATGTGCTCACCCTAAAAAAACCAACCTTGAGTTCTAGGCAGTTTAGCTGAAAACAGGCTTTCACTAATTTAAAAGTATATGTCTGTGTGTGTGTATATCACACACACATGAAGATATAGGTAGATAGGCTAGAGAGGTGGCTCGGTGGTTAAAAGCACTGACTCCTCTTCCAGAGGACCTGGATTTGCTTCCCAGCACCCACGTGGGAGCATATAACCCCAGTCCCAAAGGATCTCACTCCCTCTTGCCTCTGAGGGCACCAGGCACGTATGTGGTACACATACACAAATTTAGGCAAAACACCCAATACATAAAACTAAGAAACAAAAATAATGTTTTAAAAATGTTTTTTGAGACAGGGTCTCACTGTGAATCACTGGCTGGCCTTGAACTCCCAGAGCTACCCACCTACCTCTGCTTCCAGATACTGTGATTAAAGGCATGTGGCAGAAATTCTGTAAGCATTAAAGTCCACTCCATTTTTCATAGGTAAGAAAACTGAATTGGTGAAGACAAGCTTTTCTTGTCTAACCAGGGTGATTTTTGTTTGATTGCTTTTGTTTTGCTTAGTTGCTTTCTCCATTGACAACCCCAACAGGACCTGGGTAACAGTTGAGCCAATACTTAAGTCAGCCACAGCCCGCAATATACCCCCTTGTATACAGGTTCTATTGAATAATTATAAAAGTATTAGTATGAAAAAGATCTCGGACAGTCAGTTAACACCAGAAAGACCCCGATAGTGATGAAGCCCAGTCCCCAGCGAGTGGTGATCTTACTTGCACAGGTGTACACAGAGAGGCCCCAGGTTAGTGCGCTCACAGCTCCAGAGTCCTGTGCCTTCCACAAATACTGCAGCTGGACAAATTTACTGGCTGCACTGATGACTGTGCATAAGTTCTGTTGTGGGAAAAAAAGTCAAGAGCCTAAAAGGTACTGTGTATAGTGCGTTCTCTCTCACTCTCATTCTCTCTCTCTTAGACACACACAATTTTTTTTTTCCTCTGGGGAGGGGACACAACTCATGGGAGCCAGTTCTTCCACCATGTGATCCTGGGGATTGAACTCAGGTCTTCAGGCTTGGCAGTAAGCACCTTTAACCAGTGAGTCATCTTGTCAGCCCAGATACAGCGCTATTTAAGCCAAAACTTTCAAGTCCAGCAATACCCAACCTGCCAAGGTTTGAAACATCAACTTGGTGAAGAATGACTCTCAGCTCCCTCTGTGGTGGGGAGTGGACTGGCCAAAGCTAGTTGAAGAATCAGAGACCTGGCTGCAGGCCCACCCTGTCCCCTCCCCTCCCCAGTATAGAGGTACTGTATCCAGCATGGCACTGAACTGACCAACTTCTACACTGAAGCCACAGGAGCCTTATGTCTATTCCCTGTCCTGAGTTTGGTCTTCTGTTACCACTCAGGTAAGAAAGCCTTGCAAACTGGCTGTTGACCAACCAGGCCCCATCTCTGACTGAGCTGCTTGCCTCAGACAGACCAGAGGGAGGGCCCTACAGTCACCCAGGCTGAGTAAGGTAGCATGAGCAGCACACAAGAAGTCAGGGAGATGAAGCAGAAAGGATCAGAAGGACCACAGAAAAGGATGTGTTTGAAAGCCAGGTAAGAGAACCAAGTGAATGGTATAGAGACCCTGATCTATAGTGAAATTTCAGGTATACTGCATGGAAATGGGGTGGGACTGGCTTTGCATGAGTGGCAGTCACAGGGCCCTTGACAGGCTCTGTAGTACCTGCTCTGCTTCCTGCTGGGGCAATCCTGCTGCAGGCACCTACCTAGCTGACCTCCAGAAGTCCTTGTGGGTGAGAGATGGAGCTACACAGGGAAGAATCATGGAGCAAGGAGTGTCAGTGTCTCTGGGCAGAAGAAGCAATGTCATTGGCAAACCTAAACTGACAAAAGTTACAGTGGGAACTGGGTACAGATGACCTGCAGGAATGCTAACCCCAAGCAGGGAAGCCTGTGAAAAAGGCTCTTGAAAAATTGGGATGCTGGATAAAGCAAAGGAAGGGGACCAGGCCAGGTCACTGTTGTTGTGAGGGGCCAAGAAGGGAGAGCCACCATGGCTGGGTTATGACACAGCCATGTCTGAATGGACAAGCTACTTGGAGTGTTTGTTTTTCACGAACAAGGCCACCCTTGAAATGAAGGGGTAGTCTGGGACTGGGCCCTAAGGGAACCCTGGTAGTGTCAACATACAGTCAAGGGAAAGCATCGTGTTTTTCCTACAAAACAGTCCAGTGCAGGCAAGGGACTGGGAAGAAGCTGCAATGTGGCCACGAAAAGTACCAGTTCCCGAGTCTGCCAGAGAGCAGGTGCACAGTAAGTGCTTGTTGAGGGATTGAAGCAGGGGTCAGAGTGGAAGGAAATGGGAAGGTTAATTCCTTAAAAATTAAGCTGTCAGGGATGGCAAGATGGTTCAGTGGGTGGGAAAGATTGCTTTGGGGCCTAATGACCTAAGTCCAGTCCCTGAAACCCACAAAATGGAAGGAGATAACTGACTACTGCAAATGCCTGCATGTAGCCCCACCCCCCATACACAAATAAATCAGGAGGGCAGCCCATCTTAGTGCTCCCATTGAGCCCCAAAACAAAAACCTTTCAAGAATGTCTTCTAATAATTGGCTGGCATTGCCTTTTCATCCTCAGCACAGCTGCAAAGAGTAAGTGAACCCCAGCCCCCAGTGCACTAAAGTAGTGGTTCTCAACCTGTGGGTCATAACCTCTTTGTGTGTGGGAGGGGGTCACATATCAGATATCCTGCATATCAGATATTTGTATTACTATTTATAACTAGCAAAATGATAGGTATAAAGAAGCAATGAAATTTTAGATTGGGGTCACCACAAATGAGCTATATTAAAGGGTCACATCATTAGGCAAGTTGAGAACTCTAGGCATCCTTGCTTACTTACTTGGCCAAGGTCACCTGATAATGAGGAATGAAACCAGGCCGGTTGGAGGGTTCACAGCAAAACTTAAGCTGTGGCCATTTTATTGAGAGCAATCAGACTCTATGTCTTTATCAGAAACAGACTATAGTGGCAGTTGCCAGGATCAATACAGTTGTAGCTGCCAGGATACCAAGACGTTTACAAACTATACAGGATACACAAGATTGGTGAGATAAATGTCCAAGGCCCATTGTTCTATCAAGTTTCCATGCTTCCTTGACTACTGAGGGAACAAGAGAAAGACAGCCTGAATGTTTCACTGCCTGAGGGACTGCATTGTCTCTCAGGAACTGAAAGGCACATTGTACCTTGGACTCTAACCTGCCTCTCAAGGCGGCTAGGCCAAGCCAACCAACTCCATGGTTCCCTGCAGAGGACCACTGCTCTAAAGCAATGTCGGGGCAAGGAGAAGGTATCTGCTATTTCATTCTCTCTGTTAGTGGTACCACTCACCATGGCCAAGTCGATGATCCATTTCTGCAGGCTGAGGATGAACCAAGAAGACACAAATCTGGTCAAGTGCTAAGGGATGCAGCAGTGAGTCATTGGCAGGCCCACCCACCCTTCCCATCTTGTCCTTCACAGACCAAGTCAGACCACAGGATTTGACACAGAGGCTGAGGGGAGGGGGTGACTTCTGCCAGACAGTGTCCAGTTTGGGAAAGATGCAGGGCTTTGCACGCAGACCTGCGCTCATAGACTGTAACCTGGGACTGGGAATATTCATAGGGCTGTACTGTCTGCTGGTTTCTTTTTGTTAATAATTTATTTTTGTTTTGTGTGCATTGGTATTTTGCCTGCATGTGTGTCTGTTTGAGGGTGTCCGATCTCCTGGAACTGGAGTTATAGACAGTTGCAAGCTGCCATGTGGGTGCTGGGAAATGAACCTGGGTCCTTTGGAAGAGCAGCCTCTCCAGTCCCTCCCCTTTCTGCTGTTTTTCTGACCATGTAGACATCTCTAATGCATCGTCAAAACTGAGCACTTACAAGAAAGGAGAGGTGTGCAATGCTAGGTAAGGAGGAACCATTTTCCATCAGGCTTGTGTAGGAAGCTCAGTGACTATATGAAACAAAAGGGCTGAACCAGAGCAGAAAGATCAAGCTATGAGGGCTGGGGGGTGGGGGGGATGGTCAGGCAGGAATGGCTGGGGGGAACCAGTCACTTCCCACTGCTTTACTTTGGGTTTCATTCCTCGCCTTGCCTACCTTCCACACGAAGCCAGCACAGACAAGAAACCCAAAGGTGGCTGAAAACAATGGTTACATTAAGTAGGTGAAGGGATTACTCCAGAGATGGCCAGCCTTAGGAGGCAGCAATGGCTAGCATCCAACTGTGTTAAACTCTTACCAAAGCATGCTCTATGCAAAATGTAGTGGCATGTGTCTGTAATTCCAGCATCTGGGTAAGTGGAGGCTTGATCAGAAGATCAAGGTCAACCTCAGCTACATGGGGGAAATGAAGGCAACACCCCCTTGAAACTAGTTTCAGGACAGAAGTGGAGCACAGCTATGCTCTCCCTCTTTCTATGGAGGGAGGGGAACCTGAGCCGGTTGGCTATTTGCCATCTGAGACAGCTTCTGATCAAGACTTGCCCAAGCCCTGGGGTCTGTTGCTTTAGGACAGCTGTGTGGTCATGTCTTGGAGGCAGCAGGATTGGCCGACTGCCACTGCCATGCAAACACTTTCTAGCCTTTGAAGGGATATGAAATTCAAAATTTTTTTACAAAAAGGGCTGGTGAGAAACCTCACCCTTTGCATAGAACATGTAGTCTGATGGCTGGCCATTCTGCACTGTAAGCCTCCAAGCCAACTCAGCCACCTGGATGACAAGGTTCAGCCTCTAAATTGGTTTTGCATAGGAGTGTGATTAGGAAAAAAAAGGCCACCATCCGGCTCATGCCTACCCAGTGACAAGCACCTGCCAGGTGCGTCCGGCATGTGACTTGGTGCCAGGCACTCTCATGTTATTAATCCCCTGGGGACATGAACTTGGAAGGAAGGAGTGCCCAAGATAAGCACAGGTGGAGCGCGTTGCTCTTAGCAGGGTAACTACACACTTCTCAAGTTCAACAGGGACACAGCAAATCTACACCCCACTGGGGTCTTGGAGGGCAGTGGAGCACCCCATTACAGGGATACCTCTGGCAGCAACTGTACTAACCTAAGGTTCGTGTCAAGGTTTGCATTTGTGGGTCTTTTTTAGTTAAAAATAAAAAAGGAACCTGTTTCATGTATGTATTAGCAAAAAACATCCCAAATCCTATTTTTTCTTTTTCAGTGTAGAGGGCAGACTCCAGAGCCTCTTGTATGCCACCACTGAGCCCCCTTCCTTAGCCCCTCCACCTCTATCTACAGCTCAGATGCAGGAAGGATACACAGCCATGTAGGGCAAGGCTTGCTTCACGTTCCCATTGAAATGAAAGACGAAGAGCAGGAGGACAATGTCTGAAAGATAGAGGCCCTGTGAGATGGGCAGGGCAGCAGGAGGGCAGGCTGGGGACGGGAGGGCCAGTTACCTTGTGCAATGAGAATGGGGTATTCCAGGTAGGTGAGCAATGGGTTCCCGTAGTAACACTGGTAACGAAGGAAGACCAGGAACCTGGAGATGGGATGGGCAGATATTCACAGCCCACCCTGTAACCTGCCAGAGCCCAGACACTGGCACCCAGCACTAGTCTGCGTGGTCTTCACCATTCTTGTGATTGATCCGAGGATAGACCTTTGGGGGTGTTGGCAGAGACCCATATGGCATGTCCAAGAGTCCTTGAGTATCAGTTAAACACCTTCAGGGGTCACCTACACTGCCTTCCACATCATAGAGATCACTTGGGGAAACTAAGATCCAAAGAAGACACAGGTACGTGAGAATTCAAGGATAAAATGGAGAGTCTCACAACCAGAAGTTGCCCTAGCTGCTGCTGTGCTTTTGAGAGGACCCAAACATCCCCCTGTGCCCTTGGGATTATGAGTACCTACTTCTCTGTTTTCAAGATTCCTGTAAAAAGCAACTGTCAACTAGGCATGGAGTCTCTGTAGTCGCTAAAATAGGCTCTGACCAAGATCCAATTCCCTCAAATCATGATTTTAGAGTTTGAGCGCTCAGATAGAAATCTAAGGAGGGTCTGTGCCCTCGAGGCAGGAGGATGCCGGCTGTCTGAGGGTGGTGGCCTTCAGCATCTTCCTGATGCCTCAGAGCCTATCTGGCCAGTAAGGGTCAGGCAGGCAAGCAAGCAAGCAAGGCAGAAAAGGGAAGCAGAATTGTAGTGACCACCCTGCCCATGCAGGAAGAAGGAGGGGGAAGGGAGCGAGATGAGGGGAGGAGAGAGGAGCCAGAAGTAGACCGGCTGGGTTTGGCTGGGTTACTCCTCCCATTCCTATTGTCCCTACCTCAGGATTAAAACCACTCTGACCTAAAGCTGCAGTGAGTATGTAAAAAACAATTCGTGTAGGGGCCCCAAGGGAACCTTCAGAAAGTTCTCACGAACTGAAGCGTAGGGATAAAAAAAACTTGGATTTCAGTGGTGGAGCATGAACTCACTCACGCCTTCTGGCCTGAGAGCTGCCAGACCTAATTACAGAGGTCGGCTGCACTACCCGCCCACTGCCTCGAAGGGAGGGAGGGAGGCCATTAGGAGTTCCAGAAAGAGCCTACTTTATCTGTTCTGCGGACTGCAAAACCCTTCCGGATCCCAGGGATCCGGAATCCCTATGGCCAGAGCTGTTTTCCCCTGGGGATTTAAGACGGTTCCTGATTGAATGAGCTACAGCATACGGATGTGGGTTGGCGCTCCGTAGGCGTCCCGTGAACTTTCTATGCAGTCTGCACCCTGAAGCCTCTGCTTTCGGATGCCGGTGAAGAAGTTAGCAAGCCAGAGCCCAAACAGCATTCCTGCCTTCACAAACCCGCATCCGCTGCCCCAGCCAGACGGCCACTTCTGCATCCTTCACTCTGACTCACCCTGCCTGTCTCTCCCTTCCACTCTAAAATGCACATGTTTGTACTACGCAACCAACCGACCAGAGCCCACCCCCATCAGATGGGCGCGCCCCTCCAAGACCAGTGGGTGACAGCGAGTTGGAGCTGGTGTCAAACGGAGGAGGGCTCTGACTGGTGCAAGATCGTGGGACCCAGAAACGTGTTTTCCGTTAGTTTTTTCCCAACCAAAGTTAGAACAACTTGTCCCTTACTCTTAAGTACTTAGCCTGGACCACAAAGAACTTGGCTCCCCCAGTAGTCGCTGCCCATCCCTGCGTGTTGGACCCCAGCCCAACTTTCAAACGTCGACCCGAGTTCCCCCTCCTTCCCACATGGAATCTTCAAATCTTGCAACTCAGATCTCAGCCCAACCTGTTTAAAGGCGGGGGACTCTAGGCAAGAAAAAAAAAAAAAATCTGGGTGGTGCCAGGTGAAGTTAGGGACAAGGGACTGCAGGTGCAAATGGCTTCGCCCGCGGCCAGAACGTGGTAGCTAAAAGGATGGGGGGGTCGGGGCGGAGGAGGAGGCGGTGCTGACTCCGCTGAATCTATAATATGGAGTTATAAGCAACTCGTACCTCCCGGGACTTAGGAAGGAGCAGAGGAGGTGGGTGGGAGCGCCCGGAGAAGCGCCTCCTAGCCCCGCGCACCCCCCGAGTTAACCCTTGGCCTCCCGGACTCCCAATTCCTCGCAGGTCTCCCGGGGCCTTACCCCGCCAGCTCCAAAAGTAAACTAGGGAGGCTGATGCCCCGCGCGCTGCGTGCCGCCAGCTGCGCGTAGATCTGCGGCAGCTTGAGGGCGGCGCACACGCCCAGCGTGCTCCAGTTGCAGAACCACAGCAGCCCGGCCTCCATTCTGTAGTCCCGGGCGTGCCAGGCCAGGTGGCTGCGGGATCTTACAAGTGAGAACTAGGGGCTCCTGGTCCAAAGAGTTCTTCCGTCTTCCCGCCGCCGGCCCCGCCCTGACCACGCCCCGAGCTGCTGCGCCCCGAGTGCGCCCCGCCCCGTGTCTGCTCCACTTTGGAGCCACTCCGCCCGGAGTCAGCTCCACTCCGGGTGACCCCGCCCTGATTCTGCTTGGCTCGGGGTACACCGTGCCCGGAGTCGATTTGGCCCAAGAGGCTCCCTGTCAAGAGTCTGTTTTTCTCTGCTCTGCTCCGCTGTGGGTGCTCACAGCCCGCTTGCTCCGTCTTTGGTCCTCCCGGCCCCGGGGCGGTGGATCTGCCCTGCCTTGCCCCGCTCTGCCAGCTGCTGATTCACTTTCCGGATTCCACCCACGGGTGCCCTTCCTAGCGGAATGGAAACGCCCGGATAGACTAGCCTCCCCAGGGGTTGGGTGGGCACAGGTCCTACCTCTCAGACCATTCTGTTGAGATTTTGCACTCTGTACAAGTTATCTTTTTTCTTTAAACTTTTCAGAAATTAAAACTTTTAAAGCCTCTGGTCCAATCTCGTCAGCATCTTCCCAGTCTCGATAAACCAGAGGACTCATTCAGTGCCCTGAAACCCAGACGCTAATCTCCTTTAGTGAGTTTGCTTCCCTAAACCCAGAGGCTCGTTTTCTTGTCTTGTTTTGTTGAAACCCGGTCTCATGCAAATGCAGACTGGCCTCGAAAGCTAATTGTGTGTGTGTGTGTATCTTAAGTCAGCCTTCAACTTCTGATCCTCCTGCCTCCGCTTTCCAAGTGTTAGGATTGCAAGTGTGTGCCATTACACTAGGCCTCTTATTGTGTGGTTTAAGACGGTCACGTGACGCAAGCTGGCTTTAAACTACTGATTTTCTTACAGCCTTTTGGCAAATGCTGGGATTACAATCTTGTTCCATTATAGCCATTTGAGAGCCCGCTCTTTCCTTCCTTCCCTCCTTTGATTAGTTTTTATTGTTGTTGGGACGGGTGTGTGTGAGCGCGCGCGCCAATGGACAACCTCAAGTGCCATTCCTTCAATCCTGGCCACCTTTTTTTCTGTTGTTGTTCCTTTTTGAGTCAGGTTCTCTCACTGGCTTGGGACTCACTGAACAGGTTAGGCTAATGGGGCAAGAGGCCCCAGGGAGCCTCATTCTTTCAAAGGTTCCCTCCGCACAGATTACAAATACAACAGGGCCGACTTTTTGAGTGGGTTCTGGGGCTCTAACTCAGGTCGTCAAAAGAGTTAATAAACAACCCTTGGTAAGGGTGTGGTGGTCCGTTGCTGTTTCCTCCGAGTCGGGCTACTGTGATCACGTGCTGGAGACATCCGCGCGGGCAGGAGGGGGGGGCATTAGCTTTCCTTTGGGAGATGTGAAGGGGGTGGAGGGAGTGGGGGGGGGGTGTTACAAGATCCTTCTCCATTGTTTATAAACTGTAAACAGCTTTCCCTAAGTTGCGTGGTGGAAGGGGGGGACAACTTCAGCGAGTGATGCAGTTTTCTCCAGTCACTTAAGTTCCCGTAAACTCATTCGTTGACCAAGCTGGACTTGGATGGGATTGGTTCTTTGATCTGGTGTGAGTTGGTGCCTCTGCATAGCTCCCCAGGAGAAACCACACTACACGGAGGAAACGTGGACAGGGCCCTTTAGGTTATGAGACAGTGCACCCCGCACATGCACAGCCAGTCTGTGCTAATTCTGTGCTGTTAGCTATGAACCAGCACACTTTTCTCCGTCTCCAGCCCTCACCTGTTGGCATATATATATATATAATTTTTTTAATTGAGTTCTTATATTTCTGCCTCCCTTCCAACCCTTCAACACCAGGTGGGAGGGAAAGAACATTAGAGGGGGAAGGGAGCACAGACCTCTCTAGGCTACTTCCTGCTGATTAGGGACTTAAGAGTTCCCTGAGGAAAGTCCCGTCTTTTCAGTCATCAAAATATCCAGCAAACCAGCAATTTGGCAAAGCAAATGCAGCAGCAGGATGAACCAGTGGCCACAGGGCTAGCACCTGCTACAGGCCATCTCAAGGTCTCCCATTTATACCCTCTCCAGAGTCCTCACAATTAAACTATCTGCAGATGGCAAAAATCACGCTCCTGCTAGCGCATGAGGCAAATCATAATCATCTGCTGAGAAGCAGCCTCTTACCCTACACCTAGGATTAAAACAAAATGTGTTCATGTAACACAACTGGGCTTTTAAAGCAACCAAAATTCTCATGCTTCCCATGGAAGAAGCCGAAAAAAGCTCTGTGGCTTCCCTCCTAAGAGGGAGATCTTTGGAGAGAGAGACAGAGACCCCATGCTATGGCTAGGTTTCTCATCAGTAGGCAATTCTGCTCCTAAGAAAAGGTTGCAAGTGTAAAGATCCCAGCCAGCCAGCTCTGCTCTGAGTTACTCCTTATTGTGTAAAGCAAACAGCCTCCTAGCTGGGCCTTGCCCTGAGTGACTCCTTTTTACAAGGTAGGAGTTTGTTCCATTTTGAGGGCAAATGCTAAGGTAAAAGGATTTCACATACCATTCGGGTAAACAGCAGCCTCAGCCTGTAGGGAGGTTATCTAGGCTAATCAATAGATACTTTCCACATCCACTTATGGCTTAGCAGTCTGTATCCATGTACTGGCACATAAGCTACTGGCCAGTGTGCTGTGGGCAACATGCCAAGTGGCCAAGTCCCTCAGCAGAAATCCTGGGAACAAAGGTGCTCTACACCTAAACTTTTTTTTAAATTTAAAACTTTTTCACTTTACATCCCAATTGTAGCTCCCTCCCTCATCTTATCTTGGTCCCACCCTCTCTCCCTCTTCCTCTCATCCCCTTCCCCTAGTCCTCAGAAAGGGGCAGCCCTCCTTCCTCCCCTATCAACTGACTGACCCCAGCCTGTTAAATCTCATCAGGACTGTCCGCATACTCTTCCTCTGTGACCTGGCTAAGCCACCCTGCCAGGGGGAAGTGCTCAAAGAGCAGGCAATAGAGTTCATGTCAGAGTTAGCCCCTGCTCCCCTTACTAGGCAACCCACATGGGGACTGAGCTGCCAATTGGCTATATCTGAGCAAGGGGTCTGGTCCTCTCCATGCACAGTCCTTGGTTGGTGCATCAGTCACTTCAGGACCACCTGGGCCCAGATTTGTTGGCTCTGTTGGTCTCCTTGTGGAGCTCCTGTCCCCTCTGGGTGCTTCTAACCCCCAGGCTTCCATAAGACTCTGTGCTCCGCCCAAAGTTTGGCTGGGAGTCTCTGCATCTGCTTTGATGCCCTGCTGGGTGGAGTCTTCCAGAGCATATCTATGGTAGGCTCCTGTCCTGTTCCCTCTCTTCATCTTGTTACTTAGCTTCTTCAGGTCTGTGGACTGTAGTACGGCCATCCCACCAGGGCTTCTCAGTCTCCTTCTGCTCACAGCCAGTGCAGCTTTCCTTTTTTCTCTGTCTTCTCTGTCTCTTTCCAAAGCATGCTTTTCCAGACACTTTGATTCCCTTACTTTCCCAGAGGCTCCCCTCCCCCACTTTTCTTACCATACTGCTTGTCTGCCATGTGGCTACTTACTGAAAAAAGGACATAGTTTCTCTTTTCCAAGATTTATGGTTTGCCTGCCCTCTGCTTTTCTCAAACCCTAAACATTCTTGAACTTTAAGAAATGTGTACAAATCGAACATTTGCTGATAACAAATAAGTTTAAGAAACACAATTCTTTGGTTTACACATAATTTTATAATTTATTAAAAATGAAAGAAAATTTGCATAGTGGGATGGTCATGTTCATTTTTACCTAAAGAATTAAATCTTGGCTGAATATTTGATAGAACAGAGAAAAAGAACATTTCCAACATTTTTTCAGAGCTGACTGATTTTTATTAAGTTTTTTAAAAATTCTATTTTTATTTTATGTGTGTGAATAAAATAAAATGTGTCTGCCTTCGTAGATATCCGTGCACCTCAGGCATGCTTGGTGCCCACGGGGGCCCGAAGAGGAAACTGGACCCCCAGAGGTGGAGTTACAGATAATCATGTGGGCGCCAGGAACCAAACCCTGGGCCTCTGGAAGAACGACCGGTACTTTCAACCCCTGCGCCATCTCTCCAGCCTCCTGATATTTTGATTTTTTAATCACCAATACTTCCCCTTTACATAAATAATACAAGATGACACGGTCCATTTAATGATATCTAGAAATTGTTGGAAACTGCTCTAATTGCAAGCCACATTGATTTTTAAGAAACGAAGCTCAAGTCAAGTAGAGCAGCAGTCGTATGTGTGTGCACACATGTGCACGTATGTGCCTGTGTGTAGTGTTCCGTGCAGCATCTCTTGAGGCTGTGTGGTGTGACAACCTGCCAAGGACAAGTCGTGCACACTGCATGTTCAGAGCCACAGCCGCAGTTAAGTCACGTGATACAGCAGTGGCCAGGGCTGCCAGGACTCTTGGGCTCCACTGTGTGTGTGTGTCTGATTTTGAACACTTACTGTGTTATCATTTGGACACTTGTGTTTTGCAGGCCCCACATGCAGTTACATGACCCCCACTCAGGTTTGGAAGCTGGGCTGTGTAGACAATCATAGTGTGACTGCCCCACTCCTTACCATGATGCTGATGCAGTTGGCTGTCTATCTGTCTCATTCCCCGGGGTGGACTCCATACTCTTTGGCAGGGTTCTGGACCGTACTGCCTCTAACCTGGGCTGCTGCCTCGGCTCCCTTGTCTTTCACAAAGTGGCAAGGATGTGTCTCTCTCCTTTCCTGGCAGCTCTCAGGTCACACTTACTCCTTCGTTGTCTGTCTGGTGGGAGGGCTCCTTGGGTCATGCAGCTGATGTCTCCAGAGTGTTACGGGAGTCATATCCTGTCAGCCACCTTTCTACTGATGGGGTTCTCTATGAATCTCTAAAGGTTTCTATGGCCGTTATTAGTTCATACCTAATTCAGCTAGGACTGTTAAGCATTAGATCTTCTTTATTCTATAATCCACAAGAGAGTTCAGTATTTGTAACAATGTAATTTTTTATTTTTAATTTCTTTGAAGATTTATTTATTTATTATTTATACAGTATTCTGCCTGCACATATACCTACAGGACAGAAGAAGGCACCATATCTCATTATAGATGGTTATAAGCCACCATGTGATTGCTGGGAATCGAACTCAGGACCTTTGGAAGAACAGCCGGTGCTCTTAACCTCTGAGCCATCTCTCCAGCCCCAATGTAATTATTTTTAATTATGAGTATGTGTGTTTGTGTGAGCACATGAGTCAACGGTGTAGGGACAGGTTTGGCTTTCTACTTTTTCTTCATTTTGGTGTCCATATTGCCCTAAATTTGGTGAGTAGGCATCTCCCAGCCCCCCGGGCTCATGGGTCCCTTAAACATTACCTCATCATTTCTAATATATATATATATGAAGATGTCTAAGGGTTGCTCGGTGCCTCCATGTTAGTGGTCATCCTTTATCACTAGAAGCAGACAGGCAGCTTCTGCCACCGAGCAGAAGCAGGCAGAGAAGCTCAGAGGAGCAGTGGCTGGAAGTGAAGGGGGCTCCCTCCCGCTCTGCTGTGGCCCTCTGGACCCCTGGTGCTGCCGGCCTGAGGGTTCTGAGCTGCCCTGGTTTGCTGTCGTGATGAAGCTCCCTAGGCTTTCCAGTGATGCTGTGGAGATTTGGTACCACCTCTCCATGCCTAGGTCTGGAGTCTGCCTGCTCATCCAGACTTCCTGAGAAGACGCTCGTGGACCCTCCACCTCCATTCCCTCAGTCCATGGATGGGACGGTGAAGGTCGGAAGCAGGCACCCTCTTGGAGAACCTGAAGATGAGGCAGGGCTTGGAAGGCACGTGGGGCTGGCTGTGGCCTTCAGAGTGAAGGGGACACTGGATGTCTTAGTTTCCTGCAAGCTCTCTTGGTTCAGCTGGCCCTGGCACTCTGGTGATGAGCAGGGAGAAGACTGTGCCCCAGGAGTCTGTTGGTCAAGAAACTGGGAAATGGGCAGACAATATCTTCTCTCAGTGTGATGTTCCAGCCAAGGTCTGTGTGTGGGAAAGGAGGCGGTGAGCTACACTGTATGGTCCCTGCTGACCAATGAACACACTCTGACGAAGACCGGCCCCCTGTGATGCCCTTGAGATCTACCTCCTCCTCTCTCGTGTCCATCCTCTAACTGTGGAGATGGAGGCCTGGAAGGGTATGGCTGTCTTGAGCCACACAGTGAACTGACCAGGCTGGTCCACATGTTTGGTGTGGCTTCCAAACTTCTTGGGTGGTGAGAAAAAAGAATGCCTATGAACATGATTTGGGCTGAAATGTTGCTCCAATATGCTTCCAGGCTTGAGAATGCTCAGGGCTGGTCCCAGGCCTAAGGGAGTTACAGTTATATTGTAGCAATATTACATGACCATCAAGTGGCTGCCTTGGGTTGGATGGGTACAGAAATAACTTTGAGGGGCTCAGTAGAGGTGAAGTGTATGTTTCAGGCACGAGCATGCTTGGTGTGACTCTGCTCACCACACCACTGCGTCCCAAAGAGCTATTTCTAGTCGAGTGAGCAAGAAAGGTTAAGTCAAGACTGGAGCTGGAGAGATGGCTCAGCAGTTAAAAGCACTTGCAGGGGACCTGGGTTCCATCCCTAACACCCACATGGTGGCTCAGAGCCATCTCTAACTCTAGCTCCAGGGTATCCATTGCCCTCTCTGGCCTCCTGCATGCACAGACACGTCCGAAGTACCTCAGCACCTGCAGGCACACAGACAGACCGAGGCAGAAGCTGTGAGCAACTCGTGGTCCTGCCTTCAGACTGAGCTCAGTAGACACGCTCCCCACCTCGACACTGGGGTCCTTTCCAGAGTCTCTGAGGCCCTGGACTGGAAGGGCTGAGGTTCTGACGTCCTGGGAGGGTTTCTGGAATCCCCCTCCTGCCCGGTGTGGGACTGAGCCAAGAGCTCTGACAGCTGCCTGCGGTTAGTTCGCTCCCTACCCACCTGCTGTGGTCGGGGCCCCGAGATCTCTACGCAGGCTGCAGCTCGTCCTCCGGCTTCCTCTTCCGGGTGCCTTCCATAAAGAAGAAGTCCATATGGCTGAGGGCTCTCCCCAGGGGCGTCTCCACCCTGCTGCCCACCTCACGGCTCGTGGAGCTGGGGAGTGTGTCTGAGAAGAAGGGCACGTGTGCGGGCAGCTCCTCCGGCTCCTTCTTATTTCCCTGGAGAGAGGAGGCGTCCGGGTCACACACCCCAGGGGATAACGAAGAGCCTGTGCACCACACTTCAGGCGTTCTTTGTGTACTCACATCCCAGTTTGGAACCGGAAACTAGGATGGGAGCCATAAAGCATCCTGACAACACCCACCTGAGGCAGAGGGGAGGGTGGCCTGGATGTGTAGATTCAAGGAGAGCATTTACCCACGTGCATTTTCCTCGGGGGGGCCTGGGCACACCTTCTGACACACGGCAGACTCCTCAGCTAGGGACCAAGTCTCCGCGGCAAACGAACCACCTGTAGTTGCTTGTGCTATTTAGTTCTGGTTTTGAGACACGGCCTCACGCCGCAGCCCTGGTTGGCCGGGGACTTGCTCTTCAGAACATACTATTTTGGCACTACAGAGACCAGTCTGCCTCTGCCTCCAAAGTTGCTGGGGTTAAAGATGTGCGCATCCACAACTGGCTCACCTGATTTTATTTTTATTAAAACCAGTGGGGACGGAGAGGCGGCTCAGCCATTCAGGGCTAAGGCTCACACTTCTAAACATCAAGAGTTCAGTTCTCAGCATCCACATTATAAAAATCTACTTTTCCAGCTTGTCCTTTCTCTCCTACGAGCTATATTAAAGCACACACTGCGAGAAACACATGCACAGATGCATACCAAAAAAAATGAAATACATATTTGTTTATTTATTTACTTATTTGATTTTGAGACAGGGTTTCTCTGCATAGCCCTGGTTGTCCTGGAATTCTCTGTGTAGAGCAGGCTGTCCTCGAATTCAGAGATCCACCTGCCCCTGCCTCCTGAGTGCTGGGATTAAAGGTGTGTATCACCATCTCCCAGCAAAAAAATACATCTTTTATAAATCAGCAAACACTGGGTAATTTTTTTCTAAATGTTCCATTAAATATTTTCTTTCTCCTTAGACTCCTACTTACTTCGTACAGTGCTTCTACTTCTTACTCCAGCACAGAGCACAGGCTGGGTCCTCAATAAAGTCAGTTAAATGAAGAAAGAGAAAAGGGAATGTCTATGCTGCAAGCAGTTTTCCAGAGGGCAGGGAATGCTGCCTTACCATTGGGTCATAGTCTTTCAGGAAACCCCAGTTCTCAGCCCTGGAAAGGAAAGCACAGATTGCAAATGTTTTCTTTGTCTGCTTGCTTCCTGGAATATCCTGAGGATTGACTCCCACCATGTCTTCAAGTGTTTATATCACCACGGAGGGGTTAAAATGCTGTGTAACCATAAAAAAATGCCAAGTGCCCATACCGTATTTATGGAGCAGCCCACAGCATGACCAGACACTTTTTCTAACTTGTTTCCATAATTTCCACAAATTCTTATCCCAGTTGTGTTTAACACTTCAAGTTTACATTGCCCTTATGTATTCGTGTTTGTTTTACTCACCATGTAGCTGAGGCTTGACCTTTTCTTTCTTTTTTATTCCTTTTTTAAATCTGAGATGGGGGTCTTACCATGGTCCTAGCTGGCCTGGAAGTTTCTATGTAGACCAGGCTGGCTTTAAAAAAGTCACAGAAATCTGCCTGCCTAGGCCTCTGAGTGAGGGGATTAAAGGTGTACACTGCCGTACTTGGCAACCTTGAACTTCGGATCCCCTTCCCAAAGCTGTGATTACAGGCTTCAGTCATCACCGTTATGATGGTCCATATACACTCATTTATTTGAATGCTTGGTTCTTAGTTGGTGGAACTGTTTGGAAAGGATTAGGACCAGTGTCCTCGTTGGAGGAGGTATGTCACGGGGGGGGGGGGGAGAGGTTGAGGCCTCAGGCACCCATGCTATTCCCAGTTGGCTTCTATTGCCTTGTGCTTATGGACAAGTGTGTGAGCTCTCAGCTCCTGCTCCAGCACCACGCTGGCCTGCCTGATGACATGCTCTCCACCACAACCATCATAAACTCTAACCCTCTGGGACCGTGAGCCCCAAACGAAATGCTCTTTTTTAAGCTGCCTTAGTCATTGTGTTTTTATCACAGCAATAGAAAGGTAACTAAAACACCATGTTAGGCCTCAATTTTACGTATTAAAAGTTGTTAACGAATGTATGTGTATGTGTGTGCCTTGTCTGTATGCGCATTATGTGTGTACAGTACCCGTGGAGAACAGAAGAGGGTGCCAGCTGCCTTAGAGCTGGCATTGCAGGCAGTCATGAGATGCTAGATACCGGTGCTACCGGATCTTCTGAAAGAACAGGTGATCTTAACCATTGAGGCATCTCTCTAGTACCAAGTTTAAATATATATATATATATATACTTAATATATATATATTTATATAAAAATATATTTATATATAATTATATATATATATTTAATGAAATCTTTTTGGGGGGTCAGAGGGCAGAGGAGCTGCCCATTCCATACAGACTCTTACCCCACTTCCTGTTTTCAGGCCATGTTGGGGAAAAAGTGAATGGCCTGTGTCTGTGCTTCCCCTCTGGTCTCACACCACAACCAACACAGAGGACGGATGCTGCCAGATATTCATAGGAACCCCAGATACTTAAAATCACTTCTGTAGCCTCAGAGAGCACCCTCCACACCCACTTCTGTCTCCCTAGAGACACTGTCTGATCACACAGCTTGAGAACAGTGTTATCCTCAGCTATAAGGGTTGTGCTTCTGACCACGTGGGAGTGGGGGGCTGGGACCAAAGACAACCATCGAGCACCAGCAGGGTTGTGGAGAAACAGCAATCCTTGCACTCTGTTAGTGGAAGTGCAAAGTGGTGCAGCCCTGATGAAAACCAGTCCCTCCAGACAGAAAAAACAGAACTGGCTTCTTATTCCACTTCTGAGTATTTATCTGAATGATGGGAAGCCAGATCTTGAAGGGAAATCTGCTCTCCCATGTTCTCTGTGACACACTTAACACCAGCCAAAATGTGGAAATGATGAGAAGTGAAACGGATAAGAAAATGTGGTATATCCACGCAAAAGAATACCACTCTGCCCTGAAGAGTATGGAAATTCTGATATCTGTTTATATGGGTGAACTCTGTGACAGAGTGCCTGCTGCCTTTACAAAGACCTGGGTTTGATCGCCAGACCAAAGGAGAGGAGAAAAAGAAACTGAAACTACAACCACGGGCATGTGCGGTTGGGAAACTAGACTTTTGCAGCAGCTTTGGGTGGTCATTCTGTAGCCATCTTCCTTCTGGTTGTGTTTCAGCCACTCCACATTCTCTGGTTTTTGTCTTACAAACTTCAAACTCACACTGGGCAGACAGCTCAGGGGCGGCACACTTGTCCAGCCTACCTGCTTCCCTTGGAGTCCTTGAAGGGAGGCCCCCTTGGAACAAAACCTTCCCGGCTTCCCCTGCTACCCTTTGAAAGGGTTAGACTAACTTGGTAACCTGTACATCTTCTAAAGCCTATAGCTTGGAGTTTTAGGTTCAGGTTAAGCTAAAGCCTCTTAGTACCTTTCCAGAGAATGGAGAAATGTGACCCTGTCTATGAGGACAGATAGAAAAACAGCAAGCAAGAAATGACCTTCACTCAGCAAAAAGAACGACCAGACCCTTGTCTTCAAGATAGTGTTTCTTAGCAACGAACCCAGACTTCTTCTGAGTAGCTTTTGACCTCCAGCCAAAAGTCCGAAGCCCCCAGTCTTCAAGGATGAGCTAACCACCCCCACCTTCAATTGCAGCTGCATCCACACTTGGCAGGACTGGCCAAGCTTGAGCACCTAAGACTAACCAATTATCTTACTTTATAACTTCCTCATCCAATCCTAAATTGCCAAAACTGCAACTTCAAATTTCCCGCAAATTTTCTTTTAAAAACCTAAAGGCCTTTGTCTCCCGGTGCCACTCTTTGCTGACCAGCAGGGGTGACCCCATTGCACAATGGTTAAATTAAATCTCTTGCTTTTGCAACAAGTAGTGGTTTGGGGGAGTTTCTGGGAAGGGAGCGATCTTGAACTCCTGAGCTGTGTGACCCCAGGTCTTACACCTTCACTGAATGAAGGCATGGAGGAGGCCCTGTCCCAAGACCACCTTCCCATGGCTTCCCGCTGCCAGCTTCCTCCCCTCTAATCTTGACCTGTCCAGCTGGAGAGCTGGTTGTGGGATGTGAGCCCTCTCTTTGTCTGTATTCCCAGCCCTGGGCCCAGCACCGTCTCACACTTGCAGGCAGGTACCAGGAGAAGCTAGGCAGGGGCAGGACACTCACCAACGCCGTTGGCCTCGCTCTTCGGCCTCCACAAGCTCCCTCCACAGCTGGTCCTGCTGCACACCCGGGGCTGGGATCCTCTGGCAGCCACCAGCGAGAGCCCTGCTTGCTGCAGGGCCATCCCGGGCCCCGGAAACTGAGGCAGGCGGCCTGTTAGGGGGCAGTCGGTACCTGCCTGTAGTAGTTCTTGGGAGCCCAGTGTGTTGGCTGCCCATGGCGGACTGGAGAAGCAGGAGAGGAAGAGAAGAGAGAAAAGAGAGACCGGCTGAGACTCTCGTTTTAACCCAGGAAAGCCCACACGCGGGCCTCCCACATCGTCCCCCGGCGGATCCGGAGCTCAGTGTGGCTGGTGTGGCTAGAAACTCTCCAGGCTGGCGCAGCCTCTGCACCCAGCTGTGTTTTGCGGCACTGCTTGTGTTGACCGTCGCCCAGGGAACAGGAGACTCCCAAGTGCGCACTGGGCGAGGGGGCGGACCTCGGTGTGTGTTCTCTGAGGACATCTGAGCCCCTCTGTGGGGTGCTGACGGTCATAGCTTTGTCCGGCTTTTCCCCTACCCGGGAGGGCGGGACAGTGTCTGACGTTGGGTTCTCCACGCTGCAAGAGCCCGTAAACGATCCTGTGCTGCCCCCTGGTGGAGATCTCGGGCCCCCAGGGGCCTTGACGGGTAGGAGGGTGAAGACATCAACTGTCCTAGGATTTCTATTGCTGAGACGAAGCACCTTGATGAAAGCAACGTGAGGAGGGAATGGTTTATTTGGACTACTTCAGCGCATCACTGAAGGAAGTCAGGCCAGGAACTCAAACACGGCTGAACCCTGTGGCTAGGAGCTGATGCAGGAACCATGGAGAGGCGCTGCTTACTGGCTTTCTCCCTGTGGTTTGCTCAGTTTTTCTTACAGAGCGCAGGACCACCAGGCCAGGCATGGCACTACAGCAGACTGGACCCTCTCCATCAATAACTAATTAAGAAAGTGCCCTACAGCTGGATCTTATGGAGGCATTCTTTTCTTAACTGACATTCCCTCTTCTCTGATGACTCTAGCTTGTGTTAAGTTGACATAAAAGTAGCCAGAGCAGCAATGGGTGCTCCTTCTGAAGTTCAAGGGCTCCCACAGAGCCTGCCATCAATACCGCTGAGCCTCTCCACACCCCGGGGCGGCATTTGTGGGCATAGGCTTTACTCCGGAGTCACACTCCAGCCCACGATGAAAACAGCAGTTCTCAGATAAGAATGCAACAGCGGTTAAGTGACTGTCCAGATGGCCTTGAGTTTAACTCATTCAAGGCACGCTGAGGACCTAAAGGTGGGAGTCCTGCTGTGGACCCTGCTTCTGTTTCTTCCCTAACTCCGAGCCGTCTAGCTCCTTGAGTGGCTTTTTCGTCCAGCTCAGCCAAACTCAGACGAGGCCCACACTACACCGGGCTCCTCTTAGACAAGGTGCTCCTTCCCTTGGTGGCCAGAGAACAGAAACAAGGTGGATAACTCTTCCAGCTTCTGCTCTCGGGAGTAACAGTTTCCTTTCTCTCCTTAACTTAGAATGTAAACAACTCGGAAGAGCTTCAGGAAGTCCCCGAAACTGACCAGATTCACTAGGCTCACCTTTCCCAGCCAGCTGAGAGTCACTCTTAAAGGAGCCAAACAGCGAAGGAGACTCGGAGACCACCCAAGGGGAAGAATCAGAGACCACCAGAGCCACCTGCAAAGCACACTCTCCCACCTGTTGAGCGGCCTGCAGGCTGTGCTGTGTGCTCCGGGTTCCCAGCTTTTGTGAGATGTCACGCTTGCTGGGGCAGGCTTTGGTGATACAGATGTCTTTGAATTATACCTACATCTGTAAGTAACCCTCACCCATCGAGTTTGATTAGGTCCAACCAATGAGTTGGACCTATTCATCTAGTTGGACTTTGCTGGTGTCCATACTTTGGTCTGTCCTGGGCTCCCTATTTGGGGTGAACAGATGTATGTTGTTTCTCTCCAGAAAATTTTTATTATGAAAGAGGCAGCAGGGGTTTGGTCTTTACATGTGAGAAGGATTTTTTTTTTCCTGTGACGAACTAGGGAGTGCCAAAATCTTAGCTACGAGAGAGAGAAGATGGGAGGAGGCACAGTCTGTGGGCAGGAGGTTGGATGTGAGGCAGGCAGGCCTAGGGATGTTTTGGACTTTATTCTGCGCAGAATGGGTTCTGATAAGTTATAAGCACCAAGGTAACTGCAGAGTTAGAACCACCAGAGACGAGAGACAATGAAGCTGTGTAATAGGCCTTTTCTCTTTCAGTGACACAAATAGAGGCCAGATCAGACCAGATTAAAAGCAGATAAATGCAGGTTTGTTAGGCACTGCTCCTGGGAGGGTTCACTGGTCCCAAGGAATGGGGCTAGGGCAAGGAAGTGTTATAGACTGTAGGCAAAGAGTAAGGACATCTTATCCATAAGCTTGGTTAGTGCCCAAGTATGGTCGAGAGCTGAGCACTTACGTGGGGATTTGGGTGGCTGGGAGCATCAGGGAAGGAGGTTGCAACATCTGCCAACAATGCAGAACTGAGCTTTTGGTTCCTTTTCTTTGTCTGGAGGCTTCCCAGTGCAGGTAGGGTTGGGGGTGTTGTTGGGTCCTCTTAAATCTGGCATAAATCAGATGGACAAAAATGTATTGTAATCAAGCTGCTACTGATCAATAGGGCCACAGAACCGACTCAGGAGCTGAACTGAGAGCTTGAAGGGACATTGTGCAGCATATTTAAAGGATGGAACCATAAAGCAAGAGGGACCAAGGTGGGCTGTCTCATTGTTTACATCGTTTGACATAAGGAGTTGGGCAAGGGAGTTTCCATAAATCAGGATAGGACTAGGTTCCTGGGCCTGGGAACATCATCTTAGTTTGATCCTGCCAGCAAGATACAGAAGTTGTCCCCGAGAGGGCTGGACTCAGACAACTGTCTCCTCACAAGTTCTCCCTGAGATGTCTGAAGGAGGGCAGACGGGGTTTCCCAGCTTGTGCAGGGGCAAGCAGGGGTTCCAGCTGAACAGCATCATCCCTAGGAAGGGCGGTGCTGAAGCCACATTTGGGCTCAGGCAGAGGCCGATGTAGAGGAGACCCAGTGGGCTGGGGCAGGAAGGACTTATGCCTCATCTTTCAGTGTTGGCATGAGGCAGGTGATTGTGGCATGTTGGAGAATATGGTGTAGGGTAAAAAGCCTGAGCTCAATTCTGGGACTTAAAAACCCACCAATCTCCACCCTGGAAATCTCCACCCTGAAAAACTTTGCTCCCCAAGGAACCCTATATAAAGCTTGCCTCCCACTTAGTTCTTTGCTGTCTCTGTCCCCGACAGAGGCAGCCCCCTTCCTGCATTTCCCCAATAAATCTGCTGTGTGAGGTTTGTTGTGCAGTGTGACTTTGGGACCCCTTGAATCGTGACTGCCAGGATACCTTCTCCCTCAGAGCTGTTACACTTACACGTGGGTCCAAGCGGAGTGATGGGTTGTGGTTCTTCCTCCCATAACTGGGCAGGCTTCTGGTGGGTGTTGCTGCCTCTGAGGTGGCTGCTCTGCCCCTGCACAGTTCCGTGATGATGAGTCCTCACTATGCCTGGGGATAACGGCTCTGGCATCCCTGCAGCCCGGGGGGGGGGGGGTTCCCTTTATTGGAGAGAATGGAGGCTGTTGCCCCTGAAAGTCCTTTCTGTGTGCCCAGGGAAGTCCTTATCAGGCTGATGTGGACCATGGCACTCAGCAGCTAAGGACAGCCATGGGGATGCTTCAGCCCTGGCCTCCTGGCTGTTCTCCAGTGACGGAAACTGCAACAGCACAGGCTAAAGTGGCTAGCCAGGTATTTAGACTAGCTCTCACGAAGGGCCAGGATGTTATCAAGTACGGAGGCTGAATATTTCCATGGAAGTCAGTTGTTTATGGCTAAAGTTCAAAACTGAAAAATCCAATCTCAAACCAGCTGGATTGGTTCTTCTCTGAGCTGATCACAAACACCCACTTTAAAGACAAACTACGAGGCGTGAAGCAATGCACTAGCTATTCTATTGTCATATTTCTTTACTGGCCAGGATTGCCTCTTGAATGGAATTGTTCTGTGTTCTCGGCTTCAGGAAGGCTGACTGTGTCCCCACGGAGCCCAGGGGCACTGTGTCTTCTGGACATGGTGAGATCTGTAGAGTCAGGAGGCCACTTACCCTGAGGTACACAGCTCCAGCTATGGGCATATTAGTAAGAGTAATTGGGTGGGTATTGGGGTCTCTCTAAGACATTACAATGAACCCAGCTTTGGAATTTTTTGTTGTCACTAAAGTCTATTGGAAGAGTTCCCAGATGCACACTAATTAATTAGAGCTGAGCGAACGCCTACAGCTTCCTGGGAGCCTGGGAAGGGGCCAGAGCCAGGCCTGCCTGGCTTCCGCTTGGATGTGGAGCCATCTATGTGGATGGGGAGCAGATTAACATGCCCATCATCCAAAGAGCGTTCTTTGTTAAGTGTGTGTTTGTTGGTTTGTGGATGGGGCACACATGTGCCAGTCACCAGCCACAAGAACCAGCTTGGGTCATATCTATCATCCTGTACCCCTCGGAAACGAGTACTTGCAGACATATTCAAGGAAGAATATTGGTAGCGATCCACCTGTGATGGTTCGAGTGTGAAGCCGTAGACACACTTAAAGACTGCCACAGGCATGTGATGCTAACTGCTTTTACTATCTTCACACATTTATTCTGTAGAAACACTCATCCAGACGTGCCGTTGTTTAGATGGTTCTCTCTTACATGATTTATGCTAGTAGTTGGGGGGAGGGGCGGGGCACGGCAGACAGCCCAGCCGCCAGGATCACCTGCCGCTCTTGCGCTCTTGCCAAGGACTCAGGTTCAGTTCCCAACATTTACACCAGGCAACTAACATGCCTTGTAGCTCCCATTCTGGGGGATTCAACACCTCCATTTGGTCCCTGTGGATACCTGCACACCTGCACACACATGTGGTATGCATAAACTCACACACACACACACACACACACACACACACACACACCCCTTAGGAAGGAAAGGCAACCCACACACTCCATTCACTTGTTAAAATACAATCCTCTCCAGCTTTTGTATTTTAAATACAATCCTCTCCGGTTTTGTCGTCTCAGTTTTTGTTGAAGGCTGAGTGATGACTGCCTTTGTCTATGATTATCTTGAGCTAACACTGTGGTTCTCAACCTTCCTAATGCTGTGACCCTTTAATACAGTTCCTCACGTTGTGGTGACCCCCAGACATAAAACCACCTCATTGCTACCGGTTGGCTGTAATCTTGCTACTGTTATCAGTAGTAATGTAAACATCTGTGCTTGCCAATGGTCGTAGGAGACTCCTATGAAAGAGATTGTGACCCATAGGAGGAAAAAACAAACAAACAAACAAAAAAACAACAGTTGGAAGCTGGGGCTATAGCTCAGTTGGCAGAGCGCTATGCAAAAAGCCCAGGGTTTATCCCGGCATCCTGTAACCTGGGCATGGTGGCACAAGTCGGCAATTTCAGCACTTGGGAGGTGGAGACTGAGGTTCAGAAGTTCAAGTTGTCCTTGGGTACATAGTGAGTTTAAGGCTAGTCTGGGAACATAAGATCTTGTTTCAAAAGATTATACAAAAAAAAAAAAAATCAGTTTTAACATAACTTCAGTTTAGACGTCTTCACTAGTATTTCTCTCTAAAGTGAACTAAATTCTTCGTGCAGATCAGCTGGTTACATTTAGGGGCAGACACAGGGGTCAGGGGTCAGAAGACCACAGCCTATCTTGGTACCCCCCAGGCAAGGAAGCTGTTGCCAGGGTCCACACCTCTTCGTCCTGGTCTCCGATAAGGGGGAGGAACAGCCTGAGGTTTAACTTTGATTTTCTGAAATAAACGAGAACATTTAAAGCATTGGAAAAATTCTGGAGCACCATCTTCATTTTCGTTAATTTCCCCCAAATCATGCTTTTGATGATCAGCGCAATGATGAGAATGCCAGAGTAGGCAGTGCTTGCAACGCATACTCTGGACACCAGGAGGCGCCCTGTAGCTTTGTAGCCTTCATGCCGCCGCGTTATTACTATTTTCTCCCATCTCAGGGTGGCTGACTGTGGCCATTTCTCTCTCTCTCTCTCTCTCTCTCTCTCTCTCTCTCTCTCTCTCTCTCTCTCTCTCTCTCTCTCTCTCTCTCTCTCTCTCTCTCTCTCTCAGAAATAAGGTTTTTCTGTGTAGCCCAGGCTGCCCTGGAACTCTCTCTGCAGACTAGGCTGCCTCCAACTCGGAGATCCACCTGCCTCTGCCTCCTGCATGCCGGGATTAAAGGTGTCGGAGAAGAGATTTAATGACCAGCGGAGGTGTCAGGGAAGGACTGGGGACATGGAGCCAGTGTGAAGGGGCGAAGGGGTCACAGACTGCCCTCACTGTCAGGGCATCAGGAAGGTGATTCTAAACTCTTGCTGACAGGTAAGCCTAGCCACTGCCCTGAAGGGCGCCGGAGCCTGGTGTGCTGTGTGAGGAGGGCTTGAGGGACTGGGCTGAGTGGCAGCTGTTCGCCAGTTGGAAGGATGTCAAGATTTTAACACCTGCGTTACTCCTTACAGGGCACGTGCATCCATCCTGGGGGAGTGCTAGCGGGGTGCTGTCAGGATCACTTTCAGTTCACGTTCTGGTTCCCGGTGGCTCATGGGATTGCTGATGAAAGTGTGTGAGTTTGGCTCCAGATCAATGGAATGAGCCCGTGGGCCTCACCTTTGGCGGTTTAAGTCCTCACCCGAGTCTCAGGACAAATGCAGCCCAGATTGCCAGCCTGGGCCAGGCCTAACCGCTGGGAGAGCTTGGCCTAAGTGCCTGGTCAGAACCCAGTTTGCTCACTAGTTGGGGTGATTCAGGCCCCTTGGCTGGGTGCTCTTGTAAGGGCTACACGCTACCTCGGAAGATGCATGCTGGGTAAGGACTGGATGAGAGTAGAGCGAGGGGCCTTCTACTCCGAAGTGCAGCTCACGTCCACACTGAGCCTGTCATGGTACAGACTAGGTCTGGACACCCACCTTCACAGGCCCCCAGGACACCCCACCTTCGCAGACCCTCCGGATCTGGGGGTGTCTCAGCCACCATGACCACTTGAATCGATTCCTTATTGCTCCTCCCACTCCTGAGCTCAGGGTACCCTCCTTGCTTGGAGAACATTCTAACCTAGAGTAGGTCTGGGGCAGCTCTCTGCCGCTGCCACCTAGCTCCTTGTGAAGTACTGAGCCCTGCTTCCGGAAGAAAGAGGAGCCGATGCCCAGCGGCCACCATGAACACTGCCACCTCCAACGAAGAAGCCTGGGACCTGGAGGAGCTCAAAACAGGGGCACATTTAGTTATCACAGTAGCCCTGGTTCTGGGAACACAGGCTCGCTTTATCAATTTCAGGGGGCAGCGGCCCTGTGCAGGTCAGGGCCCTTCCAACCGGCATGAGTTGGACTTCACTGTGCCCTAACACATCCCTGTTTATAGAAGGAGAAAATGGCTCAGAGAGCAGCAGCAGCAGCAAATCTAAAGCTTCCATTACAGAGTTGGGCCACTTGGACTCAAGTCCAAGGGTTCAAGGGCTAGCGTCTCTTCTCCCACCCTTTACTCTCTTTCAGAAAGTGGAGTTTCTCTTCTTTCCTAACCATGGGAGGCAGGAGGCAAGTTTTATCTCAACCTGACACAGACTAGAGTTACCTGAGAGGAGGGAACCTCAATTGAGAAAAGGCCTCCAGAAGACCCAGCTATAAGGCATTTTTTTTTTTCAATTAGTGATTGATGGGGGAAGCCCAGCCCGTGGGTGGGGCCATCCCTGGGCTGGTGGTCCTGGGTTCTATAAGAAAGCAGGGGCAGCAAGCCAGGAGGAGCAAGCCAGTCAGCAGCACCCCTCCATGGCCTCTGCATCATCTCCTGCCCTCCAAATTCTTGGCCTTTGGTGATGAACTGTTACATGGAAATGTGAGTGAAATTAGCCCTTTCCTCCCCAACTTGCTTTTGGTCATGATGTCTCATCACAGCAATCGGAACCCCAGCTAAGACAAGTTGCTGCAGGGTTGTGGGGTGTTGCTGTGACAGACCTGGCCCTGTTGTTTTGGGGAGGATTGTGGAGGGACTTTGAAGTGTTGAGAGCTCACTGGGCTGTCCTGTAAGGGCTTGGGAGATAGTGTCTGGCCACGTCTCACCATGGCGTCTCACCACGGCAAGCAATAGTAACGCTAGCTGAGACGCTGATCTCTGAGGAGGGAGTAGATTTGGAAACAAATAACGGGGTATGAAAGAGCATGGGGGCTGCAAGCCCAAATCAGATGGGGAAATCCTTCATTTGCTGAAGGATTATTACGTTGCCAGTATTGGCCTTGTTTTGGTTACTGAGAGAGTTGTTGATTGCTGCTTCCTCAGATAAGTGTTGGTTCTACAAACCGGCAGGGAACCTGTCAATCAGGAAGGGATCCACAAACAGAACCAGCCCTCCTCTTCCGGTACAGGTGCCCAGTTGAGGAAGGCGCTTTGCTCTAGAGTTCTTTGCTAATCTGGTTTTAATTATGAGTCCCTGCTCCTGTGACAGTCATTTTGCTCAGTGGGAATGAGCATGTGTTTGTATTTACGGGGTCCCATCGTTTTTCCTGGGAATATTCTTTTTGAGGTCTGTGTTTGCGGCTTAAATTCTCTCAGTGAATTTGAGTTGTGCAGAGAAAATACAGTGTTTAAGAATAAGCAGTGTGTGTGTGTGTGTGTGTGTGTGTGTATCAGACCTGAATGGGGGAGGGGCCTCCCTCTCCTCATTAGCACTCAAAACACAAAATGTGGTTTTGCAGGCCGGACAGGAAACTGTAGCTGGCTTTGGTAGGAGCGAGGCCAGCCTGGGGATGCCCGCTTCACTGTGGAGCAGATCTCGTAGGAACCTGCTCCTCAAGAGATCCCTTCTCTAAGCAGCGGCCCACTCCTTTGTAAAGACGTGGACTCTAGCAATCACCTCCGAAAGGTTTGTGGGCAAGAACGAACCTTGTCAGATTGTGCATGATATTCTTGGTAAAGTGTGTGGCGTCTCACAGGACTAGCGCTGGCTAGTCCGCTGTGGTGAGTGTGGAAATGCAAACTCTAACAGATGGCCCCAGGCACGCAGCAGCCTGTAGCATTGGGGGCGCTTGGTCTGCTGCTCTGGGGGTGGGGCTGGGGAGAAGGTACCTCCTCAGGACTTCAGGCCACAAGCTAGCCTGCAGCTGTTGAATCTCAGGAGGGAGCTGCAGTCATGTCTGTGGCTACGGTGTAAGCTTCTGGGGGGGGGGGGGGGCGGGGAGGGGATTCTTTCACTTTGCTGTTTTGCTGTCTTCTGGGTGCTCCGCTGGGAAACCTTGCTTGTCGGTTGGCCTTCCAGCGGCTAATTGCCATTTTCTCAGCTCTCTACAGATCTTAGCTGTTACATTGGTTACTTTCTTTGTTATGGTGATCAAATTCCTGACAAGAAGCCATTTGGGGGAAAGGGATTAATTTGGGGCTTACAGTTTGAGGGCACACAGTCCAGTGGTGGAGAAGGTATGGCGGCAGGAATGTGAGGCAGCTGCTCGCAGTGTGGGCAGGAAGCACAGGAACAGAGCTAGGCTATAAACCTCACAGCCAGACCAGGCTACACCTTCTAGAAGTCCCACAACCTCCCCAAACAGCACAGCAGCAGGGGACCAAGTGTTCAAACACATGAGCCCATGGGGGACATTTTGTATTCAGCCACCATAGCTGTCACAGCCTGGGACATCACTTACTATTTCTAAAGATTTTTAAGAATTTGTGTGTGAGTGCAGTGTGTGACGGAGCCTGGAAGGTGTCGGATCCCCGGAGGTGGGGTCATAGGCCAGTTGTGAGCTGCTTATTGGGCATGCTGGGGATGGAACCTGGGTCCTCTGCAGGAGCAGCTCACCGCACAAGGCTGGTTTGTGGGGTGTCTAGGGACAGCCTCCTGACTGACAGATTCCCCACAGGTTCTTAGAACCAGCATGCCTAAGGAAATAGCTACTGACCCTTGAAGTAATCGAAACAAGGCAAATACTGGCAAAGTAACAGCTGAGTCATCTGTCCAGCCTTATTGTTGTTGAAAATATTCTTTTTATTGTGGTAGGAAAATTTAGTATAACCCCTGACCTTTACAGAAGCTTTTAAAATTTAGTTTTGTTTTGGTACAGGTCTCTTGGTGTCTCTGGCTGGCCTGGAACCATGCCAGCTCCCAACCATCTGTAACTTCGGTTTCAGGGATCCCATGCCCTCTTCCCAGCCTCCTCAGGTGTGAGGTCAAATCTTGGCCGTTTGCTTCTAGAATTTACCTTTTACTCACTCCTGGGAACCGGAGCAACATTTCCTGTCTTCATGCTTAACTGGCCTTTTCGGATGTCTTCTGGGTTCCTCTTTTTAAAGACTTTTATTTTTAATTACGTGTGTGGGTGGGTAGAGAGTGTGGCTGTGCACATAGAGCTGCAGGTGCCATGGCAGACCAGAGGTGTTGTCTCCCAGCGGAGCTGGAGTTACAGGACTTGTGGGCTGCCTGGCATGGGTGCTGGGACTTGAACTCTGGTCTTCTCCGTGCTCTTAACCCTTGAGCCACCTCTCCAGGCCTTCTGTGCAGCAACCCCATTGGCTCCCTTCACTGGCCTCATTGCTCTGAGTTGATTGGCTCTGTAAGATTGCAGGAAGTAGCCAGGAAGCTCTCACCTTTCTCTTCTTAGGCGATTTCAATTCCTGGGATGTGACAACACCTGACAACAGACTTTATAGCTCAAATAAGCAAATAACAGTAGAGTGACCTATCGGCTGCTGAAGGTGGAGAACTGATCTAATTGCAAAAATGGGTTTTCTGTGTGGAGTTACATAGAGTCAGGTGAAGAGCCTGTGGCTGGGGTAAAGGGTCCTGACAGAGATTTAACTCCTTTCCCTCAGCCTATAAGGGAGGGGAGAGAAGTCTTCAGATAGTCTTGTAACTTGTAGAATTTAATTAATTTGATATTCGTACAGGCAAGCATCAAACTTTAAAAAAAGGTTTTTTTTGATTATTTGCATATGATGTGTCTCTGTGTGTATGTACACGTGAGTGCAGTTGCTCATGCAGTCCAGAAGGGGGCACTGGATTCTCTAGACCTGAAGCTCTAGGTAGTCTCTGGGCCACCTGGTGTGAATGCTGGAACTGAACTCAGGTCCTCTGCCCTAACCACTGAGGCACCTCTCCAGCACCAGGCACCCATCTTTTCAGAATGTTAATTCATTAATGTTAGTTAATCAATTAGTTGCCATGTAAACAACACCTGCCCCATGTGCTTTACTTTTGTCATCTGTAAAATAAAGGGAAGGAATGGATTAAAGTGTAAGGCTTATGGGCCTTATACTTTTGAGCTATTATAATTCCTGCTACAAAAATAGAAAAACTCAAGGCTTCATATAAAGAGCCAAAGTCAGCAAGAGGTCTGGCTGGTCCCCATGTGAGGTGTCCTTAGAGGTAGTCGGGAATGGTTCCTTATGGTCCCCACTGTAGTCTCAGAGTTGAGGCTCATACCCACTCTCTCAACTGTAGCCTAAATGTAGCCCAATGTAGGCTGTGTGATACTTAGTGCTGAGGGCAGGAGCAGCTGGACTGACTAATGAGCAGCTCCCGCTGTTAAATCAGGAGGGCTGCCCCATCTGTAGGAGACATGGAGGTCTTTGTGCGCTCACAGATAAGCCCTGGGGGAACCTGGAATATTAGCACACAGGGTTGTTCCTTCAAGAGAAAAAAAAAAAAATACTCACCCCTCCTACCTGCCCAGAAGGCTGGGAATGGATGTGCATTCTATCCTGGTAACCTTTGTGGCCAGGAACTGCACCAGACCCTCTCCCAGGCCCTTACCATAGGCTTGGTTTTCTCAGTCAATCTATAGAACCCATCTTTATGGAACGTGTCACATGTCCTTTACAAGCTTGGCTGTAGTCACATCCAATCTTTATTTAGCCTGCTTTGTTCCTGGGAGAGATTTTTGTATGCTTTATTGTGCACACAGGATTGAGCTAATTATCACCAGAGTTAAGTTTTCACCAAATCGTGCTGAGCTTAAACATGCCTGAAATAAACTGCTTTGGGGTCAGACTCCTGAAGTTTGAACCGACACCAGCTATTTGAACTGAACTGCCTTCTTGCCTCCCAGGGTTCGTCACTCTGCTGACTGTGGCGGTCACAGAGATTCCCCCTTTCTCACCCACTCAGCCCCTTTCTTCCTCCCTGTGCTCATTTGCCTTCCAGGGAGCTCAGATGACAGTCACAAATGCACAGCAAGACGCTGGCAGTGCAGAGACCGAAACCCACAAATATTTCTTTTAATATTTTGGTTGGAAATGCAGACAGCTGTGAGAGGCTCTGGTGCTGAATTCCAAGTGAAGTGACTGACTGACAAGCTGTAGCTGGCGTTGGGCAGGAAACTGCCTTTACTTTTCTCTGAGGATAGCACCTTGGCATGGGGCTTGCGCAGGGACTGTGCAGCCTCACAAGGCCCGAGAACGTTTAAGGCATTGTGGTTCTCCTGGAAGCTTCCTGGTGTTCTTGCAGTGCCTTGTTTTCTGTGCAGGGGTGACAGAGGGTCCTGGGTGCTTTCTGTACACACGAGCTGCTTTGGCAGTATCTCTCCTTGGTCTCTGGGTTCACAGTGATGTGAGTCCTCTTCTCCTGTCCTCCCCAGAGGGTGCAGTCCTCCTGCTGTACCCTCTGTAGAACGGCTACCCTCTCCTGTTTTTATTTTTAATTATTTTAATTATTTTTTTTTTTTACTGCATCTCCACTTGCAGGGTTTGAAACTGTCCCCCAAACTTCATGTCTCAATACCATCCCCAGTGTAAGAGTGCCCGCTGGCAGGAGCTGTAAGAGGTGACTAAGTCACGTCACCAGGGCCGAGTCCTCATGAACTGATTGGCAGTGTTATTCTGGAAGTGGGCTTGTCATGTGGTTGAGTTTGCCTCTATCCTGTTAATCTTGTGTGGTCTCTCTCCTCCCACCATATTATAGAGTGACAAGACCTGCATGGCCTCCGTAACTGTCAGCCAAGTAAACTTTTATCATTTGAAAGTTTCCCAGGAAAGAGGCCAATGCACCACTCGTTCTCTCTGGCTCCAGCCACAGAGAACTGCATGCCCATTGTAAACCGCCAGGAAGTATGCTCTTCTGGAAGCTACTGTCTTCCTTCACTGATCAGCAATGTTTTCCTGCCCACCATCTGGCTTTGAGGCCGTTCTTTCTTTCCTGTTTACGTGGGTCTGGGGTTTGAACTGCAGTCACCAGGCTTGCAAGGCAAGTACTTTACCTGTAGAACCATCTCCCCAGCTCAATCTTCCTTTTCTCTAGAATTTTGTCCCAGCAAAGAGAAAGTTAATTAACACAGTGTCATTGGATGCAGGCTTCCCCAGAAATGGGGACAGTTGTAGGTTAAGTTATATCCTTGCAAAAAGATGTGCTCAAGTCTTTTGGTTTATTTTTTACCTACATGTATGTATGTACAATGCCCACAGAGGCCAGAAGAGGGCACTGGTTCCCCTGGAATTGCAGTTACAAATGGTTAGCTGCCGTGTGAGTGCTGGGAATTCAACCCGGGTCCTCTGGAAGAGCAGCCAGTGCTCTTAACCACTGAGCCATCTCTCCAGCTCATAGGTTCCAGTCTTCACCCTGGTATTCATGAGGGTGAAAGAAGCTGCTGTGGAAACCCAACACTGAGATCCTGTTTCTGCAAGAGTGGCAGTGGCTTCCCAGAGCCTCGGTTTCACAGGCAGGGCTTGCAAAGACACTGTGGAAAAAATTACTCTGCTCTGGATCACCTGAGAAAAACTCATTGACACATTCCCATTTACTTGTGGGTCCTTTAGATAAAATGAGATGACGTTGAGGAATCAGACTGTTTATGTCAGAAGGGGTTTGAGGTGTTTGCTGAATTAAAACAGGTTGTTGTAGAACCACACAGTGGTGCCTCCTGGAGCCCCATATCCCAAGTCAGGTACTGGATGACATAGACACAGCAAGGTGGCCTCTGCCCCAGCCTGCGCTCTCCAGGGCTTGGAACATCTCAGCTGGCTGTGGCTGCCCATCCTCTCTCCTCTGTCTCTTAAAAATAATTTTTTTATAATATTAAATTATGTGTAGATATGTGTGCCTTCCTGTGTGTATGTGAGTGTAGGTGTCTGTGGAGGCCAGAAGAGGGCGTCAGGTCCATGGAAGCTGGAGTTGCTGATCATTGGTGAGCTGCTTGATGTGGATGCTGGGACTTGAACTCAGATCCTCTAGGAGAACAGCAACTGTGCTTAACCATGGAACCCACCTCTTCATCTCCATGGCCATTCCCTTCTTGGGCAGAGGTGCAGGTGTATCTCCATGGGGAGCCTCTCATGGATACCTGACCCAAGCTCATGCTGTTTACCACAGTGGCCTGCCTTAGCAACCGACTGTAGGATGTAGTGGCCTGGTCCTCGCCCCTATTTGTGACGTGACCAACCAGAGCTCAAGGTATTTGGCTCTACACAGAAAGAAACTGTGAGAAGGCAGGAAGTAGCTCTTCCAGTGCTGGTGGATCTAGGCCCTGGAGTGCTAAGGGCTTCTGGATAGACTGACAAATTTGGAGGCTTGTAGCTCATATATATATTATATGTATGCGTGTATGTATGTATATATATTTGTATGTATGATTGTTTTGCCTACATGTATGTATGTACATCAAGTGTGCCTATGGCGGTCAGAAGAGGGTAGTGGATCCCCTGTAATTGGAGTTACAAATGGTTGTGACAAAGTTGTGGGAACCCTAAGATAGAGGTGGGAAGGGCAGGTGGCCTTTTCTAAGAGCCTCAGATGAGAATCAGGACAGGTTCCTGCCTCGGCTTTCAGCTTTCTAAGCTTTGTGGACCAAGAAGGAGGTGGTTGCCATAGCCCCCTGCATGTGCTACCCACCTCTCTCCCCTTCTCTCCTCACCATCCATATGATCGGAAGGCTCACAGCTTTTCTTCTGCTCTCGAGAATAACCTCCTAATCTTTTCTACCATGAATGATGACTTTAGGGTCTTCTGTCATCATCTCTGCCTCCCCAGGAGTCCCTTGAGGACACAGCCTGCTGTTTGTTCATCTACCCACGGTACCTGGTAGTCCATCTGGGAAGCGCTGGCCTGAAAATAGAAGCCGTCCTCCAGTCACTGGGTAACCCAGAGGCTGTCTATATGCCCTGGTCTTTCTAGCACCAAAGGAAAACACACTTTGACTCTCTCCTAGAGAATTCTAGACACACCGGCAGCGTACCTATGGGAACCTTGGGAAGCACATTGAGAAACGCTGTTCCGGATATTTTTGTGACACTGCAAACGACTTTAGTTTTCTCCATCCTAAAGGTGAAGTCTACCCTACCAAGAGCTAGTGTGTTGAGGTCCTCCTTCCCAGCAGGTGGCGCAACTGAATCCTGAGCGCTCTAATTCAATCAAACCATGAGTTCATACCACAGGGCTATGGAGAGACCTGGGGCAGGGTTGGAGAAAGTGTGTCCTTGGGGACATGCCTTTGGGGGGTTATATCTTTTCCCTGAGCACTTCATAGCCTCCCTCTGCGTTCTGGCATCCCCCATTCCTGCCGTGAAGCAACAGAGCCAAGTGACCATGGACTGAAGTCTCTGAAACAAGCAGCCACACTGCACCCTTCCTAGTTTAATTTGTTTGTCCTTATTATTTTGCTACTGCTATGGAAAGGCGGGTGAGCACATCCCCAATGCTGTTATTATGATTGTGACAAGCCAGAATAATTTGGGTGTAAAACTCAAGGGGAGACAAAATCTGGGCATCAGTCCAGAACCTTCTTTCCAGTTGATGGATCTGTCATTTTTTGCTCATAGTTGCTGATGTTAGGGTCAGGGCGAGGCATTCTTTGGGAAGAACCCTGCATAGGAGTGAGATTACAGTTAGAGGGCGGGAGTGGACAAGGCAAAGGCTGGTGTCGTTCATGTCTCTAGAATGGTACAGTGGATGTGAGCTGGTCCTGGTCCCGTGAGACATGGGAGGTCTGTTCTGTCCTCTCTGTACTCTGTGGCAACAGAGAACAATTAATACCAAGAACTCTATCTGCAAGCAGGAAGGACTCCTATGAGGACCTCTGGCTTCAGGACCTTCACAGAGGGGACCTCTGCCCCTTGAGAAAGAGAGACACATGATTTCTGGTAGTTTTGGGCTTTCTGGTGCGAGGAAAGGCTCTCTTACACCTTAGGTGAGGGTTTTCTCAGTTCTCCCTCAGAGCTCTGTGATAGATGGCTGTTACTGATCATGTGGAGAAAATACACGGTTAGAGAAGGCTGAGTACAACGTTCCCAATCTGGGACTCTGTACCGATGAAGCTATCACCATTCCTGACCAAGCAATAGTTAAGAGATGACAGACATTTGAGGAGAAGAAATAAAGCCAATTTATGAAGTCAGTGGCAAGCAGCCCTCCATGTGCCTTGAAGCAGCAGAAAGGGCCAAACAGACTCATAGTTGATGTTCTATGGCTTTGAAAGACCCTGTATCTGATCAGTTGGATGAAGAACACGGAGCATGTCAGAGAAACCAGAAACACACTGTCTGTGGGGCACTCATGGACACTATGGAGATTGCCTCTCTACACAACTGCACAGTGGCCACGGACAGTGAGCATTGCTGCCTGGTGTTTGACAGGGAGTTGGACAGGCTGGCTGTCCTCAGACCCTGCAGCTGGCCTCAGACGGAAGGCACAGAGATTCAAATCCTTGGCCTCTCCACCTGGGATGCGGGCACCCTGGGTGCTGTCATCACTGTAAGTGACAGGCTGTTCAGAATGGCAGGAGCGGGCTGCAGTGTTTTCATTCACTTGTTCGTCAACCCTGCACGCTTCATTCGCTTGGCAAGTGTGTTACCATCAGGCTGGAAGGGCTGAAAATGATTCAGAAAAGAGGTACCTTGAGTCCCCCAGCCACAAGTGAAGTGGCTTGTCGGGGGTCAAGAGCTGGCTAGGGATGCTTCCCTTCCATGCTATACAATAACACATGCAAGAACCTTCCCCTTAGGGTCTGGACTTGCAGGGCTACATTCTAGGCGACTTCTGTAGTCCTGGCTATGCACATTAACTGTAACACGATGACATAATTATAGAAACAGAGAACACCCTTCATTTCCTCAGCCACCTGCCCTGATCAGCGACAGCCCTAGAACATACTGGAACATCTTGGAGGCACCAACTCCTCCTTGCAAGCCTAGGCTAGCAGTGAGCAAAATAAATATGCATTGGAGGCTGAATGCCATAATTAGCGTTCCCATGTGGCTAATGAAAATGAGAGACGTTTTCATTCCAGGCCTCTGCTTGAACGTTAACTCACTGCTAGGGAACCACCCTCGGGGGTTAGCCTGTGAGGGCCTGAGGGACGGGCAGAGTCTTAGGATGCCTGGTGTAGAAGGGATTCAACAGGGCTGCTTATGCCATTGGAAAGCTCAGGGCTGTGCTCACGTCCCACAGCCAAATGGACAGTCCCCACTGTAAGAGAGGCTTAAGTGTGATGTTTTAACTGCTGTTTTCTTAAACTCACTGCTGAGGACAAATCCTAAAACATTGCCCTGCTCTGCGCTGGGAGTGGCCAGCCAGCCTGTGGATTTTGTGTTTTCTTGATTACTGAATGGGAGATGCTGGCCTTGCTAAAAGAGAACAGGCCACATGATCCCAAGCTCATCAACCCAAGGAGTGATGGGACTCTGCACCCCGATTGCTAACCCAACAAAGGGTTTTTAAATCCCAACAAAGGGATTTGAGGTGAGCAGGTAGACAGTCTGGGGTATCTCCAGCACGGAGCCCAGGAGAGTCATGGAGAAGACTGTCTTCTGACTTCTGGGTTCCCGGGTACCAACAAGTGCTTGGTAGTAATGGGGACAGCCTGCACACATGGTGCTATATTTAGCTTGTTCAGCTCCAGAATTCTGTGAGTGAGGCCAGTGTTCCCATGCCTCAGTGGCCACCAGAATCTGAAAACAGGGGCTGTAGCCTCACCCAAAGCAGGGTGGCTACAATGGGGGAGTGCAGTGTCCAAACGCACAGGCATGAGGTGTCTTATCCCATGTCAGCTAAGAGGATTGTTCACACTAAGAGCTTTTTAAAACCAGCTTAGGAATGTCTGAAGAATTTCTTCTTTGCCATTCTAGACAGGAACCACACAGGAAGGGAGGTCCTGAAGCTCAGCTCTGCCAGCTGGAGTACCCTGAGACCTCACCTACCATGCTTGTGCTCTGTGGACTGATAGAGCTCCCTGCAGGACAGCGCCCCCCACAGGACAGCACGCCCAGGTACAGACGTGTTTTGCATGCTTAATGTCCCGAGAGCCTTCTATTTTATGAGGCCTGGGCCTGGGTATTCATCCTGGAATTTCTAGAAGTTTTTCTCGTTAGCTCAAAGACAAATGCACTTTTAAACTTTTGTTTTGAAACGGAATCTCACATAGCCCAGGCTGCCCTTGAACTCTCCACATAGCTGAAGATGACCTTGATCTTAACTTACTGCCTCTGTGTCCCAAGCGCTGGGATCACAGGCAAGCAAACAGCACCCTGCCTTGTACTCTTCCTTAGGTGGCTGTGGCTGGATCACAGATGGCTCTAGGAAGTACCAAAGCCACAGCAGCACCCAGAGGTGACCTGTTGCGGGATGCCATGGAGGCTCAAGGTGGCAGCCTGGGAAAAAAGATCTAAGGTTCTGAATCCTGGAGCCGAGAACTGTCCCTGAGGTCCTGGTGACAGAGGCACAAACTGTCCTCACCCTCTGGTTTCACCCATGCATCCTGTTCCTTGGCTGAGACTCTCTGCCGAGAGGGGAGGCCCTCCGGGCTGCTGTGCTCATGCCTGGGGCGTGCTTTGTGCAGGAAGTAAGGTGCGTGTGCTCAGGGAGAGCCGTTTTTCCATCTGTGCTGTCTGGAGAGCTTTCAGAACCATGTCTTAGAGCACAAAGCCGAGGAAGGAGAAGTTTGGCCAGTGGGTCCTCAGTGGGAGCCCCCAACGGATGGCTTCCCCCCTGAATGACAGCTACTCCAACCCACCCACGCTTTCTGGGGTAGCTGGCACTACTGCTCACTCAGGGTCCAGGTTGGCTTTGACAAGGACATAACAGAATGTCCTTTCTGTCTTGATTTGTGGACTAGAGAGGGGCGTTGAGGCATCACCCCTGAAGGGAGGAGTAGATTCTTGACAGTGACACGCTTTCTCCCAGGCCTGTGTTTGCCTGCTCAGGATTCCTGTGTACCCCAGCCTGTGGGCGGCCTCCTTATGGGACCCTAGAGAATTACTAGTGAGTGGATGGATGAGGAAACACGGGGTCTGGTGCTCAGCGTGCAATTAACTACTGCTAATTGATTCAGATGACTAAACCAGGGAGGAGTGAGTGGACTAAAAAACCCCATGAAAATGATTTGGCTCAGTCCATCAGCAAACACACACACACACACACACACACACACACACACACACACACACACACACGATGACTGGCTTTGGAATGGTCTTTCCCTCTGGGGTTCCTTTTAAGCAGAGTGTCTTCTAAGCACATCCCAAGCAGGGTGCAATCAAACTGTGGATTCTTTAATGGGGAAGGGGAGTCAGGAAATCTCTCGTTGCACAGTGTGTGACACACCTGCCTGGCAGTTTCCCTGGGCACTGCTGGGTGGGTGCTGTGAGCTCTGCCCTTTAACTCCTCTGACACGTTGTCACCTGCGGGATTGCCACTGTTTGCTGTCACCTCTCTGCTTTTCATCCTTTCTCCCAGACACAGCTTAGACACGGTATGCCCTCGTTTGCCTGCGGCTTGAAGCACGCTACATTTACATTCTTCTTTCCCTGGACTGCACTCCGCTCTGTGCCTGTAGGCATGGAGCTGAGGGAGGCGCTGATAGTGGCTTTGAGGGAAAAAAGTGCCACTGAGTATGACTCCCCCCACCCCCACCCATTTCATGTGTTTGGACTCAGTGGCTGGTGGGAGATGCTAGGCTCAAGGTGGCAGACTGGGGGAAAGGAGTTTCTGAAACCGGACCCAAGAACTGTCCCCAGCCTCACACCCTGAAGCTCTGGTGATGCAGGAACAAACTGTCCTCACCCTCAGGCCTCACCCATGCATCCTGTTCCTCTGCTGCCAGGGGAGCCTCTCTGGGCTGCTGGCTCTCATACCTAGGGACGTGCTTTGTGCAGGAACTACTGGTTAGCTTCAGAGCAGAAGAAACACTGATAATTAGCAGTCATTCTTTACCGTGTAGTTGAGGATGACCTTGGACGTCCGATCCTCTTCCTCCCCCTTCTCAAGCCTGGAGATTTCAGGTGTGTGCTTACCAAGTCCTTCTCAGACATAAGTTTTTAATTTTGGAGGGTGAGTTGTTGGACCCTGTGATGGTGCCATCTCCGTGCTTTGAGAATGGCCTATCAGTTTACACCAGTTTAGGACTTCCCTGGCCGGAAGCGCTAAGCTCCCCCGCATTCCACACCAGCAGGTTTCCCATGGTAATGATCCCACTTCTTGGTACCCGTGTGAGCTACCTTTCTCATTGCTGTGATGTGATGCCTGACAGAAACAGCTTGAGAAGGACTCACAGCGCTTTGCAGCTTGAAAGGACACAGTCCATCACAGACTGATCAAATAGCAGCGAGAAATGAATACAGGTGGTGATCCTCATGCTTTCTATTAAAAAATAATTCATTTATTTTTATGGGTCTGGGTAGTTTGCCTGCATGTATGTTTGTGTGCTACGTGCATGCCTGGTACCCCAGGAAGCCAGGAAAGAGTATAAGATTCCCTGGGAATACAGAACAGATAGTTCTGAGCTGCCGTGTGTGCTGAGAATTGAACTCAGGTCCTCTGGAAGAGCAACCAGTTCTTTCAACCACTGAGCCATCCCTCCAGCCCCCTCCACCCTTTTTAATCTTCTATTCAGTCTGGCTCTCAGCCTCTGAGATGGTGATACCCCACACTTAAGGCAGAGTGTCCTTCTTCTGTTAAGCCTCCCGGAAGCACTCTCACAGACACACCCATATGTGTGTCTCCATGGTGATCCTAAATCCCACCGAGTCGATAAGACAGAAGACTGTGATGCCGGAAAGCTTGCCCAGTACACTAAGAAGCTTGATTTGCATGAGCCAAGCGAAGCAGATCATGTAGCCAGCAGGAAATTCACATTTCAGTTTCCCAGTGTACTAGGAGACCTTTAAGAGTCAACCCATGTTCCAGGACACAAATAGGAATAAATGTAACAGGGATCAGCATGATGCAGACCTTCATGGTCAGGGAAATAAAATTCAAAAAGGCCAGTAGGGCTCAGCCAGGAAAGTGCTAACCATGCCACCATGAAGATCTGAGTATGTGGGTTCATAAAAAACTGGGCAAGGTTATGTGACCCATGATCCCAGGAGTGGGGAGACAGAGACAGGAAGATCCCCGGTGTTTGCTCGCCAACTGGTCTAAAGCTGAACTCGGGTCAGCGCAAGACCCTGTATCAAATAAGGTGAATGGTGATAGAAAAACACACCTGTGACATCAGCCTCTGGCCTCCACACTAGCGTATGTGCATGCACACACACAAACACATGCTCGAGTGTACATGTATATTCAGTCACGTGTCCATACATGTTTATTACATACACACACACAACTGGCACAAAGCAGGCTTTCTACCAGTCGGGTATGACAAAGCCATTAGTGATCTTGGACTTCATGGGGATTTACAGGATTATTGGTTTTGTTTTAATTTGACCAGGTGATAACTTGTTTTTATTTGGAGGGATGGGGGAAGGGAGCCATGGTGAGATCTTGCTTTCCCGTAATTTCTGGGGTGAAGATGAGACTCTGGTCACCCTGGCTTAGTGAGCAGGCACAGTGTTGCAGTATTTTCCTGAGCGAGAGGTTCTGGCATAGGGGACGGAGGATGGTGCTCTAAAGCCCACCATGAAATCAGCACCTCACACTCTCCAGCATGCCCAGCTGTGCCGAGATGCTGTGGCAGTTAGGCAGCCCCCCTCCCCGCCGCCCAGCTCCAGGGAGAGTGCTTGAAAATTGGATTCATTTTTGTGCTAATGGTTGAAATGATGCCCTGGGAATGTTGAACATATTATAGTGATTGCTTATTCTCCTGCAGATGTAGAAGTCCATTACTGAAAAAAAAAATACATGTTTTTAATTCCCTTCATTACCCGTCTGAGGGCTTTTTCCTTGTCTGGACAGTTTGTTTAAAAAGAAATTATGCTGGGGGTAATGTTGAGAGCCGTGCTGGGTGAGGATAGTAAATTCTAATGATCCAGAGTGGAGCAGGAGAGGCAACACGAGAGAGATAAAATAAACTTGGCACCAGCCTCAGTCTAACAGCTGCATCTACGAGTTCCATTTCAGGGTCCATCATGTAAGGAGGTACAGTTTTTAAGGTTGTGGAGCCTGGCATGGTGACTCACGCCTGTAATTCCAGCCCTGGGCAAGCTAAGGCCAGGAGGATCGCATGAGTTCCAGGCTAGCCTGGATTACATAAGCTAGCTGTAGGTGAACCTGGGGTATAAGCCTGAGAACCTCTCAGAAAGCCAAGAAAGGATCAGTGGGGTGGCTCAACAGGTAAAGACCCTGGTGCCTGATTGCACCCACAAATAAAATAATAAAATAATGTAATCTCAAAAGGCCATAGAATCTTTAACTTCTTTAGAACAAGAGGGAAAAATAGAGATCTTTCAGCCTGTCACTTCCCATCCTTTGAATACTTTATGTAAGTTGCACAGAGCAGGCTGTGGCCTTAATTCACACTTAATATTCTCCCCCTTCCTCTTAGTGACGGAGCATACTTTCTCCTGTACAAAGTTCCAGGTTTTGGGCAGGCTTACTGCAATCAAGGTTGATATTTTTGTGACTTCATTAAGAGATATTCAGAGTAACTTGAGAAAATGAGTTTGAAATTGCACGTAGAGAACATTCTCGGGCTGGACGTGACTGGGATTCCACGGGGGATGCAGACAAGCTCCAGTTTCCACCTGAGACTGACCAAGACCCCACGGCACTGATCATTCTAAGTGTGGACATAAGCAGACAAACTACAGCAGTCTCTCGCCATACCTGTGACAACCACAGAGAATCCAGATTCACAGACCCACCAGATCAGATCTGCTGGACATGCACCCCTTATTAACATATAGCCGTTATGTTATTTTGATGGACAGCTCTAGCTCTATTAGTTAATTTTCCATTAAGAGATCCTGCAATAAAAGACCTGACAAAAAGAAATTAGGAAAGAAAAGTTTTACTTTGGCTTCAGCCTGGAGAGGGGGAAGAGGGAGAGAGAGCGAGAGAGAGCAAAAGAGAGCTAGAGAGAGAAATTAGGAAGGTGGGGTCAAGAAGGTCAGGCTATAAAACCCAGGACAGCTTTACTTCCTAAAATATACCCCATACCCTCTCCAAAACAGCACCACCAACTGGGGATCAACTATTCAAACACATGAGCCCACGGGGAACATTTATCATTCAAACCACCACATTCAGGTGTATTTTCAGTCGTATGAGCTAGCTTCCCATTGTCTTTCTCTTTAGGTCTATCAAGTGGGAGCCAGACGCTGGCCCCTGACTCTGAGATGGGTGGGACCAAGGTGCCTGTTCTGTGTTGTGGCTCCGTGGTCATATTAGAACATCTCTAACCTCATGCAGCTCTGTCTCAGGCCGCATTCCTTCTGATGCTCCACCCTATGGTCTATAACATGTAACAATTCTTTTTTCCTCTAGGAATAAGCATCTGGCTGCTAAGGCTTCAGTAGTTTCCTGTCAAAATGATGATGCTGTGAGGTTCCTGGCTGGTTCCAACTTTGGGACATCTGAGTGTCTGTGTCTCCTCCATCAGCCAGCCAAGAGAGCTCTTTTCCCTTCATGGGCATGGCCAGCAGCCCCGTGTCGGAAAGAGTTACAGAAAACTGGTCTTTGCCCCTCTTCAGCATAAGACTAAGAGGTGGGACTCTCCCAGAGGTAAAGTGGTGGTGGAGGTGTAGGGAAAGGTGGGCAAAGTGCAAGGTGACCAGATGCAGGTACAGCTGATGTCATTTCCATCCTGCATCCATGCTGTATGCTTTGCTACAGCGTACCTGCAGACTCTTAATGAAGACAGAGGAGGAAATAAACCGGCTATGGGCAAACCTCAGCCACCCCTGGAAGTCCTGGAGTTCCCTGCCTCACCTCCTGGATAATCTTCTCTCTGCTGAAATTTGCCCCTAAAGTGAGCTAAGATCCCAGCGATGACAATGACACTCTTAGAAACCTGGAAATTAGCTGGGTGGTGGTGGTGTATACCTCTAACCCCAGCGAAGGCAGGTGGATCTCTGAATTCTGAGTTTGAGGTTCGATGCCAGCCTCATCCACAGAGTGAGTTGCAGGACAGCTAAGGCTACACAGAGAAATCCTGTCTCAAAAAACCAACAAAACAAAACAAAACCCCTCTCCCCCACACAAAGGCCCGAAAACTGCTGGGTGCAGTGGTCTCACCTTTAGTCCCAGCATTCAGGAGACAGAGGCAGGTGGATCTCTGTGAGTTGGAGACCAACCTGGTCTACATAGTGAGTTCCAGGCTAGCCATGCTTACATACAGAGGTCCTGTTTAAATAGCCTGCACCTACCCTTGGGTGTGTTTTACTGTTTTTCCCCCTAAACAACAAACCTTCTATACATAATAAACTACAACTTTCCTTAAGGAAAAAAGTGCTAATTCTGTTCAGAAAGACAATGGAGGCAGACATGAATATCAAATCTGCGGGAAGGCAGGGTCGTATGCTCTTCCATAGGTGCCTGCATGTGGACACTTGATTCCCCAGCTAGTGGTGTGACTTGAGGTGGGACTTAGCTAAAAGAAGTGAGTCACTGAGGATGGGCCTTGAGGTTTCTCAGCCTGCCCCCACTTCCTGACCTTTCTCTGCTCCCTGACTGCGATGAAATGTGACTGGCCACCATGCCGTTCCTGCCGCCATGCTTTTTTCACCATGAGGAACCGTAGCCCTTCAAACTGTGAGCCAAGGCAAACCCCTCCTTACTTAACATTGCTTCTTGTGAGGAATTTGGTCACAGTAGTGAGAAAAGCAACTAATCTGTATGCAGAGGACATGAAGGTAGGTACACAAGAGTGCAGCTTGTTGCAGCCACTGCCAACTTGGTGAAATTTTGCGTGAGGCAGAAGAGTGATGAATCCAAAAGTGACTTGGGCTTTTTTCCATCACAAGATGTAATGTCTCCAGAATCCTGGGAGCTGCTAACAATGGTGAGGGTGATTCTGTGAGGTCTTTATTTTGGATGCTCTTCTGCACTTCTCTAAAACTCAGATTTGTCCTTTGAAATGAGGACAGGGAAAGAGAAAGTGCAGGGGAGGGGATGGGGAATTCTGTGTTTTGAGAAAGGTGTGACGGTCAGCTTTATTTTTATTTATGTGTATGTGTGTGTGCGCGTGTCCCCATGTGTGTACACACAGAGGCCAGAAGAGGGTGTTTGATCCTCCAGAGCTAGAGTTACTGAGGTCCTTACATGGGTGCTGGGGTTCAAACCTAAGTCTTCTGGAAGAGCAATACATACACTTAACCATGGAGCCGTCTCTCCAGCCCCTGACATTCATCTCTGTCAGTGTGACACAGCCCAGAATCACTGGGGAAGAAAGTCTCAGTGAGGAATTGTCAGGTCGGATTGGCCTGTAGGTGTGCCTGCAGGGGCTTGATTTAATCACATCGATAGATGTAGGAAGACCCAGCACATGGTTCCTGAACTGTACAATAAGAGTGGAGGAAGTTGGCTGAGCACATGCAAGAGAGTTAGCGTGTGTCCACTCACTTCTCCCTCTGCTCTTGCCTGTGGATATGATGTGACCAGCTGCTTCAAGCTCCGGTTGCCATGACGCCACTGCGGTGATGGACTGTCCCCTGGAATGTTAAATGAAAATGAACCATTTCTTCAGGGCATTTCATCATGGCAACAGAAATGAAATCAAGGTGGAAAGGATTTTATCACATTGCCCAGGTTGCTTTCAAATTCACAGGTTTGACTGGCCTCTCTGCTTTATCCCCTTGAGTTGCAGGCATGCACTGTGAGGCCTGGTGATGGGACATAGTGAGTGGATGGAAGCCTGGAGGTGCTGGGTGAGCCTGACTTTACAATTCCATGCACCTGTGGGTAAACACTGCAGGTTACCAGCTGTAGGCTCTCAGGAGATTACTTTATAAACTTCTGAGTCTTTATTAGCCAAAATATCGGCCAATATCTTTATTAGCTTTATTAGTGGCAAGGTGTCTCCATCAAGCCAGGCAATGGTAGCACACACCTTTAATCCCAATACTTGGGAGGCAGAGGCAGGTGAATCTCAGGGTTCGAGGCCAGTCTGGTCTAAGAGTGAGTTCCAGGACTACACACACACACACAAACCCCTGTCTTGAGAAAACAAACAAAAGAAGACAAAAATACGGCTCAATCAATAAAATCTTTGCTAAACAAGCATGAAGACCTGGGTTTCATCCCCAGCACCCACCTACATAAAAAGAGAAGCAACAGCTTATGCCTGTAATCCTAGTGCTTGGGAGCAGAGACAGGAAGCCCGTGGGGGCTTGCTGTCCAGTTAGTTGAATCAGTGAGAGACCCTGTCTCAAAGGATAAGGTGGAGAATGACTGGGAGTGACCCCTGTCCCCAGCCTCTGGCTTCCACAGCTACATTTTCTCATCTCTAATCTCTACACACATGAACGTGTATCCACACATACGAACATGCAGTTTAAGACATGTGCTGCTTATGGCTGCTGTCAGGATCCAGAGGACCTGGTGTCCTTTTCTGTCCTTTGCAGGCACCACGCAGTCATGAGGTACACAGCCACACATGCGGCGAACACCCTTGCACATAATCGTCTTAACGCATTTGAAGACGACAATACAGAAAATGTACACACGCTGGAGCATTTTAAGAAGCCCGAGGGTGGCAGTGACGGTGATGATAGCGACAAGGATGACAAGTTCTTGAATTTGTCCAACTTTCTGCACATGATTTGTTTGGAAGAATGGAAGTCAGAGGTATGTCAAAGGTTGCTGACTGAGGCATGCGTCCAAGCAGCTTCCTGGTCTTGTGGAGTCTTCAGAGGGGAGCACATCTTCTGGAAAGTTCCACTCCCTGCTCTCCCTACTCCTGTGAGCAGTAGCTTGGTACTCATTCTTCTCTTGTGTCTGGAACTGCTGCAGAGTCGTGCTGACACATACGCCACTTTATTGGAAAGCTGTTGGCAGTGTTCATGGCTGGGTCTAGGCTTCTAGAATGGAAAAACAACATTCAAGTGAGTGGATGGTTTTATAGCTCACTCATCACAGAGCCGGGCTCTGCCAAGAGCTGCCTGACCCCGGGGCCCTTGACCCTGCTCTGTGATCAGGTTTGCTTTAGCCAGTAAGAGACCTGTTCGGTCCTCCGCCCAGAGGCCTCCCACTAGAGGTCACTGGCTGCATTTCTTTGTCATGTGTGCTTTTAAGTCACTCCCTTCAATCCTGCGTCCAAGCTGGTCCATGCCCTGCTAGAAGCAGCTGGTTTGTGTGTGTGCTGAAGAGAGAAGGTTAGAGGTGTTGCATGCCTGTTATCAATGGCTGCCCCCCAGCCCTCATTTGGAAAGCTCCACCTCTGTCAGACCTCCCTCCACCCTGTGTTGTGGGAATGCCTAGATGAAGGCGGTAGTTTCTGGTGAGGTGCGTGGATGAAGGGCAGGATGGGGTTGAGTAGAGCCAGAGGTTTGGAAATGCAGGAGGCAGCTTGCCTGAGACTAGGTGTTAGGGAAGGGAGCTACTGGCCATGGCTGTGGCCGTGACGTGGGTGAAAGAGAGCAAACTCAGCACCGCCCATTTCTGCCTCCTCCTCCATCTCCTCAGCACCCACACGCCTCTCTCAGGGGCCTCTAAAGAAGTATGCACAGACTGATATGTAGAAGGTGGCTCAGTGTGTCACTGGGGGCTTTACAAGGTAGGAAGGTGAGGGGAGATCTGATACAGGCGATGATGGAAGAAGCTGACGTGATGTGGGGGCTGGGTTTGAAGCACAAAGGCTGATGAAGATCTGTTTCCAACATTGCAAGTGATTATTAACTATACTCTCTGTCTGTCCAACCAATGCATCATTTGTGCAGGCTCTGTGGTATGGCTGTATGTCTTACTGAACCCGTTACTCCAACACAAGCCCCCACAGTAGTGAGTTTAGAGGGAGATCCCCTAATGGCAAGCGTCAAGGATGAGCAAGGAAGGTCTTGTTCATCAAAAGAGATGCCTGGTTTAGTGGCTGGAATGAGATAGCCCCATAGACTCATATATTTGAATGCTTGGTCCCTAGATGCGGGACCTGTTTGGGAAGGATTAAGAGGTGTGGCTTTGTAGAAGGATGTGTATCACTGGAGGTGGGCTTTGAAGTTTCAAAAGCCCAAGCCATTCCAGTGCCCCATGCCATTCTCTCTGTCCCGTGCTTGTAAATCAAGATGTAAGCTGTCAGCCACCGCTCCAGCACCGCGCCTGGTATTTTGCTGCCGTGCTCCCCATCATGATGGCCATGATGGCTACAGTATTAGTATACTGTGAAACTGTAAGCTGCCAAGTGAAACATTTTCTTGTGTAAGTTGCCTTGGTCATGGTGTCTTTTCACAGCAATAGAACAGTAAGTAGTATACCTGGGAAGGCAGGCTCTTGTTGACCTTACACTTGATATCACTCCTACCTAAGGTGTCAGACTTTAGCAACCGCCTTGCCAGGGAGAAGACACGCCCATACTGTGAGCCAAGCCAGCAAGGGAAAAGGGACGGGCAAAACCTTGGCTGTGCGTGACCTAGATGAGTTGGCCCAGAGCAGCCTCCTTTGAGCTGATTGATGCGATGGGTAATAAATCTTGCTCCCCCTGGAACCAGTTGAGTCAGAGTTTTCAACAATTGAGTCAAAACTTCCTGGTGAATGTTCTGAGAGTGTGATATGAACTGTCATGGAAATATAGAGTGAACGTATGTCAGAGATCTCACTTAACTCATCAAATAATCCGGGAATTGGTGAGATGTACGAACAGTGCAAAGGAAACCCCAGAACCAATCACACATTGGGGAATAAAGTACACTATGAGAGAAGGTACTGGCTGGGGCTACAGCCCAGCTGGCAGAGTGCTTTCTTAGCATGCAGGAGACTATGGGTTTGGCCTACCAGTACTTAAGAAAACTGGGCATAGTGGCACAGAACTCAGGAGGTAGGGGCAAAGGGATTGGATATTTAAAGTATACCCAAAGCTGGATAGTGGGTGTGGAGGCAGCCTGGGCTACATGAGACCCTGGAGAAATAAATGAATAAATAAACAAGTTACAAGGAGATCAAGCTTTCACATGGGAAGAGAAGATGGGAACCATCCTTCCTCCTAGGTGGTAGAGCTTCGAAATGGCTCAAGTGAAATGGCAGGCAGTGACTCCACAGAATAAAAAGACTCTGGATTGGAGAATGTCTGGGTTTCCCTGTCAAGCAATCATTTGGATCTGTCTGTGATGGTTAATTTTGATTGTCAGTTTGGTTAAGAAATATCTAGGCCGCACCTTTGAGTTTTTCTGCCTTCAGACCCCACTGAGGCCACCAGAGAAATCCATCCTTTGCAGTTCTGTTTGGTACCACTGCTGGGACGTGTGGAGGGAAGAAGGAGCTCACTGGCTATGCAGGGAAGAGGCCAAGGCAAGGGCATAGGAGGCAAGGGTGTGTCTCACTGAAGAGATGCTGGGGCAGAGTAAGAAGAGGACCCAGGAGGTACTTAGGAATCTGAGCAGGCTGGAACTAAAGGCATTTCATAAGTTATCGTTAGTGAAGATGCTGACTGTCCTGTGTGTGTGCTCACTCCTCTTGTTGCTGTGACAAAAGTACCTGACAAAGCAACTCGGAGAAGGAAGGCCTTGTTGTATGTAGCTCACAGTTATAGCGCTCAGTCAGTTATGGCAGAGATGTTGTGGAGGAAGGGCCGTGACCACACTACAGCTATAGTCAGAAAGCAGAATGAGGAATGCCAGAGCTCAGCACATTTCTTCCTTTAGTAACCCAGGCTGGCCTTGAACTCATGATCTTTCACCTCCACCCCTTCATCATATCCTACGGGCATGTCCCACTGCACATGTCTCACTTTTTCTTTTGGATTTGGCTCAGGGCCGCAGTTCATGGGATGGTGACACACACATACGTGTGGGTCTTCCCTCCTCAGTTACAGCTTTCTGGAAACGCCCTCCTGGACACACCCCCAGTGTGCTTCTCTGAATCCTGTCAGGCTGACCATCACAATGAACTTGTTCTGTAAAGGTTTAGGTGGGAAGCCAGGTGCGGTGGTGCATGCCTGATTTCAGCACTCAGGGAGGCAGAGGCAGGTGGATCTCTGTGAGCTCCTTTAGGCCAGTCTGGTCTACAAATTGAGTCCACAAAGACAAGGATATACACAAAAACCCTGTCTGGAAAAACAAAACAAAAGGTTTAGGTGGGCACAGAAGACATATGAGGGCATATGAAGACATACTCCAGATGACACTAAATCCTCATTTTAAGTATTTAGGGTCTATTTATGTAGCTCTCCAAATAACGGAGTGCAAAGAATGGAGTCAATAGGGTATAAATGAGAAAGTGGCTCTTGAGGGTAGGGAAGAGTGAGAGAGAGAGGAGAAAGGGGAGGAAGGAGGGAGGAGGGAGGGAGAGAGAGTGGGAGGGAGGAAATCCCGACAGGCAGCTCCCGGGACAGTATTTGGTGCACTGTGGTATGCTCTGACTGTGATCTGTCTGGGTGACAGGGTCACTCACTCTCTTATGCCAAATCCTCAGCAAGGGCTGTGCCTGTCTAGAAGGCATTGAGCAGGGCCCCATGGCAGGTGTGGCTTCTGTGGTTGCTTTAGAACCTCAGGGAAGTGGTCTGGCCCCTACTGCCTGTCCATGGAACTTTGGGTCAGCCCAGGCCTAGGCCGCAGGAGCTCCATGTACCCATCGTTGTTCTTGGTCTGGAATAGCCTCCATCTCCCACCCAGACCCTCTAATGCTCTTGTCTTGTCAGTCCCCCGAGGGCAGCAGAATTGTCATGCTTAGTACCTTGTGCCAAGACTGCATTTCTCTACACACACATGCACACACACACACGTACACACACACACACACACACACACACGTACACACACACACACACACTCGTCTCTTTCCTGGCTATCTCAGGTTCCAGAGATAGGTCCACAGAGACCTGTATTAGCTGGGCTGTTATATACCAGCTGGTGGAAATATAGAGACACAATTCTGCTAGGGGTGCGGGCTTCCTGCAAGGGAAGAAGCAAGGTGGCTTTACAAAGTATGTGTATGGGTGAAAATATGTGTTTATGTGTACGTGTGTTTATGTGTGCATATATGCGAGTGTACAGACATGTACCTATACCATAGGTCAGTCTTGGGTGTTATTCCTCAGCTACCATTCAGTTTCTCTTTTGAGACAGGGTTTCTGACTGGCATGGAGCTTACCAAGTAGGACCTGGTGGGCAAGCCCCGAGATCTGCTTGGCCCTGCCTCCCTGGTGCTGGCATTACAAGCACATGCTATCATGCCTGCCTTTTTCAAAACGAAGCTTTGAAGGATCAAACAGCAACTCGCGTTTATAAAGGTGTGCTGGTTAGTTTCCTGTCAACTCGACACAAGCCAGAGTCACCAGTGAGGAGGGAACCTCAACTGAGAACATGCCTCTGTAAGGTCAAGTTGTAGGCAAGCCTGTAGAGCATTTTCCATCTTAGAGATTGATGGGGGAGGGCCCAGCTCATTATGGGGGGGAGACACTTCTGGGCTGGTGGTCCTGGGTTCTGTAAGAAAGCAGGCTGAGCAAGCCGGTAAGCAGCACCCCTCCATGGCCTCTGCATGAGCTCCTGCCTTTGAGTTCCTGCCCTGCTTGAGTTCCTGTCCTGACTTCCTTTGATGATGAGCAGTGATGTGGAGGCCAAATTACCATACCCCCAGTTGCTTAGGTCATGTTGTTTCATCACAACAGTAAAGCCCTAATGAAGATATCAGGAGAGCAAACATGTAATTATGAGCTGTCTACCCAGCTCATCCAAGATGGAGGGTGGGGCGGGGCAGTTCACAAGTGTGGTGTATCCATGTTGGAGATGGTATAGTGGCCAGTACAGCTGGGACGAGTGGCTCTGTGTGACCTCAGAGGGGTCAGCTGTCTGTTCTGTCTGCTGTGCTAGTCCGTGGGCTGCTGCAGGTGGAGCTGAGCTTCGTGCACCCTCCAGTATTGATTGACTAATGAGGTGACAGATTGCATCCGCTGCAGCTGTCTTGTCAGCGAGGAAGCCAAGTCATTAAGTGTTAAAATTGTATTGCTTCACTGCCCCAAGCTGTGCTTGCTTCATGTAAATTGAATGACAATAAGAGGTCCCATGGTGGCTTTATAAATGGCCTGTCACCTCCCATGGGGAGGGAACTCTATGGCCACCAGGACCCGCTGCACTTCAAATGTTCAAGATGACAAATGGACCGTGCCTTCCTCTTTAATAACAGTGATCTGCCGCTGCTGGTGGCAGAGCAGCAGGCTGGGGCTGTTCGTCTGCCAGCTCTGCTGAACACAGCTCCATCAGGGAAGCTGGGGGCTCAAAGTGGTTCCAGGGACCCCGGAGGTGAGCATTGGTAGCCAGCAGATCCCAGTTGGGTGGTTTCTCCATGGATCCTCAACACCCCAGCAAAACCTCCCCCAGATGTTTTCATTCCTGGTGGAATGATCATCTGCCTCGTCTTGTGCCTTGTCTTGTGCCTTGTCTGTTGTTTTATTTGGGGATTAAACATATATAGACCATGTGCTGATAAGATGGCTCAGCCAATAAAGGTGTTTGCTGCCAAACCAGACGACCAGAGTTTGATCACCGAGACCCATGTGGTGGAAGGAGAGTGCTGACCCTCCCACGTTGTCCTCTGAACATTGTGGCATGCATGCACCCAAACATGTGTATGCATGTACACACAGGAATATAATAAAAACATAGCATAATGGTTGTGGAATGTTGGCTGTAGACATGACATGGCTCTAGCCATCTTGCAGTCCGAGGAGGTATGATTTTCTCGAGAGATCTGGCCCTAATGGTCCTTGGTGGAAGGAGTGTGGGAATCTCATTCACACCACCTGAGATTCCAGCCACTTGCTTTCTCTGTCCCCAACCCTGCCAGCATCTTCTTCTGTTCAGGCCACCCATGGTCTTACAGGGTGCTAGGGTATGTAGAAAGTAGAAGGGTATGTGCTTCATCTCTGCAGATGACCTTTGTCATCCAGGCTGGGTGATGTACACTTTCTAAGTAAGCCCAACAAACCCATTCATCTGCCAAGCTGGGCAGAATAAATGTTTGCCCATTCTCAACATGTCAAGTGAGTAGATGTTTGTCATGTCTCCCCAGGAAAAGACATGTAACAATAATATTTATCATTGCAACCCCTCATGAGTGTAAGTTTCAGTGGCACTAAGGACATTCGCAGTGTTACATAACTATCCCTTACTGTCCGGACCTGAGGTCTCTCCACCATTTCCAACATTACCTGTACCCTCATTTCACAGTAACCCCCACAGCTGGGATCATCCACTGTTCTTTCTACCTCTGTGAACTCTACTGCTTTCACTATGTCATGCAGTTGGAATCCTGTAGCATCTGTCGGGACTTGTTTCAGAAAGAGTTGTAGTTTCAAGGCCTATCATGTTGCAATATATATTAAAATTGTGTTTCTTTTCCTGACTATGTGATGTTTCATGGTATGGCATCCCACCAAGCTGGGTTTAAAGACACCAAGCAGCCACTGTTGGCTGCAACCTCAGAGCTGGGGGAAGCTGAGGTCTTTGGTACAGAAGCATCTCAGTAGCAAGTTTCATTGCTTTCTGTCCGTTTTGACCCTATCTCTGCCAGCCCAGGGCATGCTGAAAGAATCATAGAGCAAGGGTCTGGGCAACCCAGGGAAGCAAGAGCAAACTGGCCTGTGCTGGAGAAATGTCAGTCAAGATGCTGATGAAATGAGGAAAACACTCCTGTTATATACAGAAAAGCACCTAAATCTGTTGCCATGGGGACCGCGGCGGCAGCGGCTCAGCTAATCAAGATCCCCAGTGACATGCAGGGCTGAGAATCACCGCTGAGCACTTGCTCCCCTCTGTGGACTTCAGTTTTGTGCTGAGTGACAGGCGACTTGTGACAGGCACTTGCCACTTCCATCGGGTCCATGAAATCCCTCAACACTGAACCTCAGAAGAACCCAAGAAACTAGGAAACTGAGGCTCAGAAAGCCGTGCATGTGCTCATGGCCCTTGGTTGTTGATGAGAGATCTTTATTCCCCTGGCTCCAAGCTTCTTTCGCTCTCATAGAATGGCAGATTCTATGTCTGAATTGACAAGTAACTGAGGGGGTGTGGGAAGGATCCCCACAATGAGGGAGTGTAGTGAGATGGCAATGGCTGGCGTGTGTGTGTGTGTGTTCATGAATGTGTGTGCCCATGCATGTGGAAGCTGGAGGTGAACTTTAGGTGTTAGTCCTCAGGTGTTACCCGATATATTTTGAGACATGATCTCTCACTGGCCTGGGGCTTGCATATTCGGCTAGACTAGCTGGCCAGTGAACCCCAAGGCCCACCCCTCTCTTTCCCCAGTGTCACCATACCTGGCTTCTTTTTTTAAATTAATTAATTTATTCATTTTCTATTCTGATCATAGACCCCTTCCCTCCTCTCTTCCCAGTCCGTCCCACCCTGTCCCTTTCCCCATTCCCCCTCAGCTATTCCTCAGATAAGGGAACATCCCCTCCCTTCCCAGCCCATTAAGTCACATCAGGACTGAGTGCATTCTCTTTTCCTGTGGCCTGGCATGCAGGGCTTCTTTATGTGGGTTCGGAGATTGAACTCAGGTCCTCAAATTCCTGTGATGAACACTTCATCATCTGAGCTGTCTCCCTAGCCCAGCTGCTGTTGTTTTCTTAGACACATCACTAAGGTTACACCTTTAGAGACATCTCCTGTCTATATGTGGCTAAATACAGAGGAACTAATCCAGAGGGGCTTGGAAGTCCCTTCTGCCTGTGTTTCAGGCAGTGCTGTGAAGCCTTCAGGATGGCACTGTGCGCTTTGGCTGGGCTCTGGATTCTCGAGAAGGTGCATGGGCTAAATCTGTGCGTAGGGGAGGGGAAGGCTGGGGGAAAAACCAAGTTGCCTGCTCCTCTCACCAGAGAGTCCTGGTTAGAGAAGGGTCAGCCTCGTGTACCTTCACAGGTGGGCACCTGGGTGGAGAACACTGGCAGGAGAGATCACCTGCCATATCTCCAGCAACGGACTTAAGGAATGGGTCTCGGGAGATGTGGACAGGGCAGTCACACTGTGGCTGTGGGCTGCAAACATCGAGCTGGGCAGGATTATCTAGAAGCTGAGCAGGACTCCATACTCCTGTGACCTAGACACTGCCTTCAGATGTGAAGCAGCCAGAGCTTACCCTTGGATGCTGGTTTGAGCCAGCAGAATCATTTCCCTGGCCACCACCAGCCACTAATTCTTAGGGCCACTTAGGGTTTTTTCTATACTGGGCCCTGGTGAAGGGGAAAGGAAAGAGCTGGCCACTGCTCAGAGCAGAGCCCAGAAGCACAAGGGCACTGCCACAACAGCAGTGCCACAAAACCAGACTCCACTGTCCCTCCTCCTCTCAGACTCATCCCTGAAAATGCCTCCAGGCTTTTGATGCAACAGCTAAAAAATTGCTTCAGTTTTTTTTTTTTTTTCTCCGATCTTCTGGACACAAACCCTTGTGGACTGTTCACCGATGAACACATTTCTACCATCAGTATAATGTTGCTTGGTGTGCTGGCCCTCACTTTAATCCTAGAAATTGGGAGGCAGTGGCAGCAGCTGTCAAGTGAATGAGTTTCAACTCTACACACAGAAAAACACGAGGTAGACCCGAGGCCCAGAGCATGGAGCACAGGACTCATGGGTCCTGTATTAGCAACTTGTGTCATTGCTGTGATCAGAGTACCTGACTAAATGCAACTTATGGGAGGGAGAGGAACAGAGGCAGCTGGTCACAGTGTACCCATAGACAAGGAGGAGAGCAGGGTGTGGGGGAGGGGTGGACAAACAGTCAGTGGCAAGGGGTGAAAAACTCCAAATACCATGGCCAGCTTCCTCCAGAGGCATTCATTCTCCCACCCACCCACATCCCCATCCCTCTTTTCTCCTGTTATCATGAGGCATTGTCTTACTAAATTGCCTAAGCTGATCTTTACCTTACTCTGTTAAAATTAACAGGCAGGTTGAGAAAGGAAGCTCAAGCTAAATTTCTGGGCTGAGGTTAAAGTGAGGCTTACAGAACATTTTATGGTATTGTGTACTTTTATCAGAAAAAGAAAAATGGCTTGAAGCAACAGTCTAAGCCTCAGGGATTAGAAAAAGATCAGAGTAAAACCAAACAGATGGCTAGAACAAGTAAAGACATCAGTACAAATCAGTGAAAATAAAGATGAAAAATAGTGGAGTAAAATCAATGAAGCCTGAAGCTGGTGCTTTGGAAGGGTCAGTAAGATTGATAAGCTTCTAGACGCGCTCACCAAGATAAAAATAGAAGAGAGGTACAGCTTCACATAGTGAGTATAGTTAATAGCGGTGGAATCGCTCAGAACGCTTAATGTTCTTACCGAGAAAGAGAAAAGCATGCGAAAGAATAAATAAAAGCATGTGAAGCACCTTGATTTAGATAATTCCATAAAGTGAACACATGGAGAAGCACTGAATACCATCAACGTTTTATTTTTAATCAGTTAAAAATATTTTAAAATATGCAAAGTTTTAAAACCAGTTATGGCGGCCAAGGGTATAACTACAGATCCTACAGCTATTCAGGGATTCCAAAGACAAGTATATGCCTTTTACTTTGACAACTTACACAAAAGTGACCTATTCTTTGGAAGACAAAAACCTATCTAAAGTTATTCAAGAGGTCCAGAGAGATGGCTCAGTGGTTAAGAACACTGGCTGTCTGTTCAGAGGACCTGGGTTTGATTTTCAGAATCCACACGGCGTCCAACACCATCTGTAACTCCAGCTACAGGGACCCAGTGCCCTCTTCTGGCCTCAGTGTGCACTGTGCACACACATGGTACACAGACATACGTGCAGGCAAAACACCCTTATGCATAAAATAGATAAATCTTTAAAGTTTTTTTCAAGAAGAAATAAGCTACTTGCATATACTATAAGTACCCACATTTATTAAAGAAACTGGATTTTACAGTTAAAGTTATCGTTAAAGGATCAGATGGTTTTATTGATAGAGTCTAGCAAACATTTGGGGTAGCATAGAGTCAACTCTGTCTTATCTTTTTCAGACATGTGACGAGGAAGGAACAGTTTCCCTTTGTTTTATGGGGCCAGCTTTGCCGTGATATTAAAACCAGACAAAAGTCATTAGATGAAGACAACACTGCAGAGGAACACCCTCCGTTACCAACGTCCAAAAGCCACCAACGAGCTATTAGCAGACAGAACCCAGTCATTAGTCAGATAGTACAGCATGGTTGTATGAGACTTATCACAGGAGTGCAAAGCTGATTGACCGCTTGAAAGAAATCAGTGCAATTGCCATTCTAATAGACTAGAGAAGACAAAGCTATAGGATGATCTCAAAAGATGAGGGAGAGAGACTTTTTTAACATTATATTTTCCTCTGTCAAAAATAGTTACTCTTTGGCAATTTCATATATATATGCAAGGTATATTGATCCTATTCCCCTCTCTAATAGCCCTTTTTCTACACACCACCCCCTACTCTCCATGTCTTTTAAAAAAATTTTTATTTTAACGACCCACTGAGTTTAACGATGGCTGCTTGCCCTTGTAAGGGTGTGGGGCTAGGTACTGGAGTTTGGGTAACTTACCGGTTGAAGGAAAAACCGACTCCAGCAGCAATCAACAGCCAAGAACTCCTCACGGGAGGTGGAGCTTTGTGATCTTTTGTGTGCTGGAGTTTTGGCATGATAACACCCACAGCTGCTGTGGGACCGTGAGTGCACTGGCCGTGGCACGTCCAGGAGATCACTTTCCCTGGCACTCCTTCCCGTCCTTCTGCTCTTACAGTCGCCCCCCCCCCACGGTAATTCCTTGAATTTCAGGAGACCACCAGGTCTTTCTCAGAGGCTGTTTCTGTTTATCCGTGTCCTTTGAATATGCCACACTTTTCTTTCTTTGTGTGTCTTGTGATGGTTTTGGTTGTAGACTGGCAATTTGAGTCTTATGATGGGCGACACATCTGGAGAAGAGAGTCTCTCCTTCCTGGGAACTTAAATTTTAAACATCAAGCCAGGCAGTAGTGCACACTTTTGATCCCAGCACTCAGGAGGCAGGGGCAGGCGAATCTCTGATTTCGAGGCCAGCCTGGTCTGCAAAGAGAGTTCCAGAACAGTCAGAGTTACACAGAGAGAAACCCTGCCTTGAAAAAGAAAACAAAACAAAAAAGCAACAAAGTATGTGTATATGTGCTTTCCTGCATGTTGAGTGCTAGTGACCTCAGAGGCCAGAGATAACCAGTCCCCTGGAGCTGGAGTGGTTGATAGCCGGTTGTAAGCCACTAGTGGGTACTGGGACCTGAACCTGGGACCTCTGCAGAGAGCACCAACTGCTGAGCCACATCTCCAGCCTTGTAGACTTACTTTTACTTTTCTGTCTCTGTACTGAGGATTAGATCCTTCTCTGAGAAGGACAGGGTTCCTCTGTCTACCCTGGCTCCTACAGGGGTGTACACGGCACTCTGGGAGTATGTGCTCACTTACCGGGTATACAGTAGTTGTTTTGAGCTAAGATCGGAGCTTGGTTGTTATCAACCGTACTAACTAACCTTCCAAGCCTTCCCCTGAAAGCTCAGCTTTCCGGGACAAACTCTGCAGGAGCAATCACTGCGTGGGCGTGGGCGGGGGACCAATTCCAATACCTCCCATTGAGACATCCTTTCAGCTTTTTTTCTTCTCTTGCCCCATTTAATCCACCCATTCAGACTTAAGCCTTTGAAATTCAGAATCACATTGATGTTCAAGCTCATTATTGGCCAATAGGCATCTCTTCAGGTTCACCCTGCAGTTTTTTTCCCTGATAACTTCGCGGCCTCTGGCACAGCAAGATTCTCTATGCGCTCTCTTCACATCCTGCCTGGAAATTATCCTCTAAGGAGCCCTGATTCACCTAGATAGGAATTAATACTTCGGACCAGTCTTGTGCTGGGTGCTCATTACTCCAGGATTAGTCATTGTTTTTAGTGGGGAGAGCTAGCAAATTACAGACCTGCACAGTTTTTGTTAAGCTTGTGGATCTCACATCTGCTCCTCCTCTTATTCCAAAGCACTCTAGGTCCACTGATTCCATCTTAATCACATACACCCCACATCCTGCAAAGCCCGAACAGTGGTTCCACAATAGTGTCAAGTACAGTACTTACAGCCAACAATATGAAAAGAAGGTTTAGGCTTTTTTTTCTCCCTCCCAAAGGGGGCAGCTAGCTCCTTTGTTCAGAGGTTCCATCCCACTGGTGGGTGGTAAAAGCCAAGGACTGCTCTTTAAAAGCAGGTGGATTACTGCCTTTCTGTGGAGAGGCTCCACCATGGAAACAATGTGATTGGTGGGTTTCGTTCTGCTGTTGATTTCAAAGGCATGCTCTTTGAAGTCTTATGTTACTTTAAAATAGGTAAAATATTTATATGAAAGCTATAAAGCGGGCATATTCAAGGACTCCTGACTTTCAACCTTGTTCTTGCCTCCTGTAAGTAACAATAGTTAATATTTTATTACTTATCCTTTAATTTAAAAAAAAAAAACCTGTAAGTACAGGGGGCTAGAGAGATGGATGCGGTTATGAGTGCTTGCTGCTAGGTCGTGAGGACTGGAGTTGGATACCAGCACTCACATCAGGTGACTCACAAATAGCTGTAACTCCAGCTCCACAGGATCTGATTTGGGCACACGCGCACACATGCACGCACACGCATACCCACAGATTCACAGGCACATATGCATTATTAAATGAATAAGTGTCCACTTTCCTCTCTTAGATTAATCCTCACCTTGCTGAGTAACAACAAATGCTGCCGTTGCCCATGCGCTGGGTACATAGATCATGCGATGGCATGCCACAGCTGGGCAGCAGTCTGTGGTGTATCTGTAACTGCCACCGACTTCATCCAATTAGCATTTGAGTCTCTTCCTGTCTTCTGCTATGACAGGGCTGTGATGAGGATGTTGGGTGTCTGTCTTGCCTTTGAGGGAAAACCTATCACCCAAATTTATGTAAAATTTTTGTTTATGTATGTGTTTAACATTACATAGTATGTAAATATGTTTATTTCCATTTAGACAGGGTCTCAAGAAAGCCAGGCTGGCTTTGAACTTTCTATGTAGATGAGGCTAACATTGAACTGTTCTGCCTACCTCCACCTTTAGGGTGCTGGGACCACCACACCCACCTGCCTTTTTGCTTCTTCATGTGTCAAAGCTTTAGTTTTTCTTATGTACTTGAGTTAATCTTTCTTTCATTTTCTTTACTGCTTCTGGATTTTGGGTTTTTGTTGTTGTTTGTGTGGTGGTTTGAATGAGGAATGTTGCCCATAGGCTCAGACATTTGAACACTTGGTCCCAAGTTGGTGATGGTCTTTGAGGAGGTTTAGGTGGTGCTAGCTTGCTGAAGGAAGTGTGTCACTAGAGGCCGGGCTTTTGGAGTTTAAATCTCAAGTCACTTCCTTTTTGCTTCTCTGGTTCATGTTTGTGGTTGAAGATGTGATCTCTCAGCTTCTTTTTCTTCAATGGTATGCCCACTGCTTGCTGCCATTCCTCTTCAACCATGATGAACCTTTATCCCTCTGGAACCAGAAATCAAAATCAACTCGTTCTTCCATTAATTGCCCTGGTCATGGTTTTATCATAGAAACAGAAAAGTAACAAGAGTCGTCTTTTTGTGATCCGCTTTTGGACAGGCTCTCACTGTGTAGCCTTGACTACAGGCTAGTCCTGACTCTGTACTATACTGCCTCAGCCTCTCAAGTGCTGGGACTATGGGTGTGCACACTCCACATGGCTGAGGCATTAAGAAAAGTATTCACACTTCCAGGCTTGGACTTTACCCCTGTTTTGTTCTAGATCATATGGAAGTTGGTTTGTTTTCTATTTGTATTGTATCTCTTAACCGCTTTTCTTACTTAGGATTTAATTGCTATGAAAGAGACACCATGACCATGGCAGCTCTTCTAAAAGAAAGCATTTTACTGGGGCTAGCTTACAATTCATAGGTTTAGGCCATTATCTTCATGTAGAGAAACATGGCGGCATGCAGGTGGACATGGTGCTGGAGAAGGAGCAGGGAGTTCTACATCTTGATCCATACACAGCAGGAGACTGTGTTCTCCACTGGGCATAGCTTGAGCATACAAGACCTCAAAGCTAATCTTCATAGAGACATACTTCTGCAACAAGGCCATACCTCCTAATAGTGACCGTATGGGCCAAGCATTCACACACATGAGTCTATGAGCGTCATTTCTATTCAGACCACCACACCACTTAATATATATTCTGGTGAAACAGGCCCATTCTTGTATTAGTCTAATGTTTGCATATATATTCATTTTACTTATTTAAAAGCTGGTCTTGGGGCTGGAGAGATGGCTCAATGTTTAAGAGCATGCTGTTCTGGCAGAAGACCTGGGTTCAATTCCCAGCATCCACATGGCCACTTACAACCATCTATAACTTGTTTCATGGATCTGACATTTTCTTTGGGCTCTGTAGGAACTAAGCAGGCATCCATACAGGCAAATGCTTATAGACATAAAAATTAATATATTTTTAAAAGCTGATCTTATGTGTTTGGGGTTATCTGAAGGTGTGGAAGCGTGGAAGGGGGTGGCTAAGGGGTGGATACTATCAAGATATATGGTTTACATACATGAAATCGTCTAAGGACAAACAAGAGGATAATATTTTAAAAGAAGCTGAACTTCCCCCCAGAGTCTTGGAACACTGGCATTATTTTATACCACACATGGGTGTCTAGCTTAATTCTTCTGTTTTAGTTCTCCACATATGAATTCATGCACTAAGAGCTGGGATCAGATCCTAGGACTCTGTCCTCATGTTCCTCTCTAGTCTGCAAGAACTATTACCTTCTCAGTGTGGAGGAACACATGACAGATTACTATTTGTTCAAATTTTCTTCTGTTCTCTCTGGAGTATCTTCCAGTGTTTTTCTTTTTTTCTCTCAGGTGTTAGATATTATAACTGACACAGACTCATGCTGCTCAGATTGCCCTTCAAGAAGGGCCTGACAGCTGAGGAGATGGCTCAGTTGGTAAAGTGCCTGCCGTGCCAAGTGTGAAAGCCTAAGTCTGGGTCCACCGCATCCACATAAAATCCAGACATTGAGAGGTGTGTGTGTAACCCCTGTGCTGGCGGTGGCAATGGAGACAGGCTCTCCAGAGCTGGAGTCTGACTGAACTAGCCATGGCTGTATAGTGAGCCCTTGTCTAAAAACCAACCAACCACAGCAAAACCAAAGAAGGTACTGGCAGTTTGGGAGCAGAGTTAGCTGTGTGCGCTGGCCTGTGCATGCATGTACAACATAAGTGTGGAGGTCAGAGGATGATTGGCAAGAGAAGCTTCTCTCTTTCCATCCTGTGGGTTCTGGGGATCGAACTCAGGTTGACAGGCTTAGTAGCAAGTGCCTTTCCCAGCTGCGTCAGCTCCCTACTGCCCCCATCTTTTTCTTTGTGAAATCATTGTTAGGTTAGCATAGGAAACTGGATTTCATTATGGAGCTTCCCTACCATGGAGCATGCCATTTTACTTTGTTCTTAGTTGTCTCCATCCTCCACTTAATTTAAGTGGTGGAGAGCTGTTTTGGGTGCTTAGCAGGCAGTGATGAGATTTTCAGGCTTTTCCCCGCTTCTCCCACAGCCCAGCAGGACCCCAGATCTCCTGAGGCTTTAGCATTTGGGAGCAGATGAGACAAGAAGGAAGATGGGCGCTTCTGAGTTCTTTCCACCAGAAACAGAGGCCATTTAGGGGGTGGATCGTAGCAATCCCCACAGCAGATTTCATTTCTAAAGTTGTCTTTGAACAGACGGGCTTCGTGTACCAGTTTTCTTGAAGAAACTACGGAAAACAAGCAGATGCATTTATATCTAAAGAACTAATGGTTAAAAAAAATCTTTGGGGACCGTTCTGAGGCTGAACACTTGGTGAGTGATTCTTTTTTTCAAAGGGAAAACTTATGTGTTCGCTCTGGAACCTATAAAAGCTTTTTATGACCCCGCATTAAGCAGTGCTGCTAATGGAGCAGGAGCGGTCTCCCTTTGATAATTGCCTATTGTTACTCAGACACTAGCATCTTTAGAAACGCCTTGGGGCTCTCTCTGCTAGCCCCAATCCCATGGCTGATGGGGCACCCGAGTCTCTCTGCACAATCATCAGCATTTTTAGGGACTGTGGCAAATGCACAGCCACTCAACTGACCCCAACACACTGAGTGCTCTGAAGAGGAGGCTGAGCCAAGCCCTCCGTGCTCCAGCCATTCCTTGCAAGGGGCTACCATAGGCTGAGAGCCAGATGTTCTCAATTTAGCTTCAGGTTCCCCATCGGCTTACTGTGTGCACTTGAGCAAATCACCCGCCTTCCTGTATCCAACTTTCTCATCTATTGGAAAGAACACACATTATCTCAGAGCATAGCCAGCAGGGTGGCAGACAAAACCGCATAGAAAAGCACTCAGCACAAAGACTGGCATGTGGTGATTGTCTGCTGAATTGAAATCTGTGGCCATCTGTGGTGTGGGACACCCCCTCCCCTCGACCAGTGGTTCCCACTCTCTTTTAGCATCACCTGGAAATGAACGCTAACAACAGCATGGGATTCTAACAGACACAAAGCCCTGTGCTTGCCCTGCACCCATCATCTACGCTCAGGATGTACACTCAAAGATGGCCAGCCCCTTCCTGTCCCCATAGTACTGTGAGGAAGTACTCCTTGGATATTATTAACAAGCATCTGATTATCATTTGGAAAAGAGATATACCAGTATTAGGAGGAGCTAATTTTCAAACAGAACTTGTTTGTGTAGCGAGGTGTAGTGACACATGCCTATAATTTCAGCACTTAGCAGGCAGAGAAATAGCAGGATTGCAAGTTTAAAGACCACTTGAACTACATGGTAGAGACCAAGTCAAAAAGCTGAGGGAAAAAAAATAATACAGCAGATATCGTGTCAGACAGCAGCTGGACTGGAAGGCATCACACTGTCTATGGGAATTTGTAGCCCTGTACATCGTTACCAAAAGCTCTGTAAGAGGAATGTCTGCTCCAGGGAAATGTCTCCGTGACCCTAACTAAAGCTTCTGAGGGAGCCAAGTTCAGATGGAGGGATTACACCAGTGCTGCCCGGGCCTTGCATGAGTGGGATGTGCCACAAGCAAGCACACAACCATCTGCCTACATGCAGAAGGGTTCCAGCCAAACCGACAAACTGCTAACCAATCCACGTGCCTTCTCCCTGAACAGGTGGCTCTGGGTGGCTGGGTTTAGATTCAAGATTCTCAGGAACTTCAGGGTTTTTATGGAAAGGTTGTCCATGCCATGCCTGCAGGTCCCTGCTTCAGTTGGCCTCAGGGGAAAGGTGGCTACTCCATGCCTGCTGGTCCCTGCCTCTATTGGCCCCAGGGGAAAGGTGGCCACACTATGCCTGAAGGTCCCTGCCTTTATTAGATCCAGGGGAAAGGCAGCCACTCCATGCCTGCAGGTCCCTGTCTCCATTGGCCCCAGGAAAAAGGTGACCGTGCCATGCCTGAAAGTCCCTGCATCTATGGACCCAGGGGAGAGGTGGCCACGTCATGCCTGAAGGTCCCTGCACCTTTTGGACCCAGGGGAGAAGTGGCCAGATCATGCCTGAAGGTCCCTGCCTCCATTGGCCCCAGGGGAAAGGTGGCTACGTCATGCCTGAAGGTCCCTGCATCTATTGGCCGCAGAGGAAAGGTGACCATGCCATGCCTGAAGGTTCCAGCATGTATTGGACCCAGGGAGAGGTGACCATCGCGGACCGTGGGTCTGGGATGCCTGCCGTTGGAACCTGGGCTTACACCTGGGCTTGTCTTACAGAACGAGAGAGTGCCTGCCAAGAAACCCCTCACAGGTGCCTCTTTGGGCACAAACTAGCCAGTGTCCGTTTTAAGAGGTGGAGCTGGGGTTAGGCCCTGACACACAGCATCTGCAGTTGACTTAAAATGCTAAGTGGCAGCCTGAGATGTGGTTCAGGAAGGGCTAGGAATCTAGGCTGCCTCCTAGACCTGTGCTAACCCCGTTATCCACATTCTCACCCGTAAGGACACAATCTGGGACCCGGAGTCATATGTAAGGGCAAGGGTGACTATATGGTAGTGTGGGCACAATGAGAGCTTGCCCATGGCATGGTGTCCTCTCACACGCTTCTTCATACAGGCAAATGGATTGCTGTGGTGGGTTCTGGGTTCTACAGGTATGCATCTGTGTTTGGAAGAGGCTTCAGTGAGGGAGGGGAGTGGGCTGCTCAGCGGACAGAGAGGGCAGTGGTGGTGATGGAGTGCCCGTGTAGGATACAGGGGGCATGTGTGCAGAGGAGGAAAGGATGAGGAGACAGTGAAGCACAGCTGGGCTTGTAGCCAGTGTGGGTAGGATGAGACTTAGGAAGGATGAGGCCTCAGGAAGCAAGAAATGGCACCTGTGCTCTGTATCAGGGATGGGAACTGGAAGCCTTTCCCAAAGATTAAAAGCCAGGGTCCAAAAGGAGTGGCCGGTATCCCCGGCTCAGGCACGTGTTCATGCCCATACAGTGTTGTTCCCTAAGGGCACTTCAAATGCAAAGTGCAGGAGACAGGACCCTACTTTGTGGCACAGAGACAGAACCTTCCCTGCAAGTTAGAACGCTCAGATTTTGTTTTTTGAAAAGGAAAAACACCAAAACAACCTACTGGATTGCAAAGAAATCCAGTCTCTCTGGGATTCTGCTTTTAAGAGTTCCGTTTATTAGCTGTTTTTGTAGCACCAGATGCTTCTACCAGGCTTTGCAAGCCTGTGTGTTGTTCCAGATAAATCAATTCAGGTTCTGCCCTGGGATATGAAGGACAAATAGCCCAGAACTCTTCCCAACTTTCCTTTTCATTTAGGTTAGGCGAAAAGCTCATCTGTGGGCTCCTTGTGAGATGAATCAGAACAGCAGAGCCCCCTGGGGGAGCAAATTGCAAGTTTTGAATATGAATTTTCCACCAAATGAAACAAAGTGGGATTTCAGTCTGGTATAATCAGCTCCGGGGCATGCCTGTTGTCATGGAGCGGCTGACAGCCTTTGTGGCAACCGTGCTGTTTGCATTCAAGCCCTCGTTTCTGGTGATGGAAAATGAAATGGTGTAGTGGGGTGACAAGGGATGCCTGGGGTTGGGGAGACAGCTTTGCCAGTAAAGAATGTGGCTAGCAAGCACAAGGACCTGAGTTCCCTCTCCAGAACCCATCAAAACAAAAAACAACAAGCAAGCAACAACAAAACTGGACATGGTAGTGCATGCTTATATTCCCAAGACTGGGGAAGTGGAGACAGGAGGTTCCTAGGGGCTCAGCAGCCAGCTGGTCTGGATGAACTGTGTAAGCTATGCCAATGAGAGTCCCTGTCTCCAAAGGACAAGGTGGCCATCGCTGATGAATCACAACTGAGGCTGACTTTGGGCTTACACACACACACACACACACACACACCATGTATGAAAACATGCACACATTGGGCTGGAGAGATGGCTCAGTGGTTAAGAGCACTGCTCTTCCAGAGGTCCTGAGTTAGATTCCCAGCAACCACCTGGTGGCTCACAACCATCTGTACTGGGATCCGATGCCCTCTTGTAGTGTGCAGCTGCACATGCAGATAGAGCACTCAGAAAAGTAAACTAAATAAATCTTACCAAAAAAAAAAAAACAAAAAACAAAACAAAACAAAAAAAACATGCATACACAGATGTAAGAGGATGCACACATGCAAATTAAATTAAAAATTTAAAAAGGAATTTTTAAAAGGAGAGCTAAGAGGTACTTAGGCACAAGCCAGTGGGTAGATCCTTACTGCACTGTCCATGTATCCTTCCTCTAGGCTGATGTCTAGCGCACCCACAGGGCTCAGGAATGGTCTTCTTAAGACACTTTGTTCTCATCCTGCTCTGCTGTGATTGCTTTAGATTTAGTATAACAACAATTTGGTCAATGAGAACTTGTATCCTCACTGCAGTCAAGAAGTGACCCAGCCTTATTCCAGGTCCTCACTGCTGAGAGTACCAAGGAAAGCAAGTGAAGGAATCAAGGTCTTGGAAGATTGCCAGAATGTCGCTGGGATAGTGGATCCTAGAGCCATCTTACCCTGAAAAATTTTCCTAAGTGAGTAGCACATTTTTCCTTCCCCTAATTGACATTGTCCTCTCCCATAGAGGGGCAAGGCATTCTCCAAGTCTTCCCCATTTCTTTCCTTGGGTATTTATGCCTGTAGTAATGTCATCAAGTGAAAGAGAAACAAGGGTGTTTGAGCTATCTAGTTTTCTAGCATGATGAATTTTGGTTCTGTTCACACATAACACTCTTCATAGTGGACCTGTCCAGTAGTCAGAGCACTGGGCTAAGAGTCCAAAGGTGGAATTCTCAGTTCTTGGACACTGAATGAGCTGGTGAAGGAAGGACATATTTCTGTCTTCTGGCCCCCTCCTTCCTCTTTGTAGACACTGAGGTTACCCTGGCTCTTCCAGTTGGCTCTTCCTTTCACCTAACCTGTGCCATCCCTGGGTAATCTCTGAGTTGCTTGCCATCTATCTGTCCCAGGAAAACTTGATTTTTCTCTTATTTATGTGCCAGTGGGGGGTCTGGCCCAGCCCACTTGGACCTGGGCTAACGCTTCATTTTAATCGCCATCATTTGGGAGCTTAAGGTAGCGTTCACACGAGGGAAAGTGTGTGGGTCCGCAGGATCGTGTCCACAAAATCACCATGGGAAACACAGGTGCATGCAGAGTATTGTCCGAGTTTCATGGGTGTTGTTTGGACCTGCATTGTAGCAGTGCGTTTGAGGTATAGGAGTGTGGTTCTGCTCTCTTCAGATTGTGACTGTGCCCTGGTTCTTCTCTCTTGAAGAAAGTATTTACTTCTGATTTTACAGGAGCCCAGAGTTGAGAGACTCTGGATTATTAAAGAGACTTTGGATATTAAAAGGGACTTTTGATATTTTTTTAAGAGACTGAATTTTAAAGTGTTTGAATTTGTAAAGGACTGTGGGACTTTTAAAGTTTGTAAAATGTTTTATGTTGTGATGTTGATATCAATGTGTGATATTGGTGAAGACCAAGAAAGGAAAAGTTGTCTTGACAGTGATGCATGTCAAGCTGACAAGGGATCATTTGTGCTGGTCATAGTTTCATGTCAACTTGACACAAGCTAAAGTCATCTGAGAGGAGGGAACCTCAATGAAGAAAATGCCTCCACAAGATCAGGCTGTGGGCAAGCCTATAGGGCATTTTCTTATTTAGTGATTGATGGGGGAGGGCCCAGCCCATGGTGGGTGGTGCCATCCCTGGGCTGGTGGTCCTGGGTTCTATAAGAAAGCAGGCTGAGTAATGAGAAACAAGCCAGTAAGCACACTGCTCCATGGCCTCTGTGGAAGCTCCTGTCTCCAGGTCCCTGCCCTGACTTCCTTCAGTGATGAACAATGATGGGGAATTACAAGCCAGATAAACCCTTTCCTTTCTAAGTTGCTCTGGTCATGGCATTCATCACAGCAGTAGTAACCCTTACTAGGACATTTCACTCACAGTTTGTTAGCTTTTAACACATTCCCCACCTTTCCAAATCTGCTAGCGCTGTTTGAGAAGGTTATGTAATCTTTTTGACGTGGGGTTTTGCTGGCAGACCTGGGGTCATAGGGGTGAGGGTAGAGGGTCGGAACTTAGCCCCCCTTCTGGTCCAAGTCTCTCTCTGCTTCCTGGTCTATGGAGATGTGAGCAAGCTGGGCTCAGTGTCCCACCACCACAGACCAAGCTGGTTCCATCCTGTCACAAAACTGTGAGCCCAAACCAATCTCTCTTCCCTTAGGTTGCCTCTCGTCAGGTTTTAGTGACAGTGTGGGGAAAGGTAGCAAAGACCGAACTTTTACTTGGTGCCCATTTTGAGGAAGGTTGTGTTTTGTAAGGAGATAACTCTTGAGGCAGGCCTGGCTCTTGGAATTCTCAGTATCCAGCACAGTTTAAGAATTAAATACATGTTACTAGAGTTGACCAATGTGAGGCGAACTGTAAGTGTTCATGACCAGTTTTTGGTTCTGGAAATAAGAATGAGCCTGGTGGCCCCTCACCATGGGCCCACTACTGTCTGCTCTTGCTCTTTGCCCACCAGCCACCTGGAGCCATGTTTCTTGATTTTAAGTAATCTTCCACCTTCCTGCCTCAGGACAGCTGTGCGGGATGTGGTCTTATCTCTGGCCCTCTTTTCTCCGTGTTTCACTCACGCCACCCTGGTTAGTTTGAGAGCTCAGAAGAAAATCCAGCTATTTAACAACCTATTGGGAATATATAACAAGCAAAGCCTAGGGCCAGGGGGTGTGAAGCCTCCATACCATCCCAGTCCCGGCACAGACCCACCCTAGTGTCCCCTCCCTGGGTTCACCACAGTTGGCTTTTCCTGATTTGTGATTGTTGCCAAATGTCGGAGTCTGTCCTGATCCTGTGGACAAAGCCCTTGCAGGCCGGCAGTGCTGTCAGAGCAGAACTTCATGCCTGGTGTGTGATAATGACTCACTCAATAGGCTTTGCATGGGTGTCTGGAGTACTGGGGACACTCTGCTGTAATCTAGCCAACCTCCGATATGTGGGCTTGTCTTTTAATTTCCCAGGTGAATGGAGGGCTTGAGTGGGTGGTGTGGTGCTAAGCAGAGACTTTGGTCTGAAACACCAAGGAATTTGTATATTTTAGACTAACATTTCTTCTATCTTCGCTTAGTATTTTGACCTTAACTAAAGCATGTGCAGAAATGTCAGGCTTTTGTTTGTGGGGAGAGGGTAGGTGTCAGAGCTTTGGAATGGGTCTTTATAGTCTCTGCGTGGGGAGTGTGTGTGGTTGGCTTTGTTCTTGGGGAGATTGTTCTGAAACCTGAGGAGGAGATAGGCAGGTATGCCACAGAATTCGTCACAGGAGGGACATCTGTCCCTAGGTTGCCTCCTGAAACTTTTCAGGGATCCTCTGTTGGAAAGAATGAAGAGAGCATGAGTGAGCAGTCCAGCCTCCAGGAGCAGGTAGCAATAAACTGTGGCAGGTGTCAGGGGAGGAGCAGGACTTTAAAAATGAATTAGTATGTACTGACCGTCTTTATGGCCAAAAGCTTACTCTGGAGGCTCTATGGATTCTTTCTCAGTCTTTCAGGAATGTGTGTATCTTTCTGTGGCTGTCTTTTCTCTGTGCTCACAGTGAGGAAGAGAAGAGTCAGCAGAAGGACACGGGACACACACAGGGATGGTAGCACGGGGAGGATACTGGAACAGAACAACAGAAGGAGGGATGCTGGCAAATGAGAGTAAAGGAGGGGATCTGGGATTACACATCAGAGAGAGGGGTCTGGAAAATGCCCATCAGAGAGAAATGTTGGGAGCGGAGAGGTAGAGGGAAGGGTTCTGGGGATATACCATCAGATAGATAGGGATCCTGGGGGCTGGGATGAAGTTGAGTGGGACAGGGCTTGTCTGCATGTGCAAGGCCCTGAGTTCAGTTCTCCAAGATGAAAACACACAGACACAGACACACACACACCAATGCATGAGCACAGAGAAAAATCTTTATCTATACATAGAAGACTCTGTAAAATATATGTAATATGTATGTATGTATGTATGTATGTATGTATGTGTGTGTGTATAGAGTGTATCCCTAGAGAGAGGGGTCCTGAGAATATATTATCCTGAAAAGATGCTAAGTAATACACCTGAAAGGGATGCTAGGACTGCCCATCTGAGAGGGATCTGGGGAATGTCCCTTGGAGAGAGGAATGCTTGGAGTGTTCATTGAGGTGCGATCTGGGGGACCGACTATTAGAAGAATTATGGGAGTGGCATCAGAGGAAAGAGCTTGGAAATGCTATCAGAGGGTACTCTCCTCTTCTCCTCCCCCAGCTTCTCCCACCTCTTCCTTCTCTCCTCTCCTTCCTTCATTCTCCCTCCCCTTCCTACCTCCTCCCCACCATTTCCTCCTTCTTTTCCTACTGGGTGCCTGTTACTGCTGGCCTCTTGAGTTCTCATTTAGAAGAAGTTTACGATTTTGAGATCTTTGAGACACTCAGCATTACAGACAGTGTGCTTGTTACTCATTTTTGGATAAAATTAAGAATGATTGATATTCACTGTCCTTTGATAGTGGGGGAGAGGGGGTTACTATGCTATTTCATCTAAATCACAAACGCACACTGTGGAACCTCCCCAGTCACGCATCGCACCAGCCTGCCTTCTTCAGGGAACTCAGCAAATACCAAATCCCTCTGGCCAGGAATGCACCCCACCATGCCTGGGGAGCCATTGTGTTTGATCATCATGTGGGAAGGGTTGGGAAGGCACCGCTGGCACCTTTAAAGCTACTCTCAGAAGAAGACCTCTAACCAAGCAGGACAGCAGGCAATTGCTCATTTACTTCTATGTTAATTTACCGAGCTCCTCCTTGATAGTTTCCTCAAAGACTTGGGCTTTGGGTCTGTCTGTTCCTACCCGCTGCCTCAGGAAGGCCAGCTCTGTGCTTGGCTTTCCAACAGCAGCAGGGTCCAGCTCCCCACAGTGGCAGGTACTCTGCAGAGGTGCCCTGAACAAAGCCGGCGGGAGGAAATGTGGTAGCGGGTAGCATTCATGGACAGCTGTGGCCAGTGGCACCTCAGGAGAAACGGTACAGATTTTAGATTAAGACCCAGCTAGCTTCAAATCTTTTTGGTGACTAGCCAAGTGGCTTTGGGGAAGTCAGTCAACCTCCCTATGTTTGTGTCCCTGGCTGCAAATGGCGTATACTGTGCTTTTGCTGGGGGTGTGATGTGAATCTGGAGGATTCCTGTCCCCGGGTTCATGAGTAGGTAGAACCGTGGATCACGGTGTCCAAAGATGATATTTTAAACTCTTCTTTTTAAGCATCTGTATCCCTGCTTCCTGCTATTCTGTGGCATCCCTTTTCTGTCCCAGTGCCAATAACGTTTACTCAGCAAAGCTGGACTTTATGTCAAACTGTGTGAGCCAGATGCCCAGGGAGAGATGAGCAGATACAGCTGTACCCCAAGGCCCAGGAGGCAGGAGCCAGGACTGGCACGTGCTGGCAGAAGGTGGAAAGCAACTTCTGATGGAGGCCTGTGTCTCTGGTGCCCTGCACATGGGAAGCAGCCAGGAAGCATCACTGGGCCTTCCACCCACTGAACACATTTCTATGGTTATTCTAGAAATGAACCCTCTCATTAGTCTTGAGTCTTGATTCTGGGCCAGCTCCTGGCAGGAAACACACCCGTGCGCATGTGTCAGTGCTGAGAACTTTCTCCCTCCACCTCAGCTTTCTCCTTTGCACAATAGCAACTTAGCATATAAATCTGTCACACACCAGTGAGGCCTGCCTGTGTTAGCAGATGCCTGCCTGCAAGTCGCTTCATTTATATTTAGGCTTGCCATGCCTTTCTAGTGGCAGAAACTTAAATTTGGTCACCTCGGGGTCTCTCCCCTCCCTGGTTAGTATTTAGGCACCAGAGTATTTATGCCACACCAGGGTACATGTAAGGTCAGGTGACTGCTCCATGCCTTGTACCCACGCTGCTGTTGCTGTCCTGCTAGGTCCCTGCGGTTCATCCAGCCTGGAAGGGTCTAGAAGCCTGGATCCTGTGGCTTATCCCATGCTGTGCTTGAGCCATGCCTTCTTGGTCATTTTCCCCTACATACTCCTAGGTATGGCTGATGGCTGATTCCTCCCTGTATCTTCTGCTTCCTGGACATGGAGGCCAGTTTGGAAATTCCACACACTGCTTTGGGCTTTAGTTTCGGGTTGTGTTTGGTTATACTTTTAGGGTAGGTATCACCTGACTTGGGACAAAACCATACCTGACCTTCACCCTATAAAGCCAGGCCAAAAAAAAAAAAAAAAAAAAATTATCAGTTTCTTTGGGGACAGCCAGGGCAGCCAGACAGTGGACCTGCTTGTGGGGTGGGTCCTGCCATGGTTGAGGTTCTTTGGGGAGGACATGGCAGGGAAAGAGTTGACAGGCCCCATGACCCTGTTGGGTCTAAAGCAGTATAAAAGCTGCCCACACATCCCCAGCTACTTGCTGCCTCCCCCCATCCGTTGATGTGTGCATTCGTGCATGTGTGTGTATGTGTGTCTGTGTATGCACATATGCTCTCATGCATACAAATGCTCTTGAAACACGTTATGTATGCCATGCATCTGTGTTAAAGTCAGATGACAGCTTTCAGGAAACAGTGCTCTCCTCCTACCAAACTCAGGCCTTTAGGCTTGCTCATCAAGTACTTTTACCCACTAAGCCAGCTTTCTATTCCTTTTAAAGGTTTGTTAAAATATTAGGGTTTTTACATTTTTAAGATGGAAACATAATTTTGACTGGACATGGGACTGTAAGGCAGGAGGGAGCACACTGTTGGGACACATTGGGGGAAGGGGTTATGTCCTTTCTGCCACTCCCTCAGAATGTGTAGCCCATGAGGGAGGTGCGGTCTTCTAGGGCTGAGTCTCACTATTACCAGCATTACTGGTGTCATAAGCAGACAAAGCTGATATTTATGGTTCTGGGAGGCTGGAAGTCTAAGAGCAAGGTAGTAGGTGGTCCAGCCTCAGCTTCTGGCAGCTGCCTTTTCATTCTGCTTGCTTTGTCCTTCCTCAGCATCCACATTTAGAGATAGCACCAAGAATCATTTTGCCCTCTCTCTATACCAGTGGTTCTCAACCAGTGGGTCATGACGCCTTTGGAGAGGGGGGTCACATATCAGATATTCTGCATGACAGGCATTTGTATTACAATTCATAACAGCAGCAAAACTACAATTATGAAATAGCAAACAGTAATTTTATGTTTTTTTATTGCATGAGGAAATACATTAAAGGGTTGAAACCTCAATTCTCAGAGCCGTCTGCTATGGGGCAGGCACAGGAAGACAGAATGCCTAGCGACTGCTGTAGAGTATGACTAGGCATGCTAGCTGTGTTAACATATTTAGGCAGGTGACCAACAGGCCTGCAGGTGTACCTGCTGGGAGCTGTGGCCAGCAGGGGGGAGGAGCTTCCTGTCTGGGAAGCAGGAAGAACCTCCCCAGACTGGAGTATTGAGTAGAGCATGGAAAGGTAGCAGTGGAGAAGGAGCAATGTGTAGATTCAAAATCCCAAATAATGACTGCTTGGCGATTGTCTTAATAAGACAATGGACCAGAGAGCTGGAAGCTGGGTTCATGTCCAAAAGGTCGTGAGATGCAGCCTTCGAATGGCAGCTCAGGCAGGAAAGATATAATGGGCTTAGCCCACAGAGAAAAACCAGCACTCATGAAGTGTGGGACTCAGCATTGCTGCTTGCAGTCCTGGCATCTTCCACTGGATGAGGCGGAGGCAGATGGTGCTTCCAGCATGGGGATGGGAGCAGGGAGCTGAGGTGCTAGACCACTGCTGTGCGAGCTTCCTCTTCTTTCAGAGCTGGGTGTGGAGCCCTTACTATCTGCAGAACATCAGAAAGTAAGACAAATAGAAGCACACTAAATCACCTAGCATGGAAGGCAGGTAGCTGGGGGTGACACATTCATTCTAGGATTTAGTAAATTTGGCTTCCTGTATGGCTAAGTCAACAGAATAATGACAGTTTGTTCAGATAAAGCCCTGGGAAATTTCTGGTGCAGTTTTTAACATTTCTTGTTTATGTTCCTTGAGCCCTTGCCTTCATTTTCTAAGGCTGGGAGGTGGACACTTAATATTTGCAAAACTTTTCTTGGCCTGAAAATCAGCTTCCAACTCCAAAGGAGAATGCAAGGTTAATGCTTGAGTGACATAGCATTGATTCTATGCCAATTATTTCTCACCAGGGCTGGCTGGAGTTTGTGGGGATAGCACTGTGGGATGGAGATAAGAAAACAATCAATTTTGCACAAATTAAAAATATTCCCTACTCAGTTTTCAAATGAGGAAAAAAGAGGGAGGTGTTTGTCCTATATTGGACAAACAGATCTGCTCTTAAAATCCAAGCATAATTGTAACATTGGTTCATTTGTTGAGCCTCTTAATGGTATTTTTCGGAGAGCCGTCCACTCATTGTTGCCTCTCAGCTGTGCTGTGTCATGCTCTGTGTCGTGTCAGGAAGAAAGAAATGGATTCCAGCCTTCGCAGGCTGACCTTGTCATGGGGCAAATGCTGAAAAGATGTAGGAGGAGTAGAATGGGCTGCAAAACAGGGAACCCTCCCGTTCTGTCTCTGGTGAATCACTAGACAAGATTTTGGACTGAGCTCTGGTTCAGAACACTGGGCAGGGCGCACCAGCCCAAGTCTCACAAAATTAACTTGTGACTAGGACTCAGCTGGCTGAATGCTTGCCTGGTATGCACCAAGCCTTGTGCCCAGTCCTCAGCGCACACACACCAGGCACAGTGGTTTGTGTCTGGAATCCCAGCATTTGGGAGGTGAAAGCAGGTGGAACAAGCCAAGGTCATTCTCAGCTACATAGAAAGCTTGAAGCCAGGCTGGGATACATGAGGTCCTGGGCAGTGGGGGGAAGGGTGGTTGAATGGGGAGAGGGAGGAGAGAAAGACCGTGGGATGATATAGTGGCTGATTATTAGGAGACAAAAGATTTTCATGGATTTCAAGCAAATGGGTAGCAGATGGGTAGAACAGAGTAGAAATGGCTGCTGTTACTTCTTTCTTTCCAAAACGGGGGAAGGGAAGAGAAGGGGAGGTGTGAGGTCCACAGCACTGATGCCAAGTCACCAAGTTGACTGGGTTAGAAGCTGAGCAGCCCACCAGGGTGTTGTTCTGTTACAACTTGAAAGCCCCAGGGTGGGGCACTGTCTAACTTATGCCTTGTCACTCTAGACTTAAGCAAAGCCTGCGTCCACATGCGTCAGCCCAATGCTTGTCCATCCAGTCCCAGGTACCACGGGGAACAGCCACGTAGAAGAAAAGGCACTTTAGTCGGCGCTTTGAAAGCGAGTGACCATACAGTAACAGAGGAAATAGAGGGGAACAGGGATCGCCTCCAGGAAGCGCAAATCTCAGAGTAATTAACTAAACAAGAACCAGAGGCCACAAGGAGAGAGAGAGAGAGAGAGAGAGAGAGAGAGAGAGAGAGAGAGAGAGAGAGAGAGAGAGAACTCAGCTTCTGGGAAAAATTCAGGTCAGGGCAGTTCTTTATCTTATCTGGGAGAAAATTCTGGAATAAACTGTAGGTTAGGTCAGATTATATCAGTTTACCAAAAGGTTATGGTCTGGATTGGCCTGACCCTGGCAACATACAGACTAAACTCTGAAAACAGTGATTTTGTTTTTTAATTGATATCTTTACTTATTGAAGTTTATAAACTCAATATCTGAGAGTGTATTTATAAGGACACACCACCAAATATGTTCACTGACCCTCAGAGAAACTTTTCACACACCCACCAATACCCCTCCCCCTTCATGATGATCTTTCTTCTGTCAATCCCTCCTCCCAGACAACTGTTGAATAATTCCTATTTCTGGGTTGTCTGTTCTGAACAGTTACTGTAAATGGAGTCCTATAGTGTATGTTCTTCAGTGCCTGCCAGTTTTACATGACGTCATGCTTTCAAGGTCCAGGTAGAGCCCAAATGTGAGTGTTTCATTCCATGGCTGAGTAATATTCCATTCTATGGATGTAACACCCTTTGCTTTCTCATGTACCAGCTGATGGAATTTAGTTTTAAACATTTTTTTGGCTATCCTAAACTAACTTGCTATAAATATTTGTATGTAAGTTTTCATACAGCTTGTGTTTTCATGAGTGTATTTATAGACCCAGGGCTGGAATCGCGGGGTCCTATGGTGAGTTCAAGTTTGCTGCTGACACAAGTGCTATATGTGCCACCGACGTTCTCACCCAGCAATGACCGAGGGTCCCGTGTTCTACACGTCTTTACCAGCACTTCCTGTGTGTGAGGCGACATCTCAATGTGCTTTCCTCACCTAATTCTGTTGGCTGTCCTCTCATTCCCCCAGCCTCAGCCAAGCAGATGCTGACTCCCATTCTTTACTTCCTGTGTACCCTGACCATCATCAAGGTCGGCATGGTTTCCTGGAGGTGAGGTGTTTTTCCTCCGTGGATGAGTCATTCTAGGTTTCCTAGAACTCTGGGGGAGTGTTCCCAAGCCCCTGTAGACAGCTCAGCTTCTCCTTTTAAGTGTCCCAGCCAGCTCCTTACTGAGCTCTCTGGCGTCCATGCTAACAGTGGCAGCTGCTAATTGTCATACGCTGGGGTATCCAGTTAGATGTGTTCCCCTGAGTGTGAAGTTCTACCGCCGAGACTCTGTCTTCCCGCTCTTGCAAACCTTGGCTTAACGTCCAGAGTTCTAATATATAAGGGAACTTTTTGGAGCAATTGACCTTATGAAGGAGCAGATATTTGAGGTCCTGACTCTGTTATTGCTGCTGATGTCATCCTGGAATTTGGTGTTCTTGACCCTATGGCCATGGCATAGGATTTATTGTTGTCAATCCAATTGATCAACACTTACTGTTTAATTTGACCAAAATATGTTAAGAGATACTTTCCTCTGAGTAACATATGCTGTTGTGGGCCAGGACTGAGGTTCCTGTCAGACCCACACATTTTTGAGCAATGTATTCCTTTGTCAGGGAAGTGGTGCCATCAGGCTATTATGGGTTGTGCGTGCAACCTGAATATTGTACTATGTCCACAGGTGATGGGTTCCAGGATCCTCTGGTCATATCCAAGTCTACAGGTGCTCACCTTCCTTACATAAAATACATTATTTGCATAGAAACTAACATATCTCATAGATTAGTTATGACACCCAACATGATGTGAACGCTATGTACGCAATTATTTTACTATATTGTTTAGAGAATAATAACCAAAAAAAGTGTATATTCAGTAAGATATTTTTAAAAAAATCTATGGTTTGTTGGATTCACAGAGCCACAAGTCAAGTATACTTGCCCTCTATGCTGAAAAGCAGCCCAGCTAGCTGGTGAAGCCTGGAGTCTAAGCAAAAGGATTCTGATGACAAGAGACATCTTAATAATAAGAAAATACTTTGATTTCTTGTTTCCTGGGAGAAATGCTGTTAAGGTAATTGGACACGTTAGCAAAGTGAAAGAACACAGGAGCCTCAAAAGGTGTACACCAAGCCTTCAATAAAGTTCAACATTCACTTAATGATGTCCTAAAAAAGACACAGCACATAGAACTATAAGCAAATGTCTTTAATGCAATAAAGAATATCTAAAAAAAAAAAAAAAAAAAAAAAAAAAAAACAGAAAAACCAAACCCCAAAGGTATCATTGTACTTAATGTGAGGCATTAAATTAATTTCTATTAAAACCCAGAAAAAAATTAATGGTCCCACGTTCACAATATAGTTTAATGTGGAACAAAAAGTTCTACCTAGGGGAGTAAAAATAGCAAATAGAAATTTTGTGGATTGTGGGAGAAGAAATAAAAGTGTCATTTTTTTTCAGATGAGATAAATTACCTAGAAAATTCAAGAGATGGGGAAAACCATTAACACTAGTAAGATATCAGCAAGAGGTTTTTTGTTTTTTGTTTTAAATTAAAATTGTATTCCTGGATACCAGTCATCAGCTATAAAATGCCATTTGAAAGGACACATCACCCAGACATGGTGTCTCATGCCTACAACCCCATTACTTGGAAGACGTTGACTAAGGCAGGAGGATTGCTGTGTGTTCCAGGCTAGCTCGGACTCCGGAATGAGACCCCCAGCACTGCGCAAACTGGGCGTGGTGGTACAGGCTTGTAATCCTTGAACTGTGGAAGCGGAGGCAGGGGGATCTGAACTTCAAGGTCACCCTCAGCTACACGTTGATCAGAAGACCAGTCTGGGATGCACGGACCCCCTCTAAATAAAACCGAAGGAAGCTAGCAACCACGCAGCCAGCCCTGCAAGTGATCCACCGGGCCTCCGTGTGGTTCCAGTTTTATAAACAGCAGAGGGATATTTTTTCCCCCTCACAAAACTCAACAAAATGATTCTAAACTTAGCGTATGGGAGAATATAGTCTTAGAATAGCCTGGGGCGTGAAGGTTGGTAGTGGTACCCTCTGGGTCTCAGCATCTCACACAGACCTTGCAGTTTACGCTGCCCGTGAACTTGGGGTCCATGGAGGGGCTTCCCAATGCCTGTGTGCATTCAGGAGTGTGCCACCCACAGAGCCTCGGTGGGGCAGTGGAGGGAAAATGGACTCTGTAACGAATGGTGTTGGGGCGAGTGGTTATCTCCAGGGCACACTATAAAGTCAGAGCTGTGCCTCATCTCCGAGCTAGGTCAGTGTCAAACAGATAAACGTCTTAATGTTGAAATCTGGAGGAACTCCTTCATGGCCTCAGAGCAGAGAGGGCCTACTGGACTCCCGACAGAGAAGACTTACTGCTCATGCAAACATTCTAAGGGCATTGAGAAGACAAGTCACAGGGCTGGGGAGATGGCTCAGTCAATAAAGTTCTCGCTTGGCAAGCATGAGGATCCCCAGCCCCCTCACCCCCAACCCCTGTGTAAAACGCTGGGTGTGGTGACGTGTGCTTGTATTTCCAGTTCTGGAAAGATCGACAGGTGGATCCCAGGGTTCGCTGGCCAGCCAGCCAGCTGAATCAACCCCAGGCCAAAGAAAGTCCCTGTGTCAAAACAAACAAAACAGGTGGACGACCGTTGTTGTCTGGCCTGCACACAGTGGCACGTGCATGCGTGCACAGACACACAAATGTGCACGCACATGCTCACACAGAAAGGCAAGTCACAAGCTGCAGAAAGCATTTTAAACGCATAGCTGACGAAGGATCTAGAATACATAAAAAAAAATTCTAAAGGGGCAAAAATAAACTACCCAACAGAGTAGAAAAACACAGAAGGTAAACAAGTCATAGGGAAATTGAAGACGATTTTAATTTCTGGAGAAGGAAGTACAACCAAATTGGCAAATAAAGGGATGCAAACTCAGGCCCCCCTGGGGCATCACTCTGCACTCCACCCACTGACCACAAGTGAAAGTCTGGGGAAGGGGGCACTGTGTTTGTGAGATTCAGACTGGTAGGACAGCTCACCCAGACACCAGTGGGACCGAGAATAGCACATCTGGTTTAGAGAAATTCAATACTATTTAATCATCTAGAAGACTGAGCAACTCTACCCCAAAGGGAAAAGAATCTTATACATGAACACTCTGCAACAAGGAATAACCTCAGTGACAGGGTATGATTTACAAAAAAACATGGAGAGAAAGACCCCAAAGTGGTGACATGTCTATTCAATGGGACATTACATGTGCTGTGCTCAGGAGTGGACACTCTGAGCCGAACAGATTGGGAAGACACACAGCTGAATATCGTTTTTTTAGTTATAAACCTGCTAGGCCTACCAGTGAACATCTGTCATCCCAGTTACTCAGAAGGCTGCCAAAGGAGTTTCTACATTCAGGACAAGCCTCGACAGCAGAGAAAAGTTGAAGGCTGTTTTGGACAACTCTGTCTCAAAAGAAAAAAAAAATTGTTTTTAATTTAAAAAAAGCTAAGTTTGTGTGTTAAAGATACAGTTTTCATACAGGCTCTATGTTCACTTCCCAGCATTGCAAGAAGGGGGGAAAAATAACAATAAAAAACCATACAAATCTGACCAATACAGAACTATTGTGGCTGAGGAAGGCTTGCATTGGCAGATGGGCCGTGTCTGGCCCTCAGTGTTGGGTGTGAAATGTTGGATGGGCCATCTCCATGCAGATCTGGGCTGTGCATGTGAAACCAAGACCTGCAACCCACAGGTCTTCTGCCCCTAGATGGACTCTGAGACCAAGGGTCGGGGCTGGCTTTCGTCTCCCTCAGAATTCCTTTGTAGGCTAGAACAGCTTGCTGGGCAGCTGCCTTGTCCACGTGGTTCTGTGAGTCACTTCTGGAAGCGAGGCCTTGAGTCTGGGCCTTCATCCCTCCCAGCAATGCTGTAAGCCCACATGTCACGTTTCCACCCTGACAAGTTAGGAGAGTGGTTTTTACTCTTTGGAGTAGAATTGTAAGAGACACAATGGTTGTGGCTTAGATTCCCATGACCCCAGGGAAAGGTAGCATTGTTTGGGGATGGAGTGTGAAGAGAATCTGTTTGCTAGTGTTCAAGATTGTCCTTCGAGAACATTTAACTGGGCTCCAAGCTCTCATGCAGCTTCACTTTTGGGCATGGGCTCTTCCATGCTTCGCTTTACAAATTCCAGGCCATGGATAGGAGAGTCAAAAGCATTCTACTGGCTAGATGTATTCAGAAAGGAAATTGTGTATGTGTTGGGGGGGGGAGCATTAATTTCGTGTAATGGATCAGTCAGGAATCTTCCAACAGAAACCAGGAGTTAGGAGCTCAGTTGATAAAGTGCTTGCTGTACAAGCAAGAGGGATGGAGTTTAATTCCCAGAACCCACATATAACCAGGGTATGATAGGTGCTCCCTTATAATCCCAGTGCTGGTGGTGAGGTATGGAGAGCCTACCTAAGGAGCTCCAGGCCAGTGGGAGACCCTGCCTCAAAAAGGAAGTGGGTGAAGCCTGAGGAGAGACATTTGGGGTTGACCTTTGCCCTCCATATGCACATCCATATATGTGTGTCCTTCCAAACATGAACGTGTGTACACACACACAAAACTGAAAAAAAAAGCAGGAGTAAGAGGAGGCAGCAGGAACTACTGTGGAGGGTGGGTTACCTCCAAACTGTCCCCCAAGCTGCTGGGGGACAAAACTGGTCCCCAACATTTCATCTGACCACACAATGAAATCCAGAACGTCAAAACATGGTTCCCAGTCTTGAGAGGGTGCAGAAATTAACACGAAATTGTCGGCAGAGCAATGGTTCTCAAAAGTCCAGTTCCCTCTTGTAAGTTCCCCGATTCCTTGCTGAAGATGGACGGAGACTTACACAGCGCTAGGTGACAGCCAAGTTGAAAAGAGGGATGGCGGAAGCCCTCCACCCCAGCAGTGTCCCCCACTTGTTTAGGGGAAGCTGCTAATAACGTGCAATTATGTGTTCTTCCCCACGGAGCAAATTGCAATGCTTTGCAGGGAAAGATACTTACATAATGATCATACAAACTCTTATCGGCTTTTGTTTTAAAAAATTAATCTTCAGGCAATTAGGTTGTTAACTTGGGATTTAATTAACATGAGTTCTAGATACAAAACAAAGTTGAGTTAGAGTTCTAAGGCCTGACAAGTGCAGAAAAATGACAGAGGGGTGGCTGGGGAGATGGCAGGGCTGGGGAGAGAGGGGTTCTTTACCTTGTGTAATGGGAAGCAGGTATTTTGTGCAGTCTGTGGAGGCAGGAGGCAGGGGCCTCTGTATTTTCAGAGATGTTAAACAAACATACAATTTGCAACTAGAAAGTTCTAGAAAAGAAAGGTAGGAGACGGCATGAGTTCGTTGCTGCATTTCCTGTGGTCTGGGGTTCAATATCAGAGTAGAGGGAAAGTCGTAGGATACACAGAGACTTTGGGGACCACGGTTGGAAGATGGGGGTAGGGAGAAAGGAGACATGGAATTTTAAAAATATCGCTCTTGGGCTGGGGAGACTGCTGTGTGGGCATAGTGTTCATCCTTCCAGCACAGGGACCTGAGTTTGGAGCCCACATCTTCCCTCAAGAGCCAGGAGTGGTGCAAGCTTGTAGTCCCAACTTTGGGGAATTAGAGACTAGCAGATCTCTGGAGCTGACCAGCCAGTCTAGCTGAATTGGTAAATTCTAGGTTAATTGGGGACTCTGAAAAAAAAAAAAAAAAAAGGCAGCAACTAAAGATAGCTGAGATCAACCACTGGCACACTTGCATGAGCTAGTGAACACACATACTGCACACACACATGTGTGCACACACGTATGTCATATCGCCCTTGATTATCTAAGCTTTTCAAAACCAGTGTAAATCTGTCTTTCCCCCCCTTTTCCTTTCCACCCTCTTCCCCTCACATATCCAACCCCTCATGGATGTTTAAAAAAAATAAAAAAATAAAAAGCAGCTGGTCCTTTTCCAAACCCGGCCTCTTGAAGCTGAGGATGTGGGAACAGAGCGCCTGAGGGGGAGTATGGCATCAGACCAGGTGTTTAAGCTGAGGGCCCTTCAGAGGGCTCTGTGATCTCAGAGAAGGTACCAGAATGTCCCCTCTGGTCCTGTTGACAGCCCATGTGAAAATCCTGTGAGCAGAAATGTTTTCATGCCTCTGTGGCTCTGCGCTCTGTTTGAGGACGGTGCCCCAGCCACTTTCGTGTGACCCTGTTTGCATCCTTGAGGTCTCTTTTGGAATCGAATCGCCTTCTCCGTAGTCAGCTCACAGGGCAGAGGAGGTGGGGCATACACTGTACATGTGGCTAAGCGTTGGCAAAGCCTGGGGGAGGGTCTTCTCTGGTTCAGCAGGTTGTCAGCTTTGTTTGACATAGCCTGCCAGAGCCGGGCATGGTGGTGCACACCTTTAATCCCAGCACTCAGGGAAGCAGAGGTAGGTGGATCTCTGTGAGTTCGAAGCCAGCCTGGTCTATAAAGTGAGGATAGCCAAGAAACCCTGTCTCAAAAAACCAAAACCAAAACCAAAAGCCTGCCAGGTTATACATCTTTAGTCCCAGCAGTTGGGAGGCAGAAGCGAGTGGGTATCTGAGTTTAAAGGGAGCCGCAACGCCCAACTCCTATTCCACAGACAACACCCCAGGGCAGTGGAGCTTGGCAGGGTCAGCTGGAAGCAGAAGCAGGTGGCAAAGGTCCCAGTGATCTAGCAGGAGGCCACAGGTAGATGGGGGTTCTGTGGCAGACGGAGTTAGCACCAACTCCCTCCTGATCTGTGAACAATACAGGGCCCCAGCTTTCCCCTCCAGGACCCCTCAGGCTGCCTCAGGAGTGGCATGGTTACAGGCGGTCTTGAGGGGTCAGGTGTTCATGTGAGCCTGTGGCTGTCCCTGCAGATGGTGACAGCTGTTTTGTGGACAAGGCTGGCCATTAGGCCCGCCATGTCGGGCCGTCGCTCACCTTCTTGGCTCATTTCCCGCTCCATCAGCTGAAGGTTTCAGAAGTTAAATTCAAAGTTGCTGGTGATTTTGAGTCACCTTTTTTTTTTTTCAATAGCGCCTCTTGAGTGAAGATTAGGCAGCTGTGTGGGCGGCTGTTAAGGGTGCCTCATTTCCACACTGAGAGCTACCCACACAGCAGATTTTAGTGGTACTTGAAACGGGACCTGATTTTGCCTCTCAGCTATTACATTAAAATAAAATGCCTTTCGTCTGATTACGAAGACAACCAATTTAAATGTATAGATACCATTTCCCCAAGGGGAAGAACGTCTTTATTGATTCTGAGACCTCATGTCGCTTTGTGTGACACGTTGGGTGTGTGCCACGTTCACTGTCTAAGAGAGAATGGCCCAGGACAGAGGAAGGGGATGATGGTTTGAGTCATGGCTCTGTGGCTGCCTTGCTGTGTGGCGCCAATGAATCACCTCCCCGAGTCTCAGCCTCTGCCCACATGGGGACATTCACCGATGCTTGTGCGCTTGACCATGCATCCTGAAGACTAGATGAGCTGAGGGATGGGAAGCTTAGCACACTGGCTGTGTGCTAAGTCACAGTCTCCACCCTTGCTATAGTTTAGGCAGTCACTACTTTTACATTTGTCTCCCCCCTCCCCCCCCCCGCCAACTTTCCTCTCTGGACAATCCTACTGCTGTCACCTCTTCTCTCTTTGTCTATTGCAGCAGTAATTTAAGTGGTTTTGTTTCTCTTGCCCAAACTGCCAAGCGCACAGGCCTGAGCAGGCCGCCCGGGCTCAACACAGGATAAACTTGTGTGGGCTGCTGTTTTGTTGATTTGACTCAACCTAGAGTCATCTGGGAAGAGGAAATGTTAGTTGAGAAATTGCTTCTACCCGATTGGCCTGCAGGCAACTCTGTGGGGGCATTTTCTTGCTGACTGGTGACTGTGGGCGGGCCCAGCCCACTGTTGGGTGTGGCCACCCCTGGGCAGGTGGTGCTGGGTGGTCTAAGACAGCAGGCTGAGCAAGCCTTGGAGAGCAAACCAGGAAGCTGCACTCCTCCATGGCCTCTGCTTCAGTTCCCGCCTTGGCCTCCCTCAATAGACTGTGACCTGGGATACACAAGCCAAAGAAACACACACACACACATACCCCAAGTTCCTTTGTGTCATGGTGTTTTATCACAGAGGCCTAACTAAAACACTGGGAAATCTTTGTGGCATTTCCACCTCTCTGCACATTTCTCCTCGCCTGTGCTGAAACCTCTGTATTCTACTCAAGGGAGGGAAGGTACCCAGACTCTTGAGCTCCCCGTTTTACCAAGGCACAAACCTAATAGGCCTCCCAGCTTCAGTTGCTCCTATTTGACTCGAAGGACCCTGTTTTGAAGTCACACATCATTAGTCTCCCAGAAGCTTTGCCATAGGAGCGCCTCTGCTGGGTGTATTCTGACTACAGTTGTCAAGGTTCCTTTTTGGAACCCTAAATCCACTTGGCTGTAACTCATTGACTCTCCACTTGACCTGAACATGCCTCAGGGATGTCTGGAATGGATGAACAGAGTTGGCATTTTGTGTCATTTTGTTTCAGTCTGTTAACTTGAGGTAACCTGTAGCTCAGATTGTGCTGGGCCCTGCATGTAAAATGCTGATTGCCCACTGAAGCCAGCGTCTGTTTTTCTTCTTGTCTATCTGTGCTCTTTCATTAAAAAAACAAAACAAAAAATGTGTGTGTGAAATCCAGGCATGACACAGCCAGCATGTGTGTCTTTGTGCGAGGTGGGAGTCATATAACAACTTGGAGAAGTTGGCTGTCTTCCTCCACCATATGGGGCCCAGGATGAGCTCAGGCTGCCTGGTTTGCTGGCTAGATGGGCGAGTGCCTTTACCTGATAACCATCTCAATAGCCCCTTACTCTTAATCTTTAATCCTGGAAGCAGCTCACACACTTAACATCCTCCAGTTTGTCATGCGCCCACACTGAACCATACATGAGGGTATTTGCCCAGGACGATGGCTCTAGCCTTACAAGAAGGAACTCAGAGATTTATGTGACAGGATGGCCACAGCCTGAGTAAGAAGGAAACTATCTTTTGGTGCTGAGATTACCAACTGTTACCCCAGAGAATCAACAGAAACTGCCTGTCCCCTTGTTTGTAGGGCAGCCTGGCTTCTGTTAGCCAGTGCTGTGTCACTGAAGCCTCACTGAAGGTTTGGTTATAGGTGTGTAATATTTGCTCCTATTGTTTCCATGTCAAAAGGTCCTGTTCCCTGGTGTCTTAGATAGCTGTCTTGCTTTGATGAACCACCAATGTTAGGCCCAGCATGAGCCTAATTTTAAGAAGGTATGAAGAGAACCCAGGAAACTAATCATCGATGCAAAATCGAAAGAGCTTTGTTTTTACCATTGTGCAATGGGGTTACCCATGCTGGTCAGCAAGGAGTGGCACCAGGAGACAAAGGCCTTAGGTTTTTAAAAGACAAAGTGTGGGAAATTCCCGGGGTTGCAATATTGGTAAGACAGGATTGGATGAGGTATTTAACTTTTAAAATAATTGGTTGGTTCTGGGCACCGTTAGGTCTGGTCAGCCCTGTCGTAGTAAATATCTGATCTTCAAGTCAGTTTGGAATTTCCTGCCATCTGAGATATAGCCACAGTTAAAGGTGGGAGAGTGATTAACTCATCCCGTGTCTGTTCTGAGGAGTGGGGGGTTACAGGCTTTGGATCAAAGGTCAGGAGCTATTCAGGAGAAGGATTGGGGCCATTTGGCCCAGTTTCCAAACAAAGCTCATCTCACAGGTGCCAGACGGTGATTTTCTCTCCATTTAGTAGAGTTCTCTTCCTTATCTCTGCCCTCACAGATGGCTAATGTCAGGAACTTTTACATTCCTCGGCTCTCTGAAGAAGCACTAAGAGTCTTTAATTAACATGGGCCTAAAACTTGAAAATATAAGTTATAAGGCAATTAAAAGAAACATAGGTTACAAAGTTAGTCTGATTCTTTCACCAAGACCAAAGCAGCTTGGGAAGGGTAGGGTTTCTTTGGCTTAAGCTTCCACATCACAGTTCATCATCAAAGGAAGTCAGGACAGGAACTCAAACAGGGCAGGAACTTAAAGGCAGGAGCTGATGCAGAGGCCATGGAGGGGTGCTGCTTACTGGCTTGGTTCCCATGCCTTGCTCGGTCTGCTTTCTTAGAGAACCCAGGACCACCAGCCTGGGATAGTACCACCCACAATAGGTTGGGCCCTCCCTTGTCAATCACCAATTAAGAAAATGCTCTACAGGTTTGCCTACAGCTCCATCTTATGGAGGCATTTTCGTACTTGAGATTCTCTCCTCTCAGATGACTTGAGCTTGTGTCATGTTGACATAAAACTAACCATCCCACCTAGAATTTCTGACCTTCTCTCATTGGACAACACCGGCTGTCCCCATCCACCGGAGGCTGAAAGTACCTTTCCTGTAGCAGGTACTGTTGATCCATCACTAGACCCCTCTGGGGCACTTGGAGCATGGACACATGTCTGCATTCAAGCTGCCCCTTTTGCTGGGAGTGTCGTCTGTCTGTAGGCCTTTCCAGATTCAGCTAACTGGGGCTGCCTCCTCTCAGAGGTTCCAGAGAACCTCTCCAAGAAGTCTCTCTCACTTTCCCTTTGGGTTGGGATAGGTTCTACCTAAGCACAAGCCAGTATTGATTCATCCAATGCTTCCTTAACTCGCTTGCTTCCACCCCCATGGTCTCCTGTTATTTCCTGGAGGCAGCTTTGATTTGGAGTCTTTCCCTCTCCAGATCCTGAGGTCAAATCGGGAGACTTGAGGGAGAGTGCCTAGCTGCTGCCTGTCATAGAAGATCACAGAGGGTAGGCTGCTGTGTCCCCTAATGAGGTTGCAAGGAGATGACCCTTTCTGAGGTCCCCGGCCTTCCTCCCACTAGTCTTTGCCAGATCAGTAACCCTGCACCCCAAGAATGGGACTGGCCTCTCTCCCAAAGTGGGAGACAGAAGGTAGGGGTGTGACAGGCTGTCTGAAGCTTTCCAGTGTCCTTTCATACCATCCTAGCCAGTCCTTTTATCCCCAGGACTCCCATGATGTCTGGTCCATCTCTCACCACTAGTTCTTCTTTCACTTAGCAATGCAGCCATGACAGACTAGAGCCGTGGCTTTCTGTCTGGTAAGGAAACTAAGGGCTCCACTTCTGGCCTCTCCAGAGAAAGTGGCATCTGGCTTGCTTAACAAGCCCCTGAAGAAGTTGGCAGCTCTGCTCCCCATTCGCTTGGCAGGGACGCAGCCACAGTTCTCGGAGGCACTGTGGCATATCTCACATTGAGGCAAGACTGCTTTCCTGGTGGCTTTGGGCTTATGTTTATGTGTCTTGGCTACTATCTTAAGGAACATGGTGGCCATTGGGCTTTCTCCCTGCTATGCAGAGAAATGTTCTCATCTCTCATACACCATGCCATGAATTCTCACGACTCTCCTTGCTCCTGCTGTTGATGAAGGTGGTTGGTGCATAGCTGGCTGGCTTGTTCTGCCATTTATTTGTTTCCTTTGTAGGCCTGACGGTGAAGCATCATTTATTGATCCTTCTCTCCCACAATCCCATGGGATGAGGAATCAGTGGGCATCTGTGAGATGAACAGAGTAAGCTTTGGTGGGTGATAGAACAAAGCATGAAAACCAGCCCTATGGTGACACTGCAGCTATTCTTAGCTGTCTGCTATGGACTTTGCTTGCCCCAGCCTCTCCTCTGATGTGTTCAGAGGGAGGGGGCAGAAGAGCTGACTAAGCTGATGATAGGACTACCCCCCTACCCCTGGACTGCCTGCACAGCTGTCACAAATCTGGAGTGCAGATGAAGCCTGGGTCCAAAGACAAAGCTTAGGCTCTACAGGGTTGGACAGCAAGCTGCTTCTCTCATTCCAGTGAGGTGGTGTGCCATTCCTGGCCCGATTCCCTACCATAATCACCTGCTCATCTGTGATCACAGCAGGTGGGTGGATCGTGGGAGGGGGAGGGGGAGCAAGCCAGGAATGGCCAGGGGAGGGATGGAGAGAGACCTCAGGCAGCAGTAAGGGGCGTGGGGGGGGCAGACTTCCCAGAAGGGGAGGCAAGCTTCAGTGAGACAGCTAATTTAATTGGGGTGAACAAATGCTATTTAAACCTTTAGGGAGTGGGTAGAGGCTTTGGGGTGCATGTACATCACCGGCCAGGGCCAAGGTGCTGAGAACTCCTTAACTGCATGAAGAGGAATTCCAGGTGCTTGCGGGAAGGGCCTTTTAAGGAGAGAGGAAGTTTAACCTGTAACCGCACTGCCAGGATATGTGACTACCTCAAGGAGGGCAGAAGTGTGAGAGTGTGTGTGCTGGGACATTCAGGCCCAGGGTAGGCAGGGAGACCTGTGGATCTCGGGATGAGATCTTCAGAGTTTGAACATGGCTTGACCTCACTCTTGCTTTAAGGCCAGTTCTCCCCACCGCCCCATCACATCACACTTCCGCCCCACACTGGTGATATTGGCAATGTTGTTAGTGGAAGGAACAGTGGATGGGGGCATGGTAACACGAATTTGTAATCCCTGAGAGCTTGAGGCAAAAGGATCACTTAAGCATAAAAGCTTTGAAGTCAGCCAGGGGTTACATAGCAAGACTTGCCTCAGAAAAGAAAAGGAGCTGCCGACAGGACTCAGTGAGTGGAGGTGCTCGCCATCAAGCCCTCTCAGAACTCACTTGGTAGGAGAGAACTGAATCTAAAACGTCCTCTGACCTGTGTGTGTGTGTGTGTGTGTGTGTGTGTGTACACATGTGTACATGCCTTCCTGCAAATTAGTAGATAAACAAGCAAACATTTTTAAGAAGAGGAAGAGAAAAGAAACAAAATAGTTCTTGGGAATATCATTTATAATCCTTTATTTCTCGTCATTGTATGTGTTCGTGATGTGTGTGTGTGTGTCGGGGTGGGGCAGTGTGTGCATGAAGGCAATTATCTCTTTTCGATTTAGGTGAGTTCCGGGACTTGGACTCAGGTTATAGTACTGAGTCTTTACTGGCTGAGCCATCCCACTGGCCCCATGGGAATAGCATTTCTAAGTCCCCCGGAAGCACATGTGACCCTCTTGGAAGGCCCTCATTGGAATCCTATCTCTAGCTGGGGAGACAGAGGCACAGGGCTGCCTGGTGACCGGAGCAGAGCAGGGCAAGGAACACAATCCTTGTGACCTTTAGTCTTCATTGTCAGCTTGCAGGTTGCTCTATAGTAGTGTCCATGAGAGAGTGGTTTAATGGTTAATTTATGTAGGTTAATTTACCCAGTGCCATTCCTAGGAGAGGTTCCTGAACTACACAGGAGAGGAGAGAGCAAGCAGGTCATAGGGCTGAGTTAGTCTGTCTCTGCTCTTGACTGTGGATGTGATTTTCTAGTTTCCTGCCCTTATTACCCATCAATGATGCACTGTAACCTGGAACTGTAAGCCAAATAAACCTTTCCTCCCCTAAATTGCTTCCGGTCAGAGTGTCTCATGACAACAACAGGAAGGAAACTAGGACAGGCTTTAATGCCCTCTTGAATCCCACTTTCCTTGTTTGTGACTGAGGCTGTGTTATCTGTGGGTGAAATTTGCATGTTCTCTCTTTCTCTGTCTCTCTTTCAATAAAAACCCTCGACTCTCCTGATGTCCTCTCTGTGTATCTTCTGATTGCAAGCTTCCCTCTCATCTGTCACTTGATGTTCCATTTATTTCACTGCCAAGCCCCTGAGACCTCTGTAATCTGCTGCTTTCAGTGTTTCTCTTTAACTAGCCTGTATCCCAAGATGCTGCCTCCTAGACACACCTGAAAGGTTTCCTCAGTTGGGGTCAACCTTGTTCTGCTTCCTCCTGCTTCCCTTCATCCAGAATATATTGAGATGTTTCAGAGAACAGACCGGAATGAACTGGTTGGGGAAGGGCAGGCTGCAGAGCAGCACTTCTTCCGCTCAAAGGGTTTACAAATCTGTTCTCCATCTTGACGTTTGGCTTAGTGTGGGCGGTGGTGAGGTGGGACACGGGGGAAAGAGCTAGAATGTTTTAACTTCTGAAAAGTGTGCAAGCCCAAGGGAAAACTACTCACAGCACTAGAAGACAACGGCTTGTGCTGAAGCTCTCGTGGGGGCAGGGAGGGGGGGAAGTTGGCTTCTTTCTCTTTCTAAAAGATCATTAGATTTCGTTTCAGATCTAGAGGCATATGTTTAGACATCGGACCCATCCAGAATCCAAGTGGTAAGAGCCATCTTCATTTTCTGCTAAGTGATAGTGCATCCTAAGAATGCCATTTGTTGCATCATCTGTCATCTCCTCATTGATTTGAAATATCGTCCCTGTGAGCTGCCAAATCCATCTTCTATTGATCTGTTCCTGGTTCTCCTTCCTGCCTCATTCGTTTCCTGTGCCAGCAGCACATGTGTTCTTGACTGGTGGAGCACTGTTGTTTCTGAGCCAGGGTGCCCACTGACACTAGCAATCTCTTCCACCTCTTCCCCCCCCCTTTTTTTTCTAACAAGGGTAAAAGACGCTTGTGGGATTCGTTGTTCTTGAAAGCCATCTGGCAACCCTCGAGGCTTAGAAAAATAATGGAAAACAATCAGATTCTACTTAATTGTTTCTAAAAAATTAAATTTGAGTACTCTTCTTAATAAGACAGCCTTTGAGCCTTTGAAGCAAGGAAAAGAGTTCCAGGCTTTTAATTGATGGGATGTTTGCTACCAGGAGATTTGTTTTCTAGTTTATTAACAGTTTATTCTCAAGTCTGGGAAAACAAATCAGATTTGGGCAATTTTTCTGTTCTTGTTCCAGCATTGGTGAGTAGTTCACTCTTGTGCCATGATGTTTAACTCTGAATTTGTGTGTGTGTTTGGGCATGTGTGTGTGAGTATGTGTGTGTGTGTGTGTATGTGTGTGTGTGTGTGTGTGTGTATGTGTGTGTGAGTGTGTATATAGGGTATATATGTGGGTTTGTGTTGAGTGTGTGTAAGAGTATGTGTGTTTGAGTATGTATGCACATGTGTTTGAGTGAATGAGTGTGTTTGTGCGTGTGTCTCCTCCTTCCTGGCCTCAAATTGGGGTCAAAGCCAGCTTGTCACAAGGCTACTGGCTGACATACATGATGCTGGTCTCAGGCCACCAGCTGTCCCCGCACAGCTATAACTCACCCACACCTGGTACTGAGTCAAACAGGAGAGAATTTTGTAGAACGACATTCACAAATCTCACCAAAGTCTCCCGTAGTGAGTAGTCGGGGTGTGTGGCTACTTCACGGTTGGGGGAGTATCCATCAGGCCTGGCTTGTCCTTCAGTCATGGGATGCTGTTTGCCACGGTACTTCACTGATTCCTGGGACTGCAGAGCAGGTTAGGGACTATGCAGATGTCTGAGGCAGGGGAAAGAGAAAATGCTCAGTACAAATTTGAGATTCCAAGCCAGGGTCAGAGCGCCATGGACCACCCTTAGTTGGGCTCAGGTGACCCGGGGCAGTCCTAAGAGGCATCTCTGTGACATTCCAGCCACAGCACTGTGAGCTAGGGAAGTGTGTCCCTCCCTCCCTCACTGCTGTCTCTGTGTCCCTGATGTCAGAAGACCCAGACTGTGGCCCCACCATGGGCAGGCTGTTTAGTGTCAGCATTTAATTGGTGCTCCAGGCTTAGCCACCTAACCCAGAGCCAGTGATACATCAGGTGGCATTTGGAGGGTTCCGGCTGCTTGTCTGCTGACTGTTTAGCACACAGCACATCAAGAAGGAATGGGAAAGGTCCAGGAGTCCTGAGGGTTATTTGATTAGGCCTTGGCTGTCCACACATAATCACCCATGGTGGAGGAGGCTGCCTTGCCCACAACAGCTTAATGGTGTTTCATTCCTTAGCATTACAAAAAGGGTGGAAACAGGCTGTCCCCAGAGACTAATCAGAAGCACTCATTAGAAGCAGCTGGTCTGACCAAGAGTGGCTGAGAAGCTGTCTGGGGGCCTGGGGCAGGCAAGGGTGAGACGGGAGTGAGAACAAGGGCACAGTTGGGGGGATGGGTGTCTGCTGTCCTGGCTGTGGTTGCAGGCAGGGACCTGTCAACTGTATTTAAAGGTGTCAAATCCACAGCGTTGGTGATGACCACACCCAGGTGCCTATTTTTGTTTTGTTTTGTTTTTTTGTTGTTGTTGTTGTTAAAAACAAGTTCTCATGTAGCCCAGGCTAGCTTCAACCTCCCTATGTAACAAAGGATAGCCTGAAATGTCTGATTCTCCTGCTTCTACCTCCTTGATGCTAGGATGACAGATGTGAACTAGTCTTCCTGGTTTTATGCAGCCCTGGGGATGAACCAGGGCTTCCTGCATATCGAGGCAGCACGCTCCAAACTGAGCTCTGATCTGCAGCATTCTCTCTCACCTTGAAAAACCCTGGACTACATGGAACCCTGGACAACACTCTATTTTAAAGTCTGGAGATTAGACCATAACCTTTAGTCTGCTTTGCCACACATACATCCCAGGACATGCACAACTTCTAGGGACTAGGTATGGATATGTTTTTTCCAGGGGGAGGGGCTCAGGATTCTACTCTCTGCACTGCTGGGACTGGAAACCCGCACACAATACAGTATCTTATGCTCCTATGCCACCAGGCCTCTGCACTGGGTGCTTTCACTCTGCAGCCAACAGCAGCTCTCGTAGTTACCGTTCTATGGCTGTGATAAGACACCACAGCCAAGGCAACTTCTAAAAGGAGGCATTTTATTGGGGGCTTGCTTACAGTTGCAGAGGGTGAGTCCATCAATATTATGGTAGAGAACACAGCAGCAGGCAGGCCTCCTGCTGGAGTAGTTGCTGAGAGCTCCCGTCTAATGTAGAAGTTGAAGGTAGTCTCTGGCATGGGCTTTTGAAACCTCAAAGCCCACCCCCCAAGTGACACACCTCTTCCAACGTGGCCACACCTCCTAATCCTTCCTAAACAGTTCCAGTAATGGGTACCAAGCATTCAACAGATGAGCCTATAGTGACCGTTATCATTTAAACCACTACAACAGCTGAGACACCAGCAGAACCCAGCTTGCCTGGACTATGGCCCCAGCGCCTGGCCCCAGCTCCCTTGTCTCCATATAGCCCTCAGCCCCTGTCAGCTTTGCAGCTTTGATGTGGTGACCTCTTTCCACCCCCAGCTCACTGCAGTCTTTTCTCTCCACCATGGTCTCACAGCTCCCTGCAGGGGTATTGTGGACATGTTCCGAGTCCCTCTAGCCCTTCTCAGAAGTGGTGGAAGGAGTGCTGGGACCTGGGTACAGTCCTGAAATGTCACAGAAGCACTCGGTGCCATCTCCAACTCTCTTCATTTAACCCTTTTCTCTGTTCTTATTTTAACGACACACAAACGTGGCCCAGGTAACCAGCTGGTAGGGGCCAAATTGAGACTGGAACCCAGGACTGAAGATGCCTGGTTGCTGGAACTTGGCCACCTGTCCGAAGACTAACCAGAACTCAGCTCAGGGCCCTGGGAAGGTATGCTGGAGTGGGGAGTCTTCTGCCCTGAACTCAGCCCCTTTTGGTGGTCTCTTGCTTTGGGATGTTGGTCCTCCCCAGGACACCTCTCCTGCCGCCCACTGAGACATTTGTCTCCTATGAGAGAGACCGTGTACCACCATGCACCCGAGTACCACTCGCCTCCTTGCCCTGGGGTACCCTGCAGAGTTTTCTAATATATCTGAACAAACTCACTGCATGCTCAAGGTATCTTCCTGTTGTCCTGGCCTGCTCTGCTCTAATGGAGAAGGGTGATCTCAAGTCAGGCCGACCCAGGGGACACTTTGCAAACAGGCATGTGACCTGTCAGAGGTCCGGGGAAAGCCAAGGTCCCTGAAGGCTGCCCAGGGATGACCAAGGTAAAGGCATGTCTGTGCGTACCTGATGCCTAACGAATGCATGCTTAACACATCAAGGTTACATATAATTCAACAGTTTAGGGTTGCTAAGCTGTGCTGATTTAAAATGTCAAGGAAATAAGGGCTGGAGAGACAGCTCACTGGGGAAAGCGCTTGTTACTCAAGGGTGAAGGGCAGACTTCAGCTCTGCGGCATCCATGTGCATGGCAGATGAGCATGGAACCTACTTCAAATCCCTGTACTTGGGACGCAGAGGCAGGGGACCCCTGGAACAAGCTGGCTAGCTGCAGTAGGAAACCCAAGATTTCCAGTCTAAATGAGAGACCCTGCCTCAATGAATAATGTAGGGAGCAATCGAGGAAGATGCTTGACATCCACCTCAGACCTCTATATGCGTGTGCCCACAGACTTGCAAACACAGAAAAACACACAAGCACCATATCTACAAACATTTAAAAAGGCAATTAAATAGTCAAGTGTTGGTTTCCTCCAAAATGTCTTCTGTTGATTACATTTTGAAGAAGCTAGCCTCTCTCTGAAGTTGGAATAAATATTCAAATCTATTTTTAACGAGTTCTCCTCTCACATATTTAGTTATTTAACTCCTTCAAGGGCCTGGGATCTATTTGGGGGTGCCTGGCATCTGATGCGCCTCTAAAGCAGCTCTTACCTTCCTGTGCAAGTAACCTCAAATAAACACCGTGTCCCCTCACCATGTTCATGCTGCTTATTTTAGTGCATATTAGGTTTTAACACGCAATGGAATCTATTATGGGCTGCGACGGAGCGGCCGCATAGCCATGTAAGGACATGCGTGGGTCCCGGCACGTCATTCTGCAGCCGCCGATTTGAGTGACAGCTTGTTTGGGTAACTAATTCTCCAAGCACCTCCTCTTCTGCTGAGCTGGGGCCTGTACATGTGTTCCCTTTGTCACCAGGAAGTCGGGTTATTAGAGGAATCAAAGGCAGCTATGATTCACACCCTTCACTGTAACCCGCCTCCTCCGCTCCGTGGTCCATGGATTCTCTGTTCCTTGTGGCAGAGAGTTTATGTTTTGCTGTCTAGGTGAACAGCCTTTTGCTTACAATTTTACCCTAGCAGCTGTGAAGCTACCTTTGTGTCCAGACTGGATCCTGCTGGCTTTCTAATACCCTATGATCTCCTGATGTCTTCCCTTATGTTGATTATTCTTGTTTTTTAACTTAAAATTAAAAAATATACTTAATTTATTTAAAATAATATTAATTTGTTTATCATACCTCCTGGTAGGAAGTTTCCCTCCCTCTTCTCCTCCCAGTCCCTCTCTCTTCCTTCTCCTCCCACCCCCTGTGGTCCCTCCCTTTCTTCTCAGAGAAGGGGAGACCTCCCATGGGTATCAACTGCCTTGGCGTATCATGTAGGGCCAGGCTTATTTTCTTCTATTGAGGATAGACAAGGCTGTCCAGTTAAAGTAAAGGGATCCAGAGGCAGGCAATAGAGTCAGAGGCAGCCCATGCTCCTGCTGTTAGAGGTCCCACATGAGGACTAAGCCGTACATCTGTTACATATGAGTTGGGGGCCTAGAACCATCCCATGGGTGCTCTCTGGTTTGTGGTTCGGTCACTATGAACCGATATGGGTCCAAGTTAGTTGATTTTGTAGCTTTGCTTGTGCTGTCTTTGACCTCTGTGGCCCCTTCAATCTTTCCTCCCCCTTTTCAATAAGATTCCCCAAACTCTGCCTAATGTTTGGCTGTGGCTGTCTGTATCTGTTTCCATTAGCTGCTGCATGAAGCCACCGTCCTCCCACTTCAACTGACCCCAACTAGAAGCCCCCTCACAAGGCTCTTCTCTAGGTGATTTTCTGTCATGCATGGCTTCTCTTGAGCTGTTTGGCTTCAGTGTCTTCTCTACTCCTAAGAACATCAGTCATGTTGCATATGGGCCCACTCACTCCCACGTCACTCCCCACTAACGGATGCTATCTGTCCCATGATGTCATCGTATTATGGACCCGGGGTCGAGACTTTCATGTATTTTGGAGAAAGTAGCTCAGTCATGGGCACCATGTCATGTGGCCACCCCTAGCTGCAAGGGAGCCTAGAAGATGGGTGATGAAGTCCACATGTACTCAAGATTGGATACTGTCATAAATTGGAGAGAATATGCCAATGGCTATCATGCTTGCCATGGGGGCCTAACCAAGCTGCAGCTGCTCACCCCAGCTGGGGTGCTCAGTCCTAAGTTATCTGCTCGCTCCAAACTGAAACTTCTCTGATGTCACATGGGACTCAGAAAAGCTCCATGAGGGCCAGCCTGCACTGTCCAGGTGTCCTCTCAAACAACCTCCCTGGTCATCTTTGTCTTTATGTACACCCCCCTCAACCAGTGTGTGCACACACACGCGCGTGTGTAGACATTTCTATATATGTGCGTTTGAATGCACATGTGCATGCATATGTAGTTTAGAATAACCTTTGTTGGCTTTCCTCAGAAACCGTCCATCCACCTTTTATTTTAGGCATTGTCTCTTACTGGTTTGTAACTCATCATCTATATTATTCTGCCTGGCCAGCAAGCTCCAGGGGTCTGCCTATCTTTGCCTGAGATTACAAGCATGCACCCAACTTTTTCAAAACATGGGTTCAGGGGATTGAACTCAGGTCCTTATGCTTTCGAGTCAAATATTTTACTGACTTTGCCATCTCTCCGGCTCTTGTCTTCTGATGTCTTCAGGTCCATTTCACTATGCTCTTGCAATCACATTAGCAGTCCAAACCTTCCAAAAAGGAGAAACAATAGTTGCTGGCAGCAGGAAGGGCAGAGAATGTATAGATGTTAGCTGCTTCCAAAGGAGGCAGAGGGGAGCAAGCCAGCTGGGGTCACTGAGCCCAGGGGGAGTGGCCACACAGCTCAGGCAAACCCTGGCACCCCCATTTTGTATTCCTCTTTGTGGTCACAGATCACTGACAGCCAACGCCCCCACAAGGCCCAGGAGACAATCTCTGTTGTATGTTCTGTTCATATTTCCACCAACTTGTGAAAAACAGAAAGTCCTACCACCTTAAAGGATAAAGAACAAGCTGGGTGGGGGTGGCCCACACCTTTAATCCCAGCACTCAGGAGACGGAGGCAGGGCAGATCTCTGTGAGTTTGAGGCCAGTCTGCAGAGCAAGATCAGGACAGCCAGAGCTACACAGAGAAAGCCCTGTCTTGAAAATTAAAAAAAAAAAAAAAAAAAAAAGGAGGAGGTTAAAAAAAATCTTAATTGTACAGAATAGTTCATCTTCTAAGTTGCTGAGTGTAGACCTGGGTTCAGCCCCAAGCTCCTCCATATCCTGGCGCTTGGAGAGAGTGACTTCTCTTCTCTGCCTCTGAGTGGAACAAGGACATAGTTGCTGCTCTCTGGTAAGATCCAGGCACAATGACACCCCACTACCACTTGGCACCCTTAGGCTCTCAGCCTGTTCTCATGCCATACCTCCCAGCACCCTCCTTTTGGAAACAGGGTCAACATCCACCCAAGCTGCAGGGGACAGCTCAGGCATTATTCTCTCCCCCTCCTCATCCTTCCATCCTACCAGAAAGCGTTGGCCTCACCATTTCTGTGAGGTAGCTTTTTCCTACCTTGCTATGAGTCTCCTTTACATGACTGAGGGCCCTGTTAGTGAAAGTGATTAATTTAACTGTGTCTGCCTTACTCTGTCCGGGGGACTTCAGAGCCTCTTCATTGTTCACTGGCCTGTTTCCCATATGGCCACTATAGCAAGTTATTTTATTCAAACTTTATTTATTATTGCTGCATGTGTATGGGGTGTGCATGTGTGATGTCAAAGGACAACTTCTGAGGGTTAGTTCTCTTCTTCCATTGTACGTTCTTGGGATTGAACTCAGGTCATCAGACTTGAGCTCCCTGAGTGGTCCTATAGCAAGTTCTTTCAGATTTGTTTTATTCATGATTATTTGTGCATCCGTGTGCACGCACGAATGCACAAATGCCCGAGGAGCTCAGAGGTATCAGATCCCCTTGGAACTGGAGTTGCAGGGAAGTTGTAAATCACCTAACAGAGACACTGGGAACTGAACTTGGGTCCTCTGTGAGAAAGGTTTGTGCTCTTAAGCCACTGAGTCATCCCTCCAGCCCAGTACAAGTTCTCAATGTTCCAGACTGCAAGGCTTCACGGGGTACAGCCTTTCCTGTCACGCTCCCTTCCTCGACTTCATGCCCTTCCGTGGGTCTCCTGAAGTTCATGAACCTACCTAGGCACCTCAGCACAAGGCCTTCCCCTTGCTTTTCCCTGAGCTGCATCCACAAAGGAGGAAGGATGCTGATAATGGGACCCCTCTGAGGCCATAGCCCCTGGGATGCTTTGGTATTCGCTGAGTTCATGTAGTCATGAAATTAATGAGCAAATTAATTGTGAACTGACTATTCCAAAAATAAATCACAACCCCAGCTCCGCCCCCCCCATCAGCCTTTGAAGTACTGCAACTCTCCCCACCCCACAGGGATGAAATGAGATATTTGCAATGTTAACTTCTATACCAAGCTACAAAGGAAAGAACAGGAGCTATCAACAAGATCAAAGGAAACAGGGAACTTACCGAGAAGGGGAAAGATGTTATTTGCTGTGTTGTCTGCAGACTGGGAAGACAGGAGGACTCTCATGGCAGTGACTCTTGCATTTCTGTGAACAAAATACTTGACAGAAACAAGGAAGGAGAAATTTGTTCTGTCTCACCATGGTGGCTCAGGCTAGCAGAGAGCTACCTCTTGGTCATGCACGATGTAGTTCAGGAGCCTGATGGAGTCCAGTATGAAGGACAAACTGGCTACAGGAGGGTAGGTCAGGGAAGCAGCTCACCTGTCAGCTGGATAGCCAGGAACCTTTGAAGAGCATGGGGCTTCCTGGCTAGCCTGGAGGATTCTGGGAGCAGGTGCTGATCCTAAAGGTCTCTCTGGTTTCAATCTGTGGGCTCCGTTCTCTTCCTCACAGTCTTTTTTCTTCACCTTTGTGTTCCTGGTGGCTTTCCAGAAGAGAAAGAGTCCTGGAATCCCACAAGGATCCCCAGAGCTTTCTATTTCATGTCTCCTGCTTTCTCTTCAATTACTCTCTTTTTTCCTTTCTGTGTGAGGAAAAAAAAACTGCACCCTGAATGCACAAAGTCCAAGGTGAGGAGAGGAGAATGAGGTTTTGTGGTGGAAGGTGCCTTTGAAGGCTCTCATGAAAACGGCACTAGCAGGATTCTGAGGCCACCTTGAGAGCAGCCTCTAACTACCACTGGGTTTTCCTCATGGCCCTGGCACGGTACACAGTAGGGCTCTTGGTTTGGGGGAAGCATATCAGATCCTGTAGGACAATGCTAAAGAACAGAAAGTGGAGATTTTGAAAGAAGGGGATCCTTTCTTTCCCTCCTGTCTTTCCTTCTTCCCCTCCTCCCTCCCCATCTGAGCTGGTTTGGATAAGAATGTTCCCCCCAGCCTCCTATATTTGAACACTTGGTCCCCAGCTGGTGGCACTGTTTGGGAGAGGTTTAGGGGGTGTGGCCTTGCTGGAGAAAGTGTATTAATGGGATTGGGCTTTAAGAAGTTAAGGCCTCACCGAACTGCCATCTTGTCCTTTTTCTGCATGGTGTTTGTGGTTGGAAATGTGAGCTCTCAGCTCCCTGCTCCAGTTGCCGCACTGACCCTGTCCTCATGGGCCCTAACCCTCTAGAACTATAAGACCAAATAAACTCTTTTCTCCATAAGTTGCCTTGGTCATGCTGTTTTACCACATCAACAGAAAAGTAATCAATGCATCAACCATATCCCTTTTGTTCCTCCCTCCCTTCCTCCTTCTTCCCTTCCTTCCCACTATCCATTTTTTCTATCTCCTCCCCCTATCCATTGACTTTTCCATTCATCACCCATCTCTTTCTACAAAGCAGACATTCTTTCAAAAACTCAATAATGCCATATGATAAGTATGCAGAGCTAGTGTATGAAAAGAGTAGGGAGGTAAAATGATGAGAAAGTCAGCCCAGAACACTTCCTCTGGACCTTGGGCAGCTGCTTAGGAAGGGACATCCAGGCCCAAGCTTTCCAGCAGCCAGCAGGATGGAGGCATGCTAACATATTCGGTACCCTTGATTCCAGCATCTAAGGTAAAAATAAACCCGTTGCCAAGGAAAAGTGTGGCTCCACATGATTCCAACATCAGGAAAAGTTCCCTGGGCTTTTATGGAAGTCGAGATTGGAGGTGTTATAAGGAAGCACGGTGTGGGTTCCTGTCTTTGGCTAAGCAGGGTCCTAGCTAGAGGACAGTGTGATTGACTGGACTCTGGACGGCTGGAGCCAGTCAAAGATGAATGATTAAGTTACGTATTTATTTGTTTTTCCTGATATGGTGATTTGTATTTCTAAAGAATATAAATGAGGGCAGGAGTTGGGTAGAGCTGTGAGTGTGTGTATGTGTGTGTGTGTGCACACTTTCAACAGAAAAGTCACGGGGTCTCAGGAATCAAGTGATATCTAAGTGAAGGCACAAAGGAAACAAGGGAGCCACTGAGTATTTCAGGGGTGTAACATTCTGGAGAATGGGGTTATAACTCTAATCATGCAACTATACCAAGGTTATTGCAAAATCTCCCCCCACAAAAATCTCTCTACAAGTTAACTCCACGTGTCCAGCTGAGGTGACACGAGAGCACTCAAGCCTGAGAGACAGGGTCACTGCTTGGAAAAAATGGCCAGCCTGGTGGGGTCATATCACCCTAGGGAAGTCCAGGCAGGGGGACTTTGACCTCGCTCCTGCTCACCACCTGGTAGGCCTGTCTCCTCTATGGACTCTCTGAGGCTGGAGCCCCATTTCAGCTCCACACTTACAGTGAAAGGTTAGCAGAAGCATGGCGAACCCCCAGGCTCCAGCTTTGCCCAGTTTGAATAGGCAGAATTGTGCCTCTGGCCTCACTAGGTGTGGCCCCCTCAACATGTCCTTCCTGTCCAGCTCTGGTTTCTGTATGTCTGAGTTTGAGGACTTGCCCATTGGAAGAGCCACCAGCCATTAGATTCATTGAGAGTGTGTGTGGTGACCTGTATGGTACAGTTCTGACATTCCCAAAGTCCATTGCTTTTGCATGGAGGATGCTGCTGTTTCTCTCTGGTTACATAAGTGATTGTGCAGGCAATATTGCTCAGAGAGCTAATCTCTCCTCCAGGAGTGTGTGGACAGTCCCTGCCTAAAAATAGAAAGTGTGAAGAAAGTTGTCAAAATGAGGGAATTCAGATAAAACAAAGACAGAAACTTGTACGAGGTTAATACCGATTGACCTCTATGTGAGAGGAGAAAAGATGAGACTCAGTAGAGGGAGGACAGTTGAGGGCCTTAGGGCCAACACACTGGGCCATGAGCTGCTGCCTACAGCTTGCTGGGATGCCCAGACACAGTGGGAACTTTGCAAGGAAAGGGCCAGGCAGTCAGAGGCAGAGCTGGTCAGCTGGTCAGCATAGATACCCAACATCTATGAAGAGTTGATGCCCCCAAAGGAAGGAGGGGGTTGGGAAGGATGTAGGTGCCAGCCCCATGAGATGTCAGCTCCTCTGGACAGAACACTAGGTAAGTCTGTAGTCATCTTACCGGCTCTTCCTCCTGATCCATCCCTGGGAGAAGAGTGATGACGTTGGCTGCGGGGATGCTGCTATCCTGGTGTCTGGGCAGGGCGGGGTGGATAAGGCAGACAGGCTGCTTGTGCAGGGGTTAGGTCCCTGGTCCCAGCTGAAGAGGAGATAGGACGTGGCCATCTGCAGAACAGGCTGTGATGATGAGAGCTTCGAGCAGCACATCATCGTAGAAGAAAGAGCAAGGCAAGGGTCATTTCCACAGCTGGAGTTCCAGCGGGGCTCACAAGAGAGCCTCATCCTCTGGGAGCCTTCTGCGCTGGATGCATGTCACTTCCCTTCCCCCGCAGGTGTAGGCCAGCTCAGATGTAACTCAGATCCTTGTTCGGTGGCTTGTGATGCCTTGTCCTTTGAAGTGGTCTTTCCAAGAACAGTAGACCCTTCTGAGTCTTGAGGGCCACAGATCTAACAGGCCACCTTCCCAAAGCACTCTAGGGGAAACCAAGGTCCCATGTTGAAGGTAAGCACACCCCTTCCCACCAGAGCATTTTGGCCTGGAAGTTCCCTGGAAATGGCAGGTGACATCTCCCCTAGGACCAGTTATCCATTCCCAATAGCCCTGGCATCTAGCTCAGGTTGAGCATTCCAGGAAATGGTGGTAGTCGCTGTGGGAAAGCTGCAGAGGGGACTCACCTGGATTTCCTAAGGCTTCTCTCACACTGTGGCGCCACCTGCCAGCCCCTCTTGTGTTGTTGGGTCTCTTCCCCTATAGGTCATCCCTCAGTGTTCCTTCCCCACAAAGCATGGGCTTTTCTGTGTGCGTGCCTGAGGGCTCTCCTGAAGGACAGCCTATGGAAGGTGCTCCTCAATATACATACCCTCCTTTGTCTCCACTCGTTAGAAAAACAGAACCTGTTCATTATTCACTGATTTCTGAAGTTAAAAAGACACACGCCCCACAAATCAAAGTGCACTCTTAAAGTTCAGCCTTCAGTATTATAAAGTAAGGGGGAACTTTTAAAAAAGAATGAATTATGACAGAGAAAAGTAGGACGACCAGGGCTGCCTCAGAAGAATCTTTTACTCCATCTTCATAGTGGAAAAATTCTGGTTGAAGAGCGAGTTATTTGTACAGGAATGCCACCATCAAAATGGTGGATGAGGTCTTGCTTCGTGATAGAGGCAGCATTTGCTGTCCCTCTGCTCACTCAGGCTGAGTCTCCACACACTGTGGAGCAAGCAAACCTGCGAGGAGGTGGAGGAAGGAAGGCAGCTTCCAGGGAAGAGAGTCATGACTCTAATGACTTCACAGTAGGTACACTGGGTTTTCTTGTCTCCAGAACCCCAGATTTGGGGCAGAAGAGCTGGAAACAAATGAGCAGAGATGATGAAAGTCCCAGCTCAAAGGCCCACTCTTCCAAAGTGGTGGCGCCATGAGTTGGAACAATAGGACCCGTGGCTATCTCGCGTTTTTTTTTCTTACTCGAACCAGGGTTTTTCTATGTAGCCTTGACTGTCCTGAACTCACTCTGTAGACCAGGCTGGTCTTGAACTCACAGAGATCCACCTGCCTCTGCCTCCCCGAGTGCTGGGATTATAGGTGTGTGTGTACCACTGCACCCGGCTAGTTGGTCTGACTTCTAAGAGAGCATCTGGTCCTCAAGATGCTGCCCTTGGAAGGAGTTAATGGTGAGGTTGAGGAGTGAGTGAATTAGAAAGAGAGATTGCCACAAAGCTGGGCTGCCTTATGTTTATGATTCCCTTTACATAAAGCCAATTTTCTTTTTGCTTGTCTGCCATGCCCTGGTGAAGCCAGTGCTGAACGGATAGGACTATTGATTTGGGGGCATTCAGACTTCAAAACCAACCAGAGTAAAACACTTTTCTTTATAAACTACCCAGCTTTGGGTGTTATGACAATTAAAAAGGGGACTGGTACAGACACTAAGTGTTCTTCCCCACAGAACAGCAGCCTGCTGTTCCCCATGATGACGAAAGCTAGCTAAGGCATCTTGACTTCGTCTGTGGAGGGGCTGTCCTGAGGTAACCCCTTCTTCCCTGAAGAGGACACAGTGACCACAGTGTAATGACAGTGAGTTGCAGAAGCATTGGAAATGGGAGCAATGGGACCAGAGACCACATGGCTGCCTGGGAAAGATGAGGGAGATTGGCCAGCTAGGAAAGACCTGGGAAGGGAGGGACAGGCTCTTACGGAAGCTCCTATGCCCCAACCTGTGAGGATCTTCCCCAGGGCTTCACTCTTCCTTTCCCCACAGTTCCCTCTCCTGTGTGTATCCAGCTGATTTGGGGTCAGGGCTAGCAACACTGTTGGAAGAGTCTTTGGGGAGTTGTGGCCGCAATCTGGAGGACGTGGTGGTCTTTAGGAACTTCGGGGTTCCTCACTGAGTCCATATGGAGATACAATTGCCCAGACCTGCTCACAGACAGCCACGGACTCCAAGGCCACCTCTTATGTCACAACTCTGTTGCCGTAGCTCCCCACTCTTTAGCTTGCCTGCTTGCATTGTGAAACACATGCTTTCCTGCCTTCTCAGCCCAGGGATGATCATGTAGAAATCATGTAGAGACTCACGGTCACCTGGTAGCTATTTATGGCCAATGCTACCAAAGACAAGCCAGTAAGTGGGGACCTCAGATCAAATGTAGGTACTCCTGTTCCATGAAGTGGTGGGTTCTCCCTTCACTGCCTTGGGTCTGGAGTTAGATCCTGGCTTCCTATGTCTCTCTGCCTTTCTTTCTCCAGTTTCCTCATCCAGAGTCCAACTCTCTTCTCTGGTTCTTCAGAAGCTGACAGCGGCAAGCTCAGCAAGGTGCTGTCTGCACCCTTCCTTGGTCTGTTCTATTCGACTTGCTTCTCTCACAGCCCAAAGACCCTGATGACCTTTCCATAAGGGAAGAGGCCCCTCTGGAGGATGCTAGACTGTGAAGGCTTGGCAGCTGCCTCCTTCCTGTCTCTATCAGCACGTTTTCTTCCTCAATGTTCATTGAATGAACTGTGCTGCCCCAGACTTGCTAGAAAGAATATCATGAAGAAACCTCTAGAGCTTTCTAGAAAGAATTTGGCTTATTGATCTCAGGAAACAAAACAGAAGGAACCTAAACATTGAGAGGTGACAGACAACTGGATGGGGCCTGTCTTACCTTGCTTTCTTTTGCTGTGTTAAAGACCATGACCAAAAGCAACTTGGAGAAGAAAGGATTTATTTCACCTTACAGGTACCTACTAAGACCACCTCGAACCAAACCCCGCTCTGACCCCAGAGTCACCATAGCTTCTTCATGTGTTTTCTCTTGGCTGTAATGTAATATCCGATATGCAGGGTATCTGTGATGGCCGCGACCCATCAATCGAGCACTGCCACTTCAGAGGGTATACTGCCAATTATGGGTTGTGTGTGTGCTTTACTGGTACATAATGTACAAAAGAGTCAAAAATGAATGAGGACATTCATTGAGGGACATTAAGGCAGGAAGCAAGAGGTAGAAGCTGAAGCAAAGGCCCTGCATGGCTTGCTCTGCATGGCTTGCTCCGTTTTTGCTTTCTGTGTATAAGCAGGACCACCTACCCAAGACCTGTACTTCCTATAACAGGCTGGGTGGGCCCTAGCAGGTCAATCATTAATAAAAAAAAATGTCCTACAGACTTGCCTATGGGCCAGGATGATGGAAGCATTTTCTCAATTGAAGTTTCCTCTTCCTAGATGACTCTAGTTTGTGTCGGTTGACAAAAAACTCGGGACAGACAGGACTGATGCGGTGTATAGGGATGTTGTGTTGAGAGCCACCAGGAACCTTGGCTGCCATTGTGCAGGGTTGGGCCTTCAGCAGGAGGCTCTGATGGGAAGACTGTGGGGAAGGGCAAGCCTCAGGCTGGAGCGGATCTCCTCCCACTCAGGAAAACCACTCTGGAAATGGGAAGCCCTGAAACTTGACATGTCTGTCCCCTCTCTGCAGCCTGAGCTGTGCTCTCACCCATACATACTGCCCTCTGCAGCTCTTCTGGGCCCAGGGTACCGCTTCAGGATAGTGATGGAAATCTGTTGAGGGACGTTTGTCCCCAAAGGGAGGTCAGAAGGGAGAGGAGCCACCTCTGAGGGCTGCTGCAGGCACCTCGGGGTTGCAGCTGGCTTCTCTGTGGCCTCTTGGTTGGTACTGTACAGAAGCAAAGAGGCAAGTATGAACCAGTGTGCCAGCTCCAAGACACTGAAGAATGTCCATCAGCGAAGATGCCTTTCTGGGCTTTGTTTTATTTTCTTTGTTTGCTTTCAAATAACAGAACATATCAACAGATGCACCAGGCAGACGATGCCTGTTAGCATTTCACTAAACACCAGCAGCCTCAGATGCCTGCCTGACAGATTCCTGTCTTCACAGGCAGTCTGCAGGGATAGGATGGGATTCCTCAGAAGAACTAAGTAGTCTCTTCCTGCCAAGGGCCACAGAGGGGGGCTGGGAGCCCTCTAGCTTAGTCCCCACCAAGACCACCTATACCAAACTGACCCCAGGGTCACCATAGCTTCTTCATGTGGTTTCTCTTGGCTGTAATATAATATCTGATATGCAGGGTCTCTGTGGTGGTCGCGACCCATAAGTACAGAACTGCTACTTCAGAGAGTGAACTGCCAATTATGGGTTGTGTGTGTGTGTGTGTGTGTGTGTGTGTGTGCTTTACTGGTACATAATGTACGAAAGAGTCAAAAATGAATGAGGAGGATCCAGGGGCCCTGGCACTGAGCAGCCATGGCATATGCCTGTCTGAAGTGCAGTATCGGTGGTGACTTGGTTAAATCATGCTTACCGATGTAGTTTATAGCTGAGATTTCAGACTGTGGATGGTCTCACTGTTTGGTGAAGAATTAAATGCCCGAATGGTAACAGTTAGGGGGAGAAATAAACGGAACTCTAGATATGTGATTTGACAAGGCTGCCCATCATCTTTCAATGCCCAGGCTCCTTCTTTTTTATTTCCTGAGAAATCTACGAGCCAAAAATCTTTCGAGAAAGTTCTGGGGGTTTCTTCTAAAACTTCTGTTCTAAAAGTGAATGAAAAATTTAAAAAAACAAATGTGAATTTAACAGTTTAGGTACTGTGCCTTCTAATTCCATATCCCCATTGGAACCTCAGAAAGCAGCCTTCCTTGAAAAGTTTCTGCAGGTTAATTATAATGTATACTTGTCACTCTTAGTTAATTATTATATTATTATTATCTTCTGTGGTGGTCTGAATGGGTAGCCTAGGATAGACTCAAATTTGAGATCCTCCTGCCTCAGCACTCTGAGTGCTGGAACCACAAGCATGTACCACCCTGTGTTAGACCTGCATCTTTGCAAGAGGCCAAGTGAGGACACAGAGACTGCGATGCACAGGGAAATGTCACATGACAACAGACCAGAGTAATTCAGCTGGGAACAAAGACTGCTGGCCATCCCAGAGGCCAGGAAGGAGCATTCAGAGGGGGCGTGGACCTGGCAAAACCTTGAACTCGGACTTCCAGTATGCCGACTGTATGACAGTGTCTGCTTAGGCTTTAAGCCTTTTAGTCTGCATCAGAGTGTTACAACAGCCCCGGGCAACAGACACACTGAGTAGGGTTTCAATGTTTCTCGCTCAGTGCGTTGTCTTGCACAAGCTCTGGGGCATCCCCCATCTCTGGGACAATAGTTATGGGGAGATGTCTCTCACAGGCCAAACAGGGAGTCTAAGATAGAGGCAGTGCAGTGAAGAGCAGGGCTCTCTGTGTAAGGTGTGACTTCTAACCGTAGACTAGGCTAGCGGCGTGAACCCATGCAACAGCACATGGGGGAGGGGAGGGGTTTTCCTACTGCAGTAGCCAAAGCCAGGGAAGGCAGTGTGGCATCTAGAGGCTCAGCCCCACCTGGACCAGAGCTGTTTGTCTAGCTGCCAGGAAAGGAAGGAATGGGGAGTATCTATGCCTGCTTGGCTCCCCTTCTCTGCAGTGGTTAGTCTGTAGGTGTGCCACCGATTTCTACATCAAAAACTTCTCCTGCTTCTTCTGCTGCTACTTCTTCTATTTGAAGACTGAGTTTAAATTTCTAGATTGGCCTTGAACTTGAGATTTTCTTGCCTCAGCCTCCCTAGTAGCTATGATTCCAAGTCTATACCATTTGACTCAAAAAACCTTCTGTCTTAACTCCCTCACTCTATGCTGAAAACCATGGCCAGGTCCTCACAGCTCAGCTGTTCCTCAGCTCCATGCTTTCCAGATGTTCCTGCTGCCCCTGGCAGTAAGCTTTCCTCCAGGTGGGAGCAAGGTCCCCTATTACACGCTACCTCCCTCCTAGCCTTCCTCCCTGGACCCCACAGCTCTGTAACTTGAGGCCTGTGGATGCTGTTTGAGGTGTCCTACAACCTTTCTGCAGCCCTGTAGCCCTAGTTCCATCATGCCATGCTCTTTCCACCATATGAAGCTCTGTAACTTCTAGACTGGCAGCCTGTGTCCTTGTGGTCTGTGGACGGAGGTGGAACTATTCAATTGCTGTCATAGCGCTTTACTTATTTTAAAATACTGTTTGGTGGTATTTAGAAGCCAGGACCTTTTACATACATATTCTAATTTTCAGAGTCCCTGGAAGAATCTGAGGCTCTATAATGATGATAGTGACATCAGGTCCCTTTCTTCCCAGGAAGTCTAAAGGAGCCATCTTTTTCCTATCTGGTCCCTGCGGCCCCAGGCCACTGTGTTCAACAAGTCTGTTCCGGAAGGCTCCAGGATATGTAAACCTTGCTCTCAATTCTACTGGAACCTTTGAGTGTGACCAGCTGACAGACAGTCCATGTTAACAGGCTCTGGTGGTCACTGCTGGCCTTACCCAGGCGTCACATAGATCATTCACGTGTGTGTTTCAATGTGTACATGTGAGTGGGTGAGTGGACTCACAAGTGCACGCATGTACGCATAGACCCAAGAGGTTGGCCTTGGATGTCCTCCTCTATCATTCTGCATCTTAGCCTTTGAGACAATCTCTTACTGAGCCTGTAGCTCAGCAATTCAGCTACACTGGTTGTCCAGGAAGCCTTAGGGAATCCTCCTGTCTCCTCTTCCCTACAATTAGATAAGGAAATCCAGCCCAGCTGCCAGGACTCAAACATGGGACCAGTGTTTTCCACCTTCATGTTGTTAGGTGACGGGAGCATGGAGGCCGTAGGGCCACTGACAGTGGACTGTTCCATATTTAACCGAACACACCCTTTCAGGGAAGCCACCAGTTGCTGCCCTGTTGCAGCTCTGGATGATAATAGCTGGTGACAGGGAGAACTGAGGTTGTGTCAGGACTCTGAGAGTCCGCAAGGCTTTGACATTGGCACTGTCCTCAATATCTTCTCTGGACTTGGCCAACCCTGGTGAGGATGGCCTGTGACATTCTCTCCTTTACTAGGGACAAGCCTTGGGAAGGTAGCAGTGCACTATGCTCTTCCGGTCTTGGTGGCTGTGGGCTTGCTGCTCTCTTTCCTGTAGCCATTCAGATAGTATGGCTTGGGAGACGTGGTCCAGGTCCTGGGACCACGCAGGTGACAGAGATAGTGTCCTCTGCCCAATGCAAAAGCCTAGTCACACATCTCAGCAAGGTAACTGCCAGGAAGTCTCCTAGCCAAGCGTTGCTCTTCTTGGGATGCTTCAGGGTTGGGAAGGGACATGCTGCTCTGAGACAGATGGCTCTGGCTAGCCTCCCCTCCAGACCTAAGCCATGGCCACACAGAACTGGAAATACCCTCAGAGACTATCTCCTGGGTCCCTGTCTTGGATGGAGAAAACATCTCAGGCAGGAGATGTTGCCAGTTGTCAGCTAGAGCCAAGTGGGAAGCTGTGGAGGAGCCTAGGGACCTGATAGCAGAGGGGTGGAGGGGTCTGCAGGTGAGGCTTTGGCATGAGACCCCACCACAAGGTGCAGAGGGCAGGATGAGAGGCCAAGTGATCCTGGTCTGTGTTTACAGGGCTCTGTGTGCTTGGGCCACACTGCAGGAAGATCCTAAGACAAGATTTGGAATGGAGTTCAGGCTTTGGGATGTATCCTAAGCTCTAGGTCTCTCCTCCCACCTTTGTGTAAGTTCTAGGGATTGAACTCATGTCATCAGGCTTTGCTGCAAGAGCCTTTACCCACCTAACCATCTTTCCCTTCTTCTTTCTTCTTCTTTCTCCTTCTTTCTTCTTTCTTTCCTCTGCTGCTTCTTCTGTAGCTGCTTCTATTTGAAGACTGAGTTTAAATTTCTAGATTGGCCTTGAACTTGAGAGTTTCTTGCCTCAGCCTCCCTAGTAGCTATGATTACAAGTCTATACCATTTGACTCAAAAAACCTTCTGTCTTAACTCCTTCACTCTATGCTGAAGAGCGTGGCCAGGTCACAGCATTAGGAAGGTTGAGAGCCACTGCTCTAGAGGATGAGAGCTGGTAAAATAAACGTATGTATGTGTGTGTATATACATATGTATATGTGTGTATGTATGTGTAGGATTTATTAGAGCAGCTTGTAGGCTGTACTTTAGCTAGACCAACAACAGCTTCCTCCCACTAGAAAGTCTAAGTATATGATAGCTGTTCAATCCATGAGGCTGGTCTTCAGTTTCCATTGGGATCCTGACAAAGTAGATTTTAACACCAGTGAAGGAATGCCTCAGCAGCAGGATAGATGAGCTTGCCATCAAGAGTAAGGCCAAGCAGGGGGGGGGGGGAGCAAAAATGTCCTTCTTCCATGTCCTTCTATATGGGCAGATACCAGATTGAGGGTCGGCCTTCTCGCCTCAAATGAGCTGACCAAGAAAAATCCCTTATAGATGTGCCCATCTGCCTGGGTTTTAGATTCCAGATTTGGTCAAGTTGACAAGATTAGCCATCCTACTACCAGAACAAGCACCTGGCAGGGAAACCTCACGACACCAGTAATAACAATGAGTTCACTGTGCAGGTGCCATCCAGTGCCATCCCTACCTGCCTGTACCTAGACGAACACACGAGACTTTTAGTTTGTTGTCCGTATCATTTGAGCCATAATTGGGTGCTGGCTTATGACACGAAGAGAAAGCACGTTTACTGTCAGATGGTATAGGCAGGTCAGGGGAGAAGGCTCCAGAAAGAAACCTGGGGCTTCCCTATTCTCGGAGGCTAGCCTGAGGTTCCCACTGCAGACAGGTTCCTGAAATACTGAGCTCCCTCCTCAGGGAAGGGGTCTCCCAAGGCCGGAGACCATGTGTAGGTGAGTAGGCCAGTACCCCAACCACAGGAGGCTGGCTGGGAATCCCACACCCTGCATCCTCCGGCTGAATGGAGGAGGTTTTGAATCCCAGACACAGTGATACAGTCTGTGCTCAGGCTTGCATCTTCATTCCAGGGCAGGTATCAAGGAGGTATTTGGGGAGCATAGCAACCACCTCTACCCCGAGGACCAGGGTCAGTTATCTTCGAACTGTACCTGCTAGCCTTACCCAAATGTCACAGGACCCCTTCATGTATGTATGTGTGCATGTGCGTGTGTGTGTTTGTGTGTGCGTGCGTGTGTGCATGTTCCTGTGCATTCCTGTTGATGTCCAAGGTTGACTTTGGGTGTCTTCCTCAATCATTATTCACCTTCAGTTCTCTCGCTAAACCTGGAGTTCACCAATTCAGCTTAGACTAGCCACCTGACAGGTCTGTGGGCTCCCCTGTCTGTGCCTTCTCAGTCCTCGGGTCACAGGTGTGTGCTGCTGTGCCCAGCTTTTCATGTTGGTGCTGGAGATCTGAACCCAGGTCTCATGACTGCACAGCAAGCACTTTACTGACTGAGCCACAGCACCAGCCCAGCACTCACATTTTGATGTCACAGCTAGATTCAGGTCGTGGCTTTTGCATCCGTCTGTTGCATCAATTTCACCCTGAACTGTTTCTTGGAGTTAATCTCTTTGGGGTCCAGGTTTTTCATGTATAAAATAGGACTGGTGTAGGTGAGATCTGGAATAGTTTAGGATAGTTGCTAGAGGACCCTGTAGGATACTCTGTAACAGGACACTTTATTCTTCGCCCTCAGTTCCTGCTGCCTGTATCTTCATCCCTAAGAGAAATGATACTTGGAGCTCTTTGGTACCCAGAGTTCTGTGGAGGTATTCTGGACACAGAGTGTGTAACAGAGCTATCTGCCCTGTGACCTTGTTCTGGGTGTCTATTCCATACGGGGACTTATGGCAAGTTCATCTGAGAGGCTCCTCACCCTCCCACTAATACTAACCATAGATGCTTCCTTCTGCTGGGCCTGGCTCCAGCTGTTAGAGTGACTGCATGGAGCCACTGGCACAGGAGACTCATGGGCCTGCAACCCATGTAGCTTCTTGACGGACATAAACTGTCAGGTGGAGCCCGGGGAGGAGGCGGGTTGTGGAGACAGATCAGAGGGGTGAGATTTAAATAACGGGAGGTTCTCCACCTTGGCTACATGTTTGGAATCTCTGGAAAGACTTTACAAATGACAACCACCAGGTCACACCCTCAGGATGGTGGCTTCTTTTGTGTGATTTTGATTTGTGTGTGTTTGTGCATGAGGGCATGTTCCTGTGTGTGGAAGAGGGATGTCAACCTTGGTGTCATTCCTCAGGACTTTGTTTTGCGAGGCAGAGACTCTCACCTGGGCCTGGACCTTGCTAATTAAGCTAGACTGCCGGCCAGCAAGCCCTACTGTCACTCTGTCCCACCTCCCCTCACTACCTCCCAGCATTGGGATTGCAAGTGTGTGCCAGCCCACCTGGCTTTTCACCTGCACTCTCTGGCATTCGGACTCAGAGCCTCATGCTTGCAATGCCAGCACTTTATGGACTAAGGCATCTCACCAGCCTCTCAGGGCTGTTGTGGCCTGAGGCTTGTGGGCAGTAGGTGGTGTGGAGGAGATGAGACATCAGCAGCATCCTCCATCACCTGACTGTGAGGGCAGCCACCTGTGCACAAGGCAGGCAGACCACTTTTCCCACTGGGAGTGAGACCCCGGCCAGGTAAGATGCTAGAGTCCATCCTCAGGGGTCAAAGGTCCCCGAGCCCCTGTCAGAGCACAGATCTCCCTGAGATGGTGTTCTCCGAGTCTCTGTCTCCCTAGCCTGCATGGCATTCTAGAAGGTACCACCTCTCTTATTTCAGCATAGGTACCCACAATGGCTAAGTGCCACATCTGGCGCAGGGCAACTCTTTGGTCTGTTAGAAAGAAGCAAGCAGTCCCTGCCAAGGCTGGTCTGGTCCCAATCAGACACATCTGGGTCTCCCCTGACTTGGCCCTAGTGCTGGCCTGTCTGTGAGTCTGTATTAGGAACCTGTGATTTTTTACTTGGAGAAAAAGAGCCTGAGGAACTTTTAAATCTGGTTTAATTTTTTTTCCACACTATTAATTGTTGCATTGGAAGCTGTGGTGAATGTATTGGGGGGTTGCAGGTGGGTGATGTTAGCAACCTTCGTTCGGGAGGGGAAGTGATAGTCACAAAAACCGCTTTTCTGAGTTTAGTCTGTCAGCTCTGACCTTTCCCTTCCAGCTCACAGCTATTCAACAAAATACTCTGACATTTAAAAAGCCAGCTGCATTCTGCCCACATCCTTATCCTGCAGGGCCGACCACTTTTCAGATCCTTCTCTCTGCAGAATCAGCGCTGGGCATCTCCGCTGTTTCTATCCAGTCCTCCCTGATTTCTGCACAATGAAGAGAAACAGATGGGAGAGCGAGATACGGAAGCGCTGCGTTCTGCGCTGCCTGCCCATCAGCTTACCCGGGCTTGTGTTTGCTGGTGGGCGGCCTTGTGTCTGAGCACAGCTCTGTTTTGCTTTGAAAAGGGCAGGACCGCAGGTGTCAGGAAGTGAGCTGAGACAGGTGGAGACCCACTTCGGTGTGCCTATTTTTAGATCGGATTCTATTTAGGTGGAAGTGATAACTTCAAGGTAACTGCCAAGAGAAGAGGAGTCTGTTTGCACGGTAATTGTGTGTTGCCCATAAAAGGAGTGAACACCCCCAAAAGTTAATCCAAGCGCTGAGAGAAAGGAAATATCAAACAGGTGACTCAGAGGAACCTTCACAGGGGGCCTGGAATGCAGAGATGATCCCTGGAGCTGCTGTCACGGGCCAGCTACCCACTGCTTCCTTCTCCTCCAGGCTCCTTGGCAGCTTGGGAGTCTGTGTTCCAGCAGGGGACGGGGGTCCCTGCTGTGAAGACTGGGCAATGCAGGGGACTTCTTAGTACCTGAAGCCAGAATCTGCTGCTCGGCCACAGCCTCTGACTTTCCAGATTCTTCATATGGGTGCTTTCACCTCTTAGATCCACGAACTGTCTGTAGCAATCTCTGACCCCCTATTCCCCTTTTCCTCTCCTTCTCTCCCTGGCATGGTCTCCACAGCCATCTCTCAACTACGTCCTGGCCAAGATCTTAACCTACTTGTTCCCAGTTGAAGCCCCGCTTCTCCTCGCTGCTAGAATCTCGGAACTGTGACAGAGCTGTCACCGGGCACAGTGCTACCCACCCCCATGAAGGTGGGTATCCTTTTGCTTTTATCTCCTTTCTTCATCAGCCTGACCCAGTAAGTGTGTACTGGGGGCCTGTCACGCTGGACATGTGAAGTGGCTGTGGGGCAGAGTTCAGAGTTCTACTGCCTCTGTGGCTGTTTGTACATGATGGGATAACACTCAGCTTATCGTCCTGTAAGACTCCTAGGTGCCTTGTGGAAGGACTTTTTTGTTCAAGGGTGAGCTACTGGACTGTCAGTTTAGGTCAGATCTCCCAGAGAGATACTGCAGAGGACACTGGTATTCACTAGGGACTACCACAGTCCAGCAGCTGTAGCAAGCGAAGGGGGCATTTGAGGATGTTCAGGGAGGTGTCTCATTAGTGTGCAGATACCGTGCAAGGCCATGGGCTTCATCACGCCATAGTCATTCAAGAACATCATCTACTCTGACCACATTTGTGCCATCACCCTCTCCTGCCTGTCTCCCTTCCCTTTCCTTGGGTATGTGTGTCAGATTGTATTAACTGCTTTCATGTGGATGTGACAAAAGCAACCTAAGGAAAGAAGGGCATACCTGGGCTCAGTTTAAGATATAGACCACCATGACAGGGACCATGGTGTGGCGGGAATGTGAGGCAGCTGCTCACAGCACATCTACAGGAGGGCAGCAGAAGGGGAAGAACACGCATGCTCAGCTCGCTTCTTCCCTTTTATTCAGTCTAGGGCCTCTGGGACGGTGCCCGTGTTTAGGCTGGATCTTTTCATTTTAATTAATTTACACAACCTCACACATGCCCAGAGTCTTGTCTTCCAGGAGATTCTAGACCCCGTGGCATTGACAGTCAACATTAACCCTCAGAATATGAGATAACACACATGATGCTATCTCGAGTCTGGCTTGTTTTGCTCAAAGTGATAACCCCCCCATTCTGAATTAAGACAGGAAATGAAGAGGATTGCACCTGACGTTTGCAATGGTAATCCTTGGCCCAGTCATGAATGACAAGAGAGTGCCCTTCCTGTGAGGCTGAAACTGTGGGCCGGATGTCCTTGGTGTGAGGTAGAATTGTTACCTGGAAGATTCTTCTGTGGCCATTCCTAGCAGCAGGTGGTCCATGGAAACCCTTCCCTTAAAGCCTCCTGGCTTTACATACCTTTTCATGAGAGTTGACACCAGGACCTCCATTTTGATTCTGGCAACCTTCAGATCTCTTTTCACAGGCTTCAGAGATGACATGGGTGGGTCCTCATCGTTGCCATGAGCTCATATTGAGTCCCACTGCAACCTGGGGCTTCTTTGGGTTCCGAAAAGGGTGCTAACCTCACTCATTTATCTCCAGGGCTGCATGGGATGAATGGTCCAGGACAAGCAAGGAACCTTCACATTCATATTTCCCTTGATAAGACAAAAAAGTCACAACAGGTCACTGTGAAGATTGCTTTTGGCTCTGACACCAGGTCACTGAGTCCCATAAAGTTGAGGTGTAGTGAGAACTTTTACTGAGAGAAAATACACAGGGCTCCTTGGACCCCATCGGAATGGGATCTTTCCCATATGCGAGGTAGAGGGTGATGAAGAGATCTCATCAATGAGCCCAGGAGGTGCACAGACCCAGACCAGTGTTGGGAAAGGATGCAGAGCCCACTCCCCTGCCGATGGAAGGGAATCAGGAGATCCTGAATCCTACCAAGCAAGATGCAGTCCATATTTCTGCTTGGGGCTTTCATTCCAGCAGAGACAAGATGCTCCATTCATCACTCATTTGTAAAGAAGACTGGTAACAGGAACAACAAGCAGCAGGCTGCAAAGTTGTTACAAGAATTAAGCTGGCGACGTGTGCGCAGCGTTTTGAAGGAGCCGGGTCCGTGTGCTCAGTAAAGGTGGGTGTTATTATTCTCAGCTTCCTTCCTGCTGCTTACCTTTTCCATTTCTGTCTCTCTGATAAAAAACCTCCTAAGGTGGATTGTTTCCCGCCTTTTCTGGTGTGAAGACGCTGCCATCATTTCTGCTTTCAGTTCAGTTCCATTTCTATTCTTGCTCCTCTGCCTCTCCCTTTGAAAATGTGCCCTTCTCCCTTTATCATTATCAACAAGTCATTGCAATCTTGGCAGCCATATCATATTTTTTAAAAAAAAATATGGAAGGAAGAGAAAAGCTTTAAAAAAAAAAAAGGGTGGAAACTGTCAGGTATGGTGAGACTCAACTCAGACTCGCATTCAAAGCAGCCGTTCTACCTGTGGTAAAAGGCCTGGGCTGAGGCAGAACAGACTCTGGCGTCTGTAGAGACCCCACCTGGCTCTTCAATGTTCCCCCTCCCTGCAGTGGCCTCTGGATATACTTAGAGAGCTGTTCCTCTTTGGAGAAAAATAAATAAGTAGAAAACCATCTACACCGCCATTTAAGTTCAAAGTTGTAACAGCTTTGGAATAGCACATTCTACTTCAGAATGATTTGTGCTATTTATTTATTTTGAGATACTCGATAGAACACACTACTCGTTCGCTCTGCAGATTCCAGAGACACATACCTGTGCATCAACAGAACAGAAGTTCTTGAATCCTTTAGCTCACTACCTACCATGGCTCCCTGTCACTCAGCGTCAAACAGCCAGGGCCTCATTGTGGCACCCGTGGCCTCTGTGCCCCGCTGCCATCCCATACCCTCTACCCTTACCATCCCGTTTGTCTTACATCTGAACTGACTGATCCTCCAGACTACCAGGCATCCCATTGCCTCAGGACCTCTGTATTTGCTTCTCTATTTGTCATGCTCTCTCTGCCCCCAACAACAACCCCAGGCTCCTGTGCCTTTTTTTCTTTTGCCTTTAGAGGTTTCCCTGCCTCCCTGGATGCCTGCCTCCAGCCTACCCCCTGCCACCAGACACTCTGTCCTTTCTTCTCTAGGCTTCACTGGTGCCCCAGCTACAGGCAATATCTCCAGTCCCCAGCGGCCTGTGGTCTCTGATCTCAGTCTCTGTCACAGTCACTGTTTTGTAGAATTGGACTCCCTGGTATGTTTCCTGGACTCATATCCTTCTCTCCTACCTCTGTATGAGGCAGGACTGTGAGGGTCCCCACCTGCCTCCAGGACCACACACTAATTACTATATAGAGAAGCAAAGAATGCTTGGTCTTGGAGACTCAAGATGGCATTGTCCAAGTGTTATTTAGGAATCACAGGATACCCGATTATTGAGGGTGGAGGTAACAGTTACACCTAGCATTATGGTGGTCGTTCCTGAAGTCCGCAAAAATGAAGGCTCCTAATGTTCTTCATCAGTTCTCAGAGTCCAGGTCATGTGGTTCTGCTTAGTGTATAAAGATTATCACTGCAGTCCACAGAGTCCAGCTCCAAACTGTCCTCCAGAATGTTCACCCCAGAGTCCAAAAGGAGAGAGGCCAAAGGAAGCCTGAACTGTCCACTATGAGCTCTTCCAGTGGCTTCAATACCTTTTTACTTTTTGTCCTGGCCTCTTGGCTCTCCTCTAGCCCTCACACAGACTATCTGAGCACAGCTCCTGCAGTCCTAACCCTAACCCAGCATGTTGGGACTATATGCTACAAGTACTTCATGGCCACCTTGAGACCAGGAAGACCTTTCTCTGGGCAGGACCTGAGGGCCAGCCTGGTGGTTGCTGGTGTTGGTGGTTGCAAGCGGCATTTCGGGCTGCTTGGATGCCATCCTGTCCATTCCATACAGCATCAAAGGTCACAGAGGAACTGGGTAGCCATTCTCAGAGTTCTGTCTGATATCAATGCTACCCTGAGGTTAGGGTCCAGTGGGAGTGAATAGGGAGGACCATAGTCCAGGAGTTTTAATCCTGTGCAGCTATACATCAAGTCAACATGCCACATGTCCCGTTCCACTATCTTTAGTCACTACCCTCATGTCTTGGTTTTATTTCTGTTGTTACGATGACATATGCTTCACAAAGGGAAAAGTTTACTTTAGCTCACAATTTCAGGTTATAGTTCACTGCTGGGAGCTTAAGCACTTACTCACATTACACCCACAGTGGAAAGCAGAAGAATCCATCCATGTTATCTGCTTCCATCTAGATTTCTCCTGCTCAGGGGATGATGCTGCCCACAGTGGGCTAGGTCTCCTTACGTCAGTTGTCAAGACAACCCCATAGACATGTCCGCAGACTAACTAGATAAATACATTTCCTCAGTTGAGACTGTTTCCAGGTAATTCTATCAAGTTGATAATAAAAACTAGCCGGCATGCTTTGTAACCCCAAGATGACAGAAATTACTATCGGCACTAGTTTATATATCTGAAACTGGATAAAACACGAGAGATGCCAGAATTTCCTTCTCTCTGTGTGTGGTGGTGCTGGCTAGTGGGATGGTCATGTTTGCTGAAAACTCTCTCTCTCCTGCCTCATCTCATATACCCTCTTCTGGAATGCTGAACTCTGGCCTCTTTGGGGCTGCTCCTCTTGTTTTGTATTTCTGTGAAAATACCCGCTGTCTTTTCATGGCCTGCTATACAGTACTCTATCACCTTCGGTGTAGCGCATCATGGCCTCTCACACTGGAACACATTGTTACTGGAAATAACAGCCCTTGCTGCCTGTTGCACACTGCCATCCCAAACAGGCACAATGCTGCGACAACAAGAGCAGCAAACGCAGAATCTCGTCCATAAACCTTTGTTAAGCCAACGGATGATTCCTCACCGCTGGGAAGGAGGATGCTAAAAACATCCAGAGAAACAGAAAACTCATCCAGAACACAACAGCTAGAGCTCAAGGTCAAACTGAGCTGTTTCAAAGCAAGTTTCATTCTTGCTTTCAAAGCAAGAAGTGTAGGAGATGGAAAATTCAAAGAAGACACTTAGATACAACCATCAATGTAAGCTCTCTAGTGGACAACAGGGAGAAAGAATGCAGCAGCATCTCCGTGACAGCAGTTTGACATCTGAAGGAAAGGCCCTGCCTTCTCAGGTGGGCTCCTTAGAACTAGGGCAGTGGCATATGCCTCTGCGTTTTGGCCAGAGTGGTGGGTAGAGGGTGAACACCCTTCCCAGGTTGGCCATAGTTAATTAATTGGCCCCAGATCATGGGACATGTCAAGAAAAATGTCAAAGTTTGAAATAGTCGTGTATATGTGTTAATATATATAGATAGATAGATACACATATGCATATGTAAGCATATATGTAAAGACATATAATGTATAAGTATGTGTGCACACATGCATATGTACTATACATTTGAGAGTACATATATATATATAAATAAAAACTATACATGCACATCCAACATATATTCAAAATAGCTAGCTAGCTCTAGCTTGCTCAAATTCCCTGGGGTTATCTGATTACACAGATGTCTCTCTTTCATTATCTTTAATGATTATTCTACTTTTTAAAGATTAAAGTTACCCATGGAGACATGATGATGATGAACACTGCTCTTTTTCATAGAAATAAAAAAAAAAAGTGCCCAAATTACAAGTGATTCCCCCCCACGGGGAGAACTCAGTTTTGCTATTATCAGCTTCATTTCACCTTCCCGACTGCTGACAGCTGTGTCTGGCGTCTAGGCTCTTCTCTGAGTTGGTTTATCTCTCTTCCCAGTTCTCTATTTAACTGTTTAGTGAAAGAGTTGGTTCAAATACTTAATTTATGTCCATTGCATATTTCTATCTGACTCGAGATTGCATTCATAAAAGCAACAAAATTAAAAAGTGATATTTTAATAGGCCCAGACCAAACCAAGTAAAACATTAGGGTGTTGGTTGATGTGCTTGTCTGTGTGCGGAAGTCTGCAGTTAGGAGAAAATGAACCTGACATTTTTGATGGCAGAGAGAGAGAATACGAATGAATATCCTGGAGGCACACGTGAGTCCCCTGACATTGCTGAGATCTGTGCAATGTGTCCTCTGATTTTCATATACTAGAGCAATCACCAGTGTGACAGTATTGAGAGATAAGGCCATTGGGAGCCGATAAAGCCACCATTACTTCCCCAGTGGGCCTCATGTTCTTATGAAGTTGGGGAAGGGAGTTTCCTAAGCTCTTCCGCCATCCAGCTTTCCTCCATGTTGAATGTGTAGTAACATGAACCTCCATTAGAGGCAGAGAGAATTCACTCTAGACATTGGCTGCTGGGCCACTGATCTTTGGTTTCTCAGGATGTGAGAAGTCCACTTTGAGTGTCTACTGCATATGATAAGGTCTATATCCTCTATGCTTAGATACAGGCCTAAGTATTTCATTACAGTGACAGGAATGAGCAGATACAGTGTGCTGCCTGAGAGTCACAGTAAAGTGACCTTTCACGGGCACCATTGCCACTCGGCTTCCTCAGCTGTGACCATGGGCCTTCCACGGAGCCCTTGCATTATAGGAAGACAGGCTAAGAAGCAGGGAATCTGTCTAGAATCTAGATGCCCTGTGGCAGAGCAGGGTGGGCATTACTGAGACTGGGGGGTCCATGGCAAGATTACAACCAGGTTTGAGGAAGAAGGTCAGAGGCAATGATAGGCTAGTCACATCCTTGGAGAAGCACCCTTCATGTCCCCAGAGTAGAAGTGTCCTCAAGACCACTTTCCAACAGTACCAGGCATATAGAGGACCATATCTCCTGGGAACTGGCTATCACAAACCATATGACTTCCCTTTACCTGTATGAGAGGGTGTCCATCCCCCCTTTCCTTGACAAAACACCCAATGGGACCTATGACAATGTGCCGTTTGTGCCCAAACGTCTAAGCATAAAATGAAAGATGAACGGAAGCAGCCATGGGAAAGGGGAAAGGAACAGTGCCAGGGCGTTGACAGCTCTGGTTTATTCTTAGAGTCGCAGAGACTCTTTGAGAGGGTGCATTTTATTTCCTTATGTATGAAAAAGTCACCTAGTGATTAGCGAGATTAGGAAGTGCTAGCTCGGTTTTCCCTGGTTCCTTTTAAACAAGTGCCATTAGGCCTGTCACACGCTGCCTAACGCTGCCTGCAGCATGGCCCTGTGGGAAGACCAGACCTGAGTCCATGAAGCACGGGTTTGAAACCTCGTTCTTTTGTGGATTAGTCGCACGACCTCAGCTGAGACCTTTGCTATCCCTTTCTCCAACCACAAGACAGGGTGTCACCTGTTATCTTTTGAGGCTGGAGTCTCATGTGTTGAAGGGTTGATCATAGGTACTATTGTGACGTAGTGGAATTAGGAATATTATCCCTTCTGAGTAGAAGGGAGTTGGTCACTGAAACACAGGCCACTTCTCTCTGGTTCTTAATCACCCTTAGAGGAGCAGGCCCCACTCCCTGCACCTTGATGTTCTGGCTCAGCAGAGAGTCCAAACCTCCAGGTCCAAGCTGCCATGATGGAAACCGTTAATCAAAAGAAACCTTCCTTCTCAGTTGATTTCCTCAAGTCCTTCGTCACAGCATTGGAAAGCTGACAAAGACACCATTCAGTGATGAGAACTGCACATAGTACAGGGTGACAACTGAGACCCTGCAAGGAGAGGGGTCCCTCACACTCAGCCCGTTCTCAATACTCCCTGCTCACTTTCCCTTCCGAGAAGAGGCGAGCGATGCATGAGCCTTATCTGTTCCAATATTCTAACTTGATTTAAATTGACTTTCCCGGAGAATGAGGCCAGCTGGGAATCTATATAGAGGGCTGGTCCCACGCAGCTGACAAACAGCCCAAGACGGGTGTTTCACTAGCCCTTTCTCTCCCCACTGCTTTCAGAAGGTCCACCTCTAGGGTATCGATCCTTCATTCTAAAGTGTGCTACGTATCTATCAGTCCAGTTTGTGTCCCTGGGGGGACAGGACCCCTGAAGCTGCAGCAGCTGGGTGCAGGATAGAATTCATTCAACTCAGAGGCGCTGTTCATCATGCCCCAGGTCTGCCCGGAAGCAGCTGCAAAAAGGAGGTGGTGATCGTCGAAGGGGTTGAGACCATGTGCCCAAACTCCTCCTACTTACCATTGCTCCTCTCTGTGGTTAGTGGTTCGGTACCCTTCCCTGCCCACAGTTTGCCAAAGGCACCAGTTCCCTGGGTAATGAGTAGTCTGGTAGAGATGCTGTGACAGGGAGCAGGGCCTGGCACATGGCAGCTGGGCTTCTGATAGGAGTGGGCCCGCTGTGGCTGCCCTAGGGCTGGCTCCCCAGTTGGAGTTCTATTTATCACCTATATTGAGCCTTTCCTATTGAGTGCCAGGTGGCCATGATACCTGGCAGGCAGATGCCAGTGGGCCCCTCCAATAGGCTGCCAAGCTCATAGGCTCCCCTGCTCACTGGTGCAGAGCTTGGCAGTGGGAGCTAAGCAGTGTGGACTTGAAGAGCTGAAAAAATGAATCCAGTCTCTATGAAACCCAAAACTTCATACATAAGTATATGCTAGTTAAAACAAACAAACAAACAAAAACATTAAAAATAATCAGACTGAGTCATGGAATGAGTCTCACTGCTACGTACCCAGTAACCATCAGCCCACTTGAAAATAGTTTGTGTTGGTACAGAGAGGCATCTCACTCATGACTGAGGAGGTGACATTCATGGTATTATACACTGAAACATAGCTCACACAGTTGAGTGCCTGTCACCAGAATCCTGGGGCCATTCTCCTCTCAGGGAAACTCACTCCCCTCGCTGTCTGTGAGGAGAATTGTCCTGCAGTGAGTGGCCTTGGTACTGTAGTGAGCCTGAGACCTGCAAACACCCATATGTGCCCCACTGGCCTGTCTTTCTCAACCAGCCTCCAGCCCTGCCCCAACCTACCCGACCCCTGCGCCTCAAGCAAAGTGAGGAGTCCTACGGATATGCCACTGCAAAATCCAGACACAGGGGGGAAGCACCAGCGAATGGAGCTCTAGATTCCTTCGGCTCTCTTCCTCCCGCCTTTCCTCCCTCCCTTCTTCTCACCAAGCAACAGACAGTCACAGAGCCGCTGAATGGATAAACATGGAACAGCTAAAAGGGGCCAGTCTCCATTCCAAATGGCCCCATGTGGAGGCTGCCTACACGCTTGTGTAGAAGTGGAGAGCGCTGAGCTTCCCACTCATCACGGTCCTAATCCTGCTCTTTGGCCAAGAGTGGCATGGCCCGGAGTGAGTGTCCAACCCATCCTTTGTAGAATGGGCTAGAAGCCCTCTACCTGGGGCTCTAGTGAGGACTAAGAGAGAGTCAGAGAGACGGAACAGGAGCTTGTGCCTTTTGAGGGGTGGACGCTCTGTGAGCCTCCAGACACACAGTCAGGCTGTCAGGCCCACCACTTCCCAGAGAAGCAGGTGCAGGAGGCTATAGCGGCGGCTCCAGGGATGCTCTCCCCTGACTGTTGTGGTCCCTCCCTTGGAAACATCACTGCGGTGACAATGACAAGAGAATACATACCTGTCATCTTCCTGGAAGGCCTTACAGAGTGGGGTGGCCTCAGCAATGGGGGCGAGACCAGCTCTTACGGAAATTGATAAACCGAGGATGATCAGCTCAGACACGTGCATGATCTCCTGGGGCCCGAGAAGGCATCTAAAAAGGCATCCTGGCCCGGAAGGCCACCATGTTCCCACTCTACCCCACGGCCAATAGGAGGATTGCAAAACTTGGAGTAAACAGTGCCAGACCTTACACCTTACTCTGCCACCTTCAGGCCAAGCGACCTGTGTAAAATGATGTCGAACCCCCGTCCAGCTTCCTCTTCTCTGATGATGTGGGTGTCCTAGGACAGTAGTGGTTCCCAGCCTTCCTAAGGCTGCGACCCTTGAATACACTTCCTCATGTTGTACTGACTTGCGACCCATGGGTTGAGAAGCGTTGCATGCCTGCTCCCTCCACATGCCACCCTGAGCCTGGAAATAGAAACCCCAGAAAGGGGAGGAAGGTGGGCACCTTCTGTCTTTTCTCTCCTTCCGTATAAATGAAGTACAGCCCCTCTCCCAAGGGCCACGGACAGTTGAAGGGCCTTCCTGGGCTGCTCAGATCTCCTCTAGGCCGGTCAGAGACATGTAGGGAGTTACTGCCCTGTGTGGTCACACGCTTTGACAGAAGACCAGCATGGCCCTGGAGCAACAGGCACAAGAGAGATTATTTTAGGAATGGAACCCTAGTGGCACGTGATGCTAAAGTGAGGCAGGCACCCCGCCCAGCAGTGGGGCAACTGAGATTGCGGTGATGAGTCAGGACATTACAGCAAGAGAGGACCAACTGCCAAAAGATGCTGGGAGGGAGCCTGTGTATGTTTTAAGCCTCTTTGAATGTCCATGTTGAGCCACATGACAGCTCAGATGGGACTTTTCCACTGTGCACTTCTCCCAGCACACACATGGACTCACCCCACATCCTGTAACGCTATCTAGGGGGGCATGCCCTCCGGGATGACTCCTGCCCCTCTCATTTCTATATCCTGGGCCCCTCTGTGCATGTTTCTGACCTCAGATCACAGTATACAGCCCCACCGCCCCCTGGACCTTGGGTCCCAGTCTCCTCGTGCGTAATTCTGGATTTCCCTGGTTATATCGTTCCACTTTCCATCTCAATAATGAAATGCCATGTTCATTTATGGTTCTGGAAGATGCAGGATCCAGGCCTGCATTTCGTGGTGATCTTGCCGACATAGTCCTGAGGTAGCACAGTGCAGCACATAGTAAGAGATAGGGGTACGTGAGCGTGTCTCTTTCTGTCAGTATCTTTAATAATTTAATCTCTCTCCCCTCTTCCTCTCCCTCTCTCTCTCCTTCCCTCTCTGGTATATGTGTAGAGAACACCCATGTGGAGGCCAGAAAAGGAAGAGTTGGGTATCTTTCTTTATCACTCTCTACCTCTCCACCCTGTCTCTTTGGGACAGGGTCTCTCACAAACCTGAGGCTCATTGTTCCTTGGCTAGGTCAGCCATCCGTCAAGTTCTAGGGCTTCACCTATCACAGCCCTGAGGTTACAAGTGTGCGTGGCCATAACCAGTGTTCATTTTATTTTATTTTTTTTTTAATTTTTTTATTTGGGATCCAGGTATCTTGACTCAAGACCTCATGCTTGCACAACAAATATTCTTTCCCACTGACTCATCTCCCCATCCCTCCTCCTCACGAGCCCACCAAGATTTGGCAGTGAAAAGTCCACTCTGATAACTCCCTTCAACAGTCACAGCCAGCCCCTCCACATCCAGTACTCCACAGTGGGTGTTAACCCTCAGTAGCTGGGGCTGTAGGGGGCATCCCAGTTACACCCAAACTGATTCTACACACGTGTGAACCCCCCAGGTTGGCTTCTGTAGGAGACCAAGGTTCCCTCTGAGGGTTCCAGTGAGCAGGGGCAGGTTTATGCCCTGCAGTCTCCAGACTGAGGGTGATGGCCTGAATGCCTGGGTCAGCTTAAAGCAAGTAGGTGTCAGGTGACCCTGGGGCTAAATGACTCCAACGTCTGGGACACCAGCTCAGCGCCTCACCTCTGGTAAGGCACACAGCGTTTCTTTCCTCAACTCTCCAGTCACCAGTATGAGATGGAAAGCTCGTCTCCTTTTCCTTTTTTTTTTTTTTTAAGGTTGTCAGATTCAGCATTAAGACCAAAAGATCTGAGGATGCCATGCTGGGCTCACCAGGTAAGCATACAGAGTGGTGAGGCTGGTCCAGCGGTCACTGCAGAAGCCCCTGAAAAGCAGGTTACAGGGAGCATGTGCACATCTCAGCGGTCAGCCACCCCAGCCTGTGACGGTCGTAGTGGCCAGGCCAGCAGGAAGAAGTCCTGAGAGGCAGGTGTCTTCTTTGGAAAATCACGACACAGAGGCCAGTTCAAGTACAACAACATAAATTGTTAGGGATGAGGTCCCCGGGTGGGTGAGAGGAGAAGGGGAGACAGCCCTCCCTCTGGATGCTACTGAAAATCACTACTATAGGCATCCAAAAAAGTCACAACATGAGCAGCTGAAGCTCGCCCCTGAAGGGGACACTGAGCCTCACAAGAACGTACAAGACCTCTCTCCCAGTAAACAACCTGGGTCCCGAGCCAGTCTCTGCCTGGGACTTTGTTGTTTAACCGTGGCCAGAATGCCGCATACTGTCTACATGGCTGGAGGCTGGTAACTTTACATGAAGAAAATGACAGTTTCCAGTTTCATAGCTTCCATGTGAATGTAGGATGCGCCTAGGCCCCTGGATTGGGCTGGGGTAGGGGTCTTTCTCTCAGACCTCCCCGCAATGCCAAGATCTCTCTCCCACCAGTGCCAGTCACATACACGTTCTTACACTTGCCAGGAATATCACATGGGCTGGACCACAGTCTTACTCTTTTTTTTTTCTTCTTTCTTTCTTTCTTTCTTTCTTTCTTTCTTTCTTTCTTTCTTTCTTTCTTTCTTTCTTTCTCTCTCTCTCTCTCTCTCTCTCTCTCTCTCTTTCTTTCTTTCTTTCTTTCTTTCTTTCTTTCTTTTTTTAAATGCTGGAACTCTCCAAAGTGTAAGATATGTTTGTTAGACTCAGGAAGAGAAAGACATTTGCTTGTTTGTGATCTGGGTCCAGCTTACTTCCTAAAGTCTGCCTTCTGTGGGAAGAGCCAGCTGGTGGCCCTTGATGACGAGTTCCTAATGAATCCATGGGCTGCGTGAGGCCAGGGCTCTTTCCTTCCAGATGGGGAAGGTGTCTCAGAGTTATGCTAATTGTTTAAGGCTTAATGGATGCATATTCAGCGGGCCCTGGCAGTGTCGCCCAAAGAAAGGACAGTCGCGGTGATGATTAGTTGGGTGTCGACTTGACTGGATTAATAAACGCTCAGGCTGTGCATTCACAGAGCGCACTTTTGAGTGTGTCTGTGAAGAGTGTTTCCAGACAGGTCTAACTGAGAAGACCAGCCCTGAATGCGATCGGGACCATCCCCACAGCCTGATGTCCCAGGCTGAATGAAAGGGTAAATGGGAGAAAGATAGCATCCCCCATTCTAGGCTGCCAGGTCACCTCCATCGCCACACCCTCACCACTGTGACAAAACTGTAGGTCACTGAACCTCGAGCCAAAAACAGCCTTTCTCCTTTAGGTTTGTACTTGGTCACAGCTACAAGAAGTGCCACCAACACTTTACCTCAGCTGAGCACCTAAAGGACAAGCTGGCTCCTTGGGAGGAGCCTGGAAGAAAGGGAAGTTGGTAAAAGGTTCAATGTCTGCATTTTTCTTATTACAGAAAAGAAATCGTGTTCGTGCTGGGCAAGGTCCTAAGGCTCTGGGTGATGAAATAAAGGAGGCAGAACCCTGTGGGAACCTGAAATCAAGAGCGACAACCTAATTCTTGAAAATGGGCCAGAGGGCTGGAGAGATGGCTCAGCAGTTAAAAGCATATACCGCTGTTGGAGAGAACCCAGGTTCAGAGTCCAGGAACCACGTCACAGCTTACCACCACCCATGCCTCTATTGCCAGGGGGTCCAACACTCTCTTCTGGGCTTGGAGGGTTCTTGCACTCAGCACACACACACGCACACACGCACATGCACACAAACCAAACCCAGGAACAATCCATATGGCCATAAATTGCTGTGTGGCTCAACAATATGATGCTTATCCACTGATGGGATGTCTATCAGTCAGTCATAAAAATGGGTGAATATTAATACATGCTACAGCTTGGATGAACCTCAAAAGTATTATGCTAAAAATAACCCAAGCACAAGAGCCCCCATATTGTCTGTTTCTATTTATATAAAATGTCTAGACTAGATGATTCCCTAGACTAGGTGAATCCCTAGAGACGGTGAACAGATCCAGGGTTTGGGGGGAGGGGGGAGCGCTACAGGAGAGAAAAGAGGGGAATGACTTGAGAATGGAGGATTGTGGGTGATAAAACAATATTCTGGAATTAGTGATCACGACCATGCTTTATGCTTGCACCAAAAGCTGTTGTGCTGTAGACTTCAAAGTGATGCATTTTGCTGTAGATAAAAAAAAAAAAAAAAAAAAAAAAAAAATTCGAACAGGAGCTATAACTTTTGGGGGGCTTCCCATTGAGAGCCTTGATCAGAAATTCTCATGAATGGTGTCCTCAGAGCATCATCACACAAGGGATGGCCCAGAACAGGAGCAATGAAGGTGCTGGGGCCCCCACAGCAGGAGCTGGGACCTCAGCTCCCCATGACAGCCCCTCCATACTGCTGTCACCAACCAGAGCTCTGCTGTCTCGTACCCTAATTCTGCCTTTGCTTGAACTATCTCCTCCGCTCTTTTAGCATCATTTCCCACTGGTGCTCAGAGCCCCCCCCCCCCCCCGCAATGCTTTGACACCCACATTCCGGCAGAGTGCCTGCAGTGGCTGGCATCAGGCTCTGGAGACGTTTCCGTCAGCTGCACTAAGCCAGTGGTACCTAGTGCCTACACATGCCGTCCAGGGATGGGGGTGAGGGTGTTGAGGGCCACAGCCTAGGGGATCCTTCGGTAGGCAGTGAGATGGGATCATTCCTGGTGGCTGCGATGCTGCTTTGACTGAATATCCACTAAGGCTGGGTAGTCAAAGGAAGACACTGGGGACAGGGCAAGAACAGCCTGAGGCTTTCTTCCCCTGGTCCCATCCTCCCTCATCATATTCTCTGAAAACAGACTGCATTCCTGATCATAGTGACTCAGGAAAACAGGAATGAAATATTCCCAGCTCCCATAATGAGGGCTGAGCCCACAGACTAAGTAAGCCTGGGACAGATTCCTGAGAGTGCCCACGAGGCACTGGGTCCTGGGAATTAGGAGCTGGGTGTTGGGAAGGGGGGGGGGGAAGGGAAGGTGCAGCTGACTGTCATGCTGAGAGGTACGATAAGCATGCTGACATGGACACCTGAGAGAAAAAAGCCGATCTGCCCTGTGGGATCAGAAATTTAATGTCTGTGATAGTGTAAGAAATAAAATCCTCAATGAAATGCCTTGAGTCAGTTCAGGTTCAACGACAGGTGTAACAGGATGCAGCGGATCTCTACAGCCTGCTAAGTTGGCTATCCTATCAGCCCTCAAAAAGTTCAGAGTAGGAAGTCAGGACAGCAGAGCCTGTCAGACTGCTGCTATGGGAAAGTCATTGCCCGATCAGCTTTAACATAATGGGATGTGAGGGGCAGAGGTGCAGGGAACAGTCAGCCCAAGATGGCACACAAGGTCATACCCTCTTCATTGGCCAACAAGGGAGGGCAGAAGGGAAGGGGTTTATTGAGTTAGGGCAGTGGTTCTCAACCTTCATAATGCTGCAGCCCTTTAATGCAGCTCCCCGCTTTGTGGTGACCCCCAACCATCACATATAACTGCAGTTCTGCTACTGTTATGAATCATGATGTAACAATCTGATATGCAGGATCTCTGACATGTGACCCTCCCTCCCCGTAAAGAGGTCATGGCCCAAAGGCTGCAGACCGCTAAGTTGGGGTTTAAAATCTCTGTGCTCAAATCAGCTCACCTGCCGCTCCAGGCCGATGCTCTTCTTTGCTGGGTTGTGAAACAAACTGCCTCTCTTTCACAATCAAGCCCACAGTGTTCTTATTAAAGATCTCTTTCTCAAAACAGGACACGCAGGCTGAATTTTGAACGGAATAACGTTTCCCTCCATGAGCAGTGCACCCAGCAGAAGGAAGGGGATGGCCAGGAGAGTGAAGCTGAAGTGTCCTCAGGGCGCAGCTAGCACCCTGGGCCAGCCAGACACAGGACGGAAGTGAGATTTGAAAAGCCAGTGGACGAGGAAGATGCTCTTCTGGGTGCTTTATGGTATTCCTGAAAGGACAGGTATCAGCACAAGACACCCAAGACCAAGTTCTCAGCACAAAGGAGACTTATTTGTCCCAGGGAATAAGAGACAAAGACAGAAACAGAGGATGAAGGAGAATGGGAAGGGAACAAGGGAAAAAGGGAAGAGATATTTCCACGTGGCCCACAGGCAAATGGAAATTTGTAAAGGTACAGGGCCAAACAATCCCCCTCCTTGCCCCGGCCTTTGTGGGTTGTTAATTTTGATTGGGCATGTTGCTGGACTGCAATACTGCAATAGCTGGGTCGTGGTGGTCATCCTCATGGGGAGGAAGCGGACAAATAAGAGAATAGACCTTGGCATTTAGCTTTAGGAATGTTTTTAGTGCTAGTGGTGGTTCATACCCCTTTAATCTTAGTACTCTGAGAGGTAGAGGCAGGCAGATCTCCAAGTTCAAGGCCAGTCTGGTCTACAGAGTTCCAGGACAGCCAGGGCTACACAGAGAAACCCTGCCTAGGGGTGGGGTGAGGTGACTGCATAACAGGAATGTTTTTAGTAAGGCAGAGGGGATGAGGTAGGGGGAAGGGCAAGGCCTGCCAGAGCTGTTTGCCACGCCCAGTCCTACTAGAGTTTATTAAATTCCTCCAGCCTTTCTCCTCCTAAGCTATGGCCCTGGTCCTACTCAGAACCAGAAACATCTGGCAGAGTGAGATCTCCCAGCCAGATCAGATATGACAGTCATGTGGAGTTTTACCCCCTTCAGAACAAGGTTGTTCCTTCTTGGATTCCAGCTGCCCTGCACACAGCGATGAGTTGGAAACCCCACACTGCCCCTGGCACGATGCAGGATGGTTTCCATCCAACACACATCTCTGAGCCTGGGGTTCCAGGCCCACCTCCCCCACCCATCTTCCACCTCCAGATCCATATTCAGTGTTTCATTGTGGCTACTGGGGGTCTTGAAGCCATTGTCTCATGAGGGGAGTGTGGTACGGTAGGAAGGAAGCCAAGCCATGCCCTCCCTGGGCTGGCAGTGACTCCCCCAAGCTGTCGCCTTCGTTTCCCTCTCAGGACGGGCAGGCACCTTCCTGGCACTGACACTACTCCCTCTCATGACCAGTTGGAGCTGCCCAAGCTCACAATCTGACTGTCCACACATTCCTTGTGGCCGCCAGTGACTACCCACCTGGAACCATCCACAGCAGCCAGAGCCACACTGGTGAGAGAAGGCAGACTTCCATCCAAGGAGACCCTGAGAACTCGACCCTGAAATGTATCTCTGTGTGGCTCAGCTTTATGTCTGCGGAGACTTGCTTCCTAGGCAGAGACTCTGTCTTTCGGAAGGTTCATTTTCCACCACAAGCCCACACTCTCTCTCCCCGCGCTGGGAATCTACATCCAAGAGGCAACCTCAGGACAACAGTGAGCAGCCACCGAGGTGCGGCAAGCTCTTCCTTACTTCAAGTTTTCTTAAAATACAAAAGTTTTGTCTTACTGCAGAGCAATGCATATTCATTCCAGGGGGGAAATAGAGAACATTGAAAACTGAACAGTAGGAGAAAAAAAAAAAAGACATTCTGTTGTGATTACTGTGGTCACACAAACACATGTGTGCGCACACATATCTGCATGTACGTATATGATTACATGCTGCATTTATTCCTGGTTATTTAAAAAATAGGCTAACAGTTTTCAGTTAACAACACACAGTAGAGACTTCTTTACACGTCACTATGTACCTCCTACTGTAAACTAACGCCTATATCATATTTGGTCCTCAGAGTCATTTGTGCCTTTTTTTTTTTCTTTTTCTTCTTCTCTGTGAACAATGCTGTTATGTATGTCCTTATAGCTAAGTCTTCATGCATGGATGCTTGAGTCCTTGGAGTGAATTTCTGAAAATTCAGGCAAGATGGCTTACCCACTTTCCTTTCTCCTCCCTCCCTCCCTCCTTCTCTGCACCCCCTTTTCTCCTTTTCAAAAAATAAATAAATAAAGTTCCTACTGTGTTGCCCAGGCTTTGAACTTCTAAGCTCAAGAAGTGCCCCTATTTCA